>NC_064931.1:489934521-491398292 GCF_023897955.1 Schistocerca gregaria
TCATTGCTACATGTGTGTTCTCTGCATTCCATGTTGAACGTGACTTTGTGATAATTGTTCTGCTTGCCTAATGCTGCCACCTGTGCTAGGAGATGGCATTCCAGCCACTATAAAATACTTACCATTTCTTTAAAGAAGTGTTTGGTGAAAAGATTTAATATCTGGATATATTCCCTTGATAAAGGACTGAATTTCTTTTCATTATTTGCCATAGTTCCTGTACTGCATCAAATTAAGTTGCATTGCATGGAATTTTAAAGAGTTTGCAGAAGTAAAAATACATTGCGTAAACTTTGTATATGCTTAATTTTCACTCATAAAACACTATGTATGAAATGCACGTAAGATATTGATAGATTATTTAAAATTGACAGCAGAAAAATATCTCATTCATTCTTGAGTTATTGGTTTTTATATCCAGTGGAAGGTCATGCACGGTGTGCCCTATTCAGTCCTAGCACGTTAGGATTCATGTGGTCATAACAATCATCATATTTCATATACAGTTCAAGATACCAAAATAGTGTTTTCTGCAAATGATAGTGCCAAAGAGGCATGTGTGTTGTGTGATAAATAGTCAAAACTTTTTTATTTAACAAGGTAAGGAAGTAACATATCCCCAGCAATTAGAGACCCCATTTAAACACTTCCTCAGCACCAGGGGAATGGCAGAGCATCACAGTTTAACTCGGCAGTCAAAGAGTTGAAGGAAATTGTAAGATCTTTCTGTTAGGGAAGAGATGGCTTTTGCGGTTTTAAAGTACATGAGATTTGTTTGCCTTTGTTTAACATCAAACTAATTTCTTAGCATAAATGTCTTCTAGGTATGTTGTAATGTAATGTTGAAAAATAACTAATTTAAATTACATAAATTAAAAATTTGAAATATGAAGTGGCAGTATACCCTGGAAACCTTTGTTAAATGATTCTGGCTGTAGAGGCTAACACATTTGCGATTTCATAGCAGTTTTTTGTCTTGAAACATTGCCCCAACTCTGCAGTATTCAGTTTCAGATGAAATGAATATGAATGCCACTTCTCAAAATCAGACCTATATGTATGCATTTGTTATTAAATTTAAAAATTTATAATAATTCCATAATTTATATTTGGTATTTTTCTTTTGTAGTTCTGATGTTATTTAGACATCTTTGACATTGTTATTATTAATCTTAAGAATATTGATAAACAAATTACAGGTTCTTCAAGATGAGATGAAAGCACGTAGACCAAAGTCAGAGCAGTTGTGTGAAGCAGGTCGACGCCTGATTAAAACAAAGCACCCTTCATCAAGCGAAATTCAAGTCCGCATTGATAGCCTTCAAGAACACTGGAAGATGTTACAGGAATTGGCAGCCTTACGAAAGAAGCAGCTAGAAGATGCTGCAGAAGCCTATCAGGTACATGTATTGATATATGTCAGGTTACGAAGTGTGAAACATTTCAATAATTATCAACAGTAATTTTGTCTGGTGTGTCATCTTTTAGCTAATATTAATTACTGAAGCATTTCTGTGATGATAATTTTTAAACAGATTATGAGATTATGAGCATTTGAATAATTGCAGACATATTACTAAACACAACAATCATTCCAGTTGCTTATATGTGCGCAACAGAAATTTGGAAAACTTACTAAAAGAGGACTCATTGGTTTATAGATAAAATTACTATCGAGCCCCATGCTATAGCCGACCTCCCTCTTCCCACCTATCCAGCCTTCCAGCAGTACCACACCTGCATCCTCTTCCACATTTAACTCCTGTAAGTCTGCTAAAAATATCAACTATTTTGATGGGTTGAGAGGTATTTTGGTCTATTTGAACTACTTTATTTTTGATTACCATTAGCACTACTTGCAAGTCTCCTCAGTAGATTAGTGGGATTTTCTAGCGGTTCACCCTACATTACATGATTTAATGTGAATGCCCTGGGTAGAAACACCTACATAATAGCCTCCAAAGACACACCTAATATACAATGAGGTGACAAAAGTCATGGGAATTCTTCTAATATCGTGTCGGATCTCCTTTTGCCTGCACAGTGCAGCAACTCGACATGGCATGGACTCAAGAAGTCATTGGAAGTCCCCTACAGAAATACTAAGCTGTGCTGCCTCTACAGCTCTCCATAATTGCGAAAGTGTTGCCAGTTTAGGATTTTGTGCATGAACTGACCCCTCAATTGTGTCACACAAATGTTCGATGGGATTCACATTGGGAGATGTGGGTGGTCAAGTCATTCACTCGAATTGTCCATAATGTTCTTTAAACCAGATGTGAACAGTTGTGGTCTGGTGGCATGGTGCATTGTCATTTGTAAATTGTTTTGGAACATGAAGTCCATGAATGGCTGCACATGATCTCCAAGTAGCCAAACATAAGCACCTCTAGCCAATGATTGGTTCAGTTGGACCAGGGGATCGAAGTCTTTTCCATGTAAACACAGCCCACACCACTATGAAGCCACCACCAGCGTACACAGTGCTTTGTTGACAAGTTGGGTCTACGGCTTTGTGGGGTCTGCGCTGCACTAGAACCCTACCATCAGCTCTTAGCAACTGAAATTGGGACTCATCTGACCAAGGTACAGTTTTCAAATTGTCTAGGGTCCAACAGATACGGTCATGAGCTCAGGAGAGTTGCTGGAGGCGATGTCACATTGTTAGCAAATGCACTCACATCAGCTGTCTGCTGCCATACCTCATTAACACCAAACTTTACTGACTGTCCTAATGGATACGTTTGTCACATGTTCCACATTGATTTTTGCAGTTATTTCATGCAGTGTTGTTTCTCTCTTAGCACAGACAACTTTATGCATATGCCACTACTCTCATTTGTTAAGTGAAGGCCATAGGCCACTGTGTTGTCCATGGTGAGAGGTAAAGCCTGAAATATGGTATTATCATCACTATCTTGACATTGTGTTTCTTGGAATATTGAATCCCCAAACAATTTCTGAAGTGGAATGCCCCATACGTCTAGCTCCAACTACCATTACATGCTCAAAGTCTGTTAGTTCCCTTTCTATGGCCATAATAAAGTCAGAAACCTTTCCCCATGAACCATGTGAGTACAAATGACAGCTCTCCCGATGCACCACCACATCATGACAGTGAACTTGTGAATACATTACAATAAAATCCATTTTTGAAGGAGGTGCAGCTGAAACATACCACTGTGTTCCCTGATCAATGGGTATGGCTCAGCAATAACTTTAGGACTATGGACTGCAAAATACATGTGCAGCCATTGAAGGAGTGTCTCCATGATGAAAATTGACTCTGCTGATTAGCATTTGCCGAGGACAGTATCAACCATGACTGCCAGAATGTAACATTTTTCTTGACAAATCAGTATTTGTAATTGTTGATTTTCCCAAAATATACTATTGATCCAATTTGATCCATTATAAATGGTCTGTGATAGCCTGCAACTGTGAAAACAATGGGTTTGTTTATAAATAACTTTTCTACTACCAGTCATGATTTTCTTTTATTTATATTTTACACAATGACTTTCAGGAAATGATTTCTGTTTTGAAGTACGTTATTCTCTGTGAAATGTGCCATTTTTACATAATGTTTTTATGTGTTAGATTCTGCTTAATTCTGTTGCCTTTACTGCATTATGTAAAAGTCACATAATTTTTACTTGGTTATTGGTCTTTATATGTAGTTAGTAGTGAAATTTGGGCACTGTATGGTTCATTTGTGCAGAGTCTAACATGTGTGAGACTTAAGTTATATTCAACATTATGATCTTAAAGGATTAATTAGTTTCCCACAGGATGGGTCAGTAATTATGCAGAAGTGTTTTGCAGAATTGAACGAGAGGTTTGTTCTTAACTAAAACATACGAGCAGAGCCAAAATGCCTTGCCCAAGAAAACTGGTTCATTCTGTTAAATTCATATTTTCTGTGGGTTAAGTTTAATTAAGAATGACCAAAGCAGTACAAAAAATTACTTTAATTGGGATCCAAACTGTATCATCCTGCCATGTGGTTACTTTCCAGCACGTTTACCATGCCACCATGTTATCAAGACTTCATAGTGATCACTGTGAAATTACAGTAATTCTTACAGGTGTCCTGCCCTTGACTCCATCTCATGATATCAACTGCATTTCCTATGTCTGTAGTCCTCTGAATGACATGGTGCAGTTTTCTTCATTTTAAAGATTATTTCTTTATGATGAGTCTCAAGAAGCTGTTAAATCTTCAGTTACTTCAATAACACCCACAAGTAAAAGTTCCTATACTTTAATGAACAGTACTGTATGCCCTCTAACATGATTCTCCTGCATAATGTCACATGTAGTTAAGATGTTAGCTATACGGAAAGACTAAACTTTTTCCCAAAAAACACACACACACACACACACACACTCTCACACACACACACGTTAGTAATCTGTAAGAAACTAAATGTAACTTTTAAATAATGGTCAGTGACACTCTTTTTGAAAGATTTCTAGTCCTATTTAACAGATCTTTACCATTTAAATTATGGTCAGAGACATTGTCAAAAAGATTTATAGTTCTTTTTAACAGGTCTGTTTGAATGTCCTCATTTGAAGCTTAGAGTTTCTTTTGAATCAGACCAAGCTGAAATAAGCACATTCAAGTTTTTTGAAATCCACACCTTTATTGTAAGTCAACTAATAATGACCAAGAACAGTTTAACATGAAACTTTAAGGTACATGACACACAGTTTTTCCCTCTACATGTAACATCATAGGTTTACATTTTGAAATACTGAAAAGCCTTCTTAATATTGTATTTACTAGTTCTACACTGACGCAAATGAAGCTGAATCTTGGTTAAATGAGAAGATGGCTCTTGTTGCATCCACTGACTTTGGTGAAGATGAACCCAGTGCTCAAGCTCTGCTGCAGAGGCATCGTGATTTGCAAGGAGAGCTATATGCATACAAAGGTGACATCCAGAGTCTCAACACACAGGCAGAGAAGCTTGTGAAAGCAGGAATATCTACACTTGAGGTAAGAAGAAAGCAGTGTTCTTAATACCTAAATTAAATGTTGATTAAATTTGATACCTTTTACTAACTAAAATTCTGTTAAGTGATTCTATTTTCTTTTTCTTCAACATAGTTTTTACCATTTTGATGTAATTCCTCTGTTAGTTGCCATCTCTTCTTAAGATCTAAAATAGCCTCCCATTTCATTTCTACTCCTACACTACTTTGTTTCTGGATATTGTTTCTGCTTTAGCTTGCAGTAAATGAATGATATACATTGAGTATTCTCATTTTTTTTCTGTGTTATTCGAGGTCTGTTTGAAAGATTCCAGAACATTTGTAATTTTGCACCAGTGGTGTGTTGGAGCAAAATGCGGTTGGCATCCCTGCACACACCTGTGTTTAATATGCAATTGCTGGAAGTTTCATTGTTGTTTATCTGTTGGTTATTGTTCAGTGCTATATTGAGTAGAATGTTGTGTCTCTCAGTTTGCGAATTTCAAGATGGCAAAGTTAGATGAGCAATGCGTCTGTATTAAAGTTTGTGTGAACCTCGTGGAAACGTTTACAGAGACATATGACATGATGCAGGAAGCCTACAGTGATGAGTGCTTAAGCCATACTTGGTGTTAGGAGTGGTTCACATGGCTTAAAAATGATCAGACAGAAGTTAAAAATGACCATCATTCTGGATGCCTTTCGACATCTACCAACGATGCTCGTGTCGGGAATGTCAATGAAACTGTACATTCCAGTTGAAGACTGACTGACTGACTGACTGACCGAGAGAGTGCAGAAGAATGTAACATTTCAGTTGGATCATGTCATGAAATTCTGACGCAGTATCTTGGAATGCATTGTGTTGCTGCCAAATTCATCTAACAGCTCATAAGTCAAGACCAGAAAGACCTATTCTTTGCAATCTGTGAAGAACTTTTGGTCTGCACAAATGAGAAAGGAATATTCCTTAAGAGAATCCTAACTGGTGATGAGATGTGGATCTACAGTTATGATGTTGAGACCAAAGTTCAATCTTCACAGTGGATTGAGAAAGGTTCTCAAAGACCAAAAAAAGCTCGTCACATCAGGTCAAATGTCAAAGCCAGTTTTCTCTGACTTTGAAGGATTAGTCCATCACTAATTCATACCACAGGCACAAACTGTTAATTGATGGCACTGTCAGGACACATTGTGGTGCCTACAAGAAAATGTCAGAAGGAAATAGCCTGAAGCGTGGTGAGACAATTCATGGCTCGTGCATCACCATAATGCACCCACACATTTATCGCAGTTACTGTGTGACTACTGCACAAAAAACGAAGTCACTGTGTTGCCTCATCCTCCGTACTCTCCAAACCTTGTCCCTCCAGACCTTTTTTTGTTTTTTGTTTCCAAAGTTGAAAACCCCATTGAAAGGATGAAGGTTTGCGATGATAGATGATATAAAAGAAAATTTGCAGACAGCACTTTGTGTGATCCGTGTACCAAGATTGCTTCTGGAAGTGAAAACAGTGTTGGGAGCAGTGTATCAATTGTGGATGAGAGTATTTCGAAGGAGACCATAGACAATAAGTAAAAGCTATGAGTAGAAAAATTTTGTGGTCGAAACTCTGGAATTTTTTGAACACATATACCCAAAATAAGTTGATTTCTTCATTTTTCATACTGCGTTATTTACTTAAATGTTGAATCCATGATAGGGCTAGCAAGTAGTAATTAATAATATTCTATTGTGTTCTCAAAAGATCCCTGTATTACACTATGTGATTCTTGTTCATGTTATCAGTGTCTTTTTGTCGCGGGGGAAAGGGGAAGGTGTAAATCTTGAATGTAGCATCTGAGTGATCTCTCTAAAGTCCAGTTGGGCAACAGTATAGCAAAACAGTCAATTTATTTCTATTGCACAGATTTCAGGTATATAGGGAATTCTTGTTTACCTAGCAGTATAGTTGCTTATTTAAAATTTTCTGAGAATTGCTGTTTCATTTTTTAAAGAAAAATTGATATTCGAAGGTGTTTTTTAAATTATTTGTGAAGCACACAAAATGGGACATAGTGATCACAATTGCTCAACACCTTAGTGCAGTGCAGATTATGAAAGAATTTGTTTGTCAACAAATATTACGCACAAAACAAGTCATTACTTTCTTTCTCTTATTTGCACAACTAAAAAATATTAGTTACATAATTCATGAATGTTAATCACCAGTTTAACAATGAAATTTTTATTTAAAATGTCAATAAACAATAAATGAAACAACTGATACATTTTAATTTTTAGTTTGTAGTATTCAGAGTAGTTCTCTTTTCAAAAGTGTTGTAAATTGTAGGACATAGGTTGCAGTTTGTAGCCACATGACACCACACAGTAAACTGAATATTTTTTTCTTGGTTTCCAGCTGTCAAGTGAACCAGAAATTGCACCCGAACTGGAACAAGAGGAGTGGGTGGATGAAATGCGCCTCGTACCACAGGAATACTGGGATGAAGAACCTGTTGAGCGTGTTGAGGAGAGAGTAGTAGTAGAGGAAAGAGCAATTCCACAAGTCATAGGTATATATGACTTCAGTGGCCAAGGCATGCATATGAAGAAGAAAGAGGTAAAAGTCCTTTTAGCAAGTAATGTATAGTTCCTGTAAAATAATTTAGACTTATAACTGACAGTCATACTGTTGTAGAGATCCATGAAGGCATTCGAAGAATCTACCACTCATCATGCCTTTGGAAATGTTTGATATTTCAGCCTTATTTGATCTATATTTTTCTTTTTTTCCTCATTTTTGGATGCTATATGGGCTGCCTCACACCATGTTGCTGAAGGACAGTGAAGAAAATACAACAAAATAGGAGTATGGCACAGATATTTGAGATGTCAGAGGATTGCAGAAAACTTAGAAGTGGAATGGTAACACAGAACTTAACAAACACACAGTACAAGGCTGAAAGGATAACAGATGCCTTTTTGGGCTGTTGAATGTTGATGGAAGCCATTGAAAATTTCTGTTGCACCTTTTAACAGATTACATTATGGAAGTCAAAAATGAAATGCTTTCTAAAGTGGTGTCTAGCAGGACTCTTAAGCACGGCGAATGTAATTTCCTAAACAATTTCCCATGTGGTATGTTAAAATGAGGAGCAATGAGGAGTAGGTAAAAATATAGCAAAATTTATGGAGAAAATATTTTACTGGCAAAGGCAAATAATATTACAAAGAAATTATCAGTATGGGATCAATAAATTCACATTGCACTATACACGACTTAAGTTGCATAACAACACAGCCATGTAATAATAATAATAATAATAATAATAATAATAATAATAATAATAATAATAATAATAATATACATCTAAAACAAAACAATATTTTATGCATTTCAAGTGAGAGATGTTGTAAACCACTTTTATCCAAATCCACTGGGAAAGAATTGTGGATCAACAGACTAGTAACCACACATTGTACCTGGCTAGTCATTGACATTATAGATGAAAGGGCAAGGCAAAAAAAACATACATCTTTTCTAAAAAAAAAAGATTGGTGGTAACAAGAAAAGGAAATAATCATGGGGCCTCTGTAGATTCCCTGAGGTAATTACTGTTAATGAGTATAAATTGAAGCTCACACAGATGAGACCCAGTGGTTTTCCATACTGTGGCACCCTTTCATCTTCCATTACGATGCACCAACATACTTGATAGGTTGTAGGGGCCAGTTTGGAATGACCACATAAACAAAAAGAGTTGCTTACAGATTAACATGTTTCCTGGGATGTTCCATTTTAAACAGAACCTTGGTTAAAAATGTCAAGGAACCTGCAAATGATTATCTCCATTAGCTGAAGTATGACCCTTTCAAGTATAAGTGTTATCACCATTGTGTAAAATTAAATTAATAATGCTTCACTTTCAGCTGCTCCAGATTTAGGAAAAATAAAAGGTACTGCTATTACACAACTTGCATTGCGATACATATTGTATTTTGATGGGAGTTTTTTTTGTGATTTGAGTAGATAAATACTGTGCTCTATGCTAGAAGTAGTTGAAGCTAGTGCTGAATTTAAGGATCTGTTTAGTAAATACATAATTATACAAAAACACTTCCCCCCATGAACCATGGACCTTGCCGTTGGTGGGGAGGCTTGCGTGCCTCAGCGATACAGATGGCCGTACCGTAGGTGCAACCACAACGGAGGGGTATCTGTTGAGAGGCCAGACAAACGTGTGGTTCCTGAAGAGGGGCAGCAGCCTTTTCAGTAGTTGCAGGGGCAACAGTCTGGATGATTGACTGATCTGGCCTTGCAATATTAACCAAAACGGCCTTGCTGTAATGGTACTGCGAACAGCTGAAAGCAAGGGGAAACTACAGCCGTAATTTTTCCCGAGGACATGCAGCTTTACTGTATGATTAAATGATGATGGCATCCTCTTGGGTAAAATATTCCGGAGGTAAAATAGTCCCCCATTCGGATCTCCGGGCGGGGACTACTCAGGAGGATGTCGTTATCAGGAGAAAGAAAACTGGCGTTCTACGGATCGGAGCGTGGAATGTCAGATCCCTTAATCGGGCAGGTAGGTTAGAAAATTTAAAAAGGGAAATGGATAGGTTAAAGTTAGATATAGTGGGAATTAGTGAAGTTCGGTGGCAGGAGGAACAAGACTTCTGGTCAGGTGACTACAGGGTTATAAACACAAAATCAAATAGGGGTAATGCAGGAGTAGGTTTAATAATGAATAGGAAAATAGGAATGCGGGTAAGCTACTACAAACAGCATAGTGAACGCATTATTGTGGCCAAGATAGATACGAAGCCCACACCTACTACAGTAGTACAAGTTTATATGCCAACTAGCTCTGCAGATGATGAAGAAATTGAAGAAATGTACGATGAAATAAAAGAAATTATTCAGATAGTGAAGGGAGACGAAAATTTAATAGTAATGGGTGACTGGAATTCGAGTGTAGGAAAAGGGAGAGAAGGAAACATAGTAGGTGAATATGGATTGGGGCTAAGAAATGAAAGAGGAAGCCGCCTAGTAGAATTTTGCACGGAGCACAACTTAATCATAGCTAACACTTGGTTTAAGAATCATGAAAGAAGGTTGTATACGTGGAAGAACCCTGGAGATACTAAAAGGTATCAGATAGATTATATAATGGTAAGACAGAGATTTAGGAACCAGGTTTTAACTTGTAAGACATTTCCAGGGGCAGATGTGGACTCTGACCACAATCTATTGGTTATGACCTGTAGATTAAAACTGAAGAAACTGCAAAAATGTGGGAAATTAAGGAGATGGGACCTGGATAAACTGAAAGAACCAGAGGTTGTACAGAGTTTCAGAGAGAGCATAAGGGAACAATTGACAGGAATAGGGGAAAGAAGTACAGTAGAAGAAGAATGGGTAGCTCTGAGGGATGTAGTAGTGAAGGCAGCAGAGGATAAAGTAGGTAAAAAGACGAGGGCTGCTAGAAATCCTTGGGTAACAGAAGAAATATTGAATTTAATTGATGAAAGGAGAAAATATAAAAATGCAGTAAATGAAGCAGGCAAAAAGGAATACAAACGTCTGAAAAATGAGATCGACAGGAAGTGCAAAATGGCTAAACAGGGATGGCTAGAGGACAAATGTAAGGATGTAGAAGCTTATCTCACTAGGGGTAAGATAGATACTGCCTACAGGAAAATTAAAGAGACCTTTGGAGAGAAGAGAACCACGTGTATGAATATCAAGAGCTCAGATGGCAGCCCAGTTCTAAGCAAAGAAGGGAAGGCAGAAAGGTGGAAGGAGTATATAGAAGGTTTATACAAGGGCGATGTACTTGAGGACAATATTATGGAAATAGAAGAGGATGTAGATGAAGACGAAATGGGAGATACGATACTGCGTGAAGAGTTTGACAGAGCACTGAAAGACCTGATTCGAAACATGGCCCCCGGAGTAGACAACATTCCATTGGAACTACTGACGGCCTTGGGAGAGCCAGTCCTGACAAATCTCTACCATCTGGTGAACAAGATGTATGAGACAGGCGAAATACCCTCAGACTTCAAGAAGAATATAATAATTCCAGTCCCAAAGAAAGCAGTTGTTGACAGATGTGAAAATTACCGAACAATCAGTTTAATAAGCCACAGCTGCAAAATACTAACGCGAATTCTTTACAGACGAATGGAAAAACTAGTACAAGCTGATCTTGGGGAAGATCAGTTTGGATTCCATAGAAATGTTGGAACACGTGAGGCAATACTGACCCTATGACTTATCTTAAAAGCTGGACTAAGGAAGGGCAAACCTATGTTTCTAGCATTTGTAGACTTAGAGAAAGCTTTTGACAATGTTGACTGGGATACTCTCTTTCAAATTCTGAAGGTGGCAGGGGTAAAATACAGGGAGCGAAAGGCTATTTACAATTTGTACAGAAACGAGATGGCAGTTATTAGAGTCGAGGGACATGAAAGGGAGGCAGTGGTTGGGAAGGGAGTGAGACAGGGTTGTAGTCTCTCCCCGATGGTATTCAATCTGTATATTGAGCAAGCATTAAAGAAAACAAAAGAAAAAATTGGAGTAGGTATTAAAATCCATGGAGAAGAGATAAAAACTTTGAGGTCCACTGATGACATTGTAATTCTGTCAGAGACAGCAAAGGACTTGGAAGAGCAGTTGAACGGATTGGATAGTGTCTTGAAAGGAGGATATAAGATGAACATCAACAAAAGCAAAACGAGGATAACGGAATGTAGTCAAATTAATTTGGGTGATGATGAGAGAATTAGATTAGGAAATGAGACACTTAAAGTAGTGAAGGAGTTTTGCTATTTGCGGAGCAAAATAACTGATGATGTTCGAAGAAGAGAAATTTGTTAACATCGAATATAGATTTATGTATCAGGAAGTCGTTTCTGAAAGTATTTGTTTGGAGTGTAGCCATGTATGGAAGTGAAACATGGACGATAACTAGTTTGGACAAGAAGAGAATAGAACTTTCGAAATGTGGTGCTACAGAAGAATACTGAAGATAAGGTGGATAGATCACGTATCTAATGAGGAGGTATTGAATAGGATTGGGGAGAGAAGAGAAGTTTGTGGCACAACTTGACTAGAAGAAGGGATCGGTTGGTAGGACATGTTTTGAGGCATCAAGGGATCACAAATTTAGCATTGGAGGGCAGCGTGGAGGGTAAAAATTGTAGAGGGAGACCGAGAGATGAGTACACTAAGCAGATTCAGAAGGATGTAGGTTGCAGTAGGTACTGGGAGATGAAGCAGCTTGCGCAGGATAGAGTAGCATGGAGAGCTGCATCAAACCAGTCTCAGGACTGAAGACAACAACAACAACATACAAAAACATATGAAGTGAGTAATAACACCAAAACAGTGTTTAGAAACAAAGTTGAAGAGGAAAAATATAAGATTCTTTTGTTTTAGAGAATGTGTACCATACTTTGTTTTTGATAAAATCTTCTCGGGTTGACAGCCGAGTCAGTGTGTTGTTCTCAAGCAATGTTTCAGCAAGTATCTTACTTGCCATCTTCAGGCAAAGTGTATGGTTCATGTCTCATCTGGATCTTTATAGCTGGTGTACCACAGGATTCTCTGCATCCTCAGCGCTGGTCAGGCCAATCAGGCACATGCGGAATCGGTGCGGCGGCGTGTGGTGGTGGTGGTGGTGGTGGTGGTGGTGGTGGTGGTGGTGGGGAGGGAGCCGTGGGTGCCAGGTCCTGGCATCTCATCTCAGTGCAGCCTGTTTATTCCATCTGCCATCACCAACCTGTCTCCATCGGTTCGCTCTCGTCTCATTCTTGATAATGTTGTGTTCCACGAAGAATGAGACGAGAGAGCACTGATGGAGGCAGGTCGGTGGTGGCAGATGGAATAAATAGGCCACACCGAGACAAGATGAGGCCACACTGAGACAAAATGCCAAGACCCGGCGCCCCCCCCCCCCCCCCCCCCCCCTCCCCCCAAACTCCACCATCACACGGCACCGTGCAAATTCTGCTCACGTCTGATTAGCCCGACCGGCACCGAGGATGCAGAGAAGCCCGTGGGCCAGTGGCTATAAAGATCTGGATGAGACATGAACCCGACACTTCACCTGAAGATGGCAAGTAAGAAACTTGCTGAAAGGTTGCTGGATAACAACACATTGACTCGGCTGTCAACCCGAGGAGATTTTATTATCGAGATTTGCCGAGAAAGCCTGCATTCTCATATACTTTGTTTTAGTGTCATTCTGTAGAACTTGTAATTATTACAGTATCTTTGCCTTCTGTAAGTGCATTTACTTACCTAGCAAACATTTGGTTTGTTATATTACTCAAGGGGGAAACTGGTTGATTATTGTGATTCTGTAGTTTTTTCTTCTAAATTCCTCTCCATACCTCATTACTTTGGAAAGGAAATTAATTTTCTTTTCATGACACGTGTTTTCCATTTTAGGTTCTTCTTTTGTTAAATAAGACCAATTCAGATTGGTGGAATGTCCGAAGGGAAGATGGCACAGATGGTTTTGTACCTGCCAATTATGTTCGTGAAATTGAGCCAAAAGTGGTCAAAGTGCAAGTACGCAGGCCTGAAAAAGTACGTGAAATGCGCCGTGTCAAGAAAACTCGAATGGTCAAACAAGTTGTGCCTGTGCGGAAAATGCAACAGAAGTCTCCATGTAAGCAATTTTTTTGTCTATAGGGACAGCTTAGAGTACACAAAACATATGAACTGTCATTTCCATGCAAGTTCCATTACTCTCACATTACAATAAATACTCATATTCCTTTAATGGTAAAATTATATAGAAATGTGCATTCTTTATTTGAAAGTTTTATTATTCTAGCGGCTGTGCATGTAAAGAGAGAAACTGTCTGAATATCCTTCAAAACTTGTTGGCGAGAGAATGTTGTGATGAGAACTGCATGCAATTTACATTTGAAGTTGGTCACCTTACAAGACACAATTGCTCACACAGGCACATAAAGACAACAGTAAAGTGCATTGGACTGACTGTTTTTCTGAACCCCCACCCCCACCCTTTAAGATCGTGATTGGTCTGTAAAATAACATTACTAAGACCACATAGGACCTAATGTGATGTGTCGGAACAGCAATTAAATGCTGACATCATCATTCCTGCAATTTTGTGAATTTGCATGATCAAATCCTCAGAAAGTGGCTTGACCTAGATATGACATGCCTGCACAACTTTGTGGACTCACTTCCTAAACAAATGCAGCTGGTTATCAAATCCATGGGTGGAATTAAATAGTATGTAATTATGCTTATAATGATTTCTCTTGAGAGCGAGTAAGTTTTAGTTCAGTAAGTTAATATATAACTGAACTCAAAATGCTGAGCATGCTTAGATGGTGTGGTATCCATCAACTACAAACCTTCCCAATATGTATACTGTCATGTCGAAAACTTCAAGATTTTCACTGACACAATTCCAAGAGTACCCATGGTGTACTGATAAGAAAATCAGTGAATTGGTGCAGTGGTTAAGATATTGAGTTCACATTCAAGAGGATGGCAGTTAAAATCCCCATTTGACCATCCATATTTAGGTTTTCCATGGCTTCCCTAAATTGCTTAAGGTAAATGGTGGGGTGATTCATCTGGAAAGAACAAGGCTGATTTCTTTCTCAGTCCTTCCCCAATATCAAGTTTGGCTCAGGCTCTAATGACATCATTGTTGATGGGTCATTAAAGGATGATTTTCCATTTGCTAGACAGAAAAGTGGATGTTCTCTTCAGCCATTCTTTAGACAAGAGACTATTTTCCCCCAGTAGCAGTTGTTTCTGTGTGTGCAGACTGACCTTATCCTTAAAGGTAATTCATTTGTGTCTGAATTCTTTGAAAAAATATGACCATAAAGATGAAAGAAGAACCCATACCACGTTCAGTCACTCGAGGCATTAATTGACATTCAAATCCACTTTGATGTCGTGGAATTGTGCATAAAATTTCAAGTTTCATTTTCGTGGCTGACAGTAATTGAATACCATATGGAATACTACAGCGGAGATCTTTTTTATTGCTTCTAGCAGTTGTGTGTTGTAGAATATTGCAGCTGAGGCTTAGATAGCGTGTTACTTATTGTATGAATTTATTGGTAGTAGAAGAAAGGCCAAGAACCCAGAAATTGACATTCTCAACATTGCCTCCATGAACCTTGCTCATATCCACTGATTCTTTTACACACTCATAATGCGAGTAGGATGCAGCTCATAATATATATGTAATCAGTTTCTTATACTACCTGTTCCTTTGCCTGTTTTTGACTGATTTAAGAGGAAGGATGGTTCCCTATTTCTTATTGTGGTTGAAGGAAGCAAACTGACAAACAGAAAAAAATGTGCTAGTAGCAGTGACTGGTAATATTAACTTTTGTTTACCTTATTAAATTCAGATGTTTCATTTCCAGCTAAACCCCTGAAGCGTAAGTTGACAGATGGAAATGATAATGTGGAGAAGAGACAAAAAAAGATCAATGCTACTTACAACCAGCTGTTAGATTTAGCTCAGGTAAAGAGGAAGTTAATTAATGTTTGTGTGTTGTTACTTGACTTTAGTAGTGTATAAAGTAGATATCTGTTGCAAAAATACTGTTTTCTTTGTTTTCTTTAAACACCTGTTGTTACTCTTATTATTTTTAATGTTACAGAAAAGGCATGCCCTCCTTGAGGATGCCATCAGACTGTTCGGATTCTATCGTGAGTGTGATGACTTTGAAAAATGGATCAAAGACAAGGAACGCATGTTGAGAGCTGATGACTCAAATGAAAATGTTGAGTCAGCTAAACGTAAATATGAGGTAAAATTTGGTGTTTTTGCTGTAACTTTTCTCCATATTTGAAAAAAAAATTATTAAAATAAATAGATTATGTGCATACTCTTTTAAAATATACAGAGCACACATTATCATTGTCAGCCAACATAAAGGTTTAATTAATTTGATTTTCATAATTTTTGAACAATCTAACCTTACTGTGCATTGATTTAATCCAGTATTAATGCATTCCGCATGTAAAAAACCTAAACTTAGTGTAAGTAATTGGAGTTTTAATTGTTAAGTAACAACATCCTTTTTCCTTTTTCCTACCTTTTTTTCACTTCATACTCTGTATGTAGAAAGTCCTTGAGGTCTGTATCCAATATGCCCACTCTAACAACCGGGAAAATACGTGTCAAGTCATTCCCCTACACAAGCACCATAATGGGGTAGCGTCCCAGGCTGCTGAATATATGAAGGAAATGTCACATCTTTGTTGAGACCCATTCATTCATTCATTCATTCATTCTAACATGTTCATGTGTCTTTACATGGTGTATTGTGAGGTGCTTTGTTAATTATTGTAGCATCAGAACTAAAT
Source organism: Schistocerca gregaria (assembly GCF_023897955.1). Lineage (NCBI taxonomy): Eukaryota > Metazoa > Arthropoda > Insecta > Orthoptera > Acrididae > Schistocerca > Schistocerca gregaria. The sequence goes on from NC_064931.1 coordinate 489,950,874, forward strand.
AACACATGTCCATTTTTTTTCCTTATATAATTCACAAAATCACCATTCTTAGTTTACTTGAATGTATGCTCCTGTTGTGGCATGCACAACTCTAGCCTGATTCCAGCTACATTCACAAGCAGTAAAACATGCTCGTATCAACTGTGAAGGTCATATGATTGATCTAGCAATTCAAGTAATGATGGCTTATGGAAAACTTGATGTAGTCAAACCACCATAGAGAAAATGAAAGTACATAATATCTGGTGAGTTAGGTTTTCATTTTAATGCTGAAAAATATACCCAGCAAAGTGATTTTGTTGTGGCTTGTCAGTCCATTTTTCGGGAAATGACTGGTCCAGACCATCTTGCACAATCCTGGACCAATCTTATGGTGCAGCATCTTGGTGGGAGCTAACTGTTGGTTGATTGTTGTAAAGCACATTGTGTAATTACTGTGAAGCACAGAGCTACACAATTTGAAGATAACTGATAGAATAAAGTTGTTCAAAGAAAAAAGCATGGTCTAATAAACCAGTCAGTCATCCTTATAGTTCAGTGATTGCATGTGTAGCAAAAGCATGAATTATGTTACATTATTGTAACATGTATGACATGTTAAAGGTGGATTAGTCAGAAAATGCAACACTGCTAAGGAAATCCCTGTTTTCATTTAAATGTTAAAGAATGTCCACAGTAAAGTGATTTTACTGTTTCTTGGCAGTAGTTTTCTACAGTTATGATAGTTACAGAGGCAAATGAAAAAAATTCCATACATACTTCCTGGGATAGAGGATAAGTGAAACAGTCAGCTGGTGAACAATGCACAATAAAGTTTTGGAATTTTCAAATATTTTTTGTGGGAGATGATCAGAAAAAGGGAGAGGAAAGAAATAACTCATACACTAACAAAGAAAAATGTGGTTTCATATCCCTGAGATCAATGATTGGATAAGTGTTTGTGGAAATACTATAATTTATACTTTGTATGTCATGTTTCAGAAATTCCTAACTGATCTCTCTGCCAGTAGCAAGCGAGTGGAGGCTCTTGATGCTGCAGTAGATGAATTTGTACGTCAAGGTCATAGTCAACTGGACAAAGTTAGAGCACGTCAGAGGCACATTCATCAACTATGGGATAATCTAAATCGGCTGAAGGCCCAAAAAGAGCGCAGTTTGGAGGGTGCCTCCAGGTAGTTTGTGCTAGATTTTTCTTTTTGTAATCACTGTAAAAAATAATAATTATTTAAATCGATGAGTCTGCTTATAGAAGATGTGATTGTGATCTTGAAAGTATTATTTCAGCGTGGAACTTTTCAATCGAACATGTGAAGAAGCTCGTGACTGGATGTTGGAGAAAATGATGCAGTTGGATACTGCAGAGCTGGGGCCTGATCTAAAAACTGTGCAGGCATTGCAGAGGCGACACCAACAGCTTGAACGAGAACTTGCCCCTGTTGAGGAGAAAGTGAAACGTGTAAATCTGCTGGCAGCATCGTAAGTACTAGATCCACTTCTTTTAAAACCTGTTGACCATACTATTTTATCTCTTTCTTTCTCTTACCTTCAATTGATTATTACTTGTTAACATAGTTGAATTTAGCTATAAAATGAGAGGTAAATGTGCATCAAAGTGTTGTTGAAGGAAGAAGGTTGTTAACTAATTGTATTCCATCTATAAGAAATAATGTTTGTACGAAGGAAAGGTAACTGTTTACCTTCTGATAACTGCTTACGATTAATGTCTAATGAAACTCTGCTGCCCTTGTGTTTACTCTTGAGAAGATAGTTTGTTATATCTGCCACAAGATTGTTTATAAGTTTTTAAAGTTGAGGTTTATTAATATCAGAGTCATATAGCTATCTGTTTTCCTCATTGTTAAGAGCCCCATAACGTCAGTTAAACTATATTAATACAACCCTCAGCCCCCTTCCCAATCACTTTCCTCCAGTGCCAAACTGACAGTCCTATATACCTCAGGATGTGTTCTGTCAACAAATCCCTTCTTTTTGTCATCATAAATTTATTTTCTCTGCAGTTCACTCCAGTACCTCTTCATTAATTATCTGATCTACCTAGCTAAACTTCTGTGGCACAGATGTATCCAATTCATTTCACTCCTTCCATTTCCATTCATAGGTGGCACATTGGAAGAAAGGTTATTGATGCTACTCTTTATATGCCTAAATACCAGTAATTTTACTTTTGTGGTCATTATGTGGAGATATAAGTTGATGAAAGAAATGTTTCTTGACACACATCAGTTCACAGGATCTTGGAATTTTGGCACTAAGGCTTGGTGCAATGTACAGCATCTTTCTGAAGCATCTCCAATTGGAAATTGTTGAGCATTTCCGTGGTGATGCAAAAAGCTCTTCCGTGAACCTTCTCTTACTTGCTAATTGGTCTGCAACCCTTACAGATACTCGTATGTTGGTTGAATGAGAGTTTTGTAAATTTATTGGTGAGTACATTCTCTTAGCACTTCTCCAGTAAATCTGTCTGACATCTGTTTTTACCTGACTATCATGGCACAGACCCCCCTCAACTATCTGTGCTCTTTCTGGAAGATACTCACGTTATTAATTTCCAGTTTCCCATACCTCAATTTGGAGCTTATAACCATTGCCCTCCAACTACTGGGGCGACTTCCTATTCCCGTCTTTGAATACTGCTACCCTTTAGACCACTGCAGGCCTAGAAAACCCTGCCAGTCTCTTATAGCACTGTGGCCTTGCTTTTCTGACTGACTGCACCACCATGCTAGAGAATCTTTTGCAACATTTCATAGAAATCAGAACTAAATCGAACATGTAACTTCATTTCAACTTATTCTCAAAGAACCGTAATCTGGCAGATGTTGTCCAATCTAAATGCTTCAGTTTCAGTCCCACACAAAAATATTGCCATCCAACTTGGTGTTTGTTCAGCTGTTACTTTCTGGTTCCCAATTGTGTTACAATGTAATGATTGTGACATTTGAATTTCAGGGTTCAGGCGTCATATCCTAATGAAAGGTCAAATGTGAATGAACGTCAAAGAGAGATTCAGGATTTATGGCAGAAAGTGAAGGTACATAAACAAATTTGTATCATTCCTGTATGTATGGGAATTCTGATTTGCATTAAATTTTGATGTTATGTGCAGTAATATTGCTTTATTTCCTTAGGCAAAAGCAGCAGAACGCCGCTCCAGGCTTGAGGATGCTGTAGGTTTACAAATCTTTATGAACAGTTCAAAAAATTTGGTATGTATACTTACAATTAAAGCAACTTTTAGTTACTTTTTTTCTGAGTTTGTGGATATAATATTTAGTATTGATTTTACAGCTGGGGTGGGTTGCTTCAGTCAAACAAGCTCTAAATGCATTTGAGAGTGCACGTGATGTCGCAACTGCTCAAAACTTAATAAAGAACCATCAGGAACTGGGAGATGACATTAGAGCACATGAAGACGAGTAAGTTTATACATTTGGAAGCTACTGTTTTTAACTGTACCTGAGTGAGTGATTGAAGGTTGCAGTTTTTTTAAAATTTTGTAGCTGATGTTTTTAGTCCTATATATATATTGAAAAAAATCTGTAAATTTTACTAAATCGTGTTAAGTCTGAATTTGTATCCTATTTCACTACACTATATTGTTTCTGAATGTGTATTCTCTTTAATTAAAAGCTTTCTTTGCATAATGTGTTAGCTCTCACCTGAACCATTAATTTTTGGGGAAGTTATCTATCTATTTACCCTTTTTCTTTGTAGACATGAATATTTTCTGATTCACTGCAGTTCAAAAATTTGTAGAGGTTGTAATTGAGTTGTATAATATATTAAAGTCTAAGTAATAAGGCATAATATTGTTTTAAAGAAAATAGTAATTACTATGTAGTATTGATGACAGAGATAGGGATAGCAATGATATTAGGAGCAAATTTGTGACATGATTTATCCCTGGTACAGGTTTCATGAATTGGCTTTGCTGGGGCAGCAGCTGTTGCAACGTAACCCTAATCAGCCAGATGTGGAAGAGCTGTTGGCTCGTCTGGAACAGGAACATGAAGCAGTTATTCGTGGATGGGATGAAAAGGGAGACTGGCTCAGGCAGTGTCTTGATCTGCAGTTACTGAATCGGGAAGCAGACCAAATTGATGCTACTACTTCCAGTCATGAAGTATTCCTGGCAAACACTGAACTTGGAGTAAGTTTTTGTATATAGATGTAGATAAGAATTTTTGTCCATAATAATTTTGATACATTTCTGCTTTACACTGTAATTACATGCCTCTTTCTTGGCTGGTCCATTGTCCATATTTTGCCTATCAGCATAGTTTGTGTAAGCCACTTCAAGGAACTTTTGGGCTAATTTTCTTGCAATAATTATGCATTATTCCTTTATGGATAAATCTCAAAGTTTCAGCTCTAATGACCTGTCATCTAATTTAATGTTAGATTATCTGCCAGCCATCTGTACCATTGATAAACTGGTTAGCATATGGATGTCTGCTATTCATACGTAAGTATACAGTTTTAGATGCACCTGTTAGAGAGGGAGCAGTCTTTTTAACTGATATAAATTTTAAAGCATAGTGTGTTTCAAAATTTTGTCTTTCTGTAAAGAAAACATTCCCTTTCTGTAATGTGCTGGTTAGATTTTTTGAAGTGAGTATTATATTTTTAAGTAACATTTTATTGCATTAAATATCATTTTATTATTGATATCACTTTTCATGCAGGGTTCACTGGATGATGTTGAAGCCCTAATCAAAAGACATGATGACTTTGAAAATACTTTGTTTGCACAAGATGAACGTCTCAAAGCATTTAGTGAAATGGCAGATAAGCTAATTCATGCTGGCCACTATGACAGCAAGCAGTAAGGATCATAATAATTCATTTTAGTTGTTAAGCACACTGAAGTCAATAGAATTTTGAGTTTTAGAATTAGTGATAGTATGATCTCATATAATTATGAGTTTGTGTTTCTTATAAAGCATGGTGCATGTCCTCTCTCAGTATAGATGAGCGTCGGAACCAAGTAATTGCTCGACGACAGGCTGTAAAAGAGGCAGCTCAAGTACGAAGAGCAGCCCTCGTAGCATCTCGTGATTTTCAAGATTTTTCTGCTGATGTTCATGACCTACAAGGATGGCTCAGTGACAAGATGCGAACAGCTTCAGATGAATCATATCGTGATCTTTCAAATCTTGAAAGAAAACTGCAGAAACATGAAGCATTTGAAAGAGAATTAAGGGCAAATGAAGGCCAATTACGTGCAGTCAACAAGGTAGGCAACCTTTTGACATGTTTAATATTTTTTAGCAATATTTAGCCATAAGGGCAAGTATTTACAACATTATAAATAAATAAATTTTTATCTTTTAAATGATTTTTTATTTTATGTATATGATTTGTAAGATTTTAATTTTTTATCTTAGCGTTCCTTGTTCTGACATTCTATTTGTCATGGGTAACTACTGACACTCATATGTATTATGCTATTTTGCTGTTTCATTAAAAAATTTTATGCTGAGGAAGGTGATGAGTAATGTGGAAGTGCTACTGGGCTGCAAAAAGATTAGTGTTGAGAAAACATTTTTTAGAGTAGTGGCTCTTACAAGCAGGTTTCTGTCAAGTTATGTCTGCTGTGGTGTTGTAAAGTACAGTTATAGTTGCAGTTGCCTGGTTCACATAGTCAATCTTTCTTGCATACATGTATTGTAGTGTTGTGGTTGATACCATTGTCAATTGACTAAATGTAATTTTTATTTTGTGGAACAAGTTAAATGATTGTGACACTTGAGTGCATCTGAAATTAAAAGCAATCTTACCAAGTACACATTGGGCATTTCAAGAAGGAATTGGGGGCAGTGATGAAATTAAGTGATCAGTAAAATGAATTGAAAGCAGTCATACTGCAAAGATAAGTATGATACAGTTTTAAAGAATAGTTTGTGTGATGTAGCCAATGGCCTTGTCACAGTGGCATCACCAGTTCTGTCAGATCATTGAAGTTAAACAATGTCAGGCTTGGCTAGCACTTCGATGTGTGACTATTCAGGTCTGCCAAGTGCTGTTAGCAAGTGGGATGCACTCAGCCCCTGTGGGACCAATTGAGAAGCTATTTGACTAAGAAGTGGGGGCTCCGGTCATGAAAGCTGAAAGTGACCGGGAGATTGCTGTGCTGACCCCGTGTCCCTCCATATCCACATCCAGTAATGCCTATCGGCTGAGAATGACACAACAGTCAGTTGGTACCTTTGGGCCTTCTGAGGCCTGTTCGGATGGAGTTATGTGGTGTACCTGCTGGAAACAGTTTCACTTGAGTGTTGATGTATACCACAAACAATTAAAAGAAAGGGAAAAGCATTATACTTCAGCCAAGTTTTAGAACACTATGCCAACTTGTTTGAATTCTAACAGCACTTTGTTAGGGAAGCAGTGTTGTTTGTTTCAAATACAGATTCCATTGACATTTTGCAACTTGGTTATTGAAATTTAGAATCTGACCAACATTATTCGGTACATACTTCTGTTGTTCAGTAATCCCAAGATAGACATCTCATTTTGAGTTTCCTCATTAATAGTGTTGCAAGTTCAATGAACTAGTGTATGTGATGTCCAGGGCACCAATACCTCTACCACTTATCTAGGAGAAATTGTTTATGGAATAATACTGTCAATAATATTTTGAACAGGTAAGTTAGGGAAACTAGGTAACATATAATTATCATCATATTGCAACAGACTAGATAAATAACACCAGGAAAAGGAAATAATAATGTAGAAGACTTGATGCTTATGGCACACAATCACACAACTAAAATCAAATACAGTAAAATTAAATTGTAAAATTACACTTAAGTTATCCTAACATGTAAGAGAAAACCTTTTTGCTAAACATTGTAGGTTTCTCTGTCTATAAAAAATAATAATAATAATAATTATAATTATCTGAAACATATGAACGACAGTTTAATTTTTCATTTTTAAGTTAAGCTTCATAATGTATCCAAAAATCGGAATATTTGCTTGCTTAGTGATATTTTATATTCTGATGTCAGATTCATATTCAATTTCCTTGAAAATATATTAAATGGATTTCATTTTTGAGTCAGTATAAAAAATGTCAGTACTCATCATGTACATTGTTCGGTTCATCCTTGACATTGTCATGATCTGTATCTACTGCAACAATATGCAATATGTCTCGTATTGAGTATTTCTGTAGTACACACTGACAAACATGCACTTTGTATTGACTTTGTGATTATAAACAGGTTTACCACCTGTCATTCATGTAATAAACATTCTCATGGCTTTTAAATGGTTTGTTATATGTTTCTGATGAAACTGACATAGCATTGAGGCACTTCGCACCCACAAGTGCCCCCCTACTCCACATTCTTCGTGCAATCCTATATTATCTTTGCCAACACTTTCACTGTATCACATATGCTTAGCAGGTACTTGCAATAAATAATCAAACTTCCAATTTACCTTTAGAAGTAAAGCAATCACTCAACTTAGCAATAGTTGGTACACTTCAGAATTAATTGAAATGCAGTATACTCAGGGAGTCTTTAATCTTTATTCTTTTGTATTCCTTTTCTGGAATTTAGTTTAAACAGCACAGTAAAAATGTATGCTCATTGTTTATTTTTAATTTGGCTTGAGTTAACTAATAACTACATCTCTGTTCCCTTCTGAGGCACCACAGGACAAATTTCTGTGCTCATTTCCAGTCACACCCTTCATTCAAGTCATGCTATAAACCTACTTTATCATTGTCAAAGATCTGTTATGATAGAATTTGTTTTTGATTGTGAGGAATATCAAGCAAAACACATTCTGGATAAAGTCGTTACTTGGCCACTCTTTGCCACCTGGTGCAGGACTGAATCTCGTTTGTGAAGTTTTAAAAGTTACACACTATTGTTGGAGATTCCTTGTAAATTTATTTTCTATTTTTTTCCAGAGAGGTATGGGCCTGATCTCAGAAGGAAATTACAGAGCTCCGGAAGTACAGGCAATGCTTGAAGACCTTAATACAACTTGGGAGCGTCTTGTAGATCTTTCTTTGGATAAAGGTCGGCGGTTGCGTCAGGCTGCAGCCCAACACACATATAATCGCACTGTTGATGATGCAAGACTGAAGCTTGACGAGATTGATGCTAGTTTGCAGAGCAAAGAGCTAGGATCAGATCTGCGGCATTGCAAAGAGATGCTTAACAAGCATCAGGTATGTTAAAGTTTTTGAGTTGTTTGCTGAGTTATGTGATAAAGTATATGACATTTGGGTGTCTAAAGGCATTTTCTTTGTAATAGGCTTTGGAGGCTGACATGAAGCAGTGGAATCAAAGAATTAATGATCTGGTAATGATGGGAGAAGAAATGGCTCATGAAGGACACTTTGATGCTGATAATATTTTGAAGGCCAGCAGGAATTGCCAAGAAAAGTATGTTGTTTGTGACATTTTCTGTTGTGATGTAGGCTTTATATGCCATTCATTGTATTGTGTGTGTTGTGTGATGTAGCTCCTGTGTAGCTGTATTATAAATGTGTATGATATGTTTTTTTAATTTTATGTGAAGCTGATTTATTGTAAGAAATAATGAGGCTGGTTATGTCTTTGCATTCTCAGTCCTACCTGCACTTTTCAGATTTATTAGGCTACATGCAAATTTTGGTGAATGATGTTTACTGAGTGCCAGAAAGGCATTGAAAGAAATGAGACCATCACAAATGCTTTCATAGACTGTCCACATGTGGGTACCCATAAACATAGGCAAGAATTTGAACATTCAGTTACCTGTCTTAGCAGGGTCAGTCAACAGGAACAAATTTTTATGCGTTAAACACAAGAAGGTGAGAATTTCAGGGGTAACAAGTTACAGCTTTCTGAGTTGGATTGTAATAAAGATGAACTGTAAAGGGGAGAAACACATTGCATAGTATTATCATAAGTTGAACTTCGTGGGAAAAGGAGGTGGGGATGGGAGGAAGAACTTGCTTCAGTAGTGAGCAATATTTTACTGACATACATTTTAGAGCACTATATATAATCATGTGCATCTTCATGTTTTCATAGTGTAAAGACAGTTCCATAAAACTTCGGGCATGCAGCTGTGTAAATTCAGTTTTTTTCTGCTAATATTTCAGCTGAATAGTGTCCAGCCATCTTCGGAGTCAGCTCCAACACTTGCTCTGTTTGGTTAAAGCAAACACAAGTATATATTTGAGTGCAGTTAAAAGTGTAGGTTCTTCCTTAATGACTGAAATGGGGTTGTTTTATATATTTCATGTCAAGGTCTCCATTTTATGGATAAATCTAACACACAGATACTCTTGTTGGCGCTCTAGATCCATTCAATATAGGTGTACCTGTTGTTCTTCTAAGCTGACAAAAGCAAGAAATAATGAAAGGAGAAGAAGTTACAAAGTCACATAAACTCGGCTGAAAATTGTTGTTAAGCTATCACACGACATACTTCTTCAGAGCTCAAAAATACAGAACCGCTCCCCCTCCCACACACACACATTCGTACAATTTCTCTTATTTTTCTCTGTTGGTAAATACTGAAAGACATTGCTTGGAAGCTTAGCAACTTTTTCAGATTTTTTTTTTTTGGTGTGTGTGTGTGTGTGTGTGTGTGTGTGTGTGTGTGTGTGTGTGTCAACCACTAAATTCCTCACCTGTATGGAGAATTGTTACTGTTACTCATTCCATTATATGTATTCTACATAGGACTTTCCATTATCACTAAAGCAACAGATATATAACCTGATTGATGAGTACCAGCCAGACTTTTGGGAGAGTCAATCATATGAAGAACAGATACTGAATCAGGAGGCAATATTAAGGACCTGCTGCTGCAAAATATGACTTCCACACTTTAGGTTTTTGAGAGTGACTCTGGATAAAGAGATTGTGTCTGATTCATTAGAAGGTCTGGGAAATAATTTGCTAACTGCTGCAAATTTAACAAAAAAATATTTCTTTATGAAATCTCTATTGCTTTTGAGACTCATTCAGCTGTTCTACAGGAAAATAGGCTTTCATGTCTTCTGTTTAACTTAAAACTAAACGAAGTTATCAGAAAATCAGAGTAAGGCATAAAGATATAATCAGTCTTGGATTAAAAATTACTGTTAAATGCTTTAATTTTTTCAGGCTGGTGAAGTAGTATGTTTGCATTTATGTAAATTTGGATACCTGTATTATCTCATCTCTAACAACTACAACAGTAAAGGGAACTGATTAGGAAAATAGTTTTTCCAATATAGACTATATTAAACACTTAGTGCTCTGTTAATTATTAAGAATGAAGTAATTACACTAGAGAAAATGTATAGAAGATAATGTCAAAGGTTTGTCTTTACATATTGATGAAGAAGGTGTGTTAGATGGACAATCTACATCAGTAGAACTGGATAGTTTCATTGGAACAAGAGTATAAAATGATTTTACAGGTATCCTCCTTCAAATACCTTGGAGAGTTTATACTGCCATCTGGGTTATACTGCGGTGTCAGCTTAGAAAGACTAATCTAACTCCAAAAGACTTTCAAACTAAGGGAAATAAACGTCAATGAAAAAGCAGTATGGTGAAATGAAGAATTAGATAATTTCAAGGCAATTTTGTTAAAATCTCCATTAGAAATGATGCATGATGGGAGTCACCAAGTTCCAGAAAGTGAAGAACCAAGGCAGAAGGATGATGATGATGATGATGATGATGATGATGATGATGATGATGATGATGATAACAGTTGGAAGTTGATAGGATATTTACAGAGTTTGCAACAGAAGACTATCCAAATAATTATTTAAGATCATCAGTTACAAATAATCAAACATTAACCGGCTAGAAGATATAAAAGAAGATTTTTCGAGATTTTCTTCTGATTGCATTGTAAGAAATGGTTTAGCCTTTGGAACAGAAGTAACAAAGTACAGATTTACTCAAAAACTTAACCTGAAAAGTTGCAGTAAATGGTCAGAAGAGTAGAAAAGACACGGCATAGTGATTTCATGAAGAGAGTTTTGGAGTGTAAGCAGTGTGAAAAACGTCATATTTGTTTCATCGTTGATATTCTTTTAAAGTGTGTGTCCCCCCCCCCCCCCCCCCCTTCCTGCAGTGCTGTTCTCCTTGGCTGGGGATGGTTGAGGTAGGTGACCATTTACAGGAGTTGGGAGAAACAGCAGGATATACTTAGTAAAATATTGTGATGTTGAAGTGCCATTCAACACTGATGACACTTGTGTTGTTGATAATATTACAGACTTACGTGAGTGGAATACATAGGATAATATAATACCATCAATTTCAGTATTTTTATAAGGGTAGCAGATTTGACAATTGTGCTTGTACGAGGAACTGAATAATTTCTGTACTGAAAACAAGAAAAACATTACAAAAGCTCTAAGACAAAAAGGAATGAAATGGGTACACTCAGGAGATATGATGATGAATTTGAGCAGATTAAAAATTAAGACAAAACACTTTAATTCTGACATCTAGAACAAAAGTTTTTCTTCTACAGAAAAACAAAACAAGACAATTATATGTCTGAGGGGAGGGGGTTGGAAGATTGGCAAAATGATGTAACTCAAGTCTTTAGAGAAACTTGTTAAAAGAAGGAAGAGAAATCAAAGTATTGCTCTGTGTTTCATATTTTTAGTGCTTTTGGTGAATTTAACCATCTTGTCTGTCAGTACTCATTTTGATGACTTGAAGAACTGAATAAATAGGTCTATAATAAACATTCTACTCCAGCTTGATGAAAGATGGTGGTTGTTGTCATTGCCCTATGCACAGCTTTATTTCTGATTTATTTTTTCATTTCATTTTGTCATTTGACACTTATATACAACTCACATTATGTGAAGACTCTTAAATTTAAGCCTCTGATTACCAGTCTAAGAAATAATTTTGGCTGCGTAGGTTTTCCGCACTTCGTGAGCCTGCTAGACTCCGCCGAGAAGCCCTAGAGGAATCTCTACGTTTCCATAAATTTGGTTTTGAGTTGGATGCAGAAATGCAATGGATTAGGGAGCATCTGCCACTGGCAGCTTCTGAAGCTTTAGGACAGAATTTGCACCAAGCTCAGTCCTTGCACAAGAAACACAGAAAACTGGAAGAGGAGATAGCTGGGCACCAGCCAATGATTGATCGTACCATGGCGTCCGGCCAAGCTCTTATTGAACAAAAGCATCCTGAAACTAAGCAGGTAATTATTTTTAAATTGTACAAATTAAGTATCAAAGTGAAATTTCAATCTGTACTTATGAAATGAGCATTGAGGAGATCATTGTGAGAAATACCACATTGTCATTGTGGCGAGGTCCTAGTGAAAGTGGTTTGCCATTGCATTCTTCTGACATTGTGTGTGAAGCCAAATTGCTGAGCATAATGTCTCCATCTAGTAAATGGATCACCATGAAGAGAACATGTAATTACACTCAATGAAAAACTTAGGGGATTCATAGGATATAACCTGGGGCATTGGCGCAAGGTTTGGTGATCAAGAACTGCACTCCCTTGCTGACACATACTGGTGATGAAAATTTCTTCCCATACACGAACGCATGTCACAAGCAATGGAAAACAAATTCTCTCTCTCTCTCTCTCTCTCTCTCTCTCTCTCTCTCTCTCTCTCTCTCTCTCTAAGAAAGTGAAGGTGTGCAGAGAATGTTGTGTTTTACAAAAGGGCTGCAGTCATCTGTAGTATATCTTCAGCAGTATAACCTAATTATGAAGTTGCTCAGAAAAACTAATGAATCTGAATACAGTAGGCCAAAACTAAGACACACTGTCATTACTTATGAGTCTTGATGACTATGACTGGTATTGTGATGCTTGAGGTATTCAGTAATCAAGCTTCACTAATAAAATGAAATTATACTTCCCCTCCTTCTCTTCTCTAGTACAATTAAATATGTGTGTAAAGCAAAGGAAAAGTTATGCGAGGAATGATGGCTTAAATGCATTGAAGGTAAGAGGGAAGCTGATGATAATATTCTTTTCAAATACATTTGGTGCCCTGATTGCTGCATGCAGTGCATTTAGTTAATCATTGCATGAAGTAGTCTTATTTTTAACACAAAATCAAGCACTGGCCTGTGATAATGTGAAATGGAAAAAAAATTAGAGAGAGAGAAAGAGAGGAAAATAATTAACCTTTGCAAATTAACACTGTAGAAAGGTGATGTGTTATTTTGTGAATTGCTGACAGCATAGCTACCAATAAAAGAAAGATTACTGATAAAAACCAAAGGGCACCTTAAAGTGAAAAATATGTGAAAATATTACTGAAGACATCATTCTATATTTTTTCATTTTCTTTAAATAGATTTGAAATGTTACTCTACTTCACTCACTATGAAAATTTGAATTTCCTGATCAAGAATGCATGGAGGAATTGACTAAAGTTCTTTAATGTAGTTGAAGTAATTGTGATTGGGTTGCTGATATTTGTTTGTGATAGACATTTTGTATCAGGAAATTTATTATCTTTGTCTTCAATATGTCTTTTAAAGCATACCTTGTGTTGATATTGTTGACCTACAATGATTTTTAGGAAAAAATGTTTATTGCAGGTGTATTTTATCTATTTTAGTTCTTGCTATCTAATTATTGCTTTTTCCCTAGATGGCTCTCATATTACTCCTGGGAATAATCATGGCATAAGGTAAAAATGGTGAATTTGCATGTTCACAGAAGCATGATTTTACTTTTGTTAGCAGCATGAATTTTGTGTTTACTTTAAATGTTAATTTTTTAATTCAAAACAAAGCGAGCAGTTATTAGAGGAATAGCTCTTAATAGTAGCAAATTTTTTTGTCCTTAAGCACTACATCTGACAGCTGTCAGTGTGGCATTAAGTATCTTTTTCTGTATTGTTTCCAAACAGGTGTTTAACATTTGTTGATTTTACCATTTCCTTATTCCTATTGTCACAGAATAGTGTGTATTTCATGGCTTTGGGTTAAATGTGCTTAGTTTCAGGACTTATATATGAAACACTGATCTGGTTTGCAGCTTTTGTCCAGTTACCTGTCTTTCTTTGTATACTAAAGAAAATGTTTACTCACGACATCTCTCTCTCTCTCTCTCTCTCTCTCTCTCTCTCTGTGTGTGTGTGTGTGTGTGTGTGTGTGTGTGTGTGTGTGTGTGTGTGTGTGTGTGTTTTAAAATTGGATGTCCAACACAATGTAATTAATAAATTATGTTTAAGTTTTAATTAAGGTCGATCTGATGCAAAAACTTGGTATTTTTTTCATCCTTGTTCTTCTTTTTCTCCTCCTCCTCCTCCTTTTTTCTTCTTTGACCCTCTTGATATGTGTACTTCATGTGCTACTTTGAGCATCTAATCTGTAATCTCTTTTTTACCCACTCATGATCCAACACACCTTCATTGTGGTATACAGTTCATAGACATCTTTGAATTTGGTAAATGCATTATGAAACACACCCACAGAGTAGTAGTCTCTGGGTCTCAGGGAAGCCAGGAAATAGGTCAACCTATACTGATCTAATATCTTGGAAAAGTGTTGTTCAAGATATGAGTGTTGATGATTAGCTAATTTAGGGGCACATACCACCTTCATTGACAAATGTTCATTTCACTCCAAAAGTTGAACAATCTGCTTGATGTATAGTGTACATTTCATTCTATCGTCTGGTATAAATGCCTGCAGCAGCTGCTGCAATCATGGGTACAGCTTCAGGTTGTTTTGGAGTGCTATATATGGTCATATAAGGGGCACAGTTCATATGCTTCAGTGATGAATGCTAGAATTCTGGTCAAGTACATTTGATATCTTCATCCTTTTCAAGGTATGACTCTAAGAAGCTTCATATCCAAACAACTTGTCTCAATAAAGCTACTGCACTGCTTTTTTATTGATGATTTTGGGAATGGTTCTTTGCCATGTTGTGTAATGAAATTCCTCTGTACTTTGTGTTTAATGTGGTTTCAATAAGCTGCTTCAAACATTGAGCTTTTTAAAAAGTCTCTTGAAGAGAGATGAATTTTCACCTCCTGCTCTTTTCATCGGTTGTACTTGTCTGACTCCTCTTGAAATCTACTTTATCAGAATTTTAACAGTTAATTTCTTCATGATGCACAACACCTTTCTTACAATATCTGACACAGGAGTTCAGTGAAGATCTCCATGATGAAACCCACTTTGAAAATGTAACCCTCTTCTCTAGATCATACCAATCTCTTTCAGTACTACCTGGTAAGGGTCCCTGACTGATAACCACTGCTCAAAAAAGGGTCAAGTAAGTGTGTACAAAAGCTGTATCTTCTGGGCGAATTATGTTTCCTTAGGATTCTTCCAATGAATCTGTCTGGTATCTGCTTTTCCTACAACTAGTTTTATGTGGTTAGTCCAAGATATTTTATGATGTTTCTGTTTTCAGAAACTTATCACCAATTGTATAAAAGAATAATAAGAAATGTTTCCACCTGTTTACACACAATATGTTTTTATTTATGTAAAGGCTCAACAACCAGTCCTTGCTCAGTGTTGATCCTCTGCAGGTCTTCTTACATTTCAGTCCAATATTGTGGCATTGCAACTTCCTATATACAATAGTGTCATCCACAAACAACCTTGAGGAGCTTCTAGCCAGATCATTTATGTGTACAGTCATGTAACACTTCCTTGGGGTATTTCTGAAATTACTTTACCAGACAGTTTTGGCCTGTTAATAACTACTTGTTGAGTTTTGTCTGGTTGGAAGCCCTGAATCCAGTCACAAAGTTGGTCCAGTAATCTGCAGACTTGTATTTTCTTCTCTAAGTGGCAAAGTAAAACTGTATAGAATGGTTTTTGGAATGCGAGGAACATGACATCAACCTGGACTTGCTGTCCAACTTCTGGATCTCATGAAAGAACATAGCCAGTTGAATTTAACGACAACACTGCAGAATACATGGTTTTCATTATCCACAACAGATCAAGTGAATGTGGACAAGATTCCATAATTGTACAACAGGAAGACTTTAGTGATTTGAGCCTATAATTAGGTCTATAAGTCTGATGAGCCTTCTATAAAATCGGAATGCCCTGCAACTTTTGTCAGTTACTTACAACACTTCATTGCTCCAATAACTTACAATAAACTACTGCTAGAAAGAAAGGAATGTGTTCTGCTTAATCTCCATGGAGTATTACAGGTACCTAATCAGTTCCAGTTGCATTATGCTGTCAAATGATTTTGTTGACTTCCTATTTCACAATCACTCCCATCAATATCTGGTATTTTGGCATTCATGAGATGACTGAAAGGAAGGAAGCATATGTATATTATTCCACAGTGAAACAATTTTGGATGACTGTGTTCAATTTTTGGGCCTTCCCTCTCATTTATTGATTTGGTTCAGAATGATCAGTGAGTGACTGTGTAAATGACTTTGAACCAGTTATGTTCTTTGTGCAAAACTAAAACTACTTAGAATTTTATGTTATAACATAATATCTGTTAAAAATCATTCTGCCACTACAGCGTATGAGGCATGTGAGCCTTAGAAATGACAGATGTATATGTTTCACCCACCTCTGATGCTTACCTTTCACATTCAGGATCTGCAGTAACATCACTAGATACTTTAACGTTCTTTCTGGCAATAAATATACCACTGCCATTGGTGCCCATCCTGACCTTGTAAGATAGTTTCCCATCAAAATATGAGATTTTGCTGCTATTCACTTCTGGTTTCATCAAGCTTTGTTTCTTGTCCTATGTGGCCACATTAAATGTTCAGAAGTGTAAGTCATTCTGGGAATTTGTCATGGAAGCTCTTGCAGTAAACTATTACTGATCTACAAGGACTATGTTGTTCTAGCAGTTTTAACTGTGCTGAGGCCCCAGTTTGACTGGGCTGAGGGGTTGTGTCATTGGGAGTGGGCAAAGGAAGTTCGAAGATGTGGAGACGAAGGGAGAGTTGTGGAGTGGCTGATGGCTGGGAAAATTAGAGACAGCAGGTGCATGGGATAGGTATGTGGCTCCAGTGTGCTTATTGTGGCCACAATGAATTGGGGTGGGGAGATTGAATAGAGGAACTGGGAGATTATGGGGAAGAGGATGTTAGAGCAGGATAAGTGAAGTTGGGATCATGGGGCAGGGGTGGTTGTGGTGTGGAATAGGGGATAGCAGAGATTTAATCCAGAAGGATTATAGGATTTAATAATATGTTGCAGGAACAACTTCTTTGTATAAAATTCAGAGAAGCTGGTGAAGAATCCAGATGCCACAGGTTGTGAAGCAGCTACTGAAATAGTGCCTGTTGTGCTCAGAAGTGTGTTACAAAATCATCAACAGTGCCCTTGGCAACAATTCGGCAGTTGTTGTTCATTCAGGTGAACAGCTGACTGGTGGTGACGCCCTCATAAAATGCTGTGCAGAAGCTGCAGGAGAGCTGGTATATGATAGGACTACTTTCACTGGTGGCTTGTCCTCTGATAGGATATTCTGAATTACAATACACAGTGTGGATACCATGAACAGGTCTCGCAGTTTTGTCTTCCACAGGGATATGATCATGCACCAAAGGGTCAGTGGTAGGTGTGACATAATGATGGACTTGGACATTTTGTAGAGTATGTGGGTGGGACAGTAAATCAGAAAACTTGAATGTTGCATCTAGAGTGCTCTTCTAGATGCTGGAGGGCAAATCTCTCAATTTGGGAGATAGTATTTGGTTCAGGTATGGCTGCACAGTAACAGAATCTTACGAAGGTAGCAAATGTGGTTCAGGGGATACCCGTGCCATGGGAAGACATTTCCCTAATATGATGCTGAGGGATAGGGATTGGTGTACTCTGAAGACCTGAAGGTAATTCTGAAAGTATGGGTGGCATCAAGAAAGGAGAATTTTTAAGGTTGGGTCTTTGAAGAGGGATGGAGGAGGGGAGGGGGTGGGGGTGCTGATTCTATGGGCTAGGCAGCATTTAATGAGCAGGGTGTGGAACTGGCCTTTATTTAGAAATGGGATACATTACTGAATGTATGTAGATAGATGAAGTAGGGGTCCATGATAATGGGGACAATGTGAGGGTGAATAGATTTGGAGGTAAAATAAGGCAATTTTCTATTTAAATAATAAATGAAAAATGCTAGTTTGCTTTTGTTCTGCAGTATTAGTTTTTGTTCTGTCAACCAGTTTTTGGCTTAAAAGGCTATCATCAGACATTTATTGACTCAGTAAATGTCTAATGATGGCCTCGTAAGCCAAAAACTGGTTAACACAATAAATTACTACTCTAGAACAACAGCAGTCTAGCACTTTTCATTTATTATAATGTTGTTCTACCAAGAACTAACAGAAGATTCATTTAATATTTTTGAATAATGTTGAACTGTAATATAGTAACCTGAAGGTAGAGTACATAGGTGAATTATGTCTGCTACATTTAAAGCAGCCGTGACTTGTACTGTAGGTTGCTGCAAAAGTGCAGTATGGCTATCTTGGTTGAAGGTGGTAATGTGCAGGGAAACTAGAAGGTAGACATATAGAAATAAGTGAATTGAGTATAAGAATGAGAGAAAGCAGATATAGCTTGCAAGATAGTAACAAAGGCTGGATGGTATGAAGCATAGGACAGAAGAGAGCCATGTGTTGATAAAAATATAGTCATGAAAATTCATTGATGGAATATAAATAATGGGAGCAAAGGTAAAAAGTCACTGTATAGTTGAGACATTTAGTTGTATATAGGCACAAAAAAGACTGAGAACTATGCTAAGCTTTCAGATGGATCCTTCACAGCCAATAAAATACAAATGCACTTGGATGACTATGTCATTCTGGCTGACTACATTGTGCTAGCTCAACTGAAATGAGTGATTTTGTCCAGTTGAGCAGGCAAGTGAAGGAAGGAGGTGGGGAATGGGAGGAAGGGTGTTCTATAGTGGGGACAGAGAGGCATCAGGTGCAGGAGTTACAGGACAGCTGGTATATGATAGAACTGCTTTCACAGGTGGCCATGACTAGGTTAGGATAGGACAGGATATGTTTGCTATAAGACTGGAGTAGGACATGTAAAAACAAAACATGCAACATTTTCAACAAATGTGAATAGTTAGAGAAAATTGAGCACTGCTAATTATTTTGGAGCTAGGAAGAAACTGCCTTTGAGAACGTAAATGTGTGTTTGTGTCATTCCAGTATGTGGCATATTTGTTTGTATGTATGATATTGTTGACATTGTTATAATAGAGAGACTGACAGTATGATTCACATTTGTAGGATTTCCATTGCTCCTCTTACATATTATCTTTCATGTTTAATGACCCACATCTCACTTTTTTTAGTCTAAACATTGTTTCTGTAGTACATTTTAAATTTTTTGTGTGTGCATGTTTTTAATTTTCTTCAGTAACAGATGTGTGAACAGAAAATACATATCTTTTATGTGCCTAATTTTGAAGTGTCTGACAAGGTACTATTGTAATTATAGGAGATATGAAATGTTTGTAGAACTTCATGATCATTCTGTTCAGTACTTAATAATTATGGTAAAGTCTTGATCACATTTTCATGTACTTGACAAATGTTGTACTGTAATTATTAAAGAGCTGAACTGAATGATTGGTGTCTTTATGTTTTTAGAATTTGTTTACAGGAACACTTTTTCTCTTTCTTCAAAGGACTTCCTCCACTTGAAATCAATTTATGCGGTTAAATATGCAGTGATATCCCTTTATTTTTCAGGCTTTTCACATTGTAATATTTTTGGTTCTTACAAGATTGTGTTCATCTTTATAAATTTTAAGATAAAATCTACATAAATAGCATTTGAACTCTTCAGATGATCATCTTGTCTTCATTACTATAAGTTACTGACATAAGCACTTCTGTTGCAAAATATCTTTGAGATGTAACTTAAATCTTATGTATAACAACTGAATACTCTCTACTTATTTCTCGTGTCATCATTACTGCTTGTAGAAACCAAAATAAAATGAAAATTCAATATAAGCATTGGTATTAAACTGCTGTATTTATTAACTGATTTCTTTACCTATTTTTGTGTAGTGATAAACAGCTTCAGCATTACAAATTACACCAACTGCTGAGTAACTTTCTCAGTTCTCATTTTGTTGAAGTAATTACTGTGCAAACAAAATAATTACAATGCAAAACTTAATTTCTCAAATGCCATTACAGATCAGGAAACTGTGTGATACATTAAATGAGGCATGGCAAGACTTGCAAGATAAAGCACAAGAACGCAGTAGGAAACTAGATTTGTCACTCAAAGCACAAGAATTCTTCTTTGAGGCAGGTGAAGTTGAAAGCTGGATGGGTGAAAAGAATGATGTTCTCAGCTCAACAGATTATGGACGTGATAGAGATGCTGCAACCAAGTTATTGACCAAACATAAGGTTAGTCATTCATATGTATGTTTCTTGCTAACACACAAAAAAAATTTAAATCATGACACACAGTATTAGACTGAAATATTACAGTCAAATTAAGTCTTTTTTTATGGGTTTATTTGTTACTAAACTTCCATTGTGTGGCTGTTAAAACCTTTTTCTTCTTGGTTTGTTTTAGAGCCAGTCTATACAGCAAGCATTAAAATAGTGAAACAGAGATATGACAGTAAAAAGAAAAATCTATATTTTTTTGTTGTTCGCACTTAATGGCTTTCATATTAAACATAAAGGAAAATCAGTATTCTGTATGGGTAATTTTATAATCGACAGAAAAAGGGAGATGGAATAAGGTCATTAGAGAAACTGTAACAACAGAAAGACTGACAACTGTTTTTCACTTTGCACTGTTGTGCGAGATGTCAAGAAATTTCCTGAGAGATTAAAACTGTGTGCCAGACCAGGACCTGAGCATTGTCGTTGGCCTTTCATGGCCGGTGCTCTTACTGACTGGGTTACCCAAACACAAGTCACAACCTGTCCTCGCAGGTTTAATTCTGCTGGTACCTCTTCTTACTTCCCAAGCTTAATTGCATTGTCTGAAAAAAAGCAAGAGCTCAGGCTGAATCCTGATCTGGTGCAGTTTTAATCCATAGCTAAGTTTCAAAAGCAAAGGCAGTAATATTATGGTCAGTGTCCATAAGACAACAGAAATAACTATTGAAATTTTTCACTGCAGTTGTAATGATAACATAATTATAACAACTGTGTACATTATGTGGGAATATATTGGGAGTCCTATATCTTCTTGTATTTTTTTATTTATAAGCTATTCACACTTCCTTGTCTGCCTCTTATCACTCTAATTATTATGACAATAATACATGTCCACTGCATGAATGAATCGTGATTGTAATGAAAGGGACAGGGGGCATCAATGATTTATTGGCAGGCAGTTTGAGTATCATGAGAGTATCATAGTGAAGAGAACAACTGGAAAATGGTAGAATGATATGTGGAAACATTTATGAAATTGAGGAAGCACAGTCTGATGATTTAAAATAACAGGCCAAAATTTCTACAGTTTTAATGTCACTTGAAATTAAAGACTCTGGGCAGAGTAGAGTTTGTCAATTCAATAGTAATGAGTCTAAATTCTAGTGAGTATTGCTTGAGTGTTTTGGCAACTGATGGAGCTATATCCAGTAGTTCCCTTGGTATCTATCTCAATTTTTTTTTCAGAATTAACTTTATAAAACAAAACAATGTAAGAAATGGAAATATGTAGGATATAGCATGATATTGTATGTAGCCCCCCCCCCCCCCCCCCCCCCCTCAAAAAAAAAGATAACCATGTAGTTTTCACAGTGGGAATCAATATTTGATACCTTGCAAATACAATTAACACAGGAGAAGTAAACATGGCTTTTTGTATCTAAGATATCTTAAATTCAAATACAGGAATAATTTTTCATTAAAGAAGGTGTTAAATTGATGCTAAAACACTCCACAATGAATGCCGTAAACCTAAAAAACTGAAAGTAGGTAAAGGGAATCCAATCTCAATAATATTAATTATAATATTGGTGGAACATACATATAGTGAGAATTGTTGTCCACATTTTTTTTAGTTTCCTTTAATTATGGGAGGCTTTGGGATGGTTCACAATTCTCCATACATCTGTGTCAGAATTGAGCTAATGTGTTCATATTCCCACAACATTAAATCTAAACTGAAAAAGAAAGATGGAGATAATATTTATGGACTATTCCATTGGTTCTTGGAAGAACATAGAAACATTAAAAACTTGAATACACAGTGTTAATGTTCCACAATAATAATTATTTGACAGTTCATTATGAACCAGCTTTCAGCTTCTTGGGCCATTGTCAGAGATCTTAATACCAACAAGGTAGTCAAAAAAACTTCAGCCATAGTTCACAGCTGTACAAAGATTGTTTTTCAAAGATATGTGACATTTTATGACTATATCGATACAACTCGAGCATAATGTAATACCTAAATAGGCTCCAAACAAATAAATCTTGTATTCCAGCATATTGAAAGATTAAAAGTATATGAATGTGTAAGACAGATATGTTGTACAAGTGAGTAGTGACACAGACTACCATTTAATGTGGGCAAATGGGTGAATGTGATTAATAGGACAAAAGAAAGGGAGGGGGAAGAGAGGAAAAAGAAGTCCATGAAGTGTGGGTGTAGGACAGTCATAACAAGCATATTATCTAATGGTGAGAGTAATATTAACTGGCTGCAGCTACTTTAGTAATGGTGAGTAATGGAGCTATGTTTGGTCATTAAGGACCAGTTCAAGATTCTTGGATTGGTGTTTATTAATGACCAAAATTTCTAGTAATGTTAGTTTCCTGCCGTTGATTTCTCTATGGAGAACATCACATTTATTGTCAAATAAATGACATACATTCAGAGTATGTTTAGCAAAGATTGAATCTTTCTTCTGCAGTCTCCAATTCCTTCCACAGTCTGTCAGTCTAGTAGTTATATTAACCTACTGAACATCCTCTGAATAAATATCATTTATATAATATTAAATGTGAAGTTCTCCATAGAGAAAACAAATGCAAAAAAATAATGTTACTACAATTCTGGCCATTAAGAAACACCAGTCAGTCAAAGAATCCTAATCTGGCCCTTAATGACCAAATAAAGTTCCATTAAAAACTAAAACTTAACTCCTCCCACATAGGCCCAAAGGTACCGACTGGCTGCTGTGTCATCCTCAGCCCACAGGCGTCACTGAATGCGGATATGAAGGGGCATGTGGTCAGCACACCGCTCTCCTGGCCGTATGTCAGTTTCCGAGACCGAAGCTGCTAGCTGCTACTTCTCAATCAAGTAGCTCCTCAGTATGTCTCTCTCACAAGGGCTGAGGGCACCCCACTTGCCAACAGCGCTTGGCAGACCAGATGGTCACCTATCCAAGTGCTAGCCCAACCCGACAGCACTTAACTTCGGTGAACTGATGGGAACCGGTGTTACCACTGCGGCAAGGCCGTTGGCATACAGCTCCATTACTCACCCTTAATACAGTAGCAGCTGCCAGTTAATATTTATCTCACCATTATGTAATATGAAACAATGGAAAATGTAACAATATTATGAGAAGGAAAGTTGCTACTCACTATATAACAGAGATGCTGAGTCGCAGATAGGCACAACAAAAAGATTCTCACAATTATAGCTTTTGGCCGTTAAAGCCTTCGTCAACAATAGACACACACACACACACACACACACACACACACACACACACACACACACACACACACACACACACACACACACACACGCACACACACACAGTCTCAGGCAACTGAAACCACACTGCGAGCAGCACACCAGTGCATGATGGGAGTGGTGACAGGGTGGGGGTAAGGAGGAGGCTGGAGCAGTGAGGGGGAGGGATATTGTGGTGGGGATGGTGGACATTGAAGTGCTCCAGGTTAGATTGAGGGCAGGGGAGAGTTGGGGGGGGGGGGGCGGAAGGGGGAAGTAGCGGAAAAGGAGAGAAATAAAAAGACTGGGTGTGGTGGTGGAGTGAAGGCTGCGTAGTGCTGGAATGGGAACAGGGAAGGGGCTGGATGGATCAGGACAGTTACTAACGAAGGTTGAGACCAGCAGGGTTACGGGAACGTACAATGTACTGCAGAGAAAGTTCCCATCTGCACAATTCAGAGAACCTGGTGTTGGCGGGAAAGATCCATATGACACAGGCTGTGAAGCAGTCATGGAAATGAAGGTTATCATGTTTGGCAGTGTGTTCAGCATCGGGGTGCTCCACTTGTTTCTTGGCCACAGTTTGTCTTTGGCCATTCATGCAGACAGACAGCTTGTTGGTTGTCATGCCTACATAGAATGCAGAACAGTGGGTGCAGCTTACCTTGCAGACCACATGATTGGTTTCACAGATAGCCCTGCCTTTGATGGGATAGGTGGTGTCAGTGACCTGACTGGAGTAGGTGGTGGTGGGAGGATGTTTGGAACATGTCTATTACAGAGGTGTGAGGCATGAGGTAAGGGATTGGGAGCAGGGGTTGCATAAGGGTGGACGAGTATATTGTGTAGGTTCGGTGGATGGCAGAATACCACTGTTGGAGGGGTGGGAAGGATAGTGGGCAGGACATATTTCATTTCAGGGCACGACAAGAGGTAATGAAAACCCTGGCAGAGAATGTAATTCAGTTGCCCCAGTCGTGAGTGGTACTGAGTTATGAGGGCAATACTCCTATGTGGCTAGACAGTGGGACTTTGGGAGGTGGTGGGAGACTGAAAAGATAAGGCACGGGAGATTTACTTTTGTACAAGGTTGGGAGGATAATTACAGTCAGTGACAGCTTCAGTAAGACCCTTGGTATATGGCGAGAGGTACTGCTCGTCACTGTAGATGCAGTGACCATGGGTGGCTATGCCGTATGGAAGGAACTTCTTGGCATGGAACAGGTGGCAGCTTCAAAGTGGAGGTTTGCCAGTGGTTAGTAGGTTGGATATGGGTGGAGGTACTGATGTAGCCATCTTTGAAGGTGGAGGTCAACACCTAGGAAGGTGCCTTTTTGGGTTGAGTAGGACCAGGTGAAGCAAATGGGGGAGAAGTTGTTGTTGATTTGGAAGGAATGTGTACAGGGTGTCCCCGCCTTTGATCCAGATAGCAAAGATGTCATCAGTGAATCTGAGCCAGGTGAGGGGTTTAGGATTCTGGGTTTTTAGGAATGATTCGTGTAGATGTCTCATGAATAGCTTGGCATAGGATGGTGCCATGCGGGTACCCATAACTGTACCCCGGGTTTGTTTGTAGGTAATGCCTTCAAAGGAGAAGTAATTGTGGGTAAGGATATAGATAGTCATGGCGAATAGGAAGGAGGTTGTTGGTTTGGAATCTGTCGGGTGTTGGGAAAGGTAGTGTTCAATAGTGGTAAGGCCATAGGCATTAGGGATATTAGTCTACAGGGAGGTGGCATCAATAGTGATGAGCAGGCACTGTGTGGTAAAGGCAGAGGAACTGTGGAGAGTCTGTGAAGGCAATGGTTGGTATCTCTGACAATGGTGGTTTGAAAAGTTTTCAGAATCACCACAAGAGGTCAACACTAGCACGATGAGTTGTTCATGTGATACTCATTGGACTGTTGACTGCAAACTCGTGCCACGTCAGTGCTCTTGGAAGAGAGTTATGGCGGTGACGTGGCTCTGTTGTTTTTTTGTTCTGTTCATCATATTCACCAGTTTGGCCATATAACGTGGTAGTATGTGCCACTAGTTGTAAAACATATTTGGCATATACATTCATAGACTTTTAATCTTTGAATATGCTGGAATATAAGATTTTTTTTTTATTGATATAATAATAAAAACCATACGTCTTTGAAAAACAATCTTTGTATAGCTGTGAACTCTTGCTGAAGTTGTGTGGAGTATCTACTTATTATTAAGTTATTTCTCAATGGCCTAGGAATTCAAAAGCCGGTTCATAACGAACTAGTAAATAAATATTACTATACAACATGCATGTTGTATTAAAGTTTTTAGTTAAGAGAGAGTTATTCTTTATTGAAAGTGCCAATTATCATTGATTGAGTGTCTAACTCTACAGGTAAACCACTTTTAATTTCTGACGTGCTTCATTATTCAATGTGTTGATAATAATAGAGCTTAGGCGTGACAGTTTGCAAATAGTATTTATTAACACAGTATTTGGATGAGGCATATCTAAATAGCAACCGGCCGCAGTGGTCTAGCGGTTCTAGGCGCTCAGTCCGGAACCGAGCGACTGCTACGGTCGCAGGTTCGAATCCTGCCTCGGGCATGGATGTGTGTGATGTCCTTAGGTTAGTTAGGTTTAAGTAGTTCTAAGTTCTAGGGGACTGATGACCACAGCTGTTAAGTCCCATAGTGCTCAGAGCCATTTGAACCATCTAAATAGCAGATATGACCAGAGAACCTGCATACAGTCATAGTGATGTTTGCTAATGTATTTGGTACACCACATGGAAATGTATCTAGTACTGCATAACAGTATTGTATTTGAAATTGGTTTCTGTTTCAGGCTCTGGAGCTAGAAATTGATACATATGGAGGCATAGTGAATGAAATGGGTCGAACAGCAACAGCTATGGTTAATTCACAGCATCCCGACTCCAAGGCAATTGCTAGTAAGCAACAAGCCTTACAGCAACAAATGAGAACACTGCAGCGCCTGGCTGCTACGCGACAGCAGCGCTTGATGGAGTCAATGTATCGCCACGAGTACTTCTTGGAGAGTGCTGCACTTGAGCAGTGGATTCATGAGCAGGAGCAGACAGCATCTTCAGAAGATTATGGCCAGGATTATGAGCATTTGCTGGTTTGTGCATTTTGTGTACTGTTCCCAATAATTTATAATGATATTGCTGGACATTATTAGAAGTGACTTTGAAAGATTTTGGTGTGTGTCTTGAGGGACAAACTGAGGATGTCTGTAAATCTGTCCAACAGCACTACAGAGCATTGAAGTTATGGGGGGCCTAAGGCTAGGACTCAAACAAGTGCTTTTACATTGACATGTCTGCTACCAATGTGTAAAACAATCTCTGCATTGATGTTGCAACAAGTGTGGATGCATTCAGTGACCTGTAATGGCCTCGTACACTGTCAGTTCTGTTGTGTAAAGTTCCACTTGTGGTACTTCAGTACACACACTCAAGATATACTGCTGAAAGGTATGCCTAGCCATAGATCTTGTTGGCCTGTATAACTTCAACAATTCATAGTGTGTCACTCTGACATTTCCAGACTTTGGTTCCTATCTTCAACTAGTTATGCAAAACACATTCTACATCTGTATCTCCATGCAGTTGATAAGAAGAAAGATTGTTTATTAGCCTCCGTGTGAGCTTCAGTATCTCCAGTTAACTTCATGGTTTTTTCACAAGATATCCATCAGAACAACCAATATATTGGTTGACTCTTCTAGGAATGTACATTTTTGGACTTTTAATAGTAAACCACACTGTGATGTAGAATGTCTGTCTTGCAGCATCTGACACTGAATTTGGCTGAGCATCTCCATGATGCTTTTGCTTATTCTAAATGAACCTGTACCAAAGTACACTGCTTTTCTTTACATCACCTTTATTTCCTCCATAAATCCTATGTGGTATCTATCCCAGATTGATGAACAAGACTCACGTATTGGTTGAAAGAAGATTTTGTATGCTACCTGCTTTCTGGGTAGACTAAACTTTCTGAGGATTCTTCCAATGAACTGTCTGGCACATGCAATTAGTTTCACGTGGTCACTCTACTTTGAACTGCTCTGTGTGCATACTCCTAGATATATTATGGATGTGACTGCTTCCAGTGATTGTTCTACAATCATGTAATCATAATGTAATGGGTCTTTCTGCCTATTTACGTGCAGTGTGCTAAATTTCTAAATTTATTTATGTTGAGGGTCAACTGCCAATCCCTGCACCTATTGTTAGTGTTCTGCAGGTCTTCCTGAATTTCACTACAGTTTTTTAACATTGCAAATCGTCTGTATGGAACAGCATCATCCACACAAAGCCTTGTGGACCTTCGATAATATGTACTAGGTCATTTAAATATATTGTGAAAGGTTATGGTCCTGTAACACACCTTTTGTTCATGAGGATTTTATATTATGGATGAATAGAGTGAACTGGATTTCACACAGCAGTTATTTTTCCAACCCATGTTGATTCCTACAGAGGAGATTTTTGGTCTCCAGAAATGTCATAATATGTGAGCATAAAACGTGTTCCAGAATTGTACAACAGACTGACATCAAAGATATGTGTCTACAGTTTTATGCTTCTGTTCGATGATCCACCTTGAAAATGGGGATGATGTGTGCTTTTTTCCAATCACTAGGAATGTTTGCTCCTCCAGCAACTTGAGGTACACTGCTGCTAGAAGAGGAGCTAGTTCTTTCACATACTCTTAATTAGAATTGCATTGGTATTGGGACAAGTTCAGTGACCTCCTTCTGTTGAACGATTTCAGTTGCTTCTCTATCCCATGGTTACTTTGATATCTGTCATTGTGACATTTATGTGATGCTGTAAACTAAGAAGTATGTTGTGATTCTCCTCAGTGAAACAGTTTTGGAAAAAGATATTTAGTATTTAGATCTTCTCTTGGTCATCCTCAGTTTCAGTGGCATTATGCTCAATGTTTCTAGACAGATCCATTTTCTGATTTAACATGAGACCAGAACATTCTTAGAATGTTCTTTAAAATTGGTTGATAGTATTTCTTTCAAATGCATTGAATGTTTTGTGTATGGCTCTTGTAATGTTAATTTCGGCTTTGTTCAATTCTTGTTTGTCTGTGATGCTTTACCTTCGTTTACATTGCCGTGGGACCCTCTTCGCTTTTGTAATAGCTTTCCAGCATGGTTTTCAAACTATGATGGGTCTTTACCATCCCTTTGCTCGACACATACCTATATAACACATGTTGTGCAATACTGTTAATGTTGTTCATTGATGATGAAATTTTTATGTTGACTGCTCAGTTAATCTGAAATTTGTTTCTTGACACTCTTGCTAAGTACAAATATCTTCCTACATTTCTTTGTATTCTTGTGTACATCCTTATACAGTGATGCTATAATGGTTTAATGATCAGCGATTCCCTGTTCTTTGCTGGGTCAAAAAATTCACACATGTTGGTGACCAGGAGAAGTAATATGTTATTTTCATGAGTGGGTCCTCTTTTTAGCTGCTCAAGCTAATTTTCAGATCAGACTTTCAGAACTATTTCATATGATTCTGTCCTTACTACGTACATTACTCACTTGAGTGTCTCAGTCTATAGCTGGTAAATTGAAATCTCCACATAAAACAACAATATGGCCAAGAAATTTACTCAAAATATTCTCAAAGTTTCCTCTCAAATGTTCCAGCATTACTGCTCCTGAAAATGTTCTTGAAAATATTTTTAAAAAAATAATGTGTCGGGTTAAAAGCTGTTCAGTTTTTGTCTGTGTAATCCAAAGATAAAATATCTTAGAAATGGGCATTTTACCCAAAGACTGTCAAATCATCCTCAGTTCAAGAAATAATTTTGAGCTTCATACACTAATAACACTGAAGACCAAAATTTCCAGTTACAGTACTTAACATAGATATTTTCATAAACCGTTTAAAAGTTTATACCTGAAAAATGTTGGTAAAGGAATTAAAATGTAAAAGATAAATTAAAAGAAAGGAAAATACTGAATTCTCAGAGTTAATCATTGTACAAAATTTTTATTGAAGTAGTGCTGACAACCTGTAGAATAAATAATAGGAGACCGTTTTACAGTTTGGATAATGTAACTGTTGTGTAATGATATGGGAAATAAACTATAAGTGGCTCTGCATTAATTACATCAATGTCTGTAAACTAATGCAAATATTATGTAAAATAGTTTTCAGTATACATTGACATACATACTGTGCATCAAATCAAGAGATACAAAAACTGTATGAAATGAGATAGATCACATTTCACAAAATTCACATTTACAGATACTTGAATTCTTCTGTTACTTTCTGTACTGGTAATTAATTTTCCTTCACTACTAATTGAAGAACATTATTTTGTAGTTACTACAAAACAAGTTTGATGACTTCAAACACCGGATTGAGGCTGGATCAGAAAGATTTAACCAGTGTGAAGAACTAGCAAGAAAACTTATTGTGAATGAAAGTCCATATATTGGTGATATTGAGAAACAGCTGGAGCATCTAGGGTATGTTTTCAAGTTTGATTTATTTCCCCCACTATTCCCTTCTTGCTACCCACTATTCTTTCTCATTACTTGAATGAGCAACAGCTGTATTGCTTTAACTCTTTACATATGATTTAGGTAGAAAGGTGACTATTTTTTAATATTTTGCAGTTTGTTGCACATAAAACTCTTAACTATCTTGTAACTGCTCAAGAACCTGTACAAAAAATGCAGTTCTTACTGATTCATTTTGCAATTGTATATGTGACTGTGCAGTATTCACCATTCAATTCATTAAAAGAAACATCTTTCTCCTTTTGCTATGTAGAAATGTTGTGGATGGGGATGGTGCATCCAGATTCTTGAATATAGTAGTATTTATGATTTTATCATACTGTATATTCACTGTACATAGCATGCCATGGTGTAGTAGGTATAGAATTGATGTCATACTTGTAAATAAGCACAAAAAGTGTTTCATTTTAACTTAGTGAATTAACTTTACAAGGTTTAGAATGTGTGCTCATCACTTGTATTGTATTCAGGAATGTCCCATTTTTAATTTTAAAAAGACTGACGTAAACCAAAATATGCTGCACTGTTTCATATACCTAAATTGATTTCATGTGTATTTGTCACAATAGTGAAAATATCAATACTTCTAGAATTAGTCCTTCACTCTGTAGTGAACTGTGTGCTGATGGGGAAACTTTCTGGTAGACTGACATTGTGAATGATGAATGAATGGGTGAGATGTACTGAAAGAAGTAAAGTTGAGAGAGCAGGTTGTGTGTAGTGTCTATATAACTCAGTTGGTAAGAGCATTGTCTGTGAAAGGCAAGGGTCTGGGTGTAAGTCCCAATCAGGGACACAGTTTTACTTTAGCAGCAAGTTTCATATTTATGCTTTTAATAACATGTGGAGTACACATTTGAAGATTTCTCTGTTATGATCGCAGTTGCCCGTAAATGTAATTAGCTAATTACACAACTACCTTTGCATGTGCTTTAGGGAAAGATAGACAACAGTGTGTGAACTGCAACATAGAGATGTTTTATACTTGTAACTTCCTGCTTATACTGTAGTGAATTGAATTGAATTCAATTAGTGAATTGATTGCAATTGGAAATGGCGGGAAAAAAACAGTTATCTGTTAGTTCTTCTATATAAAAGTAATAAAGTTTTTTCTCTCAAATAAAGCAAACACAACTATTGAAAAGTAATAGCCATGAAAGTGCCCATCTGCCCAACCAGAGAATTAGAATCATGTTAAATGTGGCACTAGAATGACTTCATATACATTCATATGTAGTTTACTGAATGATAATTGCTTTGTGGGGACAGTGAGCTCCTGCTGCTGTGATGACTGAAATAGTTTGTTACGAACAGGATGGTGTCGGATCTGCTATTGGCAGTCAGCATGACAGTCAAACAAACAATGGGGCTAGAGGTGCAATATTAGTGTATCTAATCATAAGTTCCCATTGCATGAGGTATTCTATCTCAGTGATTGTGCTACTCAGGTGTAAAATTCCACAAAGATAACAGAACTTGCAAAAGGAAAAATAAGCAGTATTAGTGTATGTATGATTGATTTCATTGTAACTGATCAAGTTTTTGATACTATAGTTTCCTATAAAATTATCGAAGTAATGAAATATTACTTTAATTTGGGCAGTTACAGTCATTTATAGCATTTCTATACTTAAGGACAAAAGAAGAAGAAAGGAACTCTTTTTCCAATTTTTGAGTAAATCTTTATTGTGATAACCTTTATTGTAAACATAATTGAAGGAAAGGATATTACATGAAAAGTTCCTCACTCACTTCTGAAAATGAACTACAGCAGTTTAATGGACTACACATATACAGAGTAATTTAATCAGTATGTCAATGAGTTGCATTAATTGTGATTCTTACCATGGTGATAAATATGTTGGTAAGAAATTAATTAAGTTTAGGCTTGTTACTGCCTTTGCCTTTCACTAATCATGTAAATAATTATAAATATTTTTTTTTTAATTTCTCTTCTTTCCGCCCCCTTGGTAATTGTTTTAGAATGATCTTCAGAAATGTGTGAGATTTGAAGGACATATTGTGTATTTACTAATTTTAGAGACTGAATGTGCTTGTGTATGTGCCTCTATCTCCTCATCTCATTACACAAGCGCATTCATTTGTTATGTGGTGTTATTAAGTATACTATTTCTTATTTTTCTATATATTTGTAGAAATGCACTATAAATAGCATTATAATTTTGGAAAAAGCTTGTGTAGGTGGCTAAAGGCATTTATGTCCTCCTGCATTTATCTTGCCTTTCAATAAGGCAAGTTCATGCAATATGCACATGAAATGACTTTCTTGCATGATGTTTCAGATTTTGAATATTCTAATCTCATAAGTTTTCATACTTACTAACATGTGTGTGTTGGTATGTGGTTGTTAGGTGGTTGTGGGTTTGCACTAACTTTGCATTAATATTTGTATAACAGTCAGACTGATGGTGGTAAGGGCCAGGATGACCCGGTGATGGAAGTGACAAGAAGGCATGCACATATTCGGTAAGGGGTGAAAATGTATAATTTTTCTTTTATAAATGTTTAGTTGTAGTATTGTAATCAGTGTATGAGAAGAATTGAAGGAATGTGGCTCTCAGAAGGTCCATCAAAAACCAGTTGTCAGTCATTTACATGATAACACTGAAACTTAAGATGGTGAGTGAAATCAGTTGTGTCTTTTGTTGTAATTATTATGCCGCTTTTTGATTTCCTCAACAACAGTTTGTTGTTTGGTGTACATTGTCTTTCAGTTGGAATGTCACTCAGTTTCTGTTGTTTTCTCTGGTACTAATTGTTTTAATTTATTTGTTGCCTGTCCCTCACATCTTACTTTGAATTTGAAATTTCTTTTCCGTTGTGTTTTTTACTGCACTGCAAGTAAGTTATTGTTGCTGCATATATCAGTCTGATTACTTAATCGGATTTCTGTGTGTCTGTTAGACCATAATATAATCACTGTGATAGTATCCTTTATCCCCTGGCAATGTATAAAGTCCTCTTGGGTGATTCTGAAATAATGTGTTTTTGAATACTAGACCTTTTTCTTTGCAGAAGTCAGTGTATCTTCATCTTTAATTTGTAGTTCCTTATTCGTACCTTTCTGTCACTCCGTCTTCTTGTATATCTGCTATCACATCATTCCAGTCATCCATAATATTAAGATCCTGTCAGTATTTCACATATTGCAGAATGACCTCAAGTTGGTAATAGACTACTTCCGTTTCATCATCACTAAGTCCAGATGCTGGCCCACATCCTTGGATGACAACTAAATTTACTGGTTATGCTTTCAGTTTAATTAGCATTATCTCATCACTGTACAGAAAGTAGGTTTTGACTCCCTCCCATTCCCCAATTCCTTGGACAATACGACACCTACTCTAGTTATTTTGTTTTCATTGTCTGACTACATTATATGGAAACTGCCATTCTAGAAATCATCTTCCTGCTTAAATTTGCTCATTCCTAATATAACAACTTGTAGCCTACCTATTTAATGTCATCTAGTTTGCCACAAACTCCCAGTGAATTAAAATTTCACATTGCCACTTTCTTCTGGAGTTTATTCACTTTAACTTTATTCTTTTATCGGTTACTATTATTAATCCCTTCCGAGACTGTCCCTGCACAGAGATCAGAGTGAGAACTGTTTTACTCCAGAAAATTTAGTTCCAGAAGGATACATCACAGATGCAAATGATTTGCTACAGTAAGATGGTTTATGTGGTTGCTTCCCCTTGCTTTCCACATTGCAGTGGGACAACCAAGTTGATGGTTGCCTTCTGTGATTGGCTGTTTTTGCTCTGTAGCTGTTCAAACTTTGCCTTCACTTATAGTTAATACTACAAGTGTTACTCCCTATTTGTAGGCTTGTTTATTTAAGGTTCACCCTGAGTATTTCATTTCCTTATTAGGGAGGTATTCTCATATCCACCACCAGGGAAGGAGCTTGATAGATGAGAAAACTAGGAAAACCCTACACAGGGAATTTTCTTTTTTTAAATTTTCTAATGTATTGTAACATCTCACAGTTAGATCCATTAACATGAAGAGAGCTCTTCATCTTTGCACTTGTCTTCATTATTGTATTTATGGCTGCTGCACATCCCCCAGTAATTCATTGTATGTTTTGATTAACTCCATTCCTATGAAATTCCAAAAGCAACCATAAAATTCTTTGGAGAAGCCATCTAAACAAGTTGATTTTTCTCTTAACTGGTTTTTTAATTGTAGTATACACTGAGGTGACAAACGTCATGCAGTAGTGATACGCACATATGCAGATGGCAGTGCATTGGTGGAGCTATCAATTGCACTCAGTTGATTAATGTGAAAAGATTTCTGATGTAATAATGGTCACCCAACTGAAATTAACAGACTGAACTTGGGGTGATAGTTTCAGCTAGATGCATAGGACATTCCATTTTGGAAATTGTTAAGGAATTGCATACTCAAAGATCCACAGTGTCAAGAGCATGCCAAGAATACCAAATTTCAGTCATTATCTCTCACCACAGACAATGCAGTGGCTGCAGCCTTCACTTGGTAGCTGAGAGGAGTGGCATTTGTATAGAATTGTCAGTGCTAAAAAGCACTGCAGAAATCAATCAGAGACATAGCACGAATGTATCCATTAGGACAGTATGACAATATTTGGCCTTAATGGGCTATGGCAACAGATGATCAAGGCAAATGTGTTGCTAACAGCATGATATTGCCTGCAGAGCCTGTTCTGGGCTCGTGACTATATCAGTTGGACCTTAGATGACTGAAAAACTGTGGCCTGGTCAGATGAGTCCCAATTTCAGTTGGTGAGAGCTGATGGTAGGGTTAGAGTGAGGTTTATACCACACAAAGCCATGGACCCAAGTTATCAACAAGGCACTGTGAAAACTGGTGGTGGCTTTGTAATGATGTGGACTGTGTTTACATGGTCCATCTGAACTGAAGATTGGCTGGAAATAGTTATGTTAACCTACTTGGAAACCCTTAGCACTGACTCATGGACTTCATGTTCCTAAACAATGACACAATTTTTTGAATGACAATGCACCATGTTACTAGGCCACAATTGTTTGCAATTGCTTTGAAGAACATTCTGGACAATTCAGGTAAATTATTTGATCACTCGTCAAACATTTGTGGGACATAATCGAGTTCATGCACAAAATCCTGCACCAGCAACACTTTCACGAATATGGACAGCTGTAGAGGCAACATGACTCAATATTTGTGCATGGAACTTCCAGCACCTAATTGAGTCCAGGCCACATCAAGCTGCTGCACTATGCTGGGCAAAAGGAGGAAGGTCCAACATGATATAGAGGTATTCCATTACTTTTGTCACCTCAGTGTGCATTTCTTCATCAGTAATGTTGGCTACGGGGTCAGTGTTGTCATTCAGACTGACCATGAGGTGAACAGAAGGTAAAAGGGCTCCACTTGTCAAAACAATTGCTGGCTCAGCATAAAAAGCTGTATAATACTGCACCATATACTTTTTGTGGCAGCTTGTTCATTGTATTCTTGGTCCCATTTGTCTTTGAGAGTAAGTAGTAACTTTTGTTTGCCTCTCTTGTCTTCTGATTATGTGGTATACTGATGTATTTTCTGCACAAGTTCAGTCAGAGAATGTGCTTGAACTTTTGTTCCTTCTAGAGATACTCACTAGGGCTGTGAGTTTTTCCTGCAGTATGTTTTATTCTAGAGCTGTATGCTATTGATCCCATGGAATCATTTTGTAGTTTGCAGAGTCATAAAAAGTGATAGTGTAAGGTATGTTTTCTCCAAGATGCATTCATACAGTCGTGTTGCATGACACTTATTTTTATCTGTGGTTTTGGAAACTGGTAGACATTACAATTCTTTATCCTTCAAAAGTGATGTTTAGTTGCCAAAGACCCCTTCCCATAAATGTTTTAGTTTAGTAAGCTGGTATGGTTATATGGAATTCAAAGTTATCCAAGAAATAAGAAAGCCAAATTTCAAAGTCAGTTACATTGTGTATAGCCTTTTGTTACATACACCTTGTCTAATCTGCTTGTTGAAACACTGAATACATATGTGTATCCTTGAGCATGTGGATGGAGGTGGAACCAAGTATCTATTAAAGTTAAAAATTAGAACCTGATATTCTTCAGGTAATATGCAGTTAAGATCACCACCTAAAATTATGTTCAAATGAGCATCCAGTATTAACTTGACAGTTTCATAATGGAACAGGTTGTGTTTCTCATATTTCTTGATGGTTCTGGTGGAAGCATATACATTTGCAAGAAGCAGATCATATATTTTTGCAGTTATTTCTCTTCTGGATTCAAAGATAATTTGTGCTGTATATGGCATGCCTTATTTGAACAATATTCCCATTCCATTCTTCACTAGATTGCATCATATTTGAATATATCCACTATTTTTGCCATACCTTTTTCTTGTATCATTGCTATGTCAATGTTGGCAGCAGGTAAATAGTCCTTTAAAGATTGTAACTTTTTGTGGGGAGACAATCCTGTTTACATTTAGCATCACAGTTTTATGCACTTTGTATTCTTCTACTCACACTTACCATCTTCAGACCATGCAGTCACCTTATCAGAAACATGGGGTTCCCTGTTTCCATTGGTTCTTGGACTGGGGAGATTAGTTTCTTATCTGTGTTCATGTGTACACCTTTATCCAGCTTTTGAATGTCCCTCTTTCTAACTTCAGTCCCTGCGAACTTTCTGCTTCAGTGTGTTTTGAGAATCTTCTTGGTGTGTTAAAGTTTTTGCCTCTTCTTGGTGTGTTAAAGCTTTTGCCTAACTCCTGAATCTCTTCAGGGTTCTGTTTAAGTGTTTGCCATTTAGATTTCTCTGGCAGCTGCCTGAGTCTCTTTCTTGGTCACTCTGCAGTTGTCATAACAGTGTGGTTTTCTGACTCAACTTTTCAGTCTTCCTCTATATCCACATGGCTACTCTGCAAATCACGCTTAAGTGCCCTGGCAGATGGTTCATCGAACCATTCTATTGTTCCACTCATGAGCAACATACGGAAAAAACAAACACCTATATCTTTCTGTGCAAGCTCTGATTACCATTATTTTATTATTATGATTGTTTCACCTATTTTAAGTCAGTGTCAAGAAAATATTTTCACATTCAGAGGATAAAGTTTGTGATTGAAAATTTGTGAGAAAATCTCACTGCAATGAGAAATGCCTGTGTTTTACTGATTCCTACCCCAAATGATGGATCATATCCTTGACGTTCTCTCCCCTATTTCTTGATAATACAAAATGTGCTGCCCTTTGAACTTTCTCAATGTACTCCATTAATCCTATGTGGTGAGGATTCCACACCACACAGCAGTATTCCAAAAGACGACAGACAAACATAGTGTAGGCAGTATATTTACTAGATCTATTGCATTTTCCAAGTGTTTTGCCAGTAAAGTGCAGTCTTTGGTTTACCCTCCCTACAACATTTTTGATATATCCCTTCCAATTTAAATTGTTTGTGGTTGTAATTCCTAGGTACTTAGCTGAATTTACAGCTTTAAATCTTAATGATTTATCATGTAACTGAAGTTTAACGGATTCCTTTTAGCACTCACGTGGATGACCTTGCACTTTTCATTATTTATGATCAATTGCCAGTTTTTCCACCATACAGGTATATTATCTAAATAATTTTTCAATTGGTTTTGATCTTCTGATGACTTTACTAGAAGATAAAGGACAGCACCATCTGCAAACAACCACAGATGGCTGCTCAGATTGTTTCCTAAAACATTTTCATAGATAAGGGACAGCAGAGGACCTGTAACGCTACCTTGGGGAATGCAAAAAATCACTTCTGTTTTACTCTGTGACTTTCTGTAAACTAATACCAACTGTGATCTCTCTGACAGGAAATCATTCGTCCAGTCGCATAACTGAGATGATATTCCATAAGCACACAATCTATTTACGTGCTGCTAGTTAGGTACAGCGTCAAAAGCCTTCTGGAAATATGCAAATGTGGAATCAATTTGAAATTCCTTGTCGATACACTCGGCACTTCTGAGAGTTGAGAAGTAGTTATGTTTGACAAGAACAGTGTCTTCTAAATTTGTGTTGACAGTGTGTCAATAGACCGTTCTCTTTGAGGTAATTTACGAGGTTATTCATAATGGTCGAACACAATATGTGCTCCAAAATCTCATGCTGTTATTAGAGGTTGTTTTCATGTGAGGAATTAGTTCGCTTTTAGTTTTATTGTTCTGGACTGGTTCTTGTGTAGTATCAGACTCATTTGCAGAAGAATTGGTTAGTTTCTCATTATCTTTTGGAATCTGATGAGCTGAAACCATTGTGGTTGTCACAATTTCATTAGGTTCAGATGGCCTTAATTCTTTTGCATCGGTGATGTCTGTATGGACTTCTTCATGGTTTGTAGGATTGTCCATATTTGTGTTGGCGCTGTGGGATCAGAACTTGTTATCCGCAGGCAGCCGCAGTGTAACTCACTGGTAGTACATTCAGAGATCTTACTAGTCAGCAGCTGGGCCATGTGCCTCTGTAAACGTTCTATGTTGATATGGTTGGGAGAGTCACATGCTACTAGGTCTGTGGCTGTCTGTTGTAATGATGTGTTGATAACTTCAGGTACTGATTTACAATGTCATATGCTTGTGCAAATTGACCTATAATCATCTCATTGCATTTAGCACATGGGTTTACGTGCATTAAATCACCATTCAGTAATGTTACAGATCATTTTTCTGAGCAGGCTATCACTGCATGTCTCTCTTCCACTTCGAATGGCAGTTTGAATGTCTTGATCCTCTGTATTCCAAACTATGCATGGGCAGTGGTAACTTTACCTAAATTTCCACCACAGTATTTAAACCTCATAACTTCCCCATAAGACTCAAATATTTTTTCATGTAAGTCAGAATTCTTCAATTTGACAAAACAACGCTATTCAGTATTGAAAAGTGTCTTCCAGTAACATTCTTGAAGTCATGTTTTACTACTTCCTCTAACCAACCTTCAATTACAGGTGCCTTGGGTTGGGCATAATTTTCATCAAATGAGAACTTAGGAATATCTATCCTGCTCAAGTGAGCTGTGGACCATCACTATATCATATTTCAAAATTCAGTTAACATAGAAGTTGCTGCAACACTGCAATAAGCTCTGCAAAATACCATGCTGAAACACAGTGGGCTGCTGTGCACAGAAACCACCACACCTCTCCACAGCACTAGTGATGTGGGCAGACTGCCCACTGAACCACCAAGCTGCCTTGTCATTACAGCCAAATAAAGAAAAGTGACATCATTGAATAATTTTGTTCAGGCTTTGGATCCCAGTTCGAAGAAATTATCACATATTATTTTCTAACTTTTATTGCATCTGCATGGAATTTGTAAGGGCCCTCATATGTACTTTCACCAACTTTTTTTTTTCTTTGTACTGCATCTGAGCTTGCATTTTCAGAAATGTATAGAGTTACCGTCCTTCCCAAAATTTCCTGTGCTGTCCTTATTTCTTGACAAATTGTCCTGATATACCCAAACATTCATCGAGGATGGCAAAATGCCCCACATTTCCATCTTATGTTATGTGCTATTCATTTTCTTATATTTTATTTTTTAAGTTTATTTTTAACCTATCATGTGGCAGTATTATTAAAAGGATAGATTACTTTTTACCATATAGAGGAGACATTGGGTCACAGACAGGCACAATGAAAAGGCTGCTATACATTCAAGCTTTCAGCCAAAACACACACACACACACACACACACACACACACACACACACACACACACACACACACACACACACACACACACACGCGCACGCACGCACGCGATAATGACCGTGACTACTGTCTCTGGCTGCTGACACTGGACTGTGGACTGCAAATGCGTCTGATGGGAAAATGTCAGTTGCAGTCCACAGTCCAGCATAAGTGGCCAGAGACAGTAGTTGTGGTCATGGTCTTGTGTGTGTGTTTTGGCTGAAAGCTTAAATGCATAGCAGTCTTTTCATTGTGCCTTTCTTTAACTTAACATCTCCACTATACGTTGAGTAGCAGCATATCCTTTTCATAATATTGTTGTTTCCCCATTTTTGACTTTCCATTGTTTGATTTTAACTAATCATCTGACAGTACAGAAATGGATGCATGCAGTTTATGTATTAAACTGTAGCAATACGCACCACCATGTACTGTTACAGTTTAGTGCATTCTTAGTTCCAGTATTTGCAGCTTCAGTTTTGATGAATTGCATTTTAGTTTCTCCCATTAGGCTACGGGAGTAATGTTGTTAATCTCCTCTTTTGTCCAAATAATTTAGCAGTGTCAGTTTATTTAAAAATTCATTCATATCCTGATTTCTCCTCATTTGTCTTTGATTTCTATGCAGTATCTGATAAGTCTTGATGTGCAGAAAGGGTGTGGGAGGGGTTGAAATGTAACACTAATTTTGTTATGCACTTTTTTAAATGTTGAACCAAAGAGAGAAACTGGACATTAAGTATTTGTACAAAACCACATGGTGCTTTTTTTTTACATGGTAACATAGGTTCTGTTATATTTGTAACATGCACTGACTGTGTCTATAATTAAATGTTGGTAAACAAACCTTGAACAAGTGAAACAGATGTAATTAGTAAACAGTAATACTTGTGTAAATTATTCTGCGGCTATTGATTCGAAACACATTGCACGAAGTGATTGTATTCAAGCAGTGCATGAGTTGCAATTTGTTGCTATCTACAGCTCCACATAAATGTGTTTGCAGGGAATGCTGGCAGCACTTAATGGCACTTATTGAAAACCGTGAGCAGAGATTGCAGGCCGCAGGTGAGATCCATCGCTTCCATCGGGATGTGGCAGAGGCACTGTCAAGAATACAGGAGAAGAATGCTGCCTTGCCTGATGATCTTGGTAGAGATCTAAATTCTGTATTAGCACTTATTCGCAGGCATGAGAGTTTTGAGAATGATCTAGTAGCACTGGAAGCACAGTTGCAGGTTTGTTGCCTTAATATTTTTATAATGCTATGGTTGTAATGAGATACTTTAGTTCTTTTGCTGATCTTTTTATGGGTTATATATATTCTTACTTCTAAATATCACTAATTGTTATGCCTAGGTATCAGCAATTAATAAGAGAGATAAATTAAAGCTGAAATCCATGGAACTAACATGTATAATAATTACATTTAAAAAAATCATGTGATGGTGGTTATGTATTGTACCTCATATTGTTGAACAGACTAAGAATGTTTGTGTATGAAAAAGTTCAAAATACAGTATAAGGGAAAAAATGCGCCATGAAGGAATTACCTGAGTGGGATGAAAGTCAGTAGATGTGATGTAAATGTACAGAAAAACAAATGTTTACAATGTCAGAAGCATATCCTGAGGCATATTGTGTCAGATTCTCT
Organism: Schistocerca gregaria; assembly: GCF_023897955.1. Lineage (NCBI taxonomy): Eukaryota > Metazoa > Arthropoda > Insecta > Orthoptera > Acrididae > Schistocerca > Schistocerca gregaria. The sequence continues at coordinate 489,992,474 of NC_064931.1, forward strand.
CCAATTAGCAAGTTAGATTGTCAAAATCCTGATGTGGTTGAAGGGCCCTGTCCATAAAGCTGTAAAATTTCTCAAATGAGGAGACATCTGGTGATGTTGCTGGTCAAGGTAGGGTCTTACAATCACAAAGACAAGCAGTACAAACTCTTGCATGTGTGGGTGAGCATTATCTTGGTGTAATGTAAGCCGAGGATGACATGCCATGAAGGGCAACAGAATGAGGTGTTGCATGTCATGAACTCTGTAATGGAGCCATGGCTGACAACCAAAGGGGTCCTCCTACGATATGAAATGGCACCCAGATCATCACTTCTGGTTGTTGGGCCACATGGCAGGTGACAGTTGGGGTTGGTATCCCACCGCTGTCCTGGATGTCTCCATATATGTCTTTGCTGCTCACTCAGCTTCAGTTTGAAGCAAGGCTCATCACTGAGGACAATTCTACTCCAGTCAATGAGATACCAAGACCCGATCACCAGCTAAGACATGTCTAGAGATATACCCTAGACCATGCTGGAACACCAACTTGTTACAGCCGTACAACCAGGAGTGATGGATGGTATGAAGCGCCATTTCATTTCATATCGGAACCCCTTTGGTTGTTATCCATGGCACCCTTATAGCACAGCAGTATTTCAATGAAGTTCTACATGCCATTTTGTTGTCCTTTATGGCAAGTTGTCATGGGCTTACATTTCAACAAGACAATGACCTTCCACACGTGGTAAGAGTTTCTCCTGCTTGTCTTCGTGCTTTCCAAACCCTATCTTGGCCAGCAAGGTTCCTCGCTTTCTCCCTAATAGGGAATGTTTAGAGCATAATGGGCAGGGTCCTCCAACCAACTTGGGATTTTGACAATCTAACACACTGATTGGACAGATTTTGGCTCTGTATCCCTCAGGAGGACATCCAACAACTCGATCAATCAATGCCAAGCCAAATAACTGGTTGCACAAGGGCCAGAGGTGGACCAATACATTACTGACTTTCTCAATTTACAAAGCTCTTTCTGTTGACTAAATCATCCAATTTTTTTGAAATTGTAAACATTTATTTGTCTGCATGCAGACATCACATCTACAGATTTCTGTCCCATTAACATATTCCTTTGTGGTGCATTTTTTCCCTTAGGGGATATGTGTTGACACCTGGTATGTGAGTAATGCATTATAAAGTATTTGGGAGAAACACCATACATAATGGGAAGGCCTAGCACAGAAGCCGGCTGGTGTGGCCGTGTGGTTCTAGGCGCTTCAGTCTGGAACCGCGTGACCGATACAGTCGCAGGTTAGAATCCTGCTTTGGGCATGGATGTGTGTGCTGTCCTTAGGTTAGTTAGGTTTAAGTAGTTCTAAGTTGTAGGGGACTGATGACCACAGATGTTAAGTCCCATAGTGCTCAGAGCCATTTGAACCATTTTGAACCTAGCATAGAATCAAGAATTTCTGATTCATGCAAATAAATAGGAAATTCTACACTGTTGGTGTAAACCTTATGTACACTTACTAGGTTCATATCATGGAAATATGAGCTTTAATAATTTAAAGAAAAATTGAAACCAAAGTAAAATTAAATTGATAAATACTGGTGAAAGTGTAACGAGAATAATTACCATGTCTCAATCCTACCATCAGGGAAGATGGATGGTTGGATAGGCTGGAATTTAACTGCACCTTATAGAGAGTGCTTGCTTACACTATTTATTATGATAACGGTGGTGATTGCTTGCAAAATCTGTCAATTGTTAGATCACCTATAACGAGAAAAATACAACCATGTCAGTTGGTGTGTACTGCTAACTGGATACAAATATGTTGTCACCCTATGAAACTCAGATGATACATCAGATTGTGTTGGAATTTTTATGGCTATTATCAGGTGCATATGTTTATCACAGTAATGAAAAGCTATGAGTGAACAGGATTAACACAGTGCCCAACTGATTTTAGGTTATTGTGTAGCTGTTGTCATTGAATGGACAGCATAAGAAATGCTACAAACAAGCTACCGTCCAAGTACTAGCAGTGAAAATGTTTTCACCACCAGAATTAAAACTGCCCACTTCAGAGTTGAGTACTGCCACATAAGCATGTGTTACTTACCTCTACTGTGGTGCCAGGTCTCTTAAAATTCACTCTTCGCCATTTGTTTGTCTCTTAGACACTTCTGATTCATTATATTTAATGTTTATTTTGCCCTGTTTACAATTTTCCTTGGCCATTTCTTTTTCTTCTGCGTGCTGTCCCATAATCTGCTGCGGGAGAAGTGTGTCATGGATGGTACACTCATTAATAATATAGTCCATATATTACCAATAACTTGAAATGAAACTTCAAATGAAGCTCTCTTCTAGCTGCCTGTAACAACCCTCTGTTTTGCTGTTACCATCATCACCAGTAATCTGAACTATCTAGGCCAATTAGATAAGTTTGTTTTGACAAATACCCCTCTCTTTTCTTAATTTATAGTATAGGGAGCTTTATTGGAAGGGACAGTTCATTCTGAACAGACACGAGAATGTAATGTTTCATATGAAATAGTCTTGTCTTTTATGCTGCAACTCTGATGAAAACAAATTGTCATATGATTTTAGGTGCTGGTTGAGGATGCAGTTAGATTACAAGCAGCTTATCCAGGACAAAATGCTGCACATATAGCACAGCAACAGGCTGTGGTAATAAGCTGTTGGACAGCATTGCAAGAGCGTGCAACCAGCCGCACCCAGGAGTTACATGCCAGCTGTGACCTACACAAGTTCCTTGCACAGGTATTTATATAGAAGAAACCTCTAAGTGATTTTCCTACAATTTTTTACAAAATTTGTATATTCTGCTCTTATTATAATGCCAGATTGCTCTGAGTTCATGTTGAGGAAATAAACTAAGTTTGTTATTCCAGTGCTAAGTGAAAGACTTAAATTTTTGCTTACGAGCTTGTGGGAAACATTCAACAGTTCAGCTCTGGATGAAATTTGTAAAATTTGCATTACCTGTAAGAAAATACAAACATTATAATATTAACTGAAGAAGAAGAAGAAGAAGAAGAAGAAGAAGACAAAACACTTGTGCTGTGATATCACAATCTGGAGGCACACTGTTTTTGTAGATCTTTTCAGGTATCAGCAAGAGCTGAGAAATATGCTGAGTGTGCAGTTTACTGTTGCTAAAGACATCCAATTTGCTGATGATTTAACATACAATTAAAAATGCATTATAATATAATTTCTACTGACTTTTTTCATCAGGCTGTTTCTAAAATCAATACTTCACTAAGCACTAATAGTGAGTTTTGAGCGTGTGTGGATTCTCAAGTGCACATGCTTGGAAATAGCTAGTACTGCTTAATAAAAAGTATTCATTCAATTAACAGCCTAGTGGAAATAACAGTGACCCCCATATAATGCATTTGGAGTGTTGCATTTGTGTGTAAATTGTCCGGTATCATTCTGAGAACAGGTGTTGGCTGTAAATCTGTGTTACTTTGGACGTTAGATGTAATAGTCTTGAAATGAGTTGTGGAGGAATAAAAGGAAACAACTGATTGACTCTTGCAATTCCCAACCTCTTTCCATTAGTTAGTGTTCTCATAGATCAATCACAGTTGGAATATTGCTCAGTATTGCCCTCTCTCCATAACTATTTCATCTCTGGCATATAGTCTCTTACATTTATCTTTCCTAACCTTGTTGAAATAGAGTCTAAGGATATCACAATGTAACTATTATGAAGGTTCTACAAATGTTTTAAACAGACAGTGTTCCACATGGTTCATAATATGTCAATATTATGTTTCTGGCTTTTACACCAGCTAAGAACTAGGAAACACACTACCAAGGAATGGTTAGAACATGGGTTTGCATTCTATGTGGTTATGGCCAACAATGAAGTATCCACCTCCCTGAATGGCCACTGTCAAACTGTGACCAGAAGTCGACTGTACAGCACAATTCTAAAAAATGTAGTGCAACACACTATCTTTAATTTCTATCGCTGCTTTACAGCTCATGCTGTTTTCATTGTACAAACTAAATCTCCACTCCTCACCCTGTTTCCAACACATTCATCCATTGTGGCTCCCACACCAGCCTCTTACTTGCTCCACATTTTGCTTTTCTGTCTCAACATAGTTCTCTTGCTGGAAAATTTCCTCATATATTTCTCCTCTTTTTCTCACTGTTTCTCTAAATATTTCTCCTAGTTATTCTCAACCTAACACTGCACAGACTTGTCTGTGCCAGTACAATGTTTTTGCTACCCAATCCCCACCCACCCTGACCTCTCTCTCTCTCTCTCTCTCTCTCTCTCTCTCTCTCTCTCTCTCTCTCATTAAACATAACATTGGACATTTTGGACAATTAGTGTAAACAGACCATGTGATTTTTTTTTCCAGCTAGTGTTTTAGACTAATTCTAGTTTCATATCAGCTTTGTTCTACCTGCATTTCTGTAACATATCTTAGTTATCTATTTGCATTGTCATTTATTTCTAATCTAGATGTTCTACATAGTGTAGCTAAATGAGATGAACTGCTAAATAAATCAACCATATTTTGATGTTAATTTGTAGTTTACTAATAATCATTAACAACTTCTTTCTGTGATACTAGGTGCGTGACCTAATAAACTGGGCATCAGGTCTTAGAGCCACAATGATGACAGAAGAGAAAGTACGTGATGCTGCAAGTGCTCAGACTTTGAAGGCCGAACATGAAGCACTTAAAGCAGAAATAGAGGCCCGTGAGGAAAATTTCCAGGCTGTGGTGGAGCTAGGAGAAAGCATGGTGCAGGATGGACACTATGCTGCACAGGTGTGTTACTTCATTACATAACCTGTTCAAGTGTGGTATAGGGACCACACATTTTTGGTGTAAGTCGAGGTACAAGAATTTTCTAGTATTTCTTATGTTCTTCAATCAGTTTAATGTGTATTGTTCCCTGTGGTTCATTTCGTATCTGGTTTCAAATTATGAGGAGTGATTACAAATTAACCAATCACTGGCTGCAATTTTAAATAAATATACCTAGGAGAACTGTTTTCTTTTTCTTTTTTTAAAAAAAATCTCCTTTAAATATCTCTTCACATACTTCTTTCAAAGTTTTTTTCTTTTCTTAGAGTGTTTGTGAAAAATGTATTTTTGAAGTTGTCTCAAGCTGTTGCTTCACATTTCCTTTAATTTACAAAAGTTCTTGAACCATTTCCGATTAAGATTTGTTTCCTGTTTGGAGAACAGCCAACAGTTGCATATTCTGGTCTGACATTGGGGTCCTGAAACTTTACTGATAGACGTTTTTCCAAAAGCATATAAGGTGTGCTTTGCAAGTTGGTATGTTAGCTGAATGTGAAAACTAGTTCTCATTCAGTCAAATCTGAGGGGTCTCTCTTCCTCCTATGTATGTAAAATTAGATGGAACTCCTGAAGAGCTAACTTTATTCAAGGTATCTCCCTCTGGAACACATTTGTGATGGATAACACCTTGATAGGGACATAGTCAGAATGACTGCCATGCCACTACAAATACTAAGTATTTTCTTTGACCTCAGGGAATGATTCCATTGGAAGTACTGGCTTTGGTACTTGATGGTGATTTGGATTCCCTACCCAGCCTGAGTATCAGTAAAGAGGGAAAGTCAGAGATAAAAGGGCTTCATACTCTGGCCACAGCTTACTCCCACAAAGGGTGCTGCTGCAGCCGCAGACGTATCACGTGGGCCTGTCCACTGATTTGAGTGTGTCAGTAAATACCATGACCCAACCCTTGTCAGTCAGTTTCTCTGTAGTTGATTGTAAGTTTAAGTACACACCATTGATCACTAGAGTTTTTGACCTTTCATGTATTACATTTGCGATTCAAATTTCTCCCAGGACTCTATGTATGCCTAAAGATGACTGCCCTATGCTCTGGGCTTGTTTATGGTTAGCAGTTCACTTTGTGAACTCTGCTTTCATCTGTGACCTATTTGTTCCACTTGTCTCTGTGATGCTATCAGTATGAATGATGATTAACTGTGTTTTTCCTCTGCAGAGTAGGATAAATAAAGTGGCAACAAGAACTTCTTTCTTATTGTGCAGCTATTCCAGTGAAGCATGGATCCAGAGTTTCAAATATTGTGGCAAGAAAAATAGTGGGAATTCCAACATTACTTTCAGCCTACTTTAAATTGCCTGTAGATGATAAGATGACAAAGTTTTTAGTGATTAATGGGCTATTCAGCATGTATCATTATAAAAAGGTGCCACTTAGTCTTCAGTACTCCCACAATATTTCAGAGGTACCTTGAGAAACTCGTCAAAGTTGTGTTAAATATTTAGATGACTTACACATTACTAGGGTCTCATGGGAAGAGCACTTGTGCAGCCCGCAGATGTTGTTTGAGTGGCTCCAACCATATGATCTGTGTTGTCTACTTGGCAAATGTAGTTTCTTCAAGCTGAGTGTCAAGTACGAGGGACGTGTACTATGTAAAGATGGACTGACACCCCTGCAGGATCAAGTGGACTCAATCACTAACTTAATGGCTCCTAAGAATCTCAAAGAATTACAGCCAGTCCTCAGAAAAGTACACTATTATGCAAAATTTATTCCAAATTCAAGCCAGATTTCCCACCTGCTTAATAATTTGTGATAAAGTTGTTAAATTTGTGTGGTTGGAGGCATGCTAGAAAGCTTTCTTGGAACTTAAGAACCACCTTAGGTTGGCTTCTTGTTTATCAAAGTTCCATCGAAATAAAAGCTTGATGCTTACCACTGATTCATTGGACTGTTGCATCAGTACACTCCTGTTATATAAACAGTGCCATGTGTACCAATCAGCACAATTTGTTTGTATCTAAAACATTAATTACAGTGTCCAGTCACACTAATGTGACCACCTGCCAAAAGCTTTGAATAATCACATATTGCAGTGTGGGCTTTTAAGAAGAGAGTCTGTGAGATTCTGGAAGGTACTGAGAGAGGTGTGGAGCCATGCCAACTCCAGTGCCATGGCCAGGTGTGCTAGATTTCTAGGTTGAGGATCCATGGCAGGAACAGTCTGAGCGAGGTGGTCCCATAAATTTTTGATTTGGTTCAAATCTGGGGAGTTTGGTAAACTCACCCTGGTACTCTCCAAACCATGCACATACAATGGAAGCTATGTGGCATGTTGCATTGTCTGGCTGGTAGATGATGCTATCATGCCAAGGAAAAGCAGACTGCATGTAGGGGTGAACATGGTTCTCAGGGATAGATGCATGCTTGTATTGGTCCATTGTACCTTCCAGAATGACAAGAGCACCCAGGGAATGCCATAAGAACATTCCCCAGACCATAACACTCCCTCTTTCAGCCGGGACCCTTCTGACGATTGTTGCAGGGCAATTCACAACAATGGCCATCTGTTCAGTGGGGGCATAAAATGTGATTCATTTGAAAAGTCCACCTGTCACCACACAGTGGATCGCTAGTTGTGGTACTGGTGTGCAAATTCCAGCCTTTGTTGCTGAGGAACAACAGTCAGCATGAGTGCATGAACCAGGCGCCTGCTGTGGAGGCCCCAATACAAAGCAACATTCACTGAATGGTCATTGAGAAGACATTGGTTGTAGCCTGTTGGTTCATCTGGGCAGTCAGTTACTCAACAGTTGCAAGTCTCTCCTCCTGTACACATTTCCGCAACTATCATTCACCTCTGTCATCTATGGCCTGTGGTGTGCCACTGTGGTCTCAGTGTCAGTTTTAAATTGTATCATTTTGCCATGCGTGGTATACTTTAATCATGGGGGCACACAAACTGTTTAGAAACTTAGCCATTTCAGAAATACTTCCACCCTTGGCCCGGAAGCCAGTGCTCATGCCCTGTTCGACATAAGATAAATTACTCCGTTTCTGCATTACAGGAACAACTTCACTGTTTCCCACATCCCCTTTGACATGATTTATTTACCCTCCACTGCTAGTCTTTCCACCTGTCACCTGTGAGTGGTAATTGCACACTGAGTTCAAATATAGGTGGTGGTCACAGTAATACAACAGGACCACATGTTTGCAGATTTAGAAAGAAGCATATTCAGTCTCTAGAAATTCCACATCAATCTCAATAGTACCAATTTTCACCTGATCACTGGTCACAGACCTCTCATTTTATTGTAAAGACCCCGTTCAAAACTTATTCACAAGACAGCACAGGGGTTGTAACAGCCGATGTTATTTGTTAGTAACTGTACCTACAAGTTCCACTATCAATCTACCATGCAGCAATCCAATGCAGGTGCACTTTTCCACTTTGCAGCCCAGATGCTGATTTCAATAGGCATGAAGCACTGTGTCATGTTTTTATCCATTTCTCCACTAAATCACCAGAGAAACTGGTGTAGGCATGTGTATTAAAATATAGAGATATGTACACAGGCAGAATATGGCACTGCGGTTGGCAATGCATATATAAGACAACAAATGTCTGACACAGTTCTGAGATCAGTTACTACTGCTACAATGGAAGGTTATCATGAATGAGTGAGTTTGAATGTGGTGTTATGGTCAGCATGCGAGTGATGGGGCACAGCATTTCCGAAGTAATGAAGAAGTGGGGATTTTCCCATATGAGCATGTCAAGAGTGTACTATATATATCAGGAATCTGGTAAAGCATCAAATCTCTGACAGGGCTGCAGCTGGTAAAAGACCCTGCAAGAATGAGACCAATGACAACTGAAGAGAATCGTTTAACATGACAGAAGTGCAACTCCTCCGCAGATTGCTGCAGATTTCAATGCTGGGCCATCAACAAGTGTCAACGTGTGAACTATTAAATGAAACATCATCGATATGGGCTTTCACACCCACTTGTGTACCCTTGATGACTGCATGACACAACGCTTTGTCTTGCCTGGGCCCATCAACACCGACACTGGATTGTGTTGAACTGGGAACATGTTGCCTGGTCAGACGAATCTCATTTCAGATTGTATCGAGCTGATGGATGCATCCGAGTATGGAGACAACCTAATGAATCCATGGACCCTGCATGTCAGCAGAGGACTGTTCAAGTTGGTGGAGGCTCTGTAATGGTGTGGGGCGTATGCAGTTGGAGTGATATGGGACTCCTGATACGTGTAGATACAACTGTGTGTGGTGATACATACTTAAGCATCCTGTGTGACTGACTGATCACCTGCATTCATTCGTATCCATTGTGCATTCTGACTGACATGGACAATTCCAACAGGACAATGTGACACCCCACACATCCAGAATTGCAACAGAGGCATTCCAGGAACACTATTCTGAGTTTAAACACTTCCTCTGGCCACCAAACAACCCAATATGAACATTATTGATTATATCTGGGATGCCTTGCAATGTGCTGTTCAGAAGAGAACTCCACCCCGATTCATGGCATCAGTTCCCTCCAGCACTACTTCAGACATTAGTCGAGTCCATGCCATGTCGTGTTGCGGCACTTCTGTGTATTGTGGGGGCCATACATGATATTAGGCAGGTGTACCAGTTTCTTTGGCTCTTCAGTGTACATCTACATAGATAGTCTGCTACGCACACTTAAGTGTCTGGCAATGGCACTGGCCAGTGTGGTTTCTCTCTCTCTCTCTCTCTCTCTCTCTCTCTCTCTCTCTCTCTCTCTCTCTCTCTCTCTCTGTGTGTGTGTGTGTGTGTGTGTGTGTGTGTGTGTGTGTGTGTGTGTGTGTGTGTGTGTGTGTGTGTGTGGGGGGGGGGGGGGGGTGTCTATTTTTGACAAAGAGCTTGTTAGCCGAGAGCTTATTTTGTAATAGTTTTTTTGTTGTGCCTATCTGCGACTCGGCATCTTCGCTGCGTGGTGAGTAGCACGTACCCTTTTCATAATACTGTTATGTTCCATCCTGGAGTTTCCATTGTTAGTGTTTAAATGAATTCTTCATAGAGGGAGCAGAGGTGGATATTGAGTAGCCAGAGTATTGTAGTGAACTAAATCTCTTTGGATTTTACCAGGGAGCTAGATATCTCAAAGCTTTAAAAACGTTTTGATAAAAGATGTAGAAAATGTTGTACTATCATTAAAAAACAAAAACTCGACTGGGTGGGATAGGATTCCCGCTAAAGTGATTGATGTGTATCACATAATAGAACTCCACTAATTAAAATAGTTAACTAATGTATTGAATATGGATGCATTCCTGATGTTTTGAAGTGTGTAGAAGTCAGATGTCTGTTCAAGAGAGGGTCAATGGAACACATGAGAAAGATCTCCCTATTTATATTTTGCCATTCCTGTCAGAAATGTCTGAGAACGTAGCGACAATCCAGATTCAAAATTTTATTGTAAAACATATTGTCCTAAGTAGTCAATAGAGTTCCCAACAGGGAAAAGAAAGTCAACTTTGTTGAAAAGGTATACAAAACACGAGATCAGAGTAGTAAAGTTTTAAGTGTCTTCTGCAGTCTTCAAAAAGCCTTTAACTCAGTGAACCGTGTCTTGTTTATCTAGTAATTATAAGGGTCAGTAAAAAAGTTCCTGTTGGAAAGCCATACAGTCCTGAATCGGTATGCCAACAAGGCAAAATCACTGAGTGTGTTGTGGCACTCATCTTACCGATGCACCATGTTGAAGATTCCTTGCCTACATGTTGGTGCTTATATACCCACATCATAGTTGTGCTGTATTCCATATACATGGGAGTATTGGCCTCAAATTTAAATTTTTAATTGCCCCTTATAGATAAATATGGGATAAAGGTCAGTGCTCTGCAGTAGCTTACGTGATACTTGCAGAACAAAAAACAGAGACTCTGGTATATTCTAAAGGGTAAGTTGTTATTCCACGTAGAGTACACTGTCACAGTATGTACCACAAGATTCCAGTTTAGGGCCAATCCTGGTCTCGATAAATGACTTGCCCATAAATGTAAATTCCACATCAGTTCTATTTGCATATGATGCTTGTGTTTCAATTAAAGCTGATGATGCAGGAAAAATTTGGAGTTTTATTATGAATACCCTGTATACCCTTAAAAACTGGTTCCATTCAAATAGGTTAAAACTGAACATTGCAAAAACCCATATGCTACATTTCAAAACCAGACATTAAAAGTGTGTGGAGCCTAAAACACAGCATAACAATAATGTTATTGAAGAAGTCGACACAATGAAATTCCTTTTACTAAATGTGGACAAAAACGTAAGGTCTAATACTCTATCAAATAAACTGAGCAGTTTTGCATTTGCATTGCAAATACTGGTAAATGCTTCTCACAGGGTTAGACAAAAAATACCATATCATAGTTATTTTGAATCTGTTGTTAGGTATGGTGTAGTTTTCTGGGGAAGGTCACATAGTGTATCACCAATACTGACGTTGCAAATGGGAATAGTGAGGTACATGCGTACTGCACACAAAAAAGAATCTCGCCACACCTTATTACAGAAACTACGAAACCTAACTGTTTCTTTCACTGTAAATTTGCAAAATTATAATCTTCTTACAGAACAGGCAAACATAACTCAAGGAGAATGTTTTTAGCCTCACTTTTAACATTTGACAAGCAAAGAGAATATTATTATGCTTCCTATACACCAATTGAAATTACATGCACAGACACCACACTATGTAGGGATGAAAATACAGTATATAATAAATTAATAGTCAAAACCATACTTAACCCTTTGGCTGCTGCAGGTGTGTATGCCACACGCCAAGCTGAGTGCTGTGTCATTATCATCTAATGCTTCTATATGTGATAGAAACATTGCTACTACCTGGGCTGGGATTTCTGAAGCAGCCAGTCTTGTTTTGTGCTGAATATTTTTAGAGTGCTTCCTATGTCGTCTCCTTTTGTCTCTCTGATTTAGGTTCTCACTTTGAAGCTTCTCTCCAAATTTGATTGTTACAGACCTGCAGAGATGTAAAAATGGCTTTTCATTCAATAGGTTTGGATCCAATTTTTGTAACCCATTCTGAAAGTCACTATCACTTTCAGATTCTTCGAATTTGTAAGCACTATGAATTACATCTGTTTTTGAAACAGTTGACCATAGTCTTATGCCTGCTGTTGTAAGTGACTGTTGCTTTCAAAATCTGTGCAGGGATTATCACTTACATATAAATCCAATAATTCATCATCAAGGATGCTTTTCCTATCTCCATGGTATCTTCCTCAGTGCATACATTAAACCTTGTCCTTTCCTCTGTAGAATAGATTGTGAGAAGTCACTGTGATTCCAATCCTGATGAACAGTATGATGTAAAGTGAAGCTGAAAACGATACCAGAAAAGTTATAGTACCTGAACACAACTTAGCAGAAAGAATTGTGAATAGCTACTGAGGTATTGTACATAAATTCTGCTATACACTTCAGCTCATAAACAGAACTCAGGTACTTGAGTGATGGCACATTTTTACACATTATTACTGCTCAGGGGTCAGCAAAGTGGCCTGAGATGATTTGTCTGTTGTGCTGAAGGAAGATCCAGAGACTGCACTTGTCAACAGCACCTAGGGGATGGTGGAGAATGGTGAGTTAATTGATCAACAGCAGTGAAAGGTTTTATATGATGCTAAATATCTTAAATCAAACAATGGAAAATCCATGATGGAATGCAATAATATTATGAGAAGAAAAGTTGCCACTCACCATATAGCAGAGATTTACCTCTGGTAAATATCTTAAATGTATGTCTGCGGCAGATTCTGTGGGAGAAATGTTATTATTCAGTAGAAGAATTGATAAAGGATGAAATGATAACTTGAGCAAGTAATATGTTGATACATGTCTTCTCTACCTTAAACAAATGATTTAGATTATGTATATTATGGGACTAGTAAAGCATAGTTCACTAGGTGCATTGAATTGGTTTGTGTTAAATAGCGCATCACAAAGCTACGATAGCTGACAATAATAAATTTGAGATGTCTATTTGTGTTCTACTACATTCAGTTATTTGTACAAGCTAAACAAACACTTTTATGTTATTCATTGTCACTTAAAGGAAGACACCAGTTATTTATACATTTAAATACAAAAGAAACTAATTCAGTATAATAGTATAAAATGAATATGTAACTGATGTACAGTTGAAATGTTTCAACTGCTAGAATAATTCTTTGTTGTTTTATTAAGTTCTAACAATTACTATCAGTAGGTTAGACTTTTTTCTCTGGTATAATCAAAAGTGAGCAAGTTTTGTTGTTGATTGTAAATTTACAGCTGTTGTATAAAGACAATAAAGTAGATGGTTGTTTTCCTTCAGGAAATACAAGAACGGTATGAACAGTTGTTAGAAGAGAGACAGAGGCTTCACACAGCTTGGCAGCATAAGAAGGTTCATCTTGACCAGCTGATTGACCTGCACTTCTTTCTCAGAGATGCAAAGCAAATTGATACAATTAGTAGTACACAAGAGGTAAGCTATTTTACTGGGGGTCAAAGCTTATTTATATTCTATGAGTAATAAAAGCCTTAAATCACTCTGCTGTTGGTACTATCTGCTGAGAATTTTTGAATTCACTCACACACTCACTCAGTATTCTACTAATGCACTGTGGCTTTTTTCCAGTCTATTTCCTGTGGCAAATAGTGTATGCATATGCATATGCATATGCATATGCATGTTCATGTCTGTGTGTGCTCACATGCACATGCATTTGCTAAGATTTCAATTATAATTTTATTGGGTCTTATAGTTTTGTATTACACTACTTTTCAAATCAAGTGTTGTTTTACAAAGGGTAATGCTGGTAGAGTTTCTCTTCTGTTTTTAATTTTCAATGATATTCTTCATGTATATATATAAAATATGGAGCTGTTACCAGTGTTTGTAACTGCTGAGATAGGTATATCTAGATGAGATTTGTACAAGTGAATTCCAGCTTCATGTGTTATTCTATCTAAGTTTGTCAATGGTTTTAGTTCAGTTTGAAACAATTCTAAATTTTATGCTCCACTCCCAGATATACTTCTTTCTACCACTTGTGATTCTGAAATATAGACTATTCTTTATGGTTTTAACTTTAATCAATGTAATAGCAATCTTATTCTAGAGATACTGAATCTCTGGTTGGTTGGCCTATTTTCAGTCATTCTGTATATGTGTCAGAAATTTGTCAGTCTCCTCCTCCTTCTTCCCCTTCTTGTCTTTGAAATACTTTTCAGTACTTGCTGAATGTTCTGTTGCTTACAAATTTACAACCACCTTCATTCTACATAAACATGTGGTTTTGTTCCCTTAAGATTTTCCTTTCGAGGATGGGAATGACCTATAACATATTTTGGCATGAGTTTGTTATTCGTCATAAATTTTAATCTTTCTTGCTGTTTGTCTCTTCCAAGCAGTTCAGTTCAAGGATTATTTCTTATGTCATTGTGAGTCCCAAGGCGGGGGCATTATTTAGCAAGATATCGGTCAAGTCGAGGGGGAGTGGTAAAACACTAGCTTTTCCTGGCTCAATTAGCCCATAGATGGTAGCACCATGTGGGAAGTCCTGCTTAGGATTACATGTGAAACCTGCTCAAAGATCTTGACAGCAGAAAAAGTATCCTAATTCCCAGTAGCAGGGAAAGCAGAATAATCTTGTTGGGTAAAACAACAACAACAATAATAATAATAGTAACATGACAATTTTAGGCAGTGTTGTTATTTTATTTGTAGAAATTAAAATACCAATGGAATCATCTTCTCAACTTCATTTTAAGTCAGCTGTAAAAGTGTATACATAATGTTTATCTTTCCAGCATTGAATTATTGCGAAAAATATTATTTTATTACTATGTCCTCAGTATGCATTTCTCTTTAACAGTGGGGCAGAGTGAGCTGTGCCTTAAAATGGAATAAAATCATGTTGTGTCATAGAGTATATTTTTTTCTGGCCATGGTGGCACTAGATCTTAGCATAACATTTATTGTTAGTTATGCACAATAATTTCTCATCACAGTTGCAAAGTTCCATTGCTTTGACTCTTAATTTGTAAATTTCAGGCAGCTTTGGCTAGTACAGACTTTGGAAGTACAGTAGAAGAGGTGGATGCCCAGTTGAAAAAACATGATGCTTTTGAGAAGCTTCTTATTGCTCAGGAAGAGAAGGTTTTGGCATTGCAAGAACATGGTGACAAGCTGCTGGCACAAAATCACTTTGAAAGTGGTACCATTGCCAAACGACTTCGTGATGTGGTAGCGAGGCGAGCTCGTGTAAGAGATCTTTGTGCTGCTCGACGACATAGGCTAGAAGAAGCCCTGCTCCATGCTCAGTTTATTCGTGATGTCGCTGAGGTTAGTACATGTACTACTTTCACTATAGTTTTTGTTCAGTGTTAGAGAGGTTATGATGATGTAAAAACATAAAAAACAACTAAGTTTTAAGGCTTGAGCATTTTAAATCAAAGATTTCTTTCTAAAAAAAAAAAAAAAAAAAAAACTTGAAGAAGAGAAGGAACAACAGAAATGGGAGTGAAAGTAAAGGGAAGTGACTCAGAGGAAGCCAAGTTACAAAGTGAAACAAGAAGTGTCTAAATTCTTTTATTTTACGTCTTGCACAGTGAGATTTTGTTTTGACTACCACAGTATGTCCTTCACATTCTTCCCATTTCCCACCAAACTCCACATAGACTCCTTTCAAACATTAGATCAGCAATATTTTCTAAATCAATCATTTTGAAATGTTAGAGGTTTTCCATTTTTTCTCCAGTTATATTTGCACTTTACAAGTTGGTCCAGCAAAATAGGTAATATTTTTAGATATGCTAGTATGATATAAATTTCTCGTGAATGTGTGTTCACTTTCGGTGGTTATGGAAGTTTAGCTATTTGGAGATGTATGCTGTAGTATGATTTGCATGTAAGTATAAAACAAATGACATATTTTTCAAGTATGTTGTTTTAATGCAGTTTTAATCTGCAGTTGGTTCTGGTATGACAAAAATGCAGCATATCATTAAAGATGCAAAATATACCAATCACGTATTCATTTATGTGTTTATTGTTCACATTCTCATATAGTAACCCTTTCAGTCTTACTGTGGGTATAGCTTCATTTTTTTATGTGAACAGATGTAGTTATTTGCCAGTTAATAGAAAGGTCTGTGCATTCCAAATCTTTGTGATAAAGATGAAATTTACATTCATTTTCCAGTTTGTTTTGGGAATACCTATTTTCATTTTTTCTTGTATTATTTTTGTTAAAAGGCTGAATCATGGATTGGTGAGAAACAGAAGAAACTTGAAGCTGAAGTAAGCAAGGGTGAAGTTAACAGCATTGAAGACAAAATTAAGAAATTGCAAAAACATCAAGCTTTCCAAGCTGAATTGGTTGCACATGAGACAATGATCCAGCAAATACGAGAGAAGGGTAAGATGACAATCATTTCCACTCCTTTGGTATGATTGCTGCACACCATTAATTTTTATTAATTTGATTCAGTTTTTATCTTGATGATATTATGAAGTATTTGGTCTTCTGTGGTATAAGAATATCTGTTCTGTAGTTGGACATTCATTGTAAATTATTCCAGTTCTATTTTAGTTGATTTTCTGCCTTACATTCCATTTGGCCTGTTAAGTCCCTTAACTCGTTACTAAGTGTGTCTGACTAGAGGAAAGCTGTAAAATAAAGGGGCTTCAGATGTAGTACATTAACTGATATTCCTTTTGGTTGCCCCAGTTTAAGGACCTGAACACTTCTTTTAGAAGTGCTTAAAATAGTTTTGGTGTTATGGTATCCCCTTTCCTGACACTCCTTTCAGTTCACTGTAAAGACGACACATGGAGTTGGACACAGGCACAACAGACACACTCTTACACATTAGCTTTTGGCCAAAGCCTTTTTCAGAGTAGGACACACACACACACACACACACACACACACACACACACACACACACACACACACACACACACACACCCCCACCCCTCACGTACATATGACTGCTACTCCAGCATTGTGCTCTCAGCTGCTGGTGTGAACAAATGCGTTTGCTTCCATTTCTGAAGAAGGCTTTGGATGAAAGCTAATGTGTAAGTGTCTTTTTATTGTGCCTGTCTACAACCCAGTGTGTCCTCTTAATGATGTGTTGCAATCTATCTTGTCCGTGTATTGGTGATATTCCAACCTGGAGTTCCCTCTTTCAGTCCTTAATTTCTCATTATTGTTACAGATTCTGATGGAAGCTGTAGCATTAAATTACATGTTCTTCAGTATCCTAACACAGGCTGAGTCACTGCATTGTTTGTCAAAGGCTATTAGTACAGAAATTGATTCAAGAGCTTTCTCAGAATTCATGCATTCCAGACAAAGTTGTACTTAATAATTATTGCTCCATTCTATGGTCTAGTTTGATTAGCCAATGGTTGGTAGTGATATGTCTGCTTCTAAAGCCAGTTTACTTCTTTTTGTGATTAAAATCTAATGTTTTTGAGTGCAGTTGGCAATAGTTTTGGTGAATTTCCTGTCATGAATATGAGGCTGTATTTTTATAGATCCTTGTATCTTGTTTGTCTCCTTTCTTGTGAAGAAGAAAAATATCAGAATTATTCCACGTTTGGGAAACTTTCCTACTCCACAGACATGTGGATTACTTTGCTTCCAACTTTAACTATTTCAATTAAAACTGTTGTCTCATTGTTCCTTTCCTTTAATCATATGGCAAATCACTTTGAACTCCTTATCTAGTACTATCTCTGAAATATTGCCGTTTTCATTATTAACTATTTTTCATGCTTGAACTATACAAACATCTAACGGAACACTTCGAATTCATGTGCTATTTGTTTTTGTTGATTGTAACTCTATTATCTTCCATCTTAACTTATGAAATGTGATGTCCATCCAATGAAAGTTTATATGTTGTTTTGTTCATAAGCCCATTGTTGACACTTGTTCCTATAATCAACTTTTCATTCTATCTTGTTTCATTTATGGTTTGCTCATAACTGTTGCCTTGCCTTTGAGAGTTGTCTTGTTCAGATTCTGATTTTCTTTGCTTTTGTTTCTTTTATATTTATTGTTTATGGAAGAACATTTGTTGAACAATTGTTCCTTTTGTCTCTCTCTGTATAATTTTTGTTTTTTATGTTGCTGACTTTGTTGCATGATCTGATTTGTTATACCACCTTAATTTTTAATAAATTCTTAGAATATACATTTATTACTTCTACCTGATGAATCTTTCTTTCCGACTTTGTACTTACTTTTAATTTGCTCATTGTTAGCCTAAAATTACTTTAGAATGTAAAATGGGATTTTCCCAGCAGATTCTACTTGTTCATAAGCTCTGTCCACAAGATTCCAATAAAGAGAACTATTCTTGTAAGATTTTCTGTCATTTATGAACTTACGTGAATCTTTGTGGAACTCATACACATCATTCTCAGAATGGGAGCAGATTGATGCATTTCCTTGGAAGATTTTGTTTATCTTTAATTTAAATGTTACTATTCTGTTAGAGATTCCTTAAATAAGTGTAATAGTGTCAATTAATTTTGTGTTCCTAAATTCCCTCCTTGCTCTAGTCTTCTTGAATAGGAAATATGTACAGATTTTAATTCTGTATGGTCTTCATTTATTCTGTGCAGTTAATTGTTCCCATATGAGTGCAGTAGAACCAGTTGTTTTTCTAAGATCTGTGTAGCCAAACTTAGTGATAAAGGTGAACAGACATAAGTAGCTTGGTGTCCCACGTAGCCTGTCTGCCACTTTAAGTTTTCTTGCATTTTGGTGATAATACTGTCATAACAGGAACCTGCACATGGCATTACGATCAGCACTAGCCCTTCTAATGGTACAATTGCCTTCCAGAACCCAAAGAGTTTGGCTGCACAGAGGGCTCACAACTCTTTTGTGAGTGTGTGTGTGGTGAACATGGGCCCCAAGCCATTGCAGTACTACTTCTTTTCTTGTGCTGCAGTTTTGCCCTATGACTATATCTTTTCTCCAATCTATTCTTTAAGACAAATTCCCCAATGATAAACAGCATCATTAATGGGCTGTCAATTCTGGCCTCTCCTACTTCATTCCCTTTATTTTGCACCACATATTTTGCTCAACTTACATTTGACCCCTTCATCTGGGTTTGTCCTTCACTTTTCACTATTTTTTTTTACAGATTATGCATGCCATGTGGGGAAGGTCTTCCACTACCCAACATGATAGTCAGTGGAGGGTCATCAGGTACCCATATGATGCTAGCACCCAGACCATGCAGGGATCACACTGTGGAGGATCAAAATGTCACCTCTCCATGCATGCTGAGGGGGCACCAGGGCTCCAGGCACTGGTGCCCTTTTTTTCTGACTGAGTGTAGCCCATTGGGATAGCCCTCCTTTGGTAGGCAGCATCATGGCAGTTATTTGTCATCATTAAGTGACTGAAATTATCTGTCTATGGTTGCAAGGCCTGGCATTCTTTTCAGACTGACTGTAATTTAGTGCTGATCATAAAGACCATGGAAACTTTCCCTCCTAGCCACACCATGGGAGCAAAATAAAGTGGAGCAATTTGTGGATAGTTATTTCCACAGGTCTTTGCTTACCATCTAGAGAGATGGAGTTCTTTGTCTCTACTAAACTATTGTTTCTTGTGGGGAATATCGCAAACACATTTGGTGAACACTCTTCCCGTAACAAATTGCAATGTGATTCCATCTTAAGACAAGGAATGCTACTCAGTCCTGAGCATTATTCATTTGCAAACAACTTTGTGATGTGTCTGTTACTATCACATCCCTGTAAAAATCTCAACATGGTTCAGGGATTAATTTTTCACTGGGACCTAATGCTGCAGACAGATGAAGAAATGTGCAAACACCTAGGATGACAAAGGTTCCACGTTATACATCATGTACACCAAGGCCCACCAGTGCATTCACCCTTGCTTTTGAGGCGCATTCACTTCCAGGAAACGTCAAAATCATGTGCGACTGTTTTGATGGGTAACTCCATGTTTCTCACCTTCTGATGTCGTGTTTCAAATGCCAGCATTTTGGGATATGGCTTCCCAGTGTGCATACGTTTGTGGAGACAGTGTGGCCACTTCACAAAATCTTACCATGTACACTACCAATTGCCTATGTCATTTGTGGCAATGACCACCCTCCTCAGATTCTGAAGTGTGCTAACCTACTCAAGGGATGCAAAATTCAGGAACTGAAGGTCACAGATTGTGTGTCATTTTAGGAAACTCAGAAAAAATGTCTGTCTGTATCCAGTGTAAATGAAAGTGACCTTTGCCGCTACTGTGGCCAGATCATCAGCAGTACTAGGTGTATTTAGTCCCAGGACATTGACACGAAGCAGTTGTGCAAATAAGCTTGACCGTGGGGATGATAGGCTCTCCATTCTCATGGTTCTTGCACTACAATCTTCAGGAACCACTCCTCAAATCCAGCTGGAGCAGCAGCTTTCTCATCCAGTCTATACTGGTTACAGGGTTCTCTCTCAGGAACCCTCTCAAGGGAAATCCACAGACTGAGCCCCAACACCAGCCAATGGCTGAAGAAGCCACAGACTGTGGGGTCCCAGGGCTGCCCATTCTTTTTCTGTTCCTACACTCACAGCAGATAAGACCTTGCAATAAGAATAAGAAGGAGTAGGAGAAGCAGAAGAAGGCTACTGCAGTGATCCAAGAGGCACTAGATGCCCTCCTACACTGTTGGACTTAGAACTGATGTATGTTGGAATTGTCCCACTTCCACATGTGACACAGTGATACTGTGTTGCGATCTGTCCTCCTGGCTCCCTCATTCTAACCAGGACATCCTCAACATGATGATCCAATGGATCCCCAATGGATATTGCTGTCCACGTGCCAGAACAACAACAACAACAACAGCAAAATTCTGTAAGTCTGTCTTTGTACAAGATGGCTGAGAAACCACAGCTGACCACCATCTGGTTGGGTTGGGAACAACAATCTGACAGGCTCTCTCTAAACTCCAATACCAAATTGTGGTCTTTTTTGATCTCTATAGGTATACGACACTGCTTGATGCCATCATATTTTACTTACCCTCCATGACTGGGGCATTCGAAGTTCCTACACATTTCAGTTCATTTGTTTGTATTCCTCTGATAGTTGGTACATTGCTGAGCTCCAAAAGAACATCCCACAAGACACCATGCAATGTGTTCACTCTTCCTCATTGTCATCAATGGGCTGATGACATATGTTGGACCACTACCCCTGCACTATATGTCGACAACATTTGCATTTAGTGTAGCTCCCAGTATAAAGCCTTGGCTGAACAACAGTTCCAAGGTATCACCTGAATTGCTTCCGCTTCCAATTGCCTGGTGCGTAAACTCAGATCGTGCATTTCTATCATCACACCATGGCCCATCATGATGCAAAACTCTATTTTGGTCCCCGTCACTTGGATTTTGTTTCCTTCAAGACTAGTGCCACAGACCAGACTATTCCCTGCTGAGCTCAGGGTCTTCCCTTGTGTGGGATTACCATTGGAATGTACCAAGAGGCGCTCTTCCAGGATCTGACCTAACATTGTTTGAATGTATTCCCTGTGATTTCCTGCACACACATCCTTGTTTAGTACCCAGACCATGAAATAGGATGATCTATTAGAAGGACCTAAAGTTTCATTCATTCCCATGGACTTCCAGTGTCTGTTCCTCTCAGATCTTCAGAATTATCAGGGAACTACCACCATTTACAGTGATGGCTTTAAAACCATGGATGGGAATGGATATGCCTTTAAATCTCCCACCAAACAGGAATAACAATTGTTACTAGAGATGTGTAATGTTTTTATGGCTGAGTTGATAGCCATTAATAGAGCCCTATATTTTTACTAAACAGTTCTTCCTCACCATGTTTTAATGTGCAGTGACACGACAAGCAGTCTCCAGGTTATTGACTGATGTTATCTTGTCACCTCATGATATCTGTCATTCACGACTTTATCTTTGACCTGAGTCACACTGCCTTCTTAGTTGTCTTTACATGGATCTCTTAAGACATGTGGATATCCCAGGGAATGAACTGCCAGACAGTTTGGCTAGAGAAGCAATTACATGCCCAATATTCATCCTGATGATCCCAGGTATGCCTTTTCAGGTGAAAATAAGACCTCTCCTCACTCAAAGATGGAACATCATCTGGAGGGCTACTGCTTCCTTTGATAACCTTTGCACCATGAGGGAGACCACTGCTGAATGGAACTCCTCCTGGAATGAATCCGCTGTCCTATATGCCCTCCACATTGATCATACTAGATTAACCCATAGTTTCATTTTATGTAATAAACCACCTCCCTGTTCTGGTTGCAAAGGCATACAGTCATTAGATCCTGATTTAATGCCCCTCATCCTGGCTTTCGATGCAAAGCACGGTATTCACTTTCTTTGCCTCTGATACTGACATACAGCTTGTGGACAGTGAAACTGGTTCTCTCTTTTCTTTGTGAAAGTGGTATTTATTCTCAGATATAACATTTTAAACTACTTAAGTGGTGGGGGCAGGGTGGTTGGGGTTGGAGGCATCTCCCATAACGTGCTGGATCTGGGGGACCCACTATCCTACCTCATTTGCCAGCCAGATGATCACAGTGATGAATAAGGGATGCTGTTTTCCTCTTTAATGCTTTGACTGTAATGGACTGGGGTAGGGATGGCTGTCGGAGAGTTTGCCTCTGTCACATGCACAGACCCACGTGACACACACACATGGCCCCACACATCTATACTGACCTGATTATTTTTCTCACCTTGTTTTATTATTGCTGGTCTGGCTGATGCCCATTACTTTTGTATCCTTCTCGATTTTTTAATATGCATCTCTTGGCTAGAAGGCATTCTTTACACTCTAATTGTCTTTGCCTTTAATTGGGTTGGTGGGGAGGTGCTGCTCAAAACTCTCTCCTGACATAGATGAGCCTCATCTGCTCTGACCTGTGTACTGGTCTGACCAAACTACTTTCACTTCTCTTTAAATTATATCTCAGCTGTGGCATCAATATTGCTTTCCAGGCCTCATTTTTATCACTCCTGCATACTCTAACTTGATCAAATTTGTGGCGGATGTCGCTAACTCCAGATAAATTACCTCTTGATCTAGGGTCTTGTGACCTCACTGTATAGTCCTTTAACTCCAACAAAAAAACCAAACAACCACCAATCAGTTTAGTTAAAAGTGTGGAAAGTGATAAATCTCTTGTGAGAAATGCTTGCTGCAGTATTGGCTAAAGCCTAGGTGCTTCTGAATCTCACAGACAGGAAGAAATGTGCTGTGTCCCATGATGCTCACATGCTACCAAGAAACTCAAGTCAGTATTGATGTTTAGGACTTTTCCTATGTTCCTTTGAACCACAACCCATTTAATCAAAACAGTAACAAACTTTGACTTTGCATGCTGTCTGCAGTATGGGTTGGTGAGCAACCCTTTTTTTATTTATGATCACACATGTAGTGACTTCAGAAAGTAAATTACACATGCGATCTCATGACAAAACCATTGCGCAAAAACAAGAGTGGCACATCAGAGTACATGTTCTGGATTTCCTGCAGACATAAATTCTGAAAACAGTATGGATAGCAGGTGCATCACAGTGTGAGACTGAAGTGGTGGGGCAACTGGAAGTGTACTCAAAAATTGAAGTATCTGGGACAGTACAAGTCTTACGGGAAAACTGTCTAAATTTCACAAAGATTCACTAAGAAATTCTGGTGGTGTAGGGACTAAATGCAATGTTGCATCCAGTCATGGTGAAATGATGCAACATTGTGATGAAGGCTGCACAGATGTGGATTTTCCTGAGGAATTGAATGATTGAAAGAATGTTCTGACAGTTGTCTAGAGAGACTTGGGGTCTGTATTGAAAAATATTGTAATGTATCTGAGAAGTGTACTGCAGCATTAAATAAAAATTACTTGGTGTGCCATAATAATTTGTAACTTTTATTTTGAAATCCCCTCATAGTGCTAACAGCTGAATGGAATGAATGTCTGTCTAAATGGCTGTTTCCCTTAACCCTCACCAAGATGTAATTAATGACTCTTTCTTGCTCTTAAATTACGTATTGCAGACAAAAGAGAGTTTTTACATGAAATATGCGTTGTCTTTCAGGAAATAATATGTAAGACATTGTGGAATCACATTTGTGACCTACCCTTAGCAGTTTCAAAGATGTTTTTATATTTAAAGAATATCTCTTCAGGAAGTGAAAGTTCAAAGTTGTTACTGGTGACACAGTGTTACTGTCTGGTAGGGAAACTTGTTCATAATCTATGTTTATTGCATAATTGCTGTAGGTAATAGATGTAAGCTGTTTCTATTTACCAAATTGGAAAGAACTCAAATTAACATAACACAGTCAGATATTGTGCTTGAGCTACTGCCAGAAGTAAATAGTTTGCTTTGGCAGCAAAAAAATAAATAAATAAAATAAATATTTGCCCATCAGCATCATTGTGTTTTGCTATTATGATGCAACAGAGTGGTTTAGAAAGCGTCTTTATAATAGATGACTCAGAATTTTGCCATTTGCTGTTCAAGAAAAAAGTTCCACATGTTCATAGTTAATTACAATGAATAACAACTATGAAGTGAGTTAGAAATACATAACAGGTTTTCTTACAATCAGGTGAAATGCTGCTTGCAAAGAAACACAAAGCATCACGTGAAATTCGTTCCCAGCTTGAACATCTGCTCGCAGCGTGGCGTCAGCTTTTGAAAGACTCAAATAATCATGGTCAAGGGTTGGAAGAAGCCCAAGATATTTTGGAGTTCAATAACCAAGTGGAAAAGATTGAGTCTTGGATAAGAGACAAGGTAATATATTTAATGAAGTATCTGAAATACAGGAATAAATTTTGTTTCTGGGTTAGAATTTGGTGTATAACGTTTGAACAGTATAACAGTATTTACTCATTTATTGAATTACTGTATTGATGTACAGTATATTTTCAGTGATAAGGAGTGTTATATGTTAGAATATACAACTTGTAATAGATAATTAGACTACTTTACAGAAATGTTTTGCCTTCTGAAAGAGAGAAATTTTTGTAAAAACTCAATCTTTCTTTTAGACAGATGTTTATCATCCTCAGTTTCTGCTGGAAATCAATTTAAATGGTAGTTTGCCTGAAATGTGCATGTATGCAGGGTATAGGGACTATGAGAACTATTTTCACTCACTTGGGTTAAACAGTGTGAGCAGTCAGAAATAACTGAGAAATGGATGAGAATGATTTTCTCACCTATGTTGATGGTATCTCTCTCAAACTGATTGGCTTTTGAAGAAGCACCAAATCAAATATATCTTCTATCTTGACCAAGAGCATGATTCATCAGATCAGCAGAGGTCACACTGGTTGGAAGTTATTCTGAATGAGGAATGGTGGAACAGTCTGTACAATAGCCTGTCATTAACTCCCGATGTTGACTAACTTCTCAGAGGCTGTGCGCCAGCCTAGGTACTGCCAATGTAGAGCGTGGGCTATTTCCAGGAACATGACTTGTTGAGGGAAATAGCACCTCCGGTTGATGTTTGGAACACTGTTAGGTGACAAGAATAGTGCCTACAATGGTAGCATCCAGAGTTCCTGGCGATAGCAAGTTGTGTTGTAATTGTTGTTGTTGTGCTGGCTTGTTACCCGTAACTGTTATTACTGAACTGGTTTGCAGGTATTGGTAGAATGTGGATGTTACCTGAGTCTAGACCACCCATGAGATGTGACTGTGCAATGGTTGCTGTCTGGTCGTATTATAGGTGTGGACACTGCATCTCATATTCCTTGTGAGAAAGGTGGTAGAGCCACCTTGCAAGCAGCTGGAAGATCCAAATGGTGAGATTATTGGTCCCAGAGGATTGGGGAAGGAAATAGGTTATGCCATGTGAATGGAAACATCGCAGCATGTGCCTGAAGCGATTAAGGGAAATCGTGGAAAACCTAAAGCAGGATGGCCGGACACGGGTTTGAACTGTCATCCTCCTGAATGCGGGTCCAGTGTGCTACCCACAGCATGACTTCACTCAGTCCATTCCCATTTGGAGAAAGATGTGTCAAAGCCATCGAGTTTTTGCTGCAGAGCCTGTACTCAATCACTCCCACAGGGGGAGAGACGGTGGAGCCCACCAGATTCTGAAAGGAGCAGCATTGATAGGTGACCCCAATGGGAGCAGTGCCTTCCCTGGGTCATGTAGGTGACTACTTGTGGCTGGAGAGCAACTAACCACTGCATTCCAGACCCCAGAGCTGTCACCCAAGGATGAGAGATGTTGCCGTGCAGATGTCGCAGTTGCAATAGCGAACAGTGTGGGTGGTGCAAGAATGGCATGACTGAAACAATAAACAGATTAAAGAGGGGTCATTGCATCAGGACTGTTGGTGTAGAGTGGCAAGGAAAGAACATGGAAATGGAAAAGGACAGAGCAGTGGAAGAATCCATTGAGCACAAAACTGCCAGAGAATCCAGTGTAGAGAGCAGCACTGCAGGAAGAGGCAGAGCACTTGAAAGATTGGTATGTTGAGTGCTTGCCACTGGATTATGCATAAGATCATAAAAAGGAAATGTAGGCCTTGGGTGAAGAATGGTGAATGGAGGGTTGTATTGAGCCGAGGAGGCTGGCAGGAGGAGGAGTGGCGCACTGAAGGTGGTTGCTCCTTGGAGCCCAGAAGACCCTGGAGGCACAGATAGGTGGGCTACATGGGGCCAGTGGTGGTGCTGCCAGACAGTTACCAGTGCCCTCAAGAAGGATGCCACTCATCACTGCCTCACCCCATCAAATGGACAGAGTGACTGTTGCAGCATTGTCAGGTGTGGATGGAGAGGGCGGGAGGCCAGGCAACAGACGAGGTTCACTACAGTGGAATGGAATTGGAGTCCCATGGGGAACAGACATCTCAAGCAAGGCCATCCTCAGAAAAAGCTCTGCTGTGGCTGCAACATGCAGATGCAGCAGGAAGCAGCATCAGATGGTGGAGGAGCATGGTGGTTGGGTGGCAGATATGGCTCAATGCTGCTGGTACATACTATAGTCCTCTCACCCAGAAGTTGGAAAAAGGCCAGAGTATCAGGCAAGAAGACCATACAGAAAAGGCATGATGTAATAGAGGTCACATTAAAACCGGGGTAGAAAATGAGAGATGGAACCAAAGGCAAAATGGAAAGCCTCATGCTAATGACAGGATAAGAACTAAAAAGGTTGGGCACTAGAGCCATATTGGCAAAGTTGGCCGACCTAATCAGCAAGTAGAAACAACTTTGAGCTTGATTGAGGGCAAAAATGTAGCATGTTGTCACGAAACCTGGTATGTCATGAGATTGAGGTAATTGTTGGTTGTCTGTTAAAAAGATGAGTAACAATGCAAAGAAATTGGTAACTTTAGGTGGTAACAATGACAGTGGACATAACAATATCGAGAACTGTGTCACCAATGACAGAAAGGGATGTTGCAAAATGTGAAATGGTGTTGCTAATGACAGAAATGGACATTGACAGGAAGAGTTGTACCCTCATCATCAGTCCGTTGCCCAAAGTGTTGTCGTCCTTGGGAAATGCCCGTCATGCTGCATCATGGGGAAGCAACAGGAATTAGCATTGGCAGAACTGGATGGGGCAGCAAATGGGAAGAAATTGCTGTATGGTCAAAACTATCCTTGTCTCCAATCTGTTATGTTGGAATTTGGTACGTACAGTCAAGTAGACTAGAAGTAACAACACATTTGCTGAGTGTACTGTTACAGGAAGAAATAACACTATCAGGCAACTGTGCAGATTGTGAGGGTCACAGGAAGACATACCACTTAGAGTGTAACTACCTAGGGAGTTACTAGAGGAGATATCGCCAAGCTGATAACTCCATTGAACTTGTGCGATAGAGCCCTAATAGTGAGGTGGAGTTAAAGGCCTATGAATCAGTCTCCACTGAGAGGAGGATTTGTCAGATCAGCAGAGATCAGTGTTGGTCGAGAGTTACTCCAATTGAGTAACTGTGGAGCATTTGATGCAACTGTGTGATGCAGTTCCTGTTGATGAATGGCTTCTTGGAGGCCACTTGCTGGGCTAAATACTACCAAGATGGAGGTATACAGCATGAATTATTTCCAAGTATGTTACGTGTGAAGAGATATAGTCCTACAATGGCTGTGCCTTCTGTCATGACTTGGAATGCTGGCACGTGGCAAGAATAGTACCTGCAGTAGTAGCATCCTGATTTCCTGGTAATAACGAGCTGCTTTGTACCACTACCCAGAACTGTTACTGTTGTGCTGGCATGTAGAGATCTGTGCAGACATGGGTATGTTGCAGTTGCCATTCAGTAGGAGTGCAGGTGCAGACTATTAATTAAACTGGATACAATTTGGAGGAGAGAGATTGGTCAAAAGTTGTTAGTTTTGTGCTTGTCTTCTTTCTTGAGAAAAACAATTGTTATTGAGGTTTTCAGTGATTGTGGGGAAACTCCATTAGTGGTCATATTCACAACAGTCTTACAATTTTATTAACAAATTTTGCTCTGACTGGTACTAAATTGGAAAGAATTTCTTGCACTTATAATAATTATGAAAATTTTCTTCAAAGTTACTGACACTAAAAATAGCAGGTGGGGCGCAGCTTGGGGTCGTGCGGTAGCATTCTTGCTTCCCCACGCCCAGGTTCCCGGGTTCGATTCCCGGTGGGGTCAGGGATTTTCTCTGCCTCGTGATGACTAGGTGTTGTGTGATGTCCGTAGGTTAGTTAGGTTTAAGTAGTTCTAGGTTCTAGGGAACTGATGACCATAGATGTTAAGTCCCATAGTGCTCAGAGCCATTTTTTTGTTAGTATTCAGTAGAACATGTGACCAAGAAAAGAGAGGTGGAAAAGAGAACATGGAGAACTAATTGTCTCAAAACAGGATGATGATTGTGCAATGGAGAGGAAACACAAAGAAATGAAAACCAAAATATTTGGTGTCTAATGCTAAATCTTTGTATATTTTCTGTGCCTGTGTTTTCTCTTTGTTATTTACAATGCATTTTGTCTTCTTGGTTCATTTATGTTTTTTCTCCTTCTTTTGTTACATCTGTAGGAAATGATGGTTCAAGCTGGTGACACTGGCCGTGACTATGAGCACTGCTTGGAGCTTCAACGTAAACTGGATGATGTTGATTCAGATATGCGAGTTGATGACTCTCGTATGAAGTCGATCAATGTTCTGGCAGAAAAGTTGATTAGGCAAGGTCGTAGTGATACCCGTAGTGTACACCAGCGCCGAGATGACTTGAACAGCAAGTAAGATTTTCAGCTAAAATTTGGGATTATTTTGGTCATCACACTATTTACAAACATTTTATAACATATCATTTATCTATTTTATAATGTAGCAATTACCTAGCTTGATACATATGTTGTATAAAATACTACTGCCATTTTGGCACATAGGAATAAAAGAAATATAATATTCTCACTGGAATTAATTTGTTGGATTTGAAGTAACAAGTAAAAGTATGATCATAATGGGGAGCTGCTTCCTTGTCTCAGATGGCGTGCTCTACAAGGTTCTTTGAGCAAATATAGGGAAAAATTAGCTGGAGCTCTGGAAGTACATGCATTCAATCGTGATGTGGATGATACAAGTCAGAGAGTTGCAGAAAAGGCAGTTGCAATGAGCTCAGAGGATGTAGGACGTGATCTATCAGCAGTAGAGCAGTTGCAGAGGAAACACGAAGAACTTGAAAGGGATATGATTGCTATTGAAGACAAGCTGAAGGTACGTGCTAAATTTTGTACCCAATGTGTTACTCAAAGGCTGTTAATATTGTGTAAAGTGATATAGTTCCATAAATGATGATGAACTATTATTTATACACTATGTGATCAAAAGTATCCAGACACCCCCAAAAACATACGTTTTTCATATTTGGTGCAATGTGCTGGCACCTACTGCCAGGTACGCCATATCAGCAACCTTAGTAGTCATTAGACATCATGAAAGAGCAGAATGGGGCACTCCATGTAACTTATGGACATAGAATGTGGTCAGGTGATTGGGTGTCACTTGTGTCATATGTCTGTATGCAAGATTTCCACACTCCTAAACATCCCTTCGTCCACTGTTTCCAATGTGATAGTAAAGTGGAAATGTGATGGGACATGTACAGCACAAAAACATATGAGCACACCTTGTCCGTTGATTGACAGAGACCGCCGACAGTTTAAGAGGGTCATAATGTGTAATAGGCAGAAATTTATCCAGACCATCACCCAGGAATTCCAAACTGCATCTGGACCCACTGCAAGTACTATGACATTTAGGCAGTAAGTGAGAAAACTTGGATTTCGTGGTTGAGCGGCTGCTCATGGGCCACACATCACACCGGTAAATGCCAAATGACACATCACTTGGTGTAAGGAGTGTAAAGATTGGATGATTGAACAGTGGAAAAACGTTGTGTGGAATGACAAATCACAGTACACAATTTGGCAATCCAATGGCAGGGTGTGCGTATGGTGAATGTTATCTGCCAGCGTGTGTAGTGCCAACAATAAAATTCGGAGGTGTTATGGTGTGGCCGTGTTTGTCATGGCGGGGGCTTGCACCACTTGTTGTTTTGTGCTTCGTGCCAGGTCTCACCAACCAAAAACGATACTTCTCCTCAGTGCAGCACTCCGTGAAGAATGGTCTGTCATTCCCCAAGAAACCTTCCAGCACCTGATTGAACTTATGCCTGCAAGAGTCATCAAGGCTAAGGGTGGACCAACACCATATTTATTTCCAGCATTAGCGATAGAGGGCACCAAGAACTTGTAATTCATTTTCAGCCAGGTGTGGGGATACTTTTGATCACATAGTGTATGTAAGATACAGTTTCCGGCAATTGTTGCAGATATTCAAGTAACAGCTGTGAATAATTATTGCTTCAGTTGCTTTTAAGCATTCCGTTCTCAATTAAAGTTGAGTATTTTTTTCTGGATACTCTGTTAGAATAATATGTTGCTCCTTGTGATTAGTAGCTTTTATGCACAGTTTCACAATGATTCCCATTGCTAGCAAAATTTTATGAGCAAAAGGATTATTTTAGCACAAAATTAAACACTGTTACAACACTGATATCTCGACCACTAGATGCTGATCATGCTTGGTACAATCATGTATTCATTATATACTATTAATTAATATCCACATTGTTTTGTGTAACAGTTCTGCATTGTGTTTGCTATTGGACTGGAGAGTTGGTGTCAGTGTCCTGGTTAGGAATGGAGAAGAGGAATGATATGCTGCCTTAGATACATTATCTTAGCAGCTGTATTCTGAATATTGAAGATTCATTTGGGTATAAATTGAGTGTTCCTGCAATGTCTTAATTAACACTTTTGTTCTATTCATGACTGGTAGCTGTGCCTATAATATTTTCCTCACTTTTTAATATGCTATGTTGATTTTTAAGAGAACAAGGACAGCACAATTTCCTTTCCCCCATTAGTTCTTCATAATCATTCTAAAGAGATAATACCAGTTTGTAGATTAAAACTGAAGAAACTGCAGAAAGGTGGGAATTTAAGGAGATGGGACCTGGATAAACTGAAAGAACCAGAGGTTGTACAGAGTTTCAGGGAGAGCATAAGGGAACAATTGACAGAAATGGGGGAAAGAAATACAGTAGAAGAAGAATGGGTAGCTTTGAGGAATGAAGTAGTGAAGGCAGCAGAGGATCAAGTAGGTAAAAAGATGAGGGCTAGTAGAAATTCTTGGGTAACAGAAGAAATATTGAATTTAATTGATGAAAGGAGAAAATATAAAAATACAGTAAATGAAGCAGGCAAAAAGGAATACAAATGTCTCAAAAATGAGATCGACAGGAAGTGCAAAATGGCTAAGCAGGGATGGCTAGAAGACAAATGTAAGGATGTAGAGGCTTATCTCACTAGGGGTAAGATAGATACTGCCTACAGGAAAATTAAAGAGACCTTTGGACAGAAGAGAACCACGTGTATGAATATCAAGAGCTCAGATGGAAACCCAGTTCTAAGCAAAGGTGGAAGGAATATATAGAGGGTCTATACAAGGGCGATGTACTTGAGGACAATATTATGGAAATGGAAGAGGATGTAGATGAAGATGAAATGGGAGATACGGTACTGCGTGAAGAGGATGACAGGGCACTGAAAGACCTGAGTCGAATCAAGGCCCCCGGAGTAGACAACATTCCATTGGAACTACTGATGGCCTTGGGAGAGCCAGTCCTGACAAAATTGTACCATCTGGTGAGCAAGATGTATGAAACAGGCAAAATACCCTCAGACTTCAAGAAGAATATAATAATTCCAATCCCAAAGAAAGCAGGTGTTGACAGATGTGAAAATTACCGAACAATCAGTTTAATAAGCCACAGCTGCAAAATACTAACACGAATTCTTTACAGACGAATGGAAAAACTAGTAAAAGCTGACCTCGGGCAAGATCAGTTTGGATTCCGTAGAAATACTGGAACACGTGAGGCAGTACTGACCTTACGATTTATCTTAGAAGAAAGATTAAGGAAAGGCAAACCTACGTTTCTAGCATTTGTAGACTTAGAGAAACCTTTTGACAATGTTGACTGGAATACTCTCTTTCAAATTCTAAAGGTGGCAGGGGTAAAATACAGGTTGTGAAATGCTATTTACAATTTGTACAGAAACCAGATGGCAGTTATAAGGGTCGAGGGACATGAAAGGGGAGCAGTGGTTGGGAAGGGAACAAGACAGGGATGCAGCCTCTCCCCGATGTTATTCAATCTGTGTATTGAGCAAGCAGTAAAGGAAACAAAAGAAAAGTTCGGAGTAGGTATTAAAATCCATGGAGAAGAAATAAAAACTTTGA
The DNA here is from genome assembly GCF_023897955.1 of Schistocerca gregaria. Classification (NCBI taxonomy): domain Eukaryota; kingdom Metazoa; phylum Arthropoda; class Insecta; order Orthoptera; family Acrididae; genus Schistocerca; species Schistocerca gregaria. Next base: position 490,025,228 of record NC_064931.1, read on the forward strand.
GGTTCGCCGATGACATTGTAATTCTGTCAGAGACAGCAAAGGACTTGGAAGAGCAGTTGAACGGAATGGACAGTGTCTTGAAAGGAGGATATAAGATGAACATCAACAAAAGCAAAACGAGAATAATTGAATGTAGTCGAATTAAGTCGGGTGATGCTGAGGGAATTAGATTAGGAAATGAGACAATTAAAGTAGTAAAGGAGTTTTGCTATTTGGGGAGCAAAATAACTGATGATGGTCGAAGTAGAGAGGATATAAAATGTAGACTGGCAATGGCAAGGAAAGCATTTCTGAAGAAGAGAAATTTGTTAACATTGAGTATAAATTTATGTATCAGGAAGTCGTTTCTGAAAGTATTTGTATGGAGTGTAGCCATGTATGGAAGTGAAACATGGACGATACATAGTTTGGACAAGAAGACAATAGAAGCTTTCGAAATGTGGTGCTACAGAAGAATGCTGAAGATTAGATGGGTAGATCACATAACTAATGAGGAGGTATTGAATAGGATTGGGGAGAAGAGAAGTTTGTGGCACAACTTGACTAGAAGAAGGGACTGGTTGGTAGGACATGTTCTGAGGCATCAAGGGATCACCAATTTAGTATTGGAGGGCAGCGTGGAGGGTAAAAATCGTAGAGGGAGACCAAGAGATGAATACACTAAGCAGATTGAGAAGGATGTAGGTTGCAGTAGGTACTGGGAGATGAAGAAGTTTGCACAGGATAGTGTAGCATGGAGAGCTGCATCAAACCAGTCTCAGGACTGAAGACAACAACAACAACAACAACAACAACAACAACAACAACAATAATACCAGTTTAACATCCTGTTCTTCATGAAGGGAATCCCTCCAACTGTAGGGAATGCTACAAAAACACTCAGCCTGGACCCTTCTGACAATTGTTGCAGGGTGTTTGCTTTCAGACGCTTCACACCATTCACCCCACTGTTCATCTGTCTGATGGTGCATTAAACATGAGTCATATGTAAAGATGAAGTCTCATTGGAAGTCCATTTGCAGTTCTGGTGTGCAAATTCCAGCCATCATTGCTGATCAACAGCAGTCAGCTTGGTTGCATGGACCAGGTGCCTGCTGTGAAGGCCCATATGCAGCAGTGTTCACTGAATGGTCATTTATGAGACACTGTTGGTAACCCTCTGGGTGGTCAGTTGCTCATCTATTCACCCACACACACATCTTCAGCCATCATTCACCTCTGTTATCTATGGTGTGTGGTGCACAACAGTTGCATCAGCACTGGTTTTGGGTAGCGCCATTTTGACCTGTGCAGTAGACTTTAAACACAGTAGCACAAGAACAGTTTACAAACTTAGCTTTTCAGAAATGTTTCCACTCTGGGCCTGAAAGCCAATGATCATGTCCTTTTGGACATCAGATAAGTTGTTATTGCATGTTGAACATAGGTGATGTTCACATTAATGTGACAGTACCACGCGTCTCTGACAGTTGTAGCTTCAGATTTTAAAAATTACCAGTTGTCAGTATGTAATATTTGGCTTGTTAGTTATGTGCTACAATGTTGCTTTTGGCATATTCTCCTGGGTGACTTTCTTGCCAATTCCTTGAATAATCATTTTTCTTAAAGCCTGGTCTTCTTTTATGCTTATTGAAGGAACCTCTAGATCCGAAACTTTTTGTTTGACTTTGTCATTCGTGTGTATCTGCTACCATGTAGTATGCAGAAGTTTTTTTTTTTTTTTTTTTCTATCCTTATTTGGTTGTTGTAAAAGCCACAGGCCAGTGGGTTTGTGACTATATCATTCCAAATGCAGAGGACCATACAACTCTCTTTTCAAGGTAATAGTTTTGAAATTCTCCAAAATTTGGAGGGTTGTTAAGTCACTTGTCTTTTATTGCTATTTAGCCACCACAAGCCACAACTTGTGCGTATGTTGCAGTAAAACTGGAAAAATCTGTGATTCACATGGAGCTGAATCATAGCTGAAAAATAAAATATAAATTATGTGTGAATGTCAAGTAAATTATGCAGTGTTGTAAATTCTTGTTTGTGTTATAGGATCATGAGCACGAAGCGCGCCGCTTGATGCAAAAACATCCAGACATTCGTGGCAAATTGGCTGAGTTGGCAGAAAGCTGGCGTGCTCTTCAGCAGCTTGCTCATCAAAGACGGAAAGCATTATCTGCTGCTCACACATTACACAAATTTCATGCAGATTTGCATGAACTTGAACTGTGGGTTGCTGATACGATTAAACGTATAGATTCGTCAGAACTGCCAGCCACAATTGCTGAAGCAGAGGCTATGCTTGAATTACACCATGAAAGAAAGGTAAGCAAAATAAAATTTATTAATATGTGGCATTAGGTAAAATTTTGGTAATGTTGACGATATTTTGTGGCTAATAAAGACAAAAATAAATTTTCTGTTGAACCATTTGCAGCTAGATTTACTTTGCTTGACTGCTTATAAGGAGCCCAACATACCATTCTTGTTATAAATTTTTTTTCTGTTTGGTAACATAAGTAGTGTGATGTTGCAAGACCATAGGAATGTGTAGAGAGTAAATGAATTTATTTAAATTAATGACTGCAAAGTAGCTCTACTCGCCAATAAGAACTTTATGAAGTCAGTGAATGGTTTTGGCATTTAAATCTGTCCATTTTGTGGGATTTTGTACTGTAGAGAAATACAAATGCTTTTGTACAGCAGTTAAAATGGCCTGATATAAAGGCTGAAACTGATCATGGACTTAATAAAGTTCTTAGTAGCAAGTGGAGCAGATTTTCATTAATCGAACATACAGCTGCAAAATCAGCACTCTCTGAACATGGGGAAACTAATTGATTTAAATTGTGCAGCAGGAATTGTAAACCACTTGAAATTGTTAAAAATATTTTCCAGTTTGTCCTGCTATCCAATGTACAAGTCTCATGGTATATTATGTGAAAGCTATCATCTGAGAGCATCTCAGGAGGACCCTGAGATCCAGCCCTAGAAAATGTTCTTGCCACCCAAGGTATCAGCAACATGGGTTATACTGTGGGAACAGGTATTGTTTATTCTTCTGAAATGAAGTTGGGCCTCTTGTGCTATGGGAAAGTTGAACATACCCCTTCAGTAGCTCAGAAAAATTCTATTATCCTGTGACTTCTTCTCCTGTAAAATTGTACAGTGGTGACTTTGATTGTGATATCTTTCCACGCTATTACAAGACATTGCCGTAGCTGCTTACTAAAAGTTGTAGTAACATGTTCCACAGTTTATGAAGAGGCCAATGGAACAACTTCTCAGAAATTCTTAATAGGATTTTCAGTGATGTTAACAGAAACCAGAAAGTCAGTTATGTTAAACACTCGAATGTTTCCAAAAAAAGTGTGATATGTCGAACGCTAATCAGATTACTAGATGCCAAAACTATGAATATGATTAGGCTGACAGAACTACCGGTATGAAAAAATTGATGTGTAGTATTAGTCTCTCAGAGATAAAGCTACCTACTTGGTTAACTATGGAGAGAAGGGCAAGTGGGAGAAACAAAGATCCAGTAAGCATAAGAAATTTTGTATGTTATAAAATGGCACAGAATGTGGACGGTCGGTCAGGATCAGTTTGCTAGGAAGTTGCTAAAGTGTTGTTGGAGAAAGGCAATTGATCTGTTCAGAGTGATATTTCTAAGAAATGACGTACTGAATAGAAAATGAAACAGAAAGACTGACAAATTCCCAGTGAAAATATCCCACCCAGAGTGAGAATGAGGACAGGAGAAAATTGCCTGTCATCTCTAATACCTTTCTAATACTGGTGGAAGTCTGATGGAACTGTATCAGATGAATAAGGCAGGTGTGTCAACACTTCATACCTTAGTTCCTGTAATTTTGCCATGATGATGGCATTTGTGTGGGTGCGCATTGTCTTGACGGCGGCACCCATCTTGCGGATAATTTTTTCATTTGTAGTTCTTCAGTTAAAATGTGATATACCCTTTTAGATGACATCTGGCAACCATGAGCAATTTCACACATTTTCAACCAGCGATCCTTCATGACCATTTTGTGCACTTTTGCAATGATTTCTGGAATAGTGCCACATCTTGGCCGACCACTGCGCGGGTCATCATCATCTAATCACTCCTGACCAAATTTAAATTCATTTGTCCACTTGGCAGCAGTTGAATATGAAGAAACAGATTACCCTTCCACCCCCAGTGTATTCTGGAAGTCGGCATGAATGTCCTTTGCTTTCATACCTTTCTTTAAGAAGTACGTAATCACTGCTCGAATCTCAGTTTTTTTCTATCATCACAAATCACTACCCGGGAACAACAACATCACCACTACAGCTCTCTCTTCCAAGAGCACTGACATGGCACGTGTTTACAGGCAACATTCCAATGAATATCAAATCAGTTTGTTATCTTCTGCTGTGACCCCATGAGGATTGAAACCACATCAAGCACTATAATGTGCTACTTTAAGTAGATTATCTCAAAATCCAAAGCTAGGAAATCTAAACAAAGAATAGTATCGTAATTTCTGCCTGCTCGAGGAGGTACTTTCATCCAGAACTGGGAGTTGCGATGGCCTGATGACCCCACTGAGCTTACAACATTTCCTCCTACTCTGCTTAAAGTACAGAAAGGCAGACCCATACTACCAGACCTAAAGAACAAGTTGACTAACAACTGACGCTTGTGCACATTGTTTTGAATAAACATTTCCCTTTCTACTCCACTATTATATTGGTTACACAAAAGTTTGTAAGTGACATTGCACACTGCTGACCAGTGACTGTGTTTACAAGAAGCACTGCCCAGTGGTTCCAGCACTTAAGCATTTGTTTCATACATGCATGTTGCTGTGTGGTCTAGCACATGTCAGCCTTTGCTGTTCTCTTCATTCTCTCTCTTGGTAGCAATTTGGCCTTAATTCTCACACAGTGGCACATTGCAATCCTGACCTGTAAGACCTGGCCAGCAACAGTGTTAGCGTGTCATTTTGGATTTGAACACATTTCTTGACTCTCGTGACTCCATGTCCTACCTCACCCACTTATGTGCTCTGTGCTCTCTGATAAGCTGTGTCCACACTGGTTGTGCCACACACAAACATGTGGTGCAGAGCAATGTGGGCCAGCACAAAGCAGCACTGAATGAAATAGGGTCATTTTAGGTGTGCCACAATGTTCCAGTGAGTATGCGTGCACGTCTGTGCATCAATAACAATGGAAAATGAGAAACACTATCCAACTGCAGCTGCACATCAATGAACCATTCCCTTTGATGCACCAAAACTTCATAGAACTTGTTTGTTTTTGTGCAGAGAGGCACGGTTTGATGTCCACACCAGACATGCCACACTGCACAAAACCTCTTTTTGTTTGTTTTGTGCAGCACAGCGTGGTGCAGCTGGTGTGGATGCAACTATATGGTGTACATTTTCTTATTGCATTTGTGAACATAGTGCATAAATTTCTTGAGCCCTTTCCCATGCCCTATAGAGATGTTAGTTAAGTAGTTCCCTCTGGAGCTTATTAGTAATTTTGATTGACAGCATTCATGCAGTCTAGCTTCCATATCGCCAGAATTTTACATGTGACAGATTCTCATAACGCATTATAATCTTGCACATTGTCTGTCAGTTTTCACCCTACTGGACTCAAGAATTGGTTCACTGACCACTCATCCAAGGTCACTCTAGTGCTCAGATTCTCAAGAAAAACTCAATTATCATCCTTGGGCCCCCTTCCACCCCCCCCCCCCCCCCTCCCTCCCCTCTCATAATCAGTCTGATCAAAGCAGACATAGCAAAGGACAATAGTAGGGCAGATAGATGACGTGGTGATGGGGATTCCACTCCTCTGGATGTCCTCAACTTGTTCTGTTCGTGAGTCAAACCAAGGTCATCTTCGCACAACTGTGCAACCTGATTCAGAATATGATGAAGCATCTCTTATGTGGTAAATTTCTCATCCAACTACATCTAGTAATTACCGGTTATTAAGGATACAGAGAGGGAAAGCACTGGTTGCAAGTACTGGCAACACTCACCCACCAATACACTATGATCCACACTGCTGGCGTTGATTGGACAGACGTATTGCACGAGCTGGAGTCATGTTTCTTCACACCAGTCAAACCAATGAGGTAGCGGTAATGTGGAGAAAACTGTCCAGAACAGTCTACTCAAAGCCAATTATCACCAGCTGTACTGCAGTGTTGTCAGGATGCCATAATATCAGGTGGGTGGTACAGGGTGTTACATCAGGGGTTCCTTGGCAGAGGCAGCCACTGCAAATTGTAAATGCATGGTGGCAGCATTGGAAGTGATGATGTTTGTAGCTGTGGCTTAACTAATTAGTGTTAGGTTTGATGACTGACTCCTGTGAATAGTCAGTGTGGGAGAAACGTGTGAGGACTGTTGGTTGGTGTTTCATTGGGGCAATTGCAGCGGGGATGTGAGTAAAGTAACAGATGAGGCTCTCCCATGGAATTGTAGATTATGAAGTCTTCAGTGAATATCTGTGGGGGAATGGCAGCCTGTTCTTCCTCAAGGGCTGAAACCAGAGAAGGTATTGATGTTGGGGTCTTAAGTGAAGTTGATGTTCAAACGTATTCCAAATGTGTTCCATTAGATTCAGATAGGGACTCTGGGCAAGCAAGTCCATTGCAGGAATGCTATTTTCCACTAGCACTGCCTCACGGATAGTGCATTATGGCAGTGCTTGATCATTCTGATATGAACGATTGTCATCTCTGAACTGTTTCTAGTCGTCCACTGACCAGTAGTCTCTCTCTTTACACCATTTCTAATGTCATGTAGCATTAACTACAGAAATGTGTGGCTTATGAGAAGGTGCTTACTATTTTACCTCATTCTTTTAACTCCCTATGCACATTCATTGTGGTATATGATCTGCTAGTAGCTCTGTGGAGGTCATGAGTGATAACATCTGCTGATTTAACACAATTGGTTTTACAACCACCCTCCACAATGCTCAACTGTCCCTGTCCACCAATACATGAGGTCTTCCTGGTCTTGGTTTAGGTGTGGTTGTTCTTCTGCATTTACACTTCAGTCACATCACCAACAGTCAACATGCACAGTTTTAGATGGGCTGAAATATCCATGATAGATTTGTGATTCAGGTAACATCCAATGACTAGGCCACATTTGAAGTAGCTGAGCTCTTGTGGCCAACTCATTCTGCTGTAACTGTTCTCTGCTAGCAACACAATGTTCCCTACTTCATTTTATACTGGCGGGTCCACATCTTGTGCAGCTAGTGGTCAATTCCACATTACACAGAGGTGTGCAGATACTTTTCATTGGGTAGTGTATATGGAAAGAGATGCTACTGTAAAATTAAATGTACTCAATAAGACCAAAACAAGTCAAGTTCTGAAATTATTTGCATTCTACAAAATTATTGTTATATTTTAAGAAATGGCAGTTAAGTACAAAAATGAGTGTATCATGTAGAAATTAATAAAGCAGACAACAAGATTAAGAGCATGGGTTACTGTGAAACAAGTGACAGGAGAACTAGTGAGTGTGGAAGATACAGTAAGAGGTAAACTAAATGACAATGTTGTGACTGATATTTTGCTAGTTGTGAATATTTTTTCGCAGTGAATTTCTAAATGTAGCATCAAAAATAGTATTAAACGGTTCATTTTTACACAAAGCTTTTAGCAGTTGGAGTAGCACCAATGTCCTTCACTGAAATTAATCAAATTAGAAAAGTTCTAAGAATCAGTAGCTCCTGTGGTGGTGGTGGTGAAATTTGAAACAGAATCCTGAAGAGTTGTTCTAACTTGTAAGTACTCATAATATCCTTAAGTGACCTGTGTAATGCAACACTCGGAAATGGAATTTTTATGAGTAGATTGAAATATACCATTGTTAAGTCTCTTAATAAGAAAGATGTCAGGAAAAACTTTAATTATTATTGTTGTCCAGTTCCCTTATTGATGTCTTTTTTTCAAGATATTCAAAAAATTAATGTACTCAATTGTAGTCTCACATTTGAGTAGAAACAATTTAGTAAGCATGTCACAGTTTAAATTCCAGAAGGGTTGCTCAACTGAGATTGTTATTTATTTATTTATTCATTCACTCACCAAGTGCTACAAGCCTTAAATAATAAAATATCACCAGTTGGTATTTTTGTGAACTTTACAAGTTGTCAGGTTGTGTAGATCATGTTACTCCCATAGAAAAGCTTGGCTTTACAAACAACTGATTTGAATCATAATGAATGAACACAACACAAAAAGCTTTGCTGTACAATCCAAACAATGTTGGAAGGAGGAAAAGTTTTAGTGACTGCAGGAAAATAAAAGCCTTCCTATTGCTGATATATGTGAATGACCTTCCATTTAGCGTTAATCATAAAGAATTTGTTCTTTCTTCAGACAATACTAGTGTTGTAATAAATCTCATTGAAAAGACCTATACACAAGAAAGTTTTAATGATATTTTCAAAGGGTGATTAAATGATTTTCTGAAAATGGACTCGCCCTAAAATTTGGGAAAGTACACACCATATTTAGTTCTATATGACAAATAGTCACATTGACAATTAATGCTGCACATGAACATTAGTCAGGAAATGTGGAAACAGTCCATATTTTTTGTGTAGTTATTGATGAAAACTGAAACTGAAAGAAGCCTATTACTGAACTGCTCAAACATTTCAGTTCACATACTTTTGTTTTTTGTATAACTGCTAATGTTGGAATCAGACAAATGAGCCTGCTAGTGTATTTTGCATATTTACATTCAATAATGTTTTATGGAATAATTTTCTGGGGTAATTCCTCATTTTGAAAGAAAATATTGATTGCACAAAAGCTGGCTGTAAGAATATTATTCGGTGTTCATCCAGTCACCTTTTAGTTACCTCATCAAGGAGTGGGGCATTTTATCTATGTATTTGCTGATGGAATTTGTCATAAGTAATCCATCACAGTTTGAGAAGAATGGTGGTTTCCGTACCTACAACACTAGAAACTAGAGTGACTTTTATTACACCTTCATTAAAGTTATAACTGAGTCAAAAAGGATTCCATTATGTAGCAACAAAATGTTTCGATCGTTTGCTGAAGAACATAAAATTTCTGACAGCTAGCAAAGCAAAATTTAAATCTAAACTAAAATCTTTTCTTCTTCACAACTTCTTCAGGTCTGAAGACAAATTTTATCTAAAAGGTGATAGTTTGTTAAAAAGCTTTATAGTGTAGTTGCATGAGTAGTACTGTAAAAAAAATTGTTAATGTTAAAGCTAATCGTGTTTACATATATTATAAACTAACACATTCCACATCACTTCAATATTTACATCGCTCACATGATCTGTGTATCATCTAAACAATTAAGTAGCTAACTACTTACTACCAATGAGAACTTTAATGCATTTATTATGGGATTACTTCCTATACAGTTCACATCAAAGACAAGTTTAACAGTGGTCAAAGTCTAGAAACCAAGATGTCCAGAGTGTGCAGTACTTCAAACCAACCAAGCACTCACTCCAAAGTGAACATATTAAACCATCCACTGAGTAATTCTATGTCTTGGCAGTAGCTCTTACTCATCTAAAATTTGGCTAAGCCCAGATCTGCTGCACAGACCATAATCAATTATTCTAAACCCAAGATGCAAGCATAAAATCAAATTGCCAAATCCACAAAATGTATTTTTAAGTTCAACTGCATGTGAAATTACAACAGCTGTTGGATGCACTAAAATGCACACAACTCACACTTAATAGCTGAGCAGCTGAAATGCCATGGAGAATGATGTAGACATTGCATTGAGTGGACCATTGCATTAGATACTGGTCCACACATCCAACTCCTATGATCTGTTTGTGACATGATATTCATTTATATTGGCAGAATTGCTTTGGCATGTTGATTAAGAAGGTCTTAATACAAATTTGTTTACTTCAGCCACACACACACACACACACACACACACACACACACACACACACACACACACACTTGTGCCTGTCTGTGACTCAGCATCTCTGCTATATAGTGAGTAGCAACTGTCCTTTTATATTGGAAAAACTAATAAGCTACATTGCCATTTTTATAACTAAGTAAATTTTACCTAAAATATGTAATTCATCTTCAAGGGGAACAGTTTCCTATTTTCACTGGTACAGTTATTTTTATTTGATACTAATCAACTTCAAATGACAGCCAATTAACTGATACATTATTTAATTACTGGTAAAAATATAAATAAATAAATCAAAATCACTATCCTAAATACACTGAGGTATAGTGTGTTTCTAAATGTTCACAAGCACTAACTTCGTAACTGTTAAGTGTGACTGTATTGTATTCATCAGTAATTCATTTTTAATTAATGTATATAAAATGCATCACATAAATGCCTAGATGTGCCTTGCCAAGCTCTTTAATTTGGTGTGTTCATCATTTTTGTAGCTTGAACTTATGAGCTCTAATTAATTTTATTCTAAACAACCATTACATAAAGCATTTCTGAACTATGGTGTTAAACTTGGTCATACAGATTTGTTGAGAGTCTCATCTCATTCAATGCACAGGACTCTTTCTGCTAGTGCATCTCATTTCCCTGAACTTCACTTGGAAGCCACGGTAAAAAAAACACATGGAGCCAGCTGTGTGCTGTGAGTTAAATCCACAACACAAAATTACTTCTGTTAGTAGCTACTTTCGACAAGCCCATACAGTGCCTATCTGCCATGTGTGAACCTTTGCTCAGCTTGGCCATGCATCTAATCCTTCATCTTGCAATCCCTCCAGTCAGTTCTCCATACAAGTGGTAAACATGGAAAAGTAATTAGCACCATAAATTTATACATCATACCAGAATTGCAACTGGTAGAAAACTGTTTTCTATAGTAAACAAATGTAACATTTTGGGGATGGAATAGGTCAGTATGTGCAACACTATTATTTTTAAACCCCATATCTCCATATTAGTAACATGGTATGTCCTAAAAGCTAAAAAGTACGTATTGACAGGTTAGACAAGATACAAAAATAAACTGTTGATACACTTGGACTATAACAAAGTGGCAACTTAACATGAAAACATGAAAAACAAATATTACTTATTTAATATGAAACTAAGAAAACATCTTTGTTTATGTCAGCATGACTATTTGATTTACAGTTTTTTCCACATCTTATGGGGGGATGTTTGTCCTTCTAGATTTCATCTTAATCATTTTAAGAAAAAATTAAATCAGTAATTAAACAAACAATTAGTTAAATCAGAAAGCAATATGACTTAGCCTCACAAAGGTTGAAACTTTTAGACCTCACTTTTCAATACATTGACATTCATGGTTGTAGTGCAACGAAGATATCACTGTTCATTGCTTTGATATTTATGGATAATAAACACTCAAAGAATTTTACACTTACTGTTGCCACAGCAACTCACATCCTCCTTCCTGGATCTTCACCATACAACCAGCAGTGCTGTATGGTGCCATCGCCCTTGCCAGCGTAACAAAGGCCTCTAACAAAGAAACAGTGGTTCAACTATTAATGACAGAATAGGATATCTGGTGAATATGGTAGCCTCTCTGCATGCAGTTGAGTTGACACCAAGGAATTTGTCCACAAGATAAAATACACACACATGTAACTGTTACTCTACTCCTGTTGTGAGAGTCGTTGCTTTTGTTTTCTTGAGTTGATAGTCATCCATTTAAATGACACTGATTACATTTTATTAACTTTGCAGGCAGAAATAGATGGCCGCCAAGAAACATTCCGTGCTTTGAAAGAGAGTGGCATAGCATTGGGAGCAGATGTTGAGAATAGTTTAGCACACCTGGAAGAATTACGTCGGACTCTTGGAGCTGCTTGGGATGACAGACGTCAGAAACTGAACCAGGCACTTGAACTGCAGCAGTTCCGTGCGCAGGCTGATCAAGTGGACAGCTGGTTGGCCACGAAAGAGGCATTCCTAAACAATGATGACTTGGGGGTAAGAATGTAGTATGTAATGAATTGAACATTTGAGAATTGTTATAAATTATGTAAAGATGTGGACTATGATAGGAATAAAGCTGTGTCATTCATGAGTTCAAGGCATGAATAAACATGACACTGGATGGAGGTTGCAGGCTACAAAATAATTTGTTATAATTTTGTGAAGATAATAGGTGGCAATACTACATGGACCGGCTGTGGTTTGTTTTGAAGCTCTGAGTGCATTCTTTCTCCCTGTCTCTCTTTGTAGGGCCATGTTACTTGACAGTCTTCTGTAAATTTTCTGCTTGTAGATTGTAGATTGTATTTTATTGGTCCTGTTGTCTACATAGCAGCTTATGCATAAGACATTGGACAAGTAAAGTTATAAATATACAGGCTGAAAGTAATTTCAAGGCATACATATGTAAGCTTACAATAATACACTTTACACGTAAGTAAGTATTTATATAACACATTTCATAAATTTAAATATTCTTCAATGGAGTAAAAGCAGTGATGCTGTAAATATGACTTTACAGATTTTCCAAATGTATTGACCTCATTGATAGCTTTTATGTTTTCAGGAAGTTTGTTATAAAGCTTAACTCCCATGTGAAAAGTACCTTTTTGGCACAGTGCTGTGCTGATTTGAGTCATATGTAAGTTTCTGTTTTGTCTGGTAAAGTGCTCATGTATATCACAGTTTTTTTTGTTGTCTCCGGTCCTTGCCTATTACATTTAATTTAAAGAACAAAAGGGTTTCCATAATGTATACACATGGTAATGGGGGAATACCAGATTTCTTAAACAGGGGTTTACAAGAGTCTCTAGGCTTGCACCCAAACAAGATTCTAATGGCCCTTTTTTGTAGTTTAAAAGTGCTATTAGCTGTTTTAGAGTTTCCCCAGAAGGTGACCCCATATCTAAGACGAGAATGAAAGTACGCATGATATGCATTCAATACTGTTTTCTCACTACAGCATGATTTTAATGAACAAAGAAGATAACATGTTTTGCTCAGTTCAGAACTGAGATATTCAATATGCTTATTCCATCTGATGTTACTCTGCAGCCAAAGTCCTAAGAATTTGGCTTCAGTACTGTTACCAACTGGCTCATCATTGATAGAGACTGATGGGATAAACATGTACTTGTTAGGAACATTGTGGAATTTTAGAGCAACGGTTTTCTTACTGTTTATTACAAGCTGATTACTCTGTGCCCAGTTACTAAGTTGTTTCGTGACCGTGTATACTGTCTGCTGTAACTGTTCATCGTTGCCTCCTTTTAGTAGAATCGTGGTGTCATCTGCAAATATGATTGTTTTGTGTGCATCAATATTTAAGCTTAGATCATTTATGTACAGAAGAAACAGAAGGGGTCCCAATACGGATCCTTGGGGTACACCACATTTTATTTGTTTATAGTCAGATAAGTGATTAGATACAGTTTTTAGTTCAATATTTGTGTGCTTGACGCACACTGCCTGCATACGATTTGTCAGGAAGGAACTGATCCACTTGTTGGACAGACCTCGAATACTATATCTTTCTATCTTTGATAGCAGAATTTTATGGTCCATCATGTCAAAAGCTTTTGACAAGTCAATAAAGACTCCTATTGTTTCCTGTTTTTTGTCCATCAGGTTTAGAATGGAATTGATGCACTCATAGATAGCAGTTGTTGTTGACCTCTTATTTCTGAATCCACGTTGTTCATTACATAGGATGCTGTTTTTATTAATAAATTTCATAAGTTTCTCATACATCACTTTTTCCAGTACTTTAGAGATGCAGGAGGAAATTGTGATGGGTCTGTAGTTATTTACATTGTCTTTATCCCCTTTTTTAAATACAGGAATAACTTTTGATGTTTTCAACACATCAGGGAAAGTGCCTGCCTGAAGTGAGCAGTTGCATAAATGTGTGAGTACTTCAATCAGGTTTGATGCGCTCTTCTTTAACATTGTTGCAGGTATACCATCAATACCTGCCAATTTGGAATTTTTTAGTCCTTTTATTGCTTTAGCTACTTCATCTTGTGAAACAGAACTGATGTAAATTGATCCTCTACATGCCCTTATTTTATATTCATTTGCCTGGGTGCTCTTAAAGTTTGACTGTAACATATTTTCAGCAACACCTGTGAAAAAGTTGTTAAATGTGTTGGCTACTTCTAAGGGGTTTGTTACTTTTTTACTTTTATGTGATATATTATATTTTTCCAAGGTTGTCTGTATTCTCCGCATTCTTTTTTTATAACACTCCACATAGCCTTTGATTTATTAGCTGAATTATAAATGATTTCATCATTATGCATTATTTTTGCTGCTTTTATTACATTTCTTAATATTTTGGAGTGTTTCTTATAGTATGCGCGTACTACAGGTGAGGAATTTTTTGAGTTACATATTTCATTAAGTAGTCTTTTCTTCTGGCATGAAACTCTTATTCCCTTTGTGATCCAGCTGTTTGTTCTAGAGTTTCCCCGTATGGTTAATGTTTTCAGTGGGAACGCAAGTTCAAAGAAATGGGTTAATACATAATGAAAGTGTTGAATTTTTCATTTATGTCGTCCATTTTGTACACTCCTAGCCATTTTTCTTTCTGTAATAAGTTGTTGAAGTAGTTCACATTATGCTGATTATAACTTCGATATGCTGTTCTGAAAGACATGTTGTTAATAATACTGCCTTGTACTTTTATGCTTAATATTTGAGCAAGATGATCACTAAAACCTGCATTGAAAATTCTTAGTGAGGTGTTGTGTAAACTCTTCTTGACTAGAAACTGATCAAGAGCTGTTTGGCAAGTTTCTGATGCTCGGGTAGCTGCTTTTACTTCAGCCTTTAAATTGTTGGACATTGCAAGGTTCAAAATGGTCTCCCTATTTCCACTATTCGTGAGGAAGTCAATATTGAAGTCCATACAGATTATCAATTCACAATCCATTTTATTTACTTTATTTAGTAGTGACTCCATTTTGTTTAAGAAAAGTTCAAAATTCCCGGATGGTGATCGGTAAACTGTAGCAATAACCAGGTTGAACTGAGTAATTTTTATAGCTGCAATTTCATAATCCTTTTCGACATTTGCCCTAGTTAAGTCAGGTAGTGTAATAAAATCTACATTATCCTTTGTGTAAATTGCTACCCCACCTTGCTTGTTGTTTTTCCTGCAGTAGTAAGTAGCCAAGACAAATTTGTTTATTTTCGTATTCTGGATTAATTCTGGGTTAAGCCAGTGCTCAGAAATGCATAACACTGAGATATCATTAAGTTCGTGTGTTAATAGAACGTTAATTTCATCGATCTTATTACGCAGGGATTGCACATTATGGTGAATTGACCACATTCATTCCTTTTTGTTTGGATATATAATAAATTTTGAGTCATTACTTATACTGTTGCCTTGCTGATACAAAAATACAGGTATGCAGTTTGTCACATTACAGTTATGCTCTAAAAACATAAATTACTTTTAAATGAATCATAAGGTATTTGTGATATAAACTGATTAAATATAAAATGAGTATTAATAGTAGACATCAGTCTAGTGTAATATTTGAAAATCGTAGCAACAAAGAATTGAAAGAATCTTAGAAAATGTAAAGCAAACTGGAAGTTGGCTTTTAGACAGGAAAAAAAATATAGATGTCATCACAGCAATGTAGCTAAGACAAACATCTGGTAGTATTTCCAATAAAGAAAATAAAGTGTGATGTTTAATGAGTTGTGAATAATATATGTCAGTGGAAAGTAGGCAACCATCTAAACATTCTGTCATTGTCTTTACCAGCAAGTTGAAATTAATTCAAAGTACTCTGGAGTCCAATGAAATATGCAGCTGAGCACTCATACACTTTGTATTATATCTAGCCACAACATTAGGTTACACTCATGTTCGTAAGTCACACTTGATACAGCCTATTGGTTGTTATATTAGTTAGTGTTACACGTAAATTACATTATAGGTTGAACTATGAACATATAAGGGAAAAAGTGAAATGCGTTTTTAGAGTAGACTGTATTAGTTCTAACAAGATAGAATTATTATTCAATTATTGGTCCATCCAGTGTTTCAGGAAATATGAAAATTCTTTAATACCTAGAAACTTTTTATTTAGTGTTAAAAATATTTTCTGTATTTCTTTTTTTTTAATTCTATACAACAAGGGGCATCCCAATTTCCTTTTTGTCTGTATATAAACAATGTTCTCTTCCAGGATTCACTGACCAGTGTAGAAGCTCTGTTGCGAAAACACGAAGCATTTGAAAAGACGCTAGCAGCACAAGCAGGCCGTGTTGAAGAACTAGAGCGGTTTGCACATGAACTAGTTGCTGAACACCACTATGATAGTGCAGGTGTTTCGCAACGTCTCGGCGCTGTGTGTACACGCTGGAATCG
This sequence comes from Schistocerca gregaria, assembly GCF_023897955.1. Classification (NCBI taxonomy): domain Eukaryota; kingdom Metazoa; phylum Arthropoda; class Insecta; order Orthoptera; family Acrididae; genus Schistocerca; species Schistocerca gregaria. The sequence continues at coordinate 490,041,605 of NC_064931.1, forward strand.
ACTCAGGGAAAGCGCTGCAAACAGGCGATGCAGACTCCAGGAATCTCGACAACTGCAACAGTTTCTTCGCAATATGTATGAGGTAATATTAATAAATTCAGCATCTGAGTTGTTTCTGTTTACATTTCCTTTCTATTCCTTTTATATTTATTTCTTGATGTTCATACAAAATTGGAAAATTCTATGTGGAATACAAACAACGGGTAACAGAAGGTAATCACTCAGGAGCAGAGGATGGATACATAAATAGTTACTGATACATATGAAGGAAATGGTGGAAATCAGAGGGACAAAATCAGGAGAATGAGGTGATTGATCCAAAAATTCATAATTTTAATCACTAGGGCTATCCTGTTATCGAAGCACCTCTCATTGTTTTGATAAAATGTGTATCCTTTTGTAGTCTTAGGCCCACTCCTCTGTATTTTATATTTCACTTAGTATAGAAGACTTTTGAAGTTTTCACCAGTTGTTGTTTTGGTCTTCAAAATGTTGTTAGTAAGATACTATTTGCGATCCAAAAATCGTTGACCATAATCATTCCATCTGGTGAAGTGGACTTCATCTTTGTTGGTTCAGGGCCACTGCCATGATTGCAGTATCATTTATATTGTGAAGTGATGAACACATCTCTATAACAGTAACAAACTGGCAAAAAGTGTCATTTACATTCTTTGTAAAATGCTTCAAATATTGCTCAGAACACCCATTTTTAATTTTTTATATTGGGTAACATCAACAGATGTGATGAACATGTTGCCCCAACATTTCTCACAATTAATTGTCAATGTAAGATATACTGTACTATTTCTTACAACGTGCCTTTTAGTGTTATCTGTTTTGTTCACCATTACTCACTTATCACCCAACCGGGCAGTTTCTCAATGTCTTCCTATGTGATTATTGTTTTGTAATATCCTTCAACTGGATTACATTCAAGAGAAGTTTGGATTCATTTGTCCATATTTAAAACATTGAAAATGAAGGAAATTTTAAATGAATTTGTGATAGCAAAATTTTATGATGGCATGAAATTGAAGCCAATTCATTTGAACTTAATGCTGGCAATATGACCACTTAAAAGAGCAATATAAATAAAACTTGAAATGCACTAATTTTTGTAGTGAGAACAATTGCAGTATTCATGTTTTAAATCTTCCGTTTGACAAAGGTTCACTATATCTCTATAAAATAATGACTTAAACATTTTGTTATGTCTGGTGCATATTCTATGCATTCTTTGAACAGTTTGTTAGGACACTAACTACCAAATGATCAGGACTGCATGCTAATTTTTGCTTTAACCTTTTATTGCATTATAACACAGACAACAATCGAGCGAAGACTGAGCAGCAACTGAGCTAAGACTGACATTTGCAACGTCAAATGCATCCATTATGTAAAATCACAATATTAAAACAGGAAATAGTGCTTTGTTCAATTTCCTACTTTTTCGATTTGATATTGTAAATTTAAAGATAAATTAGACATGCATTGAACTTGGTTTGGACATAAGTTAGAACATACAATATTTATGCTGATGATAATTTAGAAACAGTAACTTCTGAAAGTATGTGACTTACGTTGAGTTATATTCAATTTTTGCAGTAAATAGGTTTTGATATTCCTAACATACCCTCAATATTACGAAGTTGTGGAAATAGTTTCATACATTGGTACTCATCTATAAACAGGTAATAATGGTAATGTAACACTAATGTACCTCTACAATTACCGATGTCTGGTACCATAGTTTGCAGTTGACATGGAATCAAAGTGTTCCACAAATCAAGTCATGAGATGTCAACTTAACACAATATTCCTACTGCATGATTCTGTAGAATAAAGAATTTTTTCATCTTAGCTGCAGTGGCCCAGATGATGATGCAGTTGGAAAATTTGGCAGTATGTAAAGCAAGGTAGCAATCCCATTGACAGGCCAACACATGTGGAACAGATGTTTAAAAATTAAAGAAATAATACCAGAGTTTTCGAGTGAAACAGCTTAACTCAATATTGCAAAGCCTCATATTGTGCAGTTCCTGACACGTGAAAATTATTTATAGATACTGGTAGCAGAGATTAATGAACACACACTAAATGAAAGTCATTGTTGGAATTGATTGGCATATGATTTTTGAAACACTTGTACACTCATAGTTGCTTTTCTCTTGACATAAAAATACAACTCATATTATTTATTCCCTTCATTACAGAGCTAAACTGCTTCAGTATACTATTCATCTGTAAACTGGGCCAACAAATGTTGTAGAATGTAAAACACAACAGTTTTACTAACCTTTTCATCATAATAACATTTATTTACTGAATTTAATATAAGTCTGTCAGTGTGAAAGTATGTATTTCTAATTTTCTTAACACTTTATTTATCTTATCTTATACCATAACTGAGACAGATACTGATAGTGCTTTTAATGTGTGGGATCCAGACAAATTTTCCATAATATTTTTTACCTTCTTTCTCAGGTGGAAGGGTGGATCCATCAGAAAATGCAAACAGCTAGTGATGAAAACTACCGTGATCAGTCAAATCTTCAGAGCAAGATACAGAAACATGCAGCCTTTGAGTCTGAGCTCTCTGCAAATCGTGGTCGTGTAGCTGCTGTGTCTGACGAAGGAGAGACACTAATTGGTGCAGGGCACTTTGCAAGCATGGAGATTAGAACCAGACTTGATGAGTTAGATACTGCATGGAGGCAGCTGCAAGAAAAGTCACACCTCAAGAGGGAGAGACTGAATGATGCCTACCAGGTAATCTACAAAAATTTCAAGTCTGATTACAAACTGTGTGACAGTTGGATCTTAGTCATGTATTGCTATTGTAATAAGTTGAAAAAATACCAAAAGATAATTCCTTTTACCTTCATTTCCATTTTCCTCATATTTACACTAGCGCAGTTTTAGAATACTTCTCTCTCTTTTACAGGCTTTATTGTTTGGCCGCACTTTAGATGAATTAGACACTTGGATGGATGAAGTTGAATTACAGCTACAATCAGAGGACCATGGAAGAGACTTGGCAAGTGTCACTCATCTATTAAAGAGACATTCACTGTTGGAAAATGATGTGCATAGCCATGCTGAGACAGTGGAACAAGTGAAGGATCAGGCTGCTGCCTTTAAACGCTCCAACCATTTCATGTGTGATGAAATCCAAGAACATGCAACTGCTGTTATTAAGAGGTAAATTTTGCAAATTATTTGTTATTATATATTAGAGGCTATTATTCACGTTTTGCTTTTGTTCTTATTTATGACAACGAAAATTAACAAGGAAATGTCATGATGTCTAGGTATCATTCCCTTCAAGAGCCAATGCAAATAAGGAGAGAGAATTTGGAAGATGCTTTACTCCTGCAGCAATTCCTAAGAGATACAGAAGATGAACTGCAATGGATAGCAGAAAAAGAGCCATTGGCTGCATCTACGGATTTGGGAAACAGTTTGATAGCAGTTCAAAGCCTTCAGAAAAAGCATCAGGTGAAACATTTGCAGTACTTAGGAATGATGTGATATGAAAGTTTTTTATTTTCTGCAAGTGCTCTTACGTAAAAGTGACCTTTATATTCATTTTAATCAATGTTTCTGATGGCCTTTGCAATCTATTAAGACTCGTATCAAACACCAGTTATGAATATTTGGCACAATTGAAGATAGCAACAAGGAAAATATGGCTCTACCTGAACAAGTTTTTGATTAGTCTAGTCCTCTGTTGGCTCTTCATTATCTTTAAAATGGTTATTGTTATATGAATTTGGTATAAAATGCCTACTGTGCTGTTTTACTGTAGTGTATTAGTCGTCTATTGTAATGCAAAGTAATTTTGAAATGTAGTCCTAGAATTTGAAAATAAAGTAAAATCCTTGTTTTCTTTAATTGCAATGGCTTGGAACATTCTCTCGGTGTGTTCTTAGATTCTCGAGCACTACCAAATGCAGAATACAAAGTATTTGTACCGATGTGACAAAATTCATGGGATACCTCCTATATTGTGTTGGACCACCTTTTTCCCAGTGTAATGCAGCAGCTCGATGTGGCATGGACTCAAAAACTCATTGCAAGTCCCCTGTAGAAATATTGAGCCATGCTACCTCTACAGCTGTCCATTACCGCGAAAGTGTTGCTTGTACAGGATGTTTTGCATGAACTGATCTCCTGATTATGTCCATACATGTTCAATGGGGTTCATTTTGGGCAATTTGGGTAGCCAAATCATTCACTTGAATTGTCCATGTAAAGACAGCCCACACCTTTAGAGAGCCACCTTCAGCTTGCTCAGTGCCTTGTTGAGAACACACTCTTACCAACTGAAATCAGTCCTCATATGACGAGGCCACAGTTTTCCAGTCATCTAGGGTTCACATGATATATTTACGAGCCTAGGAGAGGCACTGCAGGCAGTGTCATGTTGTTAGCAAAGGCACACATGTCAGTTGTCTGCTGCTTATTTCACACTGTGTTGCCTGTTTGTTGACACTGATGGCTTTACGCAAACACCACTGCTCTCTGTCATTAAGTGAAAGTCTCAACCACTGTGTTGGCCATGGCTAGAGGTAATGCCTGAAATTTGATGTTCTTTGCACACTCTTGACAGTGTGGAGCAGCCGGCTACGGTGGCCGAGCGGTTCCAGGTGCTTCAGCCCGGAACCACGTGACTGCTATGGCCGCAGGTTTGAATCCTGCCTCTGGCACGGATGTGTGTGCTGTCCTTCAGTTAGTTAGGTTTAAGTAGTTCTAAGTTCTAGGGGACGGATGACCTCAGATATTAAGTCCCATAGTTCTCAGAGCCACTTGAACCAACAGTGTCGAGCTCCGAATATTGAATTTCCTAACAATGTCCAAAATTAAGTGACCCATGCAGCTAGCTTCAACTACCATTCCACATTCGGAACCTGTTAATTCCCATTGTACCGCCATAATCACATCAGAAACATTTTCGCATGATTCACCCAAGTAAAAATGACAACTTCAACAATGGACTGCCCTTTTAAACAACACTGACAAAGTCGTATGAATCCCTTATTTTCCAAAAACAAACGTAATGTATTCTGAACAACTGTATGCAAAGTTGTATACATCAAGTAATCTCTAAAACCACATAGCATAAACTCTGTGACATGCCTCCTTGAGGAGGTTATTGAGGAGCTATTCATAGGCAGAATGACTACTTTCAGGATCACAATAAAATGACCACAGATGAATTTTCACTGTTTGGAAGAGAGGAAACTCATACAGGACCATATCTAAGATATTAAGATGATTTTGTAGTTTCTAGATTTTGAACCCTTCAGGAAATGTTTGTTATTTGCCTGGCGTGTAACCAGACATATCATATGACTTAAACATGAGTCAATACAGGTAATAGACTGAGTTCTACCCTAAAGAGAGTTACCATTAAGTCTTAACTAATTAGGCCAACACAATATCCTTGGTATGGAGGAGAAGTATTGGCACTTGTTAATTACATTGGCTTGGAATAGTTATTAACTCACAAACACAGATAAACATATTAAAAATCACATGTGAATATTCATATTTAAACTCCATGGATGGCAGCACCATAGTTATACTTTTAATGATATTGGCAGCATTATGTAGTGTTAACCCAATTGGAATATGGAGAATCAGGTGTGGACTTGTCAGGGTGGTTGTTTCAACCTTCTCATCCTGAATGTGCCCTTTCACTAGTTGGGACTCTTGTACAGAGTACAGCCATACTCCAGACCCACATCCAGCAGGCAGCGGGTGGGGGCTGAAGTTTGCTCCACTGAACTCTTGTTTCTTGGCTGTATGCTATCTGCTGTCAGGATCCTGACCCAGTCTTTAGACAGCATAGTGTGGCAAAGAGTGGAGCATTCTTTCTTGGCAGGCAGTGGCTTGTAACAAAGGCAGTGTAATCCAATACATGAACTGGAAGCCAGCTGACGGTGTCTGACGACAGTAGTCGCTAAATGGGTGGCGGCTAATAGCATTCTTTTTTAACACACAGCTCTATTTGTGTTAGGTGCAGAAATGTATGGAAAGTTATTCAATTTAACGATGCTGACTGATGTAGATGGCTGCACCAGCTTATGGGTATTGCGGGACAATGCTGCTCTAAACCACATGACAGTGGCCTGCTTCAGTGGTCACAGATTCATTGCCCTTCACTGGCAGGGTGCAAATGTATATGCACCCTGACGTTGTGTTCATGTGGATGCGACAGATGTTACAGACACACTCTCATGATGCTGAAATGGCATACCGGATTTTGATAACACACCTGGTTGCTGAATGGTAGCTGTAACAATGCATGGGGGCCAGAGAGGGTGGTTTAATGGTGAAACAGATGCTTGCAACAATCTATGGCTGTTGTGTTGTCATCAGATGATGATCTGCAAGAGGTGGCTTATGATGATACATAGCATAAACTTCCAACTCTAACTGATATGTTATGAATGGACCCATAAATTCATGTAAATGAACCCACATAAATTGCCAATCACAAATGCAAGAATTACACATTTGATTACTGCTGCCAAATGAAGGAAAGTATTTTTACTGTTGTGTAACTGTTAGATGATAGTTCAATTAAATCTGATCTTGGATAAATAGTTGAGAGTATTTTCATTTGTTTTTGTTTTTATAGGCACTGGAGGCTGAACTTGCAACAAGAGAGCCTGTTGTTGCTAGTCTTTCCAGTAGAGCACAACAAATGATTCGCAGTGGCCACTTCGCCTCAGCGAGAATAGAGAACTGCAGCTCAGAACTTGTTGAACGGTTTGCTCATTTGAGAGATTTGGCAAGTGTGAGAAGGCTGAGACTATTGGATGCAGTTGAATCACAAATGGTATATACTGTTGCAGAAATCTGAATAACACTATAAACCTAAAGCAGGAAAAGTGCATTATCTGACATATTGTAACTTTGTTTTCAGTTTTATGCAGAGGCTAATGAGGCAGAAACATGGCTTAGAGAAAAGAAACCCTTTGCAACATCTACAGATTCTGGAAAAGACGAAGATTCAGTGCAGTCGCTGATGAAGAAGCTGGAAGGTCTTGAGCGTGATCTTAAGTCATTTGAAAACAATATTATACGTCTTTCTAAATTAGCAAAAGGATTAGTAGAAAGGGGACACTTTGATAGTCAGAATATCAAGGAAAAACAAGTAAGTATTAGTGCCTTAAACCCCTCTTCTCTGGGGAGGGGTAGTTACATGTACATGTGTGAATGTTGCTGAGCCTAGACATTTCATTTCAGTAGCCCTAATCGTGTATATTGCATTTAATGCTGATTTTTTCCCCCATCTTCAGCAAGTAATTCTTTGCATCCTGTTGTACTTTTACATAACTGCATATGAACTGTGTGCAGTATTACTGTTGCCATTACATTAAATTCCTGGGTTGTAGGACAATTTCTCATGTGGTAATGAGTTTTGTTAAATACCCATCTGAGATTCACTATTGATTCTTAAACATGTATAATAGTATTTTTTACAGTCGTGTCAATCAGTAAAAACGGAACCCATGTAGGATTACTTTGTTCTCTCTCTCTCTCTCTCTCTCTCTCTCTCTCTCTCTCTCTCTCTCTCTCTCTCCCCCCTCTCCCCCCTCTCCCTTCCCCCCCTCCCCCACTTGCAATTGTCTGGTTTTTGAAAATAATTTCCAGAAATGTACTACATGATACTGGAATGCACATAGCTTGATATCGTAGATTATGTACGTAATGATACACAAATTATGAGAATTACAAAACGGTAAATGATTTTTTACTTCACTGAATCTGAGAGGTTTTCAAACTGCACTGAATTCTGAGCCTCTAAATGTCATGTTTTAAAATCAAAGGTTCTGGATATGTTCCTGGGGAATCCTGTCACCCTCCTCACCATCCCCACTCTCCACAAAATATGTGTGCAAATCACCATAGTGACAAAGTTACCGTGGGCACTGCCCTCAGTATGTAAGACTCATAATCGTATGTTCTACTTAATGTAAACCCAAATCTTCACATTTGACTTTGTCAACTTTGCTGCTCAACAAAGCAAACTGCCTGAATGAGATCACCACAATAGTTTCCAGTACACCTGCAGACACCACTGTAAGATAACTGAAGCAAGATTCGTATAAAAACTTTATATTTTGTCACTCAGTGTGTCAGTTATCTTTTTCTGTCCATTGCAGTCAGAGATGTGTGTAGGTTTTTGGATAATGGAAACTGATGCAATGGCGTGCATTCAGTCCATCTCAGAGCAGTGTCAAACCATTGTCATAGACAATCCACAGTCATGCAGTGCTTCACTGTGAAGTTAATGCTGTAGGTGGAATATTACAGTTCTCACAGCTACATAGGCAAGGTGCCTGACACCCTGTGCAGTAGTCACACTCCGTGGCCTGTGTGTAACTCTCTAGCACCGACTCAAAAAAAGTGCATCATTGTCCTAGCAGTATGTGTGAACTGAAAAGTAACAGTATGCCCTGGACATCAGTAATTCTCTACAACTGGAATTCCCTCACATTAAGATATTGCATCCTTTGATATTAGCAAAGCATTCTGGCACTTACCTCTGTGTATACGTTTGGACAACTCTTCAGTAACACAGCTTGATGTAATGCTAACCTTTCTGGTCAGACAAAACAGGATGCTGCTGGTTTGGATTCATTTGGACCATTTTGTTGTGGATTTCACATTTTACACAATGTTTACTGTGTGAATACCCACTACAGAGACTAAAAGCACCCATCAGGAGCATCCAATAAATGTAGATACAGAACAATAGAAATTGTATTGTGATGCCCTATGTGCACATTTACTTACATATGTTATAAAAATAAAAATTAGACACAAATGAAACTCTTGCTAGTGTAATGTTTTGGAATATAACTGAATATATGTGTGTGATCTGCAAAGCCGAACCAGAGTGCCCTAATAATTTTCTTCTTCTTCTTCTTCTTCCTCTTGTTTATATAGGCTGAGATTGAAGCACAGTTCAAAGAGCTCCAACAATTATGTGAGCAGCGTATGATGCGATTACAAGAGTCGCAGAAGTTTTTCAGATTTCTTCGTGAAGCTGATGAGGTTTCAGAATGGATAGGTGACCAGACAGTTCTGGCTGCATCTGAGGATTATGGTCGTGATGTGGAACACGTTGAACTACTTATTCAGACTTTTGAATCCTTCCTTTCTGGATTAGCTGCCAGTGAAAATCGTGTTATTTCCTGCTTAGATACTGGCAGAGCTCTTATCGCTGAGGAAAATGCAGAGGCAGAACGTATCCGTGTTAAACTTGATGACACCCAGCAGCAGTGGGAAGACTTAAAGGAGCTGGCCCATGCACGTCAAGAGGTAATTGCTATTATTTAACTATCTTTAAATTAATAAGACAACTACAGTAAATGTGGTCACTTTAAAAATTGCATGACTAATTAACAACAGTATCTCATGTTCACTATTAGTACTGGAGTTTACGTTAAAATAATGGAAAATTAATTTTATTTTCTTAGGCCTTAGCTGGAGCAAAGCAAGTACATGTTTTTGATCGTACTGCTGATGAAACTATTGCATGGATCCAAGAAAAGGAAGCAAATTTATCAACAGAAAGCTATGGCCAAGATCTTGAAACCATCCAGGTTCTGGTTCGCAAGCATCAGGGATTTGAGACGGATTTGGCAGCTGTGAAAGAGCAGGTATATATATATATCTCCCTCTCCCTCTCTTCTTTACTCCCCTTTCTTACTCCTCTCTCAGCCATTCTCTGTTCTCTCACTCACGTCTTCAATCTAGCCGTTAATTCTTTAATCTTTTTGCCCCCCCCCCCCCCCTTCTTCCTCTTTTGTCCCTTCCTCATCACTCTCTCCTTCTTTCTGTCCATCAATATGCCTATCATTAGTACCTGCTGCTGATGATTATTATTGTTTCTATCTGAGGTATGCCATATTTGTGCTAATATTTCTAGGTTGAAATGGTGGGTGAGGAAGCTAGCAGACTTGCAGATTTGTTCCCTGATGCCAGGGATCACATTGAAGTAAAACATGAAGATACCTTAGAGGCATGGAATGACTTGCTGGAAAAGGCTGCTCAGAGGAAGGACAAATTGCACCAGGCAGCAGAACTTCAGGCTTACTTTGATGAATATCGAGATCTAATGTAACTATATTTAAGATTTTCTATAATATTTAGATTTACATAGTACTGAGTATAGGGGAAGCTTTACTATATTCAGGGCAGTTTTAGGCAACATTCAGTTGTATATACAGAAGCGTTCATTAAATTTAGGATTGTATAATATTATAAATATTAAGATTAGTTTAGTGTAATACTTCATGATGTCCTAGGTAACAAACTTAATAATTTTATTAAAAATTATAAAAGAGTATAACACACTGTTAATGCATTTAATTTTGTTTTTAGGGCATGGATTAATGAGATGATTGCTAAGCTTACAGCTCCAGAACTGGCTCAAGATGTTGCAGGTGCTGAAGCCCTCATTAACAGGCATGAGGAGTACAATCAAGAAATACTTGCACGGACTGATTCTTTCACAAATTTCTACGATAAAGGGGATGATCTGATAAGGAAGGTAAAGCAGCTGTCTCTCTCTCTCTCTCTCTCTCTCTCTCTCTCTCTCTCTCTCCCCCCCTCTCTCTCTCTCTCTCTCCCCCCCCCCCCTACCACCCTCCGTCTTTCCCCTCTCCCCCCTGCCGCGTGTGCGTGCGTGTGTGTGCGTGTGTGTGTGTGTGTGTGTGTGTGTGTGTGTGTGTGTGTGTGTGTGTGCGTGTGTGTGCGTGTGTGTGTGTGTGTGTGTGTGTGTGTGTGTGTGTGTGTGTGCGTGTGTGGGTGTGTGTGTATCATGCATCATGCGGCCAGCACACGGAGTACCCAGATGGAGTGCTTAGAGTGTAGAGGAAGTTTATGGGCATTATATTTCAAAATAGCGTATTCCCTTCAAAGGGAAAGACCTAAGAAACTCAAGACTCTCAAGGGCACAACTACTTTGTGTTTGTAGCTGTTGGATTTGTCTAGTGATATTCAAAGTACTGATCTTGTTATTGGAATTATCAATTTTGTTAATATAGTGCAGACATCAATTATAAGAAGACCGAATAATTCGAAAAACATGATTTGTATAGCCAGCCTGGGAAACATAATTGTTCGTTCCCAATTACTTTAGAAGCAGCAAAAATTTAATACATTGTCAATGGACATTTTTTTTTATGTTTACTGCTTTTCGGTGGTGAAATAAATCAATGGTAACAAGTGAAAATTTGTGCCAGACCAGGACTCGAACCACCTGCTACCATTGATTCATTTCAATGCCCAGATGTGGCTAACATCATTAAAATTGTTGGCAATGTATTTGGACGGCCACTGGATCAAGTAAGGTGTCTGTTGAAACTTCCTGGCAGATTGAAACTGTGTGCCAGATTGAGACTCGAACTCCGGACCTTCGCCTTTCACGGGCAACTGCTCTACCAACTGAGCTACCCAAGCACGATTCACGCCCTGTCCTCACAGCTTTACTTTCACCAGTACCTTGTCTCCTACATTCCAAACTTTACAGAAGCTCTCCTGCAAACCTTGCAGAACTAGCACTCCTGAAAGAAAGGATATTGCGAAGACGTCACTGTCGTAAAACTTTTAATTGGCCCTCTAATATGGTTGGCTTGTCAGACATCGATAGTGTGTGATAAATAGAAGCACCTATCCCAATGCTAAACCAGTCGTGCCCTGAGGAAGGCCATTGCAATTCGGCTGAAACATCAGTTTTAGTTTATTATTATTGTTGTTAGTTTTTAGCAATGCCGTGGCTTAATACCCAGAAGAATTTTAATCACTATGACACCAGCCGCGGAAGCCTACGTTCTTATATCAGTGACCTGTATGGGCAGGAAATCTACCAACACATATGAAAACAGGAGCTGCTGAGGAAGAAGAAGGTGAAACTACTGAATGATTTGGCGTGCCTTAAAAGGGCCGAGATCTCCATTTCATTCCAAAATTCATCAGGGTACGACCACAAATCGATATGAGAAGAGCAAGAACCATTTACTATTGGGCCAGCCATGCATTATTAAGGGAGAGGATACTACACCTCTGGAGCTTCATAGACTACAACAACAGCTAACTGTACAGCATGCATTTATGGCTGTCAACTACGTTATCTACGAACGACTGGGATAACATCAACCGAATAACCCACAACCAGGCCTGTATGGAGGAGGACCTGGTCAGCAATCGACAGAAAAAGAAATTTGAGGAGCTCACCGGAAACATATCAACACAGACCATCAGTGAGGCTGCGATTTGGCGTGCCTTAAAAGGGCCGAGATCTCCATTTCATTCCAAAATTCATCAGGGTACGACCACAAATCGATATGAGAAGAGCAAGAACCATTTACTATTGGGCCAGCCATGCATTATTAAGGGAGAGGATACTACACCTCTGGAGCTTCATAGACTACAACAACAGCTAACTGTACAGCATGCATATATGGCTGTCAACTACGTTATCTACGAACGACTGGGATAACATCAACCGAATAACCCACAACCAGGCCTGTATGGAGGAGGACCTGGTCAGCAATCGACAGAAAAAGAAATTTGAGGAGCTCACCGGAAACATATCAACACAGACCATCAGTGAGGCAGCGACGTCAGTTCTGTCCAAAGGATTGAACTTCGCAGTTACGCCCACAAAGATTCCCACAAAAGAGATCATTCAATCTGTGGAGGCGTCACTCCACCAAGTACCACGTGTTGAAGAAGAAAAGATAAGGCAGGAAACTGTAAGAATTTTACAAACAGCAAAACCACCCAGAGCCAATATCACATGTGAAGAAAGACTGGCCATAAAGAAGGATATTGTGGTCCTACATGCGGACAAAGGAAACGCTGCAGTCCTGATGGACACTTCTGAATATGACAAGAAGATGGACGAACTGCTAAGCGATCCCATTTACAGAGTACTAAGGAGTGACCCGACGGCGAGGATAGGCAGAAATACGAAGGCCCTCGTAAAGGACTTGAGAATTGATCCTAACACAGCCAAGAGACTAATCACCAAGGTGCCTGTTCCTCCTGGAATCTACGGAGTACCTAAGCTCCATAAGGAGGGTTATCCGCTGAGGCCCATAGTGAACAGAATAGATTCACCTACGTATTATGTTGCGAAACATCTGGCATCTAAGTTACACTGTCTTGTGGGACAAACAGACTCCTACGTGAAAGACTCTTCACACTTCATACAACTGATTAGGGAATAGCGAATAATGCCCTCAGACATTATGGTTAGTTTTGACATCAAGTCTCTCTTCACTAATGTACCTATTGAGGAGACTATGCGCATTCTACAGGATCGTATCCCACCAGATATCTGCAATCTGGTGCGCTTGTGCCTGTCATCTATGTATTTCACCTGACGGGGAAAATATTACGAACAGTTAGATGGAGTGGCAATGGGTTCCCCGCTCTCCCCTGTAGCTGAGGACATCTTCATGGAAGCCTTTAAGCAAACGGCCCTAGCTTCTGCTCCGTTACGTTCCTGTTGTTGGCTACAATATTTGGACGACACATTCGTTATCTGGCCTCACGGTGAAGCGGAATTTGGAAACTTCCTCCAGCACTTAAATAGCCTGCAAAAAAATATAAAGTTCACACATGATACTGAAAACAATGATACCTTGCCATTTCTGGATGTGGAAGCAAACAGAGCTGCCGAAGGTAAACTGGGACACAAAGTGTACTGAAAACCAATGCACACAAATTGGTACCTGCACACGGAGAGCCACGACCACCCATCTCAAAAGTATTCTGTTCTGCATACTTTAACTGCCCGAGCCTACCAGATAAGGGATGAAAATAACATCAAACAAGAATTAAAGGATCTACAACACATGTGTCATCCACATATTGTAGCCAACAGCTATGATGACATCATAAGAAAGGTAGCTAAAAACAAAGGGAGCAGAACACGAGAAGAAGGCAAAGAAGAGAAGCTTCCACTGGTACACTTACCATATGTAAAAGGCATCAGTGAACGGCTAGGCAACGTCCTCTGCCAATGAGGTTTCAAACCGATTTTTTGAAGCAGTCACAGGATCCATGGAATGATAGGTTCCCCCTAGGATGTAGTCAACAATCTTAACACTGCAGGTGTTTATGAACTACGATGTGAGTGCGGAGCTGCCTACATAGGAGAAACAGGGAGACCTGTCAGCTTATGAGTAGCAGAACATGAACCCTATGTACAATTACAACAGCATAACAAATCGGCGATAGCGGAACACCACCGTGACTGTGGACAACCTATCAGGTTCCAGGAAGCCCGAGTATTGGTGAAAGAATCGTGGATGCGAGAATGCAAAATACGGGAGGCGATCAAAATTATTAAGCAGCCTGACATCATCAACAGAGAAAATGGCTACAAACTCCCGGCATCCTGGCTGCCGGTCATCCCAGCCCAACGGGCTGCGATCGGTCGTGGGGTAGAAGCTACACGGGACGTGGATGTATCTGCACAAACAACTGTAGAGCAACTGTCAGTCCACTTCCACGCACACCAGGAGGAAAACTTGTCGACCAGAAGCCGAACGCTGATTGGCGGACACCCACAAATAGCCTCTTCCCTTCCATCTTCCCTTACGTCATGTCTAGCCAATCATATTAGAGGGTGTGTCGTATAATTTTACATATATATGAATTTTTAGTGCGTACAGTGTCACGTCTTCCAGTGTCTCACAAATTTTTATTTTTAAAGAGGATCACTTAAGACTATTTCCATGGGTTTTTCCCTCAAATTTCTCCCTCAAATCACAAAATTGTCATCTGATGTAGTACAAACTGAAAAAATAAATTCCTTTTAAAGCACAGTTTCGTATATAATTTATATTCAAAACCTTACACCTGTGTCACAGAACAAATCGTACATCGAGAATACTTTACACAAGTTTAAGGGAAGAAATGCTTCCAATAATTATTACAGTATTTAAATAACATCGCAAAATATTAACACGCTGAAATGAACAAGCAGTACGCGAGACTATGTTCATCAATTCAACTGTAAAAAGCTAAGGAGCATATTATTAGCAAAATGAGAAATATGCAAAAGTGAAATGCCAAAATGAGCACTTCTCAATCGGGAATAAATCAAAACAATCCGAATGGCTGAAAGAGAGCACAATAACATGAGCCATAAACGAATAAGAGCTAAGCAACTAAGCAAATAAGAGAGTAGGCAAAAATGAGATGTCAACAAAATGAGAGCTGGCCAAACTCCGTCGGCACTTATATAAGGTTGCGCTCATGGCGGCACCTCGTGGCCCATTTGCAACATGCGCGCCTGTGATCGCAATGCACTCTTAGTGCTTGTGGCGGCGTCTAGCGGCCCATACACAAGTTGTGCGATTGCTGTCGTAGGTCGACCCTTAATCTATGATGTTACAAGGGCCAATTAAAAGTTTTACAACAGTGACGCAGACATTGATAGTTTGTAATAAAAAGAAGCACCTATCTCCATGCAAAACCAGTTGTTCCCTGAAGAAGGCCATTGCAATTCGGCAAAATGTCGGTTTTATTTTATTATTGTTGTTAGTTTCTAGCAATGACGCGACCAATACACAGAAGAATTTTATCACAATGAACACAGTATGTCCCAGGTTGGCCTCCTTATCATGGATGTTATGCTGTTGATGATGACACTTCAGCATGAGGTCTCGCACATTTATACAAAATGGTCTAATAATACTAACCTAATTTGGTGCCCAAAAAAATGCTGAAACGAGGTTACTATAAAGATACAAAACGTCAACAGAAGCTCCATTGTTGGAGTTGTCCAGGGTTATTGTGCCTGATGATGGTATAGTAACCTTTCTTAAGTTTGGCTAAGACTCCTGATGTGTGTTGCATGCGTATAAAAGGGAGATGAGATGAATGTACCTGTTTGATATAATTTTAAGAATAAGGTAATTGCTTAGCCATGTAGGCACCACCTATCTACATCATTCTCCTACTTTTTGTATCTGGCATCACAGATGTTCAAGTTCATTATGCCATTTCTGTAGCATCTGAATTTTTACCAAGTTTCCTTCATTTGTGTGCCACTCCAATCATCTCTGCAGCATCTGCTGTTGTCCTGATCCATTCTTCTTACTACACTTGATAGCCTTGCACTTTTCCTATGTTTGGACACAAACTGACTACACTGTTATATGTGGAGGTGTGAAGAAACTACCTCTTTTGACTATAAGTAATCTCTGATTCTTTTGTACTTCATTAATCTGTTGGAAACTTTTTCAGGGACATTTCTTGGCCAATGAAATTGAAGAAAAAATAAATGTTCTGAAACAGCGAGAAAGGTTATTGCACGAAACCTGGAGGGAACGACACAATCTTTACAGACTTAATCTTGATACGCAAGTAAGTACATCAGACTATAAGTTTACACTTTCAAAATCTCCTCATGTCATAAACATTTGTGAAAGTATCCCAGCTGCTTCATAAAAACAATTAATTCTAATAATGCAAGTATTTAATCAGTTACTTTTTCACCATTCAATTAGCAATTCAAAAGAGAAGCTGATCAACTGGAATCATGGATAGTATCCCGTGAACCAATTTTGCTTGATGGGAAGCTTGGTGATACTATTGCTCAAGTAGAAGATCTAATTCGAAAACATGATGATTTTGAGAAGACAATTGAAGCTCAAGAAGACAAATTCAATGCACTCCACCGCAGAACACTGGTGAGTGATCTGGTGAAGCTCCAAGTTGAGAAAACTGCATTTGTCACATCAGACATTAGTTTCAATTTTGATGTGGCTGATGCATGAAAGTTTACCTTTTTTAGTCTTAGCTGAGGGCAGGAACTGGGAACTGGTAACTGCTGTAATTATCACCAGTGGATTGTTGTGAGACATGTGGCAAAAAAGTAAGTTTTGTCACTTTCAAAACTTTCTATCTTCTCATCTCACTTTTAGAAGGAAACAGCAATATCTAGAGCTATATTTCAGTTATTCCAAGGGTTATATCCACCACCATCATTTTCAAGTTTGTTTTTGCCACAACATTGACATCCTGTAAATTTTATGTGCTTGATCTTGTCACTTGTTAGTACAAAGTTAGTACAAGTCTGTAAGTCTTGCCACTTGACCAACTCAAGCCCCTACACTCATAATCAAAAAAAATCTGCTGAGTCATAAAGTACCATCAGTTTCCATCTGTGTTACTTACAACATGATTGGTAGACCTGAAACACATCTCTGTGTGTCTCCATAATTATGTGCCAAACATGCTTCAGTTACTCACCCTGGATATTTCATAACGAAGTACTGTCACAGTTCTTTGTTACCAAGTGGGTACAATGTTGATACACATTTGCACAGTGTATCAGTTGATTTGTTGATGACTTGAGTGCAGAAGACGAATTGTAGAAAAAGTTTGTTATCTAATAAGCATTTATGCAAGAAATCATGTTAAAGTTTCATATTACATATGGTAAATTGATTGATTCTTTAACTGTCCCACAGAGCAGTTAAGTACGCAATTGTACAGTCATAGGATAATGGGCTGTTTCACTGAGTGATGGCTGTAAGTTTGTCAGATCAGTTGTTTCAAATTATCAACAGTGTATCTTGAAAACTAAATCACAACTCACAAAAAAAAAGACTAAACTACATATCTTTCAGCCATTCTCCCATCGAAAGTGACACTATAAAAAGTGGTGTGTGGCTTACTGGCACTCGGACATGTATTTCGTGCTTGTCTTGAGCTATTTTCTTAACTATTAGGCTGTCTCAGCATGCATGGTAGGATGTCCTATTAAACATTACTAAATGCCTCTCTGGAAACTATCTAGAACAGATAGTTAAGAACCCCACTCATAATGGAAATGTATTGGATCTAATGGCAACAAATAGACCTGAGCTCTTTGACAGTGTCCACATTGGAACTGGTGTTAGTGTCCATGATACACTTGTGCCAACAGTGGTTACGAAAATACAAGTGTGTGTGGTGTGTGTGTGTGTGTGTGTGTGTGTGTGAGAGAGAGAGAGAGAGAGAGAGAGAGAGAGAGTGAGAGTGAGTGTCACACAGTAAACTAGATAAAAAAAATCAGTAGTGTTGTATCTCCATGAGGAACTTGAAACTTTCAGCACAGGGCAGGTGCATGTAGAGAAACTATGGCTCAAGTTGAAAACAAAGTTAACATTGCACTGGTTTGATATGTACCCAGTAGGGCAGTTCATAATGGGAGGGAACCTCCATTGTATACAGTCACTGTGAAAAAACTTCTAAGGAAACAGAGATTACTGCACAACAGGTGTAAAACAAGGTGTAGGGCTATAGATGCTGAATGAAACGTGTTTGGCTGTCAAGAGAGGAGTGCATGATGCCTTCAGCGACTACCATAACAGAATATTGTCAAATGATATTTCACAAAAGCCAAAGAAATTCTGGTCATATGTAAAGGCAGTTAGTAGCACCAATTTTAGTGTCAGGTCCCTAGCAAATGAGACAGGAACTGAAGTTGATGGTAGCAAAGCAAAATCTGAAATGCTTAACTCCATCTTCAAATGTTCCTTTACAAAGGAAACCTCAGGAGAAATGCCCCAGTTTAACCCTCATACCACTGAAAAGGTGAATGAGGTAAGTATTTATGTCAATGGTACTAAGTAACAGCTGAAGTCATTGAAATTGAACAAAGCTCCAGGGGCCGATGGAATCCCTGTCAATTCTATACTGAATTTGCCGTTGAGTTAGTGCCACTTCTAAACATAGTCGATCATAGATCACTTGAACAAAAAAGTTCTTGGAAGAAAGTGTAGGTCACATCAGTCTACAAGAAGGGTAGTGGAAGTGATCCACAAAATTACTGTCCACTGTCCTTGATATCGATTTGTTATAGAATCTAAGAACATATTCTGAGTTCAAATACAGTGAAGTATCTTGAACAGAATGACCTTTTCAATGCCAACTAGCATGGATTCTGAAAACATTGATCATGTGAAACCGAACTCGCACTTTTCTCATATGACGTACTGATGGCTTTGGGTCAAGGCTGTCGGGTAGATGCACTATTTCTTGATTTCCAAAAAGCATTTGACTCAGTACCACACCTACGCCTATTGTCAAAAGTCTAGTTATGTGGGCTATCAAGCGAAACATGTGAAAGGGTTGAGGACCTTCTAGTAGGGAGGACACAGTATGTTGTCTTGGAAGGAGAGTCATTGTCATATGTAAAACTAACTTCAGGTATGCCCTAGTGAAGTGTGTTGTATATTAATGACCTTGCGGACAATATTAATAGTAATAATAGTAACATCAGGCCTTTTCAAATAATGCAGTTATCTATAATGAAGTACTATCTGAAACCAGCTGCATAAATATTCAGTGAGATCTTGATAAGATTTCAAAGTGGTGCAAAGATTGGGAATCTGCAGAAATGTAAAATTGTGCATTCCAGAAAACCAAGAAATGTAGTGTCCTATGACTATGATATCAATGAGTGGCTGTTGGAATTGGCCAACTCATACAAATACCTAAGCGTAACACTTTGTAGGGATATGAAATGGAATGATCACATGGACTCACTTGTGATTAAAGCAGGTGGTAGACTGGTTTATTGGTAGACTACTGGGGAGGTGCAATCAGTCTGCAAAGGGGATTGCTTACAAACCACTTGTGCAACTGGTTCTAGAATATTGTCAAGTGTATCGAACCCATACCAAATAGAACTAACAACATGTTGAACGTATACAGAGAAGGGCATCACAAATGGTTACAGGTTTGTTTGCTCCATGGGAGTGTGTTGCAGAGATACTGAAGAAACTGAACTGGCAGACTCTTGAAGATAGATGTAAACTATCATGAGAAAGTATATTAACAAAGCTTGAAGAACTGGCTTTAAATGATCATTCTAGGGATATACTACAATTTCCTACATATTGCTCACATGGGTATCATGAGGATGAGATTAGAATAATTACTGCACACACAGAGGCATTCAATCAATCATTCTTCACATGCTACATATGTGAATGAAATGGGAAGAAACCCTAATAACTGTTACAGTGGGACATACCATCTGCCATGGACCTCATTGTGGTTTGCAGAGTGTAGATGTAGATGTCTTTAATTCTAACTCAGACTTTCCTTATCACAGATATTTCTCCATTACATACTCATTTCTTCTCTTCCATTCCAGGGGTACTGTTTCCACATTCCCTATGGGAGAATCTCTTCCAGTGGCGAGCACACAAATTTCTCAGACAGTCTATTGAAAGAAAACTGCCTGAAAAAACATGAATCCAGGTTCAAATCATTGTTCATTAACCATTGTTTACCTGTTATGGATGATCATGTAGTGCATACTCCCAAAGGAGAGACAAATTTCGGTCCAACACAAGATCTGTGTTTTATATCTTCTGGCAGTGAAACTGTATATTTTGATGTATATGCAGATAAAGATATCTATGTTATCAGCCCCTAACAGTATTACCGTGTTCCATATCACCTCATATTTCTGCATAGAGCAAATAACTTTTTATATTTACCTCTCCTGCCAGCACGTATGAGATCAGTTAACCCCATGAAGGAGATCAATTTTCTTAGCTGTTTTCATGTAGCTATCACAGCCAGAACATACGTGTGCACTCTGTCTACACCAACAAGTGTTGTCTCATATAGTAACAAGCTCAGCACTTGCTGAGTCTGTTTGATGTTAAATATTATTTCACAAAATTCTAGACTCTCATATTTTTGGTTGTTAACAAAAAAAGTGTTATCCAAAACAGTGTTATATTGTGTTCCAATTGTTGAAATGTAAATGTCTCTAACTTGTGTGATATGCCCAATGGTTCATAGTACATTCAGCATTAGCGACAATGTAACAAGTAAAAAATTTATTTATTTATTTATTTATTTTTGCCAGTATATTTCTTTATTCTTTCATGCTACAGATATTTCTTTCCATGTGATTCGACTAATAATTTCCTTTACAGCTGGAAGAAGAATTCCAAAAGCAACAAGAGAAAGAACAAGCTGCTCGCATGGCTGAGAGGGAACGCATTGAAAGAGAACGGCTGGAGGCTCGTAAGAGGAGAGAGGTTCAACGTATCACTGATGTAAGTTCCACAAGCTAGAAAAGAATGTGCTGCCTTACTTTGGCGCTTGTGAATCTTTGCCCTTGAGACACCTTACACAGTTTCAGGTGACTTACATTGTAAGGGATCAACATACTCCTTTGATGGAAGACACTATGCTTCTGATTACCTATTAACAAATGCACTGTCATGTAATGAAAGATACCAACACATGTTATTGCAAATTCTTAAGTAAACAGCCACAGCTGGTTATTAATATCTGTCCGGTCATGTAGTCTGACTTCTCAATTTGATTTTTTTTTTTTTTCCTAAAGCCATAGGGCAATGATAGATCTTTATTTCAGTAAAACATCTCTAAAAGACATGGCAGTTAGGTTCTTTTAAAATGAAATGTGAATCTGAAAGAGTTTTTCTTGCTCTGGAACAGTGATCAGTACCTGGCTCAACACTTTCTGCAAGATAATATGCTGTAATAGCCCCCTTTCCACATTGTATCACCTGTCTGTGACAATGGTTTGCAAAAAGGCAAAAGTAATGTTCTAGATATTCACACTGACTGATAAAGTTAAGGCAGCAATATATGGTGTAATCTAGTTTCTATAGAAGCCACAACTGTATCAACTTTGGCTTTGTTCCAAGTTTCTTTAATGGACTTCCTCCTTCCATCGCATATTGCTATCCTTCTGGATCCCATTTCTTTTGTTCGACTGAATGGAAAAATTAGTGTGTCTCATTGTGAGTTATTTGTTTAGTGTGAAGTTCTGTCAGGTATTTGGCTTTCTACCTGAGACTTAATATTTCGAGAAAAATGTTTAATACCGTTTATATTAAATGTTTTATTTTGACTCTGATTGTAGTATTAGATGGTACAAGATTCTTTTAAAGCCATTTTTTGCTGCAATCCTGTATGCTTTATAAAGTGCAATTTCAAGGAAAGTCATGTTTGTATATTTTAATATTTTTAGGAAAGGCGAAAGGAAGATGAGAGGAGACGTACTCAGGAGTTAAGACCTTTGAGGGATGAAATGAGTGGAATATCCAACCAGATGGATCACACATCAAGGTAAATTCTTTTAAAGACCTATAGAAATAATACAATTTTCAGTTTATAGATAGGTCTCTTTCTGTATAATACGGGGGCTTGCTGGGAAGTAATCTCTCTGAACTTTTTATGTGAAGACTCTTACAGCTTTTTAAATGTAACAAATGTTATTAACATTGTAAATCTTCATTCTTCGTGTCTACATATTAGCAGCCTTCTGCCCCTAAAAGGGCTCCAAATTGTAGCATGTAACATGGTGGTGTGTAACATAACTATGTCGATGTGTGAAAGACAGCATACTGTAACAGTGTTTCAAATTTCAATAGTGTGTCCACACATGGGGCACCCTCTCTGCCAGCATGACCATGCCGGATCACACAAGAGCACCGTGACATCTGCAACAATCCGATGCCTTGGGTTCACTGTCATCGATTATCCTCCAAACAGTCCCGACCAGGTCCTATCTGATTTTCGTCTGTTTCCAAAACTTGATGGTGATGAAGATATAGATGTCGATGTAGATGTAGAAGCAATGCAAAATGAGGCGAGGTTGTCTCTTTATCAACAAAGTCAAACAATCTACAGTGATGGCATCAAGAAACTGGTCTCTGGTTGGGAGAAATGTGTGTGTTTGTCACCGGGATGACTATGTTGAGAAATAAATATGTACACATGAAGAATGAAGATGTATAATGTTAATAACATTTGTTCTATTTAAAAAGCTTCAAGAGTTTTCACACAAAAAAATAGAGGCATTACTTTTCAGTGAGTCCTCGTAAATGATATCTGGATGTAATTGAACTACCTTTTCAATTCTCTTATTTCATCCTGGTTGCAGTCATTTTTCTAACTTCCTGATAATGCCATCAAAATTGTCAAATATACCGTTATAGCATCTAACAATTAATATTTATTTGACACATGGTGAGTGTATTTGTTATGCGCTGGAATGGTTTTATTGTGTTTGCTATTTTACATTCAATTTGTGCTTTGGCTTCCATTCCTCCATAATAGGTCACTTGTCCACAACAGTCATAATATGCTAACAATGGATCCAGAATCCAGAACTTCTACACTCACTGATAATTTTTCACCTGTGTGGTATTTGCTTATGCAAATTGTGGAGGTGTATATTTATATTACTGCTGGATTTACTACTCACACCCTAATATTTTAAAATTGCAATATGAAGTGTATATGTATGATGAAGTGAAATTAGTTCCACAGATTAGCTGCATGACCGTAGACTATAGACTACACGTGATATGTGACTCTGAGAATTCAGTATGACGTGAAACCCAGACATGTTCCAATCAAAACCTTTAAATGTCCTCACATCCTGCCAAGGGATGAAAGAGGGACTGGATATATTCACAGAGAATCTATTTCAAAGCAGTTTGTAGGTCCTGCTAAAATATGGCATGGCTAGTTGCCTGGAAAGCTATTGTTGTTTAGTGTGTCCTCTATCAGTACAAATCACGAACGCTTGTTGTATCCAGTGGCACCCTGTACTGTCATGCCTGTCCTTTGTCCATTATATTATTCAGCTACACAGACTGCCAGAATGCTGTAATCTGAGCAAAATGCAACACACATCTGATATTCATGTGGAAGAGATTGTAGTGGGACTCAACCGAAAACAATAAATTTTGCCATTGTCTGGCAGTGTCAGTGTTTATATACCCACTGTAGACTGAGATGTTGGTTGTTTCACAGCAATGGAAACCTGCAAGATAATATGGGTGCTGCCAGACCAGTGCACAGCTGGCAGTGTCAAACTGTTAACACAGACAAGTCCACGCCTCAGAAAAAGAGAGATTTTTGTTAACATCAGATATGAAGTTTTTTCTGAGGGTTTTTGTCTGGAGTGTAGCCTTGTATGGAAGTGAAACATGGACTATAAACTTTCCAACCATGAAGAGAATAGAAACTTTTGAAATGTGGTGCTGTGGAAGAGTGTTAAAAAAAAAACACTAAATCAAACTGGGTACAAGAGAAATTTAGGACGCAAGGGATTGATAGGTAGGGCATATCTTGAGGCATCAAAGAATGGTCAGTTTGGTAATGAAAATAAATGTGGGGGTGGGGGCTAAAACTGTAGATGGTCACCAAAGCTTGAATATGTTTAGCAGGTTCAAGTGGATATAGACTGCAGTAATTATGCAAAGATGAGGAGACATTGACAGGATAGACTAGCATGGGGAGCTGCATAAATCAGTCTTCAGACCGAAGATAATGACAGTGACAACAACAGTATTACTTTGTATATCTACTTTACAAAACTCGTTAGTAAATCATTGTCAATGAAATTGATGAATATTTATTGATAACTACAGTGTGCAGGCTGCCACTTTTCCTTACTATGTAGTTTTCTGCTGCACATATTATCAATAGTATTACTCCAAAAGAAATTTAAGCCACACAGTTTTCTATGTTCCACAAAACACTTTTATGATACACTATTTTCATTGAATAATAATAATGCTGCTACCTAAAACTGCTTGTTCTCTTAAATATTTAGCTGCACTATAAAAACTAAGCAAAATTATACTGTTATTTGCTTTTATGCTGTGTCAGTAGCATTTCTAAAGTTCCGTTTCTCATAATTTTGCTTGTATTGGGTTTTTGATTTGTTACTTTTTGCTTTAATTGTACATATAAATCACAAGCACCACACCATCAAAATTAAAGGAACAAATGGAAATTAATGTGTTCATAAGAAAGGAAAAAAAATGGTTTCTTAAATTTCTACCACAGTTGAGTGTAATTTATATTGGTGATGAGTTTTTAACATAGCCTTTCATTTTCAAACCAGACCTGTATTAAAAATGCTTATCAAAACAAAATTCCCCTGAGAAACTGGGGTAACATCCATGCAGCACATAATCATACAACAGATGTGGAGTGATCTTATCACGTGCATGGTATATGCAACAGATGAAACTGTTGCTGGGCCTTCCCCAACAAAATGTTGGAACTACATAAAAAGAAAATAGTGTTCCATATCATTTGCTGGAGTTGTGTGAATAAAAGGATACAGTGAAGCCTCCAGAGACAATTGTGTCAACATTCTCAGTTAGTATCTACAACATTTGTGGAAGAGGATACATGGCAAGGGGACAAAAGAGATGGGGAGTGGGAAACAGGTTTTGGGGCAGAGTGGTGGGGTCTCAGGACTGAGTGGTAGCCAGGAGGTGCACAGGATAGGAATGTGTGAGGGAGAGACAGCAGGTGTAAGCGATAGGAATATGGGAGGGGGAAGTAGCAGATCCACAGGATACGAATACGACATGAGAACCTCCACCCTGCCACAGGACCCTGATCTCACTCATCCAGCAACCATACCCTCTTCCCCACAGCGTCACCCTCCTCTGTCCTGTCATTCTCTCCCAGTCAACTCTTCCACATTATTATGCACTTCATGAGCTCACTGGTGCCTGGGTCACATTCCTCTCCTGTGTAGGGGCTGCTTCTTCCTCTTGCATTCCTAACACATGAATCTGCTGCCTTCCTCCTACTTATCAGCCACTCTTCCCCAACCCTCCCACTCTGTTCCTCATTTCTCCTCTCATTCACTCCAGCTGACAAAATATCTCACACTAAAGAGGATACTTCTGAAAGCTAGAAAAGTCTTGTCTTTTTTATGTGCCTATTGATGACTCAGTGCCACTAATATTTGGTAAGATTTTACCTTCACTCCTAAATTATTTACATTCTACCAGGACTTTCTCTTATGTTGTTCAAGTTATGTAAGATCAGTGTTTATTCGGGTTCTGTTTGACTTGAAATGCCTTAACAATCACAGAAACTGTATCAGTCATCAGTGACCAAAGTTTAAAGACCATGTTATAATGTCTGATTACCATTATTTGGTCTCTAGTCTCCAAAGTACATACCAGTGCAATTGATCAGACCAATAATCACAAAAAGCCATCTTTACACATCTGTCATTGATCCATCAATGCATTCATTCATTCATTCACATTGTTTTCCATAGATCCCATCACGGAGAAGAGCTTCCAGGTATATGGAACTAGTAAAATTATGCACCACTGTGCTAAATATAAAGTGAGACAACATAGTTGCAATTGCCTAACCACAGTCATTCATTATTTTATATTGGAATGTGCATAAATTACATTTTGCCAAATCTCCTTCATTTGCCCTAGCTTTTTGTTCCTTAATTTATGATATACAGTGTGTTATCTGTACCTCATTACTCTGCTTTGTGCATGCTTCCTATCTCTGAAGACATTTTACAAATTTCTGTTAAATTAGCTTATTCTGCATAACTATGCTGCATTTTTGTTGAATTTTTTTCACCCTGCTCTGTACCAAAATCTACCTCTAAAACATTAGTTTTAACTTGCTGGGTAAAGTGTGATTAACAATGCATGTTGTTGCTTGAATCCTGTAGTGGCTTCCCATTATATGGTTCCTCATCCAGGTATAGGACGGGTGTGGGATCTTACCAGCCTGGAAAGTCTGCTGATCGATACAGGTAAATAACAAGAATATATGGAAAACTATTTGATGTGATGTAAAGAAATAATTACTTATCGTGTTAACAATTTATGCAAACTATGTTAACATGTGACTAATAATGATATTTGCTTGGACTGTAACTGAAAAGTATAATAAGTGAACTGTTGTTTGTAATGTTAACACTCCGTAGTTGTAAATAAAATGTCTAATTTGTGGTGGGGAGGGGGGAGATGGTAACACATAAAAGCTGTTTCAGATGATAATTATTACTGAAGGATCCTGATGGTTTAGCATTACATATACTTTTTTTTGCTTTAGTTTGTTATCACGGTAGTATTTAAAGTTTTGAGTAAAATCTCTTTTTTTTCACAGCCCACACATGATCACTCTACAGCCACCAGAAACAACTGGTTTACCAAAGACGGGTACTCCTCAAATCCTTGTAGATCAGCAGAGACGAGGTATATAGTACATGTAAACAATATTTTTGCTGCAGCATGTTATACAGTCGTGATAAACTTCTTGAAAGAAATTCATTTCCCACAGTGGCTGTTCTTTATATTCATTTTATTTTTATTTTGTATACTACAGCATTTCAGCAGTGTAGCTGTTTTAAAGAAAATGCAGTGTTAAACGCATTAAACACACACATTTAGGATTACAGTCACATAATTTGCCGCTGAGTGTCTCTACACATAGTTCTTTGCCCCCACACACTAATAAATGGCTTGACTGGGTGCTGCTATTTGTACAGAACTAGATATCATGGCTATATCTCTCATGCCCAGCCAACCATGCACTGACCATGAAATTATATGTATGACAAAACCTCTGTGTTTTTGCTAGTACTGTAGTTGCTAGAAAATGGCTACACAGCCAAAATGTCAGAGAATAGAAAATAAAAATGGACATAAATAAACAGCAAACAACTTTCATATGTATTGTTTTAATTGTTATTGCATGGTTTGCAAACCTAAAACCACCTGTCTGGAGCTGAGGGGGCACTTTCATGTGGGAGCAAAATCACATATTGCTGCTGTTCAGATAGTTGCTATAGGAAGATGGGGTACACTTCACATGGCCTACACCTGAATAGGAGGGGTAAAGACAAGTTAGCATATATAGTAGCAGAAGATATAAGGGTAAGGGTAAGGGAGGGGGGGGGGGGGGGGCTGCAGCACACACATAGAAATTGCTGTGGTCGCTGGGCTCAGGAGTGGCACTGACTTCAGGTCAATTTCAGAATTCAGATAGACAGTATTAATTGAAGCAAATTATACTGACAGAGATTTACTGCTCATCTTATTATAATAGAGAGAAAAGTGAAATCAACTTGTTTCATCAGAATAGTGACAGGCGGGTGTGGTAGGGGTAAAAAAATAAAGCAAAAGAGTTGTCAGAGTGAACACTGTATAACCACGGGGATAGAAAATATTACTTTAAGTGGTTATAAGATAGCTGCATATTAATGCTGATCCAGTATGGATAAAGGAAGAGTTTTCACATAAAAAAATATATAAATACAAAAATGTAGAAATAAGTAAATTATGTACAGGTAACGATGTGAAAGTACAGGTCTGCGAGTTAATATTAGGAAAAGCAAATTCTTCTGATTGTTACAGTATACAGGTCTCCAATGGGTAACTAGGAAATTCTCACAAAAATTTTTGATGGTTTATTGTGCTCTTAGTTACACAAAAGGAATGACTATTAATTTGTCATGATTTTAATGTAAATTTCTTGAAGGAATCTCACAGGAAAAGTGATCTAGAAGCACTTTGAGCCACTTATAATCTGGTGTCAGTAATAAGTTTCCCTACACAGGTTTATCAAGATAGTAGTACCATTACAGATAATGTGTTCATTCAACAGCAAGAAGTTACAGACACATGAATATCCAGTGGTAAATAGATTGTCAGATCATGATGCACAGTTAAGTCACATTATATAATTTAGTTCCATGTACAATTCAAAAACACTCTTAGAGAACAGAGAAGTTTACAAAAATTTGGCTGGTGTGAAGTTTACGAGGAACATATTTCTTAAAGAGTTTGTATCCATTTTTAAAAGCAGTTTCCCTAAGCATATAATTAAATGTAATAACTGGAATTTGTTAAAGAAACCTTGGACCAATACATGTATCAGTCTCTTCACAACAGTACTGCAACATAAGTTGTAAAAAATCCAGGAGTATGCATATCTTGTCTGAAACTGACAGATCAGACAATAGAGTCAAATCAGTATGGAACAGGGAAAGAAGCCATAAAAGATGACATTATTTCTGTTATAGAAAATACGAGAATTGTAAAAAACTGTTAATGTGTAGAAGATACTTTTAATAATTATATTTTAAATACTGGTGTAAAAATTGCAAATAGTTCAAATGAGAAAGCAAAACAGTACACCAAAGAAACAATACTGTGGGTATTTAGTGACGTAAAAATTAGCCTCACATCCCAAACAGAAATAAGCAAGATCATCCCCCTCTAAAAAATAAAAGTTCATGTAGGGTGGATAATTTGTCCAATGAAGCATTAAACAGTTGTGGTCTTGTGATATGTAATGTTTGTAGTTGCTTACACAGTGCATCATTAATTCAAGCTGTTTTTACTAACAGATTAAAATTACCATTGTTAGACTGCTCTGTAAGAAGGATAACTCCAGAGACATCAATTACAACTTCCCAATTTAACTCCTTACACTATTTTCTAAAGTTTTTGAGAAGGTAATTTACTCCAGGATAATCATCCACCTATGCAGTAATGGGGTACTCAGCCAATTGCAGTTTGGATTTCTAAAGGTCCACTCTAGTGAGTCAGTTATTTAGCACATAATAAAATTTTTAAATGAAAAGTTGATATCTTATTGACCTACTGAAGACATTTGATTCTGTCAGACACAATATTCTATTTGAGAAGTTAAGTATTTAAAGAATATGAAATTCAGCACATGCCTAGTTTCATTATTATTTGAGAAGCAGAATGCAGAATGTTACCCTACGATGTTCAAATAATACAAAGAGGGATACCACATTGTATGAATGGGGGAAATGACAGTGGAAGTCACATGAAGTTTGATTATGGTCCCACAACTGTTCTTGCTGTATGTTAATGATCTACTGTTTTATTATAGGAGGAGGAGAAGGATATTAGTCTTTAATGCCGTGTCAACTACGAGGTCATTAGAGACAGATCACAAGCTTGGATAAGTAAGGGTGGAGAAGGAAAGCGACCATGCCCTTTCAAAGCAACCATCCCAGCACTTGGCTTAAGCAGTTTAGGAAAATTGCGGAAAACCTGTATCAGGATGGCTGGATGATGGTTTGAACCAGTGTCGTCCTAAATGCGAGTCCAGTGTGCTAACCACTGTGGTACCACACTTGTACATTTTATTTCTACATCTACATCCATACTCCGCAAGCCACCTGACGGTGTGTGGCGGAGGGTACCCTGAGTACCTCTATCGGTTCTCCTTTCTATTCCAGTCTCGTATTGTTCGTGGAAAGAAGGATTGTCGGTATGCTTCTGTGTGGGCTCTAATCTCTCTGATTTTATCCTCGTGGTCTCTTCGCGAGATATATGTAGGAGGGAGCAATATACTGCTTGACTCTTCGGTGAAGGTATGTTCTCGAAACTTTAACAAAAGCCCGTACCGAGCTACTGAGCGTCTCTCCTGCAGAGTCTTCCACTGAAGTTTATCTATCATCTCTGTAACGCTTTCGTGATTACTAAATAATCCTGTAACAAAGTGCGCTGCTCTCCATTGGATCTTCTCTATCTCGTCTATCAACCCTATCTGGTACAGATCCCACACTGCTGAGCAGTATCCAAGCAGTGGACGAACAAGCGTACTGTAACCTACTTCCTTTGTTGTCGGATTGCATTTCCTTAGGATTCTTCCAATGAATCTCAGTCTGGCATCTGCTTTACCGACGATCAACTTTATATGATCATTCCATTTTAAATCGCTCCTAATGCATACTCCCAGATAATTTATGGAATTAACTGCTTCCAGTTGCTGACCTGCTATTTTGTAGCTAAATGATAAGGGATCTATCTTTCTATGTATTCTCAGCACATCACACTTGTCTACATTGAGATTGAATTGCCATTCCCTGCACCATGCGTCAATTCGCTGCAGATCCTCCTGCATTTCAGTACAATTTTCCAATGTTACAACCTCTCGATACACCACAGCATCATCTGCAAAAAGTCTCAGTGAACTTACGATGTCACCCACAAGGTCATTTATGTATATTGTGAATAGCAATGGCCCTATGACACTCCCGTGCGGCACACCTGAAATCACTCTTACTTCGGAAGACTTCCCTCCATTGAGAATGACATGCTGTGTTCTGTTATCTAGGAACTCTTCAATCCAATCACACAATTGGTCTGATAGTCCATATACTCTTACTTTGTTCATTAAATGACTGTGGGAAACTGTATCGAATGCCTTGCGGAAGTCTGAAAACACTGCATCTACCTGTGAACCTGTGTCTATGGCCCTCTGAGTCTCATGGACAAATAGCGCGAGCTGGGTTTCACACGACCGTCTTTTTCGAAACCCATGCTGATTGCTACAGAGTAGATTTCTAGTCTCCAGAAAATGCATTATACTCGAACATAATACGTGTTCTAAAATTCTACAACTGATCGATGTTATAGATATAGGTCTATAGTACTACACATCTGTTCGGCGTCCCTTCTTGAAAACGGGGATGAGCTGTGCCTTTTCCAATCCTTTGGAACGCTACGCTCTTCTAGAGACCTACGGTACACTGCTGCAAGAAGGGGGGCAAGCTCCTTTGCGTACTCTGTGTAAAATCGAACTGGTATCCCATCAGGTCCAGCGGCCTTTACTCTTTTGAGCAATTTTAATTGTTTCTCTATTCCTCTGTCATCTATTTTGATATCTACCATTTTGTCATCTGTACGACAATCTAGAGAAGGAACGACAGTGCAGTCTTCCTCTGTGAAACAGGTTTGGAAAAAGACATTTAGTATTTTGGCCTTTAGTCAGTACCATTTTGGTCACAGAGTGTCTGGACATTTTGTTTTGATCCACCTACCACTTTGACATAAGACCAAAATTTCTTAGGATTTTCTGCCAAGTCAGTACACAGAACTTTACTTTCGAATTCATTGAACGCCTCTCGCACAGCCCTCCTCACACTGCATTTTGCTTCGCGTAATTTTTGTTTGTCTGCAAGGCTTTGGCTGTGTTTATGTTTGCTGTGAAGTTCCCTTCGCTTCCGCAGCAGTTTTCTAACTCGGTTGTTGTACCACGGTGGCTCTTTTCCATCTCTTACGATCTTGCTTGGCACATACTCATCCAACGCATATTGTACGATGGTTTTGAACTGTGGCCACTGGTCCTCAACACTATCTGTACTTGAGACAAAACTTTTGTGTTGAGCCGTCAGGTACTCTGAAATCTGCTTTTTATCACTTTTGCTAAACAGAAAAATCTTCCTACCTTTTTTAATATTTATATACGGCTGAAATGATCGAAGCAGTAACCGCTTTATGATCGCTGATTCCCTGTTCTGCATTAACTGATTCAAATAGTTCGGGTCTGTTTGTCACCTGAAGGTCTAATATATTATCGCCTCAAGTCGGTTCTCTGTTTAACTGCTCAAGGTAGTTTTCAGATAAAGCACTTAAAAAAATTTCACTGGTTTCTTTGTCCCTGCCACCCATTATGAACGTTTGAGTCTCCCAGTCTATATCCGGCAAATTAAAATCTCCACCCATAACTATAACATGGTGGGGAAATCTACTCAAAATATTTTCCAAATTATCCTTCAGGTGCTCAGCCACAACAGCTGCTGAGCCTATAGAGACATCCAATTACCATGTCTGAGCCTGCTTTTAACTGTGACCTTCACCCAAATTATTTCACATTTCAGATCTCCATCAATTTCCTTCAATACTATTGCACTTCTTATCGCTATAAACACACCTCCCCCTTCACTGTCCAGCCTGACTCTGTGGTATACATCCCAATCTCAGTTTAGGATTTCATTACTGTTTAGGTCTGGTTTCAGACAACTTTCTGTCCCTAGTACTATATGCGCGTTGTGACCGTTCATTAATGAGAGCAGTTCTGGGACCTTTCTGTAGATGCTCCTGCAGTTTACTATTAGCACATTAATATTGTTGTTCCATGTTGCATTTGCCTACTCCTACCTTGCCGCATCTCAGGAGGCGTCTTGTCGGGCCTAGGGAGGGAATTCTCTAACCTAAAAAATCCCCATGTGCACTCCACACGTACTCCGCTACCCCTGTAGCCGCTTCCGGCGTGTAGTGCACACCTGACCTATTCAGTGGGACCCTACATTTCTCCACCCGATAGCGGAGGTCGAGAAATTTGCACCCAAGATCTCCGCAGAATCATCTGAGCCTCTGGTTTAAGCCTTCTACTCGGCTCCAAACCAGAGGACCGCGAATGGCTCTGGGAATGATACTGCAAATAGTTATCTCTGATTCCAACCCACGAGCGAGGCTTTCCGCCTTCACCAATTCCGCCAACCGCCTGTACGAACTGAGGATGACCTCTGAACCCAGACGGCAGGAGTCATTGGTGCCGACATGAACAACAATTTGCAGTCGGGTGCACCCAGTGCTCTCTATCGCCGCCGGCAGGGCCTCCTCAACATCTCGGATGAGACCCCCCCGGCAAGCAGACAGAGTGAACACTGGCCTTCTTCTGACCTTTCCGCTCTTTCCCTAAGGGGCTCCATCACCCGCCTAACGTTGGAGCTCCCAATAACTAATAACCCCTCCCCCGTGTGGCTGCTTGGACCTTGCTGAAGGAGCAGCCACATGTCCACTCACAGGGGCAGAGCGGGCGATGCCACACGGCCAGCTTCCACATTTACCCTCTGCCTCGTGCGCCGTGAACCCCGCTGAACCCGCCACTCCCTTTGGCCAGAGGGTGGCCCAATCGTGCCCGGTACCCGCGAAGATGTCTCGACAGCACGGACAGTGGGTGAAGCATGTAACACCTGAGGTGTACCATGTGATGCACCAGACTCCCCACTGCCGCTACACTTTGAGTCAGCAGCCTGAAAACGGCAGACCGTGGCCATCAACATGCTCAGCTGTTCGTGAACAGTGGCCAGCTCCTCCTGCGTCCATACACAGCAGTCACACATCCTATCCATCCTAAGAAATCAATTTATTGTAGAGAGTTAATCAACTTTTAACTAGACTGCTAATTCACTAAAGGCGGCTGATTGTTGACTAAACTGTGATTGCTAGCCCCCTTCTTGTAGAAAACAATGAAAATAGCACTACCTGTCTCTGGACTGTATTGAGAACAAACACTAGCACTACTGGCACTATGGTTGACTAAAGGGACGCTCTCTGACTGTATTCAAAACAAACACGAAATCTATGGAACACTATTACTAGCACTCTACAATTAAAGTTTCCTAAAAGCAAAAACACACGGAAGAAGAAGTGACAAATAAGAAAAATACAGTTAATACTTAAATTAAGGTAGCTCGCTGCACAGCAGACGTGAAGCAGACGGCAGTTATTTGAAACAAGAGACAGAATTACTACTATTTGCAGATGATATAAGCATTGTTTTCTATCTGAGCAAAGAAATCTCAACACAGGAAATAGTAAATGATGTTTGTATGGAAATTATTCACTGGTTTTGGACAAGTGGGTTATCTTTACACTTTGAAAAATACAGCTGATCCAATTTTGTCCAATCAAAAATGCACCACCTCCCAATAATCTTGTATACCTACAAGAAATAATAAACAGTGTAAAAAAATTCTAAATTCTTATGTGTGCATATTGAAGAAAACTTAAAGTGGAACAACCATATAGTATACCTGCTAAAACATTTAGAATCAGCTTTTTATGCCATAAGAATAATTGCTAACTTTGGGGACAAAAAAGTTACTTAGTTAACATATTTTTTTTAATTTCATTCATTGATGTCGTATGGAATGATATTCTGGAGTAACTCCTGACTTGGAAAAAAAAGTATTCATGAAAGAAAGTAATTAGAATTATGTATGGAGTTCACTCGCTTACCTCTTGCATGTGTATCTTTGAGCAACAGGGAATGTTAACCACAGTAACACCGTACATTTATTCAGTTATGAAATGTGTTATCAACAATCCATCTGAGATTGTGAGTAACAGAGCTATTCTTGAGTACAACACTAGAAGTCAATATGATCTGCATTACACTTTAATGACTATCTTTTGCACAGCAAGGATGTGAAATCTGCCCTTTGAATGAAATGCGTGACAGATAGCAAAACTATTTTCAAGTGTAGATTAAAGATGTTTCTCCTTAACAACTCCTATACTACAGAGAAATTCTTGAATAGAAATAATACATCATTCTGACATAAAAAAAACCTGCAAGCGTGTTGTAAATCTAACCATACAAATAATTTTTCATTTTTTGCATATACATTGTGGTCAGAAGTCTGAGAAGTTTGTCAGTGTTTTGCAGGGTAGTTTGTGCTGAGAAATAATTGTTAAAAAACCTTTTGATATAGTGTGGCATTTCTGAGTTAATTAGCATTTAAATTAGCGAATCAGGTGTTGCACATGCAAATTTAAGTGGCCTGCCAGCTACTGTTAGTGTCGGTTGTTCTCATAATGCAGATGATAGTGCATGAGATATTTGACTACACCATCTTGGGCAGGGTGCTTGAATTTGCATGTGCAATGGCCTGACTGCTAACTTCAGTGCTAATTAACTCTCTCTCTCTCTCTCTCTCTCTCTCTCTCTCTCTCTCTCTCTCTTTTGTCCTTAAAAATTCTCTCTCAGCACAACCTACCCTGCAACAGCCTTACAAGCTTTCTCAGACTGTTTCTAACCACCTTATATATCTGCGTTCTATGTAAGTTCCATTGCAACATTCCACATCATAACATTTATCGTGAATGCGATCTGTCTAACAAGTAACTAAAAAATCACAGTGAAACATTTTTTATCCTCTTTACAAATTTATTTTTGTATTTTAAATATGTGATTGGTTTTGTTTAGATATAAAACGGGCTGAGAGTATGAAAATAGAAACAAAGAAACCAAAGCGCACTCCGAGCTTTACAACACGAAGACGTACACAAAGCTTCCGCAAACTACAAAGAATGGAACAGCCTGAACATCTTCCACCAGTAGAAATTAAAGGAATGCTTGATCGTAAACATGAGCTGCAGAGTGGAGGGAAAAAGGCTCCAGTTAGGTCATGGAAAGCATTTTATACAGGTACTTAAAATTTTTTTGTATTGGTACTTATTCTTATTTTACTGTTCAAGTTTGATGGGTTTTAAAGAAGGAGTTTTATGTTGCAGTTCTTTGTGGTCAGCTTCTTTGTTTCTTCAAAGATAGTGAAGATTTTCTTGCAAGCAAGGCAGCTACCTCACCCGTTAATATATTAAATGCACGCTGTGAAAAAGCTGGAGATTATACAAAAAGAAAACATGTTTTCAGGTAAATTTTGTTTTTCAAATTTACATTTATGTGTTGGATTAATGATTCTGAAGCTGAAATTTTAAAATTTTAAGACATAAATCACATTTAGATGATGATTCATACATTTCCTAAATGAGTATCATTTCAGCTTTACCAGTGACAACCCATCCTTGATGATCTTTCATTTTTGCAGGTTACATATAAGTTATTACACACAGTGCATTTATTTTGATCCACCACTTGGTCAAGATGCATATATAAAGTGCAGTTTTGTATGATCTACTATACAATAGACAATCTTTCTTTGGTCTTTTACAAATGGGTTCATGTTTTAGAATAAAGTCCTCAATTCTAATGTCAGTGATACATGTGAAAAGAATCCGCCTTTACAAACTTCCAGCATGCCGGAGTAACATGGATCAGCAACTTCTGTTAATCAATAGAACAAAAAATCAGTCCAAGTTGAAAATATTTTATTTTTTCTTCAGTTACTAGTTTTGGACCGTGACCCATTTTCTAAAAATGTTGAAATGTGTGTGAAATCTTATGGGACTTAACTGCTAAGGTCATCAGTCCCTAAGCTTACACACTACATAACCTAAATTATCCTAAGGACACACACACACACACACACACACACACACACACACACACACACACACACACCCCCATGCCCAAGGGAGGACTTGAACCTCCGCCGGGAGCAGCTGCACAGCCCATGACTGCAGTTCCTTAGACCGCTCGGCTAATCGCACGCGGCAGACCCATTTTCAAATCAGCATAACAAAGCCAAAAATGGCATTTCCAAAGGTTTCAACAAAATGTGAAATGTAAATTCACAGCGTTGTACAGATAATTAAACAATTTTGTTGAGATCTTAAGAAATGTTATTTGTGACTTTGTATGTTGATTTGAAAATGGATCTTAGTCCAAAACTAGTCATCAAATGGAAAACAAAATATTTGCAACTTGGAATGGTTTTTTGTTCTAGACCTTTGTTATAGATATGGCTATTGTGCTTGCTAATTTAATTGGATGAACATCTTCTGATATATTTACAGGCTGAATGGAATATTTTCAGAATGTAAAGGTATGCTGTCTCCCTGTTCACAGGGTGATAATAGGTGTTATTATTAGGAAGAAGAGATGTTTTATGTAATTTGCCAAGTTCTGCACATGATTTATTGAGATGGAAGTAGGAGCACAATAATGGAGGGATTTTATAGTAGAGAAATGCAAGTATCCCTGTCATAGAAAATACTTCATAATAATTTCCTGTCAGTATGCCAATTACACCAAAACATTCTTAGCACTTGTAAAAATGTGAGAAATTTTATGGAGTAGATTTTCACAGGTATTTGTGTGAATTGTCATTACAACAATGAAACAGCAGGGTGACTGGGTTAGTTACTGAATTATTGACCCTGCAGTAGTCACAGTATGTTTAGTACCATTAGTAGTCACTGCGGACAGTCAGTCCACATGGCAATAAATACAGATTGATAAGTAAAAATCAAGAAAGTGATTGAGAATATACAGTTTACTATGTTTGATTTTAATGTGTGAAGTACTAACTTTTATAAAGTTATAAATTCTGTCCAGTTCCACTGAAATTGTA
This sequence comes from Schistocerca gregaria, assembly GCF_023897955.1. Lineage (NCBI taxonomy): Eukaryota > Metazoa > Arthropoda > Insecta > Orthoptera > Acrididae > Schistocerca > Schistocerca gregaria. The sequence continues at coordinate 490,079,298 of NC_064931.1, forward strand.
AGTTTCCAGATATGTTACAATATTTATTTATGGGTGCGAAAAATATGTATAATAATATCATAAACTTACGAAAGGCACACATTGGTTACAACAGTTCTTCACTTCACTTAGTTCAGTCACAGTCTTCCATTTTTAAACTTTCTGAACAAATAACTCTAGCATGTTCCAAACGCAGATATTTACTACATTTGCAGCAGCTGTACTGGGTATGTCCATTCTTTCTCCTCTCACAGTATGCACAATGTCCTCTCTGTTTGTTAGAATAGTCAGTGGGCCTTGCTTTTTTTTCAGTTTGGAAAATCTCACAAATCCTTGAAGGAATAGTAGACAGTATGCTACTCGTGGCAGTTTGAACTTTCACATGTTCTGTAACAAGCTCATTAGACAACTGGTGCAGAAAATCTCTTCATGGAGTCCAGTTGGGTGGGTTTTTAGCAGCATGAATCACTAAAGAATTTGAGAGGTTTATATTTTTCCATCTCCACGTTGCAAATGTTTTGAGTGAAATGCCCAGTCGATGCGCTGTTGCTTTCACGTCAATTCTACCAACATTTAGAGTTGTTTAGTTCTCGGGATTTTGTAAAATTCCTGGGTTCATGTCTCATTTTGTTGTGCAGCCTATGAAAAGGATTGCGGAAGACTTCCAAATAAATTACAAAGTACAGTGCAGTTTTAATATCAATATATTTCCAGGACTCTGGTGTCCGAGCGTGGTGAACTGTACCGGTTACATCACATGTACCCAAAGTTGACATCAAACGACACAGTGTTCACAACAATCAACAAATGAGTGAGCCTACAATACATTTGCTCGCAACCCTAGCCAAAAAACGAGTGCCCCAAGGCACCTGCGTGACCCTATTTATACTTTTGTTAACAATTACCTAAAATGAAAATTAAAATTTTACATAAAATCACAATTAAAAGTTAAACCGAATATTAGATACGCATTGCTAAAAATTTATAATCTCAGTGCTGAACAAAGTGCACCTATTTTCAACTTAGTTACAAGTTAATATAACATTTTCTGACCAATTATGTTACAGGTAACAATTACATTTCTAAATTTGTTTTTAACAAATCAACTAGTGCCTGAATTTTAGTGCTAACATATATCAGAGATTCAATTAATGTGCTTTATTTATATGTTCTATTTAATTTGCTGTAGTAATTTTATAATGATAGGTTTAGTGGTACATCCTGACCATGTACAACATTTCTTTCGATTAGTTACAGTATTAATTTCACATTTATATTCTGTTTCTCACATAAGAACAATGTTAATCAGCAAAGCATCGTTTTCGAATTATATGTATACTGAAATAACGTTTATTTTTTTATGTAATTTGGAAACAGATCACTTTACAATAGGACAATTAGGACTGGTGTTTGTCTTTAATGCTCTCCAAGGGATGCTGATAGGTAGCAATGAGATACAGTAATATTTCAAATTGATGCCTCCAACATTGAGTAACAAACAAAATATGACCAGGCTATTGGCAAATGTGTTTTGCGCAACTGCAGGGAGCATACAACTTGGTACACATGTCTATGCCTCCTTTCATCTATCGTGTTATGCATGACTATCATTTCTGCTTTACCTGTCATTAGCACTGTCATCATGGTGAAGACTGGATACCAATACAACATTTTTGCCTTTCTTGGGAATATATGATACAAGAGTGCAAGATTTTCTGAAGGCAAGCATTTTTGAACCCACTTGATGCTTACTTGACTTCTTGAATTTAAGTGTCAATTCCTTTTGGTTTTTTCATATGGTTCATAATAAAGTTAGCTGAAAATCATTTTTAAGTGTTTCAACCAACTGAAGACTGGTAAGCCAGTTATCCACTCAGATATTCCTGCCAGTTCCTTTGATGAGGATACAGTGTCTCTGAACTACAGCAGCTGGAATATTGCTTACATAATATGGCCCCTCTGGTTACGTTCCAGCACACACTTCCATATCAGTAGTATAATACATCCTGACATCACAAAGAGCAAATATTTTTACTCGATATTTGTTCAGCTTGCTAGGTATATACTGTCTAAACTGACAATTCCTCAAAGTGCGTCTGACTATTCATTGATTGTGAGGTATTTGAAGTGAGTGTACGCTGTTTTGCATTTCTGGACAAAAATGTTTCTTATTGGAGCTAACTTGTCATGTTTCACTCTTTCTTCTCTTGTCAACTTGTTGCCAAATTGGAGATGTCTGAGAGGAAGCAAAATCTAGACAGTGACATGGAGAGCCTGAAAATTTCTACCCCTGTTCCGCCAGTCATCCATAGATCGTCTGCATTTAGATGGTTGGCCTTCATCATTCCAGCCAAATACCGTACACCTATTAGAGCTTAAATTTCACTTGCATTTATAGTGTTGCAGTCCGTTTCGCTGGAAAATTTACCTCTCTGGGAATTGATAAACAGATTTGTTTTTTCCGCTATTGTGCTGATATCATTAGTAAGAATGTGCATCCAAATTTCAGTTGGCACTTTCAGATGTTTTAGACTAGGCTTTACATAAGGAAAACGGGTTATTAAATTTTCAGGCCTGGTTCTAACATTTTTTAGAGGTATGTGTTTATTCCATTTCATAACCTGATCTTTTACGACATTCACTGGGCCATATTGTCAATAGCGTTTTCACCATCTGTGCTGTATCAGAATTTTCAAGTGAACTTAACAAAGCACTGTAACTAATAGAGGGTAACACTGCAGTAATAAGAAATCACTTGAGAATTAACAGTAGTATGGCAATAAAGGTTTATCTTTTACTATTACTCCTAAAGCTAACACAAAATTACATGGAATGCCATTGCTCATGCGAGACTGAGAGTCTGCAATTGTTGACCATTCCACCACCAGTTCTCCAGTCCAAACAAAATAATTGAGTAATTTAGTATTGCTGATTGTAAGAAGGTAAACTGTCATGTGATTCCTAGGTTCAACAAGATTAAACGCAAGGAAAAAAATTTATCCATGTGGACTGTCAGTGCATGTGTGACTATTGCGGGGTTAGCAAGAGAAAATTCGTGTAGGTATATGCAAATATTAGGCAGGTTTGTAAAAACTTTCCCAGTTACATTTACTCACAAATTATATATTGGCCTCTACAAATGTCTGCTTGTGTGATGTGTATGTGCTGATGGATATGGGTGTGTGTGTGTGTGTGTGTGTGTGTGTGTGTGTGTGTGAGTGAGTGAGTGTATACCTGTCCTTTTTTCCCCCTAAGGTAAGTCTTTCCGCTCCCGGGATTGGAATGACTCCTTACCCGCTCCCTTAAAACCGACATCCTTTCGTCTTTCCCTCTCCTTCCCTCTTTACTGGAAGCAACCGTTGGTTGCGAAAGCTTGAATTTTGTGTGTATGTTTGTGTGTCTATCGACCTGCCAGTGCTTTCGTTTGGTAAGTCACATCATCTTTGTTTTTTTATATAAAAACAAAGATGATGTGAGTGACTTCGTGCTTTCGTTTGGTAAGTTACATCATCATTTTTTTTTTTTAATATAAAAACAAAGATGATGTGACTTACCAAACGAAAGTGCTGGCAGGTCGATAGAAACACAAACATACACACACAATTCAAGCTTTGGCAACCAACCGTTGCTTCGTCAGGAAAGAGGGAAGAAGAGGGTAAGACGAAAGGATGTGGGTTTTAAGGGAGAGGGTAAGCAGTCATTCCAATCCCGGGAGCGGAAAGACTTACCTTAGGGGGGAAAAAGGACGGGTATACACTCTCTCTCTCTCGCGCACACACACACACACACACACACACACACACACACACACACATATATATATATATCTCCATCCTCACATATACAGACACAAGCAGACATATTCAAAGGCAAAGAGTATGGATCTCCTAGGAGTTACACAATCTGCAATGCACAGTGATAAGAGAATGACATTAAAAGGGAATAGTATCTGTATTAAAAGATTTCTCTAAAGTGTCTGGAAATATATAACACATTAACATAACATCTCACTTTCATATTATTTGCTGACAAACCTATTGTTTAGTTTCTCCAACAATTTGTTAATGAATCATGCAGTTAACTCTTTCCAGTAAGAAACAATGAAAAGTGGTGTTACAAGAACTCAACACTGGCATTTGTCTGTCAGTATTATCTCGTGTAGCTTGGGACAAGAAAAAATCATTCAGTTTTTGCCAAACAAAATCAGTGTTGTTTATTGATAATTTTGGGGGTCTTTTTTGATGGCTTGTTTTTCAATTATGTTCTGCATTTTTACCTTATTTCATTGTTTTTCAATGTTAACAATGAAAATATACCTATCATTTTTATTGATACCACCCATAAATGACATCAATCATTGGAAAAAAAAGAACCATTGCATTTAACATTTAAAAACTAATAAATTTAAGAACAAATAACTGTACATCCAAACAATGTTGACTGCTTTTCAAAAGAGAGCATTGTATAACTTCCTGGTTCTCTTCCAAGACATTGTGCCATGCAACACTTCGAATGTCTACACTACTGAGACCTGTCATTCCAGGTATAAATAACAGGCTCCCTCCCATTTCGTTAGTATAGCTCATAATCGTTGCCCCAGGGTTCAAAACGAGAACATAAGGCTGTGAACATGGACAACCATAAGAGTTGGTGACTTAGTTTGAAGGTGCAACCAGTGCATTTCCTTGTTTCGTGCACCTTTACTTCAGGTATCAGTATTAATGTTTTTCAACATTTTGCTAGTTTCATAATTAAAAATTCCTTCTCCCATGACAGATTCTTTATGTTAAAATCATTTTAACTTGGAATAGAGGTAACAATTGTTATCTGCTGATGTCGCATTTCTGTGCATTTTGGCTCATAAAATCATCAAACAACCAATGCATTTTAGAGAGATTTTTAATGTGGCACATCAATTAGACTGCATCTTTTTGTATTACACGACTATACATAGGAAAACCATGCAATGCAGCACTTTAGCTTCAGAAATATATAAATGAAAATGGCTGCTTGGTTTGAGTCTATCAACAAACCACAACACAGGACAAATGACATCATGCAAACATGTTTTTGGTAGTATAACAGTACACCAAGTATGTGCTTTTTCCCTTCCAGTATTTACTGAATACTCTTTTAAAAAATATTCTGTGGGGTCCAACTGATCAGTAGCATAACCCGTATTCTGATTGCCTGATAGTAGCAAATCAAAATGGCACCATATTAATTAACGTGTTTGCAAAGCTAAAGTGCTGTTTTTGGTTTTTTCATATTTATACCTGCATACCATAAAAATTTACAGTTTAATTGATGCACCAAATTAAAGATCATTCCAAAACAGTTTGTTTTTGGTATGATTTGAAGATCTAATTTCAACATTAAATAACTATCAATTACCAATATTAATAAAGTGCTGCCTCCAGATTTACAACCTTTTTTTTACTGAGGAATAGGGAAAATGCCAAATTTTCAAATGTCATGTAAAAATGTTTTATTGGCTCTTGCCAAAGCTTTCACAAATCATAAATACCTTTCCAAATCTTCTCAAAGAAACAGAATGTAGTGTCCAAGAGATCTTGCACTCCGTAAGCACCAGATAGTGAGAAACAAGAGTGTGTCTTCTGTCAGTCAGCGTCATCCAGAACTGGTGTAACTAAATCATTTTCTTCATTAGGGCTTCAGCTCTCTCTTGCCATGACCTGAAATATAGAATATCAGCCCAAAGTCCTTCCCACCTACCCTAAAGTGGGAGTCCACTGCCCACCTAAACTATGCAATATCTTGGTTCATCTCTGTTTCATTGTTCCAAATTCCTTGATACCATGGATAATATCTCTCCGGAAAAGCATAGTGCAAAACTATCCACTTGCATTAACGGTGACAACTAAACTGTGATCAAAGGACATCTAGACAACCCTGTTGCTGAGCATGATACACAGCACACTGTGGTTGATTTCAACAGTTGCTTTGTAATCTATGCTATTTTGTTCCTCCCCACTACAGTCTCATTGCAGCAAATTGTTTCCTAACATAAACACCCCCCCCCTCCCATGAACCATGCACCTTGCCGTTGGTGGGGAGGCTTGCAGGCTTGCGTGCCTCAACGATACAGATAGCCGTACCGTAGGTGCAAGCACAATGGAGGGGTATCTGTTGAGAGGCTAGACAAACAAACGTGTGGTTCCTGAAGAGGGGCAGCAGCCTTTTCGGTAGTTGCAGGGGCAACAGTCCGGATGATTGACTGATCTGGCCTTGTAACATTAACCAAAACTGTTGTGGTACTGTGAACGGCTGAAAGCAAGGGGAAACTACAGCCATAATTTTTCCCGAGGGCATGCAGCTTTACTGTATGGTTAAATGATGATGGCGTCCTCTTGGGTAAAATATTCCGGAGGTAAAATAGTGCCCCATTCGGATCTCCGGGCAGGGACTACTCAAGAGGACGTCATTATCAGGAGAAAGAAAACTGGCATTCTACGGATCGGAGCATGGAATGTCAGATCCCTTAATCGGGCAGGTGGGTTAGAAAATTTAAAAAGGGAAATGGATAGGTTAAAGTTAGATATAGTGGGAATTAGTGAAGTTCGGTGGTAGGAGGAATAAGACTTCTGGTCAGGTGAATACAGGGTTATAAATACAAAATCAAATAGGGGTAATGCAGGAGTAGGTTTAATAATGAATAAAAAAAATAGGAGTGTGGGTAAGCTACTACAAACAGCATAGTGAGCTTATTATAGTGGCCAAGATAGACACGAAGCCCATGCCTACTACAGTAGTACAAGTTTATATGCCAACTAGCTCTGCAGATGATGAAGAAATTGAACAAATGTATCATGAGATAAAAGAAATTATCCAGGTAGTGAAGGGAGACGAAAATTTAATAGTCATGGGTGACTGGAATTTGACCGTGGGAAAAGGGAGAGAAGGAAACATAGTAGGTGAATATGGATTGGGGCTAAGAAATGAAAGAGGAAGCCGCCTGGTAGAATTCTGCACAGAACATAACTTAACCATAGCTAACACTTGGTTTAAGAATCATAAAAGAAGGTTGTATACATCAAAGAATCCTGGAGATACTAAAAGGTATCAGATAGATTATATAATGGTAAGACAGAGATTTAGGAATCAGGTTTTAAATTGTAGGACATTTCCAGGGGCAGATGTGGACTCTGACCACAATCTATTGATTATGACCTGTATATTAAAACTGAAGAAACTGCAAAAAGGTGGGAATTTAAGGAGATGGGATCTGGATAAGCTGAAAGAACCACAGGATGTACAGAGTTTCAAGGAGAACAATTGACAGGAATGGGGGAAAGAAACACAGTAGAAGAAGAATGGGTAGCTCTGAGGGATGAAGTAGTGAAGGCAGCAGAGTATCAGGTAGGTAAAAAGACGAGAGCTGTTAGAAATCCTTGGGTAACAGAATAAATATTGAATTTAATTGATGAAAGGAGAAGATATAAAAATGCAGTAAATGAAGCAGGCAAAAAGGAATACAAATGTCTCAAAAATGAGATCGACAGGAAGTGCAAAATGGCAAAATGGCTAAGCAGGCATGGCTAGAGGACAAATGTAAGGACGTAGAGGCTTATCTCACTAGTAGTGAGATAGATACAGCCTACAGAAAAATTAAAGAGACCTTTGGAGAAAAGAGAGCCACTTGTATGAATATCAAGAGCTCAGATGGAAACCCAGTTCTAAGCAAAGAGGGGAAAGCAGAAAGGTGGAAGGAGTATATAGAGGGTCTATACAAGGGCGATGTACTTGAGGACAATATTATGGAAATGGAAGAGGATGTAGATGAAGATGAAATGGGAGATACGATACTGCGTGAAGAGTTTGACAGAGCACTGAAAGACCTGAGTCGAAACATGGCCCCGGGAGTAGACAACATACTGTTAGTACTATTGACAACCTTGGGAGAGCCAGTCCTGACAAAACTCTACCATTTAGTGAGCTAGATGTACGAGACGGGTGAAATACCCTCAGACTTCAAGAAGAACATAATAATTCCAATCCCAAAGAAATCAGGTGTTGAGAGATGTGGAAATTACCGAACTATTAGTTTAATAAGTCACAGCTGCAAAATACTAACGCGAATTCTTTACAAACGAATGGAAAAACTGGTAGAAGCTGACCTCGGGGAAGATCAGTTTGGATTCCGTAGAAATACTGGAACACGTGAGGCAATACTGACCTTACGACTTATTTTAGAAGAAAGATTAAGAAAAGGCAAACCTACGTTTCTAGCATTTGTAGACTTAGAGAAAGCTTTTGACAATGTTGACTGGAATACTCTCTTTCAAATTCTAAAGGTGACGGGTAAAATACAGGGAGCGAAAGGCTATTTACAATTTGTACAGAAACCAGATGGCAGTTATAAGAGTCGAGGGACATGAAAGGGAAGCAGTGGTTGGGAAGGGAATAAGACAGGGATGCAGCCTCTCCCCGATGTTATTCAATCTGTATATTGAGCAAGCAGTAAAGGAAACAAAAGAAAAGTTCGGAGTAGGTATTAAAATCCATGGAGAAGAAATAAAAACTTTGAGGTTCGCCGATGACATTGTAATTCTGTCAGAGACAGCGAAGGACTTGGAAGTGCAGTTGAATAGAATGGACAGTATCTTGAAAGTAGGATATAAGATGAACATCAACAAAAGCAAAACGAGGATAATGGAATGTAGTCGAACTAAGTCAGGTGATGCTGAGGGAATTAGATTTGGAAATGAGACACTTAAAAGGAGTAAAAGAGTTTTGCTATTTGGGGAGCAAAATAACTGATGATGGTCGAAGTAGAGAGGATATAAAATGTAGACTGGCAATGGCAAGGAAAGCGTTTCTGAAGAAAAGAAATTTGTTAACATTGAGTATAGATTTAAGTGTCAGATAAGTCGTTTCTGAAAGTATTTGTATGGAGTGTAGCCATGTATGGAAGTGAAACATGGGCAATAAATAGTTTGGACGAGAAGAGAATAGAAGCTTTCAAAATGTGGTGCTACAGAAGAATGTTGAAGATTAGGTGGGTAGATCACGTAACTAATGAGGAGGTATTGAATAGGATTGAGGAGAAGAGAAGTTTGTGGCACAACTTGACTAGAAGAAGTGATTGGTTGGTAGGACATGTCCTGAGGCATCAAGGGATTACCAATTTAGTATTGGGGGGCAGCGTGGAGGGTAAAAATCGTAGAGGGAGACCAAGAGATGAATACACTAAGCAGATTGAGAAGGATGTAGGTTGCAGTAGGTACTGGGAGATGAAGAAGCTTGCACAGGATAGATTAGCATGGAGAGCCGTTTCAAACCAGTCTCAGGACTGAAGACCACAATAACAACAACATCACATCATTCCTCCTCCTCCTCCTCACTCCATGTGTTCCCACCACTCTGAAAGAAAGCGCAATAGCAGATATGCATAATATGGTTGTTTAAGAGAATCTCTTGTTCATTTTTTCCTGCAAATATAGTAACTTACAATAGTAACCAATTAATATTACCAAAATGGAAATTACTGTTATACAATATTTTATGAAGTGTAGGACACATTTTGCAATAGAGACTGGTGGTTTCCTTGCACAAATTTGATAGATTGTTTGAACTGGCTGCATAATATCATCAAAAACTCTGTGTGCTTTCTGTACTGATGTTACTGATAAACTTCTTAATGACCTAGACTCATTGAATGTCCTGACAAGTAAAATTATTAAATGTCTCAAAGCTTTTTATTTAAACTGCAAATGTCTCTTTGTAAATCCAGGCTCTGTCTTACTGATGGCTCCGAGTACCTGTTCTTGGCCAGTACAGAGGAAGAAATGGAAGACTGGGTGAATAAAATATCTTTCCATGCAAACCTGCAGCCTCAGTTTCAGCTTCTGAGCTATGATTCTCAAAAGGTAGAGGACATTTTCTTCTCTCAATAAATATGCAAAAGTTTGTCTGCTGGAGCTTGGAATGAAGGCTTACATCTTACATCTTACATCTTGTTCTGTGCACATAATTATGGCCATAGTAAAAAATGTTAAAATACATATTTTTCAGACAGTTTCTTTTGAAAGCATGCACATGTGTTAAATTGTTAAATAATTTAAACACATCTTTAATAAAACATACACAACATTTTTTATAATGCAGAAAGGTAAACTACCTTTCATATAATTATACAGAAGGCTTCAATAAGAGTAGTTTTCTGTCAGCATAATATTTCACTGAAATAAGCTTATGCTACAATAGTATGCCACCTCAAGAACATGCATGAATATTGTCCATTCCAAAAACAGAGAAGTTGTTTTAATAGTGACCTATTTTCAGAGCCCAGCAAGCCAAGAGAGGCTGTCAGCATTTGGTGCAGATGATGCAGATGGGGATGGAAGCTCTGTCTCTAGTCATGCATCTACTCCAGAATTTCCACGGCGCTCAGAACCAGTGCCCACACAAACACAGATCCTGCAGCAAATGCAGCAGTCAAGGCCACCTGTCCCACCTCGTGGCGCCCCACCCCCTGTGCCTGCCCGTTCACCTAGCACTGAGGCCGTTACCCTGAGGCCAAAGCCTATGCCTGGTCAGTAACATGTTTTTTTTTCTTTCAATTTTTCTTTCATATCGTATTGATGTTTACTTTTTCTTTTTGACTTTTTGTTCCATTTTGCAAACCTAGGAATTCTTAAGTGTTTGTTTTTGCTTTATTAGTTACATATATTACTTCCTAACCACAGTTCACTCTGCCTTTTTCCTTGTTCCTTCCTCATTCCATCCTCCTTCCCTTTCTCTCACCCCCTCACATTCTCTCTCCCCATTCTACCCATTCTTATTTGTGCTTTACTCTACATTTCTGCTTCTGTTTTCTCCATCTCCAGTAAAGTAAAACGTTTGTTCCTGTTAAACTGGCTTACATACATATTTGGTTGGTCAGGTGTAATGGACACAGGCCGTCCACATTCGTATCAACCAACATCACGTGAAGAGCAGCTTCATCAGAATGGTGTTCCTCCAGCAGATTCGTGGCGTCGCAGTCATCCTGACAGCCAGTTAGGTATGTATTGCATATCAACTGTGTGATTTTTCTTTTGTGAGATATTCAACCATGGAACCCATAATCCTTCAACATGAAAATGCCAGACACCCCTGATCGCAGTGACATCTGCAACATTCCGACGCCTTGGATTCACTGTCATCGATCATCCTCCATCCAGTTCCGCCTTGACCCCATCCAATTTTCATGTTTCCAAAACTTAAAGAACACCTTTAAAGGCGTCACTTTGATAGTGATGAAGCAGTGCAAGCATAGATGAGATTATGGCTCTGTCAACGAAGTCAAACACGCAAAGTGACAGTATCAACAAACTGCTCTCTGGTTGGGAGAAATGTGTTTGTCATCCAGGTGACTGTGTTGAGAAATAAATATGTAGACATGAAGAATAAATATGGAGAATATTAATAATATTTGTTTCATTTAAAAAATGTTCACATTAAAAATTTGGAGGCATTACCTTTCAATATGCCATGGTACCTAATGTCATTATATTTTGAAGTTAGGTATAGAGAGCTGCATGCTACTGAAATTAATTTGATATGTGTCAAAGCACTCCTGCAAGGTCCCAGGGACTTATTATCTGATAGCGTTCAGTGAGCTCAACTGATACTGAAAATTATAGCATTTTCTTAACAGCAACAGAGGTGGTGGGTTCACTTATATATCTTACAGTGAAGAGTGTTCCATGCCATGCACTTATTAGCAGTTTCTCTATTTTCAACACTTCAACCTTGCAGTTAAAACTTGACTCATAAGATGTTGGAGTTATGGATGGATGGAAATACTAATTTTAAGTCATTTCCTGAGAATATGTCAGTATGTGAAGTATGGTTTATTGAACTTTGATTGAGATGCAACAATCGGTAAGGCACTCTGTACAGTAACCATACATGTTACTTGCTGTTATAGAGATGTCTTTGTTAGAATGAGAGCTCTATCATGATGTTATTGGTTACAGACACTCAGGGTGGAGTTTTGAAGTAAAAAATTTTAAAAGTTCAAGTGCCAAATACAAATGTCTTGACTAACAATAATTGTTTTCTGAGTGGGTCTTCACAACAAGCCTAAGCTTTATACATATAGTGGCAGAACAGAAACAAATTATGACTGCAAGAAGGAACTTTCTCTGTCTAGTACAGACGTAACGTTGATACCAATGAAATTTGGCTTTTGTTGCATTGGTGCATGAAGCAGAATAACATAAACCAAGTTTCATTTGAGCCATTAATTAGTTTTGATATTGTGGCTGTTCAAAGTAGTAACAATGTGTGTGTTTGGTTCATGTGTCACCAAGAAATTATTGTTTTGGATGATTTATCACCCACAAAAATTCATGTAAAAATTTGTTAGGAATCTGCTGCTAAATTTTCAGCTGTTAACAAATAGGCAGCTAAATTCAGATGCAGCTATAGCTCTTTCGAATGTATCCTATGTGCAGAACTTCCCAGAACTGCAACATAGATGAAAACACCAAGAAAAGAAACTGCAAAATATTATACTGGATGACTGGCAATTAAATCTGTGGGAGTTACCTGATACTGTAGGTATAACAGAAAAATTAAATGGTACATTTCAAATGAAAGATTACTTAGAGGTAGGTTTGTGCAACATGCATGCCACATTTGTTACATGCTGGCCAATAGTAATTGTAAAAATGAATAGCAATATTTGAAGTTGATTTTGTATGTTGTAATGGATTTGCAGAATGTTTCACGGGAGTGTGAAAGGGATTCCTCTTGTTGATTACCTTGTTAAGCATCCAGTATTAATTGATGACAATTGTGCACATTTTCTCTACCAACTTGATGAAGAAAAAAAAAAAAATCTTGAGTCTTCTGGATTGCAAACGGAAAAAAATCCGCTGTAAGGATAATGAACCTTCCCTCGAAGGTGCTTTAACAGTGAGAACAATGAGGAATCTGAAGTGTGTGTTCTTGGAGCATCCCCATTTTTTGCCAGAAAATATTTGATTTTAGTAAAGAGTTTTTTGGCACCTGTAGATGGGTATTTTGAGGAGCCCTTTTAAAATTTTGCTTGGGGTGGGGAGTGGGGGACAACGACATTACATACAGTGCATTGACCTAAAAATTTAAAAGAAATTATGTATTCTGGCCCCGGCTTCACAATTTTTGGCTACCATGAAGGAATATTTTCTTCTTGCTTTCATGTTACTACAAGTGATTGATGTGTGTAGTTGCTTGCTTGCTTAAACACATAACTTCTATTTGGAGATCGACTGTGGCAACAAGCTGTTGACAGAAGTTAGTGTGTCCTGAAAGTCCTAAATATTCACAGAAACTCAAATCTAAATGTAAAACATTTTCGGTAGCTTTCAACATATACTCCTTAACAAAACCCTTCATGAACAATAATTTTTGTGCGATAGCTTTTCTAGAATTTCACTTTAACAAAAGTAGAACCTCTAAATTAGATGGCTATCCAATATTCAAGAGCAAAGTACTGAAGAGGATCATGAGTAAATACTACAGATTTGGCCATAAGATTTATAGTAAAAGGATTGTTATCTTTCGCTCAAACTTTGAACTTGTAAGCTTCGTTTGCTATTGCTACAATGTCCATATGAAATTGATGTGTTAATAAATGCTAATTTCCCAGACTATTCATTTAACCATAAATTTTATTGAATTGTTATGGTTACCTACAGTCTTGAAATGTTGAGTCTTCCCATTATGGAGTGATGATGAGGTGTAAATCCTAACAATATAATGATCACTTTTGTTCCAGGATACATCAAAGTAGATTAATATTAAACTAAAATATATCTTTGATAATCTGCATACAAAACCTAAATTAATTTGCTTTAATCTATTAATAAATGATTGGTTACGTAATAGCACTGACATGTCAGCTTTTTGCTTTTTCTTTTGTGTGTCTTGTTGTTATCTGTTTATCTGTAGGTGCAAATAATTCCATGCTTTTGTGTTGTTGCATGTTGTGTGATGTGTTGTATTTGTCTTGTAGAGCTACCTCCCCCTCTGCCCTCCTCTGCACCCCCACATAGGACATTTTTGTCAACTTCAGCTGGACGTGGAGAGATTCCCCAGGATCATTGGCAACAGGAGCACACAGGTTTCCACCACCAGGGTTAGTACACTTATTGGACCATATCCTGACCCCTGTATAAATTGTCCATGTGGTTCTTAGTGTTTACTGTCAATGTATAGTGTATTTTGAAAGCTTAAAGGTGTAATGAATGTACTAATTTTAAATCAGTATGTACTAATGTAATCAGTATCAGCTACAACTGACTGAAGCAGTAACAAGATTAAGTATTACATGACATCTCCCAGTTGTCTTCTTAAACCTGGTGGCATTGCCTTGATTGAAGCTGGTAATGAGGCAGAGCTGGTCATTCATGTTGATGGTATTTATTTATGTATTTGTTATGTGTTAAGCATTGGTGAATACACAGCATGTTATTTATTTATTTAAACGTCAAGTTCCGTAGGACCAAATTGAGGAGCAAATCTCCAAGGTCATGGAACATGTCAGTACATGAACTTACAACATAAAAAGTAAAAACAGATAAAAATAAATGTTCATGAACCTGAAAGAAAATCAGTCCATAAGTTTAAGCAAACGCTATCAGCAATACAATGAGAATCATCTTAATTTTTCAAGGAACTCCTCGACAGAATAGGAGGAGTGACCTATGAGGAAACTCTTCAGTTTCAATTTGAACGCACGTGGATTACTGCTAAGATTTTTGAATTCGAGTGGCAGCTTATTGAAAATGGATGCAGCAGTATACTGCACACCTTTTTGCACAAGAGTTAAGGAAGTCCGATCCAAATGGAGGTTTGATTTCTGCCGAGTATTAACCGAGTGAAAGCTGCTTATTGTTGGAAATAAACTAATATTGGTAACAAGAAATGACATTAAGGAATATACATATTGAGAGGCCAATGTCAAAATACCCAGACTCGTGAAAAGAGGATGACAAGAGGTTCGTGAACTCGCAGCACTTATTGCCCGAACCGCCCGTTTCTGAGCCAAAAATATCCTTCTAGAATGGGAAGAGTTACCTCAAAACATAACACCATACGACATAAGTGAATGAAAATAAGCAAACTAGGCTAATTTACGTGTCGAAATATCACTCACTTTCGATACCGTTCGAATAGTGAAAATGGCAGTATTAAGTCTTTGAACAAGATCCTGAACGTGGGCTTTCCACGACAGCTTACTATCTATCTGAACACCTAGGAATTTGAACTGTTCAGTTTCACTAATCATATACCCGTTCTGTGAGATAAAAACGCCAGGTTTTGTTGAATTGTGTGTTAGGAACTGTGATTTAAAGTTAGTTTATTTTCTACAAGCCATAAACTGAGGTCATGTACTGCTCTACTTGAAACCGAGTCAATGTTGCACACAACATCCTTTACTATCAAGCTAGTGTCATCAGCAAACAGAAATATTTTAGAGTTACCCATAATACTAGAGGGCATATCATTTATATAAATAAGGAACAGGAGTGGCCCCAACACTGATCCCTGGGGCACCCCCCACTTGACAGTACCCCACTCAGATCCCACATCACAGCCATTATCAACATTGTGAATAATGACCTTTTGCTGCCTGTTGCTAAAGTAAGAGGTGAACCAATTGTGTGCTACTCTCGTTATTCCGCAATGGTCCAACTTCTGGAGCAATATTGTGTGATCAACACAGTCAAATGCCTTTGTTAAATCAAAAAATACTCCAAGCATTCGAAACTTTTTGTTTAGCCCATCCAGTACCTCACAGAGAAAAGAGAATATAGCATTTTCAGTTGTCGAACGACTTCTAAAGCCGAACTGTACATTTGATAGCAAATTGTGTGATATAAAATGATCAATTAACCTTACATACACGTTTACATACATGTTTCAGGACCTCACTGGTAAAATTTGAGAAAAAATTAGGTCACATATGGGAGATTATTTTATGTTGAGAAACGTAATCTTTTCAACCCATCGCTCAGGAGTTGTGCATGTGATACATGAGTGGGAGTCTGAGAAAGAGTTATAACAATTGTACATAAACTACTTTATATTCAGGACAAGTTTGAATGAATTTGTAACTAGTAGTCTAAAGGTCTGTCCTGGACAGAATGAGGTGGTATGATGGTTAAGACACAGGACGTACATTTTGAAGGAGTGGGATTCAAACCCCCATCTGGCCTTCAGATTTAGATTGTCATAAAATCTCTAAATTGTTTGATACATATGCCAGGATGATTCCTTTTAAAAAGAGATTGCCCACTTTCTTTCCCCATCTGTGTCCAATGTTTATCCAAAGTCTAATCATCTTCTTGCTGATGAAATGTGAAGTCATAACTGTCCTGCATTAGTCTACTCTGTGCTTCATTTCATACTCGATGCATTTGCAGTAATTATTACCAAAAAGGATTCTATTTTACATCATGAAATACATCAGTAACTTCAGAAATCAGCTCAGCTCTAATGGCAGTAGCTGCTACATAAACCACCCATTTGACAGGCCTCAAATATAAGATGGAGAGGGTATTAAAATTGGTGAGAACTGACTGCACAACACTCCCTGCTTGACATATACAAAGTTTCCCAAAGTTAAAAGTTATCTGTGCATGTATAACAACTTTGAAATGCTCTCTATCATGTCGGAATCATAGGTTGTTGGACACAGTATCCAGAAATACCATAAATATTGTGCGTAGAATCTTGTGGAAAGCTGCTAGCAGAAATACAGGTATCCAGCATACATCCTCCATTTAAACAATGTTTAACAGAAAATAATCAGAAACTGCCAGTTCATCTTCACCAAAGCAGTTATAATCCCATTAGTATGCAGTATCAATTATCTTTATTACACCAGAACATTCCGGGACTCAGAACTAAAGTTGATGAACTACTCATTTGTATTGATGAAATGAATTCATCTAACTAAATTGACATAATCTGCCCCTCTGAACATCAAGTGACGACTGGTATAGATATGTTAGACATTTCAGGATTTAATGCAATCTTTCAGTAAACATTTACAGCAGTTATTAATGTTGTCTTTCAATCTAACTCACACTGTTAACTTTCCAACTAGGATCACTAAATCCTCAAGGACAGCCATTGATAACATTTTTATAGACAAATGAAATGAACAAAATAAAACCTGTAATAAATGGACTATCAGATCATGACATGCAGCTCCTTGTTTTAGTTGTAAATTCTAAGCAGATTATCAAGACTGCTAGATTGGAGTACAGGAGAGTAGTCGCTCAACCAAAAATTGAGTGTTTTAGAAAACTGCTCAAAGATATGAACTGAAGAGATGTTTATGGTGCTCATGACATGAATGGAAAAATAGAACACATTCATGAACAAAGTCAGTACCATGTTTGAAAACTGTTTTCCTCTAAAAGTTACTCAAATTAAACAGATGTCTATAATAAAACCATGGAATACACAAGGAATAAAGATTTCCTGTAAGACAAAAAGGAAAATGTATCTGTCGACCAAGAACAGCTCCAATACTGATGATTTAGCTAAATACAAGGAATACTGTAAAATATTTAAAAAAGTAATTCAGACATCTAAACAAATGCACTACCAGAAGAAGATAGCAATGTCAGGGAACAAAATAAAAACAATATGGGATATAGTGAAAGAGGAGACTGGTAGAACCAGAAAGGAACAGGAGCAAACAGCATTAAGGGTAAATGACACATTAGTAACCGATGGGCATAGTGTGGCAAATCTATTTAACAAGTACTTTATATCTGTTACTGATAGAATGGGATTGTCAGAATCAGTAAATAATGCCTTTGAATATCTGAAACTAGCCTTTACAAATAGCTTCAGGTACATGAGTATGTCACTCACTTCACCAAAAGAAATAACTTCCATAATAAAATCTTTAAAACAAAGCATTCTAGTGGCAAAGTTAATTAAGGTGTGTTCTTGTGAATTTAGTACAATTCTACGTTACTTGTGTAACCAGTCAATTATAACTGGGACATTTCCTGACTGGCTAAAATATGCAGATCTTAAGCCTCTGTTCAAGAAAGGGGATAAAGAGATACCACCAAACTACAGACCAATTTCACTTTTGCCAGCATTCTCAAAAATTTTAGAAAAAGTAATGTACAGGCAGCTTCCCAACCATCTGACCACAAGTAACATATTATCAAGAAAACAGTTTGGATTTCTGAAGGGTTCTGATATTGAGAAGGCTATTTACACCTGCAGTGAAAATTTACTTAATTAAATAACAAATTACAATCAGCAGGTATTTTCTGTGATTTGTTAAAGGCATTTGATTGTGTGAACCACAACATCCTTTGAAATAAATTAGAATTCTATGGTATCACAGGCAGTGCTGCAAATTGGTTCAAGTCATACCTCACTAACAGGAAACAAAGGGTGTCAGTGCAAGGGACTAGTGAATTAAGTCATCAGTCATCGTCAGAATGGGAAGAAATTACATGTGGAGTCCCACAAGGATCCATCTTAGGGCCATTGCTTTTTCTCGTGTACATTAATGATCTCTCATCAGTTACACTGCCAGAAGCAGAGTTCATTTTGTTTGCAGATGACACAAGTATTGCAATAAATAGCATGTTGAGTGTAGTTCTAGAAAGATCTGCTAATGTTATTTTCATGGATATTAATAAATAGTTTAAAGCCAACTCACTGACACTAAACTTCGAAAACACTCACTATATACAATTCAGAACCTGTAAGAGGTTTCCACCCAGCATATGCATAAAGTATGAAGAAGAGCAGATAGAAGAGGTTGATAGTTTTAAATTCCTGGGATTGCAACTTGATAATAAATTCAGTTGGTAGGAGCACACCACAGAACTGCAGAAACGCCTTAACAAATCTGTATTTGCAATTGAAGTGTTAGCAGATATAAGCGACTTAAAAAAGGAAAAGTTTGCATACTTTGCCTACTTTCATTCCATAATGTCATATGGTATGATATTTTGAGGTAACTCTTCAAGTCAAACAAAAGTTTTCAGAGTCCAAAAGCGTGTAATATGTATTATTTGTGGAGTAAATTCATGGATGTCCTGCAGAAACCTCTTCAAAGAACTGGGTATACTAACTACTGCCTCTCAGTATATTTATTCCTTAATGAAATTTGCCCTAAATAATATATCTCTTTTTCCAACAAACAGCTCAGTTCATACATACAACTCCAGGAACAAAAATGATGTGCACAAGGACTTAAAAGCACTTACTTTAGTTCAAAAAGGGGTCCACTACTCAGGAACACTTATCTTCAACAATTTGCCAGAAAACATAAAAAATTTAATTACAAATAAAGATCAGTTTAAAAGGAGCCTGAAAGACTTACTAGTGGCCAACTCCTCCTACTCCATTGATGAATTTTTTAATAGAAACAAATGATGTATTGTATATACTCATACTATTAGTATATTTAATGATAACTTGAAATGAGGTAATAATTCATCTGAAGTTTTGAATATTTGTGAACTTTGTTATAGAAAATTACATAATAAAAAAAGACAGTGGCGGCTCATGAGTATACATTCTGAGTGTTCACAGATTTTTAGATACAGACAAATTTGAGAGTGTGAAATTAATAGCATCAGCTGTAGAACAGTTATGCTTATCAACAAGTTTATCCAACTACACCCACTGTCAATAATTATAATAATAATAATAACAACAACAGTAGTAGTAGTAGTAGTAGTAATAATAATAATAATAATAATAATAATAATATACATAACTTATCTGACAAAAGAAAAAATTGTTTTCATGAATTTTGTTGTTTTGTACATAATTAAGTACAGTTTAGGACAATAAAGAAATAAGTTGTAAGCTTTCACAACTCTCCATTTTGCATTTTTGTGTAAGAGGGAGTTTTCATGGTTTTCAATTTTTTTCAGACAATTGTACAAGATCCCTAACAGATGTATATTCTCATGCCGCACCCACACAATTTGTGCTAATTGTACACTTCCATGTTACATGTTCGCCAATAGTCACACTTATTTGATTTCATCACTCTCTCAATTGAAGGATCTGTTCTTCAAGGCCCTAGTTCTTCTGCAGCTAACTTTTCCTGGTATTTTACTTTTCTGTTCCCAGAGTGAGATTTTTGCTCTGCAGCAGTGTGTGCTCTGATATGAAACTTCCTGTCAGATTAAAGCTGTGTGCTGGACCGAGATTTGAACTTGGGTCCTTCGCCTTTCATGGGCACGTGCTCTACCGACTGAGCTACCCAAGCACAACTCACGACCATTTCTCAAAGCTATATTTTTGCATTAGAATTTAAAATAGATTCTTCGTAGTTCAGGTTTACGCTGCACATGAAAGCCGATTTTTGCACAGTAAACAACCAATTCCAAACACAAAGTGCCATTTGTGGAAATGATTAAACTCGAGTAGTAATGTCTACCAACATGGTCACTTGACTAGAATAGAAATCAGGTGCTGAGATCCATAAGGGCCTAAAGCACACTGCTGTTGATCCCACATTTAAGTGAGTATCAGAGAAACCAATAAGACAGCTTTTCATGACTTTTCGTATATACAATGTGGGCCTATAGCACTTATAAACCTGACTCACCATAATTTCAACTGATTTCAGAAGCATGAATAAATGCTACAGTCTAACAGTCAACAGTGATATACTTTAGGCCCTTATGATTCTCAGCGCCTCAAATGGATTACCATATGATAAAATTCATAACTTAATATACTGTAACTAATTCAGAAACCCACAAAATAGGTTTACTGTCAGTACAACTTTAACATATGCTGATGTGCTCCCTGCCGCCGTTGGATAAGCAGCTGCAGCAGCAAGTCGTATAACCCTAGCTTACTTATTTGTTACATAGTTTAATTTCTTTGCGTGTTTTTGGGAACTTGCATTGTTTAATTCGTATATTTCGGGCGTATTATAGTATTTGAGGGTTGTAGCATCGCGCCTTAGTACCTGAATAGTGCAAATTCGCGTAGTCGTCTGTCTTCTGTTTTTGTTTTGAACAGCCAGTGTCGGTTGGTCACAGTCATTGTGCTCCCTGCCGCCGTTGGATAAGCAGCTGCAGCAGCAAGTCGTATAACCCTAGCTTACTTATTTGTTACATAGTTTAATTAATTTCTTTGCGTGTTTTTGGGTACTTGCATTGTTTAATTCATATATTTCGGGCGTATTATAGTATTTGACAGTTGTGGCATCGCGCTTTAGTGTTTACTTCGTAGATTCTTATTTAAATTGCGTGTGAGTTTCGTATAGGAGGTGCAGTTTCGAGTTTTAGTTGCTGTAATCGTAAATTCAGCAGATTGTAGCGCAGTCGTTAGGCATTTGTACAGGTTAGTTGATACATTCTTTGCGTGTTCCTCTTGCGTTATCTAGGCACCGACTCGTGTTTCAGTAACTGTTGTTAAACATCGATTAGAATGGACAGGGACTGCGATTGCTGTGTTCGGATGAGGGCTGACTTGGCATCCCTTCGCTCACAGCTGCAATCGGCGCTGACTTCGGTCGCGCAGCTTGAGGCTGTTGCCAATGGGCACCACTGTGGGGAGCCGGACTCGGGTATCATGGGGATGTCAACCTCATCCCGTCTGTCCCCAGATCGGTCTGCCGCTGTGGTTGCCCCGGTTGCTGCCCGCAGTGGAGCTGAACCCTCGCCTGTGGTTGATTGGGAGGTCGTTCCAAGGCGTGGCAGGCAGCGAAAGGCGTCCCCGGAAGCTGACCAGAAAGCCTCCCCGGTGCGTCTGACAAACCGGTTTCAGGCACTGTCTCTGGCTGAGCCAGATGCAGCTGCCTGCCCTGTTTCAGAGGATCATTCTCAGCCTTCAAGGTCCGGGCAATCGCAGAGGTTGGGCTTACTGGTAGTTGGGAGCTCCAATGTTAGGCGCGTAATGGGGCCCCTTAGGGATATGGCGGCTAAGGAGGGGAAGAAATCCAGTGTGCACTCCGTGTGCATTCCGGGAGGAGTCATTCCTGATGTGGAAAGGGTCCTTCCGGATGCCATGAAGAGCACAGGGTGCAGCCAGCTGCAGGTGGTGGCACATGTCGGCACTAATGACGTGTGTCGCTTTGGATCTGAGGAAATTCTCTCTGGATTCCAGCGGCTGTCTGATTTGGTGAAGGCTGCCGGTCTTGCTTATGAGATGAAGGCAGAGCTCACCATCTGCAGCATCGTTGACAGAACCGACTGCGGACCTTTGGTGCAGAGCCGGGTGGAGGGTCTGAATCAGAGGCTCAGACGGTTTTGCGACCGTATTGGCTGCAGATTCCTTGACTTGCGCCATAGGGTGGTGGGGTTTCGGGTTCCGCTGAATAGGTCAGGAGTTCACTACACTCAGCTGGCGGCTACACGGGTAGCGGAGGCTGTGTGGCGTGGACTGGGCGGTTTTTTAGGTTAGAAGGCCTCGGGAAAGTGCGGGATGGGCTGCAATGTCAAAGGGTGCTTGGCAATTACAGGACGTGCTTGGATCAAGGAACAGTCGGAATTATAGTTGTAAACTGTTGTAGTTGCGCTGGAAAAGTCCCTGAGCTTCAAGCGCTAATAGAAAGCACAGAAGCGGATATCGTTATAGGTACAGAAAGCTGGCTAAAGCCTGAAATAAGTTCTGCAGAAATTTTTACGAAGTCTCAGACGGTGTTCAGGAAAGATAGATTAGGCAGAATTGGTGGTGGAGTGTTGGTGTCTGTCAGTGGTGGTTTATCTTGTAGTGAAGTCGAAGTAGATACTCTGTGCGAATTGGTGTGGGTGGAGGTTATACTTAACAGCCGAATTAAGTTAATAATTGGCTCCTTCTACCGACCCCCAGACTCCGATGATACAGTTGCGGAACAGTTCAGAGAAAGTTTGAGTCTCGTAACAAATAAATACCCCACTCATACGGTTATAGTTGGTGGGGACTTCAACCTACCCTCGGTATGTTGGCAAAAATACTTGTTCAAAACCGGTGGTAGGCACAAAACGTCTTCCGAGATTGTCCTAAATGCATTCTCCGAAAATTATTTAGAGCAGTTAGTCCACGAACCCACGCGAATTGTAAATGGTTGCGAAAACACACTTGACCTCTTGGCCACAAACAATCCAGAGCTGATAGAGAGCATCATGACTGATACAGGGATTAGTGATCACAAGGTCATTGTAGCTAGGCTCAATACCATTTCTTCCAAATCCATCAGAAACAAACGCAAAATAATTTTATTTAAAAAAGCGGATAAAGTACCACTAGAAGCCTTCCTAAAAGACAATTTCCATTCCTTCCGAACTGACTATGCGAATGTAGACGAGATGTGGCTCAAATTCAAAGATATAGTAGCAACAGCAATTGAGATATTCATACCTCATAAATTGGTAAGAGATGGAACGGATCCCCCGTGGTACACAAAAAAGGTCCGAACGCTGTTGCAGAGGCAACGGAAAAAGCATGCGAAGTTCAGAAGAACGCGAAATCCTGAAGATGGGCTAAAATTTACAGACGCGCGAAATTTGGCACGTACTTCGATGCGAGATGCCTTTAATAGGTTCCACAACGAAACATTGTCTCGAAATTTGGTAGAAAATCCGAAGAAATTCTGGTCGTATGTAAAGTACACAAGCGGCAAGACGCAGTCAATACCTTCGCTGCGCAGTGCCGATGGTACTGTTATCGACGACTGCGCCGCTAAAGCGGAGTTATTGAACGCAGTTTTCCGAAATTCCTTCACCAGGGAAGACGAATGGAATATTCCAGAATTTGAAACACGAACATCTGCTAGCATGAGTTTCTTAGAAGTAGATACCTTAGGGGTTGCGAAGCAACTCAAATCGCTTGATACGGGCAAGTCTTCAGGTCCAGATTGTATACCGATTAGGTTCCTTTCAGATTACGCTGATACTATAGCTCCCTACTTAGCACTCATATACAACCGCTCGCTCACCGATAGATCTGTACCTACAGATTGGAAAATTGCGCAGGTCGCACCAGTGTTCAAGAAGGGTAGTAGGAGTAATCCATTTAACTACAGACCTATATCATTGACGTCGGTTTGCAGTAGGGTTTTGGAGCATATACTGTATTCAAACATTATGAATCACCTCGAAGGGAACGATCTATTGACACGTAATCAGCATGGCTTCAGAAAACATCGCTCTTGTGCAACGCAGCTAGCTCTTTATTCGCACGAAGTAATGGCCGCTATCGACAGGGGATCTCAAGTTGATTCCGTATTTCTAGATTTCCGGAAAGCTTTTGACACCGTTCCTCACAAGCGACTTCTAATCAAGCTGCGGAGCTATGGGGTATCGTCTCAGTTGTGCGACTGGATTCGTGATTTCCTGTCAGGAAGGTCGCAGTTCGTAGTAATAGACGGCAAATCATCGAGTAAAACTGAAGTGATATCAGGTGTTCCCCAGGGTAGCGTCCTGGGACCTCTACTGTTCCTGATCTATATAAATGACCTGGGTGACAATCTGAGCAGTTCTCTTAGGTTGTTCGCAGATGATGCTGTAATTTACCGTCTAGTAAGGTCATCCGAAGACCAGTATCAGCTGCAAAGCGATTTAGAAAAGATTGCTGTATGGTGTGTCAGGTGGCAGTTGACGCTAAATAACGAAAAGTGTGAGATGATCCACATGAGTTCCAAAAGAAATCCGTTGGAATTCGATTACTCGATAAATAGTACAATTCTCAAGGCTGTCAATTCAACTAAGTACCTGGGTGTTAAAATTACAAACAACTTCAGTTGGAAGGACCACATAGATAATATTGTCGGGAAGGCGAGCCAAAGGTTGCGTTTCATTGGCAGGACACTTAGAAGATGCAACAAGTCCACTAAAGAGACAGCTTACACTACACTCGTTCGTCCTCTGTTAGAATATTGCTGCGCGGTGTGGGATCCTTACCAGGTGGGATTGACGGAGGACATCGAGAGGGTGCAAAGAAGGGCAGCTCGTTTTGTATTATCGCGTTATAGGGGAGAGAGTGTGGCAGATATGATACACGAGTTGGGATGGAAGTCATTACAGCATAGACGTTTTTCGTCGCGGCGAGACCTTTTTACGAAATTTCAGTCACCAACTTTCTCTTCCGAATGCGAAAATATTTTGTTGAGCCCAACCTACATAGGTAGGAATGATCATCAAAATAAAATAAGAGAAATCAGAGCTCGAACAGAAAGGTTTAGGTGTTCGTTTTTCCCGCTCGCTGTTCGGGAGTGGAATAGTAGAGAGATAGTATGATTGTGGTTCGATGAACCCTCTGCCAAGCACTTAAATGTGAATTGCAGAGTAGTCATGTAGATGTAGATGTAGATGTAGATGTCCAATCTAATTTTACTACAATATATAGTGAGTGAATTAGCATATCTTGCGAGTGTGCTGTCATCTAGCAGAATGTGTGCCAAGCAAACAGGGATAGAACTGTGCCGGTGTGCTACCACCTGCTGGCACTGACGTAAACTTCTAGTTGAGTAGTGACAAGGGCTAGCTGTGCATGCCATGAACTGTGCACATTGTGTTATCAAATCCATATGTATTTGGCCCGTAAGGCAATTACATCATGTGAGTTTGCACATATGTGAAAGCTCCTTAAAACGTGCACAAATGATGGTGTGCTTGCGACCCTGATGCCAAGTTTCACGGAGTATAGAGGAGCAGTAGTGCGGAAAATTTATGTGCTGTATCTTTCAGGTGCAGCATCTGTGTTATGTTTAACGGCATTCAAAGAAAAATGAACAATAAATCCACAAGGTATTGAAAGTAAGGGTGATCACATGCTCTTGTGCTCTTATACAGCAGCCATCATTGAATAAAGGCTAAACTGAATGGGGTATCAAAGCTTTCTGTTCTTACTTCTGTTGAAACATACTGGCAGATTAAAACTGTGTGCCAGACTGGGACTCAAACCTGGGATTTTTGCCTGTATACCTCAATTGTTGGATGTTTGTGTTAACAATGTGTATCATTTGTTGTTGTTGTTGCATTTTCACATAGATGTCAAAGAACGTGTTGTAATACTTTTAGTATGGTTGTATGTTGGCTCCTATTTTGTGTTACATCATAATATGTACTAAATTGACGCTCATTGATACTGCCAGAGAGAGAGAGTGTTTTTGCCTTTACTCCTTAAATCATTTGTATTCCACCAAGAACTCGTTATCATATTTATACTGTCTAAATATTTTGCTTACTAAATCCTTCATGCAAATATACCACAATAGCTCTTGTGATGGGCCTTCAGCATCATTAGCTATTTCATATATATCTTCAATTCTCAATCAATCAACAACTTATTGTGTCCTTTTATCTTTGATTACGGTTTTCGGATACATTCTATGTGTACTAGCTTCAAGAGATATGTGAGTGCAGACTTTCTCAGCATATTCCAATGATAAAATGTCCTTGAATGATCAGCTCAGTGGTGGCGATGTCTTGTTGCAATGTTTCAATGAGTTTTATACCTGTCATCGTCAGGTGGAGAAGTGTCAGGGTGCTGTGTGCCTCTTATGTATATAGTCCCTGGACTGCTGACGTCTTCTGTGGCTGGGCCAAACATGCGCTTCTGGAAGAGGGCAGTGCACTGGTGGTTTGGGCACCAAGGCCCAGTGTCTGTCCATTCTGTCTGCGAACACTGCTGCCTTCATAATGGACCATTCTTGTTTTAGTGTTGCAATTGCGGAATCCTACACTGCGCTGAACTGAAACTCGGTATCACAGATTATTAGGTTGTTGTTGGGACATATTTCTATCACCTCTTTGACAATCTAGTATCTGAATGTGTTGGCACTGCATAGCTTCTTCATTTTTTCAGAATCGAAGGTATGTTCGTGACATGGAGAGAGATGGATGTGCCAACAATTTCTGTGCTGTCGAAAGGCCTAAATGTTGCTCCAGTTTGAATAACAATACTGAAACGTGACATCATCAGCAGTGTCAAGCAAGTCGTTCGTGAACACCCATTGGAGGCCACTGGAGAAGTGAGAAGGGAGACATGCACAGCTCCTGAAAAATTAAGAATACTGAAGAACATCATTTCAGCATTGGAACACAGGGCACTATGGGCACTACTGGCCCTACATGATGACAAGGATATTGTGGTCTTAGCAGCATACAAAGGCAATGTAACAGTGTTACTGAAGTCAGAAGATTACTGGCAGAAGATTGACACTTTATTGCAAGTTCTGGCATACAACAACTGGGGAAGGATGCAACAACATATATGACATGGAAGGCAATCGATCTGCTCAGGAATTCAGGACTGAACAGGAACACCATCAGATGACTTTAAGCCAGGGTACCTCCGCCACCACGACTGTATGCCCTCCCAAAAATACTCAAGAAGGGAGTTCCACTGCAGCCTGTATTGAACACCATAAACTTGCTGACATATGGGACAGCCAAACATCTAGCACAGCTGCTAACATCTCTCATGGGTCACTGTCCACACCACATTGAGAACTCCACAGAATTTGTGAAAGTGTTCCAAGGATTACTTGTGGATGAGGAGGAGTCACTAGTCAGCATTGATATTGCATCACTTTTCACCAGTGTACCACTGGAAGATTCCTTAGCTTTACTTGAGGACCAGTTTGATGAGGACAGTCAAAATATTTTGATATGTACTAGCCACCGCCTATTTCAGATGTGGTGGGAAATCATACGAGCAAATAGATGGGGTTGCTATGGGTATCCCATTAGCTCCAGGTATGGCTAATCTATACATGAGACACTTAAAGGATGTAGTACTGAATACTGCCCGCCTAAAACCAAAGGAATTCTACAGATATGTAAATGACATCTTAGTGGTGTGGCCAAGGCAGTGTTTCTGTGTCATCACAGTGATATACACGACAGCATCAAATTCACTATGGAGACAGAAGAGAATCAAGCCTACTCTTCTTAAATATTTTGTCAAGAGAAGACTGGACGCCACGTTGAGACACTTGATCTGCAGGAAGAAGACCCACACAGACCTTTTCCTTAATGCTCTGAGTTGCTACAATCCAACACAATGCAATTCGAAAGTAACCATGTCAGTACGTAGAGTCAGGCCCATCTGCGCCAGGAAGAGGTTGCGTGCAGGAAACTTGACACCAATAAGATGTGCCTTACAGACTGAGAAGAGGATGGAGGACAAACTACCAGAAGAAGAACCAAAACATGTGGCATTCCTGCCATATGCAGGCACAGACAGCCAAGACCATGAGAATAATGGGGAAGCATCAAATGAAGACCATTTTTCATGCAACGTGGAAAATTAAGAACACGCTTTGCTTGACCAAAGACTGGTTAGGGCTGGGTATTTACAGTATCGAGTTAAATGTAGGGTGCAGTACATCAGATGGACACGACGATGTACCTAATAGCACTGTACGGAACACTTCAGAAGCATTCAACAAGGGCAGACAGACAAGTCCACAGTAGCAGAGTATAGAATCAGCTAGGAGCACACCTTTGATTTTGAATGCCTGAAGAAGCTATGCAACACTAACAGATTCTGGGATGCAGTTGTCAAAGAGGTGACAGAAATAGGTCTGCCCAACAACCTAATAAACCAGGATAGTGGGTTTCAACTCACTGCAGTGTGAAATTCTGCAGTTGTGAAAATATGACAGGAAAACTCTGTTCTGAAGTTGTCATTATCTGTGGACAGAATGTACAGACATTGGGACTCGATGCCCACACCACAACTGCACCTTGTTCCCCCCACCACGAGCTGCACTGCATTCCCCAACCACAGGTGAGACCCACTCTTCAGGAGGCATGTGATTGGCCTAGCTGCAGAAGAGGTCAGTAGTTCAATGGCTATATAAGGAACTCAGAACACACCATTCCATCACTTCATCTCAAGATAATGCGTATGAAACTCCCTGAAATAATGTGACAAGACGAGGCCATCACTTGGCTGATCATGTGAGAGAAGATATTATCAGCTTCAAGGGAATTATAGGAAGTTTCAAATTGACCACATATTCCTTAACAGTTCAGAATGCCCCCTTGAACAATTTTCTGATGGCACTAATTCATGTGGAACAAAGAATTTTATGATTGAATGGAATTCCAGTTTGTCCATTTGAATGACATGTACTGCATGACAGCTATAAAATGCAGATCAGATTGGCACTTCAAGCAACACAACATGCTAAAAAAAAGTTTTGTATATCAATGTCATTTCTCTGCAAGGCTGTTTAATTTTTGCATTCTACTTATACAGTTAATATTTCAATCTCTGCTTGTTACCTCATACTATACTAGTTTGTAGCTGACCTCTGACTCTCTCTGTCAGTGAAAATTATTTTTTGTTGCTAGTGGCATTTCTGAATATAAGACTCATTGCCTTCCCTCTCCTAAGACCACCCCACTTCATTACTGAAAGATGCTAATGTTAAACACAATTGTTTCAGATATACATGATCATATCAGAATTTTACTTCATATGTCTTTTCTGTTTCTTGTAATTCAGTAAAATATTACATTGTTGATACATACTCATTTTCACAATTGTGGTACATTAAAAACTTGATTTTTAAAGATAGATGATTGAGTAGTCTTATGAGAGTAAATAGTATATAATATCAAGTTGACATCCCTTTATCAAACTCTAAGATGACTAGATTAGTGACTTAAATATGTTTCAATATAATAATTTATTACCTTAGTCACGTAAATTGGCAACATATCCATTTTTAAAGAAATGTGTTCAGTTGTGGTTCTGCTCAGGAGGATGTCAACAGGAGAAACAAAATTGTCATTCTACGGATGGGAGTGTGGAATGTCAGATCCCTTCATTGGGGCGGTAGGTTAGAAAATTGGAAAAGTGAAATGGATAGGTTGAAGTTAGATAGAGTGTAAATTAGTGAAGTTTGGTGGCAGGAAGAACGGGAGTTCTTGTCAGGTGGTACAAGATTATAAATACAAAGTCAAACAGGGTAATGCAGAAGTGGGTTTAGTAATGAATAGAAAATTGGAATGTGGGTAAGAAACTATGAACAGCATTGTGAATGCATTATCATAGCAAAGGTAGACACGAAGCCCACACCTACCACGGTAGTACAAGTTTACATGCCAACTTGCTCTGCAGATGAAGAGGAGGCTGAAGATATGTATGATGAGGTAAAAGAAATTATTCGGATAGTTAAAGGAGATGAAAAGTCAATTGTTATGGGGGACTGAAATTCAATAGTAGGAAAAGAAAGAGAAGGAAAAATAGTAGGTGAATGTGTACTTGGGGAAAGGAATGAAAGAGGAAGCTGCCTAGTAGAGTTTTGCACAGAGCATAATTTTATCATTGCTAACAGTTGGTTTAAGAACCATAAAGGAGGTTGTATACATGAAAGAGATCTGGAGACACTGGAAGGTTTCAGATTGATTATATAATGTGTAGATAGAGATTTAGGAACCAGATTCAGATGTGGATGCTGGCCACAATTTATTGATTATGAACTGTAGATTAAAATTGAAGAAATTGGAAAATGATAGTAAATTAAGGAGATTAGACCTGTACAAGTTGAAAGAACCAGAGGTTGTTGAGAGCTTCAGGATGAGCATCAGGCAATGGTTGGCTAGAACAACAGAAAGGAATACAATAGAAGGTGAATGGGTAGCTTTAACAGATGAAATAGTGAAAGAAGCAGAAGATCAAATACGTAAAAAGACAAGGCCTAGTATGAATCTTTGGATAACATAAGAGATACTGACTTTAATTGAAGAAAGGAGAGAATTTAAAAATGCAGCAAATAAAGCAGGTGAAAGGGAATACAAGCATCTAAAAATTGAGATCGACAGGAAGTGCAAAATTGCTAAGCAGGAATGACTAGAGGACAAGTGTAAGGATTTAGAAGCATATTTCCCTAGAGGAAAGGTACATACCACCTACAGAAAAATTGAAGAGGCCTTTGGGCAAAAGAGAAGCACCTGTATGAATATCAGGAGCTCAGAAGGTAAAACAGCCCTAAGCAAATAAGGGCAAGCTGAAAGGTGGAAGGAGTATACAGAGGATCTATACAAGGGAGATGAACTTGAAAGCAATATTATAGAAAGGGAAGAGGGCACAGAAGAGGATGAGATGGGAGATAGGAGACTGCAAGAAGAATTTGACAAGGCTCTGAAAGACCTAAATTGAAACAAGGCTCTGGTAGTAGACAACATACTGTCAGAGTTACTGATAGCCTTAAGAAAGCCAGCCATGAGAAAACTCCCCCATCTGGCATGCAAGACGTTTGAGACAGGCAAAATACCCTCAGCCTTCAAGAAGAATGTAGTAATTCCAATTCCAAAGAAAGCAGTTGCTGACAGGTGTGAAAACTACTGATCTATCAGTTTAATAAGTCATGGTTGCAAGATACTAACATGAGTTCTCTACAGATGAATGGAAAAACTGGTAGCAGCAGACCTCAGGGAAGATCAAGTTGGATTTCGGAGAAATGTAGGATCACGTGAGTCAATACTGACTCTACGACTTACCTTAGAAGACAGGTTAAGGAAAGGCAAACATACATTTATAGCATTTGTAGACTTGTAGAAAGCTTTTGACAGTGTTGACTGGAATACTCTCTTTGAAATCCTGAAGGTAGCAGCTGTAAAATACAAGGAATGAAAGGATATTTACAATTTGTACAGTAACCAAAGGGCAGTAATAAGAATCAAGGGGCATGAAAGGGAAGCAGTGGGTGAGCAGGGAGTGAGACAGGGCTGTAGCCTATCCCCAATGATATTCAATGTGTACATTGAACAAGGAGTAAAGGAAACCAAAGAAAAATTTGGAGTAGGGCTTAAAGTTCAGGGAGAAGAAATACAAGTGTTCAGGTTTGCCAATGACATTGCAATTCTGTCAGAGACAACAAAGAACTTGGAAGAGCTATTGAACGGAATGGACAGTGTTTTGAAAGGAGGGTATAAGATGACCAGCAACAAAAGCAAAATCAGATGATGCTAAAGGAATCAGATTAGTAAGCAAGTCACTTAAAGTAGTAGATGAGTTTTGTTATTGTGCAACAAAATAAATGATGATGACTGAAGTACAGAGGATATAAATCTGGCCCAACACTCGATAGCTCATAGTTTTTTCACTAGATGGCAGTGTGGGACAGTGTCAAATGCCTTCCTGAAGTCAAGGAACAGAGAATCAACCTGAGCTACAGCACTATGTATCTCGTGGAGGAACAGAGCAAGCTGAGTTTTGCAAGATCTCTGTGGAATCCATGTTGATTTTTATGGAGGAGATTTTTCTTCTCCAGAGACGCCATAAGTCTAGAGTATAAAACATGGTCCACAATTCTACAACAGGTTAACATCAACAGTACAGGCCTCTAATTATGTGCATCTGCCCTATGACCCTTTGTAAACACGGGGATGACCTGCACTTTTTTTCCAGTTGCTAAGTGCCCATCGTTGCTTGAACAAACTACAACAAACTGCTGCTGGAAGGGGAGCAAGTTCTTTCTTATAATCTTTGCAGAATCTTACAGGTATCTGGTCATGATTTCTTTCCACTACTAAGCACTTGTACTTGCTCTTCTGTTTGTCAGTTGGTTACCTCAATATCTGCCATTTTGACATTCATATGATGATTGAAAGAGGAACCATATTGTGATTGTCTGCAGTGAAACAATCTTGGAAGACTGAATTCTGTATTTTGGCCTTCTCTCTATCATCTTCCATTTTGCTGCCAGTAAGGTCACTGAGAGTCTGAATAGATGATTTTTGAACTGCTTACTGAATTTATGTAAGAACAAAGCCTCTTAGAAATGTTAGTCAGATCAGTTGACAAAATTTTACTTCTAAAGTCATTGAACACTTGTCTCATCGGCTCAGCTTTTTGTTTGGCGACTAGGTTTTGATTTGTCTTGAATCTGTGATGAAACTCTGTTTGTTTATGTAGCAGTTTTCTAACATGACCATTAAACCACAGCGGATCTATCCAATCCCTTGAGACCTTGCTCAGAACGTACTTGTCTAAGGCATACTGAATGAGGCTTTTGAATTTTTTTCAGTTCGTGTTCCACAGCTTCATCCTTAGCACTGAATATTTTATGTTGACTACTCAGATACTATGCAATTTGTATCCTGTCACTCTTGCTAAGAAAAAATATTTTCCTGTCTTTCTAAATATTCCTTGTAATAATTTTAACTAACATTGTACGGAGGTAAGACTGATACTAGCTGTTTTTACTGATTCCTTTTCGTACCCATTGTCATAGTCGCTATCATGGCCTTGTCATCACTGATACCTTCCTCTGTTATCTGATTCGCTATTTTAGGTCTGTCTTTTGCAAGGACATCTAGGACATTACCTTCACAACTTGGTTACCTTATTATGTGATTGAAGTACTTCTCAGATAAGACATTCAGAATAATGTCACACAAATCCCTGTCTCTGGCACCTATTTGGATAGAATTATTCTCTCAGTCTAGGCCTTGCAAGTTGAAGTCACCCCTATTATCAGGGAGCGATCAGGAAAATTATTAACGATGTTCTGCTGATTGTCTCTGAAGTCCTCCACCACTAAATTTTCTGGCCGAGGTGATCTGTAAGAGCATCTGATTACCAGTTTTGACTGATCTTTGATGCTTAACTTCACCCAGATTAATCTGCATTCATAATCCGTTCTAACCTCGCTAGATATTATTGAATTCTTTACTGCAATAAATATGCTGCCATCATTGGTGACTAACCTATCCTTGCCATAAATATTACAATCTGGCCTTACAATTAATTGCCATTCACTTCCGGTTTCAATCAACTTTCTGTTCCTAATACTATGTGGGCATTATAACCTTCAACAAGCAATATTAATTCTGGGACCTTTCCTTGGATGCTCCTGTGGTTTACTAATACCATATAAACCTTTTCCATATCCAGTAAATGAGGACAAGCATTTCCTGAGAGCATTCTGGCCAATGTGTCTTTGATTTTGGCTGGCTATTCGTCACACATACTCCACTACCCAAGTATCCACTTCTTGCATGTAGTGCATGCCTGACCTGTTAAGGAGATTCCTGCAATTCTCCACTCGATAGAGGAGGTTGAGAAATTAGCACCTGATACTGCTGCAGAATCATCTGAGCCTCTGGTTTAGACCTTTCGTCCTACTCCAAACCAGAGGACCACAATCAGACTTGGGTGTGATGCTACAAATAGTGAGCTTGGCCTGCACCCCATATGATGCTAGCATGTACCATTATTTCCAGCTAGTTGCACCCGGTGTGTTTGATAGCCACCATCAGAGCTTCCTCCACATCTCAGACAAGGCCCCCACAGCAAACATTTTGAGTTTGCAATGTCATTCTTTCCCACCCTGCCCACTATTTCCCCAAGAGGCTTAGTTAGCCACCTAATGTTGGAGCTCTCAGTGTTTAATATGTTTGCCCTTTGCCCTTCTCCAGACTGGGCAGGAAAATTAGAGAGGAAGTGGGGGGGTGGGGGGCATATTAAAGACAAAATTCTGTAAGAAACAGAATTTGTGGCTAATCTTTTAAGCTTTTCGTTCACTTTTTAAGGGAAATTAATGAATCTCTTTGCCTTATCATTCAATAGTCCACCTTCATGTAGAGTAAGTTGGTGTATACAGTCTTCCATTATTTTTTGGGACAGTTTAAGGCAATAACTAAACAAAATATTACATTAATGCATAATGTGTGTAGCCTTTTACCAGTTTTCGAAACTACAGCTAATGCAAGTATTATTTAATAGTCCGAAATTTATTTATTTATTTATTTATTTATTTTTATATTTTTAGTGCCTCAGATTTGATATGTAGCTGGGAACTCATTAATTGTACAGGAATTAAGTAATTTAAAATTTGACACATTATTTATTTGTTGTATTGTCATTGCCTACTACATTAGGTTACCTGTCTCAAATTTAGATATTTGGTGCATAGCTTTAAAAAAAAAGAACAATTTTCCATTCCAGCATAAAAGATTGAATGGAAAAAGATCTTTTTCCGCAAAGTAGAAATAGCCTTATAACAGATGTTGAGCATAAGATTAATGGCAGTTTAGTACATGAAACAGAGAAACAAACTGAATCAGCAATCTTAATGGTGCCACCCACACAACTGTATGACTGTGAAATGGAAATCCGAAATACAAAGAAAACAAAACATAAAAATACAGTTGATAAACTTTAACTCCTAAAAAGGGCATGTAGACAAAGTATAATATATGGAGTAAGAATAATTCAGATTAGTTTCAAAATAGTTAATTATTTTGTTTTTATAGAATGTTATTTTTGATAATATAATGGAGGACCACTTGATTGATGTTTCTATGTTATGTCATTTGTGTTCTTATTCTTATAATATTTTTCTTTTTGTTTCAGTTTATGGGAACATCACACCACAAGCTAGACAGGTAATATGACTGCTCAAGATAATATACACTGCCTGACAAAGAAAGTGAAGCTCCCTGAAGGGGAGGGATAAATGAAATGTTGAAGGTTGATAGAGCAGGCATTGTTATTTCAGGGATTGCAAAATTGATTCAAATTTACAAAGAACTTGGCAGCATGAGCCCATTTGTTAGTACGACATGGCACCATCTCTGGGCTGGGTGCATGCACTAATTTTGCTGGGAAGGGTGTCGTAAAGCCATTGTACCCTCTCCTGAGACAAGCTGCTAACTGGTCCTTGACATCCCGGATGCTAGCAGTGGGATGGAGTTGATGTCTGAGCTTGTCCCACATAGGTTCTATTGGGGACAGAATGGGGATCTTGCTGACCATGGGAGTATCTCAACACCACGCAGACAATTCATAGCCGTATGTGAATGAGCATTGTCCTGTTGAAGAATGACCACGATACTGTCACATGAGAGGTAACACATGAGGGCCTGATCTCTAATAGATCCCCACGTCATGACATGAGGAGTAACACTGTTGTGCCTCTTGAAAATAATGAGAGAATGGAACCCTTCATCAAGCTGTCTCAGTACTCACCGATAATGTTCACCCAGTGTAGAGCAAAACCGCAATTGATGGCTGAACACAGCACAATATCACCAGCAGTCCATGCTTTCTGATCACAGCACCAGCCCAAATGCAGCCATTTGTATTGTGTTGGTAACAACCATCTACCCACGGTTCCATAACGCTCTAGTCTGGCTGCTGGTAGTATCTGGCAAATGGTACAGGATGACACAGACTGTTGCAATGAGTCCATTACTTGTCCTCGGATGTCAGGTGCAGAAGCCAAGGGGCTATGATGTGTTTGATGCTCCTCTCTTGTGATGGTCAGATGTGGCCAATCAGTATCTGGAAGATGAGTGTACCTGCTCTCACATCCCCATGCAGTCCAACATCGTACCGCTGTCACATCCAGATGCTCCACAAAGCTCAATATTGTGCAGTTCGATTAGCTGGCCAGATTGAGACCCAGAGTGAGACCCTCTTCAACTCTCTTAGGTGTTGATAATTCTGTCTTGTATGAGTAAGCGGGATCTCCATCTTCTACAGTAATCACTCAGTATCTGATGTTGTTCACAACTCTACCAGGCACAGTAGCAACAATAATGTACTCCGGTGGCCATTCTACCTGTCACAGAGAATTGCGACTGTACTTATTTACATACCCACTGATTGTTCGTACATGTACAATATGTGACCACGTCTTCTGGGTGCATCACTTTTTCTGTCAGGCAGTGCATGTGTACCATTAAAAATGAATAAATCACTTAAAATACTTTGCTCTATTTTGTGTGTTACTTCTGCAGTGAACCACATAAATTTAATGGTACATGTTAAGAAGCAAATATAAGATTTGCAGACATACCTTGATACAAAATATTTTATTTGTTTTGCTCTAATACAATGACAGAAAAAAAATTATCGCATTGCCAAGGAGGAGTTGTGCGACACGTTTGAAAGTTGGTAGGTATGTTCCTACACCCAAAAGATGATGTCTTTTTCAAATTTTGCACCAGTCACTCAAGAGTGATGCTAGTAGTGCCACTATGAGGATGTAAATAAAGTTTTCTGTAAACACATGCTGTAATGGTCATCAGTGTTAGTTACCTTTGAGATTGGACATGAGATGATGATAGTTAACAATGCCTTTAAGGCACCATCAACACCACCTCAATGAGGTTGAACAAGATCAAGTAATAGGGTGACAAGAAGCTGGATCCCTCCGCAATATTGCAGAAAGACATGACAGGAATGTAGCCACTGTACATGACTGCTGGCAGTCATGATCAAAATAATGTACGGTCACAAGAAGAGTCTGCTCTGGATGGCCACATTGTTGTACTGAGAGGGAAGACCTTTGTGTTCAGGGTATGGCTGTGGCATATCGTTCCGCATCTGCAGTAGCAATTTCGGTAGCAGCAGTCACCACAGTGACACAACAAACTGTTACAAATCAGTTACTTAAAGGACAGGTCTGAGCCCAGATGCTCTGTAGTGTGCATGTAAGTGATGTCAAGCGAGAGCTTGTTGGAGGTCAGGGTGGAGGTCAGTTGGGTTTTCTGATGAAAGCAGGTTTTGCCTCGGTGCCAGCGATGGTTGTGTGTTGGCTAGGAGGAGGCCAGTTGAGACCTGCAACCAACCTGGCATTTAGCTGGACACACTGGACCTGCACCTGTAGGTATGGTCTGGGGTGTGATTTTGCATGATAGCAGGAGCACTCTAGTGGTTATCCCATGCACCATGACTGAAAAATTGTACATCAGTCTAGTGATTCAACCTGTTGTACTGCCATTTGTGAACAGCATTCCGGGGGATATTTTCGAACAGGATAACACTTGCTCACATACCACTGTTCTAATCCAACATGCTCTGCAGTGAGTCAACATGTTGCCTTGGCCTGCTCTATCACCAGATCTGTCTCCAAGGGAGCACATATGGGACATCATTGGACAACAACTCCAGCATCATCAACAAACAGCATTAACCATTCCTGTATTGCCCCACCAAGAGCAACAGGCATGGATCTTCATCCCACAAACTGACATCCACACCTGTACAACAGTACAATACAATGCAAACATGTTTGCATTCTTGCATTCAGCATCCTGGTGGTTATACCGGTTATTAATGTACCAACATTACACACATATAATGGCTTATCTCGAACTTGCAGTACCTGTGATCTTGCAGTGTTAATCACTTAAATATGTTACCCAGACGAACGTATTCCCAAAATTTCATTATTCTTCATTAATTATTTTTTTCTGTCGGTGTATATTCAGTACGTGTCTGACCACAAACCCAAGCATTAGCATTTTTAGTAATTTATCACATCTTTCACTTCTGGCAGTGATTTGTTAATGTGAAAAATTATAAGCTGCACCATCATTTGGAATTCACAATCCACATTAAAATGTATGTCCCTTATAATTGTTTAAGTCAAGCAGATCAAAGTCAGAAGTAAAAGTCACACTATCTCCAATACAACAGTAAAGCACTGTTGATTTCAACGTGTGTCTGTGGCACATCATACTGCAACTGCAGCAGTAATTTGAGCAGCAGTTGGCATCACAGTGTTGAGCACAGCTTCATTCATTTATGTTTGGCAGAGTATTAACATCATTGCTATATTTTTAATTATGGTAGAACTTTGAAAAAATTAGTTTTGGTAAAACAAATGCTTTTTTGTTTACTTTTGTTAAAGAAATTTCAGCAATTGACTCTAGATTTGTATTCATTATGATGTACATTGAAATAGCGTAAATTTCTTTCAAAAAGTTTTGCGTGACTGTGGTCCCTCATGAGGGAAAAAATATGAAAATCAAATGGTGTTTTCACATTGAGGCAAATCCTCAAATCCTACATTTTTTCTTGCAGGCTTGAATCAAGCAAAAAGTGTGCAATAACTCCAGCTTTATAATTCAGACTGCCAGTGATAAATGGAAAAATTATCATATCTGTGTAGATTTCATCAGAAAGTAATTGATTTTTGGCAAAAAAAGATAGTACTGGAATAGTTTTGTGTAATAACTGGAAAAATTCACTTTTCATCTTGAGAGTTAGAGAAAAAAGAAAGCTTATCCTGTTAAGAGACATTTGAAAAATACAGGAATGTTATTCTGAAATTGGTCTTAATGGCTTAAGGAACAAGCATGCATTCAAAAGGAGAACTGGCTTACTCATTGTAGCTTTTGATATGGTTCCAGCAACACTGCAAAATGTGCTAGACTGTTGGTTGAGGCAGACTGGCTGTTGAGGCATTTAGGAAGGTTACCATACCGAAGCACACTCAACACCATTCCTTGAAGTGGCATTATATCAGAATAGTGTTGTGTGGGGAATAGGATGTTGTAGAGTTAAGTGAAAAATCTAATTGTTGGTTCATTTGTGCAAGAAAAAGGCTGTTGGAAGATCTAAATTAATATGATCTGATGCAGACTATATTTTTTTTTGCAACCAGGGTGCAGGGGAACAGTAGCACAACCATAGACAATATTTTTATTCATTCTTCATTACTAGATGGGCATTCTGTTAGTAAAAGGGTGACAGGCCATTCAGACAGTGATGCACAAATTTTAACACTAAAAAGTTTTTGTACTTGAACAAATGTTATATATAATTATAGACTATGTATAAAAGCTAATTCAACAGCAGTAGATGGTTTTTTAAAACCTCGTTAATGAACAAGATTGGCAGGATGTTTATAGCGCCGATAATATAGATGACAAATATGCCTTCCTTAACACATTTCTCATGCTTTTTAAAAGTTGCTTTCCATTAGAACATTCTAAACAGGGTACTAGCAGTAAGCGGCAGCCTGGGTGTCTGACTAGTGGGATAAGGATATTGTGTAGAACAATTCACCAGCAATGCTCAGAAAGTGATTGTTAAATACAGTACATATATATGACTGATCAGTAACTTCAATAACAGACAGCAGAAGGTCATTCTCCACAGTGTTGAGAATGGCTATGATGTGGGGTCTGAGTGGGACCAATTACATGGGGGGGGGGGGGGGGGGGGGGTGCTGAAGGGATCAGTGCTGGAGCTGCTCCTGTTCCTTACTTATATAAATGTGAGGGATAAAGGGACCAAACTACAGGGTCATCAGTCCCACACAAAATAGACAAAATAATATTGAGGAAGTACTGACATAAACATTCTCAGTGTTCTGTTGTACCACTAGAAATACATTTGCATGGTCATATTTGGGTGTCCTGTGCAGTGATTTGGTGATAAAAGTAAACCCAGCAGGCGCCATGTTGATTTACTTGTATGTGAAGATAAAGTGCCACATTTGGTGTATTTAATATTTGTGTTTGTGTAAAATTAGAGAGATTTACAGAGAAAAGAGAAGGTGCTGTATGAGTATCAAGAGTTCAGTGGCAAGCCACTACTAAGCAAAGAAGGGAAACCTGAAAGGTGGAAAGAATATGTAGTACATCTATATACGTGAAACAAACTTGAGAACAATATAATAGAAAGAGAAGAGGAGATGTGTGAAAACGAAGTGGGAGGTGTGGTACTCTGAGAGAGACATAAGTGGAAACAAGGCTCTATGAGTAGATAACATTCCTCCAGAATTATTGAGATCCTTGTGAGAACCAGCCATGACAATGTTATTCCATCTGGTGTGTGAGATATTAGACAGACTTCAGGAAGAATGTAATAATTCCAATTCCAAAGGAGGCAGGTGCTGACAGGTGTGATAATATCAAGCCATCAGCGTAATACGCCATGGATGCAAAATATTGACATGAATTACTTACAGGAGAATGGAAAAACTGGTAGAAGCCTACCTCACGAAAGAGTCCTAAGACTTGTCCTAGAAGATACATTGAAGAAAGGCAAACATACATATAGAGAAAGGCTTGGACAATGTTTATTGGACTACACTCTTTGAAATTTTGAAGGTAACAGAGATAAAAAAAACAGGAAGTGAAGGATTGTTTACAACTTGTACAGAAACGAGACTGTAGTTGAAAAAATTGAAGTACGTGAAAGGAACGTCATAGTTCAGGAGGGAGTTAGGCATGGTTGTACTCTATCGTTGATGTTATTCTGTCTGTACAGTGAACAAGCTGTGATGAAAACTGAGGAGAAATTTGAAAAGGGAATTACAATTAAGGGAGAAGGAAATAAAAATTTCGTGGTTTGCCGATGATATTGTAATTCTGGCATAGATGGCAAAGGACTAGGAAGAGTAGTTGAATGGTGTGACTAGAATCTTGAGAACAGATTATATTATGAGCATCAGTAACACTAAAAGAAGGGTAATGGAATGTAGTTAGATTAAATAAGGCGATGTTGAGGGCATTAGATGAAGAAATGAGGCACTAAAAGTATAGTACATGAGTTTTTCTGTTTCGGCGGCAAACTAACTGATGGTGGCTCAAGTGCAAAAGATATAAAAAGAAGACAGGCAACAGTAAGAAAAGCATTTTTAAACAAGAGGAAATTGTAATCTAATATTTTTAGTGTCACAAAGTATTCTCTTGAGTTATTTGTCTGAAGAATAGCCTTTAACGGAAGTGAAACATTGCTGATAAGCAGTACAAAGAAGAAGAGAATAGACACTTTTGAAATATGATGCAGAATCTGGACAGTTAGATGGGTAGATTGAATAACAAATCAGGTGGTGCCGATCAAATTAGGGAAAAAAGAAATTTATGCCACAATTTAACTAAAAGAAGGATCAGTTGATAGGACACACCCTGAGTCATAAAGGAATTTTTAAATTTGATAATAGAAGGAAATATATGCATTGAGGATGATGGGAGAGAGAGGGGGGAGTCTCTCATATAATGTTAACCTTATATGTGAAATATTAGTTTCAGTGCTTATTTCATGTGTTCTATTATATACCCTTTGTTTTATTCCTGCTTTTACTACATATTCTTCATGCGCTTCATTGGTATGTTTTTTTTTTTTTTTTTTTTTTAATTCTATGAAAATACTAAGTTCATTTTGTTACATGGATAATTGTAGGCTCACTGACACTGCCTGGAAGATGTAGTTAGTAAGTAAGAGGAAGTAAAGAACTTAACACCTATATTTGGACAATTATTCCTCTGCTGAATTGTTGAAACCAAAATGTTTGTTTATTACTTTTCTATATTATCATTATATGCTACAGGTGGACATGACTAATGTGTATCTTTTCTGCAGGCATCGCTGCCACCAGACTACAGTTCTCGACTATCATCTTTATCAGCATACAGTGCCAGTTCTGGACCTGGAGGAGCTGGTGGATTGGAGGGTCAACGTCCTAGTGAGAGCTCGTCTGAGAGTGAACAGCATGCACCCAGTACACGCAAGGATAAAGACAAACGAACCAGTAATGTCCTCAGCAAACTGTTCCGTCAGAAACGTGCTACACATCTTTGAGTGTTATTTGTGGTGAAGTGCACTGCCAGTTTCCATGTGGACGGCTTAAGCCGAGGCAAACTTAATAGTAGTGTTATGGAGAAAAGTGCAGCTATGGTCTCATTAGTATGGCTAATGTGACTTAATATTTTAACAGTGACCTTTATTTTGATAATTTATCATGTTACCTTCACAGGTGTTAGGTCAACAAGTGTCTCTCCTAAATTGTAAATAGAACTGAGTGTAGCTACTGGTAAAAAATGGAAAGAGGCAATCATACACCCCCCTCAACATATTGCAAACAGTGGACAAACATGGTGCTTTATTATTTTAATATGTTGAGGAAAGATCTATATACATAAGAAAATTTCAGTTGGCTAGAAGTAGTGTCATACTTTCTTCTGTCATTCTATTTCTGTAATAAAAATAAATTATGAATGTGTTCATAACTTAAATCTTAGCTACATCCCTCTTTCACTATGTGATGTGAAAGTATTTTTGTAAGCACCTCTTTTGTTTCTGGGAAAATCAACATCACAGAGCCGTACAAGCTAATCTTCATTGGGACCTGTATAATTACAGTTGTAAACTGGACTTACTAAAATATTTATTATCAAATGATCTGTAATTTCTTTTTGTCTAAATTTTATGGCATGTGATTTTCTGATACCACTTTTCAAGAAGAACTGAGTACTTCTGTGATAATGTTACATACTTTTCTTTCCCTCTTTCTTTCCTTAAACTCTCTGAGGTAACAGACAGTTTATGAAAAGTTTTAGGTGATGTAATTAAATATTTGTAAGAAAAATGTAATCACTGCAAATACATTTTTTATTTCTTAGGATTGTCTTGACAGTATTGACACATTATTGACATTTGTAATGCCGTAGTAAGGACTTGAAAGGAACCCCTATGATTTAACAAGATATGTTTACCAAAAACTCAATGTAAATAAGAAATGGTAACCTTAATATATGCCATTTGCTATATTATCTCTGTTACGAGTAACCACGCCCCACCCATCTTTCCCCCCAATCCACTTAGAGTACTTATAGATACAGCATTTTGGCAGCTCACACAATGATTGTATGCTAATTTTGCAAAATATTTCCTTAAGTGCTCCTCATTGATACCAAGTGACATTTTTTCCAGTAACTCTGTTGAAACAATGAGACTGGGAAAAATGAAACTGAGTTTGCAATAATTATCTTGTCCCTTCTCACTAACTGCATACCTGGCTGAAAAAAGGAGGCTAACCTGGCATTTGAATAATCCTAGTCATACACTGCTGTCATAGATGCATTTTAATTAATATGCTGAGACTCAGATACTGTACTAATACAAAATATTTTTCAATAAGACCAAGTTGCAACTAAAATAGAGTGAAAAACAGACATCATAACAATGTTATCATTAGTTTATTTACAAAACATATAATGGGAATGTATGTGTAGTGCAATATCATTTGAATGATCAGTATTGGTATGGAAAACTGAATATGAGAAATCCAGTTTATGCTGATTGTCTAAATCAACTACTGTGAGCAGTGGTCACAGCCAAATGTCACAGATTTTAACAGTGTATAAACAGCAAACAGCACAGCAGATCCTACACCAGTTCAGTGCTGTACAACAACAACTTGTGTGCAGCCATGTAACTCAGAGATCCTACACCTCACTATAAGGTACAGGTGCTTCTGCCGCACATGTATTCCGTTGCTCACTGCATGTGACAGGTCACAGAACTATAGACTGTTTGCATAGTACTAAAAAAGGGCACCTGGACTGACAAGTCTTGGCACATGTTGGTACATGATGATGGCAGGGAATAAGTATGCTGAAAAGGCGGTAGCAGTTGAGTAGAGGAGGCAAATGAGATCAAGCTGCCTCACTTTTCTGTGGTAGAAGCGACAGCAGCAGCAGCAGCAGCAGCAGCAGTAGTAGTGGTAGTAGTAGCAATAATTATTTTTACAATAAACCTTTATGCACTTTTGTCAGTGAGAGCAAAAGAAG
Source organism: Schistocerca gregaria (assembly GCF_023897955.1). Classification (NCBI taxonomy): domain Eukaryota; kingdom Metazoa; phylum Arthropoda; class Insecta; order Orthoptera; family Acrididae; genus Schistocerca; species Schistocerca gregaria. Next base: position 490,123,547 of record NC_064931.1, read on the forward strand.
TTAGTTTGTGTTGTTTCTTCTGAACTCCATAATTAGAGAGCAAGTCAAAGTGTGAAAGCTTAACTCCAACCTGAGACAGCCAGAGGTGCGAAGCATATGGCAAGGAGGCCAGTCATGTGCTAGGCCACCTGTAAATGCTTGGTTGCTGTGGTAACTTAACATTATTACTACTACGTACAGAAGAAGGGGGAAAGGGGAAGGGAGGGGGGGGGGGTTACAGACTGAGACTGCCTTAGCCGTGTTGCTGTGCACATCAGTGGTACAGGAGGGCAGCAGCTGTAGAGCTGCCTCTCTAGGCTTCTCTTACATTAGTTGTCTTGTGTGCAGTGAATTTGGATGGAGCCCTACCTAGTCCAAGAACTAATGTAATGCTTTCAAGTGAGGACATCATTTTTTCCTTGTAGGGGCTTTCATTTTCAAGGAGATATGAAACTGAATGACATCAAATTTTGAAGAAAGAATGTCTAACACCGGCACTACACTTTCTTCTGAAAAATAAGTTCAAAACATGTATATTCAAAAGTTAACAGTCTGGGTAGTACAAGTTATGTGCTAACCGTATGAAAGGAAAACTATTCTGCTGGCCAGGTTTGCTCTTAAGTATAAGAAAAAGCTACATGGTTTGCTGCAGGTTTCGATGATGTGAAGAATCTGTCCGGAGGTTTAGCATTGCATGCTTATTCCAGAGATAGACTAAGTAGTTTTATTTCATTTTAAGAACTATGCAAACAAGCATTTAGTATTTCAGAGCTACTTAATGAATACTACAAACAACAAAGTGAATGCTAACAGAGAGATTGTGAAAATTCTAATTGATGTTGCAAGTCTTGTGTAGACAGGAGCTAATTTTCAGAAGTCATGGAGAGACAGAAGACTCACTGAATCTTGGAAATTTCAGAGCCATCTTTAAACGTGTTCTAAACAGAAATGAAGATTTGAAAGCAAACTGAAAGAAAATAGGCTATTTATGGGGATTTTCAAAAACTTTGCAGAATGAACTGAGTGAATGTATAAATGAGATGAATTGTGAATGTTTACACTCGAGTTTGGATAGAACCTCATTTTGTGCCTCCATTTTGAACAAAGGAACAGATGTTTCAAAGCCAAGTGCTCTAGGGTTTTGAGACTAGTGGAATCATATGGTGGCATTCAAGAACATTTCCTTATTTTTCATGATGTTAGCCTAGCTAGAACTTCTGCTGCTTCATTCGCTGTACTCAATGGTATGTTTTGGAATTATGATATGGAGAACAAAGTGGTGGTCCAAACCTATGATGGTGCATCTGTTATGGCCGGGGAATTTAATGGCCAGCAAACTAAGGTCTGTGAAATAGCCACTGAAGCTCTTTTTACTCACTGTTTTGCTCAATGTTCAAATGCACAGCAGTTCTCAACAGTCTTGTTGTTAAATGCATTCCTTCAAACAGCAAAACAAGAGGGAATTGTAATGCCAAAATAAAATTTGCCATGCCAAAATCATCTGGTGATAACTGAGGTTTTAAATGAAGTAACTGAAGTCCAGATGCTAGTACAACGACTATGAAAGAAGCCTGTGGATTTCAAAAATAGACTCCTAGACATTAACTTTGTTTCTTTTCTATCTGTTTTTCAAAGTATTTTTAAAAACTGAACTGCTTTATTATTCAGAAAAAAAAACAGTGATGCACAATTTTGTAACAATGCTGTCTCAGAATGCATAGCTTACTTGAAAAACTTAAGAAATGAAGATAAATTAATCGACTTTTTAAATTCCACAAAACACTCTATTAATTCACAACCTGAAGCTTCCATCAATAGAGCTGAAATGGTGGATCAATGCATCGGTAATTGATTGATGTCAGAATATAAACAGGTGTACTTCGAGGTATTGGATAATATTATAACATAGCTGAAAACAAGATTTGCACATCATGATAAACTGCTCTTTTATAAATGAGGCGATGGTACTCAGCTTGTCAGTTATGCTCAGTGTTTCCCTGTACACAGTTTGGATTAGTTATCATGCATCCTTCAGTTGCTTTTGTTTACATTTAGAACTGGAGACTGTATTTTCTTCTCAGCATTAGGAAACATTTCACTCTCCCTGTTTGGGATCATCATCAAAAGAATGATTTAGAAGGGAATGGACCAAATTCTTCTAGAAGCCTTCAGATTATTTTGTCTAGCTACCACAATTCCTGCAACAAATGTTTCAGTTGAAAGGAGTTTTCAGAATGAAATTTTCACTCTACAACAGTGTGTGCTCTGATATGAAACTTCCTGGCAGACTGAGACTAGAACTCAGGACCTTTACCTTTTGCGGGCAAGTGCTCTACCATCAGAGCTACCCAAGTACAACTCACGACCCATCCTCACAGCTTTAATTCCACCAGTGCCTCATCTCCTACCTTCCAAACCTCACAGAAGCTCTCCTGCATTTCTTAACAATGGAGAAAAAGACGGATTGCTATCTACCATAAAGATGATATGTTAAGTTGCAGACAGGCACAATTAAAAGACACTTACACATAAGCTTGTGGCCACAGCCTTCATCAGAAAGAGAGAGAGAAATGCACACCATTAATTTATGCAAGCAAGCACACCTCATGCACACACGACAGCCAGTTCTGGCAGGAATTGGCAGTCATTAATGCATGAGGTGTGCTTGCTTGCATGAATGAATGGTGTGTGTGTGTGTGGGGGGGGGGGGGGGGGGGGGGAGAGTTTGTCTGCAACTTAACACAGCCATTTTTATGGTAAGTAACAATCTGTCTTTCCCTACATTGTTGGTATTCCAACTTGCAGTTTCCATTGTTTCATTTTCCTTGTCTTAAATGCATAGAAACATATTTGATGAACAGTATGGTCAGGATCACTTATCAGCTCTTGCTTACACCTTAGCTCAAATACCAGTACTACGAATACTCGAAAGCTGATACACAAGGTATGGCAGGGTCATTGACAAAGTCAGGAAAGAGGAGTATCATCAAGTTAACTTGTTTTACAAGTAACGACACTCAACTACCAGTTCATTTGTAAATAAAAGTGATTGTAGTTGTTGTTAACAGTAGTAGTGGTATTTGTTGTACTACTACTACTACTACTACTCAGGAACACTAGGTACTTTTATGTTACGAAGTGAAGGATAGGGTATTTTTGAATACATTTCTTGGCCTCAGAATGTAGGCCCCTGATCCACCGCTGCAACAAGACATCATTTAAGCAAGTGATGTATATATTCATCTGTGGAGGACATTTACATAGGATGAAATGTGGTACCTGGTAAGTCAGCCATTGTCTCTCACCAGTAAACAGTGCAAGCATGTACTGTCTAGTCATGTGCATCCATTTATATTGCTTCAGCACGTCATAGGTGATTTGTGTCTTATGTAAAACAATGTCCCATACCATCACACTCACATTCTGCCTTAATAAGTTGAGGAACAGTAAAGGGACATAAAGATGCTTTTTTCTAGTTCACCAGCTTTTCCATGCACCAGAGTACTGCAATCCTGCACTCACTCACACACACACACACACACACACACACACACACACACACACACACACACACACACCACATTCCTTTACAGTGATGTACCATATATGGTCACATTTGCTCATCCCAGAATGTAAAGAAGTACTTTGCATATACCTGCCTTTACATGACAAAGTAACATTTGTTGTTCTAATACAAAGCTCTCATGTTTCCTTAAGTGAGTTTGTTGAAATGGTATTACTTCACCAGAAAGGTGATGAGTGTGACACTCTTTGAAATGTGTTCCATTTTGATGAAACTATTTGACTGGAGACACAAGAGTTTTATATTAGTCAGACTCGCCTAGAAAGGCCAAAAGATCATAAATTTATTGCTCACCATTCTTATTCCTTTTTATTACCCATGATTACTCTGTTGTCTAACATTATAATTTTTGTTATCTGTTATTGAAATTTTCTATTGATTTAAGTCTTGCACTACTTAGCCAGATCATTGCCTTTGTTTTCAGATGTCATCTTGCCACAATTACCCATAAAGTAATGCTCTTCTGATGCATCCTGCTTCCTCCCTTCCCGGCTGTACGTGTACTGAACAAAATAGGGAGAAAAAGAAATGAAACATTCAGTCTCTCTCTCTCTCTCTCTCTCTCTCTCTCTCTCTCTCTCTCTCTCTCTCTCTCTCTCTCTCTCTCTTAGTTTATGGAGGGAGGGGCAAAATGAAAAAAAATATATATATATTTTCTTTCATTTTGCCCCTCCCTCCATAAACTAAAAAAGGATAAATCAACAAATCATAAACAGATGAGTATCAGTATTTTGTGACTAGGGTCATCTAAAATCATGTTTGTATGTCTATATCCTGCTAAACACTTGGAAAATAGTGATTTTTTTAACACCGCTTTGTTAAGACATTTAGGAAATATGTTGAATTTGTATACACAATTCCACATAAACTTCATAGTTTAACACAGGATGATAAAAAGAGATACAGTCAAGGCAGTATTGTGCAGTGGTGCAGTGAGAAGAGTATTAATTACATGAGCAACAATTCATGATCTACATGTTTTTGACACAGTTATCTGTGAGGCTGGTTGGTAAGTATGCTGGTATGTTATCTGATTATTACTTCATGAAGAATGGACATCTCTCTTTGAAATATTGGTGTGTGCTCTATGGCATTCAGATCTAGTAAATATCCAAGCTTCTCCAGTTGTCTATTGTCATCACTCTTCAGTGTTTTGCTAGGGTAGAATGTTCCGTGTGAAATTTTCTGCTCACTACACCACAGAACACTGTAACCTTTCTCACCAGTATCTAAGTAAAATACCATCTCCCTGTGATTGACATAACTGCAAATATATGAAGGAGTATTTGTGGGTCTGAGGCACTCAAAATTGTGGTTATTTGCTCTCATTTTCTTACTGGACATGATAGTCTACACCACATAAAAGGCTTAAACTTGATGCACCTTTTAATTCTAGCAAGATTACATGTCTGCAGAGTTACTACATTCTTCTTCATTACTAGAAAAAAAAAATTGAACACACATATTTTTTCCTGAAAACTTTCACATAAAAATGTTATAAAAACCATAGTAGTTAATACACACTTATGTAGTGCAGTACATTGTGAAACCTTAATTTGATTATTATTTTAACACAAGATTTCTCAGCTTGTGTACAAATAAGGCAACATTTTGCTTGTCATCACTGAATGGAGTAAGGTAACAAGTTCTTTTTTACTCCAGTATTTTTGCCACTTCTTGCAGGGACTTTTTGCCCATCCAAGGTTTTAGAGTTAACTTTAATGTTAGTTGTATGCTTGTATGTTCTTCCTGTGAACACAATCATCAGTTACTATAAGATAAGAAAGTTGTGTGGACCCTGTCTGTGAATTGAGTGCACTTTGTTCTGTTTGTATGTTTTCAAAATTATTTTTTGGTTACATATCTGAAGAGGAGATTGGGAACCAGTCAGGCATTTTCTTCCCCAAATTTGGAAAACTGCCTACAGACTATGCTCAAGCTGGCCATCATACTACATCAACAGCCATTATTCTCATCTGCATGTCATGTCTCTCTTTGTCAGATAAGTCACTGATGAAGAATTACTGAGGGTGATGGAAGAATCAGATTTTGAGGCCTGTGATCCTCCAGTGTTGGAGTTTTCATATGAAGAAGGTGCAGGTGTGGATGCAACTGGCAGTGACAGCAATGACAATGACAATGATAATGATAGTGTTGATAATGGTGATGGCAATGGATTTCAAGAAATCTACGGGCAAAGCTAAACTGAAGTTTGCCAACCCAAGATTGCATTCACTGGGCACATTCGTCCAAAGCAGTTTCATCAACAATCTGCTTGTAACTGTATTTGTGTTACAAACACACCACCCAAAGATATATTGTACTTAACAGAGTGGAGCTTGTGGCTGCCAGGGGGCACGTGGTGTCAGATGACAGGCTCTGCTGAAACCACTTGAGAATATTCAGTTCATGTTCTCAGAAGAAAAAGTCTCCAAAAACGAAATGGAAGATGATATGCTGTACACCCACCTGGAAGTGTTTTCAGGATTGGGAAGTGGTATGGGCTTGTAATTAATATACATACTCTGGTACAGAAAAGGAAACAAAATATCGCTTCATTTCGTCATTGGAATTGCATAGTGAGAAATGCAAAGGGCATGGGAGAAGATAACTCTAGTAGCCCCAGCCCCATCTTGGATGAGAAGGGGAATGCAAAGGTAAAGAAGACTAAGCCATTTAATGTCTGCTCTGGAACAGAAGAGAGGTTTCAGCCATGGCTGTGAGAGCCCTCAGTCTCACAATTTCTGGAATCCTGCAGTGTGTTTTGATTGGCAAGACAGCTTTGCTGATGATAATCCATCCTATTCCAGTATGAACCAGTCAGTTGTTGACATATCAATGGAAATGTGATTAACAAAAAGGGTGATCTTTTGCAAAATTGAAATAACAAAAATATCTCACATTTGGTTCCTTGGACACGTTTCACATTTCCTCCCCTCTCCATGAAGGAAGTCATCACAGAAGAAGTCACCTACCTCAATGGTTCCTTAATTCTAGCAATAACTAAATTTATTTTCATTTAACAATTTATAAATGTGAGTCCAATTGTTAAGTCTCTGTGGAGTGCCTACAGTTGGCATTACATTTTGTGATCCATTTTAACTATTGGCCGTCTTTAGAAAGCAGCTGTTGCTTTACGATGCATAATAGCCATCTGTGTTTTGATCACTATCAAGTTGCTTGCAAGTCTTTTGAATGTCTCGCTCATCTTATGTGTGATAGGGGTAAAAAAATCTTGATACTTCCATGATGATATTCCTGTCTACAGCTGCATGATAAGACATCACATTCTTTCCTATGAGGTTACCTAAAATCTTTCTTTATGTTTTTCTTGAGGCTAACTGAAGATCATATTATTTTATGTATTACATTGAATGTCTTCTTTTGTTCAACACTAGTGTCACTAGGTGAACACACAGTTTTAACTACTTGCATAAGGCCAGAGGTGGGCCAATCTGTTATTGACTTCCTCAATTTGTGAAGCTCTTTCTTTTGAATATATTATCCAATCTTTCTGAAATTGTGAACATTTGTTTGTCTGTACAGTACATCATATCTACAAATTTCCATGCCATTTGGATAATTTATTTGTGGTGTTTTTTTTATTTTTTAAATATAGTGTATTTATTCAAATTATACTGTGGTCAGTTTTGGAATTATAAAGTTTCCATCTCCTGAAATCCATAAAGGATTCTCTTAGTTATTGAAACTGTACAAATTAGTTGCTAGAAGAATATTTTATAATTACAGATCTACACACCACTCTGAATTGTAGTAAAGGTGTAGTCAACAGCAGGACCAACAACAGGAACTGGACAATGAAAGTGTGACTGACATTAGAAATGTAATGAAAATAATAAATGGAAGACAGTATTCTTTATTCTGAATTAAATTTACTGAAATTGCCTGAGTATGTTGCAGCAGGTTTCATTCTTATGAAGATCAGGCCTACCTGTACCTAACTGTTTGTGATACTTCAAATGACATTTTGAGTCGAGTACAGTTGGATGCCGCAAAGAGCAGGCAATGTGAGGTAGATATTGTTTGAGCGTTCATGATGAAAATACTCCACCCATATATATGAACTGCTCCCAATAACATCAGGTCTGGAACATATCCAGTCTTTATAGAGGAGAAAACAGGAAATTTGTCACCCAACATTTCGCATACTCTGGGGCAAAAAATACATTTAAAGAAGTTCAGCTGCCTGCCTTTATGAAGCCATTTGCTTAGGCAATGAAGCGGCCTCTACTTGTGACCAGTGTTGGTTCCCAGACAGTGGCAGCCAATGAAAGCCCAACAACCTGCACCTGTAAATGTAGTTGCAAACCTATGTCGAAGACTAAGGCAACAAGTATGTGCAGATGAACATATTTTTGAGAAAACCGATGCACTGTCATGGCAATGAGAAAAGTAGTACCAAATAATAGTTCCAGTGAAACAGTTGCACCCATATCTCCAAAATTCAAGTAAGGGGCTGAGAACAACATGTCCGATATGAAATCATTAGATCACACAACCTGTGCCTTGTCTGCCTTGTCTGATGTATTAGTTGTGGACTATTTGTAAAACAATATTAAATGGATGTCACTGTGTGCCTGGAGAGACCAGCAAGTTCCTAAGCAAGGTGAAAATTACTTATTTTGGAGGAGGGACAGAGGGAAAGAAAGATGGTTCCCATGCCACATTGGTACAAGAATAGGATCAGGACTTGCAGAGAAACCGCAGCTTCTACCATATGAAGGGTGTGTCACAGTTCCTATTACAGGCAGCTATAGGCTGTAGGGTGGACTTAGTAGATCAAGTTTTGATAAGGAACCCATGTGCAGAAATGTATTGTTTGACTATTCAACCACTTTCAAATATCCTCCTCTACAGTGCAGTACATATTGGTAAATATGCACAATCCATTTACTGAGAATGTTTTCTGGATCACCTCAGTCCATGAGACACCGATTTTGTCTGAATGCAACAATGGCTTTGCAATTACAAGGATTAAGTGTGGTGTTCCACGGATGTGCACCAGGGTTTGTGGACCATGAGTATGACATCCTGCACTGCAGATACATAATGTGCAACAAATAGCAAGGTTGTCATGCGTAACAGCTCCTGTAGAGCACACAAGTCATTGTTTTTGCTCCTGGTGTACCATGAAGCAGTAGATTTGAAACTGATCCAATCTTCAAACTTATTTTACATCAAAAGAGTACCTTTACAGACATGGTCCCTTTATCAAAACTTTATCTACTAAGTCACCTTTACAACCACTGAAAGACTGTAATAAGAATTGTGAAGCACCCTTAATGTATGTGGTGTTTAAGATAAGGTGTTTTTCTCTGTAACTTACAACAGAATAAGTAAAAGGAATGTGTATTTAGACAGGTAAATGTAAGAAACATTCCTCTTACCACAGAGTTATGAATATAGTTTATTTAGTTATTTTTTTTTTAGAGAATTACAGCAAAACACCATGTATAATATTTCAAATAGAACATTATTGTTTTCTATAATGTAGCTGCTGCATTTAAACAATCTGAGTACAAATTAATTGAAATAAAATTTCTATCAATGTTAGATAGGGAGCTAAACATGTTCAAAGTTGTAGGGATAGCTGAAACATGTACGTAATTGATTGTGTGCAGATGAATGTTCCTGAAAATGAGATGTTGAAATGGGTGCCCATTTTCCTGGATGCACAACTCATTGCACCAAAGGCGATATGTAAAGTTACTGGTGTCACACAGCAACAAGCTACCTTGATGAAGTAATTTGGAGTTGTGGGTTTGGTGACACAAACGCAAGTCTTTAGATGTCACCACAAAAAGAAATCACCACCTCACCTCTATCATAGAATTCAGGCAGCTCCCTAGTCGCTGTGTGATTTCCACCTTAGATAGCATGGCCCTTCTGGAAGAAGCTATGCAATAGGCTTTCCTGTGCAGGAAATTTTTTCTGACTTTTAAATCTGAAAGAGGTTATCAGATACTAATTGGAGGGATAATATCCTCAGACAGCTCCATGAAAACGTCTTCTAAGTTTGTCTTCCTCTCCCCATGTTATTTTAAATATTGTTAATGGACTGTGTTCCATTCATAGGTGTGTAAAAGAGCTTCTCCCCATTGGAATGACCAGCATGAGGTACACCACAGCCAAAAGTTTGTGTTCACCAACCACAGCTTGTTCTCCCTCACTTGCAGATACTCCTGCCTTCTACAGCTGCACAGCTCTCCGACTCAACATTGAGATGACAGAATTCAAGGGAATGATACATTTTCTGCTGGGTTCATTTACTATAACATACGAAGGACACAAAGGGTATCATGACAGATGAGAACCTTTACCAGGGCTTTCAGGAGATGATGCAGTTCAGTGCTGTAACATTACACATACGTAGGCGAGCTAATCAGCCACTTGGAATGACAAGGAAATGCAAATTCAAGTGTGCCTGCGGTGCTTTATATTCAGATGTTATGTTGCGTGATGTGATCGTGTACAATGTGCCTGCTGTCAAACTCAGAGAACAGATTTTGAAGCAGTCCTATCCGTCATTCCTGCAGGTAGTGCAAATACGATTCTGGTGCCTTGTCAGCTCATACATTTGAGCGGCCAGCTATTTGCCGGGTTGAGTCCCTCGCTTGCGATTGTCCCATTCCGCACCAGCGGCGTGCGCTAGCCACACCGAGTAAACAACCTTTCACGCCACGTAAAGAGTTAGCTAATCAAATGGCTACACATGCAAACGGAATTAAGTCTTGCCCTAGGTATTATTTACAGCACAAACGCCAAGACTACCCTTCCCAACAAGCTTAGTATTATGCTTGTGCTAGGAAAGGACATGTACAATCGGCATGTTTGCAATGGAACAAACATAAGAATTTAGCCTACTCGCAAAACTCTTGTCCCAGGCCCATGTCATTACTGCAGTATATTCAAAGTCTGCAACAGGCAATAGCAAATTTAGCAAGTGTGCAGTTTCTTCAGTGATATGCCAGTCAAACTTTTAGTTCATTTACTTCTTTGTGGGAAACGTTTGAGATTCCAGTTGGACACGGACGCCTCTGTTACATTGCTCAGTAGTCATGTAAATGAACTGTTAGGCTCTCCACGCCTGTCTAAAACTAGCATGCAACTGACGGCTTACAATGGACAAGACATTCCTGCTTTCGGAACATGTACTTTGCCTGCTATCTATCGCTCGCATACGCGAACAGTGACTTTTACAGTGCTACAATCCCGCGAGTGTGTGAACAATTTGGCCTTGATTTTTTTTATTTGTTTAGCCTTAACGTTCAGGACAATGTGTTGTCAGTGCCTGCATTCAATGCAAAAGACCGTGTAGCTAGCATTATAAAAGAATTCCTGGAACTTTTTCTGAAGGTTTACGCAAAGCTAACAATTTTGTTGCTCATATTACGCTGAAAGGCAATGCAAAATTTCGGCTGAGCCAGGCCAGAACTGTTCCCATTGCATTATGGGATAAAGTCGCTGCTGAACTAAGAGAACTGCAAGATGTGGAGTTATTACTCCAATGTCAGCTAGTCATTGGGCAAGTCCATTGGTTTTGCTCCCCAAACCTTCAGGTCGCATTCGTCTCTTGTTGACTTTAAGTCTACAGTCAACTCACAAACTGTGATTGATACGTATCCACTGCCACAACCAGGGGATCTCATGGAAAAATTAGGCACTGTACGCTATTTTTCAAAAATTGATTTGCGCGACGTGTATCTTCAAATATGGTTCGATGAGGAATCTCAAATGGTATGTGTAGTAAATACTCATTTGGACTCGCCGGCCGCGGTGGTCTCGCGGTTCTAGGCGCGCAGTCCAGAACCGTGCGACTGCTACGGTCACAGGTTCGAACCCTGCCTCGGGCATGGAAATGTGTGATGTCCTTAGGTTAGTTAGGTTTAAGTAGTTCCAAGTTCTAGGGGACTAATGACCACAGCAGTTGAGTCCCATAGTGCTCAGAGCCATTTGAACCATCATTTGGACTTGTTTAAATATTTGCTTTTACGTTTTGGCAGTACTTCCGCACCCGCCATTTGTAACAGCTGACTGCACAAGTGCCAAACTGTTCAGACTATTTGGATGACATTGTCGTAGCAGATCGTACACCTGAAGAACATATTACAAATTTACATAAATTTACATGCTTTGTTTCATGTGTTATCTGATGCAAGACTAAAGTGTAGACTGGGCAAGAGTGATTTTATTTTTTTTAAAACCTGAGTTGCAGTATCTTGGTCATGTCATAAACAGTCAAGGTGTACATCGTCTTCAGTCGCATTTGTTAGCCATACAAGACCTGCCAGTTCCTCGCAATATCACAGAATTGCAGTCAGTCTTAGGGAACATGAACTATTATATTCGGTTCACGCCGAGAGCTGCACAAGTCACAGCTACATTGCATCGCTTGTGTCACAAGAATGTCCCCTATGTTTGGACAGATGAGTGCCAAGTAGCTTTCCAAAAACTAAAAAATAAATTGCTCAGTTGTCGATGCTTAGTTCACTCTGGTCCCGACACACCCGTTGTATTGCAAGTTGACGCTTCCTCTTACGGAACCGGTGCAGTGCTTTCGCACAGAATTGGTGATAGAGACAGACCTATTGCTTTCGCATGAAATGTGTTGTCCAAATCTCAGTGTAACCACTCACAAATTGAGAAGGAGGCATTGGCTATTGTGCACGGTGTCATAAAATTTCACCACGATTTGTATGGCACAAAATTCTACGTAGTAACGGATTATAAGCCTTTGCAGTCCTTGTTTCATCTGAAGAAATTGGTTCCTGTTCGAACTGCTCAAAAATTGCAAAGATGGGCTTTGTTGTTGTCTCAATACCAGTACGAGATTGTGTATCGTCCAACGGCTCAACATGGTAATGCGGATGCACTTTCATGCCTTCCGATTGGCCCTGATACAGACTTCGACGATTCTGGCGCATCTTCTTGTCATATCGATGCTCAGGATTCTCATTGCTTCAGTCTTCTCTGCTGAACTATAGGGAAATTGCACAGGCCACGGAAGCTAATCCAGATTTGAACATTTTGCTGACATACATTCGCAGATCTTGGCCTCACTCATTGAATAGCATAAAGTACTCTGTAGTGCGACAATACTTTGACTGCGGCATAACTTCGCTGTACAGAAAGATGTACTTCCTGTTCAAGCTGATAATGGGGTGTCACGTATGTTGATCCCTAAAGCTTTGCAAAAATAAGTGTTGCAGTTACTTCACGAAGGACACTTCGTACGAAACAGTTAGCGTGTTGACACTGTACTTGGCAGCGTATGGACACCCAAATAGAACAGATGACGTCACAGTGTCGCCCATGTGTGGAAAATGAGTCTGCCATGGCAATGTGTGCACATAGACTTTGCGGGACCTTTTTGGAACACTCGTTTGTTGATTGTGGGTGACTCGTGTACCAAGTTGCCTTTAGCTGTGCCATTGAACTCGACAATGTCACATAGCACAATTCAGGTGTTGTCATTGATTTTTTACCTCGAAGGTTTACCTGAAGTAATAGTGTCAGAAAACAGCCCTCAGTTCACATCAAATGAATTTGAAGCATTCTGTGAATGCGTTGGCATACGGCATCTAACTAGTGCACCGTTCCATCCACAGTCAAACGGCGAAGTGGAATGTTTTGTCAGAACATTCAAGCAGCAGATGGCCAAATTTCTCTGCGCACACACCAGGAATCAAGCATTGCAACTGTTTCTCGCCTCATACCGTTCGCACCCACGAGATGGACCAACGCTGGCGGAATTGCTTCACGGCCGCCGTCATCGAACACTGCTCTACCTGCTCCGCATCCGGCGCCGAAGGAAGACCGCAAGTATCGCTTTGCGCCGCATGACATAGTTTTTTACAGGGTTTTTAGCGGCAGCAGACAGTGGGCGTGAGCGGGATCGTCCGTAGACTTGGCACTTGCATGTATCTTCTTTCAGGTCCAGATAGCTTGCAGCGCCGTTATTAAAATCAACTTCGCCTCTGTCATGTACACGATGATCTTTCAGTCTCTCTTCCCCCAGATTCGCAGACCCAGAAGACACGGCGGCCACAGCAGCTGCCAGAGGGTGTCATCACCACACCAAGGGACGACCCCATGGAGACGGAGCCTTCGCCTCCTCCACCTCCTCTCGTCCTACCGATGGAACTGGACCCGCCCACGCCTCCTTCATCTGGTTCATGGCAGCTGGAGGTGGACACGTACCCTTCTGGTCGTTTTCCGGGGAATGTTTCCGCCAGAGAGCAGGGCGGATGGTGGGGTGTGGGCGGAAGCTTGACATTCCCTGCAGCCACAGCTTCTGGCCCAGCGATGCGCCCACACTCTTGCCTCTCCCACCGTGCTCACACTCACTACACAACGACGCTCCGTCACTTTGCGGGGGATGAAAGTTCTGGCGTAACCACAAGCGCCGGAACAAACATGAAGAATGCAAGAGAAGACAAGGCTGTGAGACGACATCGGCCAATAGCGTGCTGACCTGGGTGTCACCATGACAGGTGCGGCATCTAGCTGGAGTGAATATAAGCGCTGCTCCTGCCAGCCCACGCCGGACATTAGTGGACAGTATTCGCACAGGACTAGGCGCAGCCTAGCAGAGAACGCTATAATAGCAGTTAATAGTGATCCAGAACTGTGTGTCAAACTTGCATGAACATTGTATATAGCAAAAGACTCGGATTTTTGATGCATGTCGCTCATCACTTGTGACACTATTTTATATTTCAAGCTAAATATTGTCAGTCTTATTATTTTCTATAAAAACTATTAATGTGATTTTCTAGAGTTGTTGTATAGCATTCCGAGAATGCAGCATCCTTTAGGCACCCTATGTGCGACAAGTGGGCAGGATCCCACAGGACATTTGTTATGGCACAAGAAGTTATACCCACAAGACAAATTTTAAATGGGCCACAATCTTCAGTCAAGAAATCGTCGCTCTGGAGATGACAAAGCCTTCGGTAGAGGGCACAAAATCTGTTTATTTTGGAATTTGTATATTGGACAAATTCAAACTTCAGCCCGATGCAGTCGACATATCTGGAAATGCAGCCAATAATCCTTGTGGTATAACTCCTGGAAACAACAATATTATTGGCCTAATGACAGATTAGGTGAATGACTCACAGTTTGAGGAGGCTGTAGATCTTAGATTAAAATTGTACCCATACTATACCGCGACAGGTGCCACCCAAATGCAGACTAAGTGTGCATCTTGCAGGCTCAATGGCTCATGGTTGAAGACTAGCTGAGATTGTGGCTCTGACAATGCTCCACCTCCCCCCTACATATATGGTATAGCAAGCTACTTTTTAATCATGAGACCACATGGTGCATAAGATATTGAAAATGGAAATTGGCCTGTTGCCTCATGGCGATAAGCGAATCAAGTACTGACGAGATTAAAACCCTGCTGTATGCGAACTGTTCATTTGGATAGGAGAGTGTGGATGTATGTAAATAGCAAACAGCAGGTGTGCATGTAAATATACAGAATATAGTATGATATGGTTATCATGGTGTGTGTATTTTAGATGCAAAAATCCATGGCATCCATTTTTGGGTCATAAATCATAGATTGGTTGTGGTGGGAAGTGACATACATCAATTGGATAATAAATTGTAGAGGAGGCATGACGAAAGTGATGTACACTATTTTGGGCCAAATCTGGCAACCATGCAACTGTGCCAACTTTCCAGACCAACAGAAACAATCAGTTTTGAATTTTCCACCATCTATGCATCACCCAGTTGGCTTAAAACGGAGGGGTGGGGAGGGGTGTGGAGGGGGAGGGAAGAGATCTGGCAACAATGTAGAGTGTGTTGAAATTGGCTACGTTCCATTACTGATGATGCAATCTGGCAACATTTGTTATCTTCTGAGCCACCCCACATAGATATGTACATCATGATGCTGTGTGCAGAACCAATACTCGTTTAAAATGACGATGTGATGATGCTTCTGTGTACAGTGTTGTTGTTGGATGCATCACTATCGTTGCGCCTCCCTCTTCTGCCTCGTCAAGACCTAACCTAACCTAACCTAACCTAACCTAACCCATGACAATGGTCGCCATGCTGACAGCCCGTGGTACTGTCGCGTTATCGCACTATTTGTGTGGACACTTGTCTTGCTGCAAAGAAGCCTATTTCTTTACTCAAGGTATGTGACCTGTGTGGGAATAAAGGACCAGTGAAAAATATGTCTGTTCTCTCGAGCACTTGTCACTTGGGGCCTTGGGATCATAAACGGTGTTGAGTTTGGCCTTCCTGAACCCATCAATTCCATGTTCCCACGACAGTTGTGGGATCCAATGCAGACAGCTGTACCACTGAAAGATAAACTGTTGCCTCAAAAGGCCATGATCATGGTGCTGTCGGAGTCCAACACACGCTGGTAGATGTTTCTATTCTTACGAACAACGAAATTTCAAATATGAGTACTGAATGAGAAATCTAGTGCATAAGCTTTCCTTACATGCGGAATGTAGATGACGTTACTCTTATCCGTTTTGCGCGGTTGCTTTCAAATTTACGTCATTTGCAACTCTAGCGTGTAATACACAGTTTACGCCAATTTGATGTTTGTCTCTGCCATCTTAATGGTATTGAAGTTTTGATTGTTAGAAGTGTATAAAAACAATTCAAACTCATTTCAAACAGCGCCATTACTGATCTCAAATAAATATATTCACATAAAATAGCATTGAAAAATAAAACTCGTTGAGCTGTTGCTGCTGAACTAAAACAATTGGCGGGGGAGAGCATAGTTAAAGTTTAAAATTGCTATAGGGCCTAAAATATGGAGAAAAAGTTTTATTTTTTGCAAAGTATAATACACGAAAACTGACCATTTTTGTTCTTTTAAATGAAAAAAGAGCACCAGGTTGCTTATCGCTGAATTCATCCGTTTCATTTTTGAAGTTTTCGCTATATGAGATGAAAAGTTATCGGCTTGACACAGAGATGTTGTTAATAGGAGAAATTCTGTTTTTGTTATGCTTGTACACGACATGCAAAAATGTAATTCACGTGCTAATTTAATCTGCTAAGTATTCTCATGTACGGTAGCGTTTTTTGTAACTTTCGTACAGATGTATAAATAAGAATACGGCATAGTCGGCCGGCCGGAGTGCCCGTGCGGTTCTAGGCGCTACGGTCGCAGGTTCGAATCCTGCCTCGGGCTTGGATGTGTGTGACGTCCTTAGGTTAGTTAGGTTTTATTAGTTCTAAGTTCTAACCGAGTGATGACCTCAGAAGTTAAGCCGCATAGTGCTCAGAGCCACTTGAACCATTTGAACTGCATTGCCGTAAAAATTCTTTGTTTTGGGCGGTTAATGAGCATCAGAGATTCGTCCAAGAACTGATAAAAGTTTATGAGGAAATGGCTCTTTCATTTTAATCTGTGAAGATGTAGTAGGGACCTAATTTCAAATATGGCTATACAGTTTTTGAAGCGTGTGTGAAGGACATCCCGAAGTTATTACTGCAGCTAAAAACGAGAAAATGCTTATTGTGGTATTGAATGACCGGCATTTAAGAGTAGGATGGAATGATGACACCAGGGGTACATCAAAAGAAAGAGTGTGGCGCCTTTTACATGAAGAATTAAGTGTGAGAAAGCTTTGTGCAAGCCGGTGGCCATGCACGAACAAGGCGAAGACGAATTAATCTGTAGGAAAGTTCAGGCCAGTGCTTTCAGAAAAACATGCGGGATTCTCCTTATTGATTACCTTGCAATAGGGACAGAAATAGCTGGCCAGCACCACGAAAAGCTTCTGGTCCCCTTGGCTGACGGAAAGCGAGAACAGACAACGAATGCAAGCTGAAAGGGCATCCAAAGCTGCTTTGGCACTGGGAAAATTTAGTGGTGGAATCTACTCACTGGAAAACTTTGGCTAAAGTGCACCAATGTAAAGGAGACGAATTAGAAAATTTAACTGCATTTTTGATAAATTTGATTCATTTCATCTCCAGTTGTTAGCCAAGTTATAGCATCGTCTTGACACAACATTACGATGAGTTTCTTGTTCGTTATCTTCAGGTTAAGAACAGTTTTACCAGTGAGATTGAGGCGTGCCAGTATGCAACGATATCGTTCTTTTTCAATTGTGCCAAAACTACCGGTAGATAAATAAAATTGATCTATTCGAGCTTGTGGAACCACAAAGTTGAGCATCACACACACACACACACACACACACACACACACAATTTCTTTAGGCTTCCGCTTCCGTAAGATGCAAATCTGAATAGGAATTTGTTCCAAATAGATTCCTCGCTATTCTTCATGCTCTTGAAAGTGTATAGTTAAACATGCACTTTTGTGCATACTGACTTGTAAACAAACATGGTTTTAGTAAATATAACCTCTTCTGCTACATGCGGTACAGACATCTCGCCTCCTGGTATAGGTACTGCATGCAGGAAGTTTAATATGTAATCTACCACAATAAGTAATTTTTAATGATAACTGCCTCAATGTTACAGCCTATATGAATATATTAAAAGTTATAGGCGATGTTGAAACACTCAACGCCATGAACGCAGTATTACTGAATTATCTGTAGCAGTGTCAAGAGTTTCCGCTATTTACAGCGCGGAATGTTTGAGACAACCCTTTGGTTTTTAGGGAGTGTGATACGTCATACAGTCCTTGATTAGATAGCACAGGGGTTTTGAGCGGCGTTCCTTTCCCTTCCTCTTTCCCTTCCCTGTTGCATGTGTATTGTCCGATTGAAGAAACGAAGTGGGTAACGAAAGCAAATATTTATTTAAAAAAATCATCTCTTGTCAAAGTTGTTAGTTCAACAAGTGTCATAAGTTTATTGGTCATGCCGACCGTCCTTAACTAAAGCTGTTGGTGTTCGTCATCTACAGGTCTATCACTAACTACTATCAAACAGGTAAACCAGGAAATGTTGACACAGAAAGCACTTGCAGTCGTTGAACCGAAGACATGGTTAGCTGTCTGTAGCCTCTAGGCCCTTAAATCATTCTCTCTTCTATGAGAATCCTGTTTGCCCTCTTAGAACATCGTGAGATTCTCAGTGGAGCTATGATGGCACTGATCGAAAGAGACTGTTACAGAGGACGCCACGAGATGGAATCTTCAGTTTGTGTTGGTAAGGTGGGGAACAAGAAACTGCATTTAGGAGCAAGAGATTAATGAGGTTTCGGACACGTAACGCCGAAGTTTCTTTCGACAACTCATCCTGGATGAAGTCACATTTCTACAGCTTTCAGTAGCGTATGGTTCAACGACAAACAACTGGGCCTGCTGACATGCAATGCTTTGTTAGTCAGAGTGCGTCTGTTTCGTACAAGGTGGCAGATGCTCGATACAAAAGCTTTTCATGGATGTCTGTGTCTTCGAGCTGCGGGATTTGCTCCCCCATTGACACAAGAAGTGATACAAGCAGCTATATATTCAGTCTTCTTCTGTCAGCGCTCACGTCTTGTACCCCTGGCAACAGTCTGTTCTGAATTTGTGAGTATGTATTTTTTTCTCTCTTTGTTTTGATTCAAAATTTTATCTGTTGGTAACGTGGTCTCATGTGTGATTCTCAGAAGACTGGAAGTGTATCTGGAGTGCGATGTTTCCTGTTGGTTACCATAACATCGTAACTGAACGGGACCGTGAGACTTAGTTTTGCAAAGGACAGGTGGAAATAATGGGAAAGTGTTATTGATCAGAACACACCCCAGGGTTAATCTACAATTGATTGATCGAAACCACGAAACACGTAATTCAAGACGACCTGATGAGCATGTACATTTTCTTTTAATTCATTTCTCCTTGACCACCCTTTATTACAAGGAACAGAAGAAAATTTGCGAAAAGTGATCATTGAGTTTCACAGGAGGACTGATGAAAACTTCGGTTTGCTTCACATTTTACTCTTATATAATGTGTGATTTCGTAAGCGTCGAGTACATCAATCGTCAATGCGAACACAGAATCGGAACTTTCTTCTTGCGACAGTATTTTTTTTCCGTACTATATAGGTTGTCCTAGGAGAAATTGCCACTATTCAGAGATACGACAGGAACGAACATTCGAAGTAAAAAAGTCTAGTAAATGTCAGCTGTAAACTGCAAACTTTAAGAGCTGTGAGAACTTTCGCATCTTCACTGCCGAGAAAAAAAATCTACTTTTAAGCTATGCATTTTAGAGCCTGTGTATACTACACAA
Organism: Schistocerca gregaria; assembly: GCF_023897955.1. NCBI lineage: Eukaryota > Metazoa > Arthropoda > Insecta > Orthoptera > Acrididae > Schistocerca > Schistocerca gregaria. The sequence continues at coordinate 490,143,319 of NC_064931.1, forward strand.
TCTTTTCTTGTTTTGGTCCACACTGAATCTCCCAAAATATGGAAAGCAAAGGGCTTGCAGTAGAAGTGATTTGTTTCACTGTATCGAAGTTGAAGAAGTGCTCATAGCTCGTACGGTACGTATTTTAGAGCCCATATTTACTAGATTCTTTCGCTTCGAAAGATCGTTTTTGTCATATCGCTGAATACTGGCCATACCTCCAGGGACATCCTGTGCATTGATTGCATCGTTATGAACCAGGATGAACTGGATAATAAAACGCACGGATATATCAGTTTGCATTATATTTCATTTCTAACACGCACCAACATTTGAAACAAATGGGACTCCGGTTCAGTGCTATCTCCAGATGATTGTAAATTCGTATCTTTCAAGTTATTTACATTTTCGTGGGATCTGCTTTGTGCAGACACGCCAGAATCTCGTGTGGTTGGATGTTTTCTTTCCAGCACCCATCGTGACCAAACTGCGAGTTTCATTTCTTTATTATTTCAGTGAGTTAGCACCTGCAAAGGGGTCATATATTGCAGGCCGTAACTCCAGCACAATGTGTAAGTTAAAAGTAAAACAGTCCTCAACCTGGAGGCTGGTTTGATCACCACAGTGGTCTATTAGGCATGGTTCTGTTGAAGGTGGTATGTCATAAGTGACAGGGTCGACTGAGGGTTGAATTCCAGACTTCTGGATTTTTATTCTGAGACTCTGTGAGCCCTCGAAGCTGTTGGAACACTGGGATATGTATATGAACTTAGTATTCATCCAACAAGGCTTTTAAAAAGTACTGTAGCTTTATACCACTGATAAAAGTGGCTGGGTTAGTGGTATCAATATAGTGTTATTATGAATAGTCAGTAGGTTTTTCAAGGGTTAGTCTGTAACAGAAAAGTGGAACTCGCAGACTGTAGAAAAAAAAGAAGTAATTCCAGCTGGATATAGTGTAGGTCGCCAACTAGTAATGTTATCGTTTTGCAACCGTGACTATAATGCAACCTCGGATCTTCTGTAGGTAGTAAGTAACTTCTACTAGCATGCGTAGAATCCTTTCTCTATCACAGAGGATAGTTTCAACCCGTCACCCAGATAAATGCCCCGTGATAACTGGATCACTAATTCCTTGCATTCTTCAGGACAAAATTCCGAACTGTGTTTACTATCACTCAGCGAGGCGACTAAGTGGCAAGATTTTGGACCTTCGGTCTTAGAGCTCATGGTACCGAACCTCGTTAGATCAGTCTGATTTCTCTAAGACATTCGAGATCAAGACTTAAGTATTTCTTAATTCAAGGCCCAGAGCGATTACTTAAAATTCTTATCCTCTGCCGACGTGTCCCATCCAATGCCTACACTCCTTCAAGACCCTAATCTGGCCAGGGTAAATAAGCGATACATGAATGAAAATTAAATAAATATTATTCTTGGAACTCATAAGTAGCCTTTCATAGAAATGGAGCGAGCCTCGAGAAATTATTTAACAGCAGCACCAGAATGAACATTTCTTGAACTCCGAATACAAACGCTCATCAGTTGCGTACCTAGTGTACTAAAGGTCGTCTTACAGCCTACACATACATATTTTTACATAACAAAGTTAACGTATAAGAATATACACTGTAATGCAAAACTTAAGGACGAAAGTAACTTTCGCATGACGCGTCACTGCAAAGTACCATAACTCGATGAAACTTGAACCGTACGTAGAAAGAACTGCTACAGTATAGTGGAGACAGTAACTGAGGTAACTGAACGGTATAAGCAATGAGACGAACGGAAGTGACACTTTTATTCAAAGACAATAATTACTCTGAAGTCACCACGATTTATGACGGTCCATGGACATTATAAAAGGCGGGACATGGTTCTTAATAAGGTGTGAGGTCACCACGGGCGGCAGTGAACCCTCTCAAACGTACTCCCATACTGGCCACGAGTTTGGTAAGGAGTGCTTATGATAAGGTGTTTCAGTCCTCCACCGGCGCGGTTGGATCGTCGTTGGTGCACGGGAACGTCCTGCAGTACGTTTCCCCAACGCATCCCACACGTGGTCGATGGGGTTTAAGGCACGCGAGAAGAGCATGTGACTCCACTTCTCGTTGGTCCAGTCCCAATCCTCTTGGCAACATATAAACGGTGCCGCCGATGTGCGGATGTCAACGGAACGCAACGTTCTGGTTTTCTGGTGAAGACACCACCCCCAAACTGTCGCCGTGTCACTTTGGAGCTTGAGACTGCGCGCCTTGTAGTCCTGTTCAACATTGTTGCGATTGCACCCACTGTTTGACGTGGTTAACTTCTTGCCTGTTGCACAATGTGACGGCCTTCTGCTGCTGTAGTTGATCTTGGTTGATTACCTCCTCTCCTTTGGGCAGAAATGTCTGTAGTCCGGAACTCTCCCCATGCACGCGGAACAATGCTGTGAGCAATACTAAACTCCTGGGGTACACTCGTCACACTTCGTCCTTCTTCCAGTTTCACGATGATTCTTCCCAGTGTGAAGTAATTTAAACATTGTCTCTGGGCAATGCTGTAATGAAGAACACCACAAAAGTGTACTCGAGCTGCTGGCTGATTGACACAGACACTCCTTTCCCGCTTCTCCGACTGCCTCGTGTTGTGGGACCAGTCCCGTTTGGTGCTACAGACACGTTGACATCACGCCGTGTGAAGTCTAGCCTTCTGTGTGCGACTGGAAGACCTTTGGGAACATGCTCTCGCACTTTCATTCATTTCATAACATGTTACTTTATCTACCTCGCCCATTTCGCTGAGCAGTATATAAATGGTTTATATTCAATAACTATCTTCTTTTAAATAATTGTACTTTAACTAATCTAGGCTAAACAAGGTAAGCTGAAAAAAATGAAATAGAAAATGGAGACAAGGAGTTAAAACGTGTCTAAAATGTTGGGTAACACACTGAGACTACATATGTTGCATTTGAATGAACAAAGCGAGATGTAAAGGAGAGCTACTATTATTTTAAAACCGGAAAAATTTGTAGCTTCTGTGTTGTTACGAACAGGGTTTTTCATAGTCGAATTCTTGCAAAACTAGTAGTGTTTATCAGGCTATCTCACACGACTTAGGCTTCATAATGCGAGTCGCATGATAACTTGTTCAAGTCCTGATGGAAGCTTGGAGTTTTACTGACCGTTAACATGATATCCAACACCCTCCAGCCCTTGTTTTGGATTCCATTGATAATTTCCAACCCCGTGTTTTTCCATTATAGCGTTAAAGAGCTTCTAAGGTGGAGGAAGACAATAGCTTACCACCTACTTTATGACTGGCTAATAAAGCACTGTGATGGTCAAATTACCATTCAGACTGAAGACCATTTTTCTTTAGCTGTGATTGCTGTGTCGTCCGAAGAAGACATGGCCAGGGCAAAAGCGCCACAGGCCCAAAGATGCGAGCTGGTGCCAGTGCCATAGAGACTCGCAATTTGCGCGAGTTGCACCAGAGCAACGGCCGGCGCCGAGGATGAAGATAATCGACTTCACCTCGGCCAGTTGCCGGCCGAGTACAATCCTCCAATGACCGGACGACGACGGACAGAAGCCTACTCGGAAGACAGAAGAGCAGCTCTCGCCCACTTGGTTATAGATCATAGTCCAGGGCTGCCTTAGCCAGGGAACGTCATTTAGTGATCTCTTAGAAATGAACAGACAGTTGTTGTAAATTGAATTTGCTATGTACTGTGAAGTTGACCAACGATTATTTGCACTTGACCATTGATGGCCTTTTTTGTGTCATATTACATGCAGTGTAGCAAACTTCATTATCCGACATGTCACAATTACATGCAGTGTAGCAAACTTCATTATCCGACATGTCACAAAGATGAGTAAAATTTTCAACTCTTTTGGTGACTTTGTTACTAATTTGTAGGAGTGTTGTAGAACCTTCGTTTTCCTATCCTGTTACCTGACCCTGGAGCACAGCTGTATAATAGTGGCAGGGAGAAATTGTCTTAGCGATGTACTGCACCAGAGGCTGTTTCACGAACTCACAAACTTAGCGTGCCATAACAACAATGGCAACTCGGGCTCCACAGCAGTAGCGAAGAGGCCTATGTAATAATGGCGACGAGGGCTTACAAAAATGATGATTCCAGTTTGGTGTTTCTACTTTTACTTTGTTCCTATCTACTGGTGTTCATATCAGACACACTGCAATTTCCCATATGGTGATCACTGAGTGGTGCCCTGGCGTGGATGCAACCCACTTAGCTATCGACTGTATAACATTGCAGACATTTCATACTCTTGGCTTGTGTACTAGAAGAAACAAGGAGGAATCCCAGTAATAGTTTTTTTAAGGTCTCTGCTGGATTCACTTGAATAATTTTGTCTCTTCCCTCTCCTCACTCTTCTTCATTCAATGAATTACTAGTGTTTCGAATGCTACAGGAGCTTTGTAATCGATTCATTGGAAATCTATAACTCAGTGTAGAAATTCTAGTGATGTCATCTTATGGTTGCTTATTAGTAACGGAATCATGGACAGTCAGTCACTCTACAAGAGATATGTACTTCAAAAAACATCGCAAAAGAGGGATTAATAGCTTCTTTCTGCGTATTTCCTTAATGAACATTTTTCCTTAGATAACATTTCCCCGCACATATGTGAAAGTAAGCAGTTACAATAAACGTTCAGACATGCTCTGTCTGTCATTACAAGTCAAGTATTTATCTACGATTCGAATGAATGTCAGTGGTGGACCCCAAAATGTGACCAGTTAGATTCTGATTCCAAGGTTCATTATTTGATCTCTTCATTTTGTTTTTCACTATCCGCTGTCTGTCACATAAGTCTATCTGCAGTCCATTATTATTATTATTATTAGTATTATTATGATTGTTGTTGTTGTTGTTGGTCTGTTATTCTGGGTTTACCAGTCTAAGTCTTGCTAACGGCCGGTTGGAGTGGCCGAGCGGTTCTAGGCGCTACAGTCTGGAACCGCGCGACCGCTACGGTCGCAGGTTCGAATCCTGCCTCGGGCATGGATGTGTGTGATGTCCTTAGGTTAGTTAGGTTTAAGCAGTTCTAAGTTCTAGGGGACTGATGACCACAGCAGTTAAGTCCCATAGTGCTCAGAGCCTTTAACCCTCTTGCTAACGTTTTTGTAAGGCGAAGGAGATGATGAAGAAATTGTCGCACTAGAAATGACATACTGGTATTTGTCTGGAGGTTATAACTGGAAGCAAAATGAGCAAGTGTTCTGTCGCTCACTCAGCACAATAACTGGCCATGTGGCAGCCATTTGTTGAAGTCAAGTGTGCAGATATTTTGGTTTGCATCTAGACGAAAAGAATATTTTTTCGGCACACCTCAGTAAAATCACAAAGATAGCTTGCACAATCATGTACAGGTTAGCTTGATATGACACTGTGACCTATAAATCAGCATTGACAGCAGTGAAGTTACGCTATAGTGATACCTTTATTGTCATTGGTGTATTCGCAGCAACCACTTGGGCCCAGCAGATGCGCTACGACCACGCGGAGGCACACCTCAGACGCAATGAAACCAAATGACGAATAAATTTCAAGTAAAGTCCTTCAGATGCCGTAAATGGTGCAAGGACTGGGACGATTAGGGTACAGACCGTATTATTTACAAATTGCCCCCGAATATTCGTGGGAGAAGGAAATTGCAACGTATTGAGCCAAGTACTCATGGACCACTTCTGAAGAGGATGTGGACCGTTACGTCTGAGAAAAAAATCTGCAAAAGACAGTCAGATAGATGCAGATGACTGGAGGTCGGTACACCATAACACGTTTAAATACAGTGTCTAAATAATATTATTACAGGCAACAACGTTCCAGATGCGGTCTTTCGCTTTGCATTAGCAAAGTGTGGTACGTGGACTGAAATAAATGACCAAATGTACCACAGGGAGCTGCTAACGTTCAGGGTCATGAAGTGTCAAGCACTTCCCTGGTTGCATTGGTCGTATACATTTCCTGACAAAAAAAGTGAAGCATCCAGAAGACATGTTCGGATGTCAACGTAACCACATAGACACATCACCGACGGGTATGTCAATGATTAGAAAAGCACTTCTCTGTGACAGGCAGAACGGCCACATAGTTCATCAGCGTTGTTCGAGTTTAGTGTTGATACCAAGCCTGCTGGGGCATATAGGGTGGACATTAATAAAACCGACAAACTGCAGGGACGGATTCCTGACTGTAAGCGGAGGAAAAAAGGTCCTATGAACATGTGCCCGGGAATGGACAGAGAGCGTGCAATGACAATAAAGCGTCCCAGAACACAGTGCAGAGCTGCATCTCATCTATGTCATAACAATGTTCAACGTGACGTCCATGGAATGGCAGCTTATAGAAATAGTAGGAGTTATCATGAAGGATACACATAATCGTACTTTATCTCACACCATGTTGCCTGGAACTTGTACTAGCTTTCGTCGCAATAAGCTGTAGAACCCGGCCTTCCAAATCTGGTGTACACGCAGTCCGCCGCCTCGCTTCACGTTAGTCTGTCTGAGAGAACCCATGACCACACAAACGTCCAAAAATGGCTTGAAATGTTGTGTGATGTGGTTGGTGTCTGTGTGGGTACTTGTTTTGGTATAGCCAAGTTGCCTCTCGACCGTTTCCACCTTCTTGACCCTACACAAACACCACCTCGGCTTGTTCCCGATATGAATACCGGACCATTTCTGCTGCTTACCGTACGCTGGGTCAATCACACAGCCTGCAACACAAGGAGCACACGGCACGTGGACAGAGGAACTGTCATTCGTCTGCGCCATCTACCGTGACAACGATGCATTTCCGGACACATGTTCATAAAACCTTTATTCCTCCATTTCCTGTCAAGAATCCGTCCCTGTAGTTTGTCGGTTTTATTAATGCTTACCCTGTATAACGTGCGTGAACAGCGTCAGATTTCGAGTAATTACTGTGAAGATCACGGGGACACCACGTACTCGTGTGAGTCAGCATTACCAGCTTCTGACAGAATTTGGAATGGGTCTCATTGTGGGTCACCATTTGGACTCCTACTCAAATCGTGCGATAATCAGATTTGTGGGAAATGCGATTGTGACAATGGCCTTATATTGAACTGTGTAGGAACGTGAGGGGCAAGCATGCAAGCATACTCGTCGTCAAGTCTCTGGTCGAATATATCTGACCTCCACAAGGGGGGATCACGATATTGTGCACCAAACACATCGTCACCTCTTCACATCTGCCCCAGTCATCCAAGAGCAAGTAATGGTCTTCAAATAACATTCACTATCATCCCTCACCATTGGTTGGAGACTAGCAGTAACCAGATTAAGAAATTACCGTGCCTTACTCAGGCTGCCGTTAACATCACAACACAAACGGGGTGGCGTGACCAGGAAGCATGGACTGCATGGCGTCGCATTGTGTTCAGCGATGAATCACGGTTCTGCACTATTCCGGATGACCATCGTCGGCGTGTATGGCAGCAGCTTGAGGTTCCATTCTTCCAATGTTTTGGAGAGGAACAGCGATGTTACTCCTGGCGTTAAGGCGTGGGGAACCATTCGTTAAGACATCAGATCACGGCTGGTACCGGTTGAGGAAACTTTGATGGCACAACGGTACATCAAGGTTATCTGTTTCTGCATCTACATCATACTACACAAGCTACCTAATGGTGTGTGACGGAGGGTACTTCGAGTACCATTAACTGATTCCACCTACGCTGCTCCACTCGTGAACGACACGTGGGAAGAATGACTGTCGGTAAGCCTGTGTTTTAGTTCTTATTTCTCGAATTTTCTCGTCGTCGTCATTACGGGAGACGTATGTGGGAGGAAGCAATACGTTGTCCGGCTCTTCTAGGAAAATACCCTCTCGAAATTTCGGCAGTAAACCTCTCCGTGTTTCAAAATCCCTCTCTTGTAACGTCTTCCAGTGGAGTTCGTTGTTCATCACGGTAACGCTCTCGTACCGAATAAACGATCCCGTGCCGAAACGCGCTGCTCTTTGTTGGATCTTGTCTATCTCTTCTATCAGTCCTACCTGTTAAGGATGACATATTGATGAAAAATACTCAAGAATCGATCGAACAAGCGCCTTATAAGCCACTTCCTTCTTGGATGAGTTAAATTTTCCTTATATTCTCTTCTTATAAATATCAGCCTGGCATCTCCGCAGGAGGTGAGAAAACTTGGATTTCATGGTCGAGTGGCTGCTCATAAGCCACACATCACGCCAGTAAATGCCAAACGAAGCCTCGCTTGGTGTAAGGAGCCTAAAAATTAGACGATTGAACACTGGAAAAACGTTGTGTTGAGTGACGAATCGCGGTACACAATGTGGCTACCGATGCGTGTGGGTATGGGCGAATGCCCGATGAATGTCGTCTGCCAGCGTGTGCAGTGCCAACAGTAAAATTTGGAGGCGGTGGTGTTATGATGTGGTCATGTTTTTCATGGAGGGAGGGTTGCACCTCTTGTTGTTTTGCGTGGCACTATCACAGCACAGGCCTACTTTAATGTTTTAAGCACCTTCCTGCTTCCCACTGTTGAAGAGCAATTCGGGGATGGCGATTGCACCTTTCAATACGATTGAATCCTATAGAACATCTTTGGGATGTTTTGTAACGCAGACTTCGTGCCTGGCCACACCGACTAACATCGATACCTCTCCTCAGCACAGCACCGCGTGAAGAATAGGCTGCTATTCCCCAAGAAACCTTCCACCGCCGGACTGAACGTGTGCCTGCGAGAATGGAAGCTGTCATCAAGGCTAATGGTGGGCCAACACCATACTGAATTCTAACATTAGCGATGGAGGGTGCCACGAAGTTGTAAGTCATTTTCAGCGAGGTGTCCGGATACTTTTGATCACATAGTGTATGTAGCCTGGTCAGCATTACCGGCACTATTTGCGACAACGGGTGGAAACTGCATCGATCTCTGCCTTCCAAGACGACATTCACCACGTCTATAATAGTCTCTATGGACGATTGTATACCGCATTGTAGTTACAGAAGCAAATTAAAAACTCTGAAATTGTCGTTGAAGACGATATATCAGTACGAAATAAGCCTGTGATTACCATCATACACTCCTGGAAATGGAAAAAAGAACACATTGACACCGGTGTGTCAGACCCACCATAGCGCATTGTAGTTACAGAAGCAAATTAAAAACTCTGAAATTGTCGTTGAAGACGATATATCAGTACGAAATAAGCCTGTGATTACCATCATACACTCCTGGAAATGGAAAAAAGAACACATTGACACCGGTGTGTCAGACCCACCATAATTGCTCCGGACACTGAGGGGGGGCTGTACAAGCAATGATCACACGCACGGCACAGCGGACACACCAGGAACCGCGGTGTTGGCCGTCGAATGGCGCTAGCTGCGCAGCATTTGTGCACCGCCGCCGTCAGTGTCAGCCAGTTTGCCGTGGCATACCGAGCTCCATCGCAGTCTTTAACACTGGTAGCATGCTGCGACAGCGTGGACGTGAACCGTATGTGCAGTTGACGGACTTTGATCGAGGGCGTATAGTGGGCATGCGGGAGGCCGGGTGGACGTACCGCCGAATTGCTCAACACGTGGGAGGTGAGCGCCACAATCAGGACTGCATACGACCGAGGCACACAGGGCCAACACCCGGCATCATGGTGTGGGGAGCGATCTCCTACACTGGCCGTACACCTCTGGTGATCGTCGAGGGGCACTGAATAGTGCACGGTACATCCAAACCTTCATCGAACCCATCGTTCTACCATTCCTAGACCGACAAGGGAACTTGCTGTTCCAACAGGACAATGCACGTCCGCATGTATCCCGTGCCACCCAACGTGCTCTAGAAGGTGTAAGTCAACTACCCTGGCCAGCAAGATCTCCGGATCTGTCCCCCATTGAGCATGTTTGGGACTGGATGAAGCGTCGTCTCACGCGGTCTGCACGTCCAGCACGAACGCTGGTCCAACTGAGGCGCCAGGTGGAAATGGCATGGCAAGCCGTTCCACAGGACTACATCCAGCATCTCTACGATCGTCTCCATGGGAGAATAGCAGCCTGCATTGCTGCGAAAGGTGGATATACACTGTACTAGTGCCGACATTGTGCATGCTGTGTTGCCTGTGTCTATGTGCCTGTGGTTCTGTCAGTGTGATCACGTGATGTATCTGACCCCAGGAATGTGTCAATAAAGTTTCCCCTTCCTGGGGCAATGAATTCACGGTGTTCTTATTTCAATTTCCAGGAGTGTATACACCATACAGCTTTTACTGCATGTGAATAAAGCTTAATTCTTTTATAACTACTGCTTAAGCGTGTTTATTTTTCATTTTAGAGTACTTCGAGTAGCGCAGCATCCGATGGATACAGTGGTCGTTATCACTCACAGTGTCTACCTATTATTTGCATTAATAACGTAAATAACATGATACAAAAAATTTCAGCAGTTTGTGACAAATGTATATGTTTAATCATCTAAGTAGGCACATCAAAATATCTCGAGAAGTATGCATTCCTCGAAAAAATAGTACAGACACAATTCACATGGCTGACAGGTGCCTACAAGATGTCAAAGTCCAATCTATGAGATGGCGGTGATGGCAGAAACAAATGCGTTTTTCAAACTAAGTATCTTTATTTTTAACTGTATATCACTAATCTATGAAGAAAAGAATAACTTTGCACTGAACCGTTTTTTAACGAGGCATGAAAGTGAATACTGGCTTATTATGTGTTAATCCTACTGCGTTTATAGTCATTCAGTCTTGTGGAACAATATCATACTGTAGGTATACTTTTATTACGGGCCTTCCTGTTGTAAATACCTGCAAATAAAGAGCGTTGTTCAGTGTTTATATTTAGTCTGTGTCATACAGCAGCCGGCCGGTGTAGCCGAACGGTTCTAGGCGCATCAGTCTGGAACCGCGAGACCGCTACGGTCGCAGGTTCGAATCTTACCTCGGGCATGGATGTGTGTGATGTCCTTAGGTTAGTTAGGTTTAAGTAGTTCTAAGCTCTAGGGGACTGATGACCTCAGATGTTGAGTCCCATAGTGCTCAGAGCCATTTGAACAATTTTGTCATACAGCAACACCATACAGCAGACTTTCGTTAGACCTTTCTGCTGTTTTTCGTATGTGAATTGTTCTTCACAGGAATCGGTAGTATAAGTAGTGAGTGAAATGAAGTATCCTGTTGAATTATTTTCTGTGACTGTTGAATTATTTTCTGTGACTGTTGAATTATTTTCTGTGACCAGAATGCTTGTATGTTTCCCTGCAATATTGCAATATATTTCGAACTGAAACATTTGGAGTCCCTAAAAAAAAAATCACTTAAGTAAGAGAACTAGTCCACACATGCTACAAACATCCCGTATCACGAAAATTGCAGATTTACTAGTGAACACGGCATTCAGTTTCCTCAGCTGCACTCCAAGATACATTTTTACTACCTATACGAGTAAGTGTAGAATGTAAGTCTAACGTTTGATAAGTAATAATATTTTTTTCTCAGCCAGTTTAGGTTGAAAAAATTGCGGGATTTGTTGTGGAACATAGTGGAATATTTTCGGTCCAGCCTCGATAATTTAAGTGAAGTTCCGATAGGTGGCGACGCTATACGTGGCCTTCAAAATGGCGTCTGTAGAGCCGCCCCCCCCCCCCTCCCCCCAATCGACACTCGAACATTTTGGCTAACAAATATCTGACTCTGAACCCAACATGCTGTCATACTGTGTGTGCTCCACACACTGCCGAGCTTTAGACCAAGCTACAGACCGAGCTTTAGACCAAGCTACAGACCGAGCTTGTTGATACAGCGTCATTTGTGCAATGGGTTTTAAATCGGCTGTAGTTGTGTGTGGTGTTGTTTCTTGCCTAAGTAAAAGGAAGAAAAGAAAATCACCTCGCTTGTGGGCTAAGAAGTGGGTATAGGGCAACAGTAGAGTCTGCTCTACATCAAGACTGGCAGATGTGTCTCGTGTCTCTCAAGAAGTCGTCAATAATCTCAATACGTCGGTACACTGCAGGTGTAAAAAAACTCGTATGAATCACTTTATGAAAATGTCATCCATTGTATGCCAGTTCGAAAATTAAAAAAAGATATGTATTTCGTGAATACTACCGCTATTATAATATGTATGGGATAAGGGAATTCAAAGCTTAAATTTGCATAATGTGCACTAAATCGTATGAATCCCTGATTTTTTTTCCAGCGGTACATATTTATGAAGTAGATTTAGCTCAATGTAGATTTATAATATTTTTAGAACTAGCTATTCCTGGCCACATGCGCTGTGCCTCAGTCTTGTTAAATGGAAAAGAAAGAAAACAGAAAGCACATGTTTCTAACATGTATAGGAATTGGATATACGTCAGAATCTCCTTCTCTGTATCTGTCTATCTCCTCCGCCTTCCCCTTCTCTCTGACCATCACCTCCTATCCCCTTTTTCTGTCTATCTCCTCATCCCTCCTCTCTCTCCATATTCTCCTGCCCCCTCTGTCTGTACACCCTCTCCTCCCTCCTCTCTTCTCATCTCCTTCTGCCCCATTCTTTCTGTCCATCACCTCCACCTCCTCACTTTCCATTTCCTCTTGCCCCCGTCTTTGTCCATCTCCTCTACTTACTATCTCCATCTCCTCTTCTCCCCTCTCTCTAGCACTGAGCCTTATTTGTTGTTAGTGCATATTCAGTTTCAGTATTCTGTAGTAGTATTCTAATCATAAGCCGATAAAGTTCCACAACTTTCCTGAGGGTGGTCCATTGATCGTGACTGGGCCAAATATCTCACGAAATAAGCATCAAATGAAAAAACTACAAAGAACGAAACTCGTCTAGCTTGAAGGGGGAAACCAGATGGCGCTATGGTTGGCCCACTAGATGGTGCTGCCATAGGTCAAACGGATATCAACTGCGTTTTTTAAAATAGGAACCCCCATTTTTTATTACATATTCGTGTAGTACGTAAAGAAATGTGAATGTTTTAGTTGGAGCACTTTTTTCGCTTTGTGATAGATGGCGCTGTAATAGTCACAAGCATATGGCTCACAATTTTAGACGAACAGTTGGTAACAGGTAGGTTTGTTAAATTAAAATACAGAACGTAGGTACGTTTGAACATTATATTTCGGTTGTTACAATGTGATACATGTACCTTTGTGAACTTATCATTTCTGAGAACGCATGCTGTTACAGCGTGATTAGATGTAAATACCACATTAATGCAATAAATGCTCAAAATGATGTCCGTCAACCTCGACGCATTTTGGCAATACGTGCAACGACATTCCTCTCAACAGCAAGTCGTTCGCCTTCCGTAATTTCGCACATGCATTGACAATGTGCTGACGCATGTTGTCAGGCGTTGTCGGTGGATCACAATGGCAAATATTCTTCAACTTTCCCCACAGAAAGAAATCCGGGGACGTAAGATGCGGTGAACGTGCGAGCCATGGTATGGTGCTTCGACGACCAATCCATCTGTCATGAAATATGCTATTCAATACCGCTTCAACCACACGCGAGCTATGTGGCGGAAATCCATCATGTTGGAAGTACATCGCCATTCTGTCATGCAGTGAAAAATCTTGTAGTTACATCGGTAGAACATTACGTAGGAAATCAGCATTCACCATTTAGACTGACGTCGATAAAATGGGGGCCAATTATCCTTCCTCCCATAATGCCGCACCATACATTAACCCGCCAAGGTCGCTGATGTTCCACTTGTCGCAGCCATCGTGGATTTTCCGTTGCCCAATAGTGCATATTATGCCGATTTACGTTACCGCTGTTGGTGAATGACGCTTCGTCACTAAATAAAACGCGTGCAAAAAATCTGTCATCGTTCCGTAATTTCTCTTGTGCCCAGTGGCAGAACTCTACACGACGTTCAAAGTCGTCGCCATGCAATTCCTGGTGCATAGAAATATGGTACGGGTGCCATCGCTGTTCATGTAGCATTCTCAACAGCGACGTTTTTGAGAATTCCGATTATCGGGCAATTTGTCTGCTACTGATATGCGGATTAGCCGCGACATCAGCTAAAATACCTGATTGGGCATTATCATTTGTAGCAGGTCGTAGTTGACGTTTCACATGTGGATGAACACTTCCTATTTCCTTAAATAACGTAACTATCCGGCGAACGGTCCGGACACTTGGATTATGTCGTCCAGGATACCGAGCAGCATACATAGCACACACCCGTTGGGCATTTTGATCACAACAGCGATACATCAACACGATATCGACCTTTTCCGCAATTGGCAAACGGTCCATTTTAACACGGGTAATGTATCACGAAGCAAATACCGTCCGCACTGGCGGAATGTTACGTGATAGCACGTACTTATACGTTTGTGACTATTACAGCGCCATCTATCACATAGCGAAAAAATGGTCGAACTAAAACATTCATATTTCTTTACGTACTAAACGAATATGTAATAAAAATGGGGGTTCCTATTTTTAAAAAACGCAGTTGATATCCGTTTGACCTATGGCAGCGCCATCTCGTTTCCCCCTTCAGGCTAGACAAGTTTCGTTCATTGTAGCTTTTTCGTTTGACGCTTATTTCGTGAGGTATTTGGGCCGGTCACTATATAGCCTCTGTCCATCTGAATGCTCATTAGAGTAGTGTGCAACAATTGAAAGAAAATTGATCAAGAACGTGTGTGTGTGTGTGTGTGTATTATATATATATGAGATATCTATTATATACATATTATACATATGAAAAAATATATGTACAAAAACATGTGTATATTCGACGACAACATTGCGTCAAAAGTTCAAAGCTATTGGTTAAGAGCTTGCAGAGATTGAGATTTAAGATTTTGAACACACAAATATTAACATTTTTATTATAGGATGTAAATGTTCGTTTGTACAAAATTGTAAATCTTCGAAAGTTCTTCGCAAATTGCTTTGAAATTTTGTGACAAAATTGCATTCAAGTACATGCGTTTTTTCATGTACCTACTCGATATATATGAGAGTGACAAGTCTGGTAAAAGAAGCTAGAAAAAATGTTTGTTTCATAAACAACTCACCTAAGTTCTCTACATAGTCTCCTTAGAGGGATATACAGCTTCTCCAGCGATTATCCAGCTTTTATATATACAGGGCCTACATAAAGTCCGGAAACACTTTCAATTATTTATTGCTCAAGAACCAAACACTGAACAGATATCACACACATGTAATTTTGAAGAGAAACCCCGAAAGTTTTTTTTTCATGTTTACCTCCACAGTGTCGTTTGGTAATTAGCCGATAGTGAGCGCTAGTCGCAAACATGGCGAGTTTAGTTGCGGAGCGAGCTTTCTGTGTGTTGAAGTTCGAAATGGCCTCCCCGATCACCAGATCTCACTCCGTGTGACTTTTTTCTGTGGGGACACATTAAAGACCTGGTGTAATTACCGCCTTTACCACGAGATGTAACAGAGCTCCGGGAGAGAATACGGGGAGCGACTGCCACAGTCGACGTTGCCATTCTGGGACGGGTATGGCAAGAATTCGATTACCATATAGACGTCTGCCGGGTCACTCGTGGTTCACATATCGAATATTTGTGAATAAACTTTCAGAGTTTCTGCTCAAAATGCAATATGTATGACATCTGTAAAATGTTTAGTTCTTGTGCAATAAATAATTAAAAGTGTTCCCGGAATTTATGTGCAAACAGCTCACCTAACTTCTCTACATAGTCATCTTTGAGTGATAGACAGTTGCTCCACTGGTCCTCCAGCTTTTTCATCCCATCAGAAAAACTGATCAGTCAAACTCTGTAGAATACTCGTTGACTGCAACTATCACTTCCTCGTCTTGACCACTTCCTGTTCTGTTCTTCGGATTTAATACTTTTTTCATTTCCTTCGAAAATGGGCTGTTAGCGATTCTGTTTGCTTTTATAGGTTTTTCGTTGCAGTCCAGAAATAATTCTTTTCCTTCTTCAATGAACACCGCGTAACGTTCTTTACGGATGTCTTTCTTACTATAAATTTTATGTTTTACATCCCACAATGCATATTATTCTCGATAAAGTTCAATGAATTCACTTCAGAATGCCTGGTTGTCATTAAAGGACATTTTGATACGTTAAATGCGGAAAAAGTACAGAAGCGTGCACTGCTGAAAATGAGACAGACTGAGGCCATGTCAGGCGAGCCGCTCGATGGTTAACAATCTACATCCCAACATACTGGGCGCTGGGTTCGTGTTGGACATAGCTGTCAAGCCGAGTGCCCAAACTGAAAAATCAGTTGAGCAAGTTGCAAGCGAGCCCATCCACAGTCAAACATGTTGGATCAGCCACTCAGGGCCAACATGTTGGCCAAAATATTCGGCAGCCGATGGTGGGCTTAACAGAGGTGCGTTCCAAGTAGAGAGATGTCACTGACTTTCTTTTGTCTGAAAATCAGCGCATCGCAGATATTCATAGGTGCTTGCAGAATGTCTATGGAGACCTGGCATTGAACAAAAACACAGTGAGTCATCATCGCAACAAGGTCACGCAAACTTGTCTGATCTCCCTCTATCCGGCCAGCTGCACGCAGCTATGACTCCTACATTCTTGGAAGGTGCAGACACACTCATTCGAGGTGATCGATGGATCACAATCAAACACCTTGCAGCATAACTGGACACCTCTTGGTAGTGCTGACACACTCGTCCATCTGCACCCAAAGGTGTGTGTTCACTGCCGGCCGGAGTGTCCGAGCGGTTCTAGACGCTACAGTCGCAGGTTCGAATCCTGCCTCGGGCATGGATGTGTGTGATGTCCTTAGGTTAGTTAGGTTTAAGTAGTTCTAAATTCTAGGGGACTGATGACATCAGAAGTTAAGTCCCATAGTGCTCAGAGCCATTTGAACCATTTTTTTTGTGTGTCCACTGGGTTCCTCGCTGACTTACAGAAGACCGTAAAGAGCAACCAGTTTGGCCCAATGAAGGATACACTCCGTGGCAAGCAGTACCTGGATGATGGAGATGTTATTGATGCTGCAGGACGTTGACTATGACGTCGACCTGTAGAGTGGCTTCATGCTGGTATACAGGCCGTCACCGTAAGGCGCCGTAAGGTCGTAGCATTGAACAGAGACCTTGTTGAATAAATAGGGTCTTGTAGCCAAAAGAGTGGGGAATAATATGGTGTACTGGAATCCTGAATAAAACCAATCTGCCTTAGGAAAAGTGTTGCGTTACTTACTGAACACTCCTCGTACTTCACTTTCATCAAAATAAATTGATTTTGATTTTTTATTTGTGCTTGTCCGCCTGCTTAGCTGAGTGGTAACGTGTTTGCCTATCATGCAGCGGCCCCTGATTCGAATCTGGACCGGGCTGGAGATTTTCTCCGCTCGTGGATTGGGTATTGTGTTGTCCTCACCATCATCTCATCATCACCAACACGCAAGTCGCTCAGTGTGGCGTAACCTGAAATAAGAGTTGCAATACGGCGGCCTAACTTCCCCTGGCGGGGCCTCCCGGCCGTCAATGCCACCGATCTATCTTTTTTATTTGTGCGAAGCAATAAAATGAACGCTACGTTGTTTGCTACGTGATTTATATTCGTAACGTTTTGAGCATATTTACATTTTCGGCTAATGGTGAATGTTAAATGAGTATCTGAAATTTAGGATTCTCAGTGACTCTTGATATTTCACAAAGCCATCGTTTGGACAAAACAATGCAATATTTAACAGGAAATACTTCCCTGATTCTCTGTAGAATTTTGCAGAACATCGGGGAAATGTTTCCTGTTTAATATAGTTTTCACGTTACGTCGAGCCGCGCCGTGAAATTAGTTTTATTGTAAAGATTGATGAGAAGCCATTAGGGATGTGGGTCCGTTATACTATCACCTCCATCGGAGACTATTAGTTGTAAGAGAACCGTGACACGCAACTAGAAACCTTGAGATATTCACAGGGACACGGCGCGCCTTATTTTCAGTGTGGCGCTGTGCCCACCAGTGCTAACTAAGTACGGGCTCTTGCTGACACGTGTGTCCAGCGATACGGAAAGTATCGTGCATGCGACGACGGTCATGACTAGGGCATGGAAGCTCCTGGGTCGCTCCATTGAGGTTCTCTGCACTCGTCGAAGAACAAATTTATGAACAAACGTCTCGCATGCGTTATTCAAATGAATTTTGCACTAACGGTAAATAAGAATCAGAAAGTGCTTTCTCGCTTCATAGGTGCATACAACGTATTTACATAGGTGACATTCGTTTTATATATTACTTGCCTTGAGTTCATTTTGGCTGAATTCGCGTTGGAGAACCGTCGACTAAGATACTGTTGAATTCAGCCTGCAATAAGATTAGACTCGCCTTCTTGAAATTATAATTTTCCCTGCCGTTACCCCTACGCCACTATCACCCCATTCCGCCAAACCTAGTATACTTGTAGCTAATCCTCCAAAAATGTGGAGTATCATCTGTAAACGACGCGTCTGCTTATTATCGACTGTGGATTTATAAGAGGTAGATTTTAAAAATCGCAATTGTTTTAAAAGTGTTACAATGTAGCCTGCTGGCGGGTAACTTCACTCAGTGGCAGAGGATTCACGCAAACTCGTGTCTCGTGTTATCCCTAGACACTCGGCCTTTTCTGAGAAAACGACAACCAGTGGCAGAGGATTCACGCAAACTCGTGTCTCGTGTTATCCCTAGACACTCGGCCTTTTCTGAGAAAACGACAACCAAAGTTTTCGAGGTACTATATGTGCGTTTGAGGTCGTTACTCATTCAGCTGAAGTGCTAACACAGCGGCTGGAGCCACAGATTCACATTTTTGCGTCCCGTGTTCGAAATCTGATTATTTATTTATTTTTTAAAAATTTATTTCTCATTTATGAGAGAAATTTGAAATTGTTTTCAGTAACATTCCTATTGTGTGCCCTGTCAGAAATATTAGTTGTGGTGCGTACTTGTTCCTGTGAAGTGTGTTTCGGCAATCACACTCGTTTATTTCAGTAGCCTGCAAGGAACATTTTATATTTAATCGAATCTGAGCTGCCCAGCTGGTTTGGTCCGCTTGACGGAATCAGTAAAGGAAACACATCAGTGCCAAATTAGATCTCAAAGTGAACAGACAGCAATGGGGTGTAAACAAATGTATTATATAATAAATTTATGACACTTATTGTGAAACCCTGTTGTAATTTTACAATTACTATAACATCCTCGTATCACCTTACTTGATAAGAAAAATTTGTATAGTAAACTTCTACAGGCATGGGCAGACAAATAAAAAATAAAAAAATAGAAATAAATAGAAACAATAATCGGATTTCGTACACGGGTCGCAAAATGATGAAGCTGCAATGCTGTCAATTGTGCCAACGCTTCAATTGAACTTGTCGCCCCACAAAAGACATCTAAATTGCACCGAAAACTTTAACAATTGTTTTCTAGGAATAGTCTAGTATCTGCGGATAATTCGTGACGTGTTCACTTATTTTGACCCCTCTTCCACTAAATGAAGTTCCTGGGAAATCGGGTTATGGTATCTGCCGTGTTCTCCTTATCAGCGTTAATCCTGTCTAGTACGGGGTCCGGCATATTCGAGTCTTAGCAAATACAATGGAGGGATATCGCTTACGCCACTTGTCTGCGAATTGTGTAAACATCGTTCTGTTTGTGATAGTATTTTAGCTGTTTGCGTAATGTATTTTCTAAGACGGAAATTGGGATCCAGCCCAGCATTTTCCTAAACGAGGGTGGAAAACCACCTAAAACCTGCACTCAGGCTGGCCGGTGCTTCAGCCACCGTCGTTAATCCGCCTCGCCGATTCGATCCTTGTCTGGCTCACCTTGCTCTCTCTCAAGCTAGCGCGCTGCGCGTTACGTATACGTACGGGCAGGTCAGTACGCTTTAGTTAATAGCATGGCAAAACTTTGCTAGATACACTTCAAAACCAAAGTGAGTACAAGTAGCTAGCAACAGTAGCTGGCGCCCGGGGGAAACTTCGACACTGCTCCTCTCTACCCCTCTTCCGCTGGCGACATCCCACAAATTTTTGTCTAATCTTCATTGACACTTACACTGCTTAGTTCCTTACTGAGGTCAACACGAATTTTCAATGAAGTTAAAGTTACGCATTTCAATAACTAACTTCCAGGATGTATTTCAAATAGTGGAACAACACAAAGTTGCAAAACACTTTGCTTGTAACAATAACGTGATTTCTTTCTGATTATTTCATGACTGACCAGTGTCCTCCTATCCATTCTCTTCTTCTTCACCTCCTCCTCCTCCTCCTCCTCCTCCTCCTCCTACTCCTACATCTCCTCCTATGCCTACTTCTACTCCACTCTCTCTCTTTCTCATTTTTTCGCACGTCAAAAAACAGCGCCCCCGAGGGAAAGCGCCCAGGCCACACGCCTCAGCTACAACTTAGTTGCACTACTATCAACAAGAACAATATTCAGCCGAGACCTGCCGATGTGATTCAGCGCTCCGGGCAGAGTGAGATAACGTTATCTAACATATGTACCACAGCAGCCTTTTTTTTCCTGTTTTGTTGCTGAGAAGACCGACCTGTCGAATATTGCTTGAAAAACAATTGATACTATGATTAGGATGTTTCTGATGAAGAAAGCTCAAAATGCGACACCATCACTGCAAGTTAGAGCGAATACTTTGATGAATAGTCTCCTTGGCGAAATTAAGAAGTGAAGATTTAAGAGAGCTGAAATTGGGAAATGCAACACATAGTTTTTGATATTACTCTTGAGATTACGAAACGAAATCTCATTTTAAATTATACCTATGAAATAAGTCTCAAAAACTATGTGTAGCTTTGGTGATTTTCGTGAATTTTGGAGTTTTTCATATGACCGCAAGTGCTGGCCAGCCACACCGTGTGCCATTGATCGAAAAAGACTGTAGTCAGAAGGAAAAATGTTTGTAAAATACGGCGGGTGGGGTAGGACTTCACATTTCAACGTTTCCAAGCATGTTTTGATAGGTTTTGCGACATAGAGTCGAGCATTACCATGCTGCAAATCACCTTTTCGTATCTATCGCTGTATTGTGGCCCTTTGTCTTTTAGTGGTCTCTCAAACGCGTCAGTTGCTTTCGATAATGATCGCCCGTGATTGTTTCCGTCAGTTTCAGTACATTCGGAAGCATTCTCTCTTCCACTGCGATGCCAGTCTGCGACGCCAAAATCACCATCTTCGAGCGTTGAAACTATCTCTGAACGTTCTTTCACTATTAGTTGCCGTACCATAGATCTTACCCAGCGTTTTATAAGTCTCAGTCGCAGATTTCATCTTGTTCAAGTAGAAAATTAAAACTTCCCGCAAATGAAGAGTGCTAAGCTAGTAATTTGACATATCAGGTCGAGAATAACTTTATGATGCAACCTTAAGTCGACTAATATTTTGATGGCGTTGTATTTACAAATGCCTAAGCTTACTGTATGACCTGCACCACCATTTGCCGCTACTGGCGTCTATTGCAAAACGGTGGAAGCAGTGTGTACATCTAATAACTGAATCAACTGCTGCCGATGAATCTGTATGTGATGACAGGAAATCAGCTTTAAGATTCGATAGTATGAAATGGGCAGGGCCGCGCGGGATTAGCCGAGCGGTCTAGGGCGCTACAGTCATGGACTGTGCGGCTGGTCCCGGCGGAGGTTCGAGTCCTCCCTCGGGCATGAGTGTGTGTGTTAGTCCTTAGGGTAATTTGGGTTAAGTAGTGTGTAAGCCTAGGGACTGATGACCTTAGCAGTTAAGTCCCATAAGATTTCACACACATTTGAGCATTTTTTGAAATGGGCAGGGGGATAAAGACTGGATCATGAAAACGAGACGTGGAACTTGTGGAATGTTCAGTTTAACTGCAACCATTTTCTCAAAAGTAAACATCACAGAGGAAGGGGCCACTTCTCTTAGTGACGCCAAAGTGTGGTAAAGTGGACAGGTCGGGGAAAGTGATCAGTGTATATCATTTGTTCTAAATAGTGCTGCTGCCTGCGGAGAAGCGATCAAAGTAGTTCTAATATACACCATCATTGTTGTCAGTGAGTTTGAAAGAGGAAGTTTTCTGATGCGTGATGTAAGTTAAGTCATTCACATGTTTCTGGGTACCTAATTTATACGTAGAGTAATACTTTTTGACAATATCAGTGTTTAAAAAATGTCTTTTTGGCCTACAAATGTAGTTACTTGTTTTCTTCTCGGATATGATAGTTTCGTGTGTGGACACTAGTGTCGACTTGGAATCCTATCCAGAAAAGTGAGCACACTACTCGTCAGGTAAGTGTCCGAGGCCTAACAATCCCTACATCACGCATAATACTATTGGCTTCTAAACTCATTTATATACAAACCTTTTCAACAGCCATTCTGTTCCTTTGTGACTATTTTGAATAAATTAATTTATGTTATTTCAAACCGTCTATATTCTGTTACATTTGGCCTAAAACAAAAATGGGATTGAAATCAGAACCACAAACATGGGAACCTGTTGCGATCGCACTGGCCACATTAATCTCTTAGGCAGCGAAAAGTGGCCACTATAGAAGCCTTCAGAAAAATGGCTATAGATCCTATATATTACTTTTTTTAAAATAAAAACAATTGGTGGGATCTAACAAGTAGGTTCAAAATGTGAAAGCGGCAAGCTTCTAACTTATCAATAACCATCGTTTTCACTTAGAGTGACAACTTTACATCACCATGCCCTACTGCGGCACCATCAGTATCTTCTGTTTCATAAATGTTCTTTTTCTGCGTTTCGTAGTTATACGCTTATCTATCAAGAAATGCAGAATGTCCTCTGGATGATAGGCAATATGTATAAACAGAATAAACAAGAGTCATCACAGAGAACTGTAAGTGATGTATTCTTAAAAATACCGGAGTTGCTTTCTCCAAGTAAGCTTTCGCTAAACTTCGAAAATGATCACTCTTTTTTGCTTGGAAAAATTCAGCAGCCAGCCACTTTTTACAGCTTTATTTATGCCAAAACGCCTATCGAGGTTTATGCATTTTCAGTTGGTGTAATACATTTATATCTTCGTCACTTCAACGTTTTTATCGACTGCATCTGAACGATGCAGACGCCCTGTGCAAAATAACAGTTTGTTCAACTATTCCGGTTTCCAGAATTGTATATTTTCGTTTAACTAATAGATGTAGTTAAATTTGTTCTGCAGGTAGCAGCTCCATTTTTCTACCTCCATACACATTTTTAAATTCACTGATGCATAAATAGGGGGAAAAAGGAGCTACAGGTTTGAGAACAAAATTAAGTACATCAACTGGATGTAAATGTACAACTCTGGAAGAGTAGTATACGCTGAAGACGAGTTTCAGTTACATAAAACTCGCCAGCGCGAGAACCGAAAGTGTCGTAGCGTGCTTTAACTAGGCGCATCACACGGAGTACGTAACAAAGGCGCAGCTGTCGCGTGACATTCTGCAGCAAGAAGCAGAGCATGTCATCAAGGATGATGCGCAGGCCTTGACACCCTAGCATCCTTTCTGCCGCGTATGAGTTATATACTGACTTTCTTAGCGTCCCATGCGTTAAATGGGCCTTTCATTGCTACATAGTATCGTTTTTAGGGTTAGAGCCCCAATCGATAAAAACGGAACCCTTATAGGATCATTTCTTTTTCTACTGTTTTTTTATTGTTTTCTCAGAAACGGGCAGATGTGTCAAGTTGAAATTTATTCAAATACTACCTTGGTGGTGTAAAAAAAACTTCTAAGTCAATTTAATCAAAAGATATTGTGGTCTTCAGTCCAAAGACTGGTTTCAAGCAGTTCTCCATGCTACTCTATCCTGTACAAGCCCCTTCGTCTCCGACTAACTAATGCAACCTACGTCCTTCTGAATCTGCTTAGTGTATTCATCTCTTTTCTCTCTCTCTACGATTTTTACTCTCCCACGCTTCCCTTCAATACTAAATTGGTGATCCCTTGATGCCTCAGAACATATCCTACCAGCCGAACCTTTCTTCTAGTCAGGTTATGCCACAAATTCCTCTTCTCCCCAATTCTATTCAGTACCTCCTCATTAGTTACGTGATCTGCCCACCTAATCTTCAGAATTCTTCTGTAGCATCACATTTCGAAAGCTGTTTATCGTCTATGTTTCATTTCCATACATGGCTACACTCCATATAAATACTTTCAGAAAAGACTTCCTGACACTTAAATCAATACTCGGTGTTAACAAGTTTCTCTTCCCCAGAAACACTTTCCTTGCCATTGCCAGTATATATTTTATATCCTCTCTACTTCGACCATCATCAGTTATTTTGCTCCCCAAATAGCAAAACTGATTTACTACTTTAATTGTCTCATTTCCTAATCTAATTCCCTCAACATCACCTGATTTAATTTGACTACATTCCATTATCCTCGTTTTGCTTTTGTTGATATTTATCTTATGTTCTACTTTCAAGACACTGTCAATTCCGTTCAACTGCTCTTCCACGTCCTTTGCTGTTCCTGACAGAATTACAATGTCATCGGCAAACCTCAAAGTTTTTATTTCTTCTCCTTGGATTTTAATTCCTACTCAAAATTTTTCTTTTGTTTGCTTTACTGCTTGCTCAATATACAGATTGAATAATATCGCCGGCCGGAGTGGGCGAGCGGTTCTAGGCGTTACAGCCTGGAACCGCGCTACCACTACGGTCGCAGGTTCGAATCCTGCCTCGGGCATGGATGTGTGTGATGTCCTTAGGTTAGTTAGGTTTAAGTAGATCTAAGTTCTAGGGGACTGATGACCTCAGAAGTTAAATCCCATAGTGCTCAGAGCCATTTTTGAATAACATCGGGGAGAGGCTACAATCCTGTCTGGCTTCAGAATTTGAAAGAGAGTATTGCTGTCAGCATCGTAAAAGCTTTCTCTAAGTCTACAAATGCTATAAATATAGGTTTTCCTTTCCTTAGCCTGTCTAGTATCAGTATTGCCTCGCGTGTTCCAACATTTCTACGGAATCCTAACTGATCTTCCTCGAGGTCGGCTTCTACCAGTTTTTCCATTCGTCTGTAAAGAATTCTTGTTAGTATTTGACAACCGTGACATATTAAACTGATAGTTTTGTGATTTTCACACATGGCAGCACCTGCTTTCTTTGTAATTGGAAATATTATATTCCTCTCGAAGTCTGGGGGTATTTTGCCTGTCTCATACATCTTGCTCACCAGATGGAAAATTTTTGTCATGGCTGGCTCTCACAAGGCTATCAGTAGTTCTACCGGAATGTTGTCTACTCCTTGGTACATCTTTTGACTTAGGTTTTTCAGTACTTTGCCAAATTCTTCACGCAGTTTCATATCTCCCATCTCATGTTCTTCTACGTCCTCTTCCATTTCCATAATATGGCCCTTAAGTACATCGCCCTTGTGTAGACCCTCTATATACGCCTTCCACCTTTCTGTCTTCCCTTCTTTGTTAGGACTGGTTTTCCATCTGAGCTTTTGATATTCACACAGGTGGTTCTCTTTCTCCAAAGATCTCTTTAATTTTCATGTATGCGGCTTCTATCTTACCCTTAGTGCTATATGCTTCTACGTCTTTACATTGGTGTTCTAGCCTTTCCTGCTTAGCCAATTTGCACTTCCTGTCGATCTCATTTTTGAGACGTTTGTATTCCTTTTCGTCTGCTTCATTTACTGCATTTTTATATTTTCTCCTTTCACCAATTAATTTCAATATCTCTTGTGTTACACAAAGATTTCTCATAGCTCTCGTCTTTTTACCTACTTGATCCTCTGCTGCCTTCACTATATCATCTCTCAAAGCTACCCATTCTTCTTCTACTGTATTCCTTCCCACTGTTCTTCTCAACTGTTCCCTAGTGCTCTCTATGAAACTATCTACAACCTCTGGTTCTTTCAGTTTATCCAGGTCCCATCTCCTTAATGTCCCGCCTTTTTGCAGTTTTTTCAGTTTTAATCTACAGTTCATAATCAATATATTGTAGTCAGAATTTACATCTGCCACTGGAAATGTCCTACAATTTAAAGCTGGTTCCTAAATCTCTGTCTTACCATTATATAATCTAGCTGAAACCTTTTGGTGTTTCCAGGGTTCTTCCAAGCATACAACCTTCTTTTATGATGCTTACACCAAATGTTAGCTACGATTAAGTTACGCTCTGTGCAAATTTCTACCAGGCGACTTCCTCTTTGCTACCTTACCCCCAGTCCATATTCACCTACTACTCTTCCTTCTCATCCTTTTCCTACTGTCGAATTCCAGACCCCCATGACTATTAAATTTTTTATCCCCCGTAACTATCTGAATAATTACTTTTTTTGCCTCATACATTTCTTCAATCTCTTCATCATCGGCGATGCTAGTTTGGCACATAAATCTGTACTACTGTGGTACACATGGGCTTCGTGTCTATCTTGGCTACAATAATTCGTTCACTATGCTGTTCGTAGTACCTTATCTGCGTCCCTATTTTTTTAATTCATTATTAAACCTACTCTTGCATTACCCCCATTTGATTTTGTATTTAAAACCCTGTATTCACCTGACCAGAAGTCTTGTTCGTCTTGCCACCTAACTTAGATAATTTCTACTATATCTAACTTTATTCTATTCATTTATCTTTTAAATTTTCTAACGTACCTACCGATTAAAGCATCTGACACTCCACGCTCCGATCCATAGAACGCCAGTTTTGTTTTTCCTAATAACTACATCCCCCTGAGTAGTCCCCGCCCGGAGAAGTGAATAGGGGACTCTTTTACCTCGGGAATATTTTACCCAAGAGGATGCCATAATCATTCAACCATACAGTAGAGCTGCATGCCACCGGGAAAGATTGCGGCTGTAGTTTCCCCTTGCTTTCAGCCGTTCTCAGTACCACCACAGCAATGCTGTTTTGGTTGATGTTGCAAGGCCAGTTCAATCAATCATCCAAACTGTTGCCCCTGCAACTACTGAAAAGACTGCTGGCCCCTTCAGGAACCACACGTGTGTCTGGCCTATCAACAGATACCCCTCCATTGTGGTTGCACCTACGGTACGGCTATCTGTATCGCTGAGGCACGAAAGCCCCCTCACCAACGGCAAGATACATGGTTCATGGGAGGGGGGAGATACAATCATTTATTAATCAATGAAAAGAAAGCTTCAGTTGCTCTCTAGAACTTTATTTAATTAACTACAGAGCAACTGGAGCAGCCATTTCATTAATTAATCAAACAGTTGCAGAGCGCACGGAGAAACTAATAACGGCCATTTATGTCATACATTTTGACACAAGCAAACCTGCTCATCAGAAACTTTGTACAGGCTGTAATGGCTGTAAGTGTTGATATTTTTATATGTGTTACTTTAATGTGTATACACATCAGCGTGTTGGCTGCTTTATCTCTGCGTCGAACAGTCTTTCCTCAAACACGTCACAAACTTAACGACCCTACGTTCATACTGCACCATTAAATGGACTGTGCCTGTCGGTATAGACTTGCCGTTTTGCGTCCTCCTGCCCCAACTTCAACAGTTGACCTGCTAGCCAGGAGCCGGCCGGAGTGACTGAGCAGTTCTAGGCGCTACAATCTGGAATTGCGCGACCGCTACGGTCGCAGGTTAGAATCCTGCCTCGGGCATGGATGTGTGTGATGTCCTTAGGTTAGTTAGGTTTAAGTAGTTCTGAGTTCTAGGAGACTGATGACCTCAGAAGTTAAGTCCCATAGTGCTCAGAGCCATTTGAACCATTTTTTGCTACCCAGGAGAAAATATGCATTAATGGCTTGCTGTTTCCATCTGTACTTATAAATATTAGTTTGCAAATGGCGTAAATACTGATGTAATTTTGTTCAGTAGAATGTAACCGATAGAAATATCTGCACTCTGCCAAAATATGATGACTACCTGCTTAATAGCTTGTTTGTCAGTCTTTGGAAATAAATACATCACTGATTCTGCGTGTCAGAGATCAGACAGTTCATTGGCAGGTATATTGCCTTTGTACTGCTGTATCTACAGAAGTAGACACCATTAAATATATTGCCTTTCTACTTCTGTGTCTACTTTTGTTTGCAAATTTCCAAGCAGAAGTAGACACCATTAAATATATTGCATATAACTGAATTAGTTGACAAAATCCTGCACAAGAAACAAATAAGGAAAATCTTCCCCTACATTTATGCCCCCTCTGCAATAACAACCACACCAAAAACTAACTGGTGTAGCCAAAACACTGAAATCCCAAACTGTAAAACATCATTTTATGTAAGGGCCATTACAGCTAATCTCCTATTCAACAGCAAGGACAAAAAAGATAAACTAAACAACAGTGGGGTCTACAAAATAACCTGCACTGACTACAATAAACTCTACACTGGTCAAACGTTGTGGGCCATATCAACAAGGCTGACAGAGCATGAAAGCAGCTGGAGATTAAATTAATCAGATTCCACCTTTGCTGAAAATGTGCTCAAAGAAGGACACAAATATCTAACACGCACAGAAGTGCTACATATAGCCAACAAAGGCAGAAAACTCAGCCTACTAGAAGCACTTTAAACTAACAAACACTTAGCCCTAAATCCCCAGCTGGTTCTAAATGACCAATTGCAACTGAGCAACCACAAAGTGTCCCAATAGCAAACAAATTCACACCCCAATATAATATAATATCCTTTATGTGTTTTCATTCCTAACTGTAACTCAACTGTAACATTGTAGTATTTGGTATTTATTAATGCACAATTTTTCTAATAACAAAATGTAACCCCCAAAGAAAACATCGCTGTTGTACAACCAACAATTAGTGTCCAGTGAAACTGTCCACAACAAATACAAAAAATTTGTAATTTTTAATAATGTGTATTCTAAATAATTCTAATTGTTGTCATACATGGTACTGACAAACCATAAAATGTGATTTATTATGTTAAAGAACAGTTTTACAGAACAAAACGTCAAACGACCAGTTTGAAAATTCCAAAGACAATGCCACAACTAAAGATCGTATGTAAGTGCGTTGTATCTTAGTCCAGAATGTTTGGTTCGTAAGAACACAAGCTCCTTGTAAACAATAGCCAGTAGTTATCTGAAGATGGCCTAATAAGCCGAAAACTATTTCATACAAATAAAAATCAGTAGAACAAAAAACCACCGAAGTGTTATTCAACCCTCAATCTTTATTAATTTATTTCGTACTGTCACTATTTTCTTGTGTGGTAAGTTACTGTATTACGTCCATATTACGTAGCACAGTCTATCAAATAATGATATGAATTTTAAGTTTATATTTGAGATCCCTAAACTATGGAAATGGTTTAGATCCAATTCAGAATCGTAGATATTTTTTCGTACAAGGAATGCTGTTATCCGTTCAGAGACTTTTTGCATTATAATCAGTACATTGTGTAACTCTAAGATTCATGGCAGCCAACCTTATACCGTGTTTGTCTGGAGTAGCGCTATTGCAAATAACTTTCGATAATACACTTGTGACATAGCGACCCACGGCAAGTACATTGTGGCCTTTAATATGTGTATCGAGTTGGATGATTGGATGAGTCGTTCTTACAACAACTCGTAACTATTCGGATATGCCTTTCTTTCACGCTAGAGCTATCAACTGCAATGCACAGGCTGTAAACTGGACTTTATCCTCTCAACCTACCTTCGAACGATCACCAACTACCAAGCAACTAGTGCCACCATCGTACTCAACGTTGTTTGAAGAGACTTGTCGCTGGCTTCACTGCAGATTTGATGACATATAATGCAGCACCTTCTCATCTGAACATACAATGAGGTGACAAAAGTCATGTGAAATCTCCTTTTGTCTTGCGAAATACGGTAGCTCGACATGGCGTTGACTCAACAAGTCGTTGGAAGTCCCCTGCAGAAATATTGAGCCATGCTGCAGCTACAGCTGTCCATAATTGCGAAAGTGTTGCAGATGCAGGATTCTGAGCACGAACTGACATATCGATTAAGTCCCATAAATATTCGATAGGATTCATATTGCTTTAATTGTCCAGAACGTTCTTGAAACGAGTCGCAAGTAATTGTGGCTCGGTGACGTGGGGCACTGTCATCGATAAAAATTACATCGAAGCCAATGAGTGGCTGCAAATGATCTCCAAGTAGCCGAAAATAACCATTTACAGTCAATGATTTGTTCAGTTGGACCATAGGACCCAGTTCATTCCATGTAAACACAGCCCACACCATTATCGAGCCACCACTAGCTTACACAGCACCTTGTTGACAACTTGAGTCCATGGCTTCGTCGGGTCTACGCCACATTCGAACCCTACCAACAGCCTTCTATACCTTGTGTACACGATACTAGTGCCATCTATATAAGTGCATATAACTGTTCCGTGACTTTTGTCACCTGAGTGTGTGTGTGTGTACTTATGTCCGTCATTATAGCACTATTAAATGTTAGTGAAAGACTGAAACGTCGATGATATTTCATGTTTTTGCTTCTTTGTGTTTCTGATGTAGTTGCCTTCAAAGATGTGCGAATGTGTGTTTTCAAATTAGTAAAAAATTAATCTAAAATGTTTTATTCTGCTATTACTCAACGTTTTCTGATTCATTAAGTGTATTTTGTTACGATATTGGCGTAGAACAGTATCAAAAAGTCAGACGGAAGAAAAAAAGACACTCCTGATCACAATTTTCAAGGGGTGATGGGGTGCCAAGGGAAGGGGGGGGGGGGGGAGAGGGAAGCGCAGTTTGCTGATATGTTTCAAGGTACATGATTCTGGTCCCGCAGGATTATGGCAAAAGCTTTATTACTCAGTTTTATTGTCACAAACTAAGTCGAATATCTGACAGTTTAAATAATGATACAAGATAAAATATTTATTTTTATAATGACGACAAAAATAAAAAATGGAAGTCGCAAGGAAATGTAACAGAGGACCTCATTAGATGCGAGTGCCGTGGAAGAAGCATTACGCAAGCAGGAAGACGTGCACAAAACTTCTACCTGACACAGTCACAACCGTTTTTCAACGACTTGTGCCATGAGGACGTCGTAAAATGTTAGGTGAACTTATCTTATCGGCGGAAAAGGAGAAAATCTGAGTTCTTGCATGTTTCTGGTGTGACAAGATGTCGTGCCCGTGTTACATGACTCACAACGGTTTGGTTTATCTGCTTTGAGTTGAAGCGAGGTGCTCGTAGTTTTACTAGTTTTGTCATAATTATTATAACGGCCAGAAACTGCTTGCCTTAATTATTCCAAAGATCGTTAACACGGCAGTCTCACGATAGAATAAGCTATTTCTCATTCATTTTGTCAGTTTATTCTCGTTGGTTCACATGCTAGCTAATTTTCCCCCTGTAAAAAATGGACTCACTGATATAAATAGTTCATAAAAATATTTGTCTTAAGACTGAGTATTTGAACAAAAGCACGTCTCCAGCGCTTCGTCTTTAACACCACAGAGAAGGAGATGGCGCTGTGGATCAAGCACTCGGTTGAGAAATTCACATACACTACCTGATCAAAATTATCCGACACCTATTAATGAAACTGGGATCACTTTAAATGATCTATCTAAATGTGTACGGAGGACTTTAAGCCCATTCTTCATCAAGAGCCGAAACCAGAAACGGTTATGATGTTAGACCGTAGGTTCTGGTGTGAAGGCAACGTTATAACTCATCCCAAAGATGTTTCATTGCCTTCAGGCCGGGACTCCAGGCAGGCCAGTCCATTTCAAGAGTGTTATTGTCCACTAATCATTGCCTCACAGATACTTCTTAATGGTAGGGTGCATTATTATGCTGATACAAGCCATCGTCGTCTTCAAACTGATCCTCTACTGTTCGCACTACACATTGCTATAAAATGTTCCAGCTGGCATTTTCTTAAACGCAATAAGGAGACCACATTCTAACCACGAAAAGACGCCATACCGTAACATGCCCCCCTCCACCCTCTCCCACCCAACCACCGTCCTGCACTACACATGACGCAGGTAACATTGTCCAGGCATGTACCAAACGCAAACCCTACCATCGTACTGCCACAGAGTATAGCGGAATTAATCACTCAAAGTTATACGTTTCCATATATACGACGTCCAATGCCGTCGCTTTTTTACACCACCTCAAGTGTCGCTTAACACTGACTGCAGATATGTATTGTTTATGAAGAGCTGCTCGACCATTGTATCCCATCATTTTTAAATTCCTATGCACAGTAACTGTGCTCACTTTGGAACTTTCGAGTGATACCTGTGGTGTCACCGCCAGACACCACACTTGCTAGGTGGTAGCCTTTAAATCGGCCGCGGTCCGGTAGTATACGTCGGACCCGCGTGTCGCCACTATCAGTGATTGCAGATCGAGCGCCGCCACACGGCAGGTCTAGAGAGACTTCCTAGCACTCGCCCCAGTTGTACAGCCGACTTTGCTAGCGATGGTTCACTGCCTTCTACGCTCTCATTTGCCGAGACGATAGTTAGCATAGCCTTCAGCTACGTTATTTGCTACGACCTAGCAAGGCGCCAGTATTCGTACTATTGATATTGTGAATCATGTGCCATGAAGAGCGACGTTCGTCATTAATGGATTAAAGTTAAGTATTCCACCAGCTACGTCCTTTTTTCTCAATTCTAATTCCCTTGTCATGTTCCAGACCTCACGCCAACCTGCGTGAGCTAAAACACGTGCATTTCGGCCTCCTTTAGTGACACAGTGTTGGCTCTCCTGCCAACCACAACAATACCTTCTGCTGATTTCATATGATTTTTTACAATCCCATCCGTCAGTACGTAATGTCTGCTTGGTTTTGGATTAGCTGTGGTTCCTGCTTCGCATTTCCAGTTAATCATTGTATCACCAGCGAACGAATTATGCATGTTTATAAGGGCTGAAATGTCCCTCATCTGATCTGTTACTCAGTTAATATCCAACGACTGGTCCACATTAGAAGTCACTGAGCTCTCTTGACCGACCCCATTCTGATGATACTCCTCTCTACTGACAACACAGTATTCCCCATCTCCTTTTATACTGTTGCATACGCCTCTCGTGGCATATGGTTGTCATTTCCGCATTATATAGGGGTGTCCGGATACTTTTGATCAGATAGCACTCATCTCCGGTCATTCAGATTTATGTCTTCCATGCAAACAAACAAACACCGTCCTAACAGGCCTTGAAGACCCAACGGTACCGACAAGCCGTCGTGTCATCCTCAGCCCTTAGGCGTCACCGGATGCGTATACAGAGGAGCATGTGGTCAGCACATCGCTCTCCTCGACGTTGTCAGTTTTCCTGACCACTACAGCTACTTCTCATTCAAGTAGCTGCTCAATTGGCCTCACAAGGGCTGAGTGCACCCCGCCTGGCAATAGCACTCGACAGACCCGGACGGTAACGCATTCAAGTGCTAGACAAGCCCGACAGTGCTTAACTTCGGTGGTCTCACGGGAACCGTTGTTAGCAGTGGGGCAAGGCTGTTGGCCTTAGTTGTTTCATGGTTTCACTAAATCGACTGAGATGAATGCCGGAATCGTTTCTTTGAAAGGAATCGTCTGGTTTTCTTCCTCATTCCGGTTCACTCCGAGCTTCTGCTCCGTGTCTAATGTTCTCCTCGTCGACGGGGCGTTAATCACTAACTTTCCATCTTATTCAGGTCCTATCGACACCCTTTTGTTTTACAAAGAACTTACCGGCTGAGCTACGTCCTCTGTCAGTGACTAAGAGTGCAGGCAGTTTATTGTTATAGATCATTTTGGATACATCTTGAAGCACACGACATATCAAGTATCCTACAGGTACATCTACTTTATCCTGCGGCCGTCTTACCTGGGACATGAAATCTGTTCAGGCAGAGATTGTCGTTGTGGTTTTCAGTCCAAATCTATCTTGTGCAAGCCTTTTCATCTCTGACTATTTACTGGAACCTATATCCATCTCAACACGTTTACTTTATTCGTGCCTTGCTCTCCATCTGTAGTTTTTACCCCCTCCCATTTCCCCCCATTCTCCAGTTCGATTCAGTACCTCCTCATTAGTTATTCGATCTACTCATCTGATCTTCAACATTCTTCCGTAGCACCACATTTTAGGAGCTTCTGTTTTCTTATCTGAACTGCTTGTTGTTCACGTTTCACGTACGTACAAGGCTACGCTCCAGACAAATGGCTTCAGAAAATACTTCGCAACCCTTAAATTTTTATTAGATTTTAACAAATTACTATTTTTCAGAAAATATTTTCTTGTTTTGCCAGTCTGAAATTTGTTTTCTCTCTACATCGGCCATGCTCAGTTGCTTTCCTTTTACAATGACCTTCGGACATTTTGCTTTCAGCCAGCCCCCAATACATGATTCGTTACAAGTTAGAGGTTTATACAATCGCATTCATCACACATACACACATTCATCACACATACACACACATTATATATATATATATATATATATATATATATATATATATATATATATATTACTGGCCATTGAAATTGCTACACCACGAAGATGACGTGCTACAGACACGAAATAAAAGCGACAGGAAGAAGATGCTGTGATATACAAATGATTAGCTTTTCAGAGCATTCACACAAGATTGGCGCCGGTGGTGACACCTACAACGTGTTCACATGAGGAATAGTTTCCAATCGATTTCTCATACACAAAAAGCAGTTGACCGGCGTTGCCTGGTAAAACGTTGTTGTGATGCCTCGTGTAAGGAGGAGAAATCACGCTTCCGACATTAAAGTCCGATTGTAGCCTATCGGGATTGCGGTTTATCGTATCTCGACATTGCTGCTCGCGTTCGTCGAGATCCAATGACTGTTAGCAGAATATGGAATCGGTGGGTTCAGGAGGGTAATACGGATCGCCGTGCTGGATCCCAACGGCCTCGTATGACTAGTAGTCGAGATGACAGGCATCTTATCCGCATGGTTGTAACGGATTGTGCAGCCACCTCTCGATCACTGAGTCAACAGATGGGGACGTTTGCAAGACAATAACCATCTACACGAACAATTCGACTACGTTTCCAGCAGCATGGACTATCAGCTCGGAGACCATGTCTGCGGTTACCCTTGACGCTGCATCACAGACAGGGGCGCCTGCGATGGTGTACCCAACGACGAACCTGGGTGCACGAATGGTAAAACGTCACTTTTTCGGATGAATCCAGGTTCTGTTTACAGCATCATGATGGTCGCATCCGTGTTTGGCGACATCGCGGTAAACGCACATGGAAGCGTGAATTCGTCATCGCCATACTGGCGTATCACCCGGCGTGATGGTATGGGGTGTCATTGGCTACACGTGTCGGTCACCTCTCGTTCGCATTGACGGCACTTTGAACAGTGGACGTTACATTTCAGATGTGTTACGACCCGTGACTCTACCCTTTATTCGATCCCTGCGAAACCCTGCATTTCAGCAGGAGAATGCACTACCGCATGTTGCAGGTCCTGTACGAGCCTTTCTGGATACAGAAAATGTTCGACTGCTGCCCTGGCGAGCACATTCTCCAGATCTCTCACCAACTGAAAACGTCTGGTCAATGGTGGCCGAGCAACTGGCTCGTCACAATACGCCAGTCACTACTCTTGATGAACTGTGGTATCGTGTTGAAGCTGCATGGACAGCTGTACCTGTACACGACATCCAAGCTGTGTTTGACTCAATGCCCAGGCGTATCAAGGCCGTTATTACGGCCAGAGGTGGTTGTTCTGGGTACTGATTTCTCATGATCTATGCACCCAAATTGCGTGAAAATGTAATCACATGTCAGTTTTAATATAATATATTTATCCAATGAATGCCCGTTTATCATCTGCATTTCTTCTTGGTGTAGCAATTTTAATGGCCAGTAGTGTATTTACAAACGCTGAACAAAACACAGCCTTATATCTCACAACAACAAAAACGATAAAAAAATGCTGGAAACTGCTTGTGGCAGTCTCTAGTGAGCATTCATTCATGTGATTCTAAAATAGGTTACTAGATTAAAACACCGATCAAGATATATCACGAGTTCCTAGGTGCACTATCGTCCTGGTACAACACACTCCCCTACACTGGTGGATGACAGAGCAACATGACGACGTCCACGCTGGTTAAGAGTGACTTGATAGATTCGTGGACGAGCCATAAACCATCAACTTCTCCATTACCCCTCTTGAATTGTTATTGTGTTCAGAGCACACTTCTGTTACTTATGGCTAATGGACGAGGGTTATACAAAATAATAGAAATAGCAGGTACAAATATCCACTTCTGGAATTTCTCTGTACGCTGCGTATGATGTACCGGCTTCTATTTCTTTCTTTTCTCTTATTATTTTCTCTGGCCTTATCACAAGTTCTGCATGTTAATCTCGATTTGGCAGTGCTTGTGGTGAGGGTGGCCAGATGTTCCTTACTGTCACCTCCCCGACCTCGGGATGGAATTTGCTATCCCCTATCTTTGCATGTAGTACTATTCCATGTGCAAGTGTCTGAACGTTTTCGATACCTAGTCAAATGTGGGAAGCCGCCCAAAAACCAACCGGCACACCACATCGGAGTCGGCCCATCAGCCCGAATCACATCACAAAAAAAGTGGGTGAAATCTTATGGGACTTAACTGCTTAAGGTCATTAGTCCCTAAGCTTACACACTACTTAACCTAAATTATCCTAAGGACAAACACACACACCCATGCCCGAGGGAGGACTCGAACCTCCGCCGGGGCCAGCCGCTCAGTGCGTGGCTGTAGCGCCTAAGACCGCTCGGCTAATCCCGCGCGGCGAATCACAGCGTTGTAACGCGCGCGGCTGTCCGGGCGGCTCTGCTTCTTCTCTTCGTGAATCAACGAGTTAGATCCCTACCGTACATCTTTTGATGTCTATTGCACCTCTTGCTGCGAATGTAGAATTTTTGTTTGGTGGCACCAGATACTTAGTATCTTTCACAGAATTTTCAGTTTTTTTAATTTCTCTCTAGTTCTGAATGTTTTCTTAAAACTGTGATTAATACTGGCTTTTAGTATAGTTTTCTTTATAAGGTAAAGTGAGGTATGTTCGTGACAGCTTTACATTCACCACAGTTTTTAACTCTGTAGCATGAAAGCATTTCCTTCTGTTACATGTGTCATATTAACAGGATCAACTACAAACAAAAATGAAACAATTTCTAGGTTACAAATGTAAGTGGAATTTTAAATGATGATCAAGTAACACGGACATTGGTAGGAAATTTCGTAATATGGCTAAGTGATTTCGTGATAGGTGTAAGGTAATTTCATGATAGGTGTAAAATGATTAGTAGAGTGCAGCTAGGGCAATAACAGATGCCAAAAACAATGTACCAAGAGAATACAAGCTGAAGTAGCGCGTTGTCCCTCCAACACGTGTGGTCGCGGTGAGTTAACAAAAAGTATCACGAAATTACCTAATCACGAAAATACCTACCTTTACCCTACTCCATGGTCAGTGGTAAAAATTTACACAGGCACGCTAGACGACGCTTCACTGATGTTTTCGATATTTTGTCTTTTTTGGCATAATCTCATCTGAAATACAAAGAAAATTTCATGATATGCTGAAACGAAAAATATATTTACATGCACATGAAGCTAATTGTATAGTCAATCACTTCTGCTTAATACATTATATTCATAAAGTCCAAAGAAACCGAGCTATAGCGAAAAACAATGGACGATGCGTAAACCTCACCTTTACGAACGCTAATAAGGCAACAATTTTCTTCCAAAACTTAAGCTGCAGCTTTTGTCACGTAAATTACAAAATTAAGGAGATACGTAAAGAATTGACATTTTTGACTAAGAAATTTGTAGTTTTTGCCTTTACTTTGATTGATTATCTCAAATTTTCAGAAATCGAGCACATACTGCTGCGAAGTTTGAATCTTATGGTGATCAACGACACAATTACTAATGTTTTTCTTTCTCGACTGAGCGCTTGCTGTAAGGTAACAATATCTTGTGCTGTTCACAATGATGTCCCGAGAAACTGCAAGCCGAACTCACGTGTTGCCCTTCAACAGGTGAAGTCACAGTAAGTTAGCAAAAACATCACGAAGTTAGCTGTATTACGAAAATGCCTTCCTATATCTTACTTAAAACGAATCGTTTATCTGTGTGATCAAAATACTGTAACTGTAACAAATGCGTTAGTTACAGCTGCATGTAGGCCTACATCAATATTCTTCAAGGCACCAGTGTGTGGTCTAAGGTTCCTCACCCTGCCTGTTCCACCCGTGAATGGCACGCAGGAAGAATGATTGTCGGTCAATCTCTGTTTTCTCGTTGTGACGTATGTGATGGGAAGTACGAGAATGTGCTGAATAATGCCTCCGAATTTTCTATGTGTAAACTCTAAAAGCTTTTTACATAAAACAAACGTTTTTAACATTATACAACTTTATTCTTCATGTCTGCATATTTACAGTATTTCTCAATATAGTCACCCTGGCGAAAAAAAATTTCTCCCAACGAGAGATCGATCTGTTGATATGTCGCTGTAGAATGTTTGAATTTGCTGACGGAGCCAGAACATCACCTCTGCTTGCATCGCTTCGTCGCCAGGGCTGAAGTCCTCCCAGGTGTTCTTTAAGTTTTGGAGACAGTTAAAAATTGGTTGAGGCCAAGTCGGAACTGTATGGAGGATGACCGATGACATTAAATCCATGGCGTCGGATTGTTGCAGATGTCGCAGCGTTGGTGTGTGGTCTGGCGTTGTCATGCTGAAGGAGAAGACTCTTCATATGTGGACGAACTCTTCGAATTCGGAACTCGATTACACCACGCTTTTTCTCAAACATGTTCAAATGTGTGCGAAATCTTATGGGACTTAACTGCTAAGGTCATCAGTCCCTAAGGTTACACACTACTTAACCTAAATTATCCTAAGGACAAACACACACTCACCAATGCCCGAGGGCCGCCGGGACCAGCCGCACACTTTTTTTCACACACTGGCATAGTTACGTTACACACCGCCATGTTACACGCTAAAATCTAGCGACAGAGTGCTGGAAATATGAAGACATGAAGCACAAAGATGTAGAATGTTAATAACGTTTGTTTTATGTAAAGAGCTTGAAGAGTTTTCACATAGAGAATTCGGACGCGTTACTTTTCAGTATGCTATCATGATATGTTGTCCATCTCTTCCCGGAATGCACTCTAAGAATTTCAGTAGTAAACCCCTCCGTGATGCACAACGCTTCTGTTGAAGTGCCTGCTGCTGGTGTTCGTTGAGCATCTCCGTAAAGCTCTCGCGTCGACTCAACGATCCTGTGACGAAACGCTCGGCTATTCGTCGGATCTTCTCTATCTCTTCTATAAATCTATCCTGGTAAGAGTCCCAGACTGATGAACAATACTCAAGAATCGGTCGCACAAGTGTTCTGTAAGTTACTTCTTTCGTGGATAAATTACATTTTCTTGATTCTTTCGATGAATCTCAGCCTTGTAACTGCTTTTCTTACAATTTATTTTATGTCGTCATTCCATTTAAGATCGCTCTAGATGGTTAGTTTTAGGTATTTTACGATAGTTACTCTTTCCAATGATAGTTCGCCAAAAGTGTAGTCGAACAGTAGTGGATTTCTTCGACAGTTTATGTGCATTACGTTACATTTATTCACGTCCAGGGTCAGCTGCCAGCCCCTGCGCTGAATTTCAGTTTCATTATTTTGTTAATTAGGAGACATCAATTTACAAGAGTGTCCAAATTCAGTCTTCAGAGCACTTTTCTTTATTTCAATATGACCGGTTTCGGGCCAGCTACGCATTTTTAGATCATTTGCTACATATACAGAGTTAGAAGTAATGATCATGGTAACTCCATCAAGACGAATATGTCTAGTTTTGATATTCTACTCCACTAGGACCTTGCCTAGTAAGGCGGCGCGGGTCTCCCGCGTCGCTCCCCTACGCTCTGTAAAGAAGTATAGGACTCATCACCACAACCAATTTAAGCTTCCGTTTACTGCAAAGGGACTCACCACCACCACCAATTTAAGCTTCCGTTTACTGCAAAACTGTTCTGGTAGTATTTGCGGGAAGATAAAATTAATCACCGTCTATGAGACGTTATAGTGATCCAACCGAATATTCTGCCGAGAGTGCCGAAGATAATCTTGAGAAACGAGACAGCGGTGAAGCGTTGCTCGCGTGAGAGAATAACCCGTACAGTGGCCCCACGGGATCTTCTTATCGAGCGCAGGCCGAGGCGCGCCAGGAAGCAGAGTAGAAGCCTACGCTTCGCCGCCACTTCATGAGACGCGCTACGTACCACTTTTGTGTCAATCTGACCTCTTCATCTCCCACGCTTGCTGTGGTTCTATTGAAACTTGATTATCGAATGAACTGAAAGGTACGGCTCAGATTATTAGTCTGTCGCAGAGGAAGCCGTTGCAGCCTGTTCTGTCGTAAGAACAGGCGCGTAATCAGGGACCGGAGATGGTCATGGGAGACATGATCTCCCCACCCTTAAAAGAACATTTTTATTGCGAGCATTTATGCAGGGTATTTAGAAAGTTGGTCTGCAGTTACAACATATGTTGGAAATGACGTCCACAAGCATCTATACAACTCTGGACCCTCTTAATTTTATTGGAAAACGCTTTCTGCAGATCTGATTATGATGTACTTCTCAAATACGCAGTTATTTCAGCTTTTAAGTTACAAAGAGTGCGTGGACGAGTGCGATACGCTACAGATGTTGATGCTTTCCAAAGAAAAAGTGTGGTGGAGCTAGACTCGGCGATCGAGGGCGCCATAAGATTTTTGAGGTGACGCGGTTCCCAAAAAACCTCTCCAGACGCACGGTATTGTTGGCTTTGTTTCAGTTACGCCGTAGTTTTGAAATCATGAGCAACTGATTTCGTCTTCCTTTAGCTGGCCAAATAAATAGTTGATTGAAACTTCCTGGCAGATTAAAACTGTGAGCCCGACCGAGGCTCCAACTCGGGACCTTTGCCTTTCGCGGGCAAGTGCTCTACCATCTGCGCTACCGAAGCACGACTCACGCCCGGTACTCACAGCTTCACTTCTGGAAATAGTTGATTATTAAACGATAATGCTCACTGTTCACGGTTTCTCCAAAAAGTAAAGGTCCAATAGCGTCCCCTGTGGATAATGCTACCCACATTCAAATTTTCTTATCAAGCAATGGCGTTTCAAACTGCGCACGAGGTGTGTTGACAAACCACAGAGTTGGAACCGGCCCTGTCTATATAGAAGGTGGCATCAAAAATATCAGTAGTGTTCCTCTGAATAAAAGATTTAAACCATTTGCACTAGCTAAGCCACATCTTTCAATTCTTGCACTGCTGCCAATTTATGTGGGGACAATTTAAATGTTTGCTTAACCGCTTTATGCGTGGTTGCAAGCCCCATATCTTTTTCTTGTGCCATATTGCGCAATGATTTTGCTGGGCTCTGCTTCATAGGGTCATAAATATACAATAATTTCCATTCGTTTAGTTTAGGTGGTCTTTCAGTTCCCTCGGTATCCAACACTGAGCCTGTCTCTCGAAATTTCTCAATAAATCGACGAATCACATTACGATGATGTACAGCTGTTTCTGGGAATTTTTTAGCAGATGCCTCCTGCAGTAAACCCGTGTATTTATGGCTTTGTCGAAACACACGTTCAACGAGAAAAATACGTTCCTCAGTTGAAAGCACCGTAATTTAAAAGAAAATTGAACATCTAAATACTATACATCGCATTTAATAGCTTTATCAGCTGAATCAAACAGTTAAATGTTATGCAATAGTAGAAGAAATTACAAAACAATCGCATGTCTATGAAGAAAACAATTTTTCCAACTTGTATTCTGCCAACTTTCTTTCAAACATTCAACGTAAACTACAGTCGTTGTTCGTAGACCAGTGCACGGTGACTTTATGAACGCACTGTATTTTCACGAAGAAAAAGTAAGTAAACTGTTCATTATTTCAAAAGTAATCTACGTAGCAGTTAATACACTCCTGGAAATGGAAAAAAGAACACATTGACACTGGTGTGTCAGACCCATCATACTTGCTCCGGACACTGCGAGAGGGCTGTACAAGCAATGATCACACGCACGGCACAGCTGACACACCAGGAACCGCGGTGTTGGCCGTCGAATGGCGCTAGCTGCGCAGCATTTGTGCACCGCCGCCGTCAGTGTCAGCCAGTTTGCCATGGCATACGGAGCTCCATCGCAGTCTGTAACACTGGTAGCATGCCGCGACATCGTGGACGTGAACCGTATGTGCAGTCGACGGACTTTGAGCGAGGGTGTATAGTGGGCATGCGGGAGGCCGGGTGGACGTACCGCCGAATTGCTCAACACGTGGGGCGTGAGGTCTCCACAGTACATCGATGTTGTCGCCAGTGGTCGGCGGAAGGTGCACGTGCCCGTCGACCTGGGACCGGACCGCAACGACGCACGGATTCACGCCAAGACCGTAGGATCCTACGCAGTGCCGTAGGGGACCGCACCGCCACTTCCCAGCAAATTAGGGACACTGTTGCTCCTGGGGTATCGGCGAGGACCATTCGCAACCGTCTCCATGAAGCTGGGCTACGGTCCCGCACACCGTTAGGCCGTCTTCCGCTCATGCCCCAACATCGTGCAGCCCGCCTCCAGTGGTGTCGCGACAGGCGTGAATGGAGGGACGAATGGAGACGTGTCGTCTTCAGCGATGAGAGTCGCTTCTGCCTTGGTGCCAATGATGGTCGTATGCGTGTTTGGCGCCGTGCAGGCGAGCGCCACAATCAGGACTGCATACGACTGAGGCACACAGGGCCAACACCCGGCATCATGGTGTGGGGAGCGATCTCCTACACTGGCCGTACACCTCTGGTGATCGTCGAGGGGACACTGAATAGTGGCACGGTACATCCAAACCGTCATCGAACCCATCGTTCTACCATTCCTAGACCGGCAAGGGAACTTGCTGTTCCAACAGGACAATGCACGTCCGCATGTATCCCGTGCCACCCAATGTGCTCTAGAAGGTGTAAGTCAACTACCCTGGCCAGCAAGATCTCCGGATCTGTCCCCCATTGAGCATGTTTGGGACTGGATGAAGCGTCGTCTCAGGCGGTCTGCACGTCCAGCACGAACGCTGGTCCAACTGAGGCGCCAGGTGGAAATGGCATGGCAAGCCGTTCCACAGGACTACATCCAGCATCTCTACGATCGTCTCCATGGGAGAATAGCAGCCTGCATTGCTGCGAAAGGTGGATATACACTGTACTAGTGCCGACATTGTGCATGCTCTGTTGCCTGTGTCTATGTGCCTGTGGTTCTGTCAGTGTGATCATGTGATGTATCTGACCCCAGGAATGTGTCAATAAAGTTTCCCCTTACTGGGACAATAAATTCACGGTGTTCTTATTTCAGTTTCCAGGAGTGTACATTTATCCCACTGTCAGAGAAGGCGATCAATACCTGCATAGAAAAATGTTTGCTGTTCCCTACGGAACCATGATAGTACACAGGCGTGCATTTCTTCCTCCAAAGCAAATTGACGGGCACGAATGTCTTTCTTCAGGGCTCCAAAAGCATGGAAATCGCATGGGGAGCAATCAGGCCTGTGTGGAGGATGTGTAAGGGCTTCCCAGCTAAAATTCTGGAGCGTAGTCGAAACAACCTGCCAACAAAATGCCCGCCCACATGTTGTCATGGTTGTTTCGACTACGCTGCAGAAATTTCGTTGGGTGGCTCTTACACATCCTCCAT
Source organism: Schistocerca gregaria (assembly GCF_023897955.1). Lineage (NCBI taxonomy): Eukaryota > Metazoa > Arthropoda > Insecta > Orthoptera > Acrididae > Schistocerca > Schistocerca gregaria. The sequence continues at coordinate 490,187,011 of NC_064931.1, forward strand.
CCAGTCACGATCTCTCTCCATGCGATTTACATATTTTTGGAGCCCTGAAGAAAGCCATTTGTCGCCATCGAGTGCTTCAGACGAAGAGGTAAACGCCTGGGTACAGTCTTGTTTTCGTAGGCAACGGCTAATGTTTTTCCATGAACGCCCTGACCATCTTGTCTCACAATGGGATAAATGTATTTACTGTTATGGCCATTATTTTAGAGACAATTATCAGTTTACTTACCTTTTTTCCCATCGGTCTCGTTTCCATTTGAGTGTCCCTTTTATATCAATATCGAAATTTTGCAACTAACGTTCTGAGAGTAAAGTACCATGAAAGCTAAGTGTTGTCGAAATGGTAATAAATTCTAGAAAATCACGAACTTAGTTGACCACAGGATATTTTTCAATTGCTTTCCGGAGAGCTATCCCACAATGACTGGCGCGCGGCTTGACCAGCTGAGCCCAGAGAGAGAGAGAGAGGCACATATTCTCAGACTGATCATACCTATATCCAACAACATATTCGACACAGTTCGTCAGTCCACAGTTGGAACCAACAAGCCGCGTTGGACATCGAAAGAAAGCAAAGACAGATGCACGACGCGGGAGCAGCAGTTTCAAATGTGGCCCTTTCCTCTGGTGCCACCTGAAGTCACCGGTGCAGCCAAGGGCAGTATCTCCGCTAACTGCCCGGGTCGACTTAGGCGCGCGCCCCACGTTGGATCTATCTGATTGGCTGCTGCTGATTTCATCATGCCTATATAAGAGAGAAACCGTAGCAGCTCCTGACGACGATGGCGGAGATGGTCATCGAAAGCTCGAGGATTTTATTCGAATTGATGTGGCTTGAAAACCGAGTACGTTTTATTCAAGCCGCAGTAAGTTTACAATGGCAAGATGGAAGGTAAAAGACCCTTCAGTAATAAAAGCAACATAAATACTTCCCCGAACGTCTGCAGAAACGACTGCGAGAGACAGCATTTACACGCTTACATAAACATAATCTGTAGACCCGTGTTCACAATCTTTGTGCTAAGTGCAATAATGATATTGTGGCAGTAGCCGTCAACTTTCACCATACAAATTATGAAATTGTCAAAGTTGTGACAGTCTGTTGCTATTATAACTATTAAATAACTTGCGTGACGTACTTCTCAAGGTTTAGGACAAATGGTTTTCAAATGATGTACACTGCCAGCCAAAAAAAAAAATAATAATAATAAGTTAAGCACCTACACCGAAGCGCCAAAGAATCTGGTATAGGCATGCGTATTCAAATACAGGCAGAATACGGCCCCGCGGTCGGCAACGCCTATATAAGACAACAAGTGTCTGGCACAGTTGATAGATCGGTTACTGCTGATACAAAGGCAGGTTATGAAGATTTAAGTGAATCTGAACGTAGTGCTATAGTCGGCACACTAACGATAGGACACAGTATCTCCGAGGTAGCGATGAAGTGGGGATTTTCCCGGACGACCATTTCACGAGAGTACCGTGAATATCAAGAATCCGGTAAAACACCAAATCTCCGACATCTCTGAGGCCGGAAAAAGATCCTGCAAGAAGGAGGCAAATTACGACTGAAGAGAATCATTCAACGTGGCAGAAGTGCGACCCTTCCGCAAATTGCTGCACAGTTCAAAGCTGGGCCATCAACAAGTCTCAGTGTGCGAACCATTCAACGAAACATCGTCGATATTGGCTTTCGGAGCCGAAGGCCCACTCGTGTACCCTTGATGACTGCACTACACAAAGCTTTACTCCTCGCTTGGGCCCGTCAACACCAACATTGGACTGTTGTTTACTGGAAACATGTTGTCCGGTCGAACCAGTCTCGTTTCAAATTGTATACAGCGGATGGAAGTGTACGGGTATGGTGACAATCTCATGAATCCATGGACCCTGCATATTAGCAGTGGACTGTTCAAGCTGGTGGGGCCGGACGCGGTGGTCTCGCGGTTCTAGGCGCGCAGTCCGGAATCGTGCGACTGCTACGGTCGCAGGTTCGAATCCTGCTTCGGGCATGGATGTGTGTGATGTCCTTAGGTTAGGTAGGTTTAAGTAGTTCTAAGTTCTAGGGGACTAATGACCACAGCAGTTGAGTCCCATAGTGCTCAGTGCCATTAGAACCATTTTTGAACCAAGCTGGTGGGGGCTGTTTAATGGTGTGGGACGTGTGCATTTGGAGCGATATGGGACCTCTGACACATCTAGATACGACTGTGACAGGTGACGCATACGTACACATCCTGTCTGATCACTTGCATCCATTCATGCCCATTGTGCATTCGGACCGACTTGCGACTCCTCACACGTCCAGTCCAGAATTGCTACAGAGTAGCTCCATGAACACGCTTCTGAGTTTCAACACTTCCGCAGGTCACCAAACTCCCCAGACATGAAAATTATTGAGCATATCTGTGATGCCTTGCAACGTGCTGTTCAGAAGAGATCTCCGCCGCCTAGTACTCTTACGGATTTATGGACAGGCCTGCAGGATTCATGGTGTCAACTCCCTCCAGCATTACTTCAGACATTAGTCGAGTCCGTGCCATGTGCTGCGGGCGCAGCGAGGCTTAGATCTGGGTGAGGGAGAGGAAAAAATCGTGCTGGCCCCTCAGTGAGAACCGCACCGTGGATGTGTGCTTGCGTAAGCAATAAGAGAAAGTCCTAGACAACATGAAATATGATAATTTCTGTAGGGAGTGTACGGAAACATTGTTAAGGTAAAATGTATCTACATTAAATTCTTTGTGCAAGTGTGAGAAAATTTTAAAAATGTTTGTGTAACCTTTTTTTTTAGGCGGAACGTGGGTACCAGCGTGGTACTCACCTCGTGGGACGTGGGAAACCACCTAAAAACCATGTCCAGTCTGAGCATCACACTTTCACTTATCATTAAACTGTCGGGCGGTTTCGAACCAGGGTCAACGAATCTCCACGCCACAGACGCGAACGATTTAACGCCCTAGGCTGTCCTGGGAGGGGGGGGGGGGGGCGCATGAATTTACGTCGATAGGACGCTGAACCCTAATCTTGCTTTAGATATGTCAAAACGCAGATGACTGACCAAGTTTCTGAAAGAGTAGAGGGTGTGGCCGTGCGTTATCTGACCGACCTAACGTATATTTTTCTAAAGCAGAGTAAATTATCAGCTCTGCGCTCATACACAAGGAAAACCTATTTTCTTTGTGAGAATGAGATTATTTTATGAAAGGATTCTCTTCTTTAATTTAGTTGTTTATTTGTCCTGGCAATATTAGGGCAATTAGGTCCTCTCTTACATCTAATCAGGCAAACTGCAAATTGTACATTATGGTCATTACGATACACATTTTGTAAGGAGTCTTATATTTAATATGAGATATGCTGTATACAGCAAACCAAGCTGCCGTCCCCAACCACACAAAGGTAGTTGCTGTGCAAAGGTAGCCTGCTTGCAGGCTAATAGCTTAACTACTTACAGGGCGACAATATCTATAACACAAGTAGTATGGACAATAAAAATGAAAGAACTAAATAGCACTGATTAAAATCACTTACAGTAAAATGCTCAACTTTTAGTGATGTAAGATGCGATGGCTCCGAAGTTCAAGTCCTACACACTAATCTAAACTAACACAGTAAAAGAGAACTATCTAATCTACTGCTGTAACTAACTTTTATTTAATCCAGGTTCGAGTCTGTAGCGGGTGCGATGTCCTTAGGTTAGTTAGGTTTAAGTAGTTCTAAGTTCTAGGGACTGATGACCTCAGAAGTTAAGTCCCATAGCGCTCAGAGCCATTTGAACCATTTTTTTCTGGCTATGACGGTGGTAAAAATGGTTCAAATGGCTCTAAGCACTATGGGACTTAACATCTGAAGTCATCAGTCCCCTAGACTTAGAGCTACTTAAACCCAACTAATCTTAGGACATCACACACATCCATGCCCTAGGCAGGATTCGAACCTGCGACGTAGCAGCCGCGTGGTTCCACACTGAAGCGCCTAGAACCGCTCGATCACAGCGGGCGGCTGACAGTGGCAACTGATGATCTGATTCCGCTGATGACGTTAACTGTTGAACTGCAACTGTCACTGGTAATGAACTTGCCGAGTGGTTTTTGTAGTAGGTTGCGGTACCGGGTCACCAGATTAGAGCGGTCTAATTTTACTGATGTAGGAGTAAAATCTTCGTATCTTACAATGACATCATTGTATTGCCGTTGAAGGCGTGGCGGTCGGACTTGAAGTCTCGTGGTTAGGAGTTCAAGGTTGCCGGCAAGAAGTGACACAGCTACATAGTAGTTGTGGTGGTGACTGTACCAAGGATTGCACATAATGAGTGGCCTTATCAAAACTGACACATTATTAGTGGCCGCACCAGGGCTGTTGTTATACGTGGTCCGAATCCGAATCCTCAGGGATGATAAGAGGAAGAGAGTGGTTGTGCCAGTGCCGAGAAATGATGGTGCCAAAGTGTTGCAAGCCACTGACCGTCTCGCGCAGGGCCTCCACTTTGCCGTAGAGTTGCCTTGCCTTCTCTCAAATGGACGACTTTAGAGGGACCATGTTTGTCTCCTAGTGCAGGGTAACGATACTCGTGGGTGGAGGGGCTCCACTGAAGATCCTTATTGTGCACCCGCTGGAAGATATGCATCCGGGAGGCACTAATCGTGGCGCACGCAGTGCCGCCGTAGGTGAGGGAAGGGTGAACAACCATTAGGTACAGACGGAGCTTGGTGTCTAAGTTCAGGTCCCTGATGGTCAAGAACGGGAACAATGCTTTTATCAGCATCTGCCCCTAAGTACAGGTCCCTGATGGTCAATAACGGGAACAATGCTTTTATCAGCATCCACCCCTTTTGAGTGACGTACCCCGTATGCCGGTGGTAAAGCAGTTTGTTATCCATCCAGACTCCTAGATATTTGGTACGGTATCCGGGGACCGTCAGACCCGGACGTTTGCAACAGCAGTGTTGTGGTGGAGGACAGGGCGCCGTTTGGTGGGGTAGGCCGCCGTAGTTTTGGCGGCATTGAAGGCAATCTTGTTTGAACGACACAAGGTGACCGTTGCGTCCACCTGCCTCTGGAGACGAGCAATGAGCTTGTCGGTGTTGCGGCCGGTCGTACAGAGCGCTGTATTGTCGGCGTATTGCGTCACGTGGCTGTGTGGGATGACTGGCATATCGTTAATATGAATATTATGGAGGTCGGGAGACACCACGGAGCCTTGAGCGGTACCCATAGTCATGCGATATAGGCTACAACATTTTCCTTGCTGAGTAACCAGGAAGGTCCTATCAGAGAGGAAATCATTCACCATCTTGATGTAGATGTCCGGAATGGTCGTTTGCGTCAGCAATTTGTACTCGAGTTTGTCCTGCCAAATCCTGTCTAAGCGTTTTGCGGGCACTGTGTGGCTTTGCGACCGCATTTACAGCTAGCAACCGAAGGATGTCCATCTGCGATCCATTTTGCGGAGGAAGGAAGTAGTTCCCAGGTGTCAGTACCCTCCGTTCCGACTGACCAAAATATTGGCGGATGGAGCGGACTCCATGTAGGTCTTGTGGGGGATGTGTATATGGTTTCTCATTTGTGAGCTCCATCTATGTGGCGACTGATCGTAACTGCATGGTGGCTGGCGTGGAGACTGCCTGGCAGCTGGCGCTCTCTGTGGCTATCGCTGTGTACCACTTCTGACGGTGTACACAGCAGTATACGACTCCTACACTGAAGAGCCAAAGAAATTGGTACACCTGCCTAATATCGGTCGTAGTCCCCCGAGTGCCGTAACACAACGTAGCATGGGCTCGACTAATGTCTGAAGTAGCGATGGACGGAATTGACACCATGAATCCTGCAGGGTTGTCCATAAACCGTAAGAGTATGAGGGGGTGAAGATCTCTACTGAACAGCACGTTGCAAGGCACCACAGATATGCACAATAATGTTCATGTCTGGGGAGTTTGGTGGGCTGGGAAAGTATTTATACTCAGAAGAGTGTTTCTGGAGTCACTCTGTAGCAATTCTGGACGTGTGGGGTGTCGCATTGTCCTGTTGGAATTGCCCAAGCCCGTCGGAGAGCACAAGACATGAGTGGATTCAAGTGACCAGACAGGATGCTTACGTACGTGTCACCTGGCAGAGTCGTATCTACACGTGTCAGGTGTCACACATCACTCCAACTGCACAAGCCCCACAACATTACAGAGCCTCCATCAGCTTGAACAGTCCCCTGCTCTCATGCAGGGTCTATGGATTCATGAGTGTCTCCATACCCGTACACGTCCATCCCCTCGACAGAATTTGAAACGAGATTCGTCCGACCAGGCAACATGCTCCAGTCATCAGCAGTCCAATGTCTGCGTTGACGAGCCCAGGCGAGGTGTAAAGCTTTGTGTCGTGCTGTCATCAGTATACATGAGTGGGCCTTCGGCTCCGAAAGCCCATATCGATGATGTTTCGTTGAATGGATCACACGCAGACACTTGTTGATGGCCCGGAACTGAAATCTGCAGAATTTTGCGGAAGGGTCGCACTTGAACGATTCTCTTCAGTCGTCGTTAGTCCCGTTCTTGCAGGATCTTTTTCCAGCCGCAGCTATGTCGGAGATTTGATGTTTTAAAGGATTCCTGATACTCACAGTACAATTGTGAAATAGTTGCACGGGAAAATCTCCACTTCATCGCTACCTCGGAGATATTGTGTCTAATCGCTCATGCGCTGAGTGTAACACCAGGTTCAGACTCACTTAAATCTTGATAACCTGCCATTGTAGCAGCAGTAACCGATCAAACAATTACGCCAGGCACTTCTTGTCTTATACAGGCGTTGCCGACGGCAGCGCCGTATTCTCTCTGTTTACATATCTCTGTATTTGAATATACATGCCTATACAGTTTCTTTGGCATTTCAGTGTAGATTCTGGGCAAGCTTCGATGCTGTCTTCAGTTGCGGCTGTTACTTTACTGCTTTTCCTGCCACCTCTTCTGTAGCTGACTAGCTCACAGATCCCCTCATTGCCACGAGATGTATCTCCAAACGCCAATTGAATATGGTGTAAAATATGGAATACATATACAAAAATCTGTAAAACTTAAAGATGAAAGTACTTTCGCATGACGTGTTACTGCCAAGAACACAAATCGATGAAACTTGGATCATACATGGGAAGAACTACTGCAATATAGTACGGAAGGAGGCTGAAATAAATAAGCAATGAGATGAACAGAAGTGACATTTTTAACAAATTACAACGACTTGTTACACGATTTGTGATGGTCTCCTGGACATTACAAAAGGCAGGACATAGTTCTTAATAAAGTGTGTGATCATCAAGGGCGGCAATGCATGCTCTGCAACCTTTTCCTATGCTGGCCACAAGATTGGTAAAAAGTTCTTGTTGTAGGGTGTTCGTTTCCTCCACCAGCACGGTTGAAACCTACTGAATGTCCCTTGGTGCATGTGCATATGCTTCAATACATCTCCACGGTACATCCCATATGTACTCGATGAGATTTAAGTCGGCAAACGAACAGGCCAGTCCTTTCAATTTTGATGAGATATCTACAATTTTTTTGGTCAAATGGAGCTTTGCAAACCTTTTTTACTTTAAAGAATTGTTGCTTATGCGAAACGTCACAGTTTTCAGTTCGCTTTTGCGTCTTAGTTAACAGAGCGCCACTAACTCCTAAGAGTCACGCAAAGATCATTTCCTTCAATTATTTCTTTATTATTAATAAATACTGTTTCTGACACCATATGAATTACTGACATTTGCCTCTCTTTACATTTCTTAATTCGGATTGAGGTTTCTAAGCGAATCACATATTTTACTTTATCAAGATTTTTGTTAGGCTTTTCAGCTGATTATCATTTTTTTTTATTTTTCGCTGGAAAACTGAAGTTTTTCTTCTGTAGAAGTTTTATTTAATTTAAATTGAAGCTGGTAATCTTAAATTAAAACTCCATATGCTTGGTAAAGCATGTGTGCGGAGTCTGCTTCTGCACAATCAGTGAAAGAAGAACGTTCTAACGCTAAATATGGCAGCTGTACACAACCCTGGACGCTGACACAGCTAAGCACAACTTAATAATATAAGAGGTTATCTTTATCCTACTTCACCAGGAAAATCTATAAGACAAGTTAAGGGTCTTGTAATAAAAGTCAAATTTGATTTTATCAAATTTTTTTATTTCTTATAGAGTTGAGTTAAGAAGTGATTTGCCTTTAACAGAATTTTTAGTTTTCCTTTTTATGAGAGAATTGCAATAAATCTGCTGTTAGCAGAATGTAGCCCCCCGGCGCAACTCGCCAGCACACACATGTCAGTAGTGTGGCGCGTTCAGACAGATACCGAAGTTGGGCCGCACCCTACAGGGTATGGTTGAAGCAGTCACATTTATCGATGGCCTTCTCTGTCGCTAGAGTAGAATCATTAGCCTACACTGTGACCGCCAGCCAGATGTCAAAGTTTTCTCTTCCAATACACAATCCATAGACCAACAACTAAGAATAGAAAAAAAATGAGTCGATATTGCATAGCAATATGTGACAGTCCTGTCACATCAGACCATGGCCTTCCCTCCCCCCCACCCCCCACTCCCCCCCAAAAAAAACAAACTTTCAAACCTTAGTCCCCGTTAGTAAAATGTTCATGGGACTTCAGGAAAGTTACCAACCCATCCAATCTTTGAATTTATAAAACACACAGTCTTCCTTTATGATAAGGGATGTTGCCAGATTGGTACTTAATTATTAGACATAAAGTGAAGATGCAATAAACGTAGCTTATTTGTTAGTAAAAGTTCCCCATTCATGATACGAATTTGTGTTCCTGAAAGTAGTATTATGGTTGATAAATGTTACTGTAGCCTCATTACAAGGCAGGGCTCATTTGGGGGCACTTAATAAAATAATATTAATTGTTTCCTAAAGGGACATGTGTTGAGACAAAAGAGAAATTGACATGTCAACACCTTTTCTTTATCTTAAAGAAGATTTATTGGTAAGCATCTGTTCTGAAAACTATAATTACAAGAGACGGACATCCCAACTGAAAAGAGCTTGACAGCGGAGAGTTAGTTTACGCTCCGAGGAATGGCGCGGTTACAAAAAGTTGCCGGGCACAACGTAGCTCCCTCGTCGTGGCGGCTTCCCGAGTGACCATACCTTAGCCAAATTTTTAGCCTGCGTGGCGCCGGCGCTCCTCTGAACAACTCCCTGCGTTCCGTACACGTCACCGACTCCGTCGGAAGCAACCCGCCCACATGCACATCCGGGTGGGCAGAGGGCCCACAACTAGCCATTTCAGTCTTTACCTTTGACCCATATTCCTCTAACAAGCGAAATGTTCAATGAATTTTGCGTCCGCGTAACCTGTTTAACACAGCGCAGACTAACACTGTCTTGGCAAAAGATATTAACTGGGAGACCATGGTATCTTTACATTAAGATATTTTTGAATGCAAGCAAAACAAACACGATCTACACAGAAAAAGTTTGTTTCAGGTTCTGACAGGAATCAAAACAGCTCTCATCGTCGCCATTCTAAACATTATATTTACCTGTAAATGGTCCTAACCCTAAAAATTACCTAGGCACACCACTACGCGTTTGTCCATGTGCTGGTTGAATGTGAGATTTGCGTTATACCCTTTTAAGTACAGAGTGGGTAGTGTACGGCAAAATACCAACGTTATACGGCTAGTTACGTTAGTGAACACACACTAAAAGAAATGAGACTGAGGAGGACACATCACCTAACACGCACAGAGTCAGGATCGGTCAGCGCACACTCGGTGAAACTGGCGTCCAGAAATCCTAATCACCTAGGCAATAGCGCAAGGCAAATTAAGCAACTACGATAGGCCGAAAAACTAAGTAACATCTACAGTGCCTAGTATCCACGCAGAACCACGGAATAGCTGTATTTCCTCATGTCACACTCAAAATTCGCCAAAACTTTATGATATACCGCTAAACTCAAAGACAAGGGCAGAAACACAAAGTTTTTTTTATTTACATGGAAAAAATTATTACCTTACCACTTGAGTTAAAATTTCTAGGACATGTACCAGGTGTCAAAAACAACGATACGAGATATTACACAAAAGGAACAATCTCGGAAAACGATACAATACTTTGTTACCTTTCATAAGAGCTTCTAAAACAAGTTACAAAGTGTACTTGATGTAGAAATACTTTCATAGTAGAGGCAGGCCACCAATCAGATTTGGCACAACTTTGAAATATAGAAAAGTCTTGATCGTGCAATTCTTTATGAACAGTTACGCGTTTCGAAATTTTAGAGTCAGACTGTAGCTGTGGAATGAAGTGTACAAGAAATTAACTGGAAATTTGTGTAAGTTCCTATGGGAGCAAATTGCCGAGGTCATCGGTCCCTAGGTTTACACACTACTTAATCTAACTTAAACTAACTTACTCTAAGGACAACACACACAGCCATCCCCGAGGGAGGTTCTAAAAAATGGTCTAAATGGCTCTGAGCACTTTGGGACTTAACATCTGAGGTCATTAGAACTTAGAACTACTTAAACCTAACTAACCAAAGGACATCACACACATCCATGCCCGAGGCAGGATTCGAACCTGCGACCGTAGCGGCCCGCGGTTCCAGACTGAAGCGCCTAGAACCGCTCGGCCACACCGGCCGGCTCCGAGGGAAAACTCGTACCTCCGACGGGGGCAACCGCGCGGCCAAGAAATTGATGACAGAAAATATACACAAGTGTGCATCTAAGTATTCCAATATACAGAAATTCCAAATAGTGTCGTACTTACATAAAAATCAAATTTTAGTATATACACTCCTGGAAATTGAAATAAGAACACCTTGAATTCATTGTCCCAGGAAGGGGAAACTTTATTTACACATTCCTGGGGTCAGATACATCACATGATCACACTGACAGAACCACAGGCACATAGACACAGGCAACAGAGCATGCACAATGTCGGCACTAGTACAGTGTATATCCACCTTTCGCAGCAATGCAGGCTGCTATTCTCCCATGGAGACGATCGTAGAGATGCTGGATGTAGTCCTGAGGAACGGCTTGCCATGCCATTTCCACCTGGCGCCTCAGTTGGACCAGCGTTCGTGCTGGACGTGCAGACCGCGTGAGACGACGCTTCATCCAGTCCCAAACATGCTCAATGGGGGACAGATCCGGAGATCTTGCTGGCCAGGGTAGTTGACTTACACCTTCTAGAGCACGTTGGTTGGCACGGGATACATGCGGACGTGCATTGTCCTGTTGGAACAGCAAGTTCCCTTGCCAGTCTAGGAATGGTAGAACGATGGGTTCGATGACGGTTTGGATGTACCGTGCCACTATTCAGTGTCCCCTCGACGATCACCAGAGGTGTACGGCCAGTGTAGGAGATCGCTCCCCACACCATGATGCCGGGTGTTGGCCCTGTGTGCCTCGGTCGTATGCAGTCCTGATTGTGGCGCTCACCTGCACGGCGCCAAACACGCATACGACCATCATTGGCACCAAGGCAGAAGCGACTCTCATAGCTGAAGACGACACGTCTCCATTCGTCCCTCCATTCACGCCTGTCGCGACACCACTGGAGGCGGGCTGCACGATGTTGGGGCGTGAGCGGAAGACGGCCTAACGGTGTGCGGGACCGTAGCCCAGCTTCATGGAGACGGATGCGAATGGTCCTCGCCGATACCCCAGGAGCAACAGTGTCCCTAATTTGCTGGGAAGTGGCGGTGCGGTCCCCTACGGCACTGCGTAGGATCCTACGGTCTTGGCGTGCATCCGTGCGTCGCCGCGGTCCGGTCCCAGGTCGACGGGCACGTGCACCTTCCGCCGACCACTGGCGACAACATCGATATACTGTGGAGCCCTCACGCCCCACGTGTTGCACAATTCGGCGGTACGTCCACCCGGCCTCCCGCATGCCCACTATACGCCCTCACTCAAAGTCCGTCAACTGCACATACGGTTCACGTCCACGCTGTCGCGGCATGCTACCAGTGTTAAAGACTGCGATGGAGCTCCGTATGCCACGGCAAACTGGCTGACACTGACGGCGGCGGTGCACAAATGCTGCGCAGCTAGCGCCATTCGACGGCCAACACCGCGGTTCCTGGTGTGTCCGCTGTGCCGTGCGTGTGATCATTGCTTGTACAGCCCTCTCGCAGTGTCCGGAGCAAGTATGGTGGGTCTGACACACCGGTGTCAATGTGTTCTTTTTCCATTTCCAGGAGTGTAGCTCACGAAAGTGAGCACAAAAACTGAATACAATATAAATCTCATCTCTCGTAGGCATATTTGACAGTGCCGTCCTCTGTCGAATTGAACCAATGCCAGACCTAGTGTGGCGATTGAACTATCAAAGAGGTAAACAATGGCCAGTAGATGGTGCTAGAGCTGACCATAGAAAGCAAGTCAAAGAGTAATCTTACAAACTCACTACACTGCGATTAAGTACATGTTAGCACCTCATGAAAAAATTTGACGAAAACATTTTTGCTACTTTTATAGAAAAGGAACTCATACGAACAGCATGAAAAATGAGTCGTTCGGTAAATCGTAAAAATACGTTACAGAGATAGTCTTTAGTCAATAATCAAAACGTAAAACAATTGTAACCAGTAACTGGTGTCGTACAATATAAACATAAAATCAATATTAGTAACGAGTAAAATGTAAGTGTGAAGGATTAAGTTCACAACCATCACAAAATAAATGTACATAAGTATCACAAATACAGTCAATTTATTACATGTTCATCTATTTAATTTGACTACATTTGTGATACTTATACCTTCACACTTACATTTTACTAATTACTCATACTGGTTGTATGTTTATATTGTACCACACCAGTTATTGGTTACAATTGTCTTCTGTTTTGCTTATTGACTAAAGCCTACCTCTGTAACTTTTTTTTTCACTTTTTTTTACGATGTTACCTAACGACGAACTTTCCATGCTGTTAGTATGACTTCCTTTTCTATAAAACTAGCAAAAATGTTTTCGTCTATTTTCTTCATGAGGTGCTACAATGTACTTAATCGCAGTGTACAGAAGTTTATAAGGTTACTCTGACATGCTTTCTATGGTCAGTGCTAGCGCCACCTACTGGCATCGTCCACCTCTTTGATAGTTCAATTGTCACACTAGTTTGGCACGGGTTCTATTCGATAGACGACGGGACTGATAAAGATGCCTACATGAGACGAGATTTGTGTTGTATTGAGTTTATGTGCTCACTTTCGTGAGTTTTGTACAAAAATTTAATTTTTATGTAAATACGACTCTATTTGAAATTTCCGCATATTGAAATGCTTAGATGCACACTTATGTATATTTTCTGCCATTAATTTCCTGTACGCTTCATTTCATAGCTCCAGTCTGACGAAGATGATGATGATGATGATGATGATGATGATGATGATGATGATGATGGTGGTGGTGGTGGTGGTTTGTGGGGCGCTCAGCACCGTACAAGCTCCAGTCTTTCGTTTCCAGTCTCGCCACTACCCGAATGATGATGAGATAATGAGGACAACACAAACACATAGTCCCCTCCAGTCTGACGATGAAATTTTGAAGCGCTTAAAGCTTAATTAAGAATTCTGCAATCAAAAAACTTTTCTATATTTCAAAGGTGTGCAAAATGTACAAAGTATTTCCCGTCAGGATCCACGGCTACTTCTCGCTGACGAAGACAGCAACACATCGGTAGAAAATTGGTCAGAGTGGTGTTATGGTCACACAGTGTAATACTGACGCGCCAAGTGGTTCTGACTTACAAAAACACAACAACTGCACCTGACTCACCACAAATAATGCTACAAAGATCTGCATACAGACATAGTAGTAACCCAAGAAGACAGGTCAGTGCACTAGAAAGAGAAACAACGCAAGCTTAATACTAACCACAATCAAGGACTTAGGGATAAGGGGCGTATAATTAATTTATTTACGTAGCAGGCACGTGTTGCGTACTATGAACTAAAGTTGAGACAAACTTACTGTAACCGATATAGTTAGTTATAAAACGTCTTCGCTGAGTGTGGTTTCTAGGTCCTGAACAAACGTACATGAGGATCTCTTTCAGGCACAATGATCGTGTTTAATTGGTGTGAGTCGAGCACCAGCCTGATAAAGCAATCTTTTTCGGAAAATATGGAGATGACTATTGCAACTACTGCTTGCCCTTTCAGTAACTACCTCCTCCAGCATCTCCTTAATTTGCTGTTCCACCTGCTCTCCATAGGTCAGAGGAATGCTGTATGGCCTAGTGAAGAATTTATCATGGATGTTAATCGTAAACTTAAAGTTATTGAAGGTACCTGTTTTAATACTAAACACTTCCGCATGATCTACCAAAATGTTCAGGAGCTCGTGATTGTCTTGTCTGGGATAACCCGTATTTTGGAGATCTTGTGCTTGATTACAGGAATAATTTCCTCCCGCTCTGCTAAATTTAGTTCGCGCCCTCCGACAGTCTCATGTGACGGAATTGTTTCTGCATGGCGGGCCATTTTTCGTGCCAACACCGTAATTGTTAAACAGTATATGAAAACAACACTGCTAGGCATTGTCCTATTGAAGTAGAGCATAGAGTTTTCCTGTTCTGCAGGAAGGGAAATGTCTCCTTTTCCTACATCAATTATTGCGGCATGTTATCGCATAAATCCTACCCCTAAATTTACTTCAGCCATCAACTGTGGGGTAATCACCGCATTAACGACGAATGGTGATCCCTGGCACTTGAAAGAAAACAGTACTTGCTTTTTGACATCTACCGACGTGCCTTTGACCGCTCCCCTTATATGTGTTGCTTTGCAGAGGGAAAGTCGCCACAATTTTTCTGCCAGCTCACATGCCAAGAATGTGGCCTTTGAGATGCCATTCACAAGGCTGCCTGTATCGAGTGTCGTGGAAGCTTCTCTGTTGCCATTATTAATATTTATGACGGGATGTAATGCCTCCTTTTGCACTAGTGCTGATCTCGCCAAGAGGTCATCTCTAGTTTCCTCGTACTTTATTATACTGAGAGGGAAAACATGGCCCTTGTTTGTGCTAACTATCTTCTTGTTACCTTGTTAATCACAATGACTACGATCGGGGGCCAGTTTTCTTCTTGCTTAAATAATTTCTACTCCCATGTTTTTCCTCTCTGAAGTAGGTCTTTGCACGTCATTTCCCAGATAGGGCATATCCTCGTAGTGACCTAGGCTCTAATTGTTCCAGTTACTATTCTGTTCTTGTGGCCAGCTGTCGTTATGGTTCTTCCAAATGTACCCATCCCTATTCTTCCGTGAGTTTCCATACTGATTCCTACTGGAAGCAGGGCTCGTCCTTCTATCCTCGCATATGTATTCATCAAGATCGCTTAAGACTAGCTTAAACGCTTCCAGTTCACTCTTCTCAGTGCAAAGCAATGATCAGTGGGCAGTGGACTGATGTTTCCTTGGATAAATTCTTAAGGACGGTATGGGTGGACGAGATGCTGATTGCTTTTCAAGATCTCGTCAAAATATTGAGAATAGGACTGGAAGTATGTTTGCCACATAGGTGCGGCTTTCATTATACTTATTTGCCTCCTATATTGTCCTGTAGCCGACCAATTTTCATGGTTTCTGCTTCGAATTCGGCATAAATAGGACATTTTCTGGCGATAGATAACGCTTTCACTATGAATTCCCCACTCATACGATTATTCACGAACGTTACTTTCTTTGGATTGGCCATGAGTTCAGCAGACTGTCTCTAAATTTTCTAGCTAGGTTCTGATGTGTAAGTAAAAACGCTTATCATCAAAGTTCTGTTCCATCTCAGAAATGGAGCTAGCTGACTGACACGACTTTCTCGTGATCGCCGTGGCTCGTGTCGCTGGCTTGATTCTGAATTCACTCAATTGTGCCGCTCATTGTCCGTGTTTAACTTATTCCCTGCCAGAGGATTTAATGGTTCCATGCCTCTTGACCACACTATTTGCTTTCTGATATTCTTGAAACTGTGTTTAAGTGACACAAAACCTACAGTTTCGGAGAATCGTACTGACTTCGTATTCTCAGACTCATGTCGTTCCTCCAAAGCCTGCATCCTCCCGTAAAGTGAGGTGTTTCCCCCCTTCTACACTTTAAAAATTTTCTCCGCCTTGACCAGTCTGATCACGTTGCTCTTGATTATCTTTGACATCTCATTCACCTTTTCGTCAACAGTTTTAGTTCTGTCAACTTCTCAGCACAGCACCGCGATCTGTTCTCCCCCTTTCCCTGTCTGCTTCTTCCTTTTCGTCTCTGTTTCCACCCTCTTGTCTCTTTCTTCTGCACATCATTTGCTTTGACCATAGACCAACACTTCACACGTTTCCAGAATTCGTTCTGCCCTGTGACACTGACGATTCTGTCTCGTGAATTTCGCTACCTCCACTAAATTCGACTGTCGTTTCGGTATCCTGGGTTTCAAGCAATGCAGATGTTGCGGACACCTCTCCCACAGAAAATTCCGATGTGGACTGTTCCGATTCCATACAATGTCCTTGCTCTGAAACATTTCTTTTCTGTCTCGAGCGCACCCGACTGGTTCTCTCCATTTAGATAAGATTTGAAATAAAAAACTACCGTATAAAATTCAACGGAAACAAATGAACTTATACACAAAAGAAATGTCTTCACATGCAAGGCAATGAATCACCACATGGACCAACAGATAAAATTTTCACTTCGTAAATTAATTCTCTATACAAACCCCAAAAATACGTTTACACATACAAGCAATTTACACAAAACACAAAATACACATGCGCTGGGGTTTTTTGATCTGTGGCTGCAGGCTGGTGGTCATTCACAAGATGTGATACACTGCTCTCTAAAACTATTTTATACTCCAAGAGGCTCTTCGCCTTGGTGTGCTCCAAAACACTTGTGCCTGAACCAGTACGGTACTCTGTCGTCAGATCTGACACAGGTCGCCGCCTATCCTGCTTTACAGAGCGGACGAGCCTCCTATCCCTGTGTTCTGTGATGTATGGACGTCCAGCTTCTTGCCGCCTTCTCGTGGATTCAGAATTCTTCAACCACTTTCCATAGATGCTCACGACAGTAGACACCAACAGCCGACCAGCTTCACCGTTTCGGAGTCGCTAGCTCCCAGGCAATGGGCCACAACAACCTGGCCTTTGTCGAAGTCGCATTTGCGGCACTTATCGTCAGAGTCCCCATTCGTCGATTTCCCATTCGTCTATTCTCCGCTCATATGCTTCTCTTACAGCGTCACGTGCCCTCAGCGCCACCAGAGAGCATACAATCTTGCTTTGGGCAGTGGTCATAATGTTTTGGCTCATCACTGTATGTAGCGTCGTAATCGATGTCTTGTTGTCTTCTTCTCTTGTCGTTAGTCTTTTACGTGGCACCCCACTTCAGCATTTATAGCGCGATACACAAATTACTTAAATTTACGATGACACTGACTGTCACCAACTGTTACTGAATTTTGCATAATTTAAACCATAAAAATTGTAAGATCACTTTCATAGTTCCTCCTCTACATGTTCACTATTAAACAAAATTATATGTTTCATATATTACACTGTACTCTTCACAGCCATTCTTAATTGTCATTGTAAACCCGATGAAAGACCCTGTTCCATGGTTTACTGCCGTAAATTCACTGTTTCAACTTCTTTATTGTTCACGCTAAATAAAATCTTTCACTGTCCCAGTCAGTCAGAGTCATCCCTGAAAGGTATACCACGTAAAGCAAATCCACTCTGAATGAGACATGCTTCAGTAGCTGGTTGTAGCAGACTGACTGTACATGTGAGGGTTGTCATTGGAGATGCACAACATGAGGCACATCTTGCAAATGTTCTAACTCTCTTACCTTCAGTCTTCTAAAGATGTCTCTGTCACTGCAGAAAATAATGTGGCTTCGTTTATGATGTGATGCTGCAAAGGTGAGAATCTTCCGAAAATCTGTGCACATAAAATTTATTCCATATGATACTTCTTTAATCCGCACTGTACTTTTTCACACAGCACTGTTAACTTCACACGCGAGGTGTTAAACAACATGTAGCACTTTACAATAATGAATAATAATAACAGGATAATTTCACTTTACTCTTGCTAATATTGCGCAAACACACTCCGTTCCGGACTGCACCTGATTTTTTCTGATAAAAATTGAACTGAATTTTAAAAATTAACTATCCAGCGACTTAAAATTTACAACGCCCTGCGCCCAACTCTTCCTGAGGACACAAGGGAGATTTTGTCTCGAGCATTTCAACCAATAAGAACCCAAAAAATGGTTCAAATGGCTCTGAGCACTATGGGACTCAACATCTTAGGTCATAAGTCCCCTAGAACTTAGAACTACTTAAACCTAACTAACCTAAGGACATCACACACACCCATGCTCGAGGCAGGATTCGAACCTGCGACCGTAGCAGTCCCGCGGTTCCGGACTGCAGCGCCAGAACCGCACGGCCATCGCGGCCGGCAATAAGAACCCAAAAATTTCGTGCTGTGTTACGGTGTCGAACATTGCTCAGAGAACAGCGAGCGAGGACACAGTTTCCAGGCGGATTGTGACGCCATAACACGTTACCTTGACGCCACCCTTATCCTCCACCCACACTGTAGGTCTTGTACCGTATTACAGTTTACTCGATATGGATTTAATATAAGTATGCACCTTAAATTTTAAAAGAACACCAAGAAGCTAGCAAAACATTGAACAATACACCTTCTCTCTCTCTCTCTCTCTCTCACTCTCTCTTCCCCCCCCCCCCCTCACCCCTCTACAGGGTGAGTCAAGAGGAAAGGTACATGCTTTGTGGGGTAATAGTATTAGTGATACCGAACAAAAAACTTCATATGGACGTATGTCCTATTTCGAATGGTTTCCGAGATAGAACACATGTAATATCACTTTTGCGCGTTTCTCTTGAGTAACTCGAATCCGCACCCTTAGCGAAAACGTGTCGCAGTACAAATTAAACTCTATTAAATTTCCTACGAAAAAGGTTCTATTCATTTTTTCTCTAGAACTCATGGTTTGTGCGAAGAGAGCGCGAGAATGTTGCAAAACTCGCTCGACGTGCATGCGTTGTGGCTTACGTAGTTTTTGTAGGCCAATTTGAGGAAGTTTCCCGACAAACCGTTCATCACAAATTGCTACCTCAATATGCTAAGTGCGCCCTTACACACACACACACACACACACACACACACACACACACACACACACACACACACACCCCTGCGACACGCCGACATTGGAGTAACGAGGAGGCCCCCGCTTCCTGTTTTTAGTAGACTCCTGGACCTATTAAGCGGAACCTGGAAACCCACCACCCGATGGCGCAAGTCAAGAAATCTGCAGCCTACAAGTTCACAGAACTGCCTGAGCCTCCGATTCAGCCGGCCGCGGTGGCCGTGCGGTTCTAGGCACTTCAGTCCGGAACCGCGTGACTGCTACGGTCGCAGGTTCGAATCCTGCCTCGGGCATGGATGTGTGTGATGTCCTTAGGTTAGTTGGGTTTAAGTAGTTCTAAGTTCTAGGGGACTGATGACCTCAGACGTTGAGTCCCATAGTGCTCAGAGCCATTTGAACCATTTGAACCTCCGATTCAGACCCTCCACTCGGCTCTGCACCAAAGGAGCACAGTCGGTTCTATCGACGATGCTGGAGATGCTGAGCTCCACCTTAATCTCGCAAGCAAGACTGGCAGTCCTTAACATTTCATCATGACAACGCACCCTGTCATAAAGCATCACCTGCGAGGCTATGGTTTGTGGACAATAACATTCTTGAGATGGACTAGCGTGCCCACAGCCCCGTATTGAAGAAAATGGGACACATTTGGGATAAGTTAGAACGTCGATTTCTCTCTAGACCCCAGCGTCTAAAGTTATTTTCATCTCTGGTATCGGCTGTTGAGGGAGAATAGGTTGCCGTTCATCCATAGACATTCAGACATCCAGTTGAAAGTGTCCCCAGCAGAGTTCAAGTCGCAATGAGGGGGAAGGGTGGATATAACTCATGTTTATGTCCACTAATAGGAGTCCGGATTCTTTTGATTAGACAGTACAGCTGTATTGTACTCCACACATAAGATCATTATCATTACCCAAACGTACGGTGTGTTTGCGTCTTAGCTGCTGATCTGCAAGGGAATGAATTCCAGAGTGTGAAATCTTCATACGTGGTAGTTTTACAAATTTTTCTATTATCTCCGTCAAAGTAGCTCAGCAACCTTTTTCCTGTACTATGGCCGCACCTAAAGCCTTTAATCATTGTCTTCTAAATTTTCTGTAAGCTGAAGTGTCGAGACGTGGTCGAGCAGGAAGCTACTTGGTTTCGCGGTGGCTGGAGAATGTGAGGTCACCTGATGCTACCACGAAGAATAAAGAGCTCCTGACGTGACGCAGAAACTAACAAGTGAGGAGTCCGAAGCTCAGTACGTGCCGCTGAGCCTTTGGCGTCCTGATTATCCCTGCTGGCAACGACAGATTCCGTACAACACTGTGTCGCTGCCAGAACTTTAATTTTGCACCTTCTTCTGTGATCTATATATCATTTTTGTAGTTGAAATTCCACTCAAGGACTAGAAACAGTGTGACACTTATCAGAACTAAGACTCTTGGTTTCAAAACTACGCATTACGATTGGGTTTACGAGAAGTAAAGGGTGGAAAGGAAACTATAACTTTGTCAGAATGCATTGTAAAACTAGATTCTTGTTAATGCGGACTGTTCAGTAATTACAAGTTTTGCGTGTAAATTTAGTGTGTAGCTTTCACCAGCTCGTTAAATTAAACATATCTCTCGATCAGAATGCATATTTTCGCCAATACCGAAAACGAACAGACCAGAATGGTTGGGTTTGTTCTTTGTTGTTTCCTACAGTCATTTACGTAAATGTTGAACAACCATTAATAACCGCCTTCGTAAATCCGTTCACCGACGTTACACTTGTGTTCGCACCTGGTTACGGCTTGTTGGATATGGGATACAGTAAACTAAAATGAACCGTAACTTGGCGATATTAAAAACAATAAGAAAGTATCATAAATTTAACACACAGTACATATTCGCCATTATTCGCGATTAAAAACAAACGAAGGTCTTAAGTGCGCAATCAGGTCTGAAGACCACGCGATATCGACTGGCCGTCGTTTCATCCTCTCCTATGTGGTGTCATGCAGATGGGGAAATGGAAAGAGAAAGGAAAACTAGAGTTCAAAGTCCCGTCGACAGTGCGGTCATTAGGGACGGAGCACAAGCTTGGATTATGAAAGGATGGGGAAGGAAACCGGCTGTGCCCTTATCACGTTTACGTCTGTACTCCACAAGCCACGTCGCGGCGTGTGGCGGAGGGTACTTTGTGCATCACTGTCACTTCACCCCTACCCCATTTTTCCTGTTCCAGTCGCGAACAGTTCACGGGAAGAACGATTGCTGGTAAGCCTCCGTGTGGGCTCGAATCTCTTAAGTTTTATCTTCATGATCTTTTCGAGAAATATACGCAGGAGGAAGCAATATATTTGTTGACAGTTCTAGGAACGTGCACTCTCGGAACTTTAACAGTAGACCACACCGCACTGCAGAACGCCTCTCTTGCAGTGCCTGCTACTAGAATTGGTTGATCATCTCTGTCACGCTTTTGTGATTACTAAATGAACCTGTAACGAAGCGTGCTGCTCTTCTTTGGATCTTTTCTGTTTCCTCTATCACTTCTATCTGGCGCGGAGCTCATAATGACGAGCAATATTCAAGTACTGGACGAACGAGTGTTTCGTTGATGGACTACATTTCCTAAGGATTCTTCCAATGCTTATCAGTCGAGCATATGCCTTAGTCTAGATTAATTTCATGTGGTCGTTCCATTTCAAATCGATCCCCATGCATACTCATTGATATTTTATAGAACTACTTCGAGCGATTGTTCTGCAATAGTGTAATCATACAACAAAGGGTTTTTCAGTCTATGTATTCGCAATATGTTACAGTTGTTCATGTTGAAGGTCAATAGCCACTCACTGCATCAAGCGTCGATCCTGTGGAGGTCTTCCTGCATTTCGCTACAATTTTCTAGCGTCGCAATTTCTTTGTATACAACAGCATTTTCTGCGAAAAGCCTCATGGAACTGCAGAAGTTGTCTACTAGATCATTTATATAATGAAAAGTAATGGTCCTAGAACACACCTCTAGGGAACGCCAGAAGTTACTTTTACATCTGAAGACTTCCTTCCGTTCAGAATAGCATACTGTATTCTGTTTGATAGAAATTATTCAAGCCAGTCATACAACTGGTCTGATATTCCGCATGCTCGTATTTCCTTCATTAGGCAGCAGTGAGGAACTATATCGAATGCCTTCCGGAAGTGAAGGGACACGGAATCTACCTGACTGCCTGTATGAACTGCTTTTTAAGTCTCATGCACGAACAGAGCGAGCTGGGTTTCATAGAATCGTTGCGTTCGAAACCCATATTGGTTCCTACAGTAGAGATTTTTGGCCTCCTGAAATTTCATAACACGTGAGCATAAAACATGTTCAAAATTATATGTAGGTCTATAGTTTTGTGCAATCGTTTGGACGACCCTTCTTGAAAACGGGAACGACCTTCGTTTTTTTACAGTCATCAAAAACGCTTTTCTTCTCCAAAGACCTACGGTACACTGTTACCAGACGATGGTTCTTTCGCATGCTCTATGTTCATTCGTATTGGTATCCCGTCACGTCCAGTGACCTTTCCCCTGTTAAGCGATTTCAGTTGCATTTCTATCCCATGGTTATTTCGATATCTGTCATTTAGTCGTTCTTGCGACAATTTGAAGGAGGCACTACATTGCGATCTTCCCTTGTGAAAGGGGAGAAGACGTTTAGTACTTCGACTTTTTCAGTGTCGTCCTCCGTTTTAGTGTCATTATGGTCCCAGACTGTCTGGAGAGATGGCTTCGATCCGTATACCGATTTAACATAAGACCAAAACTCAGGATTTTGTGGCATGTCGGTAGGTAGAAATTTACCTTCGAATTCGCTGAACGCTCCTCGCATGTGTCTCTATACACTAATTTCAGCTTCATTTAATTTTTGTTTGTGTGTGACGCTTTGGCTACGTTTAAATTTGCATTGAAGCTCTCTTTGCTTTCGTGGCAGTTTTCTAACTTGGCTGCCGCACGAAGGCGGGTCTTTTTCAGCCCTCACAACTGTGCTCGGCACGTAACTATCTAAAGCGTACTGTACAATGCTCTTGAACTTTATCCACTGATAATTCACGTTATTAGTGCTGGAGATGAAATATCCGAGCTGTCTGCTTAGATAATCTGAAATCTGTTTCTTGGTTCAAATGGTTCAAATGGCTCTGAGCACCGTGGGACTTAACATCTGAGGTCATCAGTCCCCTAGAACTTAGAAGTACTTAAACCTAACTAACCTAAGGACATCGCACACATCCATGCCGGAGGCAGGATTCGAACCTGCGACCGTAGCGGTCGCGCGGTTCCAGACTGAAGCGCCTAGAACAGCTCGGCCACACAGGTCGGCTCTGTTTTTTGTCGAGCTTGCTAAGCAAAAAGAGCTTTCTGCCTTTTTTTTAATCCCTGTTTACAGCCGTATTCAGTGAAGCTGTAACGCTCTGATGATCACTGATTCCCTGTTCCACGTTAATTGAGTCGAAATGTCTGGTCTGTTTGTACTAGTTGGTGTAAGATGTTACCATCACGAATCGGTTCTGTGATTAAGAGCTCAAGACAAGTTTCGTATAAAACACTTTGAACAATTTCTCTGCCTCTACTACCCTCAGAATCACTTGAATCTCCTAGTCTATAGGTGGTAAGTTAAAATCTGCACCTAAAAATACACTCCTGGAAATGGAAAAAAGAACACATTGACACCGGTGTGTCAGACCCACCATACTTGCTCCAAACACTGCTAGAGGGCTGTACAAGCAATGATCACACGCATGGCACAGCGGACACACCAGGAACCGCGGTGTTGGCCGTCGAATGGCGCTAGCTGCGCAGCATTTGTGCACCGCCGCCGTCATTGTCAGCCAGTTTGCCGTGGCATACGGAGCTCCATCGCAGTCGTTAACACTGGTAGCATGCCGCGACAGCATGGACGTGAACCGTATGTGCAGTTGACGGATTTTGAGCAAGGGCGTATAGTGGGCATGCGAGAGGCCGGGTGGACGTACCGCCTAATTGCTCAACACGTGGGGCGTGAGGTCTCCACAGTACATCGATGTTGTCGCCAGTGGTCGGCGGAAGGTGCACGTGCCCGTCGACCTGGGACCGGACCGCAGCGACGCACGGATGCACGCCAAGACCGTAGGATCCTACGCAGTGCCGTAGGGGACCCCACCGCCACTTCCCAGCAAATTAGGGACACTGTTGCTCCTGGGGTATCGGCGAGGACCATTCGCAACCGTCTCCATGAAGCTGGGCTACGGTCCCGCACACCGTTAGGCCGTCTTCCGCTCACGCACCAACATCGTGCAGCCCGCCTCCAGTGGTGTCGCAACAGGCGTGAATGGAGGGACGAATGGAGACGTGTCGTCTTCAGCAATGAGAGTCGCTTCTGCCTTGGTGCCAATGATGGTCGTATGCGTGTTTGGCGCCGTGCAGGTGAGCGCCACAATCAGGACTGCATACGACTGAGGCACACAGGGCCAACACCTGGCATCATGGTGTGGGGAGCGATCTCCTACACTGGCCGTACACCTCTGGTGATCGTCGAGGGGATACTGAATAGTGCACGGTACATCCAAACCGTCATCGAACCCATCGTTCTACCATTCCTAGACCGGCAAGGGAACTTGCTGTTCCAACAGGACAATGCACGTCCGCATGTATCCTGTGCCACCCAACGTGCTCTAGAAGGTGTAAGTCAACTACCCTGGCCAGCAAGATCTCCGGATCTGTCCCCCATTGAGCATGTTTGGGACTGGATGAAGCGTCGTCTCAGGCGGTCTGCACGTCCAGCACGAACGCTGGTCCAACTGAGGCGCCAGGTGGAAATGGCATGGCAGGCCGTTCCACAGGACTACATCCAGCATCTCTACGATCGTCTCCATGGGAGAATAGCAGCCTGCATTCGTGCGAAAGGTGGATATACACTGTACTAGTGCCTACATTGTGCATGCTCTGTTGCCTGTGTCTATGTGCCTGTGGTTCTGTCAGTGTGATCATGTGATGTATCTGACCCCAGGAATGTGTCAATAAAGTTTCCCCTTCCTGGGACAATGAATTCACGGTGTTCTTATTTCAATTTCCAGGAGTGTATATCACGAGCAAGAAACTTACGCGAAGTATTCTTTAACTTTCCCCTCAACTGTTCCACTACTACTGTTGCTGAATCAGGAGGTCTATAAAAGCATCCAATGACCAAATTATTTCGCATTCGGAATCTGTGCTAACCTCACTAGATACTATCGTAATTTTTATGGCTATAACACGTCTCCATACCCAGAATTCATCCTACATTTGCGATATAAATTCCAGTCGGAAAATAGAATTTCATTGCTGTTGACATTTGGTTTCAACTAGCTTTCTGTCCTTAGTACTACGTGGACATTGGACCGTTTATAAGCGAGATAATCATTTGGGACCTTTCCATAGACGCTCCTGTGGTTAACTGATGCTGTATTCACACTTTTGTTCTCCGATCTGCTATGACGAATGCTCCTCTGTCTGGACTCAGAAAGCACCTCATCAGATCTGCGGAGGGATTTCTCTATCCTATAAAACAACCAAGTGCACACCATACACCGCTACACCAGTAACCATTTCCAGCATGAAGTACGCACCTGCCCTATCAAGGAGAACCCTGCGGTTCTCTACCGATAGCGGAGGTCTAGAAATTCGCATTCTATACCACCGCAGACTCTTGTGAGGCTCTGGTTTAGACCTTCCACTCTGCTCCAAACTAGAGACCCACGATCGGTTCTGGGAACGATGCTGCAAAACGACAGGTCTGCTTCCACCTTGCGGGTGACGCTAGCTGTCTTGACCAAATCAGCCAGCTGCCTGCAAGAACCGAGGATGAACCCAGGCGGTAGGCACCAATCGTGCCTACATGAGTCACGAATTGCAGCTGGGCACACCTAGTGCGCTCAATCACTGTTGGCAGAGCCTCCTCCACATCTTGAACGAGACCTCCGGAAGGTAAACAGAGTGGACGCTAGCCTTTTTTCCCGACCTGCCCGGTATCTTCCTGAGGGGCTCAATCACCCACCTAACATTGAAGCTCCTAATGACAAGCAATCACACCCTCTGCACATGTTCGGACCTGTCAGGAAGATCGGTCACAGCCCCAAGAGGCGATTCGTCCCACGTTGGCTCAGACATACTCTCAGCAGCAGGCAATATCTGTCTGAGGTTGAAATTTGCGTCACGTACTAAGCTCTTCGGTCCCTCGGTGGTGTACTAAATATAAGCTTCTAAGTCAATACATTCAAAAATACGGCCTGTTTTTAGTACTTAAGGGGGCAGCCGTGCAGCCGTTATCCACTTTTGCCATCAGCCGAGATATTCTCGACGCTGCCATTGGTCGCCAATCAGCGCCAAGTAAGTGCCGACGGGGCGGAACGTGTGAATCGGAAGAAGCAGCGGTATTAGGTTCAAATGGTTCAAATGGCTCTGAGCACTATGGGACTCAACTGCTGTGGTCATTAGTCCCCTAGAACTTAGAACTACTTAAACCTAACTAACCTAAGGACATCACACACATCCATGCCCGAGGCAGGATTCGAACCTGCGACCGTAGCAGTCGCACGGTTCCGGACTGCGCGCCTAGAACCGCGAGACCACCGCGGCCGGCAGCAGCGGTATTAGGGATGTCAAGCGTAGCTGTAGGCTCAAGATGTGCCAAAGCATTCGTCTCAGATGCCCCGACGCCACAGCAGCCCAGGGCAGAAACCTGAAGCCTGTCGACCGTGGCCAACACAATTTCCAGTTCTTTACCGACAGTGGCCAATTTCCCCTACATCCATACACAATACGCGCAGTCCTTATCCATCTTTAATCAGTTACTGTCTGAACCACTGGTAATGCAACCCTGAGAATCAAAACTGAGCTTACTTAACACAAACACTAGAAAAATATGTAATCTCTTAAAACAGAAGTAAATAGCACCACTAAAAACAGCTAAATATTCAGATACAGTGCACTTCCACTCAGAAGTAAGTTAGAATACCACTAAATTAAACGATGTATACAATATGTGTAGAAACGATAAGCTGCTGCTGCTGTTGACTCCACTCTGCTAGGAGGCAGGAGCTAGACCCATGCTGGCATTTGCTGGGTGTTATTTAGGGAAATCACTGAAGGCCTAAACCTAGATAACCAGACGGGGTCCTGAACTGTCGTCCTCCCGAAAGCGAGTGCAGTGTGCAAACCACTGCGCTACCTCACTCGGTGTGGTAATGGAGGGGTATGGGGGTGATCACACTTCTCCTCCGTGCGTTGTAGAGTTTTCAGATCTTGGAGCCGTTACTTATCTTTCAAGTAGGTTCCCAGTTGCAACTTCCTGCCAGATTACAACTGTGTCTCGGGCCAGGACTGGAATATGGGGACCCTCACCTTGTGCAGGCAAGTGCTTTGCAGACTGAGCTATCCACGCACTACTCACAACCTGCCCTCACAGCTTTACTTTCGTCTGTACCTCATATCCTACCTTCCAAAATTCACAGAAGTTTTATTCATTCTGGAAACATTGTCTCAGGCTGTGGCTTAGCTATGTCTCCGCAATATCCTTTCTTCCAGGGGTGATAGTCCCCAAAGGTATGAAGAAGAGCTTCTGTGAAGTTTGGAAGAAAGGCGAGGCACTGGCGGTAGTTTAAGCTTTGACGCCGTTTGTGAGTCGTGCTTGGATAGCTCAATATATAGCCGGCACGGTAGCTCAGCGTGCTCGGTCAGAGGGTTAGCTACCCTCTGTAATAAAAAACTGAGTGAACGGATCAACACAGGACCTGAACGGGTGTCATCGGACATCCGCCCCGAACAAATTCAACAAACAATATAGAACAAAATGAGATCTAAAAAAAAAAAAATCGGCAGAGAGCTTACCTGAGAGAGGCAACGGTCCCAGGTTCAAGTCCCAGTCCGGTACACAGTTTTAATCTGCCATGACATTTCAAACCAACACGCACTCCCCTGTGGAGTGAAAATTAATTCTCGAAAACTCCTCATTTTCCTCAATTGGCATCACGAGACTGAATGCATCCCATTCCAGTCCTCCTACCAAGGAAAAATACCTAGAAGTAACGGGAATTGATCTTGGGTCCTCTGCATGAGAACCAGGGGTACTGATCATTCGGCTACGGAGACGGACAAGAAATTATAAAAATTCTTCTAAATGTTTTTTGCTTTTGTGAATGCCACATTAAGGAATTATTTTCAAGCTCATAAACAGGGATATCCGTTAGGTGAAACACTCGTTATTAAGAATCGGGAAGTGTCGTGTAAGCTATCCATTTTTTCTGCTAGTGTTGGCTCAAAGGGCTTCACATTTTCATATTCCAGCAAGGCATTAAAACGTCCTTTCTGCTGATCAAAGTAGACCGCTAAACTCATAATTACTTACGTATTTAAGTGAAGTAACTGTTAGCATCCACTGCTACATTAATCAACACGATTGAATAGTAAGTAATTCTAACACTTCGCCAGAAAATCATCGACTTCAGCATCATTATCTTCGGATGATGTCTCTGAGATGAATTGTGTATTGGGGGCTCTTTAGCAGCTAGGAGACTAGCAGTGATTGTCACATGGTATTGACTTCTTGTCAATAGTACAGGTGCACTTCCAGATAAATGGCATGTGCTGCTCGGTTGCTGCGGTGTGTCTACTTACCACATTCCTAGTTTTATCGAATGACTAATCGCTGATAAACGGCATATGTTTTAAAAAAGTGATATGATGCTTGTTATACATGTTCCTTAATTACGATCGCTTTTATTGAATTGTGCAGATACTTGAGGATAATTTATGCAAGCGGAACTTGTAGTACCCATTAAGAATTTTCACACAAAGCTTTGTAAATGTTACATTATAATTACTGAAAAATTCTTAAATCTGAAAACTGTCTTCTCCTCAAAATAAAACATGAGGTAGTCTACTCAAGAGCTAATGAATTAGAGGCACCCAGAAAGAAGCATGTAGCACTCCGTTTCGTCGAGACTAGGGTGGCAGCATGTCTTGGCATGAAATCCACGAGACACAGAAACCTCTGAGGCGCCATTCAGATTCACTTAACATTAAACTGCCTCCAAAACTAGCGGTGTGTGATCAGAACTGAATCTAGGACATGTATATCTGATTCAATGGTGTACCCAATTTGCTCGCTAAGATTGGAAAAATAAATCAACTGACTCACTCCAGCGTCTCAAAATCTCATGCTGTCTACCTGGGATCCCGCAACAATTGGCACGTAACCAACTTCCAGAACCTTCTAGGACATGGGTTGCCAAGAATTCGGCTCGTGAGCCATGTCCGGACGCGAGTGTCATAGTGTTCGGTTAGGCTGCACAATTCCCCCACCGCCACAGCACGCTGTCTGCCAGGGTGCCCGAGCGGTTCTAGGCGCTACAGTCTGGAACCGCGTGACCGCTACGGTCGCAGGTTCGATTCCTGCCTCGGGCATGGATGTGTGTGATGTCCTTAGGTTAGTTAGGTTTAAGTAGTTCTAAGTTGTAGGGGACTGATGACCTCAGAAGTTAAGTCCCATAGTGCTCAGAGCCATTTAAACCATTTTTTTGAGAATGTGGAGGGGGAAGAGGGGGAAACTGCGAACGCACAGCATTTGAATGGCAATGCGGTCGCACTGCGTAATACTTATTTGTTAATTTATTTATACGTTAAGTTCCGTAGGAACAATTCGAGGAGCAACTCTCCAAGGCCATGTAACGTGTCAGTACATGAAATTACAACATAAAAGTAATAAAAGATAAAAATAAAATGTTTATGAACCCGAAAAAAGTCAGGCCATAAGTAAATACAAGCAACAATACAATAAGAATCAGCTTGATTTTTTCAACGAACTCCTCGACAGAATAGAAGGAGTGATCCATGAGGAAATTCCTCAGTTTCGATTTGAAAGCGCGTGGATTACTGCTAAGATTTTTGAATTCTAGTTGTAGCTTATTGAAAATGGATGCAGAGGTATACTGCACACCTTTCTGCAAAAGAGTTAAGGAAGTCAGATCCAAATGCAGGTTTGATTTCTGCCAAGTATTAACTGAGTGAAAGCTGCTTATTCTTGGAAATAAGAGAACATTGTTAACAAGAAATGACAGTAAGAAATATATTGAGAGGCCAATGTCAATATACCCAGACTCGTGCACAGGGATCGACAAGAGGTTCGTGACCTTACACCACTTATTCCCGAACCTCCCGTTTCTGAGCCAAAAACATCCTTTTAGAATATGTAGAGTTACCCCAAAATACACACATCAAAAAAAGTTTTGCATCACCTCGGCTCCGGGAGTTCCGGAGCATGTACTGAAAATTGGAGTAGAGATAGACGTAAAAATCATTTCCGCCCTTTTTATTGCTCATGAAAACCACACACTGCATGTTGTACCACCATACAGCGAGATCTTCAGAGGTGGTGGTCCAGCTTACTGTACACACCGGTACCTCTAATACCCATTATCACGTCCTCTTGCACTGATGCTTGCCTGTATTCGTCGTTGGTCCAGATTGTCCCACTCCTCAACGGCGATTCGGCGTAGATTCCTCAGAGTGGTTGGTGGGTCACGGCGTCCATAAACATCCCTTGTCAACCTATCCCAGGCATGTTCGATAGGGTTCATGTCTGCAGAAGATGCTGGCCACTCTAATTGAGCAATGTCGTTATCCTGAGGGAAGTCATTCACAAGATGTGCACAAAGGGGGCGCGAATTGTCGTCCATGAAGACGAATGCTTCGCCAGTATGCTGCGGATATGGTTGCACTATCGGTCGAAGGACGGCATTCATGTATCGCACAGTCGTTACGGCGCCTTCCATGACTGCCAGCGGCGTACGTTGGCACCACATAATGCCACCCCAAAACAGCAGGGAACATCCGCCTTGCCGCACTCGCTGGACAGTGTGTCTAAAGCGTTCAGCCTGACCGGGTTGCTTGAAGACATACGCGACACTCATCGGTGAAGAGATAGTGATGTCAATCCTGAGCGGTCCATTCGGCATGTTGTTGGGCCCATCTGTACCGGGCTACATTGTGTCGTGGTTGCAAATATGGACTTCGCCATGGACGTCGGGAGTGAATTTGGGCATCATGCAGCCTATTGCGCACAGTTTGAGTCGTAACACGACGTCCTGCGGCTGCACGAAAACCATTATTCAACATGCTGGCGTTGCTGCCAGGGTTCCTCCTGCCATAGTTCGTAGGTAGCTGCCATTTACAGCAGTAGCAATAGCCCTTGGCAGGCCTGAGCGAGGCATGTCATTGATAGTTCCTGTCTCTCTCTGTCTCCTCCATGTCCGAACAACATCGCTTTGGCTCACTCCGAGACGCCGGACATTTCCGTTGTTGAGAGACAAAAAAAATAAAAATAAAAAAATGGCTCTGAGCACTATGCGACTTAACTTCTGAGGTCATCAGTCGCCTAGAACTTAGAACTAATTAAACCTAACTAACCTAAGGACATCACACACATCATTGCCAGAGGCAGGATTCGAAGACCGTAGCTGTCGCTCGGATCCAGACTGCAGCGCCTAGAACCGCACGGCCACTCCGGCCGGCTCTTGAGAGCCCTTCCTGTCACAAAGTAACAATGCGGATCGAACCGCGGTATTGATCGTCTAGGCATGGTTGAACTACAAACAACGCGAGCCGAGTACCTCCTTCCTGGTGGAATGGACTGGAACTGATCGGCTGTCGAACCCCTCCGTCTAATAGGCTCTGCTCATGCATGGTTGTTTACATCTTTGGCCGGGTTTAGTGACATCTCTGAACAGTCAAGGGGACTGTGTCTGTGATACAGTATCAACAGTGAGCCTCTATCTTCAGGAATTCTGGGAACCAGGGCGATGAAAAATTTTTTTTTGATGTGTGTATAGCACCATATAACATACGTGAATGAAAATAAGCAAAGTAGACTAATTTTCGTGTCGAACGATCACTTACTTCAGATACCGTTCGAATAGTAAGGATGGCAGCATTAAGTCTTTAAGCAAGATCCTAAACGTGGGCTTTCCATGACAGTTTACTATCTATCTGAACATCCATAAATTTGAACTGTTCAGTTTCACTAATCATATGCCCATTTTGTAAAATTAAAAGCTCAGGTTTTGTTGAATTGTGTGTTAGAAAGTGTAGAAACTGAGTCTTACTGTGATTTAGCATTAGTTCATTTTCTACAAGCCCTGAACTTAGGTCATGAACTCCACTATTTGAAACTGACCCAATGTTGCACATAACAACCTTTTCTACCAACATTGTGTCATCATCAAACAGAAATATTTTAGAATTATCCGTAATACTAGAGAGCATATCAAAATGGTTCAAATGGCTCTGAGCACTATGGGACTCAACTGCTGTGGTCATCAGTCCCCTAGAACTTAGAACTAGTTAAACCTAACTAACCTAAGCCCGAGGCAGGATTCGAACCTGCGATCGTAGCGGTCGCACGGTTCCGGACTGCGCGCCTAGAACCGCGAGACCGCCGCGGCCGGCAGAGAGCATATCATTTATGTAAATAAGGAACAGGAGAGACCCCAATACTGATCCCTAGGGCACCCACCACTTGACCGTGTCCCACTCAGACCCCACATCACAGCCAGTCTCAACACTGTGAATAATGATCTTTCCCTGTCTGTTGTTAAAGTAAGAGGTGAACCAGTTGTGGGCTACTCCCCGTATCCTGTAATGATCCAACTTCTGGAGCAATATTTTGTGATCAACACAGCCTAACGCCTTAGTTAAATCAAAAAATATGTCTAGCGTTCGAAACCTTTTGTTTAACCCATCCGTACCTCACAGAGAAAAGGGAATATAGCATTTTCAGTTGTTAATAAACTCCTAAAGCCAAACTAACCGTTTGATAGCAAATCGTGCGATATAAATTTATTAATCATCCTTACATACACAGCCTTTTCTATAACTTTAGCAAACACTGATGGCAGAGAAATGGGTCTAAAATTGTCTACATTATCCCCTTCTCCCTTTTTGTAAAGCGGCTTTACTACTGAGTACTTTGATCGTTCAGGAAACTGACCATTCCTAAAGGAAAAATTATAAATATGGCTAAATTCAGGGCTAACATGTGTAGCACAGTACTTTAATATTCTGCTAGGCACTCCATCATATCCATAGGAGTCCTTAGCCTTCAGTGATTTAATTATTGACTCAATCTCCCCCTTGTCCGTATCACAGAGGAATATTTCAGACATCAGTGTCGGATAAGCATTGCCAAGAGTGTTATATGATTCCCTGTAGAAACTACATTTTTATTTAATTCACCAGCAATGGTTAGAAAATGATTGAAAATACTGTACATATATCTGATTCATCAGTAACAGAAATATTTTTACTACGAATTGACTTTATATCGTAGACCTTGTGTTGCTGACAAGACACTTCCTTCACAACTGACCACATGGTTTTAATTTTACCCTGTGAATTAGCTATTCTATTTGCATACCACATACTCTTTGCCATTCTAATAACATTTTTAAGCACCTACAGTACTGTTTGTAATGGGCTACTGTAGCTAGATTGTGACTACTTCTAACGTTTTGATATGATTCCCGCTTTGTTCTACATGACATCCTTATCCAACTAGTCAGCCACACGAGCTGCATTTTAC
This sequence comes from Schistocerca gregaria, assembly GCF_023897955.1. Classification (NCBI taxonomy): domain Eukaryota; kingdom Metazoa; phylum Arthropoda; class Insecta; order Orthoptera; family Acrididae; genus Schistocerca; species Schistocerca gregaria. Next base: position 490,220,812 of record NC_064931.1, read on the forward strand.
TGCTAATACCCCGTTTAGAACGTTCTAATGGAAAGCAACTCTCAAAGACCATGAGAAATGTGTTAAGGAAAGCATTATATTTGTCATCTATGTTATCGGCACTACAAACATCCTGCCACTCTTGTTCCTTAACGAGGTTTAAAAAACTCTCTATTGCTGTTGGATTAACTTTCCTACATTGTTTGTATTTGTATGTAACATTTTCTTGAGTACAAAAGCCTTATAGTGTTAAAATGTGTGCATCACGGTCTGAAAAGCCATTCACGCTTTTACTTACAGAATGACCGTCTAATAATGAAGAATGAATAAAAATATTGTCTATGGCTGTGCAACTGTCCCCTGCACCCTAGTTGGAAAAAACACAGTCTGCATCAGATAATATGAATGTAGGAGCTCTACCAACATCCTTTTTCTTGCTCTATCATACACAAAATTTATATTGAAATCACACATATAACTAATTTCTGGTACTTCTTACAAAGTGAATCAAGGACCCTCTCTAGCTTGAGCAGAAATGCTCTAAGTCAGAGTTAGGGGAAATATAAAAAACAATCAGAAGTTTAGTTTCATTAAATTCAACTGCACATGCACAAGATTCAAATATCTGTTCAGTGCAGTGCTGTGATAGGTCTATGGACTCAAAGGGAACACTGTTTTTTTACGTGAATGGCCAGTCCCCCACCCTGCAAGGAGCTCCTTGAAAAACAACCAGTTTATCTGTATCCTGTAAAGGAAACCTCTAAATTGTCAAGTTATTTAAGTGGTGCTCCGATGTACCAATAATTTCAGAGTCAACATCTATAAACAGTTCACTAACTTTATCTCTAATACCTCTTAAGTTTTGATGAAATATGCTTGGTTTTATACTTCACATTTATCACCAAACAAAACAAATTTTCAGTATTTTTAATTACTTTTGACGTGGTGAAGACAATTTTTAAATAGCACAAACTTTCGAATTACAACAGAGGTAGACAATATCACAAATTTTCGCACTCACATTGCCACGCAATCCTGACTTATTTACGTTGATAACAAAATAATAAAAAACGGTGTTTGACGCATGTATGTTGATTAAAATATTATAGCACTTTCTCAAACTCATTATGGACTCGTGGGAACTACCTGAGGACAAAAATGTAGACATACTGGACAGTTTTAAAGTAAAAGGGTTTGTCTTTAAAACGGGAATTACTTTGCAGATCAGTCAGATGCAGCTGCGCGTGCACAAGTGCGCTTTAAAATGAAATGGCAAACGGTCTCGAAAACAGGGGTAATATTAACAGCGTGCTCAGAACGTTTAGCAAACAATCATTGTAATTATTTCAAGGCCACAATGAATTCCGAAACCTTGTGTATTCTTTATCACCAGTGAGCTTAGGGAATTGGACTGTGTTTGTCAGAATTTGTCCCTTCTACAATATGATTTTCTTTTTAAATGCATCCCCATCAAATCAGAAACAAACTGTTCCTCACCTTGCACAGTCTTAATGTGGGTAGTGAACAGTCGAGTCCGTTTAAAATGAGAGAGGTCTGCAATCCATTCCGGATGTCGTAATTTTCGTTCCTGCTCTCCTTTTCCCTTCATAATTTCAACGCTAACGTGGTTTAAATCGAAAAATCGTTCCAGGTATGCACCTTGCCTTAACCAACGTACTTTGCAGTAATATATTTAAAATTCTCCATACTCTTCGTTCAGTTACATTGAAAACTGTTGCATGCGACTTCAGAAATTTTACTATTCATACTACGTGCTGCATGCTCGAAAAATTATGTAATACGAATAAAGTTCAACAAGTAATACCACACATTTTTTCTCGGCCAATTTCGGTTGAAAAAGTGTGGAATTTGTTGTGAGACATTGGGGAATATTCCCACTTTAGCTCTTATAGTTTCATGAAGTTCTGCTAGTTGGCGGTACTAAATGTAACCCTCACAATTTTGCAGCCGTAACAGAGGTACCTTGCAAGCAGAGAGCTGTCATTGAGTTTATTTCGGCGTAAAACAAGAGCATCGTCAAGAATTCACAGGCTCTTGCAGAATGTCTATGGAGACCTAGCAGTGAACAAAAGCACGGTGAGTGGTTGGGCGAGGCATCTGTCATTATCACAGCACGGTTGCGCAAACCTGTCAGATCTCCCGCGTGCCGGCAGGCTGTATACAGTTGTGTCTCTGGGAATGTTGGAACGTGCGAACACTCTCATTCAAGGTGATAACCGGATCACGCTGCTCAACTGGACATCTCTACCGATGGAGATGACGCGCTCGTCCACCAGTTGGGGTATTCAAAGGGGTGTGCCGCTGGGTTCCTCGCCGCCTAACAAGAGATCATACAGAGCAACGAAGGACCATCTCTGCGAAACTGCTTGCGCGCTACGAGGCTGATCGTGAATGTTTTTTTGTCGAACAACGTCACAGGCGATGAAACATGGGTTCATCACTTCGCACCGGAAACAAAACTTCAATCCATTGAGAGGCGCCACACCTCCTCTTCTCCACACACACAAAAAAAAGTTACACCATCAGCTCGTAAATTCATTGTTGGGACTCTGAATGTGTTATTCTGTTTGATGTACTCCCTCATGGTGCAACGATCAACTCCGAAGTGTATTCTGATACCCTCAGGAAATCGAGGAAACGTCTTCAGCGTGTTCGAAGCCACAAAAGCGCAAACGAACTTCCCCTTCTCCAGGATAACGCAAGGCCTCAGACAAGTCTGCACTCCAAAGAGAAGCTCACAAAACTTCATTGGACTGTTCTTCCTCATCCACCCAACAGCTTGGATTTCGGACCTCCCGACTTCCATCTACTTAGCCCAATGAAGGATGCACTTAGCTGAAAGAAGTACGTGAATTATGGGGAGGTTACTGATGCAGTAAGACGTCGGCTCTGACGTCGACCAGTAGAGTGGTACCACACGGGAATACAGGCCCTTCTAGTAAGGAGATGTAAGGCCGTCGCAGGGAACAGAGATTAAGTTCCAGAATGAGATTTTCACTCTGCAGCAGAGTGTGCGCTGATATGAAACTTCCTGGCAGATTAAAACTGTGTGCCGGACCGAGACTCTAACTCGGGACTTTTGTCTTTCACGGCAAGTGCTATACCATCTGAGCTACCCAAGCCCCGTCCTCACAGCTTCACTTCCGCCAGTACGCCGTCTCCTACTTAACAAACTTCACGGAAGTTCTGCGAGGTTTGCAGGAGAGCTTCTGTGAAGTTTGGAAAGTGGGAGACGAGGTACTGGCGGAAGTCACGTTGTGAGGACAGGGCATGAGTCGTGCTTAGACGGTAGAGCACTTGCCCGTGAAAGGCAAAAGTCCTGAGTTCAAGTCTCGGCCCGGCACACAGTTTTAATCTGCCAGGAAGTTTCAGAGATTAAGTTGAAAAATAGGGTTTTGTAGCCAAAAGAGTGGGGAATAATATGGTGTATTGAAATCCTGAATAAAGCCAACCTGCTTTCAGAAAAAAAAGTGTTACATTATTTATTGAACGCCCCTCGAATATTAAGTCTCCATTCCCTTTGTTCAGTTCCTCCGAAAACTGTTGCAACTGACAATGAAATAATGCGTGCGACTTTACTATTCGTACCAGCAATTTCTTCACTGGTTCCACGCCTGAAAATTTAGCACAAAGTACTTCTTGACGTACAGAATAATGGATGTCGCCTGCCTATCGTAATTAGTTTGCTCTTTCGTTGCCAACTAAATTTTTAAATTGTTTCTGCATGGTACTGCAATGTCATTTCATAGCAAATTATAGCACCCGTCGATTATGCGATTGCATAGTAGATACTCAGGATTCTCATACCTCTCTTCTGTCGTTCCCATTCAGATTTAAACCCTTGTCGTAATAGATCGCTAAACTTCCCTTATTTGTGCAAACAGCCACTGGACCTGTGAATGCCCTTCATATTACGAAGAAATAGTGAAAGGTAAACAGCGCTGACACAACGATTCTTCTGGACATAGGAGCGTTGTGCCGACTGAAAAATGCCACGCCCTAATACCGAATGAAATGTCACGTCGTACAGGGTTGTTCCGAGAAGGACCGAGTAAAGCCGAGACAGGTCGCGCCAGGGGTTGCATGCGGCTCTTCCCTCTTACTTGTATACGGTTTGGCACGCTTAGTAAGCATATCGATAACGGTACCATTACAAAATTAACTATCATTTGCCTCTCCCTCTCTCTCTTTCCAACTCTCTAACTCTCTCTCTCTCTCTCTCTCTCTCTCTCTCTCTCTCTGTGTGTGTGTGTGTGTTTCTTCTACACTCCTGGAAATGGAAAAAAGAACACATTGACACCGGTGTGTCAGACCCACCATACTTGCTCCGGACTCTGCGAAAGGGCTGTACAAGCAGTGATCACACGCACGGCACAGCGGACACACCAGGAACCGCGGTGTTGGCCGTCGAACGGCGCTAGCTGCGCAGCATTTGTGCACCGCCGCCGTCAGTGTTAGCCAGTTTGCCGTGGCATACGGAGCTCCATCGCAGTCTTTAACACTGGTAGCATGCCGCGACAGCGTGGACGTGAACCGTATGTGTAGTTGACGGACTTTGAGCGAGGGCGTATAGTGGACATGCGGGAGGCCGGGTGGACGTACCGCCGAATTGCTCAACAAGTGGGGCGTGAGGTCTCCACAGTACATCGATGTTGTCGCCAGTGGTCGGCGGAAGGTGCACGTGCCCGTCTACCTGGGACCGGACCGCAGCGACGCACGGATGCACGCCAAGACTGTAGGATCCTACGCAGTGCCGTAGGGGACCGCACCGCCACTTCCCAGCAAATTAGGGTCACTGTTGCTCCTGGGGTATCGGCGAGGACCATTCGCAACCGTCTCCATGAAGCTGGGCTACGGTCCCGCACACCGTTAGGCCGTCTTCCGCTCACGCACCAACATCGTGCAGCCCGCCTCCAGTGGTGTCGCAACAGGCGTGAATGGAGGGACGAATGGAGACGTGTCGTCTTCAGCGATGAGAGTCGCTTCTGCCTTGGTGCCAATGATGGTCGTATGCGTGTTTTGCGCCGTGCAGGTGAGCGCCACAATCAGGACTGCATACGACTGAGGCACACAGGGCCAACACCCGGCATCATGGTGTGGGGAGCGATCTCCTACACTGACCGTACACCTCTGGTGATCGTCGAGGGGACACTGAATAGTGCGTGGTACATCCAAACCGTCATCGAACGCATCGTTCTACCATTCCTAGACCGGCAAGGGAACTTGCTGTTCCAATAGGACAATGCACGTCCGCATGTATCCCGTGCCACCCAACGTGCTCTAGAAGGTGTAAGTCAACTACCCTGGCCAGCAAGATCTCCGGATCTGTCCCCCATTGAGCATGTTTGGGACTGGATAAAGCGTCGTCTCACGCGGTCTGCACGTCCAGCACGAACGCTGGTCCAACTGAGGCGCCAGGTGGAAATGACACGGCAAGCCGTTCCTCAGGACTACATCCAGCATCTCTACGATTGTCTCCATGGGAGAATAGCAGCCTGCATTGCTGCGAAAGGTGGATATACACTGTACTAGTGCCGACATTGTGCATGCTCTGTTGCCTGTGTCTATGTGCCTGTGGTTCTGTCAGTGTGATCATGTGATGTATCTGACCCCAGGAATGTGTCAATAAAGTTTCCACTTCCTGGGACAATGAATTCACAGTGTTCTTATTTCAATTTCCAGGAGTGTATATACACATAAAAACTACAAGACGTGGCAAATAAAAGTGTCTCTCAGAACAGAGTTCCAGAGTAAAAGAAACACAGCATATGTAAGGAAATACAGTACTAACCTGACTATAGCAGATGTTGAAAATTACCACGATTCATCTCTTGACATTTTTGGGCCGTGGTCAACAAGCTGCTGAAGACAGATCGAAGCTGGCTGGACTGCTGGAACTGCTGCAAATCTCATCCAAAATGTTGTTCTGCAGTTCTGGAAGACTATGAGGATTGTTGCGATAGACCTCAGATCTCCCCACACAAAGTAATCGCACACTGACAGAACAGGTGACCTGGGCGGCCAGCTAGGGCAGCAACCAGAATGATCTCTGTTAAGAACGCGATCAGGCGTGAAGATTATGCACATGTATTCCTAGGTTCGGCTGGCTGAATGGACAGTTTCTCCATCCTGTTGGAAGTAACTGTAGGTCTTTTCCTTCTCCGTTAATGCTGCCACAAAAGAATTGCTCTGAGCACTATGGGACTTAACATCTGAAGTCATCAGTCAGAACTTAGAACTACTTAAACCTAGCTAACCTAAGGACATCACACACATGCATGCCCTAGGCAGGATTCGAAACTGCGACCGTAGCAGTCGCGTGCTTCCGGACTGAAGCGCCTAGAGCCGCTTGGCCACAACGGCCGGCCAATGCTGCCACAAATTCACGCCATTTTCATTTGCCCACACTGTATATGAGTTCTCTATTATTCACACTTAAGTACTTGGCAGATGGTTCAAAGACTCAACTTTCAAACTACATCTCTGCCGTATCACCTTCGAATAGTGCTTTGGAAGAAATGAACACCTAAATAATTCTATGTGAACTGTAATATCTTTTACTTTATCACGATGGTAATCCGTTCGCATCTAAGTGGGAGCAGCAAAACAGTTTGACAAGCTGAGGAGAAAGTTTTGATTGAAAGTCCACAATGAAAAACTCCTTTCTTTTAATGACTGCTATCCCAACTCGCTTATCACCTTCGTGACACCGTCACCCCTATTTCGCATTAACAAAAAACGAGTCGCTCTTCTTCAAACGCTTCCTATGTCATCTGCCAATTCTATCTACACTGAAGAGACAAAGAAACTCGTACACCTGCCTAGTATCGTATAGGGCCCCGGCGAGCACGCATAAGTGCCACAACACGACGCGGCATGGACACGACAAATGTCTGAAGTAGTGCTGGAGGTAATTGGCACCATGAATCCTGTAGGGCTGTCCTTAAATCCATAAGAATACGAGGGGGTGGAGATCTCTTCTTAACAGCACGTTGCAAGGCATCCCAGATAAATTCAGTAATGTCCATGTCTGGGGAGTATTTAAACTCAGAATAGTGTTCCTGGAGTCACTCTGTAACAATTCTGGCCGTTTGGGGTGTCGCATTGTCGTGCTGGAATTGCCCAAGTCCGTCGGAATGCACAATGGACAAGAATGGATGCAGGTGATCAGACAGGATGCTTAAGTACGTGTCACCTGTCAGAGTCGCATCTAGACGTGTCAGGGGTCCCTCATCACTCCCACTGCGCACGACCCACAGCATTACTAATCTTCCACCAGCTTGAACAGTCCTCTGCTGACATGCAGGGTCCATAGAAAAAAAAAAAAATGTGTGTGAAAACTTATGGGACTTAACTGCTAAGGTCATCAATCCCTAAGCTTACACATTACTTAAATTAAATTATCCTAAGGACAAACACACACACCCATGCCCGAGGGAGGACTCGAACCTCCTCCGGGATCAGCAGCACAGTCCATGACTGCAGCGCCCCAGACCGCTCGGCTAATCCTGCGCGGCGGGTCCATAGATTTATGACGTTGTCTCTATACCTGTATACGTCTATCTGTTCGATAGAATTTGAAATGAGACTTGTCCGATCAGGTAACGTGTTTCCAGTCATCAACCGTACAATTTCGGTGTTGACGGGCCTGGCAAGGCGTAAAGCCCATATCGATGATTTTTCGTTGAATGATTCGCACACTGAGACTTATTGATGGCCCAGCATTGAAATCTGCAGCAATTTGCGAAAGGGTCGCACTTCTGCCACGCTCAATGATTCTCTTCAGTCGTCGTTAGTACCCTTCTTGCAGGATCTTTGTCCGTCCGCAGCGATGTCGGAGATTTGATGTTTTACCGGATTCCTGATATTCATAGTACACTCGTGAAATGGTCGTCCGTAAAGTCCCCACTTCATCACTACCTCAGAGATGCTTAGTCTCATCGCTCGTGAGCCGACTATAACACCACGTTCAGACTCACTTAAATCTTGATAACCTGCCATTGCAACAGCAGTAACCGATCTAACAACTGCACCAGACACTTGTTGTCTTACATAGACGTTGCCGATCGCAGCGCCGTATTTTGCCTGTTTACATATCTCTGTATTTGAATACGCATGCCTATACCAGTTTCTTTGGCGCTTCAGTGTAAATAGGACGCTATACAATGCGGTAGTACTTCAAAAATAACGGAGGAGCGTAGCTAGAGAAGTGTTCAATTTCACTTTGGGTGAACTTTCAGAGCATTTTCTCGCGGTTCACTTTCAATGCTCATCGTGGAGAAATTTTTTGAATAATTTTCGAAACTTTCGCTCTTTTTCAGCGATAAGTTTCGCTGCTTAAGATCTTATGCTCATATCGCAAGCCTCTTGTGTTCTGTTATGACAATAATATACATTCGTCCACAAGTAATTTTCGTATTTTTCTTCCAGCTGCACGGCCAGTTGTCATACAACTGATTTCTTACTTATGTATAGGAGTGTGTACCCGTCATACCCTGTTACACTGATACCGCCCATCTTCGTCTGAAAATAGCCAGTTAAATTCCATCTGAAATTGACATTTCATGTGCCACTAGCTCGAACCTCATGTGCACGTACGTGTAGACTTAGACATGCAGCGAAATTTATGTATGCATAAGTTTATCTGAAATGCCTGTCATGATACTTATAAACCTTGATAAACTTAAGATTGTCACTAGGCTTCGCACAAGCCCAAATCACTCCAATTTTACCGACTTGGCTATTACGGGAGATGTATATGACAAGAAATAGCGTGTTTCTTGACTCGTCTGGGAAAGTAGGTTCTCGGAATGTGTGCCTGGAGTATTTAAGTGAAGGATAACGTTAGTACTCTAACGCCTACCACTGACAGATGTAAAGCTCTCAGTACGACAAAACGGACGAACTAGCCCTTTTCTTAATCAGGTCGAACTTTTCCGTTATTCCTACCTGGTAAAGATCCCAAGCTGACGAACTACACTCAAGGATCTATCGCATCGGACTTTCCTCGAGAACGAATTACTCATACAATGAAGGCTTTCATGGCCGGATTTACTTCTGCTAAAAGCTCCGGGCTGAGCGGCCATGGTCGATGTCTGAAGCAATTCGCTAACGTTTCGTGTCGCTCCGCGGGAGAATTCTCCAGAGATGTTTACGCTACTGCAAAGAATAGATCTTTCCAGGAATAATAAAGAGCATCAGCCACCAAAGGGGAACTGCTCCTTCCTTTATAAACCAAAATTACCGTTCTTCTTAGAAAAATTTCGGCAAAGCATCGGGTTAAAACGAGTTTTAGGCCCACCAGGTAAATAGATGAATTCCTTAGAACAGGGAAACATGTGCGTCATTCATTGGTGGCAGTTGATCTGTAAAATTCCATGCAGTTGTGGCAAGGTATATATTTCAATCATGAAAGGAAGAATCAACACCTGTTTAGCCGAACACATGAGCTATTTCCTCTTAGAGAAATTGATAAGTTGGGCTGCCTTTACAGTGGGAAGACCATGAAATAAAATTTTGTGAGCTCAGCATTTTAGTCAAGAACATACGTGTTTGTACAGAAGAGAAACAGAAATTTATAAACACCATAATAATTTTGACATAAAGGCAGAGGATATCAAATAGAATAAAATAGGGTGCCGACTTTTCACAAAAAAAGATGATTCTGACGGCTGATTACTTGTAATCGAAAATGATGTCATCTGTCAGAGACAGTCATATACAGGGTGAGTCACTAACTATTGCCACCAAGAATAATTCCGAAAGTGTGATAGGAGCTGAAAAGTTCGTGGGACAAAAGTTGCAGGGGACAACTGGGGCCATAATATGACGTTGTTTTTTTGTTGCTAGGTGGTGTCGCTTCAGAGATATGAACGTCAACTTCGTTTTTTTAAAATGGGATGCTATAGTTTGGTGCTTATTTTCTGATAGTGGCTATCGAGACGAATCCAATGATGAGTAACAGTAAGGTCTTTGAAGGTCAACGAAGGTCACAAAGGTGGCGTGAACGTCCATTTACAGAAGATGTTCGAAGTGATGACCATTGGTATAAATGCAGTGCTGCATTCTTCCTATCATGGACTGAGTGGTATTCCTTATCGCTTCCGCACTTATCGAAGCATATGCTCTGACAATATTCTCTCGCATATCTTCAGGTGTAGTTGGAACGTCTTTATAAACAATGTTTTTTACGAATCCTCACAAGAAAAAACCCAGAGGCCTCGAGTCTGGCGAATGAGCCGCCCAGAACACATATCTTCCGCGTCCAATCAAACGATTTGGAAATTGTCTCTGCAACTCATTTCTGGCCATCAGCGAAAAATGTACTGGGCACCCATCGTGTTGGTACCATATTCTTGTTCCTAAGGATATTTCTTCCAATAACAGACCTAATGTTTCTTGCAGGAATGTGGTATACTTCCTACCATTAAGATTTCCTTCGATGAAATGGGTGCCTATAATTCTGTCTTCTAGAATCCCACACCATGAATTTACCGACCACGGTTTTTGGTGTGTAATTTGCCGCAGCCAACATGGATTTTCTGTTTCCCAATGATGAATGTTATGCAAATTAACAATTCCATGGTTAGTGAATGTAGCCCCGTCATTAAATAAAATCAAATTAATAAATGTGTCGCCCTTTGAATCTGAACTTCAGCCCATCGGTAGAATTCATTGCGACGCATACAATTTGTACCAGTTAATTAATGGTGGAGACTGATATGGTAAGGATGATATTTATGGCGATGCAGAACACGATCAACACTACTCTGGCTCATACCAGATTCCCTTGCGAACTAACACAACAGTGGCAAGAGTAGTAATTTTCCTTTGCCGGATATGTCACCGACGCGTTAAAAAATCTAGTTGTTCTCAATTTATCATACGTGTATTTAAATGTACGATGTGTAGGATGAGTATGTTGAGAATATCTTTCAGCATTTAATCTTTTGGTATTCTCCTTAAATGAGAAGCATATCGACTTGTTCTTCGAAGGAATACATAATTCACATTCGCTTGATTCGACGATACTAGTCTTACCGTTCCTGTTAGTGTTGTATTGCGAAACCGTCGAATGGTGTTTATGTGTCAATGGCACGTTAGATGGATACGCCGTATTCGGAGAATAGTTACTATTTGCGCGATATACGAGAGAGAATTGTCGGAGCATGCGCTTCGATAAGTGCCGAAGTGATAAGGACTACCACTCAGTCCATGATAAGAAGATTGCAGCACTGCATTGATAACAATGCTCATCACTTCGAAGACCTTCTGTAAATGGACGTTCATGTTGCCTTTTTGACCTTCGTTGACCTTCAAAGACCTTATTGCTATACATCATTGGATTCGTCTCGATAGTCACTATCAGAAAATAAGTACCAAACTACAGCATCCCATTTAAAAAAACGAAGTTGATGTTCATATATCTGACGCGACCCCACCTAGCAACAAAAAACCGACAATGGAAAATTGTACTGAAATGCAGGAGGATCTACAGCGAATTGACGCATGGTGCACGGAATGGCAATTGAATCTCAATGTAGCCAAGTGTAATGTGATGCGAATACATAGAAAGATAGGTCCCTTATCATTTAGCTACAAAATAGCAGGTCAGCAACTGGAAGCAGTTAATTCCATAAATTATCTGGGAGTACGCATTAGGAGTGATTTAAAATGGAATGATCATATAAAGTTGATCGTCGGTAAAGCAGATGCCAGACTGAGATTCATTGGAAGAATCCTAAGGAAATGCAATCCAACAACAAAGGAAGTAGGTTACAGTACGCTTGTTCGCCCACTGCTTGAATACTGCTCAGCAGTGTGGGATCCGCACCAGATCGGGTTGATAGAAGAGATAGAGAAGATCCAACGGAGAGCAGCGCGCTTCGTTACAGGATCATTTAGTAATCGCGAAAGCGTTACGGAGATGATAGATAAACTCCAGTGGAAGACTCTGCAGGAGAGACGCTCAGTAGCTTGGTACGGGCTTTTGTTAAAGCTCCGAGAACATACCTTCACCGAAGAGTCAAGCAGTATATTGCTTCCTCCTACGTATATCTCGCGAAGAGACCATGAGGATAAAATCAGAGAGATTAGAGCCCACACAGAAGCATACCGACAATCCTTCTTTCCACGTACAATACGAGACTGGAATAGAAGGGAGAACCGATAGAGGTACTCAGGGTACCCTCCGCCACACACCGTCAGGTGGCTTGCGGAGTATGGATGTAGATGTAGATGTAGATGTAGATGTAGATGTCATATTATGGCCCCCGTTGCCCCGTTGTCCCGCAAACTTTTCAGCTCCTATCATACTTTCGGAATTATTCTAGGTGGCAATAGTTAGTGACTCGCCCTTTATATTCGGTATCACGTGACGAATTGTGGTCCCCTGTCTGCAGCACGTAGTATGCCTTGAAATTCCAAAGAGTCCACTTGAGTTTCCAACGTAGCTACCAGGGTTTCAACTCTGAAGATATCCACCACAGGCATTAGCCGAAACGTTGGTGAATAGTTTTACGAATCGACTATGATATCTCAGACCGGATTCCAGTGGTGTCGTATTTCACCGTAGGCCTACCCTTTTAAATATATCGAAACAGAACTGGATTTCATTAACCACAACCGGAATCAGAGTGATAACACTTCCGGAATTCATTGGTTCGAGAAGATCTAAGTGGAGGAAGATAAACAGCATAATATCGAACTATCCTCGAGAACATGTCAACTATCTCCCAAAATTTAGAAATTATCTCTTAAATTTCCCTTTGTGATGGCGAAGCGTGTCATCAGTGGCCACTATGCCGCATAATGCCTTCAACGAACAACTGGTAAGGCCTCTTCTAGCAATCCAGTTGATAAATATTTTAGGAAGTTCAGGTAATCTATGGAAGTGACTGTTGTACGAAGAGAATTCCATCCAGAGAAATGCCCGAGAATAATAAATACGTTGTGCAATTGATAAATTGGTATGCGTAGATGATACGGATTTTCTCATCCCTGGATCCATACTTCCTTCTGAATGTGACTTCACTTGAAACAGGAATGCAGAGTTAAGAAAAGGGGGGGGGGGGGGGCGGGAAAAGAGAGTTTGGAATCTAGCACTCGGTCTGAGATGGGTCTTCAACTCGCAATCGTCCGGCCAACATGATTTAGGTTTTTCGTGATTTCTCTAAATCTTTCCAGCTAAAAGCTGGGATGATTTTCTGGAAAGATCATAGACGTTTTCTTCTTCCATCCTTTCATAATCCAACTTGTGTTCCGTCTCTAATGACTTCGTTGTCGACGGGACGTTAAACACTAATTTTCCTTCTTTCCTTCGAACTCACACTGAGAGAAGACAAGTGGTGGAAACCTGCTGTAGCGTTCCTCAAGGGACCATCCTAGGTTTTGCCGTAAGGTCATTTTGTACAAGGGCATGCTGAAAACTAGTACCTCCTAATTTTTCTGGAAAAATTCTTAAAGCTTTTTAAATTAAAAAAAGTTATTAACATTCTACAACTTAACTCTTCATGTCTACATATTTACAGCCCTCTGCTACTAGAGGGATAGACAGAGAGTAAACGCTGTCGAAAATAAAGAAAAAAATCATATCAAAACTTATATTTTAAGAAATTTTACAATTTTACATAATCTCCCAAGAACGTGAACATATCGCAACTCCAATTACCAATAGCACGAAGTAACTTCAGCAGCTGACGTTTTTTACTTTCCAACAAAACTATTGGCTGAAGCAAGGCAGTTATTAAAAAGGTGCATTGCCTGATCATTTCCTGGAGTATTCCGAGATACACTAAAAAAAAAAAAAAAAAAGAAACCGACACTCCAAGAAGGAATGGAATGTAAACCGGTAAAAATATTATTGATGTACATGTACAGAAAAACAAATGATAAGTATTTCGAAATAATTGGATGATTTATTCAAGAGAAAGTGATTTACAACTTGAGCAAGCCAATAACGCATTAGTCCACTCCTGCCCCTTATGCAAAGGGATGGCACGTTAGATCGTCACGTCAAAATCTCGAGCTCATTGGAGGGCCCTGTCCATAATACACAAAACGCTCTCAATTGGGAAGAGGCCGGCGACCTTGCTCGCCAAGCTGGGGTTTGGCAAGCACGGAGACAAGCACTAGAAACACTGGCCGTGTGCGGGCGGGCATTGTCTGGCTGAAGGGATATCCTGCCACAGAGGGCAGCGAAACGGGGCGTAGAATGTCGTCGACGTACCGCTCTGCTGTAAGAGCGCCGCGGATGACAACCAAAAGGGTCTGCTATGGAATGAAGTGTCGCCCCAGACCATCACTCCTGGTTAATTACTGCGAACAACAAGAGCAGTGAGAGTGAATATAAAATTTAAGTATCATTTCGGAACGCCATAACAAAGTGTGGGAGCAATCGGTACAACACTTATTCGGAACAGCAGCGTGAGTGAGCTGCTCTCAGCTTCGCTGTGATGGTGTCTGTCTTGGAATTACTCGACATGCTGCCTATGTGGCGGGTGACGATCGAGTCAAGGCAGACTCCTGAAGCAGCTCGTACCCACTCACCACTGTGCGCCCACGTTGTCTTCGCTTCTGGACGTCGTAATTCTGAATCGGGAGAAGTAGGAAGCCATCGGGGCGGCATCGTTTAGTGTCCACAGAATGAAGAAGCATTGTAGTAGCTATAGTTGAATCCACTTTTTAATTTCGCTGATACTGAAATGAAATCTTCAAATGCTCAGCTTCCAATGATCTCTCTTCGAAACAGTCGTTGATATTTTATTTTAATTGAGTTGCATAAAATCACTCATCCACTTGTAACATTATGAAATATTATTTAACTCGTTATTTTGTTGGTGGCCTCGTTCTCCTCCGTGGGATATGATGCTGGTCCTTTCTGATGCGGAGAAACATTAACTTGTGAAAGAATTGTGTTATTCAGATGGTTTCCAATCATTACTCAATTAAGTAAAGTTTCTGAACTTTGAAGCAACTGTATTCACTAATATTTGCACACACTGAACTACTAACAATAGATCTTCTGCCTTCACCAGTATTGCAAAAACACACTATTTCCATTTACAATGGGTCTTCCGCTGTCCATTTCACACCACGTTCCCGTCAAGACTGTGCCCAACGAAAAAGAACAGAGATATCATAAAATCAGAGAGTTTACAACTTTGTCGATAATAGTCGATGGCACATCTTCGAAATAATTAATAAAATGAATTTACAGAAATTTAAATAAAATGGTTCAACATTAATTCAGATATGTATAATATGCAACAACAAATTATTTATAAATATGTGTATATGTGGAGTTATTTATATCCAGCTGTAGATATCAATACCCAGTGGTATCATACGTTTTTTTATTGTTGTATTGGCTTGCTGGCATTGTAATACGTAATTGTAGCAGTAGGTTTCATTATGGAAAATGTCAACGTTTAATGCTGTTTCAGATTAAGTTTTCCTTTCACAAAACATTTACTTGTTCGTTGGTTTCTCCATGCTGCTCCTGTAGCCTAGATAGGCTATGTGCAAGCCTAGGTTTGCTTCCTCTGCTCCCTGCAACTCCTGTGAACAGGCGGAACTGTGTTCTTAATAATTGCAGCCATTTTGCCTCAGTCGCTACTTTCGTTATGCTTTATTGAATAGATAATTAAGATTTTCGTCTTTTTCAACTGATTGCTTCATTCGTGTCTACCACAATTTCGCCTATTTATATGAGGCATCATCAGTGGACTATAATATAAAGAAAATTATTTAATTATATACATTTTGGTAGAAAATCTGTAGTGACTCTTGACAGCTCGTTTAAATTTTCTTTTTACAAAAATATGATTCTTTTTTTTTCAGTTACATCCGTTTTTGTTTCCTTTTCGTGTACTATGTGTTTTTCAGTACTAGATGCATATGTTTTAGGTTTACAGCTGATAGGTCACATTTAAGCATTTCACTGAACATAATCTATGCTGTAACACACTGCCCGTGGTCTTGCTCACATGCTACAGGGCTGACTGAGGGAACATGGCAGCTGAAAAGGGTGAAGGCAGAGTGGGGTGTTGGTGTGGGGATGCAGGGAGGGTGGGTAGCTGGTCATTGTGTGTGTGTGTGTGTGTGTGTGTGTGTATGTGTCTTTGGGTAATGATAATCTTTCTGGACAATTCGAGCGAATGATATGGCCACCCAGATCGCCCGACATGAATCCCATAAAACATTTATGGGACATAGTCGAGAGGTCAGTTGGTGCATAAAACGCTGCACCAGCAACACTTTCGCAATTATGAACGGATGTAGAGGTAGCATGGCTCAATACTTCTGCAGGGGACTTCCAACGACTTGTTGAGTTCCTGCCACGTCGAGTTGCTGCACTACGGCGGACAATAGGAGGTCCGGCACGATATTAGGTGGTGTCCAATGACTTCAGTCATCTCAGTGAAAGTCACCATCTCTTCCCCCATTGAAATCTACATCTGTGGTAGTCAACCTGGTCCCTACTGACCACTAGTGGGTGTTCCGGCTTTCATGGTAGGCGGTAAGGGCCGGCCGGTGCGGCCGAGCGGTTCTGGACGCTTCAGTCTGGAACCGCGCGACCGCTACGGTCGCGGGTTCAAACCCTGCCTCGGGCATGGATGTGTGTGTGGTGTCCTTAGGTTAGTTAGGTTTAACTAGTTCTAAGTTCTAGGGGACTGATGACCTCAGATGTTTAGTCCCATAGTGCTCAGAGCCATTTGAACCATTACGCGGTAGGGATATTAAAAACATTTTCAATAGGTGTTCATAAAATACTCCATGATAATTTATATTTCAGAAAATATACCATTTGTACCTCCTTCACGTTAGTTTAGTTCATGTTACGTAAGAGAAACTAAATGGCGCTATAGTGCGACCGCAAAGAAAAGAACATCGCCCCATAACGATTCGCGCAATCTGATTCACGATGCGCGTGAGGCATGTGGAGGCATGCGCATACGACTACATATGCCACAGGCTCTTTTGTTTGCAAATGCGCTGTGAGATTGATGAGAGGGAACGAGTGCCTATACTTGTAGCTTCAAACAAAATACAGTGAGCCCATGTCTCAAAAAAAGAGGTAAATTCGTGGCTATGAAGATGGGTTTTATAGAAACGGTTGCAAATATACATCCAATGTGTTAACTGTGTCATGAAGTATTATCTAGCGAGGCAATGAAGCTAAGTCTTTCTCGAGAACATCATTCTACAAAGCATCCAAATGATAAAGACAAGTCCATTGATTATTTTCAGGAAATACATACAAAATTTCAAAATCGCTCAACAATTGTTGTATCATTTAAGAAACAAATTCAGCAATCAAAGATGAATTAATTACCACTTATTGCGTTTCGCAATTAATTGTAGAAAGTAGTAAAAGTTGTAACTGTCTATAAAATAATTTATTTCAATATTAACACGTCAGATTATACCTGAAACTTTAAAAACGTTGCCCTTAAGCAATGGCACAGTAAAGTGAGGAACTGAAGAAATGACAATTAATGTTGGGAAAAGCTTGTAAGTATTCTTCAGAACCCTTATGAAGGAGTTGTAGGAGTCTATCATTACAGATAATAATGGTTTAGCGACGGCGTATGTGCATTATTTTCAGGAAAACAGTAGATTACAAGAGGAAATGTTACAATAAATCTCACTACAGATACAACAAGATTATCTGTATTTAAAACTATGAAATCATACTTTATAAAAAATATATCTTTGAATAATATTGTTTCATGGTCTACCGATGGAGCACCATGACTAGTTCATTGCTATTGTGGATTTCTTGCTTATCTGTGGCAACAAGTGCCAGATGTTTTATGTATTCGCCGTGTGGCGCACACACAACGTCTTGTAGGAAAAGATCGAAGTGCAAGTGTCCATTCATCATTAAATATAATAACTGGAGCATTGAACAAGATAAAATCGAGTTTAAAAAATGGTAGAATGTCTCGATACCTTTGCCGGGTCAGCAATAAAGATTTTATTATATTATCTTACTCACGGGAATCCGATGACCGTTAAAGGGTACATCTTTAACTCGTTTTGCAGCATTGTAGGATAGAGTGCAATTTTTTGATTGTAATAATGAGACCAATCTCTGTCAACAGCCAAAAACAGTAAAGAATGGTGCATTTTACTTGGCAGATATTTTCAAGAGATTTAATGATCTCAGCTCCAGTGGCCGAATAAAACCGTCATAGCTTGCCATAGTAACGTGTTTAGTGACAAACTTTAACTACTTCATTATAATCTATTGAAGAGAGTATATTATCACTTTCCTGAATTATCATCTAGAGAAGACGATGTAACTCAAGAAGATATTGACAGATTCAGTAGCCACCTCCACCTCAAAGAATTTAAATTGGACATATAAAAACAATTAACAGATATTTTCAAATCGAAGGTGTGTGAACGGATGGGAAATCCTTTTTACCACAAATATTGAAGAGGCTGATACAACTTGCTAAGAAGAATTGTTAGCAATTAGGCATAATGAAGAAAGTAAAAAATAAATTCTATATTGGTGGATATGAAACCCTGTGGCAAAGTAAAGAAATGCCTGCCTTATTTTCAAATATATGGAAAACGATATTCAGAATATTGATACATTTCCCTATTTTGTGGGATCAGGCTTTAGTGCTGTTAAACATATTACGACCAAATATTACGACCAAAGAACGAAACTGTCAGATTATTTCTCGAAGAGGAGATCTTCGTTTATTCCTTGCAAAAATTGAGCCAAATATCCAGTATTCAGTTTCATAGCATCAGCCTCGGGGTCTTACTAATAATGTAATAACCTAAATATAATTTCATCATACTTCAGGATTCCGTGTATGCAGAGTACAGTGAGGTGAAAAAGTCATGGCGTAACACCCAACATCGCGTCGGACCTCCTTTTGTCCGGTGTACTGCATCAACTCAACGTGACATAGACTCAGAAAGTCGTTGCAAGTCCCCTGCAGAAATACTGAGCCATGCTGCCTCTATAGTGCAGGCGTTGTTTTGCTATTAGCAAAGGTATTCGCGTCAGTCGTATGCTGCTACAGTCCATTATCGTCAAATTTAGCTGCACTGTCTTAAAGAATAGGTTTGTCGTATGTCCAACATCACGCTTAACATGTACTGTTTGTGATATTTTTTAATAAGTAAACTTGTGCCATAACTTTCGCAAAAGATCAAATCTGTGTTGACATGTTAACCACCCATCAACAAGTGGCTAAAATAATGACATGGCTACGATTTCATTAACATCATTTCAGCACCCAAACTCATTTAGATTTTGATAAATGTAATAACCTCTAATGCAAGGTAACAACATCAAACACAGTCAAAGGGCAAAATCAATTTTGCAGACGCATGGGCCGAGTAGTCAAATGGAAGGCTTACTAGTTAAAGTGATTGCTGTCAGGGTGTGAACTCATAATCGCCTGTAGCCTTTCAAATCAAAGCACAGGTTCAGTGTAGTCTTGCACACGTGTTGGCAAAAAAGCTTTGGTGGAAAATCTTGTATCTCGTCAGCGTAACAACATCAGTTCCGTCACAGAACCTATCGTATTGCATCAGAGAGGTTGTGGGGCATAGTAACTAGGATAGGAGATAGTGGTACTGTCACCAAGAGGACAGAATGCCTTTATAAGCAGCGGCAGGAGCTCCAGTGACGCCAGTATCCGATTGAACACAGCTGACATCTTCCACATGACGCATACCGGAACCTGGCTGCCCTCAACTGGATTGGACTGCGGATTGCTACGCAGTTATCAGCTTTGCCAGGGCTTACAGTACTTTTTGGTAGTATTCTTCCACCATCAAGTTACTCGCTCAGGCCGACCCAGCTCGTTCAGACTTTGTAACTTTGTTCTGTGGTTGTTTAATTGTGAATTAATAAAATCTGTGCACGTTGGTGCACAGGGACCAACCAAGTGTGTACGAAAGGAAAGGTGCTAAACTTAAACGTCTAGCTGATATAGAGTGAAAGCCTTCCCTAATAGCGATTTTTAGCTCCAAGGAATGACTATGACAGCGGTATTAATGCCCTGGAAATATTCTTCTTTTTATAAGATTTGACCTCTGCATGAACCAAAACGCAATCTGACTACTGTTAATGAAATTGTGATGAAACAAGACAAAATTATATCTACATTCTTCAAGTTTCTTATATAAAAGACACGTACAGTTCACGTGCCCAGTGCCAAACAACAAAAGACTGAATTGCGCGACTTACCCTCACTGGGCTGAAAATCGGCTGGAGAAGTAGCAAATATTACATCTGGTGAAGGCAGCTTATAGTGGCTTGCATTTTGCTGAAAGAAGATCGTTTATAGCGAATTTCACTCGCACCTGTTACTATTCAGAGCAATGGCTAAACGAGCACATGTGCCACGGACGCTAATATTTCGTTAACTTAAGGATGATTTCAGAAGAAAATAATTCATTAGAGATTAGCAAGTTAATTTCAATTATTTTTCAGAATAAACACTGAAATTCCTGAGCCGAAGGTGCATGTTGACAATCGGACCATGTGATTGTACAAATACCACACATTCACAAAAGCAGAAAAGAACCCAATATAATTTCAGATCCCCGTAATACAATTAAATAAGTGGTAAAGTAACGTGAAATTTGATCTATATCCACGAATGACTCAATGAAAGAGCTATATTGATCCTTTCATATTCGGACAAAGCGTTAATTTAAACAAAGAAACCTAACATTGGGCACATAGATCCACAACTGCACCTGAAAAACCATATAAAATGTAATCACGCCAAAGCAGAGAAAGCATGAAACATTCTCACTAAAATTACTGGCATCTCCAGCTCCGAGTGTAGCGAAGAAGGAACAAAGAGTAAGTGAGCTCTGTCTGCGTGCACGAGGGCCAAGCAAACTCACATCTAACAGCCTAGCGACTTGATTGGTTTACAAGACTATGCTTTCTCAAGGTACTGCTTGCATATATGCTGCCTAAACAAAGATAAGGCAGTGCTAGCAGACGAAAGCATGGAGGATGTAGTCTTTCCCGTCATGCGAGTGACTCGCGACTTGCGGAGTGATACATAATGTGAAAGAAGTTTCTAACCGACACCTTTCAAGAGGCCATATGGTACAGAGCACTAGATTTGCTGGAGAAAAATGGGTAAGGAAATAAGTCGTGGATTTTTAGAAAAAGCACGTTCCGTCGTTCTTTACATCGATTTAGATAGTAAAGGGAAAACTTAAATCTTTATGGATGGTAGGGGATGTGAACTCTACTCCAGAATTCAAGTCTAATGTCTATACCACTACATTATCTCACTTGGTAGGGAGCTTAGGCAGCATAGCTGAGGCTCATTATGATATATCAGTACCTTTTATTGAATCTTTCATGGTAACTACGTGTTTTGCATTTAGTAATGTTTGTTCTTCCTGTGACAACGGTTTAGACATCGTGCAGATAAACTACACATGTGGTTTGGTAACAATGTAGCAAATATTGATTAATATGTCAGATCATATCTGCCACAGGCTTATTTTGATGGAGTTAAGGATAAGAAGAGATGTGTTCTCTATGAAAGAACTTAGAATTATAAAGAGCTTTCCAAAAGCAGTGAGAAAGAATTCAAAAGTTTTACTGCCAAAGTCGCCTCAAAAAATATGTTGCAGCAAATGTCAGTTCGATTAACATGTACTTTTACGATGAAAATACTATGTGAGATTAACTAATGACAGTTGGGAAAAGCACCAAAGATATCGGAGCTGACAGTTCGTGCCGAGTGAGATGAGCGCATGAGGAAGTAGCCAGAATCTGGAGCGAGCAATCGCACAGGGCCTTGAATGCTGTGACTCTATGCATGTGTACTGACAGTAATCTCGCTACTTGGTGTGCACGCTCCGTAGCTGTTCAGAGAACGGTTCGAGGGAAACAGCTATACTACTCTCCCTCGTTAAACTGTGATCCAGTTACATTTATATGTGAGCGGGTTGTGTGGTAGAGCAAGTGGACTACAATACCAGCGCTAACTCAAGATATGCTACAGGTCATCACCAGCTTCAAGGAATGTTCCTATTTTTGATTGAACTGACTGTGGTTGTGGTACGTGTTGTATTACACGTAATGCCATTACAGAACACAAGGATCGAAAAATGCGAATTTAAGCGTAATATCTGCAATGCCTTGTATGTTTTTAGAATGCCTGAAACACAAATCGTTACCGGCCAGCTAAAGCACACGCATAGTACCGTTGGCAGCTGCCAGTGGCACTATATTAGGACATGGATCAGCGAAATTATTAATTATGTCAATACGATTATTAAATTTAAATGCAAGCAACTTTATTTCCTCTAAAGAATGGAATTTAAAATGAAATGCTTCATAAAGGAATGAAATGCTTCATAAAGGAACAAAGTTTCATTTTAAAAACAATTAATTTACAAAACTATAGTTTATAGTTCTCAATAATTCTCAATATTACGGTTACTGAAAATTAAACTTAAAATTCAAAGCCGTTCTAAGGTTTTATTTAATCTCGGTATGCAAACATTCGCTCTGAAAATGACGTTTTACATTAATTGTTTGAATGTATAAAATTGAATTCTTTATTCCTGTGCTTTGTTTATAGAAACAGCGTTTTCAACGAGAAAAGTTATTATTTAAACGTTGTAGGAATAGTTAATGGAAATATGTGTGCGTACACAGAAGTGAGGTGTTTGTTGAAGTACACGTTAATATGAGGTAACGTGGTTCAAGTCACATACCTAAAATTTTCTGATGATTAATTTCTCTTTTCTTACTACGTAATGTTTAATTCAATTCGAGATTCAGAGTTTCAGTTCATGTTGTGGCAGTACAGATAACTGAGAAATTAAAACAGTTTTCGCATAGGAGATCGTTGTTTTAATCACAGAAATTTACACTTGTAATCAACTGGTTTGAATTACGTGTGCTTTCGCTGACTGGTAACGATTTGTATTTCAAGCACTCTAAAAACATACAAGGCATTACAGATATCACGCTTAAACTCGCATCTTTTCGATCCTTGTTTTCCGTAATGGCAATATGTCCAATAAGTCACGTAACACATCCATGATCAAGTCCATCGAAAATAGGAACGTAGCACTTGTTGACGTATTACAGCATTACGTCATATTTACCGGTCTGTGACAACAGTTAAGCTACACTTGACAACGCGTAACAAGAATTCTTTAATATATGCCAAAGGTCGTTTCTGTTTATTGTTATTTTATTCACCAAATGGATGTGACTGTCTGCTGCTAAGTGTCTGCTCTCCAGCCATGCAAGTACTAGTCACATGAAGTTACATATAAAAGTACAAAAGATGGTAAAAAGTTGCGAATTTAATGAGATACGCTGAGTATTATTTATATGGTGATGGATGTATGCGGTAGTAGTGGAGTTGAGGCTGTAATGTTACTGACGATGTTGGACCTGTTGGTGTTCGACTGAAGACCGTCTTCAGTGGCTTGATTACCAGCTCTGGATGAAAAAAAAAAACCTAGGATGGAATGAAATTTGGGAAAAAGTGGAGGGACGTGGATTGGAGTTGGGGTGAGAGGATGAATTGGGGAAGTGAATTTTTTAATAATGTGTTGCGAAGATTGGGGTAATGGAATAGGATCTCTGGACAGAGATACTGCGCAGAGCGGGATGTGATTGGGATTGGGGTTAACACAATACCTCACATTGTGTTTCATAGCTTTGGTTACTGATAATAACTTGACACCAGTGCCTACGACCTTTAAAAATGGTTCAAATGGCTCTGAACACTATGGGACTCAACTGCTGGGGTCATCAGTCCCCGAGAACTTAGAGCTACTTAAACCTAACTAATCTAAGGACATCACACACATCCATGCCCGAGGCAGGATTCGAACCTGCGACCGTAGCAGTCGCACGGTTCCGGACTGCGCGCCTAGAACCGCGAGACCACCGCCCTACGACCTTTAATTTGTACACTAAAGCACTGAAGATGGTCATTATGTGATCGAAAATTGATTTTTGCTGTCAATAAACCATCAAAAATACGGCCATCGCTGACCTTCTTTCTAATTTGCTGGCAGTGTTGCTGTGTAAGGTGGTGGAGTAGCGGCTGAAAAACAGAAGGCTGGCTTACTTATTGGTTGTGGAGTTGAAGGGGGGGGGGGGGGGAGGGTGGGAAAGGTGGGAAGAACCGGCAGGTATAATGAATATTGGGTAAAGGTATATGTGTTGTTGAAGTGAGACTGAAATGCAGGTGGGTGTATACTTCAGCTGAAGTGTGGTTCTTGGAACATTTATACAGATCAAAGAAGCGGTAAAACGAGAAACGACAGATATAGGGGGACACAAGGCTATGTGACGAAGCTCTTCGAATGCTGAATAAATAAGTCCCTGAAGATGATATGCGGTCAGGAAGGCAGCGACAAGGATGAGCACAGAGACGATGGAGGCGTGAAGACAGAAATATGCAAATTGATGACGGCGGTAAGAGGCAATGGCGCCAGAAGGCGAAGATAATGAATGTGGCCACGACAAAGGGGACTGGCGGTAAGAATGATCATGGCGAGGAAAGTTTTTTCCACGTCATGGATGCAACGCTGAGAGTAGTCAGGCGCTTACTTTTCGGATAGAAGAGTGGGATTTCGTCCCTCCGCTGGCAGCTAATGAGTTAGCATTATAGTTGCTCTATTCAGTCCAGTCAACAACCACAGCGATGGAGGACGAGTTAAGGATGGAACGGACTTTACGAGTAGGCATCGAGATACACTCGTAGCTGCTTGAGGTTGAGGTATACAGTTGTGATGCGTATAAGTGTGTACGGTTGTTCACCCAGTTGATGAAGATTAAGTCCTATCCCTCTCTCTCACTCCTTCCCCCCCCCCTTCCACCCCCCCCCCCCCCCCCCGCCCTCCACGCAGACACTACTACTGCACACTGCGGTGAAGAATGTGCAAGCCTTCTTCGCAGAACGACAGGCGTCACTACTTTCCTTGTCTGCACATTCACCTAATACGTCGGCCACTGAGCATCTGGGCTGTAGTTAGTCGGCAATTTCTTCGTCACACGGTCCTCCAGGAACTACTGTAGATCATTTGCGGTCTCTCGTAGAAACAACGAGAAGGAAGAATTTTCAAGAAGATACTCAGGCATGCTTTCAGTCGCAGTAACGACGTCTAGAGGCTTTGACTTCAACGTGGGGAGCTTCATACTGTGTGAGTTTTTTTCACTACATAATACGTGATATAAAGTCTTTTTAAGGCACATTTATCGCTTTCGGTGATGTATCTTCCACAAGCATCGATACAAATAACTACACCTGTGCTTATGTTTCCCAGTTTATTATGTTACACTACCTCTGTTTCGGGTTACAAGTCCATTTTATTAGAAAGAGTATGACGTGAATTCTAGCTTGTAACGTGCGAAATTTCTTCAAAACTACAATATTCAATATCGCGCAAATATAAAATTCATTATAGGAACTGCATTATATTTGTTTATACATACCACAAATTCGTTTTATGTCACCTTATGCACACACATTTTTCCACACACTTATGACATCAGTGAGGTAATCTTTTATTGAGTTTTTAATCGCCAGATGGTAGGCTTTGGAGGATCTTCAGTATCTGGTCAGACAGTTTGTGACAGTATGTATCGTTTTCATGCCTCTCTCTTAGACGCAGGAAAAAATCAGTTCCCATAATTTGTTCTGCAATCATCTCTGCTATTAGAGCATAAAAAACCAAATGATGAAACTAATTTTGGGCTGTATATCGCTCACAGAAATTCGTTTAAAGGTGGTGACGGTTTATGGGAAAACTTGTCCGATTGTTTAAGCAATTTACAAAATGGGAGGCTGAATTGAACTGAAGGCATACTTGCCTTAAAGATGATACTCACGAACGGCATTCGAATACTGCAACCACAGTCGTAAACATTGAGAGAGAGCGGAATAGCTTATTGGATGATCGGAAGTTGAGATGTGTGCAACAGCTCTCTTCAGGCACAAATTAAAGAAAGTGTACGGTATAATACAAGTGAAGAACTGACTATGAGAAGTCTATGTGTAAGATGGTTGCGCATAGGTTGAGCGTTGACCAAAACGAAATGCGGCAACCAATTGCTCAGCAGTGGCTAGACCATTTTAAAAAGTATCCAACTGATTGTGTGCGTTCAGTTGTGACTGCACCTGTGCCCACCACGACACGCCAAAAATGACATTGCAGTCAATGCAGTGAGTGAAAGCTGGTGATCCTACACCAAAAAAGTGAATTGAATTTCGCCTACTGGAAATGTTATGGCTAGTATTTTCTAATATAAAAAAGCGATTCTCCACATGTACTCTGCGCCAACTGACAAATATTACGTAAGGCATGTATCACAAATGAAGAAAAAAATCATGTCTCTTCATGGTAACGCATCAGCTCTCGAAGATGCTTTGGAATGGAGAATTCAGGGATTTGTAGTACGAGTTGTTCAAACAGCCACCCTATTCCCCAAACGTGACTGTCATATTGGCAATTATTACATTTATAAGATGTTTGTAGTCGCTTATGACGGCTGTAGAAGCGAATTTGGCAGATCTGAATCGCAGATTAGAAATAAGATTTATTGACTGAAGAAAACAATTTGAATAAAATGGCAATTTGTCGAAACAAAACTGCATTTCTTGTCTAGAAAGCACAGTCTTTACTAAAATGACCACGAGGTTTCACTTTTTTCCCACCGAGTCAGGTGGGGCAGTGGTTAGCACACTGGACTCGTATTCGGGAAGACGACGGTTCAAAACCAGCGTCCGGCCATGCCGATTTAGGTTGTCCGTGATTACCCTAAATAGCTTTAAACAAATGCCGGTATGGATCCTTTGAATGGGCACGGCCGACTTCCTTCCCGATCCTTCCCTAATCCGATGGGATCGATGACCTCGCTGTTTGGTCCCCTCCCCCATATCAACCAACCAACCATCTTTTCTCCTGTAAATGGGGCCATTTGGATCAGTTGGCTGCTACAGGACGAAAAAAACTAGGTAATCATTTTTCCGATGAAGTTAACTGCGGATTACTCTTCCGGCCATTAAAATTACTGTTATATGTGTGGTGTCTGTCCTTTCGAAGTATCCAAAAGAGCACACAACACACATTCATGATTCCGCAGCTGTGTATGGTGAACGTGAATGAAACCGACAAACTGCAGGGACAGATTCCTGACTGGAAATGGAGGAAAAAAGGTTCTGTGAACATGTGTCCGGAAATGGAAGATAGGCGTGCAACGACAACAAGTCGACTCGGAACACAGTACACAACCGCATCACACCCATGTCACAACAGATGGTCAAAGTGGCCTCCATGGGATGCAAATGCACGCGTTCACACGTCTCATCATGGACTGCCGCACTCTTTCGCACGTTCCGGCCTATCTCCGTATTGCATCACAGGCGTCGTGAAGACGCTGTTGGAAATACCGTGTGGCTAGGGCCTCGCGTCGGGTAAGACCGTTCGCTTGGTGCAAGTCTTTCGACTCGACTCTACTTCGGCGATTTGCGTGTCGATGGGGATGAAATGGTGATGATAAGGACAACACAGCACCCAGTCCCTGAGGGGAGAAAATCTCCGACCCAGCCGGGAATCGAACTCGGGCCGTTAGGTATGAAATTCCTTCCCGCTGACCACTCAGCTACCAGGGGCGGACAAGACGCTGTTGAAGGGTCTGCACATCATACACAACGCTTTCCAGATGCCTCCAGAGGTAAAAATCCAAAGGGTTTAAGTCTGGTGATCTAGCAGATGCTACAGGTCGTCCGCGTTCTATCGATCGTCCGCTGAAGATGTTGAGATGTCGCCGGCCGGAGTGGCCGAGCGGTTCTAGGAGCTTAAGTCTGGAACCGCGCGACCGCTACGGTCGCAGGTTCGTATCCTGCCTCGGGCACGGATGTGTGTGATGTCCTTAGGTTAGTTAGGTTTAAGTAGTTCTAAGTTCTAGGGGACTGATGACCTTAGAAGTTAAGTCCCATAGTGCTCAAAGCCATTTGAACCATTTTTTTGTTGAGATGTCGGCGGGCTGTTACGCTGAAGTGGTGTGGTGCTCTGTCATGCAGGAGCCACATAGCCTGTTGTGTTGCGAAAGGTACATTCAAAAGCAGTGGAGGCAGAGTATTCCTCAGGAAATACAGTACGTGCCTCCGTCGAGGCGTTGTTGAATAATAATCGTCAAAATATTTGGTTGCCGCCTATCCCTGTCCATACATTTATGGTAAACTGATGCCTATGAGACGCCTCAACCATTCCCCGAGGATTGTCTGTAGTTGACAGATGACGATTATGCAGATTTATGATGCCAGTTCTGGTAAAGGTTGCTTCGTCGGAAAAAGGGGACTGATTACAGAAATCCCATAATTGTGATGC
Source organism: Schistocerca gregaria (assembly GCF_023897955.1). Classification (NCBI taxonomy): domain Eukaryota; kingdom Metazoa; phylum Arthropoda; class Insecta; order Orthoptera; family Acrididae; genus Schistocerca; species Schistocerca gregaria. The sequence goes on from NC_064931.1 coordinate 490,249,189, forward strand.
TCTGGTGCAAAAACCACTGACAAAATCCTTTCCCTTAGAGGGAAATACGCTGCTGATAATCCTTGCACTCGTGGCAGGAGATAGGAATAGTAGAGGTTGTCATGCACGATACGCGTAATCGGACTTTGGCTTACACCACGTTAGCGGGCCACTTGTCTGAGCCCGTAGACCCAGTCCTCCAAATCTGGTGTACGCTCTGTCCACAGCCTCCTTTCACGTTCGTCCGTCTCAAAGAACCTATGATCACACACACGTCCAAAAAGGGCTTGAAATATTGTGTGATGTGGATGACGTCTGTGAGGGTACTTGCTTGGTACAGCCATGCTGCATCTCAACCATTTCCATCTACTTAGACGTAGGCAACCACCATCTTGGCTTGTTTCTGACATGGATGCCGGTGCCGGGCAATTCTGCTGCTTACAGAACGCTGTGTCAGTCACACGGCCTACAACAAACAGGGTACATATGCTACCTTGTCAGAAGAACTGTCATTCGTCAGCGCTATCTACCGCGGGAACGACGTGTTTCTGGACACATGCTCATAGGACCTTTTTTGCTCCATTTCCAGTAAGGAATTCGACCCTGCAGTTTGTCGATTTTATTAATGTTCACCCTGTATACACGATGAAAGAGAATTACCGATACCAGCCGCACGAAAGCATTGAAATAATTAAATGGCGACAAGTGGAAATTTGCGTCGGATCCATACTCGAAACCGGATTTCCCGCTTTATGCGAACGGTCTTCTCAATGCTTCAGCTATCCGAGCACACCAACCTGTCTCACACCCCTTATGTAGCACTCCCTATTCACTATCCTCACTGCTCGCAGAATTAGCAGGATTCCTGTAAGAAATCGGACCTAGGGTGCATCCACACTGAGGATGAAATATCGTCAAGACGAATGAGCTGTAATCATTGCGGATGTACCCTAGGTCCGACCTCTTGCGGGAATCGTGCTAAATGCTGCGAGCAGTGAGGATGGTTGACAGCCGGCGCTACTTAACTAGTGTGCGACAGGTTGGAACTTTGGGTTGGACGTGGGGAGTGCACAGATAGCCGAAGCGTTAAGCCGCCCGTTTTAGTCGGGCCGTGGCCCTACTTGATAGGCAGTAGGCCTATGTCAATTTATTATTACTATTAATATATCTCTAAGAACCCCGTGAAGAAAGCCAATATCCATAGAAGTCCGTACTACTTACGAACATAGATCCGATACGACAGTGTAATATACAGCACTCAAACGACCAACAGCAGCAACCTATTCAGAAGAAGCTTTCGAGCTGTCATTTGTACTCAGGTAATTCGTGTGCAAAGGTTTCTGAATTGATTATGGCTGCAAGACGGGAATTAACAACTGTGAGCGCGGAATGGTAGCTGGAACTAGACGCATGGGACATTCCATTTCGGAAATAGTTAGGGAATTCAGTATTCCGAAATCCACAGTGTAAAGAGTGTGCCGAGAATATAAATTTTCAGACATTACCTCCTACGACGGACAACGCCATGGCCGCCGGTCTTCACTTAACGAGCGAGAGCACCAGCGTTTGCGTGCAGTTGTCAGTGCTAACAGATAAGCAACACTGCGGAAATCGATGTTCCATGTACGACGAACGTATCCGTTAGGGCAGTGCGATAATGGACTGTGGCAGCAGATGACCGATGCGAGTGCCTTTACTAACAGCACAACAACGCCTGCAGCGCCTCTCCTGAGCTCGTGATCACATCGGTTGGACCCTAGACCACTGGAAAACCGTGGTCTAGTAGGATGAGTCCCGATGGTAGGGTTCAAGTATGGCGTAGACCCTAGGAAGCCATGGACCCAAGTTGTCAACAACGTACTGTGCAAGCTGGTGGTGGCTCCATACTGATGTAGGCTGCGTTTACATGGAATGGACTGCATCTTCTGGTTCAACTGAACCGATTGGACTGGAAATGGGTATGTTCGGCGGCTTGGAGACAATCTGCAGCCATTCGTGGATTACATATTCCCACACATCGATAAAATTTTTATGCCTTACAATGCACCATGTCACCGAGCCACAATTGTTCGCGATTGGTTTGAAGAACATTGTGGACAATTCGGACAAATGATTTTGCTACCCAGATCGCCCGACATGAATCTAACCCGCCAGGTTAGCAGAGAGCGCCAATGCGCTGCTTCCTGGACTCAGTTAGGCGCGCCGGCCCCGGATCGAATCCACGCGGCGGATTAACGACGTGGTCTGGTGTGTCGGCCAGCCTGGATGTGGTTTTTAGGCGGTTTTCCACATCCCACTAGGTGAATACCGGGCTGGTCCCCACATCCCGCCTCAGTTACACGACACGCAGACATTTGTAACACTTCCGAACTACACTCCTGGAAATTGAAATAAGAACACCGTGAATTCATTGTCACAGGAAGGGGAAACTTTATTGACACATTCCTGGGGTCAGATACATCACATGATCACACTGACAGAACCACAGGCACATAGACACAGGCAACAGAGCATGCACAATGTCGGCACTAGTACAGTGTATATCCACCTTTCGCAGCAATGCAGGCTGCTATTCTCCCATGGAGACGATTGTAGAGATGCTGGATGTAGTCCTGTGGAACGGCTTGCCATGCCATTTCCACCTGGCGCCTCAGTTGGACCAGCGTTCGTGCTGGACGTGCAGACCGCGTGAGACGACGCTTCATCCAGTCCCAAACAAGCTCAATGGGGGACAGATCCGGAGATCTTGCTGGCCAGGGTAGTTGACTTACACCTTCCAGAGCGCGTTGGGTGGCACGGGATACATGCGGACGTGCGTTGTCCTGTTGGAACAGCAAGTTCCCTTGCCGGTTTAGGAATGGTAGAACGATGGGTTCGATGACGGTTTGGATGTACCGTGCACTATTCAGTGTCCCCTCGACGATCACCAGAGGTGTACGGCCAGTGTAGGAGATCGCTCCCCACACCATGATGCCGGGTGTTGGCCCTGTGTGCCTCGGTCGTATGCAGTCCTGATTGTGGCGTTCACGTGCACGGCGCCAAACTCGCATACGACCATCATTGGCACCAAGGCAGAAGCGACTCTCATCGCTGAAGACGACACGTCTCCATTCGTCCCTCCATTCACGCCTGTCGCGACACCACTGGAGGCGGGCTGCACGATGTTGGGGCGTGAGAGGAAGACGGCCTAACGGTGTGCGGGACCGTAGCCCAGCTTCATGGAGACGGTTGCGAATGGTCCTCGCCGATACCCCAGGAGCAACAGTGTCCCTAATTTGCTGGGAAGTGGCGGTGCGGTCCCCTACGGCACTGCGTAGGATCCTACAGTCTTGGCGTGCATCCGTGCGTCGCTGCGGTCCGGTCCCAGGTCGACGGGCACGTGCACCTTCCGCCGACCACTGGCGACAACATTGATGTACTGTGGAGACCTCACGCCCCACGTGTTGAGCAATTCGGCGGTACGTCCACCCGGCCTCCCGCATGCCCACTATACGCCCTCGCTCAAAGTCCGTCAACTGCACATACGGTTCACGTCCACGCTGTCGCGGCATGCTACCAGTGTTAAAGACTGCGATGGAGCTCCGTACGCCACGGCAAACTGGCTGACACTGACGGTGGCGGTGCACAAACGCTGCGCAGCTAGCGCCATTCGACGGCCAACACCGCGGTTCCTGGTGTGTCCGCTGTGCCGTGCGTGTGATCATTGCTTGTACAGCCCTCTCGCAGTGTCCGGAGCAAGTATGGTGGGTCTGACACACCGGTGTCAATGTGTTCTTTTTTCCATTTCCAGGAGTGTATTTCACGGTTTAAACTCGACGCAGACAGCTGGGGTACACTGATTCCGTTCTGGGGGGTATGGGGTGGCGGCAGGAAGGGCATCCGGCCACCCCTTTAAATTAACCTTGCCATATCCGTTGTGACCACGCCGACCCTGCGGCCATTGCGCGACCAAGGCGCAAGTGAAAGAAAGAAAGAAAGAAAGAAAGAAAGATCGCCCGACATGAATTCCATCGAACATTTGCGGGACATAATGGAGAGATCAGTTCGTGCACAAAATCCTGCACCGGCAAGACTTTCGCAGTTATGGACGACTACAGAGGCTGCACGGCTCAATATTTCTGCAGGGGATTTCCAACGACTTGTTGAGTCCTTGCGACGTCGAGTTGCTGCACTCCGCCGGGCAAAAGGGGGTCCGACATGATATTAGGAGGCATCCCATGACAATTGTGACCTTAGCGTGTACATACAATGAGTAAAATTTCGTTATTTGCTATATTTCCTAGTCTTGTAGTTGTAATGGGCAGCAGTGCAGAAGCGAGGCCGCGTGAATGTACCCTCGGAGTTGCGCGTAAACACAGCGGTAAGCGACTAATTGTGCGGCAGCACTAGCGCGAGCCGTAATCAGCCTCGGCTGGCACGTGACTGCGACAGATAAGCGACGCGGCGGAGTGTAGCGGCGCGTCCGGCGTCAGTCAGCACGCCGGCCTATCATGGATTACTTGCTGAGCCGGGTGAGTCGCGGACCCCGCCGCGCGCTTTTGTCAGCGCTCCCGCTCTGCCAAGCCGCAGGCCGGAAGCCGCTTCCGCCTCTCTTTCCTGCCTTCTCTTTCCCTTCGACAAGAATCTGAGGTCAAGGTGCCAGCTTTCTTCCTATCTGTCGGCAGACGGCGGCTGTGTTCGGTGTCAACGAATCGGGCGCTCGGAGTCCTGTCGCGTACCGTGAATATGCATGCGTTCGATTCCGTCAGAGTGATAGGATGTGTAGAAGGGGTGTCGCTTTAGCGACCTATTTTTTTTTTTTTTTTGACGACGGTAAGGTTATTGTACAAATGCTGAACAATGTGACGTACGAAAGCACTGGAGGAAAGGCAAGATGTGCGTTACGAAATTTCACTGCGAAAACTTGAAGAGTCAACTGCTAATGTCGCTTCCGTGAATATTCCTCATATTTCAGCTGCTGGTTGCAGTAATTCCCCCGTCAGTACAAAATAAATTCTCCGAGCTCTGTGTCTGTTGAAAGTGCCTTTTTTGTGGTGATGTTACCGTGTCGACTCCAATGGCTGATATGATGCAGCTCTTCACGGCAGTCTGTTCGGTGCAAGTCTTTTCATTTGTGAGTAACTACTGCATCTTACATCCATTTGCACCTACTTACTATAGTCATACCTTGTTCTCCCTCTCCATTTTTAACCCGCTACACTTCCGTCCATCACTAATTTGACGATGCCTTGATGGTGCCTCAGCGTATTCCATCTACCGATCTTCACTTTTAATCCTAGAGCACTAAAGGAGGGAAAATGTTACATTCCTACTAAACCATCAGAAATTTTACTTCTCCAAATTTTATTCAAAGGAAGTTGTAATTTATAGGTTATGCACTAGTTAATTGCAATTATTAGATATCAAATGGTACCGTAAACCGGGTATACTTTGAGCTCAGTAGTTACTTTGACCACTCATACACTAAAAATCTTACAGGACTCTGCTGGCTTTAAAAAAAATGGCTCTGAGCACTATGGGACTTAACTTCTGAGGTCATCAGTCCCTAGAACCTAGAACTACTTAAACCTAACTAACCTAAGGACATCACACACACCCATGCCTGAGGCAGGATTCGAACCTGCGACCGTAGCGGTCGCGCGGTTCCAGACTGTAGCGCCTAGAACCGCTCGACCACATCGGCCGGCTCTGCTGTCTTTCAGTTGGATATTTAGTATATACTGTTTGGTGGTAAAGTTCCATCAATATACGCTCGATGGCATCTTGTAGTGTTGATTTTCTTGCGCAAAAGCTGTCGAAAGTGTTGCAACTTATAATTGTATACGAAAAAGTGTATTAAAATGTGATTGTGCAAAATCCACTGATATCATTTAATTACAAAGCCATCAATGTTTTCAACTATATTATGTACGTTACTCGATAAATTCTCAAAAAAGACCACTGATTAGCTTTTTGTTCACATGTATGTCAGCCAGCATATTACGATATCTGAGATCATGTGAATGATTGCTCTGTTTTGGGGTTACTATGACCACTGGTCATTGTTACCCAGGATTACAGATACACAATTTATTAAACAGTGTTGACGCCAATGACCTTGTGGAACTAAGGTATACGAACATTAACCATCGATGTAGAGATGAAGGCTAATTTTTAGTTGTTAATGTGCCTACAACTAAGGAAAACAAATGTCTGTCACAGATTGCTCAAATTGCAAGCTGTTGTGGTTCAGGCAGTGTTTCAGGTATAACATATAATATCAAATGTCTCTGGAAATAAAGAATGAAGTTTGCCTGCCTACAAGTGCCAGATATTGACTCAGTAAATGAAGAATGGATAACCTTAGTTCTAACTGCACCAGATGTTCTGAAACGAGGATTTAGGTTAAAGATGAATGAAATGTAAGGTATTATGTTCAACTAAATTTGGAGCTTTGTGTGTGGTACTCAGTACCTTTCACTAAATTTATAATTTTTATGATGGATCATACTGTTTGATTTATGTACTGTACTACGTTATTTTCTATTATGAGGAAGTTTAAGTGTTTCCGGAATACCGACCACAAATGGAATGGTAGTTAACGGTTTTGGTGAAGTGCAGGCCGATCAGTGCATCCCCAGATCCATGCTAACGTTGATCACCTACAATTTTTTCCATTACTTCCTCTGCATTTTAGAAAATGTACTGTACTAATTAGTATATAATTCTTTGGCACAAGCCCCTATGTTCGCTAGCATAAATATCATAGAAGTTAAAAAATAGTCGTGAGAATCACATTTAACTCTGAAAATCGGTCAAAATAGTCCCTGTTTACTGAATGTTACAAAAAAAAAATACAAAATGCCCATTCTCGTACCCTATAATGACAATTTTAAAGCTCAAAATGTTATTGGAAAAGGAGCCATTATTTATTTTATGCACTAGTTACACATTATTACAACTCTAAGAGTATTTTACACATAGTTTGTGTAGAAAGTCTTCTGCTTTAGACACTACTATTACAATCCAAGCAAGACTAGACTGGAATTTCTTCCGCGGTCACCCAACAACTCATCCTCCTACTGCTCATTTTCTGCTTCAAAGTCTGGGTCTACAGCACTGCCATCTGTACACATAACATTATCTTCGTCAAGAAAATATTCCTCTTCATTCAATTCTGCACTGTCTGTGTCTTTAGCACCTTCTTCAAGAGATTTATCCCATATGTTAGTGTCAAAGTCAAATTCAGCTCCGCCTATGTTGTGCTAATTTCAGTAGCAAAAGACGAGATTAGCACTGAAGACGACCAGTGTGATATAAACTAACACTCTTCTGACTGTGAATCTTTTAGAGTTCACCTAATATGCATTAAGATGAATCCTAAGCCACAAAACAAAGATCCCGATTATTAGAAACGAGGCACACCATTTTTAAACACTTGTAATATTTACGACAAAGGCATCAGTGTCAGCAAACCGTTGGAGTCAGGCAATAAATGTGTCAGGCATTGTTGACAACAATGTTTGCCATGAATGTACTCAAGAGCACGTGTTGCTCAACTCTCAAGTGTCCAGATTGTCTGGAACCGTGAAGAAATACCAACTGCAATCGTAAATTTTACGAGGGGCTAGTAATCTAGTGTTCATTAAGTCGTGCCACAAATTTCTTTTCTCTCTTATTCGAATCAGTGCCGTTACATTTAGTTATGAGACCTAGCCCTCCAAACGTCAGCATTATTCTGAATGACGACATTGGCTCTGAGCACTATGGGACTTAACATCTGAGGTCATAAGTCCCCTAGAACTTAGAACTACTTAAACCTAACTAACCTAAGGACATCACACACATCCATGCCCGAGGCAGGATTCGAACCTGCGACCGTAGTGGCCGCGCGGTTCCGGACTGAAGCGCCTAGAACCGCTCGGCCACAACGGCCGGCTGAATAACGACATTTTAAACGCTTCTATTGTTCTATTTCCTAAGCTGTTTTCCCCCACGTTTCACTTCTGTGCGAGGCTACATACAGCAAATACATTTAGAAAGAACTTTCGTCTTTTTTATTTCTTAACTTCAGTACAGCGTAAATCCCTCTCAGCAGGGAGGATGTTGGAGGTCAGGGGAAGACTCAGTTCCAGTGAAGAGAGCAGAAGGAGTACATCGCAGTGGTCTTGAAGAAACTATCGCAGTGTTCGCTTTAAGAGATATAGCGGAACCGCCGAAAACTATGTCAGTACTGATGGACTGTGGTATGAAGTACGCTAAATATATTCGCATTTGCAAAAATGTGAGCAACCATCAGCTGTGTAATGGAAAGACGACATTGAACATTTGTGTCAGATCGGTACTCGAACACATATTTCCTGCTTATCGTGAGCGATCGCCTTACCATTAGACTATCCGAGCACGACTCACGGTCAGAACCAAATTTCCATATGTCGTCAGCCATGTGTCTACAACCTCCACTCGTACATTCGTTATGCATATTCCAGTACAGAGGAGACATTTTAATTGAAAGTCACTTACCCGGTGTCGGCGGATAAATACTATATTGTAGTGCATGTGTTGTTCAGAAGTACGATGCAAAGTTCCTTGAGACAGGCACGCATGTCCAAAGGAACAGGCACTGCGGCTGCTACATGCATGTCTGAAGGAACTTCGTATCGTACGTCTGAACAACAAACGCACTGCATTATCGTTGACACCGGACAAGCGACTATCAGTTAAAATGTTTCCCCTGTATGGGAATACGTATACAGAATGTACGAGCGCAGGTTATAGCCACATGGTTGACGACATATGGAAGTTAGTGTCTGGCCATGAGTCGTGCTTGTATAGCCGAATCGATAGGCTACCACTCGGGCTAAGCGGGAAATTCGCTACCGAGCGAGGTGACGCAGTGGTTAGCACACTGCACTCGTATTCGGGAGGACGACGGTTCAAACCCGTATCCGGCCATCCTGATTTAGATTTTCCGTGATTTCTCTAAATCGTTTCAGGCAAATGCTGGGATGGTTCCTTTGAAAGGGCACCGTCGATTTCCTTTCCAATCCTTCCTTAATCCGAGCTTGTGCTCCGTCACTAATGACCTCGTTGTCGACGGGACGTTAAACACTAATCTCCTCCTCCGGTAAATTCGGATTCGAGTCCCGGTCTGGTAAAAATTGTCATTGTGGTCATTCCATTATTCAGCTAATGGTTGTTCATATTCGCGAATGCGAATACATTTCATGTTATTTCATAATGGCTGTAGTCGCCGCAGTGCCTGTTTCTTCGGACATGCATGCACAGGCACTGCAATATCATATGTGATGTGAAGTGTCCTTCTCAAGACTGTAAGTCTATTTTTTCTCCAGTGTGTCATTTCTGGGGCCTGCGCAAGAGCGGTTACAAATTTCATGGTTACTTAGTGTTCTCCCCAAAACAGTGTGGCCAGTGGATAGTGAACTGGTGAACTTGGTCAAGAAGCAAGATATCAAACATTTTTCGAATGTTGAGACGAAATTATTACCAAACATACTCATACATCTGCCATTCATTACTTTTCATCGTGACATTTCGCACCACCCTCTCGAAATAAAACATTGAAAGACAGTCAATAATTGTGCAGCTGCAAATGCTAGAAAAGCCTCCAACATCTAAACACAGTAAGCCGAAATTTTGATCAGATCTTCATTTTCGAGAAGTGAGCTCCAACACCTTGGATGAAAAAGACGAGCCTTTGCCTCTCAACAGTACAAAGGATATTCATTAATACGTTTAGGATGGCTCTCTGTCCAGGAACGGTACTCAAACAACTGGTCCTTCATATCGAGAAAGGTAACAAAGTGGTTAAAACATCTGTCTCACAGTAGGGAGGTGCAGTGTTTAAATTCTCTTCTGGTCCTATTGCGGCCAACCAGATGCAGGCTTCCTTCGTTTCCTTAAATAAGTTAATGAGTATATTGGGATTTTTTCTTCAAAACCGGTACGCCCGATATTTTTTCCCATTATTTTCCACTCTAAAACTTGCTGCGTCTTGAATTGTCTGGTCACTGACAGAACGTTAGATCATAGCGCTCCTTCGTCCCACTCTTGTCCAGTCCGAGCTTGTACTCCATCTCTGATCACATCGTCGTAGACGGGGCACTAAACCCCCATTTAGTGAATACCACTTATCCTGAATCAAATGGCAGCAATAGTAGAAGTACAGAGGTTGTTATTTGTCGAAAGGTTCGATATGGTTTACGGCGGAATGTGTTTATGGGACCTTCCAAACGGGGTGGAGCAGTGGTTAGCAAATCGTACAAGTGTCCATGGAAATATGAGTTCAGTTCCCATCCGGCCATCCAGATTTAAGATTTCCATGGTTTTTCGACATTCTCTAAGACAGATGGTGGAATGTTTCCTTCGAAAAGGAAGGTTCCAAATCCTCTTCCCATCCTTCCTCAGTCCGAGCTTGTCCTCCGTGTGTAATGATCTCGTCGTCGGCGAGACGCTACACGCTATCCTCCTATCACTGATGGTACCTAACACTGCGGCGTTGTCTCACTTGTGGACATTTTTGCCACCGGGTCAACAGAGCAGTTCAAATGGCTCTGAGCACTATGGGATTTAACTTCTGAGGTCATCAGTCCCCTAGAACTTAGAACTACTTAAACCTAACTAACCCAAGGACATCACACACATCCATGCCCGAGGCAGGATTCGAACCTGCAACAGAGCAGTTGTGTAAAGCGAAACTTTTAACTGAGAAGGGGACCACGTCTACTCGTCATCACCGATTTCGTCCGAATTTTATGGTATTTGCAGGGCTTGGTCGGGAATGAAAGTGACACAAAAGAGAGTTTCAGATGGCCAAGCGTTTAGAAAAAAGTAGCATTTTTGGCACAGATCGGGGGAGCCACGAGCCATTTATGTTAGCCTAGTTTCCAGGCAGCGGCTGGCGTAGCGGGAACAGTGCGGAACAGTAATTCGAGGGTCGTGGGATCGAGTCCCTGTGCGAATACTTTTTTATTTTCAGTTTTTGCGTTAGTTACACTGCAAATAAACCGAACTACTACTCAGCATATTGAATTTATTATTGTTTTCATAAAAGGAATGAAAAGAAAGGCAATGGAAAAAATGGGGTAGCATATAAATTTCCAAGAAAGGACTGTACTTATAACGTCCACGAGAACTTTGCAAATAACTTTCCAAGAAAATATCGTAATTAAAGCATACAGAAGTTCGTATTCCATCAGTTTCAGCTTGACCTTCGAGCAGCATTAATCGTGGTTCGCTGCAGTGTCCGATGAGAGAAAACCTTTAACGAATGTAAACCAAGTTTGTTTTTCTGTAGATACATCAAAGCAACACTGTAATTCTAAAAATATGGCGTTTATAACGTGTGCAGTACGCAAAGAAATTTACTGCTCCCCATGTTTTACCAAGATCGACGAGTGTAACGCCAGAACGTTTTAATCATCAAATGTAAAATAATAAAAACAGCTACTTTTATATACGTAGCTGTCGTGCACGCCTTTCAATTCTTTCCTGAAAATCTATTTGCAGAGTGTTTGTGGATGCTGTAACTCTTGGAAACTTGTTTGCTGTCCCAAATTTTCGTTTACCTTTCCTTTTCATGCCTTTTAAGAAAATATTAATAAATAAAATATTTTTTCGGATAATTTTTCAGCATAAGTAACGGAAAAACTGAAAATAAAAAGTGTCCGCAAATGCACTCGACACCACGACCCTCGGATTAGTGTCCTGTACTCTTTCCGCTGCGCCAACCATTGCCTAGGATCCACGCTAACATAAATGGTTGATAGCTCGCCCGATCCACGCCAGAAGTACTACTTGTTTGTCTTTTCCCTAAACGCTTAGCCACCTGGAGTTCCCTCTTCTGTCACTTTCATTTCTGGCCAAGCCGTGAATGTACCATAAATTTGCAGTAAATCGGTGATGGCGAGTAGGCGCAGTTCCCTTGTGAGTATGATATAATCAGAAGAGTATAGGTTGCTTGAAAAAGATGCATGCGAGTTAACACGACTGTATATTCTACGCCAATGAAGATAGAAAGCCGGCCGAGGTGATCGAGCTATTCTAGGCGTTACAGTCTGGAACCGCGCGGCCGCTACGGTCGCAGGTTCGAATCCTGCCTCGGGCATGGATGTGTGTGATGTCCTTAGGTTAGTTAGGTTTAAGTAGTTCTAAGTTCTAGGAGACTGATGACCTCAGAAGTTAAGTCCCATAGTGCTCAGAGCCATTTTTTTAAGATAGAAATTAGGGGTGAATTTCAAATTATGCAACCCTTGAAGCTGTTATAAGTTGCAGATTGATGTGACTGCCAGCAGGGATCATCCGGGTGCAACTTGTTCGCTCACTCGTTCATTAACCAAGGTGTCTCGTGTCGAGACGACGTTAACGCAGCAACAAAACCCGTTTTACGGTCTCTGTTTCAACAGGTGCAATTCAGCTACAACTGTGCGGTGCAAAACGCAGCAACAAAGGGATTTTTACTGGCTCTGTTCCAACAGGTGCAATTCAGCTACAACCGTGCGGTGTAATTTTCGTAGAGAGTATAGCACTGCATCTTGTACAGCCTAAAAGATGTACGGATCTCACATTGCACAATTAGCCTCCACAATCGCATGGCAACACAGTATGTTTTTTTTTTTTTTTTTTTTTTTTTTTTTTTGCCTCCACAATCGCATGGCAACACAGTATGTGGTTTTTTTTTTTTTTTTTGGAATGTGGACATACTCCGTATATGTGTCTTCCTACAATTTAGAGTGTTGCGTAGCACTAGCTGTGAATGCAGTATTTCCGGACAAGCTCACAAAAGTATGGGAATCGTTTAACCATCTTCCGCTGTTTATCATGTATCCGGTAGGAGACGGATACTGGCAGAAGTAAAGCTGTGAGTACCGGACGTGAGTCGTGCTTCGGTAGCTCAGTTGGTAGAGCACTTGCCCGCGAAAGGCAAAGGTCCCGAGTTCGAGTCTCGGTCGGGCACACAGTTTTAATCTGCCAGGAAGTTTCATATCAGCGCACACTCCGCTGCAGAGTGAAAATCTCATTCTGGAAACATCCCCCAGGCTGTGGCTAAGCTATGTCTCCGCAGTATCCTTTCTTTCAGGAGTGCTAGTTCTGCAAGGTTCGCAGAAGAGCTTCTGTAAAGTTTGGAAGGTAGGAGACGGATACTGGCAGAAGTAAAGCTGTGAGTACCGGGCGTGAGTCGTGCTTCGGTAGCTCAGTTGGTAGAGCACTTGCCCGCGAAAGGGAAAGGTCCCGAGTTCGAGTCTCGGTCGGGCACACAGTTTTAATCTGCCAGGAAGTTTCGGCTCGTTTAATATTTGTGGAAGATAAATTAAAACTTTGATTCCAAACGTAACTGTGCAAAATATTCCGAGGTTGCACGTGCACATATGTAAAGTATGCAACCTGTAAAATCGCATGGTTCTTTTGAAAGTGCAAACTTAGTAGTCCTATGCGTAAATTGAAATTCACCCTAAATTTTTATCTTTTTTCGCGCAGAATGTATAGTCTTGTAAAATCGGACTAATCTTTTTGAAACACCCTGTATATTGCACTGAGATATGAATGTGTTCTGAAGTTCAAATTGATATATCTCAAGAATAGAGAGAAACATTTATTCACTATTGAAATAACTTGTGATGAGCCAAATCAACTGTAGTTATTCTCACTTTAATGCAGAATATCACAGCAAAAGGCCAACATTGATTTCGATTTGCGTAGAATAGATCCAATGAAATTATTAATAAGTTTCCGAAGGGCAATTTTCCACTCCTTGAGAAGAGCGAACTCGAAATGTGGAACAGTTTAGGAAGGTATCTTTCTTAGCTGCAATAAGAGGCCCAGACAAGTTCGGGTTCGGGGAGCACACTGACAATAGTATTAGAGTTCATCCACCCCTTGTATCATGGTGTCTACCAAACGAGTCCCGTGGGATTAGGGTATGTCGCTTATCAAAACGAAAAAGCGATAGTGGCATCAGCAAACGGCAAAACGAAAGGCCGGAAGATTTATACCACTGAACTGTCAGAAAGCCGTCTCGGATGATAAGGAGATCGGTAGTTAAATGATGCCAATTTTTGTCCGCAACATCTATTCGTTTTCACAATATTTCGATGTTCACAGTCTCTCCAAGAACAGGGTTCCCCATAAGTACCTCCAGGCTTTCATACGTCAACAGCACAAGAACAACAAGACATACAGAAAAATTACATACTTCAGTGAATAACACAGCTCTCCAAGTTTCCATCCGTAATACGCGCCATGGTACGGTTGCCCTAAGAGGCAGGCGTGTCAGACCATGTAGAGCCGTAGACATATCATCCGCTCCTTACTGTCGGATCGTCTCAGTTTGCGCCGGCAGACAGGTAACCTAATTAACAGATTTCCAAAGAACTCTGCTGCCACGCCCTTCTGTTAACGTTTGCCGTATCACGAACGGCGCCCATATTGATCATCTATAATGTGAGTTACCAACATCGAGAGATGCTGTGTCCTCCGATTTCTGTTTTCAGTACGTCTTGCAGATTTCACGCAGTGATCTTCTGAAACCTATGAGGAACTTATCAGTAACGCTGTATAAGAGCATAGACTGCTGGTGTTAACAGCAAGTAGTGACAAGTATGTGGACAAAACATGACTGCGTTTGGTGTGCACTTACCTAAAACGTTATTACGTCGAATATTTTCCGAAATGATTTTGTCGCGTGATTAACGCGCTCATAACAGATGACTTCGTGCTTTGCGGCCCCTTGACGATGACCCGATGTATTTGCTTTGCACCTGCCGTCCGCTTCAACAGACTATGAGAAAGGTGAAACAGTGATCTTCGACTGTAGTCTTTTTGGATGACTTTATACTTGTTTTCCTCTAATACCCCCCAGGTGTCTGAAAAAGAGTGGACAGCCGTGAAATTACGCTTTGCAACCCAACAACTGTATTTACTACTTTCTAGAGTGATTACTCAACCCCTATTCCACCACTTGGTCGCTATACGTCTTATAGCGAAAAACTACACTATTAGTATTGAGTAAATATTAGCGGCTCGCACCGATTATTCATAGAGGTCCAGAACTCGCCAGGTACGTGTCCAGGTGACCAGAATGACTTATCTATGACTGCAGTAATAACGAGCAATAAAATGGGAAATTTGTGGTAAGTTACTATGGGACCAAACTGCTGAGGTCATCGGTCCCTAGGCCTACACACTACACAATCTAATTTAAACTAACTTACGCTAAGAACAACTCACATACATCAATGCCCGAGGGAGGACTCGAACCTCCCACGAGGCGCCCTAGACTGAGCGGCTACCCTCGCGGTTAATAATGAGCAGATATACTTCAAGCTGCCCGAATAACAGGTAGTACCAGAATTTATTCAACAGTCTCCTAACTGTTTTGACCAGTGATCCTATCCAGAACTGTGGTACAACGTGATTCATTCTGCCTTTGACGATTAAACAATCTTTACAGTCACAGACGTGTATGACAGTTACTTTTATCGAGCAGTTACACACAGCTACAGAAATGTTTTTCACACTTTTTCTAAATTAGCAGAATTTACACCGCACAACAGAATTAAAGGATCACTTCTTTGAAACCCCGTAATTGCCTTCCATAGCGACGGAGAGCTTTGAAGTTTGTCTCAAAGGTGCCTACAACCTTCCTCCGTAAAGTTGCAAAAGCATGGAGCCCTGCTACTTCACTCTCGGGCTCGACGCTTCAAACAGCAATGTGTCGACATATGAGAAAAAGGCCTCAGTTCAGAAATTAATGTGACGTTTAATGTGGGTTAATGATGTCACATTGGCACCAAATTTCATCACAATTCTGCCCATCACCACTGTGGACGTGTCACACAATGGGAAGGTCATCGAATCCCTTCTTATCCACATTTCGCCTCTTCTTTTGACGCCTCTGCGATGGAGGTTAGAAAGGCAACGTCAGCACTGAAGTCACGCGATGCTGTTATGTATGGCCGAAGAAAAGATTTCAGAAACGCCACCGCTCACATAAAGGTCGTCAATGAAACCACTTGTCACCTCTTCGATGCCATTTGTCTGCCTGCAGATGTCTAGGACTACTTAGCAGGTCTTCTCTGTAAAGGCACATTTTTAAAATTTTCAGTAGATGTGACCGTTTGCCACCGAGGGTATTGCCAAACTGGGGGTTCTCAGAGGGGCCGTTTGCCGCTGTATTCAAGCATGTGGCAATGTTGCACCCCTCCGTGATAACGCTACAGGAGGGAGTGAGATAGGAGGGCTAAAACAGCGTAACACCCTGTGCTGCTTCAGATCACGTTCAAATTTCTCGAATGGTTTTGAACGGTCGCTTGTTGGATCCATCCTGTATACGAGAGCCAAAATTGTTGTCGCGCCGCGCTCCAAAAGAGCACGATCACATTCAATGGGGATACAGCTCCACAATGTCCTTAGAGAGGGTTTGAAAGTCCAGGGATGTCAGCAGCTTCAAATGTTGTAAAAAGGACGTCTTTATGTTACCCATCGAAGAGAACTGTCGTTTTCGATCGCGAATTGTGCAGCAGTTCAAATGGTTCAAATGGCTCTTAGCGCTATGGTACAACGTCTGAGGTCATCAATCCCCTAGAACTTAGAACTACTTAAACCTAACTAACCTAAGAACATCACACACATCCATGCCCGAGGCAGAATTCGAACCTGCGACCGCAGCGGTCGCCCGGTTCCAGACTGAAGCGCCTAGAACCGCTCGGCCACACCGGCCATCCGTGCAGCAGCCAACACCCCAGGGGAAGGGGTGATTTCATTGACGCGCTTTATGCAGTATGTCTTAAATATTTTCCTTGACCACACATAAGAAAACCGTGTGATTTCGGGGCTGGTGTCACCGTTATGACCTCCGTCGCAGAAGCGTTCAAAGGAAGGAGTGAAATGTGGGTAAGAGGGGATGCGATGACCTTCCCATCGTGTGATATGTCCACGGTGGCGTTGTGTACAGTTGTAGTGCAATTTGGTGACAAAAATATCCCGCCTTGCACTTCAGATGAAATTCTGAGTTGCGACACATTTTCTGCATGTGATCACATCACTTTCCGAAGCGTTGTCGAGCCCGTGGGTGACGTCCCAAGGCAACTATTACAGAGGAAGGTTGTAGGCACGTTTGAGCCGAATTTAAAACTTATGCTTCGTAATGGGAAACAATTACCGGGTTTAGAAAAAAAACTGTTATTTAATTCTGATGCACAGTGTAAAGTGGAGACATTGGTGATTTTTGTTTGTAGTAGAGTACACCTAGCAGAAAGAAACGAAAAGGAGAGACCATGTTTTAACGCCTCGTCTACGAGGAGGACATTAGAGACGGAGCATAAGTTTGGCTCTCACAGTAAAGGGAAGAAAATATGCAGTGCAATTTCAAAGCAACTATCCCGCCATTCTCCTTAAAAGATAGCGAAACCACGGAAAGCTTAAATCTGGGTGACATGACGTGGATCCGGACCCCGTTCCTCCCGCATGCGAGACCAGTACCCTAACTTCTGCGACCTCGGCAGTGGAAAGAAAATTTCATTAAGCTTTCCCAAAACTTTTATATTAATTTATTTAGCATAAATACTGATAAAGTATTTCATGCACGCATCACAACCATGAAATTTATGTTAAACTTACTTTGTATCATTCGAAGAAGCTGCAGCGCAAAACATTACTCTATAGTTTTTGAAAGTAAAAGTTTATCTACTTTCTGCTGTTGTTACGTCACACAGTGCACAAAACAAATTTTGCGCTATACTCAATCACAATTTATCGCATCAATTTCATGCGGCTCGTTGCAAACACGTAATATCTCATCTCTGTACGCAGAAATCAGTTTATTGTTCTGGTTTAGTGATTATTTGAGCGATGTTATTGGCAATATTTGATGATAAGCATTAAGAGAAGGTGAATGTAAACGAATGAAATACTCGTACTAAAGGGGAAAACGATACGTCGCATGAAGTTTAGATAGACAGCTATTCGACATCGGTTGGATAGGAAGCACATACATTTATGTTACTGAGCATCTTCACTTCACAGCGTTTCTGAACAGAGCTTGTGTTACCATTGAGATGACGGAATCCTAGTCTAAGTGTAATGTCAAAAATAAGTTTCATTAGTCAGACTGTATTAATCTTCCTGATTAGCAAAGCCACGAGGTAGCAGATTGCTTAAATCCCAGTTAAAAATAAATGTACACTGTAATGTAAAAGCACACAGACTTTATTGTCCTTATAAACAAAGACCTGTCTTGTCTATACAACATGCATAAGATACAATAGTTTTCCTAAATTTTCCTCCTGAGAGCGATTCTATTTTATGTTCAGCATTGCTTTCAAGTAAATATTTCCGCTGACATTTAGTTTGTCTCTTATCCTCTAGAGAGAAAACAAGCGTTCATTCTAATTTAGAATTTAACTGATATAAGTTGTCAATGGTAATTTTCTGATTTGTCTTCGCTAATTTCAGGTGTCTATCACCAATACACGATAGAAACATCGCACAAGTAACCACTAAACCAGAACACGCAAGAAAATGCAGCTAAACATGAAGTTTCAGATCTCGAAATGTACTACATAGAGTAACTGCAAAGAAGTATGACGTGTTTGTATGTAGCATGTTGTTATACAAAACGGCCCACAATTATCTAAATCGTTGAACTGTAAAATAATTCATAAGCAAAAACTAAAAAAGTACGTGCCTCTATTATAGTAAACATATAACTCTTTTCCTCGGTTGCACTTACGACACTTTATCATTGTTAAAATTCCAATCCATACTATGATTTTGGTTTTTCGTAGTAGTCCTAAATCTACTCAAACCAACGCATGGACAACTACGGATATAGGTGGGGCGATCCCTCTCCCTATATTTCTGCCGGATTATTCGATCAGTCTTTTGCAGACTTCATCAAACTTCAGATTCCACGTACGCCTGAGAAGTCTCTTCACTGGAAGTAAGAAACATGCTACCTATGGGATAAGAAAAGTGCCCTTGTATTTATAAGTTAATTCACAATTACCGCTTGAAGATGACTTACACAAGAAATTCAGGTATCCAAACACACATCTGTGGCAACAGGAAATCCTTAAATCCAAGATTAAGTCCTCAAGATAGGAAAGAACGCCCCACAAATTTTCGCAAGTAACTTTTCCAAAACACTACAAAAGATGATACCCTCTCTTCGTACGACATGCAGGATTTGCCAGAGAGCCAGTATGTACAAATGAGTTGAAGGCAGAGCCACTGACTGAGTAGTTATTTAGTACCGTATCCCGAATAGAATGACCACGTTCATGTCAACCGTGATGGCTTTTGTAAACTTCAGTCATTTGAAACTCAATCCGTACATTTTTTATGTGACACCCTGAAAGTGATGGCTCAAAATAACGAGGAGATTGCCGTGTTGTTTATTTGCGACAAGCATTTGTCTCAGTACCGCACCAACGCTTATCAGAGGAAGTACCGTCATGTGTTGTATGAAATAAAATATGTGATTTATTGGTAGGGAGGACTCTACATGTTATCCTGGATGGATAGACATCGACAGCTGTAGTTGTAATTTCAAGCGTTCCCCCGGGAAGTGCGTTCGGAGCTTTGCTATTCATATTTTATATTAATGACCTGGCAGATAACATTAACAATAAACTCGGAATTTTCGCAGATGATGCAGTTATCTATAATGAAGTGCAATATGAAAAAAGAGCTAAATATTCAGTCAGATTTTGATAAGATTTCACTGTGGAGTAAACACTGACAGCTTGCTTCAAACGTTCGGAACTGTTAAATTGAGGCATTTTACAAAATATAGTATCCTTTGACTATAGTATCAATTAAACACATTTGGAATCACTCATCTCATACAAATATGTTGCTGTAACAATTTGTGAGAATATGCAGTAGAATGGTCACATAGACACAATCGTAGGTGAAGAGGGTAGTAGACTTCGGTTCGTTGGTAGCGTACACGGAAAATGCATTCAGGTAAAAAATAAAACCGTACGTCTCATCTTAGAGGACTGCTTAAGCGTGTGGGACACAAGCCAAACTGTACTAGCAGGAGGTACTGAACGTATTTAAAGAGGGACAGCATGAATGGACGCAGGTTTGCTTGACTCGCGGAGGAGCCGACAAGAAAATGCTTAAATCTTGAAGTAAGTGACTCTTGAACATAGATTTCAACTACCTCCAAAGATCTACTTACGAAGTTTAAATAATAGCTCAGTCAACGGAGACCAAGAAAGATCGATTAGGGGAAAAAGTCGGGTAGCCGCAAATTTTTGCACATTGCTTGAGGGACTGTCTTGAACAACATACTAAAAATCCTGAGCGCAGGGGTGTGAGCGTTGGAGTACGAGTGGGTTTAAAGGTCTATTTTTGCTGTTATCGAATAACTCAAAAATCGCGGCTTCTGGCGAAAATGTGTACCAGTACAAAATTAAACTAAATTGAAGTTCCTACAAAAAAGGCCCCTATTCAGTTTTTCTCTTGGGCTAATTTTTTCCGCATTAAGAGGATGGAAAAATCGCAGTTATTAAAAAATATTGTTCTAGCAATATAAAATTAACGTTTATCTTTAAATGAATGGGGTTAAAAACAAATATTAAACGTATGTACCACGTATAAGTGCAGTAGAGCGGTATTAAGGGAGAAATTGTGTTCCGGAGGTGTAACAGAGTGGACGGAAGAGATGTGTGGCGTAAAGGTACTAGGGAATGTAGGTCATCACATTGTGTTCATGTATTTCCGTCCTTCATAGGTCTGCAAACTGAAGGCTGACCAGGTGATTCCCCACTCTATCTATCCCACTACGTCACAAGAAGAAACAACAGGACGTTTCAGAAAGTTATATGGGTCCACCACAGGGTGCTTTATGAATCACTGCGATGCAGTGCGCAGACACACCCGTGGAGTTTATTTTGCATAAATGCGTTAATACTACGTGGAAAACTGATGCGAGTTACTAATGACATTAATGCAGGTCATGGATATGGACAGAAGCTACGTAAATCTTTGCACACTGTTCAACACTGCTAGAGGACAAATTGATTCTTAGTCATCTGTACGGCAGTTGTAGTGTTCGTCCCAGGAAGGCACCAGATGCGTTGCTCACTTTTAGTTTAGGGACTACACCTGCCCAGGATTTCCTGTCCTGTTCCCCTAAGCGAGTAGACAAAATAACTTTACTGAGCTCGTATTCATATAGTGGAATTATTTTCAGTTTATTAAGTGAGTGCTTATTAACAGTTATTAAGTGAGATATTGTATAAAATAATGCCCTATATATTTAATTTGTTTGTGACATTTTCTGTATTAGTGTTGATGGGAAAAGGATTGGATTAGTAAATGTGGAACCTCGCTGCTGTCTATAGTTGACAGTGTTTAGTGAAGCTGTCTAATTATATTTTAGTCACTTGCTGGTAAATTAATGAATTAATAAAAAGTCCTGCACAGTTCTCACCATTCATTGTGGTACTACAGACTGCATAAATCTTTTCCATTCATGAACTGCTCGCACTTGAGTGGGCTGCACTTAGTGGAGGCGCTTACCACAGATTCACAGTGTGTCTTCCAAGGTGGATGTGAATATATCTGATGGAATGCGACTGTTCATGTTTAAGTCTACTACAGTAATCTGCCGTAATGTATTGATTAACCTATGCTGAATTATCTGAATTTCTATAACACCCACGTGGCCTACTTATGTTACAGAGGGAAACAATTAAAGCTTCAGGGCACAACTGCAAATGAGGGCTCAATAAACTGAAAATAACTCCACCATACAAACAAGAGATCACTGAAAAAATTTTGTCTACTCACATGAGAGAACTGGGCAGGAAATGTTGGTGGGCTATACCCTGTCCGTAAGGCGCTCATGATGGAAGAAATTGTCTTCCCTGGAAGAACACTACACCTGCCGTACGGCATAACTAAGAATCAATTTCTCAAAAATGGTTCAGAAGGCTCTAAGCACTATGGGACTTAACATCTGAGGTCATCAATCCCCAAACTTAGAACTACTTAAACCTAACTAACCTAAAGACATCACACACATCCATGCCCGAGGCAGGATTCGAACCTGCGACCATAGCAGCAGCACAGTTCCGGACTGAAGCGCCTAGAACCGCTCGGCCACAACGGCCGGCTCATCAATTTCTCCCCTAGCAGTGTAGAATAGTGTGCAGACATTCACGTAGATTATGTTCATACACATTACCTGCGTTAATCTTACGAGTAACTGATATCTGCATATAAAATGCAGACTGGGAATGGCAAGGAAAGAGTTTCTGACGAAGAGAAATTTGTTGAGACGAGTACTCATGTAAGTGTCAGGAAGTCCTTTCTCAAAGTATCTGTATGAAGTGTAGCCATGTATGGAAGTGAAACATGGACGATAAATAGTTTAGACAACAAGAAAATAGAACCTTTTGAAATGTGGTGCTACAGAGGAATTCTGAAGATTAGATGGGTAGATCATATAACTAATGAGGAGGTAATGAATAGAATTGGGGACCAAAACAGGGGATCGGTTAGTAGAACACATTCTGAGACATGAAGGGATCATCAGTTTAGTAGTGGAGGGAAGCGTGTGGGGTAAAGATCGTAGAGGGAGACCAAGAGATGAATACAGTAAACAGATTCAGAGGGATGTGGGTTGTAGTAGTTACTCGGAGATGAAGAGGCTTGCACATGACATAGTATCATAGAGAGCTGCATCAAACCAGCCTTCGCACTGAAGACCACAACAACAACAACATCTGAATTCCATGTAGTGTTACCGCATTTGTGCAAAATAAACACTCCCCGGATATGGCTACCCACTGCATCGCCAGTGATTCATAAGGCACGTTGTGGTGGACCCATATAACTTTGTCAAACACCCTGTTGTTTCTTCTTGTGACATAGTGGGATAGACAAAGTGGGGAATCATCTGGTCGACCTTCAGTCTGCAGACCTATGAAGGACGGAAGTGCATGAAGACAATCCGGTGACCTACCTCCCCTCGAAATACAATTTATCCCGTCACACGGCTCTACTGCACTTAGATGTGGTACATACGAGGGTTGAATGAAAAGTAATGCTTCCACCTCCGTTAATTGGGTTTGGATGGGAATATTTTAAGAAATCAAACGCAGAAATAATCCTTAGAATGTGATCTTTAATTACCAATATTAACTTTTCCACATAATCACCAGCCAATTGGATACATTTCTGCCAATGATGAACAAGTTTTCTTAAGCCGTCACAGAAGAAGTCGACACTCTGCTTCGGCAACCACAGTCTCACAGCTCTCTCAACGTCCTCATCAGAAGCATAACGATGTCCCCGTTTCGTCTCTTGTCACAATTGAATGGAGAAAGACGTCACCTTCATTCTCGTAACGCGAGAGGAGTTCCTGGCAAATTTTAAACCTGTGCGCTTTAATTTCTGGAGTCAGCATCCGGGGTACACACCGTGCACAGATCTTCTGATAGCCAAGCAAAGCAATAATGCGACTCACACGTTCTTATGAGATGCCGATTGTGCTTGCAGTTTCTCACTGAGCGATACGACGATCGTCCTAAATCAATATGTCAACATTTTGCTTGTGAAACTCGGTGGTTGCTGTCACAGGACGTCCAACTCTTTGTTTGTCACGTAGGTCAGATGTTCCCGCCTCAACATCTTCAAACTTACTCGCCCAACGACCCACAGTACTCACATCAACACAATTACCATAAACTGCTTTCATTCTCTGGTGAATCTCCTTTGGGATGATACCTTCTGCTGTCAAGAATGCAATGACCGCATGTTGCTTAAATCGCACTGCCCGACCGTCTGTGCAGAGTTCCACACTTTATACTGTAACAACACAACCGTTCAGTGCTAAGGCTTCCCGCCAACTGGAGCTGTAGAGGAGAGGCTATGGAACAAGCCAGTATTTGCCGCATACCAATGCTGCCAACTGTTGAAGAGTTACGAAGGTGGAGGCGTTACTTCTCAGTCAACCCTCGTAATTTAATATCTGTTTTTAACCCATTTCATTTAAAAATAAACATTAATTTTATGTTGTTAGAATAATTTTTTTAATACTTTGCGACTTTCCCATCCTCTGAACGCGAAAACTATTAGTCCTAGAGAAACACTAAATGCGACCTTTTCTTGTAGGGTATTTACTGTAGTTTAATTTTGTACTGCGAAACATTTTCGGTAGAGCCTGTGGTTGAGAGTTATTCGACAAAATCATAAAAAGCGACCTTTAAACCCATCCCCACACGAATGCTCACACCCCACCGGTCAGGACTTTCAGTATGTTGTTCAGGACACACCCTCCTTGTACTGCACAAAAATGTCCGACTGCTCGATTTTTCCCCTAATTCTCCTTCGTTAACTGGACTATAACTGAGCAATCTAAGAGTGTACTACAGAGCCATAATTGTCGTTCCCGTAGAGACCACGAAAGGATTAGAGTAATTGCAGCGGCATTAAAGCAGTAATCCTTCCCGCACGCCTTATACGAATGAAACGATTGGTAACTTTAATACGTGGTCTTACGGGAAGTACTCTGTCATGCACTTTATACAGGCATGTCAAGTTTATTGACGAACTTCTCGTTTTAATCTATTTCGTTCGACATACTATACGACTTCACATGAACGGGCACCTACTATGCAGTATTTACACAAACGTAACTGTCTTAATTGCTCCTCACGCTGTACGCAGCTTTTTCGCACTTTATGCGAATTTTTCATATGAGTTGTCTATAAGGAAGGGAAATATGAACTCGCATGGTGGAAGATGATACATTTTCATGTTGTACAATTTTCTTATCAACAGCTAGTGACTGAGTTGGCTCGCTGATTGCTACAAAACGCAAATATCTACTAAGTTCGCAATGTCACAAGGAAAAAAGGTAATAGTCAATCTGTCTAAAGAAAATGTTAACGTCTACCTACGAAAATTTTTCACGACGTTTGAAAGCACAGAACGAAACTGAAGTGAAAAGCAAACCTTTAGCGTGATCGTCACTGTTTAGAGCCACCGACGAGCTTGGAGAAGCGTCGCTCTCCTTGGTCTACGGAGACGAACTCGGGATGAACGCAGGCGAGCGCTCTCTAAGAATATCCTTCATGCTTGGCAGTTGGCACTGCTTCCGCCGAGCAGTTCGAACGGCCATTGTCAGTGGGTCTGTCACAGCAGCAGCATGACCGACAAGTTGTCTCCGCCCCAGGTAAACCGTGCCCTAACACTCTCATCTTAATGCTGCTACGGCTACGTCTGTAGTTGATTACGTAATGTCCTCTAAGTCTAGAGGTCACCTACTGAAGAAACGCTCCCCTTAACTCGTGTTAAACACTACACTTGCATGGCTACGTCTCTCTCTGTCTCTCTCTCTCTCTCTCTCTCTCTCTCTCTCTGTGTGTGTGTGTGTGTGTGTGTGTGTGTGTGTGTGTGTGTGTGTGTGTGTGTTTGTGAGCATCTCCTATTTCCTTGTTATTTTTGCTTTGATTTTCCCTGGTAACTTGCTTTATCTTTAGAATATACTTTTTTAAGAACTCTTTCCTCGACGCTTACGTACAATATTGTTAATTAATAAGATATGGTACGGACTAGTTTTCATTCAGTAGACATGATCTTCATATGTGAATCACGGATCCATGACCTATTTGTCCTCTGATTTTAACGCAGCGGCATTGCCTAATGACTATGTTATTACGGAAAACGGGTCCTTTCGTCTTACATGTAACGGATGTAGTTTGTTGCATTTATCTGTGTCATTACTGTGGTAGAATTTTTAAACTAGTATTACTGTTTACGTATATTCGTTCGCAAAGCATCTCTGTAAGTAGATACGTGTTTAGTCGACCGGCAATACGCTTAGTTGTTATGCAGATGCGTAGCGCTTACCTCGAGCTGTTTTTGTTTCGCAACAGCTGGGGGCTAGCCAGTTATGTTGTTGTTCCATTCTCAAATGAGTGAATGTTTTAGTATTATATAAGAGTGATATTTTGGCGTGACTGATGCGAGGAAAACTAGCAAGAAAAATACTTTAAATTTTAGTATGATACGTTGTTAATACATTCGGAATGCTCTTCTGTCATATGGGGCTTCTAGGCCCTTTGTCCTCCCCACTGGTTGTGGCTTATTGATAGGAACTCCATCACCATGGCTTAAAATGATTTTAAAAAAAACGATGGAAAGCCTTAATCTGAATATCCCTGGAATATGAACGGCATTCCTCCCGAATACGAGATTGGTATATCAATCTATGCACCACCTCACTCCTTAACGGCTTAGAAATATTGCCATTTTATGCGGACCCTTGATAAAATGGCTCTTGTGACGACCGGTGCACGTGTGTTCATTCACTCGCTTGGTGAATATCAAGCCGTGACCGCTTGGAATGAGGTATGTCGCTTGTGATTCCTAGAACCACGCATAATCTCATCGTACAAATGTTCTCTCTCTCTCTCTCTCTCTCTCTCTCTCTCTCTCTCTCTCTCACTCTCCTCCCCCTCCCCCTCCCCCTCCCCCTCCCCCTCCCCCTTCCCACTCTCTCCCCCCAATCTCCCCCCTTTCCCTCCCCTCTAGCCCCCCCCCCAACCCCCTACACACACAAATGTACTGTTCTGACCGGTCACCCTGAGCACTAGTTACGAATGAGGAGGAAATAAGCCATGGATTTGTTTACGAAAATATCCAGACTTCACATTCTTTTGAACCACGTTCCTACAGGATACTGAGGAAGGAGGATTCGAAGTTAACACCTCCTAAACGACAAGGTCATCACAGAAGGAGCAAAAGTTCTGATTGGGGAAGGAAACTGGCGTTGGTCTTTTCAAACATTTGTCTTGACCTAATATGAGGTGAGTGTCTTAATCATTGCACCACCTCGTTTGGTGACAACCTGTAGCACTTCGTAAATGATGTATTCATCTCTTCGTAGGGCTTCATAAATTTGATTTGAGAACTGCAGTCCTGTTTCTCTCTACGTTCTCCTCAGTGCGGTGTGCGCTGACTTCCTTCCCTTACGTATGCACGGCCGGCCGGGGTGGCCGAGCGGTTCTAAGCGCTACAGTCTGGAACCGCGCGATTGCTACGGTCGCAGGTTCGACTCCTGCCTCGGGCATGGATGGTTGATATGTCCTTAGGTTAGTTAGGTTTAAGTAGTTCTAAGTTCTATGGGACTGATGACCACAGAAGTTAAGTCCCATAGTGCTCAGAGTCATTTACGTATAAACGAAATACTACGCTGTTCTTTTTCTGTTAAATAAGTTAATAAATAAAGTATGGTATTTGATCTATATATTGTGTGTATAGACGTCCATAGTTTGATAGTATCGTATTAATTACGATAAAATACATTTACGTGCGAAATTTACTTATTTCTTAATAATGCTCATGATTTTCCTATGACTTTTTTCTAAAGCCAATGTTTTTATCACTATAACTGAAGCAAATACAAAGTATCAGACCTGCTCTCTGGCAGCACAATAATTTAGCTTTGTAACTGCTTCTTCTGAGTATTTCGTTATAAATTCTCTCTAACGAAGCAAAAGTGCTCACACTGAAAATGGTCTCCAACAGCACGTAAACATCTCTCATTCCACAACTGCTTCGACGTTGTCGCTACTAAAAAACTGCTTTCGCTATCCATTTTTCCTCTGCCTTAATGAACCGAAGTCTGAAAAAGTCCAATCAGACTGAGAGGTAGGCATGGTACACAGCACAGAGCTTCACACGCAGTTCGTCAGTTGTAATTTATCGGCTGCGTGGATGTGCAGGGGGACAGTCTTCGTTCCGTGAAATACGTGACATGCATGACCGCCCTGAATGTCAGATGTGTTGTGTGTCTTTTTGGAAGCGCATCAGACAACTTCTTACTGCACTGATACCTACAATGTAGGCTGCGTAAACTCTCAATAGGCCTCAATGAATGTCAGTGAATTCGTGGAGAAATAATATTAAACGTGGTTACTTTACAGGCGTTTAAATATCATACTTCACTTTCTGAGACGCTGTCTTTACTGTCGTCTTTCAAACGATAACAAAACGCACGGGGGAGGTGTCAATTTCTTCACTTGGTGCCCGAGTCAAGTCTTAGTAACCAATTTTGTATCTACTCTGTGAAGCGCGTAGGAAAGAGTACTTCATACTTCCTCTGTGCTACCAAATTCTCAAAGGTGCACGAACAACTAAATACACGCATTCGTAAGCATTGACCTTTGGTCACCAATATAGCCTCTTTTGACGCCACTGTTGCTTTCTTAGTTTCTGTCACAACTGATATTTCAAAACGATAAATTTACCATAAGTGCAATTGTATCTCTGATGGGGTGCACAAGTGTTTGTAACATAGTATGACTGTAGTAGATTCATAGTTTCTGTATCTATACAGTTCACTGTCATAAGACTATTGGTGGTGCCAACCATGTAATCCACATAGTTAATAGCATATAAACCTTTTTCTACTGCCGGACTGAATGGTCGTGCGGTTCTAGGCGCTTCAGTCTGGAACCGCGTGACCACTACGGTCGCAGGTTCGAATCCTGCCTCGGGCATGGATGTGTGTGATGTCCTTAGGTTAGTTAGGTTTAAGTAGTTCTAAGTTCTAGGGGACTGATGACCACAGCAGTTAAGTCCCATAGTGCTCAGAGCCATTTTTTGAACCTTTTTCTACTATAGGGTGTTTCACAATGTTTTGACGACTTCCGATTTGAATAACACACAAACTAACCACGAAACAGAGCTGAACACTTTACACAAAATACATTTATTCAAACCCACTAACGAAATACTACATCGGACAAACGGCGACCATTTGCGGCTACACAATATTCGAGGCGTTTCTGAACACATCTTTCGTAACTACTGGAGGAACTCTGGAAATTTAATCGTGAATTCGATCTTTTAACTGTTGCAAGTTTCTCGGCCTGTCGGAGTACACTCTCGCCTTCAAATCATCCCATAGGTAAAAGTCTGGAGCGGTTATATCAGGCAACCGAGGCGGCCATTGGACAGAAGCGGATTTGTAAATCATGCGGTTATCAAACGCTTCACGGAGAACTTGCAAGGTCTTGTTGGATATGTGACATGTCGCGCCATCTCGTTGGAACCAAGTTTTCGTAACGAACGACGAGTGCTTGCCGATAAACTGCCACGCAAACGTTCAATGTTCTCCGGAGTACGGATGGTTTTCCGAGGGCCGTTTGACTTTCGATTCGATGCACTGGTAGTTTCTCGAAGTTTCTTACAGAATTTAATATTGTCCGCGAGCAGAAATTGGATATAGTGACTGAATCTTGAAATGCTTACGAGAGACACGTTGCACGCGCACGACAGATCTGTTGTAGCGAAAATAGCACTCCACCGCGAACTCATGATGGTGCTTCGACCAATATGACATGATTACTAACTTGTATATGGGATAAAACATGACACTCCGTACTACTAATAGATTGCGACCCGGTCGCTGTATCTTGCTTTTAGCGCACGTTATTCATATTTGAAATCGGCAAAACATTGTGAAACACCCTGTACATTGATGGACCTGGAAAATATTGCACCACGAAGCGCCAATTAACAGACTTCGTGTATATGTTCATCACATTGCGGGTGTTGAATGATTAAATCTTCATTCCAGTCGGAATGTCCATCAACATCAGTATAAGATATGACTCACACGAGCACGAATACACTTGTATTTTCATTGAGGCATGTAAGAACACAGACTCCTTCCTTCATCTTCAGCTTTTTCTTGCCATGCCCGAAACACATACTGGCTGAATTCGTATAGTGTATCGGCTAGAGGCTGGTATAAAAGTGTATTTCCAGATCGCATTCCATACATATCTGTGGGTGACAGATTTGGTTACTGTGCAGGCAGTCAAGGGGGCGTGTATTTCTCAAGGCGTTTGTGGTGTGAACAGCAGTGTGGGGCAATGCATTTTACTGCTGGAATATGCGATTTTGTACCTCACTCATGAAGGGTATGGAAATGGAAATGTGCGTTTGGCGTCATTGGCCGGGAGGCCCCTTGCGGGGCAGTTCCAGCCGCCTTCGTGCAGATCTTATTACATTCGACGCCACAGTGGGCGACCTACGCGCCGAATGGGATGGAATGATGATGAAGACAACACAACACCTAGTCCCTGAGCGGAGAAAATCTCGGACCCATCCGGGAATCGAACCTGGGGCCGTAGGACGGCAATGCGTTACGCTGACCACTCAGCTATCGGGGCGGACATGAAGGGTATGAAGACAGGTTTACCGTGATTCAAGGAATTGGACAGATATGAGTCATGAGAATCAGTACTTCCTGCAAAGGACCCTGCTCACACACACACACACACACACACACACACACACACAAAACCGACCTGCCGACCGAACGACAAACTGAACGTGTGTAAGCACTTTGGCCAACCGACCGACCAACTTTCTTGCCGGGCTGTTGCCTGGGTATGACCACCACCTTACCTGTCCCCCACCACCACTTTTTCCGGCCCACACCACCTCTTCACTTAAGAAATTGTGCCACGTATACCGTTGTCGTGCCAACCACCCCGCGAAAGTTCGTCTTTTGTCACTATGGCGGATTAATCGATAAGTAAAGTAGTTCGGAATGTGTGTAGGCTGCGCACGCGTGTATTAGGGCCCTTAATCTTTTAACAGGTCGTCTACAGAAATGTTGCGTCGATCTGGCCACCACAAATAAAAGCAAGACTAATTGCTAAAGGCCACAGTCACTCATTGTTTCAGCTGATTCTTGCTCTACACTATGCAAGTCTCTGCCGTCTGTGGTACGACGTCAAAGATAACTGACACAATTCGTGATCTGAACCCAGCATTTAGTGATGTGTTCTCAACGCTCCGTGGTGACACTGTCTACAACCTCTGCCCAGATTTGAGATAAAGTCATTATCAGTCTTTTCGCGTGTCGGTATGATGCTCACATCTTCCTCAGGCCAATTATTCGACCAGTCCGAAAGCTGGTACTAAGCTGCACGTGCACTCCTCTAAGCATTGTGTGTTGCCATCTCCACCTGAAAGGTTCCAGGAACGTAAGGCACAATCAATAGCCATCAAGTATTCACACCATTCCTTATCGGTAGGAAAGGTTATTTTATGAATTGGAAATAGAAGAAATGAGCTCGCACAAGAATGAAATTTTGATGAACACATCACAGAGGCAAAACTGGAAGATCAATTCGGTAACAGTCGGTGAAGGTGTCGATGGTGCAACACTTTCCGTTACCGTCAGTGTGTTGCCGTGTCACATACTTGGAGTTTATATTCCTCGCAATTTTGATGCACCACATGCAGGCTTCATCTCGCTCGTTCTTGAAACATTGTGAATAGCTGTTGCTGGTTTTTTTGGTGAACTGATGTGGAATACAGCCACGGCTCCAGAGTCTCCACAAAAGATGTTCATTTGACTCCAGACCGGGGCTTTCAGTTGATAACTCCACCTTATTTTATTTGTACCAAGATGTAGCTTTTGTTTTGTTTTCAGTACGGGATACTTGATCTGTTGATGTAGAACAGGTTTGGATGCAAACTATTGTACTAGTGCGGAAAGCATGATACTGCCTAAAATGTTTTCATAAGCACTTACGATGATTCTGCTGTCGACCAAAATTAATATTCTGAGTTTAAACCATATAAAACACAGGCTTCACACTATCTCCACTGCAATTCACTGTAGTTTCAACACACTCATCTATGTCGGTCGTATTTGTATCTATCAAGTCTGTCCACAGAGGATGAGGGCGTTGATTGCACCACCAAGAGCGACGTAGCACATCCATTCTTGTGGTCAGTGGCTTCTGAGTAGCGACACAGCCACTGGAACTGTTATGACAGGCACACATATGGTGAAGTACATTCAAGTAAATATAGACTGCCTAAGCTCTGCAATTTTCTTCTAGGTGGCTGCACGCTGACTGATCCACCTGATAGAGTGTTGTGTTGCCTTCCGCAAGCGTCGCCGATAGCAGCGTGCCGGCCGCGGTGGTCTAGCGGTTCCAGGCGCGCAGTCAGGAACCGCGCGACTGCTACGGTCGCAGTTTCGAATCCTGCCTCGGGCATGGCTGTGTGTGATGTCCTTAGGTTAGTTAGGTTTAAGTAGTTCTAAGTTCTAGGGGACTGATAACCAGAGTAGTTAAGTCCCATAGTGCTCAGAGCCATTTGAACCATTTTGATAGCAGCGTGCGACCCATGCTGTCTTAGTCGACCTAACTGGGTTCGTGTCTGACTACCATGAGGATTTCCTCTAGCTGGTGCCACTTTCGAATTTCATACCTGTACCCGTAGTGTAACATAAAACAACGACAACAACAACCAAGTTGTATCAAGCTTAGATGGATGCTTCTGTTAGAGACGCCTGCTCTTCAAAATGGCTCTGAGCACTATGGGACAACTTCTAAGGTCATCAGTCCCCTAGAACTACTTAAACCTAACTAACCTAAGGACATCACACACATCCATGCCCGAGGCAGGATTCGAACCTGCAACCGCGCGGTTCCAGACTGTAGTGCCTAGAATCGCTCGGCCACCCCGGCCGGCCGCCTGCTCTTCATCTGCAGTGACAATATCTGACAAAGATGTCTCTTGATTGGTTGGTGTGTGTGCACTGAGTTAGGTGGCACAATGGTTTGGGGGAGGGGGCGGGGGTTTCTCTGAACGCGTGAAAAATAGCTGATTTTATTGGTTTTTTAAGTTAAATAAAAATTAATGCTATATCCGATGACAGATTTATTACTTACACTTTTGCCTTTGAAAAATCATTATTGTTTTCTATTCGGACGCTCCCTGTAACCGCTGCACCAGGTGGAAGGACCCTTTGCCGCAGGAACATTGGTCGTCGGCGGGTATTCCCGAAGCCGTCCTGCTGAACCTGTAACAAAATAATTTTGTATACGTCATTTTCAATACATTTTCTATCAGTACACATAGGATAACTGAACAATATTAAGTTCTAACAAAAATGGTGGTGTGTTGAACAAAATATAATTTTCTTGGCCCAAAAAATCGAAACAAAAGCGTGCACTGAACACAGACTTTTAAAGATATCGCAAAACGGCTACGTGTGTTTGTAGAGAATTCAGCTTAATATATCGGTATCAAATTCAAATCAAAATCGTTTTCAAGTTATGTTTCTCGCTATTTTGAAAAATACCGTTCTGAGAATAACTCGTTTAAAATTTTGGTTCACATTTTTTTTGCTGGTAAATTAAAAATACTTCCAGTCACCGATCCCTGGACCATACATCAATCCTTATAGACCCAAAAGGAGGTCCTCTTCCGTCTTATTCGTGGCTATAATGGTCTGCGGGCCTCTTTGGCAACTTCTGTCATCCGCTGCTCTGCTCGATCGATAAGCTTTTCGTCCGTTTTTGTGTAGAAGTTCTAAGAGGCTGGATGGCCAAAGGGAGGATCCGAACTTTCATAATTTCCGTAATACCTGTTAGGCGATATTAGCCGCGATGTCGCCTTTTTTTCCCCCACTGTGAATAATTTTCGGAGATATCTTATGACACACCGACTTATAGCTCGATAACAGTGTTCTTGGAGGACTTGGGATGAACACTACAATAAAGTAGATATCTCAGAGGACTTCTTAACCAAAAAAATTATATTTTGAAATTTCAAAGAGGAGTACTTCCTTAAGGCAGTAGAACCACATTGGAGAGGAAAGCGGTTAAAGTCCCTCCTTGGCCACCGAGGTTCAGTTTTTACGTGTTTTCCTTAAAACATTTCAGGAGCATGACAAGAAAGTTCTTTAAAAAGTCCAAACCATTTATTTTCCTGTTCTCATCCACTCCTTGTTGGTAATCGGTGTCTAGTGACTGTGTGGTCGACTATTTTCTAAACTCTGATGTTACATCTTTGTTCCATCGTACGGTACACTTCAGATTTAGGCAGTCCCCATCAGTTTCTTATACTTATCAGAAAGATGATTTGGTTAAGCCCTTCCGTGGTGTTTCCTCTTACCAATATGTAACCCCTGCGAATTTGTGCACCCCTACAAAATCTGCCGGTTTCCATCTCTCACAATCTCTACTGTTGGTTCAGTCTGACAGTAAACAGGTCCATGGTAATTCATGGACTACGCTTGCTATGTCAATCGGAGGCAATGTCAGACTCCACAGAGATTGCATTCAAAAGGAAGTTTGGCGTTTGACGTATCTTCTGCTTTAATTGAAAGTGGATGCTGCAGAGAAACTGGCGGTACTTGTTTAACCAATCAACTCGCATTCGCCTGCTATGATTTAGTAAAATTACGAAAAACTGTAATTGGAATAACGGGATGTGGTTATAAGAATGGCCGTCCAAAAATGAGTTAAACGTCTCTGTAGGCATGTTCAGTAGGTGCTTGCAAAGGCTTTAAACTATTACCGAGACAACCCAATGTTGCCGCAAGCTTTACACAGCTGAACATACACGGCCAATCCATTTTACGTGCCGCTCGAGTTGACGCAGTGGTTCATACGCTTATTTTCGGTAGAAACAGGGTTCAAATCCACGTGCAGTCGTCTATGTGTGGGTTTTCCGTGGTTTCCCTAAATCACTCAGGATGGTTTCTAGGACTCGGTCACTGGTGCTTTTCTGCTCAATCCTCGTCCAATCAAAAGTAGTCTTTCGGTCCTAGTGACCTCATTTGGATTAATGATTTAAAAGTATCATCTGGCACTCGGTTCTAGTGACCTCATTTGGATTAATGCTTTAAAAATATCATCTGGCACTCAAACATCCAGTATTGTCGCCAAGAGACTCGCTCTGTACCAGACGACTTATTTTCTTGATGACGTCACACATTGTTATTGCAGTTCTCATATAATTCACAGCACGATCGTATCCTGTTCGTGGCGTGATGAGGGTCCATCCTCTACTTTTCTGTCTAAATATCTATTACACATTTTGTTCAATTTTGATCTTTCTTTTAGGGCTCCATTTAGGGCTGCTGGCTGTTATCATGAGGATTTTAACCGATGAGGCCCATCTATGCTCAGGGTGGGCGAGTGGTGTATCGAGACACGGATGGGGTGTCTGCAGCACCTAGCAGCCAGGAGACCATATGATGTTCTCTTCATCTGCCCATTCTGTTTAATTATTCTGAAGCATCTCATGCAGCTTCGTTTTAAAACATGAGAGTGACTTGCTAATCTAATACTTACGGCACGTTCATCTTTTATGACAGCACAAGAGAGAATTCTTTACCAAACGAGCATGCTTGTGAATACAAACACTGGCGCTTTTCCCACGCCCAGTTGCGCCCTCCTGCTTACTTTGGCCAATTTACAAAACTGGTTCAAATGGCTCTGAGCACTATGGGACTTAACTTCTATGGTCATCAGTCCCCTAGAACCTAGAACTACTTAAACATACCTAACCTAAGGACATCACACACATCCATGCCCGAGGCAGGATTCGAACCTGCGTCCGTAGCGGTCGCGCAGTTCCAGACTGTAGCGCCTAGAACCGCTCGGCCACTTCGGCAGGCGCCAATTTACACCATAGATTTTACACACAGGATACAGAACACCGAAATTGTCGTATGAAGAAGTCATAAGCTTACTTTTCTCCGTTGCAACAAATTTGAGCTAATTTTAGGTGTATTAGTTGATTTTGAAGGAAGACATTTTATAAAAGGAATTGTGTGAGATTAGATTTGTGATGAAAACGTACGTTTCTGTCATTTTACAGCCGCGAAGTCTGATGGAATCATTTGAGTAAATACTGGATTTTTCAGAGAAAATGAGGGGTAAATTAGAGGGGGAGTGGTGGTGGATAGATTGGGGTGGGGGTAGAATGCGGTAGAGGGGGTAGTGGGTATAGGGGGAGGAGAGCTGGGAAACTAGGGGAAGTGGTGGGATGTTGTGATGGGAGGGGGAGAGGGCAGGGGAGAGAGTGAAGGGGTCCGGACATAATCATACCCGGCCCAGCAGTTTCTGATTTGTAGTGAAATATAAACCAAGTCGATTTAACGAGAGAGAGGTGTATGTGGGAGGAAGTAATATATACAGAGCGTGGACAAAAATATGGGAAAAACAGAATAATATATATAAGGGGTGGGCAAAAATATGGAAAGACGTAAAAAACAACACATTACCATTCCTATACGGCGTAGGAAAACATTTGGTATTCAGAAAAGCTTCCACCCGTCTCGGAATGGACAAATGCAGGTCTTGTATGGTTTTCTAAGAAATCTCAGACCATTCTTCCTGCAAAATAGTGATAAATTCAGGAACCGAATGGAAGTGGATAGTGATCACGCACCCGTTTCCTCAAAGTAAACCACAAAGGCTCAATAATATTGCGGTCTGGGACTGGTGACAAGGTAAGATGCAACACTTCATCCTTGTGCTCACAAAATCAGTCGGGATGATGCGAGCTTGTGTGAGCAGGGGCCGTATCGTCTTGGAACACAGCATCACAGTGGGGAACAAAAATAGTCACAAAATCCTTGGCAGTAATGCAACGTGGCACAATAACTATGGGACCATGGATTACCACGATATGGCCGCCAAAATCATCATCGGAATACCGCCTGTGACGATCTCTCAACATAGTCTTTAGTCTGCGTTGTGTCTTGGATGATGTTTTTCCGCTTTCCATGCATACAGAGTAAATTTTCGATACGGTGCCTCTTGAAACACCAAACACTTCGGCTACTTGGTTACGGAAACGAACACCAACGTTTGCCCATATTCGAATTCATTTAACTCCAACATAATGACTCACAGCTACACAAAACACTGTTATGACCATAACTGACACTTTGCCATGTATTGAGGACGTTGCACAGGAGCCGTTCATTGTCAAATTCAACACACAACCTGCAGGCTTGACTAGCATCTGAATTTATGTTCAAGCATGCGTTTCTCGCGGTGTTTCCATATTCCTGGAATGAACACTCTCTGAATGGAAGCTGTCAGGAAATATTACCTGGTTGTGAATGCATGGTCGACAGCGTACAGCAGATACGTTCCGATACACATGAGGACGCTTGATTCTTTAAGCATGAATACAAGTACACTATAAACAACTTAGTTCCAGACACTAAATCATTACTGAGTCACTTCCAACCAGTCTAATCTCTGCCTTTAGTTGGTTGTTATAATGGTGTCACTCCAAGTATGTATATAAGAATTAAATCTGCTGTGGGACTCTACCATTAGTTTTAATTGCATTTACCGAGCGAGTTGGTCATCTTCCTTCCTTAATTCCACTTGGAAAACAAGTGGGCCCATTGAGTTACTCATCTGCATCTAATATGGGCGTTAATGACCTCATGTCTCTATGTTCTGTAATGTTTGTTTATCCTCTCCTTGGGCTGATAATTTCATTAACGTGTACGGCGAAGTGTAATGTCTGTATCAGATGCCTGTAGCTGAATATGCGGGGTAGCTTCTGCATACAGTGTGGTCAGAAACAGTCTGAAAAACTAGTAAGGGTGTTGCAGGGTAGGCTGTGCTCAGAAGTAATTGTTAAGAAAAAATTCAATACGTTGATCTGTTCCCGAGTTAGTCAGCATCAAAGTTAGCCAATCAGGCCCTTGCGCGCGCAATTACAAGCGACCTACCTGAGACGACGTCGTCGAAGGTTCAAATGGTTCAAATGTCTCTGAGCACTATGGGACTTAACTTCTGATGCCGTCAGTCCCCTAGAACTTAGAACTACTTAAACCTAACTGATCTAAGGACATCACACACATCCATGCCCGAGGCAGGATTAGAACCTGCGACTGTAGCAGTCGCGCGGTTCCAGATTGCAGCACCTAGAACCGCTCGGTCGCAGGTCCGAATCCTGCCTCGGGCATGGATGTGTGTGATGCTCTTAGGTTAGTTAGGTTTAAGTAGTTCTAAGTTCTAGGGGACTGATGACCGCAGGTGTTAAGTCCCATAGCGCTCAGAGCCATTTGAACCATTTTTTTTAGAACCGCTCGCCCACTCCGGCCGGCTCGTCGAAGGTGTTCTTCATTTGGTTTCCTAAAGCCAAAAAAGAGAGCGATACAAAGACTGGTTATTGGATGGTCGCAAGTATCAAGCCCAAACCAAAGGCTGAGCGTCTTGTGCGCTATCATCTAGGCTATGAGAAAAAGTGATACTAATAGTATCTGGCAGGCCTCTGGAATTTACGTGCGCAACGGCCTGATTGACTAAGTTCAGTGCTAATTAATTCGGAAACGTCGGAAACGGTGCAACGTATCGATTTTTTTCTGTTGAAATTATTTCTCAGCGCAACCTACCCTGCAACACCTTACGCGCTTTTCAGGATGTGTGAAATTAATTATTTTGAT
Source organism: Schistocerca gregaria (assembly GCF_023897955.1). Lineage (NCBI taxonomy): Eukaryota > Metazoa > Arthropoda > Insecta > Orthoptera > Acrididae > Schistocerca > Schistocerca gregaria. The sequence goes on from NC_064931.1 coordinate 490,287,434, forward strand.
CGCTGACTTACTCCAGTAACGTTTCCAAAAATAATTTTCAGACTGGTTTTGGTCACCGTGTATAAGAGACTCCGTATGAAAAATCAAACTATCGTCTATGCAGCAGACGTGATGAGAACATTTTGAAGTACGCGGGGAATATTAGCAATGAATAAAATAGAAGAAAGGAAGGTTAGTGTGTAACGACCATTCGACAACGGAACTGGCCTGAAACGATTAACGGAAACCATGAAAAATCTAAATCTTAGATGGCCAAATGTGAAGCTGAACCACTGTTCTTATGAATGCGAGCCCAAAGTCTTAACATTGCGTCACCTAGCTAGGTAAATAATGAACAAGCAGTTACAATGAAAAACTTGCAATTTGTTGCCGTACAACATATAAAAACGACATACGTGGGAGTAGAGCTGGCGGCCTGAGGATTCTGTACAGACTTGATTGTATATATATGCTGATGATCATGATGATACTTTCGTATTGCTTAATGACTTGGCCTAACCTACCACAGTTTTCCAACCAGGTAAAGGGGACCTAGAGTTTAACGTGGAATCCGAACCATGTGTTGTTTCTGGCGACAAGACGCATCGTTGGGAGATGAAGGCTAGGTTAAAACGAAAACTGGAAACTCCGTGGCCCGACCGAAATTCAGTCCAGCTACCTCCCGATTTCCAGGCACGTGCTTTACCACTAGACTACCAGGTCCGACATGTACAGAAGTAGAACATCTATGGGTTTTGATGAGTGAGTGTGCGAGTATCAAAATATCTGACATATATGGTCATTTCTTTTTGCTGCATTGACTTTACAGACAGACAGACAGACAGACAGACAAAGTGACCCTATAAGGGTTCCAATTTTACCGATTGAGATATGGATCGTTAAAAAGAATATTTTGGGGTCATAGCATCCCGTTTTACTAGGAAGTATGCGTGAAATGGTTCAAACCAGATTTTCTTAAAGCAAAATGTATGCTTTAAGATAGCTTCAGTATATTCTCAGCACTACTGGATACCTCCTTTGCTCTTCTTCAGGCAGACTTTCACAAACATTCCGCTGATAAACTCTGATTTTTTTCAAGACTATGAGACAATTAAAAATTAAAAGAGTGTATATGAAGGCAAGTGTTTTCGGTTACGCATGGAAAAGGTTGTCTTCAAATTTGTTCAAATGGCTCTGAGCACTATGGGGCTTAACATCTGAGGTCATGAGTCCCCTAGAACTAAGAACTACTTAAACCTAACTAACCTAAGGACATCACACACATCCAAGCCCGAGGCAGGATTCGAACCTGCGACCGTAGCGGTCGCGCGGTTCCAGACTGAAGCGCCTAAAACCGCCCGGCCACTACGGCCGGCTTCAAATTTGTTATTGAAACGTTGTACAAAACAGCGGGACTTACTGTTGAGTCCCACATTGCACGGAAAGAATTATGTCCTACGCATACCCCTCCTACGCGACAGCCTATCACACGTCAGCGAAGCAGATTGCGCCGACATTGGCCAGTCACGCCGCACTCCTTACGGCCTTGAGCGACAATATCTTCAACGAACGTTTGGCACGGGTGAAACCGGTCGTGACGGAACGCCACACAGTGTCAACGAAGACAGATATGAAGGAAGATTTCGCAGTTCGTAGTTTATCATCACTACACACGTGAGAGAACAATATGACTAGTCACTTAGGAGTGTCCCAGGATAGCTGTCGTGAGCCTCAGTCTGCGAGACAGGAGAAGTCAGTACGCAGCTGTATGCCCTGTTCTGTGAGCTACCTCCGAATAGTGTTGGCCATGATGGTTCGTGCACTGCTTGTCATCAGTGACTACACTCAGCGTTCGCTATTTGACCTACCACCTACACTATCACATCAAAAGTATCCAACACCCCTAAGTGATGTGAAGCTCAGAAATAGATGTGACGAGAGCCGGACTCGCACCCAAAAAGAGGCAGGGACGATTACACTGAAGCGCCAAAGAAATTGGTATAGGCATGCGTATTCAAATACAGAGATAAGTAAACAGGCAGACTACGGCGCCACGGTCGGCAACGCCTACATAAGACGACAAGTGTTTGGAGTAGTTGTTAGATCGGTTACTGCTCCTACAGTGGCACGTTATCAAGAGTTAATGAGTTTGAACGTGGTGTTATAGTCGGCGCACGAGCGATGGGACACAGCATATCCGATGTAGCGATGAAGTGCGGATTTTCCCATACGACCATTTCACGTGTGTACCGTGAATATCAGAAATTCGGAAAAACATCAAATCTCTGACATCGCTACGACCGGAAAAGATCCTGCAAGAACGATACCAACGACAACGGAAGAGAACCGTTCAACGCGACAGAAGTTCTACCGTTCAGCGAAACATCATCGTTGTGGGCTTTCGGAGCCGAAGTCCCACTAGTGTATCCTTGATGATTGCACGATACAAAGCTTTACGCCTCCGTCAACACCGACATTGAACTGTTGATGACTGGAAACATGTTGCCTGGTCGGACGAATCTCGTTTCAAATTGTATCGAGCGGATGGACATGTACAGGTACGGAGGCAACCTCATGAATCCATGAACCCTGCATGTCAGCAGGGGACTGTTGAAGCTGGTGGAGCTCTGTAATTGTGTGGGGCGTGTACAGTTGGATTGATATGGGACCCCTGAAACTTCTAGATACGACTCTGACAGGTGACACGTACGTAAGCATCCTGTATGATCACCTGCATCCATTCATGTCAATTGTGCATTCCGGGGGACTTGGGCAATTCCAACAGGACAACGCAACACCCTACTGGTCCAGAATTGTTATGAGTGTCTCCAGGAATACTCTTCTGAGTTTAAACACTTCCGCTGGCCACCGGACTCCCAAGACATGAACATTATTGAGCATATCTATGATGCCTTGCAACGTGCTGTTCAGGAGAGCCCTCCACCCCCTCGTACTGTTACGGATTTATGGACAGCCCTGCAGGATTCATGATTTCAGTTCCTTCCAGCACAGCTTCAGATATTAGGCGAGCCCATGTCACGTCGTGTTGCGGCATTTCAGAATGCTCGCCATTGGCATGAGACGCACGAAGGCGGGTTCGATTCCCGGCTAGGGTGGGAAATTTTCTCCCCTCAGGGACTGGGTGTTGTGATGTCGTCATCATCATTTCATCCCTATTGTCGACGCGCAAGCCGCCCAATGTGGCGTCGCACTCGATAAGAGTTGCACTTGGCGCCCGAACTTCCCGCCTGGGAACTCCCGGCCACTGACACCATAGGATTATTTCCATTTCCAGGGTGCTCGCGGGGGCAGTTGTACCAGTTTCTATGCCTCTTCGGTGTATGTTAGCAGTAGAGCAGAGGCAACAGCACATTGGTTCTGTCAAGAGAACTCAGCGACTTTGAACGTGGACTACTCGTTGGAGGTTAACCGACCGTAAGAAATCCACTTGGGACGTGCAGCCCTTCTAAGGCTACGCAAGTCGACTGTTGGTGATTTGACTGTGAAATGGAAACGCGAAGGAATAATCACAGCTATAGCAAGACCACGCATACCTCTTGTACTGACGGATAGAGACCGTCGACCATTGCTGATTGTGCCTCTACAGATAATCGCATGAAACCAGCGGAAAAAATCACAAATGAGTTACGAAGTGCTACCAGCAGCCAAGCTAGCACAATGACTGTGCACAGAGAATTTAGGAAGAATGGGGCACATTGGTCGATCAGTTCCACATAAGAAACACTTTCCTGTGGTCAGTGCTAAGCGTCGTCTGTGATAGTGTAAAGAGTGACGCCACTGGGCAGTGGATGAGCGGAAATGACTGATTTGCAGTGTTGAATTTCGTTGTACGCTGCGGCAAACCTATAAAAGGAATTGAGTTTGCTGAATGGCAACAAGAACGTTATGTGCTATTATGTGTAGCACCAACATAGTATCTTCGTATTTGCAAGAGAACCTCGGAGAATGAAATTTTGTCAAAAGAGCTCGCGGCCACTAAAAAGTCTTTGTTTTAATTATAGCCACCTAACTCGAGTATAATATCCGTTAAATCCTCTCCCCTGTCTCGCGATAATACAAAACTATCTGCCCTTCTTCGAACTTTTTCCATGACCTCCGTCTGTCCTATCTGGTGATGATCCCACACCGCTCGGCAGTATTCCAGAAGAGAATGAGCAAGCGCAGCGTAGGCAGTCTCTTTAGCAGATGTGTTGGTGTTGCACCTTGTAAGCATTGTGGCAATAAAACACAGTCTCTGTTTCACTTTCTCTACATTAGATCGTTTCAGTTTAAGTTATTCGCAGTTGTAATCCCTAAGTATTTGGTTGAACTAACAGCTTTCACATTTGGTATGATTTATTATGTAACTGAAATTTAACGGAGTACTTTCAGTACTCATGTGAATGGCCTCACGTATTTCATTATTTTGAGTTAACTGCCACTTTTCGCACCATACAGATATCTTGTCTAAATTATTTTGCAATTGGTTTTGATCTTCTGATGACTTCACTAGACAATAAATGACAGCATTATCTACAATCTTTCTGGGAGGGATGCTCAGATTGCCTCCAGAATCTTTCACATAGATTAGGAGCAGCACAGGGCCTATAAAACTTCCTTGAAGAAAAACAAATATCACTTCTGTTTTATGCGATGACTTTCCGTCAATTACTACGAACTGTGACCTTCCTTATATGAAATCACGAATCCAGTCACACACCTGAGACGATACTCCATAGGCACGCTATTTGATTAGAAATTATTTGTATTGAACGGTGTCGAAAGCCTTCTGGAAATCTCGAATAATGTATCATTTTATACTGAAATTTGTCGCTCTTTTCAAGTCTTGAATCAAATATTAGGGTTCCCATTTGAAAAAAAAATCTCTTTACCCTCCGAATCACCTTGAAAATCAAGTACAAGGTCATGGCCATTAGTAGCAATGCGTGACCCTCTTCGTCTCGTACAACTCTTATCTAAAACATTTTGCTGTATCTTATTTCCATCCCGAGTTATTGCCCGTTATGGATTAAAATGGTCCACTTTGTATATTCTTCTTTTTCGTGTGCCTATGTCCCGCATCGGCAAAGGGTCGACATTGTGGTGAACGGATTTGGAATGGTCAATTTAATGGGTGGCCGGATGACTTTCCAGTCGCCACCCCGTTATCCCCCAGAACGGAATAATGTACTTTTCATGTGAGAGTGACCGAACGTTTTCTAAATGTTTGCAAACTGTGTAACTGAGGTGGATCTTGTGTAACAGCACTGTATTCACCTAGTCGGATGTGGAAAACCGCTTAAAAACCATATCCATTCTTGCCAGCACACCGACCCTCATCTTAATTTGCCGGGCGGATTCGATCCGGGGCCGGCGCATCTCGCCGTCCTATAAGCGGCGCCTCAACACGCACGGCTGTATTGCACGCAAAAATCCACTTCATGTTGCAAATTTAATTCTCAATTACCTACCTATTATAAAAGATTGCTAAAAAATTTTTAAATTAAAAAACATCAAGAATTAAATTTTTAAAATCTTTATCTGTTTTGCGCTTCACAGAAATAGTCGTAGAATACACAACTTTGTTTAAAAATTTTCTATGACCAGGTATTGAACCCAAGCCCCCGAAGTGGCAGGCGAGCTTTCTAGCACAGAAAAACGTGTCTCATCCTGTAAACAGTCTTGCTTCTGGGCAATAATGCTGCTCGCATAACTTCAATGCCGAATTTCTCAAGAATTTTTGAGAATTGCGTTGAACTGCTTTGGACAACTGATATTTGAGTTCTGAACTTTACGTGCCTTAAATATAAAAAATAAAAAATCCGATTGGCGTCTGGTCTCCTTGTTGGCACAGCTATTGAGAACATAAGTCATCTATGGCTATGTGAGCGCGTAAGTGAAGGAGAATGCTGTTTATTTCAATCGTTTCCACCTCCATTTGAGAAAGTCAGTCTCATTTCCATCTTCATGGAGGGTTTTCCCCTTTCTGTTATGACGCATCTCCCGTTTTATTGTTCACTTACTGTATACTGACAGCTGTTAATATTCCCACTTAACGTTGTAGCTAACTACATGACAGTTTTCACAACGTATACAGTTGTTTATAAGAGAATAAGCATCATATTTGAAGAAAAGTTTTACTTATCTTGCAATAGCCCGCCCGGCTAGCCGCGTGGTCTAATGCGCTGCTTCCCGAGCGGGAAGGACCAAAGGACCAAAGGATGCGTTTTATCGTCAGAACACTTAGAAGATGCAACAGATCTATCAAAGAGACTGCCTACACTAGGTTTGTCCGTCCTCTTTTGGAGTACTGCTGCGCGGTGTGGGATCCTTACCACATAGGATTAATGGAGTACACCGAGAAAGTTCAAAGAAGAGCAGGACGTTATATATTTTCGAGAAATGGAGGAGAGAGTGTGACTGACATGATACAGAATTTGGGGTGGACATCATTGAAACGAAGGCGTTTTATGATGCAGCGGAATCTTCTCATGAAATTTCAATCATCAGCTTTCTCCACCGAAAGCGAAAATATTTTGTTGAGCAAACCTACATAGGAAGAAACGATCATTATAATAAAATAAGGGAAATCAGGAAGATATCAGGAAGGTTTGTGTGTTCGTTTTTTTCCGCGGGCTGTTCGAGATTGGAATAGTAAAGAACTATTGTGAAGGTGGCTCGATGAACCCTATGCCAGGCACTTAAGTGTGATTTGCAGAGTATCCATGGAGATGTAGATGTTGCACATAGCCTGTAATTTTCTTTGATCCTTTCCACTTCCGAGACTTGTGGTTTTCATGCTATTTAATCTCCCGGAAGTTAGTTGAGGAATTTGCAAATTGATATTCGAAAATATATAAATACTTTCACTAAAATGCTTTAGATTTGGGACATTATGACTCCAGCCCCCAAATGTCCGATCCCCTCTCACCTCACAACCTTGAATCCGCACCTGCAATTAAGTTGACCAGGTTTTGAAAATCGGCGCCTTGTCGTGACTAAATCACCATAAAGTCAGATTAGATGACCTGAACGTGCCAACTGCACGTCTTATCGTAACGCATGAAGAGTTGGGTGATAGAATTTCTGTGGTATCACGTACGAAGCGATGATATCCTCGGGACGCGCCACGAAAACCGAAAAACTGTCCAGCGCACGGAGGCTGACTGGAGAGTGGGTATCAGTCTGCCGTTGTAGTTAATTTCCACGCTTCTTACATGTCGGGAGGAACATTGCATCCTTTTTCTTATCAGCACAGGCAATTCAGTATCATATTTTTCCGTCGATTCGAGGCACAGACTTTCCATTAAAATGTCCTCCGCTGTACGAAAATTACATAATTTGTGTACAAGTACAAGTTGAGACGCAGAAACGACGACATACGGGAGTTTCGGTGTGGCTGTGAGTCGGGCACCGATAGCCCAATCGGTTAAGACGACCTCTCGCGTAAAGCGACAAGTCCAGATTCGAGTCCTGGTGCGGCACAAATTTTCAATGTCACCATTCTCTTATATAAACTATTGGCCATTAAAATTGCTACACCGAGAAGAAATGCAGATGTTAAACGGGTATTCATTGGACAAATATATTATACTAAAACAGACATGTGATTACACTTTCAATCAGTTTGGGTGCGTAGATCCTGAGAAATCAGTACCCAGAACAACCACCTCTGGCCGTAATAACGGCCTTGATACGCCTGGGCATTGAGTCAAACAGAGCTTGGATGGTGTGTACAGGTACAGCTGCCCATGCAGCTTCAACACGATACCACAGTGGCTCAAATGGCTCTGAGCACTATGGGACTTAACATCTGAGGTCATCAGTACCCTAGAACTTAGAACTACTTAAACCTAACTAACCTAAGGACATCACACACATCCATGCCCTAGATACCACAGTGCATCAAGAGTAGTGACTGGCGTATTGTGACGAACCAGTTGCTCGGCCACCATTGACCAGACGTTTTCAGTTGGTGAGAGATCTGGAGAATGTGCTGGCCAGGGCAGCGGTCGAACATTTTCTGCATCCAGAGAGGCCCGTACAGGACCTGCAACATGCGGTCGTGCATTATCCTGCTGAAATGTAGGGTTTCGCAGGGATCGAATGAAGGGTAGAGTCACGGGTCGTAACACATCTGAAATGTAACGTCCACTGTTCAAAGTGCCGTCAATGCGAAAAAGAGGTGACCGAGACGTGTAACCAATGGCACCCCATACCATCACGCCGGGTGATACGCCAGTATGGCGATGACTAATACACGCTTCCAATGTGCGTTCACCGCGATGTCGCCAAATAGGGATGCGACCATCATGATGCTGTAAACAGAACCTGGAATCATCCGAAAAAATGACGTTTTGCCATTCGTGCACCCAGGTTCGTCGTTGAGTACCCCATCGCTGGCGCTCCTGTCTGTGATGCAGCGTCAAGGTAACCGCAGCCATGGTCTCCGAGCTGATAGTCCATGCTGCTGCAAACGTCGTCGAACTGTTCGTGCACGTGGCTGTTGTCTTGCAAACGTCTCCATCTGTAGACTCACTGATCGAGACGTGGCTGCACGATCCGTTACAGCCATGCGAATAAGATGCCTGTCATCTCGACTGCTAGTGATACGAGGCCGTTGGGACCCAGCACGGCGTTCCATATTACCCTCCTGAACCAACCGATTCCATATTCTGCTAACAGTCATTGGATCTCGACCAACGCAAGCAGCAGTGTCGCGATACGATAAACCGCAATCGCGATAGGCTAGAATACGACCTTTATCAAAGTCGAAAACGTGATGGTACGCATTTCTCCTCCTTACACGGGGCATCACAACAACGTTTCACCAGGCAACGCCGGTCATGTGCTGTTTGTGTATGTGAAATCGGTTGGAAACTTTTCTCATGTCAGCACGTTGTACGTGTCACCACCGGTGCCAACCTTGTGTGAATGCTCTGAAAAGCTAATCATTTGCATATCACAGCATCTTCTTCCTGTCGGTTAAATTTTGCGTCTGTAACACGTCATCTTCGTGGTGCAGCAATTTTAGTAGCCAGTAGTGTAGTTGGTGGTTGTTCGTATTCATAGCTGCGAATACAGTTCATGCAATCCACGCTTGTTCGTCAACGAACATTGCGTAAGCGGTACGAATAGAGGGGGCTCGTTGCTCTATATACTCGCGACATGGTTTAAGGATCCGCAGTCATGGCCGCGAGCCGCTTTCCGTGCGTCGTGGCAGAGACGCGCCGACCTTGGCGGGCAATGCGGCGCTGTCCTTGGCCGACAGGCTGTGACCGCGAGCTTCCCAGCTCGGCTGCCTTCTTGCAAGTCAGCGGCTCTGCGCACACCGCATGTGCCAAAGCTGCAGAGACTAACCGAAGAAGGTGTTGCACCAGCCGACACAAACTCGCTTGAAGCGCCTCTTGCAGATTACAGACAGACGCTATTCAGAGGCCTGATAGAACACTGGAAACGAGAACGGGAACAGGCAAAATAGAGTGGAAAAATGTTTACCACGAAACAATGCTGCGGTCCCGATGAAACAGTACGTGGTTCCATACTTTATAGGGTTCTGTACCTCAACCAGTAAAAACGGAACACTTATAGGAACACGTGCTTGTTCATCTGCCCGTCTGTCCATCTGTTGAAACCCCTTTTTCTCAGGAAAGGACAGAGGTATCAAGTTAAATATTGTCAGATACTAAGGTTGACTTCTAAGCCGACTCAGTCAAAGGATACGGGTATTTGTGTCAAATATTTTAATATTCGAAAACGCACTCACCAAAACCTACAGATTAACTATCAACATACGTAATTACAGTCGTACGGAATCCTCAGACCCGAAGTTCTACTTACTCTTCTTCGGCTTCCAGTGCCTCTTTTTCGTTAGAGTAAACAAAGTTAACAATGTTTGCCACTCATGCGATGTTATCCTTGTCTTTGGGTTCTGTCATTTCCAAAACACTACAGTCAGTTTTCAGATTGCAAAATGGGAGACGAATGTGTCATAGTCGGTGAACTGTCATCGAAAACAGTGAGTTTTGTCTCAAAATCTGTCCTTGTTTACTGTTAATACAGGCAGTGTAATTTTTTTTCACATGCAGTCGCAGAGAAATTTTGACGAAAGCAATTATTTAGCATAAAAATAGAGCTGCACGAGGCAGTTGACGCAAAAACGAAGACAGTAAACGGAAATTTACTATGGATTTTGCATTACTAAACCAACACAGTCGATGATAATTAAGAATATTGATAAAATTACGGCAATTTTTGAGTGTAATGTTTTCGCGCTAGGGAGGAAGCGTATGAGTACGTTACATCGTTCAACATCAAATTCTTTTAACACGAAATATTATTCTTGTTCTCTCAGTTTCATTTTAAATATTTACCACTGTAATTCAGATGCAACATAAACAACAATTTACCTGATGGCTCCACAGTCAACGGAATTCTATGCATCTTGCTTCTTCAATAGCTAGACTCAAATGTAGCCACGATCGATTTTGCAAACATTTGTACTGGCTGCACAGCGTAAAAACCTCTTTCTGCTGTTGTGAAGAATAGAGCAGAAACTATCTTTTTTCTAGATTGCCTCCGATGGCAGTTTGCACGAAATCGCGAACTTCACCATGTGCTGCTAGCTTGTGTGATGACTGTGTAGGGAACGAAAGTCCACCGAGTTTACTACACGTTGTTTACCCCACTGACTCTTCCTAGCGATATGGTGAAGTCGTAAGACCAGAATCGCCTTTGGGAGGAGCGGTGTTCAAATTCCCGTCCTGCGATCCAGTGGTTTCCATAAAGTTTAAAGGAAAGTGGCCCTTCTGTAGCCGCAACGTTGACTACTGGTGACGTGATTGTGAAATGGAAACAAGAAGTAACAACCACAGCTAAACTATACAGAAGAGCCAGAGAAACTGGTACATCTCTCCAATATCGCATAGGGCCCCAGCGAGCATGCCGAAGTGCCACAACATGACGTGGAATGGATTCATCTAGTGTCTGAAGAAGTGCTGGAGGGAATTGACACAATGAATCCTGCAGGCCTGTCCGTAAATCCGTAAGAGTACGAGGGATGAGATTTCTTCCGAACAGCACGTTGCAAGGCATCTCACATATGCTCAATAATATTCATGTCTGGGGAGTTTGGTGGTCAGCGGAAATTTTTAAACTCAGAAGAGTGTTCCTAGAGCAATTCTAGACGTGTGGGGTGTCGCATTGTCCTGCTGGAATTTACCAAGTCCGTTGGAATGCACAATGGATATGAATGGATTCAGGTGATCAGACAGGATGCTTACGTACGTGTCACTTGTCAGAGTAGTATCTTGACGTATCTGGGGTCCCACATAATTCCAACTGGACACGCTCCACACGATCACAGAGCCTCCACCAGCTTGAACAGTTCCCTGCTGACATGCAGGGTCCACGGATTCATGAGGTTGTCCCCATACCCCTACACGACCATCCTCTCGATACAATTTGAAACGAGACTCGTCCGATCAGCCAACATGTCTCCAGTCACCAACAGTTCAATGTGCGTGTTGACCGCCTCACGCGAACCGTAAAGCTTTGTGTCATGCAGTCATCAAGGGTACATGAGTGGGCCTTCAGCTCCAAAAGCCCGTATAGATGGTGTTTCATTGAATAGTTCGTAGGCTGACACTTGTTGATGGCCCAGCACTGAAATCTGCAGCAATTTGCGGAAGGATTGCACTTCTGTCAAGCTGAACGATTCTCTTCAGTCGTCGTTGGTCTCGTTCTTGCAGAATCTTTTTCCGGCCAAGGTGATATCATGGATTTGATGCTTTACTAGATTCCTGACATTCACGGTACACTGGTGGAATGGTCGTACGGGAAAATCCCCACTTCATCGCTACCACGGAGATGCTGTGTCCCATCCCCAAGTCCGACAGCTATAACACGACGTTCAAACTCACTTAAATCTTGACAACCTGCCATTGTAGCAGCAGTAACCGATCTAACAACTGCGCCAGACACTTGATGTCTTATATCGGCGTTGCGACGGGTACGCCGCATTCTGTCTGTTTACATGTCTCTGCATGCCTGTATCAGTTTCTTTGGAGTTTCAGTGTAAAACAAGGCAGACAGGAGCCGTCCAGCATTACAGAGGGTGGTTGTAAAAAGTCACACGAAATCAGCGGAAGGTATCACTCGTCAGTTACAAAGTGCCGCCAGAAATCTAACTAGCAAAATGCCTGTCCATAGGGAGTAACAAGAATAGAGCACAGTGGGTGAGCAGCACCTCGTAAACCACAAATTTCGGCAGTCAGTGCTATGCGACACTTGACTGATTAAACAGCAACGCCACTGGACTGTTGATGGCTGGGAACGAGTGATGAATCGAGCTATACCCTGTGGCAATCCGATGGAAAGATTTCGGTTTGGTAAATGCCTGGGGAACATTACCTGTCATCATGCGTCCGGGAGGGGGTGTTCGGTGTGGGGGTGGGTTTCATGGTTAGGATGTGGTGCCCTTATTGCGCATAAACAAATACTAAATGCGGAAGGGAATGAACAGTCCTGCGTACATTAGAGGGACAGTTTAGAGACATTGATTGTTTGCGTCAGCGTGACAGTGCATCTGTCATAAAGCACCATCTGTGAAGCAATGGTTTGTGGACAGTAATATTCATAAAATGGATTGGCCTGCCCACAGTCCCGACCTCAATCCGACGGAATTCCATCGACTTTGCTCCAGACCCCAGCCTTCTGTTTCAACTTTTGAACGTGAATGGATAGTTATTCCTCCACAGGCATTCATACACCTCATTGAAAGTGTCCCCAGCAGACTTCAAGCCACCATAAAAGTAAAGGGCGGACGCAGCCCATATTCAAGTCGAATAGTAGATATCCGGATTCTTTTGATCAGATAGCATAAACTGTAACAGTAATGATGTTCCATAAGAAGTGTATCAAATTGATATAGTTTCAGTCACAATAAGCTGGACGTAAGCTTAAGCTCAATAAGTAACAATAAAACAAAACTGCTTCATCGACTATGAACAATACATCAAATTTGTGACTGTTAGATCTAATGAGTTTCGCGTTGAGGGACCTGTACTCACGCAGGTCAATATTAGAATGTCATGAGTAAAATTTACTAAATTTGCTGATATAGTAGCTTTCAGTTTCGCAATTCGGGATCTTTTGGGACAAAGCTATTGAACTAGCCTTTTTAACACGAAGGTTTGTTGTACCAGAGCCTGTATTCAGATACAGGAGAAGCATCGTTATACACTGTTGACGCATAGTGTAATGACGATCTCGTCGATATGAGTACTGTTGAACGTTTCCCATTACGTCGTGGTGCATAAGAAGATGGCTGACTATCATGGGGGTAGATAACAACTTTCTAGAGTTGCAAAAAAACATGATCGGGGTTTTTAGAACCAAGCAGTGTATCTCTGTCGTAAAAGAGCAGTCGAGCCAAATGTAATGCAATATTCAAGCCACACCAACGAAAAAAATGGTTTGCTGCTGTTGCCATAAATATCGATGATGAAAGAACCGATAGTTGAAGTTTTGCCGCAAACAGCAAGCCCACTACATTGTGATGACTTCGTGATGCCGTTTTATACGTTAAATTTGAGTTATGTAGTGAAAGTCTTCATGATAAGCGACAATCTTCGCAGTTTTACGATGTGGGGTAGCACGAGAGTTTAATGTAGCGGTTACAGCGAGAAATAAGGGACAAATGAGTCTTGGAAAATCGTTGCCAACAGGTGGTAATAATCAGGTGATTCGACCATGTGAATGTTGCAGTCGCGTTTGAGAGTGCCACGCTGTATCTATTTTTGCATTTCCCTTCTGCGTCACAGTTTGTGAAGATGCCTGTATTGCGGCGCACCTCATCACCCTGACGAGAATTTGATCTACGGTAGGAAATGTATGTCTGCTGTTGTCAAAACGGACCAATAGGGAGAACGTGAGGGCACTGTCACTCCTTTTTAAGGAAGAAACGACCCGGTGATTACCTTGCGCAAGCATATTATTTGCGACAGAATTCGAGCTTCGGAGCAGTAAAATTCTGGAATGATATGTTGAATGCGCTTCAGCAATCGATTCATGCCAACTCGGCAGAAAAGGCATTGGCAGTCTGCCCTCGGGTGCGAATTCGCGATGGGCTGTGTTCTGCATGTCAATGGACACTATGATACTCTACTTCTCTTTGGCATTTTAGCTCGAGACGAATTTCAACTTACCTACCTCTAAGAGCGAAAGAGTCATATTACTAACATCATCTTTCGTTGTCTGTATGGGTTTGGCAAGCCTGTAACTATTCTGCGGAGCCATTGAACGTAAGGTAACTTCCATACGTCATAAGCTTTATAAAATGAATGCCTTTATTACAGATTCAAGGTAGCAGGTCTATAATGTAGGACAATACATTGAATAGACTGTTGAACGTGTGCCAGTATGTACAGGGTGCTCCGAAACAATCTGAAAAGCTTGCAAGTTTGTCGCAGGGTAGGTTGTAATAATTGTTAAGAAAAAACTCGATACGTTGCGCCGTTTTAAGTTTAATTAGGTTTAAAGTTAGCCAATCAGGTCGTCGCGCGGGCAAATTCAAGCAGCCTGCCAGAGACAGTATTGCCAAAAATGTTCTTTTTGCTTCCCTCAGACCAAACAAGATAACCTTGCTACCGTCCATTGTCCAATTGTCGTATCGCCCTCTTGTTAGGTTAGAAGAAACCAAATAAAGGACACTTTTGACAGCACCACTCTGCATGGTGCTTGAATTTGCGCGCGCAACGACCTTATTGGCTAACTGCACTGCTAATTAAATCGGAAACAGTACAACATATAGAATTTTTTTCTTAACAATTATTTCTCAGCACAATCTACCCTGCAACATCCTTAAAAGCTTTTCAGACTGTTTCCGGCCAACCTGTATATACTGTTAGCAAACGATACATTCCCACGAGGGAAGTGAGACATACCTTCCATTGTTCCCCTGCCTTTTTCCTTTCCCTATATACCATCGTTGGAACTTGAATAGTGGCAAATAGTTTTTTTGCACCTTATACAAAATAGATAAATATTTAAAACTTTTACTATTCTCCAGTCACCAACGTTGTGTGTAAACCGTTGCCAGTGATATGGAATTAGCAGCGCCAGTTGTGTTAATTGACTGAGAGGAGTGGTCTATAGCCCAATAAATTTCTGTAACAGTTCTGAAGCGAATGCCACAAAGAAGTGATTCCTCCATTTTAAGAATCGAACTGAAGTCTCAAAGGCTTAAGTTCAAGGAGTGGGGTGGGTGGTACAGCATTTCCTAGCTTCATCGCTCGAACAAATCAGTCACAACTTGCGCCATATGCGCCCAAGTATTGTCGTGAAAAATGATGAGTGAATATGCCGCTGGGTTCTTTCTCTAAGCTGGTTGCGAGCTGCTTCCCGAAAACGAACAGCATAGAGAAAGAAGCAGCGACAATATCAGCAGGAACCTCACATAATTTTGCAGGACAAGGCTCGGGTGCATATAGCGCAAGTTGTGGCTGATTCGTTCGATCGATGGGGCTGGGAAGTGCTGTACCACCCACCACCACTCCCCGGACTTAAGCCCTTGTAACCTCGTCGCGATTCTTAAATTGAAAGAAGCACTCCATGATATTCGCTTCAGAACTGTTACAGAGATTCGTCGGGCAATGGACAGATCAGTTCGAACTGTCAACACAGGATTATCCTACAACTTCCACATCGCTGGTGACTTGTTATTCACAATGCTGGTGGCCACTTTGAAGGACAGCAAAAGATTGAAACACGTATCCATTTGAGTAAGATGTAAATAAATAGTTGCCACTATTAAAGTTCCAGCCTTCGTAACTGGCCATTCTTCGTGACTTAAACTGACGAGTAATTGCATTAGAGACAGCTGTAATGGAGATAGAGAACGCGCTCCTGTCGCCGAGGGTCCTGGAACAGTTAGATGTGTTTCGCGATTGGGGTGTCGTCAGACGCATGGAACCCTCCACATGCGAGATCGTGTACACACAGGTCTTTTCACGTGCCACCATATCAAGGGTGTACAGGTTGCGCCTCCATTCGCGGAAAACTGACGCCGCGAGAGTCAAATGCCGCAGGAAACTTTATATTGATGACAGGGCTGACCATCGAGTATCGCGGATTGAACCACCACTGGAGGATCAAAGTATTAAAAGAAAGCCACATCTACTAATGGGCAGTGGTTCACATTGGTACATGCTTTTCTTAGCAACATAAGAGTACCTAAAAACACACTGGAGACAATGCATCCTACTTGTCAACTGGCCGTATGGTGGAAATACACTCCTGGAAATTGAAATAAGAACACCGTGAATTCATTGTCCCAGGAAGGGGAAACTTTATTGACACATTCCTGGGGTCAGATACATCACATGATCACACTGACAGAACCACAGGCACATAGACACAGGCAACAGAGCATGCACAATGTCGGCACTAGTACAGTGTATATCCACCTTTCGCAGCAATGCAGGCTGCTATTCTCCCATGGAGACGATCGTAGAGATGCTGGATGTAGTCCTGTGGAACGGCTTGCCATGCCATTTCCACCTGGCCCCTCAGTTGGACCAGCGTTCGTGCTGGACGTGCAGACCGCGTGAGACGACGCTTCATCCAGTCCCAAACATGCTCAATGGGGGACAGATCCGGAGATCTTGCTGGCCAGGGTAGTTGACTTACACCTTCTAGAGCACGTTGGGTGGCACGGGATACATGCGGACGTGCATTGTCCTGTTGGAACAGCAAGTTCCCTTGCCGGTCTAGGAATGGTAGAACGATGGGTTCGATGACGGTTTGGATGTACCATGCACTATTCAGTGTCCCCTCGACGATCACCATAGGTGTACGGCCAGTGTAGGAAATCGCTCCCCACACCATGATGCCGGGTGTTGGCCCTGTGTGCCTCGGTCGTATGCAGTCCTGATTGTGGCGCTCACCTGCACGGCGCCAAACATGCATACGACCATCATTGGCACCAAGGCAGAAGCGACTCTCATCGCTGAAGACGACACGTCTCCATTCGTCCCTCCATTCACGCGTGTCGCGACACCACTGGAGGCGGACTGCACGATGTTGGGGCGTGAGCGGAAGACGGCCTGACGGTGTGCTTCATGGAGACGGTTGCGAATGGTCCTCGCCGATGCCCCAGGAGCAACAGTGTCCCTAATTTGCTGGGAAGTGGCGGTGCGGTCCCCTACGGCACTGCGTAGGATCCTACGGTCTTGGCGTGCATCCGTGCGTCGCTGCGGTCCGGTCCCAGGTCGACGGGCACGTGCACCTTCCGCCGACCACTGGCGACAACATCGATGTACTGTGGAGACCTCACGCCCCACGTGTTGAGCAATTCGGCGGTACATCCACCCGGCCTCCCGCATGCCCACCATACGCCCTCGCTCGATGTCCGTCAACTTCACATACGGTTCACGTCCACGCTGTCGCGGCATGCTACCAGTGTTAAAGACTGCGATGGAGCTCCGTATGCTACGGCAAACTGGCTGACACTGACGGCGGCGGTGCACAAATGCTGCGCAGCTAGCGCCATTCGACGGCCAACACCGCGGTTCCTGGTGTGTCCGCTGTGCTGTGCGTGTGGTCATTGCTTGTACAGCCCTCTCGCAGTGTCCGGAGCAAGTATGGTGGGTCTGACACACCGGTGTCAATGTGTGCTTTTTTCCATTTCCAGGAGTGTATTTTACAGTAGAGAATTTGAATATGAGAGTTAATGGGACCGTAAGACATCTGCCATTTTCTATCACCGGCGGGTGGTACAGGAACATATTCCCCGATGATTTACATCCATTTGTTCACGTGTAGCACCCCGCGGAAGACCTGCGCATTGAGCACTGTAATGCACCATCCTATTGTCTCCGAAGTCCGTATGAGTTGTTTTGGAAACTTTCATCGGCAAGAGTAGGCTTTTGTCGCCTGCATATCCCCTGAGCCCCAACCATATTGAACTTATTTGGGCTCCACAGAGCAAGAAATTGATGGCTTTGACCCAGTTTCAAAGAGCTGCGAGCCGTGGTTGAGAGATCACGGATCTATATGTCATCTTAACCCATTCGATGCTCACGGAATTCATGCTTAGTCGCACTGCCGTCGTCGTTATGGTGAAAGGAAGCTCTGCATCGTGCTAGTTGTGTTGGCCTACTTAAGAGTTCTGATCAGCGTGTTTCTGTGCTGTCGGAGGCGATGGCCATAAGCGTTGCTACCTCTAGCGAGAGTTAGAACTGATAAACGTTCATTGCCACCTCCAACACGTTAGTCTGAGTGTGCAACTGTGTTTGATTATGATTCAGTCTTTGTTGCTACCACAATGCGTGTGAACTTACGACATCATTTGATGTTGACAGCTTGAGAGCCTTTTCACTGGAGCTGTAAAGCTAGATAAGCTGGCATTACATTGGACAAATAGTTATTTACTTGATATGACTGCATTAAACGTAATACGCTCTTGCTTTCCCGCGACCTGAGAATCACCCATTCATCTTACAGAATATTTTACAGATTACTGAATTCAAACAGCGGTATTTCTTGGTTCACGGTCAGAAGCAACTATCAGAAATGCACGTCAAGATAAATGCCAGAAACGTTAGGACTTTTAGTCACGCGTTTTTGCCATTTAAGCCAGAAAGTCACTAACCCTTACTCTACTGTAGAATTTCTGCAAGGAAACTGCTCTTTGACCATCAGTTTCACTGATACTGTAATTATACCTGCAGTGTGATTAATCAACCAGTAGAACTCATTAAATGGATATACTGTTCATTTAGACTGCGGAATATCAACATTTTATAAAGAAATAAACATAAAGAACTTACAGTTCCGTAGTTGCTGGTACTCTTAATGTTTCCTTTTTTAAGAAAAAACTGAGCCACGGCAGTTTTTCGAAAGATGACCTGAACCCCATGTGAAGTACCTTGACTGAATGTGTCGTCAACGTGAAGTATTTGGAGAAACACTCGGGAGACAGGAGCAGGTGACGAAGAGTCTTGGACATTAGCTGGGAAGCTATAAGAAAGCACAGCAAACTAAATCCAGACGGCCTCGCCAGAATCCAGGTGCAGATCCTCCTGTTTTCAAGTTCGTTGTTCTGCAGTAGCGCCGCGTCGGCACGCTCAGAAAGCTGTATAGTTCTCGTCAGTCTCGCTGATCAATGCTGTCGCAGCTAATGGTTGTTGTGGGATTCGAAACTATGAGTAGGGAAGGCTCTGCTAACGTGTGTTAGCAAAGATCTTACAGAGAAAATAACTGATTAAATGTAGTGATGTTTCGAGAAACAAATCGTCATTGCTGGCCATTACAATCAGAACGCCAGGGATGATAGTAGATAATGAAATTTTACTTAATGTGTGTATAGAGTACAGTAAGAAAAACGCACGATAAAATTTGTAGTTAATTATTAACCATACAGATAGAAAAAAATAGTGCACAAAATTGCCACATCTAGCAGCAACCGTGGCTCTAATGTGGATGGACATTGAGGCGAACTGAGCTGAAATGACACATACATGTGATTCCTAGCTGTTTTGCTCTCCAGTGTGTTTAAAAAAGTGCCGAATACTTTGAGAGGTCGCATTACTCATAGAAACAAGAAAAAAATCCCAATAAACATGGGTCCAGAAGCGCATTCTTTCCGAGATAAACATGAATTTATGGCAAGCACCTCATCTCCTACCTTCCATACTTCACATTATGTCGTGAACGTCGAATAAGACAAAAGTTACCAGAACCAGAAGTCAGAAATGCACTTTTGTGGAGCTAACAGCCAGTAAACGGCAGCCTGGTTGGCAAAGAGCATGCGGAAGTCGAAAACCCTGAAGAACTGGTCACAATAATTTTTGAGGCCCCGACAATCATTCGCATCACTCTAGGGACTGAAACCTGCGCCATTCTTCAATTTTTTGTAGGTTATTCCGCAAAATCGACAGTACTTTCTTATAGACAACTCCATCATCTGCGAACAGCCTTAAGGTGCTTCAGGTCCTTTCTGCTTTCATTTACATATATTGTAAAGAGTAACTGTCCTACAACACTTCCTGGGGGAACTCAGAAAATTGCATTTTCATCTGTCGATTTTGTTCCGTTAAAATCGACGTGTTGACTTCTGTCTGCAAGGAAGTCTTGAATCCAGTCGCAAATCTTCTCCGGTACTCTGTACGTTCGTACCTTTTTTCACTAAACGACAGTGAGGGACGGTGTCAAATGCCATCCTGAAGTCAAGGAACACGGCATTAACCTCTGCGCCGTTGTTTACACTCTTCAGAGCACTGGATCTCATGGACGAACAGGTCTCTGTTACGGAATCCATATTGATTTTTACAGAGGAGATTTTCGTTCTCCAAAAACGTCGCAATTCTTCTGTATAAAACATTTTCCGTAATTCTACAACAGATTGACTTCAGTGGTATAAGCTCATAGTATTGTACATCTCTTCTTACGACCCTTCTTGGAAAGTGGAATGACCTACGCTTTTTTCCAGTCGCTAGTTTCTCTTCATTGCTCCTCCGAGGAACGATAATCTGCTGCTACAAGGGGAGCGAGTTCTTTCGCTTAATCTTTGTAGACCCTCATGGATATCTCGTCTGGTCCTGATTCCTTTCCACTACTAAGCAATTTTAGTTTCTTTTCCATTCCGCAATCGGTTATCTCAATATCTGCCATTTCAACGTTCGTACGACGATTTGGAAGGAGGGACCGTACTACGATCTTCCGCCGTGAAACAGACGGTATTTCCGTCTTCTCTCTGTTATCTTCCGTTTAGTTGCCAATTGGTCACTGCGCGACTGAATAGATGATTTCGAACCTCTTACTGATTTTACGTAAGACCAAAACCCCTTAGTGTTTTTACTCACATCGACTCAGTCAGTGAATTCTTGTGTCATTATTCTCCTTCGTTCAGCTTTTGTTTGTCTCCTAGGCCTACTTCTCTTGAATCTGTGATACTCTAGTTATTTATCTTGCAGTTTTCTAACATAGCTGTTAAACCATGGTGGGTCTATCCCTTAAGACCTTGCTTGGAACATACTTATCTAAGGCATTCTGAATGATGCTTTTGAATTTTTTCCATTTGTGCTCCACACCTTGTATCTCAGCACTGAGTATTTTATGTTGACTACTCACATTCTGCAATTTGTATCTTGTCAATATCACAAGTGGAGTACATTACTGCAGTACTGTTTTTGAAATGGGGCTTATTACATTAAAAATTTAATAGCATAATCGTTCTTCTGTCGTTGTTGTTGTTTTCTTTAGGCAAAAGACTAGGTTGATGCAGCTCTCCACACCAGTCAATCTCTCCTACATCTACATCTACCTGATTACTCTGCTATTTACAATAAAGTACCTGGCAGAGGGTTCAATGAACCACCTTCAAGCTGTCTCTCTACCGTTCCACTCTCGAACGGTGCCCGGGAAAAACGAGCACTTAATTTTTTTTTGCGCGAGCCATGAATTCTCTTATTTTATCGAGATGATCATTTGTCCCTATGTAGGTGGGTGCCAACAGAATGTTATCGCAATCGGAGGAGAAAACTGGTGATAGAAATTTCATGAGAAGATCCCGTCGCAACGAAAAACGCCTTTCTTTTAATGATTGCCATTCCAATTCACGTATCATGTCTGTGGCACTATCTCCCCTATTTCGCGATAGTACAAAACGAGCTGCCTTGATTTGTACGTTTTCTATGTCATCCGTCAGTCCCACCTGATGAGGACCCCACACCGCACAGCAGTACTCCAGAATAGGGCGGACAAGCGTGGTATAAGCAAGCTCTTTAGTAGACCTGTTGCACCTTTTCAGTTTTCTGCCAATGAATCGCAGTCTTTGGTTTGCTCTACCCACAGCATTATCAATATGATCGTTCCAATTTAGGTTATTTGTGAGTGTAATCCCTAAGTATTTAGTTGAATTTACGGCCTTCAGATTTGTGTGACTTATCACGTAAACGAAATTTAGCGATTTTATTTTAGTTCTCATGTGAATAACTTCACAATTTTCTTTATTCAGGGTCAATTTTCACTTTCCCACCATACAGATATCTTATCTAAATCATTTTGCAATTAGTTTTGGTTATCTGCAAACAGTCTAAGACGGTTACACAGATTGTCTCCTATGTCGATGTTACAAAAAGGTACGGCCAAACTTTCAGGAAACATTCCTCACACACAAATAAAGAAAAGATGTTATGTGGACATGTGTCCGGCAACGCTTAATTTCCATGTTGGAGCTCATTTTAGTTTCGTCAGTATGTACTGTACTTCCTCGATTCACCGCCAGTTGGCCCAATTGAAGGAAAGTAATGTTGAGTTCGGTGCTTGTGTTGACATGCGACTCATTGCTCTACAGCACTATCATCAAGCACACCAGTACGTAGCAACAACAGATTAGTGTTCATCACGAACGTGGTTTTGCAGTCAGCGCAATGTTTACAAATGCGGAGTTGGCAGATGCCCATTTGATGTATGGATTAGCACGGGGCAATAGGCGTGGCGCGGTACGTTTGTCTCGAGACAGATTTCCAGAACGAAGGTGTCCCGACAGGAAGACGTTCGAAGGACGAGGCAATTCTTCGTGCAGTTGAAGATAACACTAATGTCAGCGTCAGAGAAGTTGCTGCTGTACAAGGTAACGTTGACCACGTCACTGTATCGAGAGTGATACGGGAGAACCAGTTGTTTCCGTACCATGTACAGCGTGTGCAGGCACTATCAGCAGCTGATTGGTCTCCACGGGTACACTTATGCGAATGGTTCATCCAAAAATGTGTCAATCCTCATTTCAGTGCAAATGTTCTCTTTACGGATGAGGCTTCATTCCAACGTGATCAAATTGTAAATTTTCACAATCAATATGTGTGGACTGACGAGAATCCGCACGCAATTGTGCAATCACGTCATCAACACAGATTTTCTGTGAACGTTTGGGCAGGCATTGTTGGTGATGTCTTGATTGGGTCCCATGTTGTTCCACCTACGCTCCGTGGAGCACGTTATCATGATTTCATACGGGATACTCTACCTGTGCTGCTAGAACATGTGCCTTTACAAGTACGACACAACATGTGGTTCATGCACGATGGAGCTCCTGCACATTTCAGTCGAAGTGTTTGTACGCTTCTCAACAACAGATTCGGTGACCGATGGATTGGTAGAGGCCGACCAATTACATGGCCTCCACGCTCTCCTGACCTCAACCCTCTTGACTTTCATTTAAGGGGGCATTTGAAAGCTCTTGTCTACGCAACTCCGGTACCAAATGTAGAGACTCTTCGTGCTCGTATTGTGGACGGCTGTGATACAATACGCCATTCTTCAGGGCTGCATCAGCGCATCAGAGATTCCATGCGACGGAGGGTGGATGCATGTATCCTCGTTAACGGAGGACATTTTGAACATTTCGTGTAACTAAGTGTTTGAAGTCACTCTGGAACGTTCTGTTGCTGTGTGTTCCCATTCCATGATTAATGTGATTTGAAGAGAAGTAATAAAATGAGCTCTAACATGGAAAGTAAGCGTTTCCCGACACATGTCCACATAACATATTTTCTTTCTTTGTGTGTGAGGAATGTTTCTTGAATGTTTGGCCGTACCTTTTTGTAACACCCTGTAGATCAGGAATACTAGAGAGCCTACAACACTAGCTTGGGGAACGCCAGATATTACTTCTGTTTTACTCGATGACTTTCCGTCTATTACTACGAACTGTGATCTTTCTGACAGGAAATCACGAATCCAGTCTCATGACTGAGGCGATATTCCACAGGCACGCAGTTTGGCTAGAAGACGCTTGTGAGGAACGGTGTCGAAAGCCTTCTGGAAATCTAAAAATATGGAATCAATTTGGCATGCCTTATCGATAGCACTCATTACTTCATGAGTATAAAGAGCTAATTGTGTTTCACATGAATGATATTTTCTGCATCCGTGCTGACTATGTGTCAATAAATCTTTTTTTTTTCGAGGTACTTCATAATGTTCGAATACAGTATATGTTCAAAACCCTACTGCAAATCGACGTTAGTGAAATGGGCCTGTAATTCAGCGGATTACTCCTATTTCCCTTCTTGGGTATTGGTGTGACTTGAGCAATTTTCCAGTCTTTAGGTACATATCTTACTGTAAGCGAGCGGTTTTATGTAATTGCTAAATATGGAGCTATTGTATCAGCATACTCTGAAAGGAACCTGACTGGTACAGTATCTGGAGCGGAGGCCTTGTCTTTATTAAGTGATTTAAGATGCTTTGCTACGTCGAGGATATCTACTTCTGTGTTTCTCATCTTGGCAGTTGTTCTAGATTGGAATTCAGGAATATTTACTTCGTTTTCTTTGGTGAAGGAGTTTCGGAAAACCGTGTTTAATAACTCTGCTTTAGTGGCACTGTCATCAGTGACTTCACCGTTGTTATCGCGCAGTGAAGGCATTGATTGCCGGCCAGAGTGGCCCAGCGGTTCTAGGCGCTTTAGTCGGGAACCGCGTCGTTGTTACGGTCGCAGGTTCGAATCCTGCCTCGGGGATGGATGTGTGTGATGTCCTTAGGTTAGTTAGGTTTAAGTAGTTCTAAGTTCTAGGGGACTGATGACCTCAGATGTTAAGTCCCATAGTGCTCAGAGCCATTTGAACCATTTGTCTCGCGAGGCTCATCGCTAAGAGACTTAAAAGCCATCGTTAGAATCCAGATTCTTTCTAACTTGTCTTCAGAACCTGACTGATTATTGTCCTTTCCTGTGCTGCTATTTAATTGTCCAGTTTATTGCTTTTATGGTGGTAATCAGAAAGGTCGAGTACATTCACTTCTGATTACGAGAATTATTTTATAGAAGACTCTATTGCTCTCCTCACTGTCAAAGCCTTAAATATAAAAATACTAAATCACATTTTGGAACGGTTTCTGCATTAGCCTGTAGCTAGGCACTTCCCTCTCTAGAACTAATAAACATCTCTAATACTGACTGTAGCTGCTGTAAGAAAACATTATATAATACAATTTTCAGTTCTACTATTGCTGTATTTCGGGTCAGTGACCTTTCGAAAGAAATCTCCTCAGTAATTACCTTAAGAGATTTAGAGAAACTACACAAAATTTTTACCTGGACGCAGGACTAGATGTGAACCCATCTCCTGTCGAAATCAAATTCAGTGTGCTAAAAACTATGCCATCTTACTCTGTTACTTGGACGAGTTTCGACAGCGAGATCGTTTGAAGGAGAGCGTTTCCTCATATACGACAAACGTCAAGAAGGACCTGTCTTTATTATTAAATGCGGAGAGATGTAAGCAATTAGTTAGAATTACTTGGAGAAGCCACTGGACGTGCGAAATTAAATGACTGAAACGGAAATTTAACTAACGCTTTTTATTTATGGATTCTTTCGTCGCTTCTAGATATAACAATTTCATATTGAGGGTTGAATAACACTTCAACGCTTTTTAGGCTGGGAGTGCAACGTGTTGTAGCCAAACTGACCAGCTCATCGACACTTCACAAGAGTGTACTAAAGTTCATATGGCCAATGTAGTTTCTGAGGTTTGCTCTTTCATTGTACTTAAGGCGAAGTGCTGACGTACCCATTTGTATTAATACTGCCATAAGAAACTTCCAAGAGAGAACCGTAAATGTAAATGTTGTTTGGCATTTTAGCGTGGGATATTCCACGGGGTGGATTCAGGACAGTATGTTCTTCCTTCCAGGCCCATTTCGCTGCAGATATGTGTGAGTAGTTTCATATGTGTACGTGTAGAGTGTGAGTGTGTGTAATGGATACGTGTATCGTGTAATGTTACGTTTGTACTGTATGATGATGACGAGAAGAGAAGGAAGAGGTTGAAACTGGGTGCCGACACAAGGCCTGTCATCTCGAACAGCAGCAAGATGGTCGCTGAGTTTAATGGCCCCATCCGACTGACGGATCACTATCAAGTGTCACATGTCCATTTTATTTATTTATTGTTCCGTGGGACCAAATTAAGGAGAAGTCTCCATGGTCATGGAACGAGTCAATACATGAAATTATAACACGTTATTAGAAACAGATAAAATGAAACATAAAAAAAAACATATTCAGGTGACAAGTCGTAAGTTTAAATAAAGGAAATCAACAACTGGAATTTGCTTAATTTTTGAGCTATTCCAGGAGCTCCTCGACAGAATAGAAGGAGTGAGCCATGAGGAAACTCTTCAGTTTAGACTTAAAAGAGTTTGGCCTACTGCTAAGATTTTCGAGTTCTTGTGGTAGCTTATTGAGAATGGATGCAGTAGAATACTGCGCTCCTTTCTGCACAAGAGTCAAGGAAATGCATTTCACATGCAGATTGGATTTCTGCCTAGTATTAACAGAGTGAAAGCTGATAACTCTTGGAAATAGGCTAATATTGCTAACAACAAACGACATTAAAGAAAATATATACTGTGAGGGCAATGTCAGAATTCCAGAATATTGAATAGGGGTCGACAAGAGGTTCTCGAACTTACACCACATATAGCTCGAATAGCCCGTTTTTGAGCCAAAAATACCCTTTTTGAATCAGAAGAATTACCCCAAAAAATAATACCATAGGACATAAGAGTATGAAAATATGCGAAGTAGACTACTTTTCGTGTTGAAGTGTCACTTATTTCAGATACTGTTTTAATGATAAATAAAGCAGAATTTAGTTTCTGAACAAGTTCCTGGACATGGGCTTTCCACAACAGCTTACTATCTATCCGAACGCCTAGGAACTTGAACTGTTCCGTCTCGCTTATAATATACCCATTCTGTCTGATCGAAATATCGGTTCTTGTTGAATTGTGAGTTAGAAACTGTAAAAACTGAGTCTTCCTGTGATTTAGCGTCAAATTATTTTCCACAACCCACGAACTTATTTCATGAACTATATTATTTGATACTGTTTCAATATTACACACAAGATCCTTCACTATCAACCTGGTGTCATCAGCAAACAGAAATATTTTTGAATCGCCTGTAATACTTAAGACACTACGGAGTGGTTTGGAATTTAGTCCAGGACATTTGCGCAAATGCAGGTGATCAGGAACTTTACGCCACCACCTCTTCTACTCTTGCCGGCCAAGAACTGACAGTAAAAATTTCGTCCACCATCAAGATTCGAACTGGTTTACCTCGAAGTCGATCGCCGCCGCAAGGCGTGCGTAAGCGACCTCATCTACAGAGTAGAGGAATAAACGTCGATGAAACGAAAAGAAAATGTAAGTTGAGTAAATACGAGTGCATGAAAAATAAGAGTAAAGAAGTAGGAGGGTCTAACAACCCTACCACAACAAAGGTCAAAAATTAATTATAATTGTAGTGTTGCTCACGCTGCTAAATATTGCATTTTCGGGCAACAACAAAGTTATATTATGTGGCAGGTGTCATTAGAGCACAGTTAATAAAGTCATTTCTAGAAATAATGGATAAACTAGGCACTCATCTTTTCGTGTTTCGCGCGCTGGTCTCGTTGTGAACTCATGGCTCAATCGTCGAAAACCTAGGTAGTGATGATTCCAAGCTCGGATGCAAAGAGGCCTAGGTGTTATTCTGCGATAATGGAAAGTTTTATAGATGTGTTTCATAAACCATTCTTGAAGATTAAACTTTTGCAAGTTAGGACAATGGTGATGTAAAAAAGCAATCAGCACTCCGAATTTAAGTACACTTCTTTTTTATTACTTTTGTTGCAATATCACGTAACTCGTTCCAAAACATCACTTCACAATATAAAACACACTTGGAAATATCTTCCTCACTGTTAAAGTTCACATTTCATAAACTGACTACAATTTGCGTCTTTTTAACATGACGATCAAAGCTTGACTCTCTAATAACCGCTTACGCGCCCAAAAATCAGAGTTACAAGTACGTCAATGATCATAGTGACAAAAGAAAGAATACACATAAGAATAATATCATTGCAATATATACATATCGATGTATCGAGGTACCTCTACATTAATGAAATCAAATCTGAATGTTGTCACAGAAATATGTTAACTATTTTACAGAAACACAGTAGAATATTGCTGGTATCGAGAGGTTGAGGTGAGGTGCCGTAATGGCTACGTAATTCAAGTACCATTACAAGGGGAATAAGAAAAAGTCTGAGAAAATCAAAATAGATACCTAGCGCTACGCACTGATTGTTAACCCTTTCATACCTGTACTTCTTTTTATGGACTAAAATAACTAACGTTGAAATATTCACAGTTGTAATAAATACACTGATCATTCATTGATTGGCATGCAAAATAACGGTAATAATATTCACTTACACATTGGAATATAGCTAACCAACCACTTCCGTTTGCTCTGGCGGTCACAAGCTGCTGCGCACTGCAACACTGACTTGTTAATATTTTTACAGTGAAGACCAACAGTTGGCAGTACTTTTACATGATAAAAAGACTGAACATTCACAAATGTTTACATGAGGTTTCCACTATGGAATAATATTTCTGTTGTAACTATGAGACAGTAAAATTTAATGTACTCAATTGTAGCCAGTGGGTCCTAAAGGTTAAATGAAAGTAAGTACAATTTTAAACTCCAGAACAGAGCTTGTTTGTTGGTCTGTTCGAACTGTGAAACTTACGTGAGCGACGTAAGTACTCCTATCTCTTTTAGTGTGCACCCTATTCTTATGTCCTGACGTGCTTTCACTCGCGACAGACTTAACGAGCTCAGGAAGTGTCCTTCACAGTGACAAGTGGCGCGGTGAAGACTAGGACGAAACGTCACCATCGCCATAATGCCGCTAATTCGTTTCGGGTACTTGACGACATTGAGAACAGCAATGCACAATTACTTACCTCACCTGCTTCTGCAATCAGCGTCGTGCGAGGCCAGTGACAAGAAAACCAGCTCATGGTAATGCATGTAGACCGCACAAAATCGTTCATCTTAAAATCCATCCGTATCTGACCTGAATTTCCAGACTTGAACCATGAAGGCCTCTGTTTCGCATGGGAAATGAGGAGAGAGGGAAAGTAAGGAACCGAAACTTTGTACACGCATTCTCGTGTAGTGTGAGGTGATCCAGTGCACAGCTTTCGTTTTGCATCTTGTTGAGAGACACACAGCATTCTATTACAGCTATACTCTGGGATTTATTTTCTTCGGCTGTGTGTTTCGCTAGCTCCCTTCAAGTTGTGCCGCGCCAGTTTACCGTTGTTTCAGGTAGTGATGCCGCGTGCGATTTTCACCTACCACCACAAAATAGTCCACGGGTCTTCATTACCCGTGGCAATGCTCTCTTGCCAAATGATACAGCCATTTTAAGGTCAGAGATGAAATTCGGCTTTAGTTTACTTGTAAATAGCTCTGTGAATGCATGATGGCAATGATATACTTTGCTTGTGGCGTATTTTTATGCAACGATTTCAACATCATATACGCATCTACAGTTTACCGTAATTGTTTTACTTCTTAAAACAAGCCCATCACACAGGTGAATTACTACACTCAGAGAATTTCTCTCGAGATGTCTACGAGTAAATATGGGATTTACTACATTTCAGTCTCGACTGTGTGCAGGAGCGGTTCACCCGTTCTTCATAGGAACAAGTGTACCCGGCATTTGGTCTTGACGTTTAGATGTCGCCATATTGCACGTTCTGAAGCTTATTCTTTTTAACTTCTTTAAATCCAAGAAAGACTGAGTGAGACAGATATATAAACTAAGCCATTTTGGTTTACTTAGCAGCCTGATCTGCTACTTTGTGGTACACTGTCTTCAAACTTTTAAAAAAGTCTGAAATTGTCGTATAAACCTGTCCACAATGAAAACCGCCGCCTCTTCCCATGGTTTAAAATTATATGGACAATTTTATCAGCGTATAATACGAAGCGCATATTTCTTCTCTATTGTACTAGACAACCGATATTTCTTAGCTAAGTATAATAAATGTGTAAAGAAAACCCACAATAAAAATAAATTATCACAAATTGTTCATAGCGAGCATGAAAATTGTTTTAGTTAGAGGTTGCACGAGTGGTGATGATAGATATATAGATTCTCTGAACGACAGTCTTTCGTATCAAAATTCACGCGTATACTTTCCTGCTCAAACCTTAAACGCAACTTCTGCTTGGGCCAACTCGCCATGCAGTAGACAGTCCTACCGTTACCGTTATATTCGCAACTAAGTTTCCAAATAGAGTAATTCACACTAATGAGATCTCTGCACCCTGCTTGTCTGTTCATGATGTAATATTCATGACTTGCTCCTTTCAATGCCTAAAGAACAAACCGCAAGTGGCGGTTCTTAGATATTTTAAGCGCATGACTGTGTCTGAGCTTACATTTGACGTCTATGACGTTTCTTGACAGGTGATGACACGAAATAATTTCGACATAAACAATGAAGTATCTTATTTCACAAATAGACTTAATACTTTCTATGGCAAACACGATCCTGTAAAAACTGCCACAGTCAGGAGAAAACTTGCACCATGTCCTAAATGTCACTTCAGATACACTGAGTATCAGAGACGCAGCGCACAGGAAATATAAATGGCACCCGACCTCTCATAACTATCTCGCCTACAAGCAACAACGCAATAGAGTTAGCCTGTGAGAAATGCAAAACTCAGGTACGCTCACTCACTATCTGAAGATTTTCGCAGGTTTTCCGTCTTGTGGAAAAATCTAAGGCCTAAGAACAGGCAAATCCAAATGTACATCTAAACCTCTATTTCCTATTGAGGATCTAAATGAGTACTTCGCCACACCGACATCTTTGCTATCCCATTGCACAAGAGCGAAAACAATCGATTGGTACAAACGAATTTTTTTCTGTACCCATTAAAAGTATTAATACGCTCAAGAAGTCAACTGCACGAATTCGTTCGGCAGCTGCATGTAACGATAATATCTCAGTGAAAATGATCAACTACTCCCCAAAATAACGAAATTTTTAACCATTCTCTAACTTCCAGCATCTTCCCAATACCCTAGAAGCAGGAAGTCATAAAACCATTATCCACAAAGGAATCTACCAAAGAATCCTCTGACTACTGTCCCATTTGCATTAATCTAAAGCTGTAAAATACGTAGTTCACAGTCAGCTTACAAATTACTTAACATCAAATAACCTATTAGATGAATACCAGTCTGGTTTCCGCAAAAAATCGCAGCTCGACGGCTGCTATTATAAAAGTGACTGACGACCTGCAACAAGCTACGGACAAACAAGGAGCGACTATGATGTGTTTTTTGGATTTCAGCAAAGCTTTCGACGCGTCTATTGTGATATTCTGCTTACTAAACCCACAAGTCAAAATTTTCTTCAAGTGCTGTACAATGGTTCCACTCATTCCTTATTTCTCGCCAACAGTGTGTAATGATTGGAACAAAAGGTCGCAATGGAGGAATGTAGTATCAGGTGTGTTACAAGAATCAGTATTTAGCCCATTATTTTTTTCATTTTGTTTTAATTACGCTTCAAATGTTTCCTCCCATTGCAAATACCATTTACACGCTGACGACCTTCAGTTATACCCAAATGCAAGACCAACAAACCCGGGCACAGCCGTTCAGCACGTAAATGCTAACTTACCTGCTTTACCAGAGTGGGCGCAGAACCTAGCTTTGGAACGCATCTAAAACGCATGGCGTCTTAGTAGCTCACAAACGACTTATTACCCCTCAGTTCAGAGAATCTCTTCTACCCTTGATCACAAACGACACAGAAATAACCTTTTCTTCTTCTGCAAAAAACACTAATACGATTTTGGATAATCTCATAGACTGGGCAGAACACACAACTGCAGCATATAAGTAGGTGTCAGTGTTACTCCATTCACTACAGGGATATAAAAAAGTATTCCCTCTCGAACTTAAAAAAAAATTTATAGAGTAAATAATATTCAGAATTCTTGGTTATGGTGATCCTATCCTCACAGCACTTTCGTATGAACGCTTACTCCGTCTGGAACTGGCGATGAATGCTTTTGTGCGATACATTTGTGACGTACACTGTTTCGACCATCTCACTCCTGCCCACGAACGTGTCGATAAGCGTTGAGATTATCATATCCTATGTTTGCTCTATCGCCCTCTCAATCATTGCACTCCATCTTACTTATCTTCAATCCTTACAGCAATATCTGAACAGCTTAGGAGAAATACTCGTTCTCAGTAAAGTAAGAACCTGTCTGTACCACTACATAACACTGTCATGTTCTCTAAATTACTTTTTGTATCAGGAACTCGACCTTGGGACAATATTGCTTAAAATAAAAGATAAATTAAAATCATTTCAAACTTCAAAATAAAGTTAATGGTGCACCTTCTATCACAATAAATATCTCTTCCATTTACTTTTTGCAACTCTCTCTCGTCCCCTACTACTGCTCCCTCCCCTTTCTTTACAGAGTCCTCTGTTAACATTCTATTCATTCCTTACATCGATTACAGCTTTCATTTCAGTCTTCTTTTCTTTCATCACCCCTTCCACTTCTGATACTATTAAACAGGGCTACTAATGAATATTATTCTTAATTCTTCCGTTATTATTATTGGCAATTTTTATTTTTATTAATAATGCAAATTATTATTATTAGTGTTAAGTAATATTTTTTATGATTCTTCTGTCAACTCCTGGTAGAACAATATTATAATAAATGAAAAGCAATACAGTGCTTTTCATTTACTAATATTTTTTGGTGTGTGTTGTTCCTGGCCAGTTGTAGGAGGCAGTCTTAAGGCCCTAATCTGATTGGGCTAACTCTGGCCATAGGAGCGAGACAGCTATCTCTGGACGTAAATAGCATGAGAAACATACCACAATCCATCTAATAACGTAATTTAGATTCCGAATTTATTTGCGAAGAGGTGGAAATTTTCTAGGTCGATAACAACTTCTAGGGGACGAGCAGTAAGGAAACAGTTGGGATCTGAAGAGAAGAACATTTGAACATTGTATAATTATAAATAAATAAATAAAGGCAGGTCTTTAGATGTCGTCGGGGTTGTGGTCATGAGTGACTACAAACTGCCTCAGTTAGAGAAATGTGAGTGAAGACAACGGCTTCGCCGGCTTAAGGAACTTGGATTTATTGGGTTTAAGAAAGATTAAATGAAGTCCAACTGACAGGTATTTTAACCGTGATCATGCCGAACACCATCCCAGTGTCTTAACGACTGAGCCAGCTCTACATCTACATCTACATCTATATCTACATCTATATACATATTCTGCAATCCATAATACGGTGCGTGGCGGAGGGTACCTCGTACCACAACTAGCATCTTCTCTCCCTGTTCCATTCCCAAACAGAACGAGAGAAAAATGACTGCCTATATGGCTCTGTACGAGCCATGATCTCTCTTATCCTATCTTTGTGGTTTTTCCGCGAAATATAAGTTAGCGGCAGTAAAATTGTACTGCAGTCAGCCTCTAATGCTGGTTCTCTAAATTTCCTCAGTAACGATTCACAAAAAGAACGCCTCCTTTCCTCCAGAGACTCCCACCCGAGTTCCTGAAGCATTTCCGTAACACTCGCGTGATGATCAAACCTACCAGTAACAAATCTAGCAGCCCGCCTCTGAATCGCTTCTATGTCCTCCCTCAATGTGACCTGATAGGGATCCCAAACGCTCGAGCAGTACTCAAGAATAGGTCGTATTAGTGTTTTATAAGCGGTCTCCTTTACAGATGAACCACGTCTTCCCAAAATTCTACGAATGAACCGAAGACGACTATCCGCCTTCCTCACAACTGCCATTACATGCTTGTCCAACTTCATATCGCTCTGCAATGTTACGCCCAAATATTTAATCGACGTGACTGTGTCAAGCGCTACACTACTAATGGAGTATTCAAACATTACCTGCCGTGGTCTCTGCCACTGAATTTGAAATATTAAGGAAGGAAGAAAATTTAGGTTCTGACGTCCCGGCAACAACGAGGTCATTAGCGACGGAAAACAAACTCGGATTAGTGAAAGGTGGGTAAAGAAATCGGCCGTGCAATTCCAAAGCAACCATCCGGGGATTTTTCTTAAGCGATTTAGCGAAATCACGTGAAACGTAAATCACGATGGCCGGGAGCGGATATGAATCGTCGTCCTCCCGAATGTGAGTCCAGTATGCTAACCACTAAGGTACGTCGCTCGGTTCCAAAACTTGGAATGGTAGGAGATAATTGGTAGTGGAATATGTGTTATAGTACACCGCATTCTAAAGTATGGAACCCGAAAGGGTACACTGCCATAATTCTATTGGGCGATCGCAACGCTAAAAGTACTAAGTACTACTAGCCGGATAAGAAAACTGGGCCTCTTCTTTAAAAAAAATGGTTCACAGGAGCCTTCGGATAGTTAAAGGTTACTGTCTAGTTGACAAGAGGAACTTCCACATATGTTGAACAACAGAATTTAGACCCAGTTGACGTAGAGCGCGGATCATACTGCATCACTGATTCAAATAAATGATAAGGAAAGTTGGGATATTACTCAGTGCGACAAGGAATAGGTTTTAGATTACCTAAGCTGTCTAAATGAAGCATTAAAACCTGAAACTGAAAATGCTGAGTTTACATGGAAAAATTGCAACACTATAGTACAATACGTTTTCGATAGGTAGGCGTCGAGTGAAGTTGTAAGGAATGAGAAAGACCCGCGGTTCAACAGCATGTTAAAAAGTTTCTCCACAAGCAAAGAA
Organism: Schistocerca gregaria; assembly: GCF_023897955.1. Classification (NCBI taxonomy): domain Eukaryota; kingdom Metazoa; phylum Arthropoda; class Insecta; order Orthoptera; family Acrididae; genus Schistocerca; species Schistocerca gregaria. The sequence continues at coordinate 490,322,086 of NC_064931.1, forward strand.
TACTTCAACAGGAATTAAATGTTGCTGGATCCTTGTAGACAAACAAAAAAGGGCCGAAGGCAATATAAACATAAAGAAAGCCATACATAAAGTATTCAATGAGTTCGAAAGTAAGCCGGCCGCGGTGGTCTAGCGGTTCTAGGCGCTCAGTCCGGAACCGCGGGGCTACTACGGTCGCAGGTTCGAATCCTGCCTCGGGTATGGATGTGTCTGATGTCCTTAGGTTAGTCAGGTTTAAGTAGTTCTAAGTTCTAGGGGACTGATGACCACAGATGTTAAGTCCCATAGTGCTCAGAGCCATTTGAACCTTTTTTTTTTTTTTGTTCGAAAGTAAAATTCTATCTAGCTATTTGACATAAAATCTTTAGAAGTTTTGTTTATACCTTAAGTCAGTAAACGAATCAAACCATGTATCCAGTCGCTCAGTGACCACAATGAAAAGGAAAAGGTGGATGATAGTGTACGCCAAAATACGGAATTCTGTTTTCCGAATTGTCTCGCTGAGGATAAATGTAATACTGATCCTCTCTGGCAACAGTCGCACGAACATCGAAATTACATATATTCAGATAAGTGAGCACGAGATAGTGAACAAAGGAAAAAGGAGAGGCGACAAGATGTGATGGGATACCTACACGACTCTACATAGAGTATGCGAATGAACATGCTCCTCTTCTAGCAGCAGTTTATCGTAGGTCACTGAAGCAAGTAAGCGTTCAAGGTCATTGGGCAAATGCACAGGTCATTCTCGTTTTCAAGAATGGTCGTTGAACAGATGCACACAGCTACTGGCATACATCGGTGACGTCAGTTTGTTGTAGAATTTTCGAACACACTTTACTCTCGCAAATTATTAACTTTCTGAGGACCAAAAATCTCCTGTATAGAAATCGACATGGATTCTGTAGACGCAGCTACTGTAAACCCCAGCTCGCTCTGTTCGTCCACGAGCAGGGTCGCATGGGGGGTAAGCGGGGAAACATTACTCCGGTCCTAACTAAATAGAAATCAAACACAAGTTTTAAAATCTTGCACTATGTTTTGTGTTTTCGCTTTTCATTGCTCATAAGTAGTGCTCAGAAGTCTGAAGTCGGTCGAACTAAATAGCCTGCTGTATGCTCTCCGTTATTTTCTGGTTGTGTAGGAAGTTACGGTTTTGTAACGTTGCACCACATAGTTTTAAGAGCTGTGTTATAATGGAAACGAATGACCTGAATGGAAAAAAGTGTTGCTGTTCTTCATCAGGTTATCAAAAACGAAAAGGCAAAGTTGAAAAAGACAATGTGGCGAAAAGGAAACAGACACTGTTACCCTTCGTGCCACTCGCTAAACCAGCAGTGTCAGGTGATTCAGAAGGAAGTGGCTTCCTTAATTGATATGACCAGTTTCAGGATTCCCCGAGACAAGATACGTCGTTGGTTTGACAATTCCGCTTATAACTGGTTAAGGTGTTATGATGTAGGTACTTACGAACGAACCTCTCGTGCAAAAATTACTGTCATTTTTCAAAATTTTTCAGAAGTTGACTAGCGGGAGAGAAGTTATTTAGAAGTATCTGTTGCGTCGGCGATGCATAAATCGGACCACGTTGATGAAGAGAGAGACAACAGAAGTGTGGCGTTTCCTTTGACGACGAGTGCACAGAAAAAAGTGAAAGTGATAGTATTAGAGCAATCGAAAGAGATAATAACAGTGACAAAATCATTCCAGAAAAAAATGGTTCAAATGGCTCTAAGCACTATGGTACTTAACATCGGAGGTCATCAGTCCCCTAGACTTAGAACTATTTAAATCTGACTAACCTAAGGACATCATACACATCCATGCCCGAGGCAGGATTCGAACCTGCGACCGTAGCAATCGCGCGGTTCCGGACTGAGCGCCTTAACCGCGAGACCACCGCGGCCGGCAGTAAGTAAAGAGAGAAATGTCTGAGTACGTTAAGTTTTGCTCAGCTCTTTGAAAATCAAATAACGTAGTTTACCAGCACATTCATTCATAATTTTTCAAAGGGGACGTTCCATACAGTAGCTTCTTACTCTATAACTGCAGTAGAAACTACTAAGAATTTCGTCTATGATGCCTATTTTATTCGTTCCCATTATGTTCCGCTTACTACAGTTATCATCCATTTACAGCGGTCGATTATACCAGTTACTTTTTGACAGCTATTTACCTTCAACAAATTTTTGTATTTCAGTACCAAACAGTCGTTTTTCGCCCTTTGAGAACCTATATCATTATTTATGCCTTGTAGTTTATTTGCTTATTTCTGGTTAATTCTGGGGTCTGAATTATAGCGACTACTTTCTAATAGTATTCGCGCACTTTTTTGTGCTGTCATTCCATACTGTGCTCTTCCTCCTTGTATACGCTACTTAAATTAGGTCCGTTCGCCAGTTACTTGCAGAAAAATAGACGTTAAGCAGTAGTAAATGACATGAAGTAGAGAGATGTAGTACACTTTCCAGGAAAATTAGTGTCGTATAAGTTTTGCGGTTTTCGTGTTTCCAGATATCCTTGATGGTTGATAGGGCGTTTACGGACAATAAAAGACGGGGCAGCATGTTAATAAATCGGAAACAGCTGAAAGCCACTAGTGACATGTGAGGACTGATGCTATATTGCTAGGTTATTAGGTGTGCATTTCTCCAAGGAGCGAATAACTGGTAACTGTAGCATTTTCTGAGATAACACTACAACATCAGTGTTCCGGACCAAAACTGTAGGAGCCTAGAAACCGTTTACGGTTGTATCTCAGTTCCGCCAGTTTCTGTGATCATAATAAATCTTGGGTTTGGCCACGACCAAAAAGGCGACTCTGACCAGTTTCGGCGGATATGTACGACCGAAAATTCGTATATTATCGCAATTCTGTAGACAGTCATGCCAACCCTTTACAACAGAAATTCCAACGAGCTTATCGCTTTGGGACCAATACTTGCAGTCATCGTCAGGATCACCGCGACGACAGATACATGCCTTCAAGACCCATGATATCGTGTCCATCTACGTACCGATAACATGGATTATTTGTAGAACAGTAGGCTGTGGTGCCTGATATTGGCTGTCGTACTTTACAATTTATGACTCCAAAGCTTCCCTAAAGCTTGTGCGCCTTCATGCTGGAACTACTCGGAACGTCGTCGTTCACGGCATTTTTACAGCGTATGGGGCAATCACTTCTCGGGAGAGGCCGACCTGCTCCCTTGAGTCCTGAAAAGAAACCTGTTATTTCTTTAGAAGTTCGCGTCTTAACGGCGCACTCACCTTCGCTGTGAATGGTGGTAGTGATAAGAAAGCCTTATCGATTGTTTCCCAGTAGCTAGCCACCCATATATAAGGAGCACTGGCGACCCTGGTGACTCAGTTACTAGTTCACCAGCCACCGACACTGCCCGCCAGTTTTCGCTACATCGCTCAAGGCGTAGGACTAGTGTAAGTTTTTGTTTTATTTTATTTCAATTTCCTTACTAGTTAAAGTGTACGGGTATGACTGTTGTGGTACTTGCTGTACGTTTCCCTACACAACTTTTCGCCAGACAGATAAGCATGGTATATTCTTCCAAATCTGTTCTTTCGCTATCAGATCATATTTCATTTTCCATAGTCAGACTATGAGATCAGAAGCTTTTGAAATATGCTACAGAGGAGTACCCAATAGTAGATCCAGTAACAAATGCTGTGGTTCTCAGTCGAACTGCGGAGAAATGGGCGTTGTGGAACAACTTGACAAAAAGAAGGGATAGGGGGATAACACACATCCTGAGGCGTCAAGGAGTCGTCAGTTTGGTAATGGAGGGTAGTGTAGGGCTAAAAATTGTAAAATAAGCCCAAAAGCATGTTAGGGTGAATGTGGGCTGCAATAGTTAAGTGGAAATAAAGAAGTTTGTACAGGATAGACTAACATGGAGAAGTGTATCAAACCAGTTTTCTGACTGAAAATCAATAGAACAACCATAACATAATATTATTTTATTTAATAATGCTATTGTTGTGTAATATACTGTGTGCTGTTTCTTGTCCCTTCTCCGATTCGAGTGTATCGAAATGACTATTTTGGTAGTCCACGTAATTTTCAATACATAATTGATCATCAGTAAGGTAATCATGGCAAGGGGAGAGCGGGATAATACCATGCACTTAAGTTATTTGTTAAACATTTCCTATTTTCTGAAATCATATCAAATGGTGAATCATCTTATTTTGTCAAGCAATCAATTCTTTACAAGTTCCTGGTTTGATGTTTGGAATACTATGTCTTTTTGCATTTCTACAGTTACTTTATAAAAATGCACGATATTTACGCAAGAGCCAGGGTAATACCGTGTACTACTGTGCGTAATACAATGTAATATACAGGGTGGACAGAAACAGCGAGAAAACCTCTTAGCATTGTTATACGACAGGCTGTGCTAAGGAATAATTGTTGAGAAAAGAATTCGAGACGTTGTGCTGTTTCCGAAGTTCCCCTATCTGGCCGCTGCAGTCGCAAATTCAAGCAGCCCACCAGAGACAGCCAGATGTGTTCTTCGTTTGGTTTCCTAAAACCGAACAAGAGAGCAATACATAAATTTGACATGGGACTGTAGTAAGGATCGTACCCGAGCCAAAGACTGATCTCGTGCGCTGTCATCTACGCTATGAGAACAACTGACACTAATTGTGCCTGGCGGAATACTTGAATCTGTACAGGCAACGGCCTCATCGGCTGATTTCAGTGCTAATTAACTCGGAAACGGCGCAACGTATCGGTTTTTCCATAACAATGAATTCTCAGCACATCCTATCCTGCAACACCCTTACAAGCTTTTCAGACTGTTTCTGTCCACACTGTATAAAACGGCAAACACTGGGTAAAAATAAAACAGTTGAACAATTTAGAATTATTTATAAAGCAAAAGTGCCAGATATAACTACTTATTGAACACCAGATAGTGACTAAAATTTTAAAATTATTTTACTAGGGAAACAACAAATTCAACAAAGTGAACTCAAGTTTTCTCGGTTGACATTTGAGACCTAACGTAGACGGCAATAGTCACAAACATATTTCTCAGGAGCATCACATCCACTACACTCGGAATGCACTCATCCACTGCAAAATACACATCTAAACCACAGTTCTCTGTTTATCCCAAACTCTCCACGGAGTAGAAAAACAGAATCATTATCAGCAAATGTTCCCCTGTCTTTTTCGACAGCGATTTCTCCGAATTTTTTTGGGTCAGCGTCATCCATCCCATCGTCACTGCAGAGTTTGGATGATGAAGACTCAAAAGATGTAATCCATCCACTTTCCTTAATGTCAGATTGCTCAGGCCAGCCGGCCGCGGTGGTCTCGCGGTTCTAGGCGCGCAGTCCGGAACCGTGCGACTGCTAGGGCCGCAGGTTCGAATCCTGCCTTGGGCATGGATGTGTGTGATGTCTTTAGGTTAGTTAGGTTTAAGTAGTTCTAAGTTCTAGGGGACTAATGACCACAGCAGTTGAGTCCCATAGTGCTCAGAGCCTTTTTTTTTTTTTTTTTTGAGGCCATATCTTAAATGCAAAGCTTCACAACTTTCTCTTTCTTTTGGCTTTTAACTTTGATTTTCCTAAAGACAATGATTTTTCTTCTTTCTTCCTTAATTTTGCTTCTTTAATCTCTGCACATTTTTTTAAATTTCTCTGTTAGAAGTCAAACTGAAAATTGAGGAATGTTATTGCGTGGCGGTTTTCTTCTGTTTGGGAGGGCTGGTAATGGACTTGGGCTTGTAATCCAACTCTAGGTTGAATTTTTAACTGTTCGTCTACATCGTCCAGGACATCAGACGCTGTATTTGAAGTACAAGGCTCAAATGTGTTATTATTATTTTCATCATTTTTAGCGTCGTCGTCCCCATCAACTGTTAGGAATGAAGATGTCTCTTCTTCTGGATCTTAAAGCACGAATTTAGTTAATTTGTAGGGGTATAGAAGGAAAATTCCTGTTTTACTGAAACCAGAAACAACCTTGTCTATATTTGCAATTCACGTGAAGGCTTTGCTAGAGATAAGGCAAATGACATAGGGTGCTATTTTTTGATAGGGGTTAGACTTCATAAAATTGTCATATTCGTGATTGAAGAACCCTTTAAGCTACTCAGAAGTCACATCTAAAGGCTGTAGCCTGTGAGAGCAATAGGGTGGTAGGGTAAAGACTACTACAGGTTGCGGCGCTTAAATACGGACAAATTTCAATTTGAATTTCCCGCCATATCGTAGTTCTACCGGAGGTCGCAACTGGCGTTCTTGAAAGCCATAGGCGTCTGGTAAACAGTGAGAACCTCAAAAATGGCCGAGATGTTACGGACAAGTGCGGAGTACAACTGAAGAGCCGCGATTATCGAAAGTCTTCGCGCTGGGCATTCGCCCCCTGAAATAGTTCTATTATTCGCGTACCCGAGATCAACTGTTTACGATATTGTGGCCAAGTATAATGCTTCTGAGCAGTCTGGGAAGGTTCCACCAACCCGGCGAGGAAACCTCATTCGAGGAAACGCGTCTCACGAGCTGTGGCAGTCTCCGGAAAGGTTCAAGCGCTGTTTTCGGAGGACCCGGGGCACTCGCTGAGGAAATTGGCTCAGTATTGAATTCAGCGAGTGAACAATGCGTCGGATGGCAGAGGAGGACCTCATACGAGCCATTTAGTCCAAAACTGGCTCTAGGAGAACGTTGACATGTTCTCGTCAAAGGAGTTCCGGCCGCTGATAGACCGGATTTGAACTACCTTGACTACTATGTTTGGAGCGTAGTCGAAAGAGTTACCAATAAGACGAGGCACCCTAATGTCGCATCTCTATGCACCGCTATCGAAGCAGCATTCGGGAATATGGACAGCGCTGTTTTAGATACTGCGTGCGATCACTTCAGGACAACTTTGGAGGAGGTCATTGGGGCTGAAGAGGGTTACTCTTAAAATATATCACTACTTACATGTAAAAGGATTTTCATTTTCGTTTGTATTTGGTTTTAATAAATTTACTTTAAAAAACTTTCATTTGTCTGGATTTAAGCGCCGCACCGTGTATTCTGTTGTTTTCTGGTAGAAATAGTAAACAGCCAATTAGTTGCAAAGTGGAAGGTTTATTAAAACTCCTTTACGAGGGCTTTAACGTTTAGAAAAACGCCTTCTTCAGAAGGAAATATTGACAATCTAAACAAGTTAACAGTGAAGGCTTCTAGGCAGACATGGCCAGTGTGATAGTCTAAAATAGAAAGAACGGTATAGCTCCTGGATGCCTTGGTAAAATCAGCAAAGCGCTTGAGGCACCTTGGAAAGGGATCCACAGTCATCCAGCCATTCCTACTACAGTCATATATTGAATTTGCTGCCCCCTACTCTGTAGAGCAGGAGTCATCCTAAGCTGCAGGTAAATAACACGGGAGGCACATTTGCCGCTTTGGCAGTCACTACATTGCACACTGTGATGTTCTTACTACGCTCCCAGTTTGTTGCTGAGCCAGCTTGTTTAGCTCCTTTGGGTGTTAAATTTTTACTTGTCTTTTTAACTGCAGATATCCCAGTCTCGTCAACATTATATACCATGGAGGCTTCAAGTGTATGGATTTCCATCACAGAGGAGAGGTTAGAGGTAAACATCTTAACTTCGCTCCGTTAAAAGCTGAGACCCAAGACATCCCATTAAACGGCTTTGGCTAACAATAACACATCCTTAGCATTGTCTTCTCTCTGTTCTTTAGAAAATCTAGGCTTTCTGCGTAATCTCACTTTAAAAGTCTCCACCATTTAATCTATCTCTTCGGCGTTCAAAACAAGCTCAAGATAGGTGTAATTAAACAAAATTACTTCACATATTGTTACTAATAACATATTTCACTTACCTCTGTACTACAGATCCGTTGATTTTCTAGCAAAAACATCTGAAATCAGTGAGATACTACTAACAACCTCGTGCCGTTATAAGCTGCCCACAATTATGGATCTGTGTGGTAGCGTCATACGACGCTGGTTACTCCGTCTAGGAGGCTGGAAAAAGCCGTGAACGATATTACCCCACTAGACGGTATTATCCTGCTCTCCTTTATTCTTCCCACGTTGTTCGTAAGTCGTTGAGTCATTTTCTTAGGCTACACCACCAAAATAGCAGTTCAACGATGGACTGAAGAGATGTAATTACTACTCATTTTCTTCCCCCTTCCCACCTTCGCCAGTTCGTCGTGTAATGGCCGCGAGAGGGCAAAACTTGTCCGCATATATTTAATAACGTTATCGATGCGTTCCCAGGATATTTTTATTACATTTCTTGCAGAGAAATATTCAGCTTTGGTACAATCATAGGATTTTCTGGAGGAGCTTAACTATATCGCCCTAATGAATACCAGACCTGTTTTATACGATTCAGTCCCGGACAGCTTCCTACTCGTATTCTGTTCTCAACTTGTAGCATTTCTGCCATGCAATAAACTCTATGTGGGTGAACATTATAAAACGCAAAATGAAGAATAAGCAGTTGAAGGCAAAAGACCAAAGGTCTGCTCACGATCCCTTCGAGCTATCAAAAATTGTTACGCGTCACGTGGTAGTCTCATGGCTAAGAGATGATTCTGGAATGTATGACTGCTTACGGGGTGTTGTCACCTAGCATTGAATTGACGGGTGATTCGCGCAATTCTCGATTGTCTACGCCGACCCCTACAGTCAATATGTTGCGGCTCATAACAATTGCCTCTGGCTATTTTTCTTTAATCGAGATGCTCGAGATATACACTTAAGAGGGTGGTACATGAAGAATTTAGTGCCTGCACGACCACGGAAATGTCCCATACATCCGGTACCCACGTTCTGGCCGAGATCGAATGTGCTGAAATCACTCGTTATTGGCATCCTGCGCTGTGTGAATGCACGGTCTCGCGGCGATATGACTCAGTAAAGCCGGCCTCAGTGGCCGAGCGGTTGTAGGCGCTGCAGTCTGGAACCGCGCGACCGCTACGGTCGCAGGTTCGAATCCTGCCTCGGGCATGGATGTGTGTGATGTCCTTAGATTAGTTAGGTTTAAGTAGTTCTAAGTTATAGGGGACTGATGACCTTAGAAGTTTAGTCCCATAGTGCTCAGAGCCATTTGACCCCCCAACAGACCAGCTGCAGTGATGGCGCGATAAGTTGGCATGTTGTGTATTTCACCTTGCTGCCGCCCTCGGCGCTCCCAAAGCTGTGGAGTGTAATTGTCCCACGAAAAAAAATGGTTCAAATGGCTCTGAGCACTATGGGACTCAATTGCTGTGGTCATCAGTCCCCTAGAACTTAGAACTACTTAAACCTAACTAACCTAAGGACATCATACACATCCATGCCAGAGGCAGGATTCGAACCTGCGACCGTAGCAGTCGCACGGTTCCGGACTGCACGCCTAGAACAGCGAGACCAACGCGGCCGGCGTCCCACGAAATGTTGTGTTGTCTGTGTCAGCGGATGATTAATTGTTTAATAAAAGAAATTTTACTTATTTTTAAATGCGCTATACGATATACAACCATAGCAGTTGATTACATGTTTCGCCGCGCGGGATTAGCCGAGCAGTTTCAGGCGCAGCAGCCATGGACTGTGCGTCTGGTCCCGGCGGAGGTTCGAGTCCTCCCTCTGGCATAGGTGTGTGTGTGTTTGTCCTTAGGGTAATTTAGGTTAATTAGTGTGTAAGCTTAGGGACTGCAGTTAAGTCCCACAAGGTTTCACACACATTTTTTATTACATGTTTTGAATGTACTCATTGCGTTTATTACAACAGCCTGAATTTAATTTCATATCCTTTGCTTCAAATATGCACTGCATTTCAAGATGACCGTGTCTTTCATGCTCCTTCACGAGTCCATGTTTTTCGGTGTCAAAGCATACCGTAGCAGCTGAGTCGGGCACGCTCATGAGTTGTCAATAGTGGAAGGCAAACAATAAAATCTTCCTCCCTCTAACCCCGCAGTGGCCACACTGCTCACCCCTCCGCCGCTGAGGTAAATGCCCTACTTTAGTCAGCTCACGGCCGAATTAACCAGCGTCAATTAAAACTAAGCGCTTCTTAAAATATTACCGTCTCTGTAAGTATTTTTTGTTTCTTACCTAGTAGGAAAACTACAGTCTTAAGAAGCTCTTAATATCGCTTGATGTTTTTGAATTCGGCTGTTAATTGCTAGACGGATATGATTATAAAATGTGCCTGAGAGCCGCAGGCCGTACCAATACTCCATTCAGACCGCATGCGGCCCGCGGGCAGCAGTTTGACAACCACTGGTCTAACTCAATGAAACAAATACGCCTGCCGGACGCAAGACTCGAACCCTGAGCTCGGCATGCTAAAGCAGCGTAAGTGGGCCCGGAGCCACGCTGACATGAATGAGTAGACTAGCCTCGGGACGGCCAGGTGTGACAGACCGATAGGCTCAACTGCTGTACGTGGGGCGAGGTGCGTTATCTGCTGACGTCACGTGTTCAACATTTCTTATCCAATTTTGGGGTGTTTCCCGGCACCTGCGGTCCCATGTGTCTTGTATTAAATTACTTGTCTCAGCGACATCTAAGTCGCTTCAAAAGTTTTTAAAAGTTAATAAGAATCACCATGTACAAGGGGAACGGAGACGAATAATTCTAGGGACAATACGATCTGAAAATGAGGAAACCAACTGACATAAGTCGATGTGAGAAAGGGCAAATTGCTAGTGCACGGTCTCTGGAAACGATCTTAGCAGAAACTGAGCAGATAATTGACTGCTGGCGTGCTACTCTCGTAAGAATCTATCGAAAGTGGTTGGAAGACGGTGAACCAACGAGAATGCGACAAGGTGTTGGACGTCCACGGCTCCTCGCAGAACGTGGAAGTCGGAGGCTTGTCCGCTGTGTAAAGAAGCACACACGGCGATCAGCGGCAGTTCTAACGACAGAGTACAGTGCTGGTGCAGGCCCAAGTGTTTGGAAGCGCACAGTTCAGCGCATATGGCTGGACATCGGGATCGGCAGTAGGCTACCCCTACGTGTTACACTGTTAAGTCAACGACGTCGTCGAACACGAGTCTAAGTAAATGTGTTGCACCTGTATCTTTATGCTTCAAATAACACATGAATCATCCCCCCCACACACACACACACACGCGCGCAGTAACATTTGATATAAGTACTTTAAGCTGGTCAAATGACCCTTCTCTAAACTTGCATTTCTATATTTTTTTCGAATTGTATCAATCAATTTATGTTTTCATAGTATGGCAATTAATCTGTCTACCTACAACTGACTGTCTTTTCAACTTTTCAGTTTTATGGCCTCTATATTGTCTCAATCAACGTAGATTCCTCAATAGGTAATGTCCGACACATGCACGATGAGACGCCTGCTACATTAGAGTTTCCTTCTTTCTGGTGAGTTCCTTCTTTTTGACGTGACCTCAGCCTTTCTTAAGCTGCTAGAAACACTCCGACTTACACCTGTTTTCAGTAATTCTACCTTTCAGTTATGGTTTCAGTACAGTTTAGTCGACGATCAAAGACCCATGTGTGTCTTTCTCTCTTAATCTGATAGCCGCTGCTGTTGTGGGACGTAATGAATACTACGCCACAAAACTAATGAGGCCTGAAAAACAAGTAAAGCACTCTAAATGAATAGAAAGCCGAGAGGAAATGTTGTGTGCGCTCTTGCTGCCAAGCGAAATGGACCTAGCCACAGAAGAGAAGAGCCACACAGTGTGACACTCAAGATAATTAGTAAATCGTTCTGCCGATTTGACGCGAGTGTTGGGACGACGTGACACGCGTAGTAATGGGGTGTGCGAGTGGGCAGCGACATTAGCACTTGCTTGTAGCCAGCGAACTGAATAATGCAGGATGTGTTTCGAATTCAAATGAAATGACTGACAGCGTGAGATCCCATTTATGCAACAGATGTTAAGCTTTTGAAGGAGGCAGAATGGAGTGAAATTATAATCGGCTTTTCGCTTATAGAACAGCAAACTTAAATTAAGAAAAGAAATTCCTGTGCAAATGGCAGAGTAATGCTTGTGGTCTTATTTTCACAGTTATAAATGTGGGCAAAAGGAGGAATAAACAAACCGCCATTTTAAACTTGGCTCTGTCACGACGAAGTGCACAACTGCGGCGTATCAAATACTCCATCACCAATTCCAATAATAGAAACAAGGTTTTCGTTAAGCTATAGTACGTCATGATACGAGTAGACAGCTGTATGATTTATTTTCGTAACCTTATTTGGACTGACATATCGAAACAATTACTGTTTCTAAATAAAGTGGTATATTTTTGTAACTACTTCCTAGAACTCGTGGAAAGATGAACACTGCGATACAACGCTTGTTGATGTAATAGAAAGTTTCACAAAATGCACGAGAGCAATACAGCACATGAAAGACAAAGCTGGTAGTGCAACATACTTTACTCCTTACTGCTGTTACAACATCGCGTGAAGGGTGAGGACCAATGTGGTGGGTTGGATTGGGCTGATATGGGGGGAGGAGACCAAACTGCGAGGTAAATGAAAATGCTGTGTGGCTAGGGCCTCCCGTCGGGTACACTGTTCGCCTGGTGCAAGTCTTTCGAATTGACGCCACTTCGGCGACTTGCGCGTCGATGGGGACGAAATGATTATGATAAGGACAACACAACACCCAGTCCCTGAGCGGAGAAAATCTCCGACCCAGCCGGGAATCGAATCCGGGCCGTTAAGTATGACATTCCGTCGCACTGACATCTCAGCTAACAGAGGCGGACAACTGCGAGGTCATCGGTCTCATCGGATTAGGGAAGGGTGGGGAAGGAAGTCGGCCGTGCCCTTTCAAAGGAACCATCTCGGCATTTGCCTGAGGCAATTTAGGGAAATCACGGAAAACCTAGATCAGGATGGCCGAACGCGGGATTGAACCGTCGTCTTCCCAAATGCGAGTCCAGTGTGTTGACCACGGTGTTGGCCACAGCGTATATAACATTTCCCGTCTTTTTTACGTGACGCTTCAGTAAAAAAATTAAGAGGTACAGGTTGGCTATATTTAAACTTTCACTACTTGAGAGGGCCCCGATGAAAAACGAGTGACAGTACGACAATGAAACTGTTGAAACTTTTGCAAGGCCATGCGGAAGAAAAATAACGAATAAATAAATGAAAGAATTGTAATTTCCACATGAGAGGGTGACATTTGTTAATTGCGTATCATGTTTACGTCCCAGGTTACAAACGTTGCTCTATGTGACGACCATCTGCATCCACGACTGCCTGGAGCCGCAGTAGCTATACCGATTCATAACCGTTCGTAGCACTTTTCAGACGGTCTTGACACAGCTCGTGCACTGCTTGAAGATCTCACATTGCGTCCAGCATTCTCAGCAATGGCAACAGTAACTTCTTCAACAATTTGTGGCGCAATTAACCGTCGGTTTCTCCCGAGAGCAATTCGCAAATCGCCAGTTAATTCGAACTTCCGAATCATGGTCTTCAACCCCGGTGCGGAAAGAGGACCTCTTCCTATTCATTTAATGCATCGATGCTCTCGCTTCCCACGCCCGGGTTCCCGGGTTCGATTCCCGGCGGGGTCAGGGATTTTCTCTGCCTCGTGATGGCTGGGTGTTGTGTGATGTCCTTAGGTTAGTTAGGTTTAAGTAGTTCTAAGTTCTGGGGGACTGATGACCATAGATGTTAAGTCCCATATTGCTCAGAGCCATTTCAACCATTTTTGAACGTCGATGCTCGTGGAGAGCAGCAGCACTTTTGCTGTAGTTTTAATTAAAAAACTTTACAAGTAAAGCCCACTCACCTTCTCAATGCCATTTTGACTGTCTGCAACTGTAGTGCACAGTGATGCTTGTGTTTCAACTCTACGCCACCGTACCAGTACCAGCTCGTAACGGCAAGTCGTGATACAACACAAATTCTGCAGCGCACAGTCTGAGTCTCATTCCTATAAAGATGGATACCCATACGATAAATAGCTTTTCGTCAACACTGTCTCAAGTAGCAGAAAGTTTAATTATAACCACCATGTATTTTATTACATTATTCCTCATTTGAATATTTATCTAACGTCCTCAAAAGTAAACAGTCCCTACATATTTCCTCTTTTAGTTCTATACTCAATTTCTCAGAAAATTAACATAGACATTTTTGTGGCACTGAAGTGTTGCTGATAATTTGCAGTAGCAAAGTGGCCCGGACAACGCATGATGAAGGCATCCTCCACCAGATTTGGAAATTCTGGTTCAGATTTGCCTCCTGAATTTGGCGAAGATTTGTCTCTTATGTGAAATCGCACGACGTCCAACTATTTAATGAAGTACTTGGAAAGGTAGACCGTTTGAATCCATGAGCTGGTTTTCACTCAACTGTCCACACTAATTTCTAACAAACATACTGCTGTAGGCTTCGTTTGCGTCATAGTTGATAGCCAAAAGGTGGGTTTCTAGTAACGTTAATGAGGTATGTCTTTCATGTTTAGAACTGCGGAAGAACTTCCATTGTGGGTTAATGTCATTCACTTCTACACTTGATACAGTAAAGCTTTGTGTTTCTGCTTTTTTTCCCTCTGTGATCAGTTTCACTTTTACCCTTGTTAAGCACGAAACGTATCTGTTGCTGTCAGGTTTATGAAACATAATAATATCACTTGAATTTATCATGGTATGCAAACTCAGACCTATTGTAATTTCTGATTACAAATGAAATAAATATTTATTATACTCTTAAGAGCTGCGGCCATTTTTTCTCAATTGTTTCTGCAATCCTATTTATGTAGTCCTATACTCAGCTGAATTTTTAACGAAACAAGTTTCTCCTGATAGTTTTAAGCATCGTTAGTGGCCTACAAGGGATATGATTATTGTGATGGTTACTTGCTAAATATAAATATTATCTTAGAAGTTACTTGGACTTAGATGTACAGTATTTCATATCAGCCCATAGGTTAATGTAACATTCGTATTACTCTTCAGTGAACGTTAAGTTAACCTACAGATGCTGCTATGAAACACTACATATACAATGTTATTGATAAGTACCTCCAGGGTTTCAGAAGACGACTGTGCGAAAACTACAATACATTCAGGAAAAAAAAATACATTTCGGTGGATAGAGCATCTCCCCAAGCTTTTAAATCGCATCACGTGTCCTTAATATGGGCAGCAAACCTAAGTACGTCAAGTCACTGATACGAACTGCCGCGGAAGGCGCGTCAGGAAACCGCTTTCGAAATCTATTCGTTTGGTTACCTATTTGCAGGCGCGAACTAATTCAGTGCGACAATCTGGAGCAGATGAATTGTGTACGTTAGTGTGTGCGAAAGATTGACCCGCCAGGTTAGCCGAGAGCGCTAATGCGCTGCTTCCTGGACTAGGGTAGGTACACCGGACCCGGATCGAACGTGGGACAGTGTGCCGGCCAGCCTGGATGTGGTTTCAGACGGTTTTCCACATCCCACTAGGTGAATACCGGGCTGGCCCCCACATTCCGCCTCAGTTAGACGACTTGCAGACATTTGCACCACGTTCGCACTATTTCATGGCTTACACTAGACACAGACAGATGGGGTACACTGATTCTGTCCTGGGGGGTATTGGGTGGCGGCAGGAAGGGCATTCGGCCTCCCCTTTCAATTAACCATGCCAAATCCGATTGTAACAATGTCGACCCTGCGAAATCTGCCGGACTAAGGCACAAGTGAAAGAAGTGTGTGCAAAAGACGCACTTGAAAGGAAAACATTCAGACGGCTTCCTGTTCTCCTAATTCATATTGGT
Source organism: Schistocerca gregaria (assembly GCF_023897955.1). Classification (NCBI taxonomy): domain Eukaryota; kingdom Metazoa; phylum Arthropoda; class Insecta; order Orthoptera; family Acrididae; genus Schistocerca; species Schistocerca gregaria. The sequence continues at coordinate 490,337,838 of NC_064931.1, forward strand.
GCAGGGAATGGCAATTGAATCTAGACAAATGTAATGTGCTGCAAATACATAGAAAGAAAGATCTTTTATCATTTAGCTACAATATAGCAGGTCAACAACTAGAAGCAGTTAATTTCATAAATTATCTGGGAGTAGGCATTAGGAGTGATTTAAAATGGAATGATCATATAAAATTAATGGTCGGTAAAGCAGATGCCAGACAGAGATTCATTGGCAGAATCCTAAGGAAATGCAGTCCGAAAACAAAGGAATCAGGTTACAGTACACTTGTTCGCCCACTGTTTGAATACTGCTCACCGGCGTGGGATCCGTACCAGATAGGGTTGATAGAAGAGATAGAAAAGATAGAAAACAAAGGAAGTGGGTTACAATACAATTGTTCGCCCACTGCTTGAATACTGCTCACCGGTGTGGGATCCGTACCAGATAGGGTTGATAGAAGAGATAGAGAAGATCCAACGGAGAGCAGCGCGCTTCGTTACAGGATCCTTTAGTAATCGCGAAAGCGTTACGGAGATGATAGATAAACTGCAGTGGAAGACTGCAAGAGAGAAGCTCAGTAGCTCGGTACGGGCTTTTGTTAAAGTTTCGAGAACATACCTTGACCGAGGATTCAAGCAATAAATTGCTCCCTCCTACGTATATCTCGAGAAGAGACCATGAGGATAAAATCAGAGAAATTAGAGCCCACACAGAGGCATACCGACAAACTTTCTTTCCACGAACGATACGAAACTGGAATAGAAGGGAGAACCGATAGAGGTATCGAAGGTACCCTCCGCCACACACCGTCAGGTGGCCTAAGGAGTATGGATGTAGATGTAGATGTAGAGTTTGAACCCTCTAATGTTCTGGATACTGTAGGACAAATAAACTTCGAATGAGAGCTCATCCATAGTTAGTCTACAGTTTCCTTTGACTTTGCAGTACTGACAGTCTGTCAAGACAGTAGTAGTCAATGGCCATAATTTGTTTTTAGTTTTGATGTAGTGTTTACAGTTAAAAATGAAATGCTATTAAGACAGTTTGTTAAATTTTACTGATCTCGAAGAACTACCGCAACTTAAAGAGTCCAATCGACTGACAGTTTGACTAAGGAGTGTTCTGATAAACTGCCCTACGCATATCCCGATTAGCTTATGGCATTTTTGTAGAAGCTAGGATCTTTACAAATGATCTCCTGTTATTCTATTTTGTATGAACAACTATTCTCTCTCTCTCTCTCTCGATTTTCCTTTCCTTTCATTATTTCTTCCAGTTGAAGGGATTCTTGGTCTTACAAACTTTCTCCTACTTATTATGTTCTATTACAGCACAACGTATCAATGCCATTTGGTTTTTTCATGTGCATATTGTAAGCAGCGCCAGTTTCTCATCCTCATTTGTAGATTTATGATCCATAAATTCTTCACTTCTGCGCAAGTGATATCCGAAGGTACTGTATAAATTTGAATTACGGTAAGGGCTATGCAGTTTCTAAATTGCATTATTTATTGCTCTTAAGGGTTTCATTTTATTCGAAATAAACATCGTCCGTTGCTGGTTGTTTCTCGTCTACACCAGAATACATTGTCTGCTTGAATATTTCACAAATATTTTCATGTCTAACACGGTTTTTCGTGTTTTTTTCATATATCAGCGATTCACTTTATGATTCAGGAATACTGCATTGGTTATGTCACATTTCGTTATGTCACGGCCGATTTACTTTACAGACTTTCTTAAATCAAGCTAAAACTTCTCCTTTATAGCTTTCCTTTCATTTTACATAAAACACTCTCCTATAATAACTTACGTAGTATAAACATGCCCTGTTACTTACACACACACACACACACACACACACACACACACACACACACACACACACACACACAGAGAGAGAGAGAGAGAGAGAGAGAGAGAGAGAGAGAGAGAGAGGGTTGGGGCAGGGGGGGGGGGCTGCACGAATGTTGAAATTAGTTTCTGACAAAAGACGGAAATAAATATGCAGATATATGGTGGGTGTCTGAGAAACTTAGAAGCAGAGGTAAAATTACTGAAACTTCTTTCTAACTAAAGTCGATTTTCCATATTTAAAGGATGAAGTGCACTATTGGAGTTCGTGTGCACCAGTGATACCCTTCGTTATCAGTAAGTAATCAACCTCGAGCATCTTTGGCTCCAATGTGCTTCACGTAGGAAATTCGTACTGTTTGCAAGAACAAATGGTCTTACAATTTCAGAAATTGACTGCCCGCTTTTGCTGTGACGGCTGTTTGTGCTGCTCAACATTGGTACTATGTAGTGATTATAGCTGGGACACGTTTCCTTACATTTACAACATGACCCTTTAAAGCTGCTGTGGTGCTTGTCATTTTTAGGCCTCTTTCAATAAAAGTGCCTCTTTCAATAAAAGTGTGGTCGTTTTAGCTTTAATTTGAATTCGTATATTACTAAAACGCTCTTAGCTCCGGTCACCGCGTGTTCGACTACGGTGGAATTCGTCATTTGCTGTCGACTTCAGAGCTGTTTGTACTCCATAATTTGTTTTCGGACTGTCTGGTCATTCTGCTGTATACCTTCCATATAGTATCTGCGTACCACATATTTCTGCCGCCTCGAATGGATCTTGTATGTGTTAGTAACTTCCAGTTCAAATTACTTTCTTACTTGGTTTCGTAAGTGCGATTCTGTAAGTTCTTTAAAAAATGTGGAAGATCGTCTGCGTTCGACCTAGTACCAGTTATATATCTGAACCCGTTTAGTTGTCGATTTGAGATTTCAAGGCAGATCTTGGGTCACGTACACCAGTTTCTATGTAACAAAATGGTTCAAATGGCTCTGAGCACTATGCGACTTAACTTCTGAGGTCATCAGTCGCCTAGAACTTAGAACTAATTAAACCTAACTAACCTAAGGACATCACACACATCCATGCCCGAGGCAGGATTCGAACCTGCGACCGTATCGGTCGCTGGGATCCAGACTGTAGCGCCTAGAACCGCACGGCCACTTTGGCCGGCTCTATGTAACACATACGTTCCTCATTCTCCGTGACAATGCTTTCAAGAAAGACTTCCTTTACCATTATAGTAAATTACACCGTGTGCACTACTGAGGAACTAACCGGGTTACTGCTTATTGGTTCTCCCACTACTGAAGATACACTCCTGGAAATTGAAATAAGAACACCGTGAATTCATTGTCCCAGGAAGGGGAAACTATATTGACACATTCCTGGGGTCAGATACATCACATGATCACACTGACAGAACCACAGGCACATAGACACAGGCAACAGAGCATGCACAATGTCGGCACTAGTACAGTGTGTATACACCTTTCGCAGCAATGCAGGCTGCTATTCTCCCATGGAGACGATCGTAGAGATGCTGGATGTAGTCCTGTGGAACGGCTTGCCATGCCATTTCCACCTGGCGTCTCAGTTGGACGAGCGTTCATGCTGGACGTGCAGACCGCGTGAGACGACGCTTCATCCAGTCCCAAACATGCTCAATGGGGGACAGATCCGGAGATCTTGCTGGCCAGGGTAGTTGACTTACACCTTCTAGAGCACGTCGGGTGGCACGGGATACATGCGGACGTGCATTGTCCTGTTGGAACAGCAAGTTCCCTTGCCGGTCTAGGAATGGTGGAACGATGGGTTCGATGACGGTTTGGATGTACCGTGCCACTATTCAGTGTCCGCTCGACGATCAACAGAGGTGTACGGCCAGTGTAGGAGATCGCTCCCCACACCATGATGCCGGGTGTTGGCCCTGTGTGCCTCGGTCGTATGCAGTCCTGATTGTGGCGCTCACCTGCACGGCGCCAAACACGCATACGACCATCATTGGCACCAAGGCAGAAGGGACTCTCATCGCTGAAGACGACACGTGTCCATTCGTCCCTCCATTCACGCCTGTCGCGACACCACTGGAGGAGGGCTGCACGATGTTGGGGCGTGAGCGGAAGACGGCCTAACGGTGTGCGGGACCATAGCCCAGCTTCATGGAGACGGTTGCGAATGGTCCTCGCCGATACCCCAGGAGCAACAGTGTCCCTAATTTGCTGGGAAGTGGCGATGCGGGCCCCTACGGCACTGCGTAGGATCCTACGGTATTGGCGTGCATCCGTGCGTCGCTGCGGTCCGGTCCCAGGTCGACGGGCACGTGCACCTTCCGCCGACCACTGGCGACAACATCGATGTATTGTGGAGACCTCACGCCCCACGTGTTGAGCAATTCGGCGGTACGTCCACCCGGTCTCCCGCATGCCCACTATACGCCCTCGCTCAAAGTCCGTCAACTGCACATACGGTTCACGTCCACGCTGTCGCGGCATGCTACCAGTGTTAAAGACTGCGATGGAGCTCCGTATGCCACGGCAAACTGGCTGACACTGACGGCGGCGGTGCACAAATGCTGCGCAGCTAGCGCCATTCGACGGCCAACACCGCGCTTCATGGTGTGTCCGCTGTGCCGTGTGTGTGATCATTGCTTGTACAGCCCTCTCGCAGTGTCCGGAGCAAGTATGGTGGGTCTGACACACCGGTGTCAATGTGTTCTTTTTTCCATTTCCAGGAGTGTATTTCCCGCATTGTTTTGATCTGTACTGTACGCGGTTCAGTGCATTTTGGTGATTAAACTGATAATCGTCACTCACGTCAATTTAGGATTTATGAAATACGCGTTGTGATCACCTATAGTAACTTCCTTGAAGAGAATATATGACTCAAATAGGTTTGAGCACTATGGGACTTAACTTCTGAGGTCATCAGTCCCCTAGAACTTAGAGCTACTTAAACCTAACTAACCTTATGACATCACACACATCCATGCCCGAGGCAGGATTCGAACCTGCGACCGTAGCGGTCTCGCGGTTCCAGACTGTAGCGCCTAGAACCGCTCGGCCACCACGGCCGGCGAAGAGAGTATAAATCCACTGTATAATTCATTAGCTCATCCTATTCATTTAAAAGATACAAAATGCTGTAGACCGTATTTATTGAAATTTTCACTTAAGGAACGACTCAGGTCATAGCTGAAAAAACTGTCGGGCAGCTAACAGGATCGAAGTGAAAATAGTGGCTCGTTGAGCTGTTTTATAAGCATTCTAATGAAGTTACGTAGTTAATTTCCAGCCACAGAAAACTGAGTTTCGCTAGTATTAAATTACATTTTTCTTCTTTTTTTTGCTGTCTGTGTTGCTTCCACTTGCATCTTCTATCCCATCATTCAACCGACCCTTGAAGTTACGTGGTAGAATTTGTCTCTATAGGTATTTGCATAATTATCTTCCTTCGTATGGTGCTTCTTATAAAATGCTTCCATTTTGTTACTGCTTTCACGCTGTTTAACTGTTTTGGAAGGCTTGCAAGTAGGATATAAGTGCCGGTACGTGACACAAGCCACGTTCTTGCTTTTTTATCGTCTTTTGTTTTGCGGTTCGTTGTAAGGGGTGTTCATAAAGTCACTTTGTTAGTTTCATTATTGCTATTCTATTTTTAAAATTTGGGGAATAGTCCGTAAACAACGGTAGCGAGGCTTTTCAAGCACAGCCCCCCCTTCCTCCCCCTCCCCTACCCACCAACACACACACACACACACACACACACACACACACACACACACACACACACACACACACAACTACATATACAAGTACGCACCCATATTTATTCTGCACTGCGTAACACAGTCTCCTTGGGAAATTCCGCTGCCTTCCTCGATTGTGCTAGAGATTCTTGTCTGAAGCTACTTAGTGTGTGTTATCTTAGGCCAAGAATTTTTGCTCCTCCATCGTATACAATTCGTAAGGCCAATGCTGAACGGTGAAGTAGGTTGACAAAGTGCTGCACCGAACGGAATAGATGAGAAGTATTAAAGAGCGGAAAGGTAAAATACTTATTAGGAGATGTAGTGTATGAAACAGCATTGGGACTTCGTGATGAGTGGTGATGGGTGTAATTGGAAGTGCTTGTAGTTAGGAAAAAGTGTAATATGAGAGAACATATAAATGCATCAAGACCGAACAACTATTATTTTTCAGAAGAAAGAAAAGAAAACCGAGGAGGTGCTACACTGAAGCGCCAAAGAAACTACGTATTCGTCCGCAGCTCGTGGTCGTGCGGTAGCGTTCTCGCTTCAAACGCCCGGGTTCCCGGGTTCGATTCCCGGCGGGGTCAGGGATTTTCTCTGCCTCGTGATGACTGGGTGTTGTGTGATGTCCTTAGGTTAGTTAGGTTTAAGTAGTTCTAAGTTCTAGGGGACTGATGACCATAGCTGTTAAGTCCCATAGTGCCAGAGCCATTTTCAACTACGTATTCAAATACAGAGATACGTAATCAGGCAGAATATGGGGCTGCATTCGACAACGCCTATAAGACAACATGTGTCTGGCTCTGTTGTTAGACCGGTTACTGCTGTTACAATGGCAGGTTATCAAGATTTAAGTGAATTTGAACGTGGTGTTCTAGTCGGCGCACGAGCCATGGGAAACAGCGTCTCCGAGGTAGCGATGAAGTGGAACTTTCCTGTACGACTATTTCACAAGTGTACTGTGGATATCAGGAACCCGGAAAACATCAAATCTCCGACGTTGCTGCGGCCGAAAATAAATCTTGCAAGAACGCGACCAACGACGACTGAAGAAAATCGTTCAACGTGACAGAAATGCAACCCTTCCCCAAATTGCTTCAGATTTCAATGCTGGGCCATCAACAGTGTCAGCGTGCGAGCCATCAACGAAACATCATCGATATGGCCTTTTGGAGCTGATAGCCCACTCATGTACTCTTAATGACTTCAGGACACACAACTTTACGCCTCGCCTGGGCCCATCAACACCGACATTGGACTGTTGATGACTGGAAACATGTTGCCTGGTCGGACGAGTCTCGTTTTACATTGTATGGAGCGGATGGAAACAACCTTATAAATCCATGGCAGCAGGGGACTATTCAAGCTGGTGGAGGCTCTGTAATGGTGTGAGGCATATGCAGTTGGAGTAATAGGGACCTTTGATACGTCTGATCATCTGCATCCATTCATGTCCATTGTGCATTCCGACGGACCTGAGCAATTCCAACAAGACAATGCGACACCCCACACATCCAGAAACTGCTACAGAATGGCTTCAGGAATATTCTTCTGAGTTTAAACACTTTCACAGACCGTCAAATTCCCCAGACGTGAACATTATTGAACATATCTGAGATGCCTTGTAACGTGCTGTTCAGAAGAGATCTGCATCCCCTCGTACTCTTACGGATTTATGAGCAGCCCTGCAGGGTTCATGATATCAATTCCCTCCAGCACTACTTCAGACATTAGTCGAGTCCACGCCTTTTCGTGTTGCGGCATTTCTGCTTGTTCGCGGGGGACCCACACGATATTAGGCAGGTGTGCCAGTTTCTTTGGCTCTTGTGTGTATATTGCTTGTGGATGTATAGCAGTAGGGTAATAGCGGAAAGGAGGAATACCCGTAAATATTAGGAAGAAATGTTGGCCCCAAAGTTTGTGCTGGGAGAGGATTTGGAACGATTGTAAGTGTACGGTCAGTATAAGTGAAACTGTGAATCAGGATTAAAAATTCTAGGAAGACGATGGAGTAGCTGGTATCGAGTTAAAAGATATCTGCAAGGTTTCAGTTTGGATGAGGGGGAAGGGGAATTGGATAACTGGTAAAGGATTGAAGTAGGTGGTGGTGTGCAAATCCTTGTTTGAGTCCCAGTATTCGGACATTTGGAGGGAATGACTGAATTTTTGTGGGAGTTGATGTCCAGAAGGAATTTTTGAAGGTGAGAATTTAATGGTTCAAGATTTTATAAGCATGAACGATCGAGGACGGACGTAAGTCCCTGATCAGCTAACCGCCGTATTAGTCAATTGTTAGCTGTCTGCCGGATGAGTAGCGGATGAGAATTCTGCGTCAATAGTCCATCCTCATTAATTACTTTTCGCTATTCATCGAAATCGTTTCAGATATATCCTATTGTTTCGAAAAAGCCGTGACCGATATCCTGCTCCATCCTTGTCCAAAATACAGGTTTTGTCTTCTCGAAAGACATCGGTGTTAAACTTAACCTTGCCTCCTCCTTTTTTGTTTCGTATTAGCTTAGATTCTAATGTTAGTCCAGTGCGTTTTAGTATGTTAATTAGTTTGATTGGTGGCTGTAAACGGCTACTTAAAATGACAGGAGCAGCTAGTGACTGATTATTGCTTGTGTTTTGTAAGGGTTTAATTTAACGAGCCATCAGTTGAACTATTAGGTAGACTGAGTAATATCTAACTGGAAGTATTGAAAATATTTCTGTAGGGTAGGGTAACTAAACACCGTAGAACAGGCCATGAAGGCCCAACGGTACCGAACGACTACCGTGTCATCCTCAGCCCACAGGCGTCACTGGATGCGGGTATGGAATGACATGTGGTCAACACACCGCTCTCCCGGCAGTACGTCAGTTTACGAAACCCGAGCCGCTACTTCTCAATCAAGTACCATAGCTCCTCAGTTTGCCTCACAAGGGCTGAGTGCACCCCGCTTGCCAACAGCGTTGGGCAGACCGGATGGTCACTCATCCAAGTGCTAGCCCACCCCGACAGCGCTTAGAGTAGGATAGTAAAGCATAGATGACTATGAAAACAGTGCAGTCAGTACATTCGTGCAGGTGAAGCGGAGGTAGCGGTTCTATCATGTCAACAGCGCACAGAATGTGTGGATGAGTAAAGGAAGGACGGAGCCTTTTGAGGTACCCTTTCAGCGGAATGTGCATAGTTACAGTGCTGCTCGTAATGATGGTCTTTGGTTTAGCAGTTCATACGTCCATTTGTAGAAATATGGGTGCCATTCCTATAATTGTGGAAGTGTTTGAATCGATGTTAACAACGTTTCTACTACAGCAAAGCTTGAAAATATCGTAGCACCTGTTCTACACGGAAATGGCTATGATCACTATCGTGTCACCGATAAGTAATATTGCGCACGGCGACCTTGGTACCAAAACTGTGGCGTGTCAGAGTATGCAGCACAGATACGCAGAGCCGTCGAACCAGTCCATTTTCATTTTTTTTGTTTGTGAAGTTCCAACTGTTTTGGTGCCAAGGACAACAACATTGCGTGTAGAGGAACTCGACTTTGTCTTTCGAAGTTACAACCTGTTCTCTCCGACTTTCTTCGAATTACGCTTTTTGTCGTACGGCAATAGTCTGTTACGATCTCGCTTTTTCCTGTTGCCCAAGGGATTTTATCGAGAAGGCCTGACTTCTAATATGTGTGGTCTGCCGGCGACTAGTCTGTGCACCTAACCATCTTGATTTCTCCCCTGCAAGCGATGTTTCTCGTCTTTTAATCATTAATTTTGCTAGCTTTGGCATTTTGACAGCGTTAGGTCTTTTCAGACTGAGAAGTGACTCAAGTGGGCGTTTTTTCCTGAAACGATTAGCGAAAAACGGCTACATCGTAAATCTAGGTGAGTAAGAATCTGAATATTCTGCCCGCAGGGTAAACATCTGGTGCATAACCCTTGTTTTGCATTCTGGCATGTCACTGTTCATTTTTTCAGCGCTTTCTTCGTGCCCAAAGTCTGACTCACATGCATTAGAACTGTCATCATAGGTAAACAGCTACTTTTCCTGACTGTGCTGTTCTCGTGCACAAGCTTCTGAAGAGCCTACGCACAGTAAATCATTCTACGCAGTTCACATCTGGTTTGCAAGATGAATATTAAATTATATGTCACAGTGAGGTTGCAATCCGTCGCTTGCTTTAATAATAAATATATGTCTTTACATCAAGAAAACTATTATTTTCTCAATAATCTTCAAATCGTGAGCTTCACCCTTAATTTTGATAAAGGAAAATAGTGAATTTACTCGTGGCACTTTTGTTGCCTATGTCTGTGGTCACTTTCAGAACTTAAATTACTAATCAAATTAACTAATTTAATAAGACTGAACCTTGAATTGTTGGTGTACCCATGTATCACCACAACAAAATAAAAACAGTGAGTAGTTGAGGGAGTATGAATGAGAACAGTGGCGTATTTAAGTTTATAAAAATAACCACAAGTTTTTATTAATCCTTTGCTAACTACAACGAAAAATGTTCAAATGTGTGTGAAATGTTATTGGACTTACCTGCTAAGGTCATCAGTACCTAACTTACACACTACTTAACCTAAATTATCCTAAGGACAAACACACACACACCCATGCCCGAGGGAGGACTCGAACCTCCGCCGGGACCAGACGCACAGTACTACAACGACAAAAAAATGACAAACAAATGTCAGAAGAGGGATGGTACTTGATTGGCAAAGCATTCATTGGGATGGAAGCTATACAGATTCTCCCTTTCATAATGCAATCTGTCTTTGCTTACATGAATCCACTGCAAGGCACAATTCTATTGAAATGGAATCAACTACGTCCAAATACACCACAAACCATGGTTTACCAGAGAACAGGCAGCTGTGAATATCATTTAACAACCCTACGACGGTGCAGAGATACTTTACCCTTTTGCCTCGATTCAGGCGGCAGCGGAAAACGGCTCGCTGAGGTCGGGGAACGGCGCGCTGCAGCAGCTGTAAGGTTCTGACGCGTCCACGAAACTTTGCAAACTACGCGTTCTACTAGAACGCGGGAGACTTCCCTATCAGAGCCCTGAAATCCCAGCAGATTTCAGTGTGAGGTGCACCAGTTCGCTGGTCTGGTCAAAACAATTTGACTCACAGGCACGACGGTGCATGCTTGAATTGTCAAACGTCAGACGGCCGAGTCAGGACCGAACAAGTTCACCCTCGTGACACACGATATGTCCGAGGTGATATGCAGCTCCACTGTCGGTACAATGGAAATTGCCACTGGCTCTTAGTCCACCGCAAGTTACAGACCACAAGCCTCACCCACTCGGGAAAGACCGGAAGCTCTGCACCATGGGAGGACCAGAAGACGAAGGAGGCAAAGAATCACAACCACCCTCCACCAAGCCTCGGTAACTCGGTACGGGAATCGAATTAGCAAAAACTAATCTGCCTCCACACTGTACAAACCAATAGGACTATCATCTACACATAGAATCTCCCCTCTTGACTGTTCTGTTGGCCTGGTAGCCAGTCCAGACACAGCACAGAGGTTCCCACACTGGAGAAGCAAGCCTCTGCTTTGCATACCCCGAGAGGAGTTAATCAGGAACTCAAAATCTCTCTTGTCTGAAAAAAGAAGATTTTAGACTAGAGAGGCGTCGTTCTCACTGTAAGCATGGCCATGTTTCGGAAATTACGTCTACCTGGGCGGGACCACAGTCCCTCATTTATGAGAGATGTAATCTTTCCGAGCTGACCATTTACAATTTCTGAAAGAAGACTCTTAAGCTACCCACCCAGTCGTGCCTATGAAATACACTCCTGGAAATGGAAAAAGGAACACATTGACACCGGTGTGTCAGACCCACCATACTTGCTCCGGACACTGCGAGAGGGCTGTACAAGCAATGATCACACGCACAGCACAGCGGACACACCAGGAACCGCGGTGTTGGCCGTCGAATTGCGCTAGCTGCGCAGCATTTGTGCACCGCCGCCGTCAGTGTCAGCCAGTTTGCCGTGGCATACGGAGCTCCATCGCAGTCTTTAACACTGGTAGCATGCCGCGACAGCGTGGACGTGAACCATATGTGCAGTTGACGGACTTTGAGCGAGGGCGTATAGTGGGCATGCGGGAGGCCGGGTGGACGTACCGCCGAATTGCTCAACACGTGGGGCGTGAGGTCTCCACAGTACATCGATGTTGTCGCCAGTGGTCGGCGGAAGGTGCACGTGCCCGTCGACCTGGGACCGGACCGCAGCGACGCACAGATGCACGCCAAGACCGTAGGATCCTACGCAGTGCCGTAGGGGACCGCACCGCCACTTCCCAGCAAATTAGGGACACTGTTGCTCCTGGGGTATCGGCGAGGACCATTCGCAACCGTTTCCATGAAGCTGGGCTACGGTCCCACACACCGTTAGGCCGTCTTCCGCTCACGCCCCAACATCGTGCAGCCCGCCTCCAGTGGTGTCGCGACAGGCGTGAATGGAGGGACGAATGGAGACGTGTCGTCTTCAGCGATGAGAATCGCTTCTGCCTTGGTGCCAATGATGGTCGTATGCGTGTTTGGCGCCGTGCAGGTGAGCGCCACAATCAGGACTGCATACGACCGAGGCACACAGGGCCAACACCCGGCATCATGGTGTGGGGAGCGATCTCCTACACTGGCCGTACACCTCTGGTGATCGTCGAGAGGACAGTGAATAGTGCACGGTACATCCAAACTGTCATCGAACCCATCGTTCTACCATTCCTAGACCGGCAAGGGAACATTCTGTTCCAACAGGACAATGCACGTCCGTATGTATCACGTGCCACCCAACGTGCTCTAGAAGGTGTAAGTCAACTACCCTGGCCAGCAAGATCTCCGGATCTGTCCCCCATTGAGCATGTTTGGGACTGGATGAAGAGTCGTCTCACGCGGTCTGCACGTCCAGCACGAACGCTGGTCCAACTGAGGCGCCAAGTGGAAATGGCATGGCAAGCCGTTCCACAGGACTACATCCAGCATCTCTACGATCGTCTCCATGGGAGAATAGCAGCCTGCATTGCTGCGAAAGGTGGATATACACTGTACTAGTGCCGCCATTGTGCATGCTGTGTTGCCTGTGTCTATGTGCCTGTGTTCCTGTCAGTGTGATCATGTGATGTATCTGACCCCAGGAATGTGTCAATAAAGTTTCCCCTTCCTGGGACAATGAATTCACGGTGTTCTTATTTCAATTTCCAGGAGTGTATATGTTTTTGCCACTCGCTAAAAGAATTTGGCGACTTCCTGGCGTCAGGGGATTTACAGTCTGGCCTCCACTAAACACGTGCACCAGCCACTCTGTCCGTATCGCCGCAGCTTCTAACATGAGAATGTTCGGAGTCTTATGATCCCCCCCCCCCACCATTTGCACAAAAGCTCAGATTACAGCAGCCTCTCTTAAATGGCTTCCAACACCCACTTTCCGCCAACTGGCCACCTTCACGACCAACTGTTATCTGGCCCAGGTAAAATGTTTTCTGAATCGGCACTGGTCTGCGCCGACCATATGTGGAAAGGGGGGAGTGCCACGGTCCGAAGTCCCTCTGCAGGTATAATCCCAGAATCACTCGCACACTGGACTTAGAATTTATGGCCCGCAATCCATCTCCCCCTGTTCTCCGTCGGCTCCACTATGGCGTCTCGAATACAAGATCTCTACAGTCTACACATGCATTCTGCCAACAATTTCCTCGTGAACCAAATGCAGTACAGGGGAAAACCGAGATCATGACCTAGAATACGAATATTAATCTGACTGACAGAGTTGTTAAAGTGAGAGAGTGGCGTGCCAACTCGCAAGGTAACATAAGAAAATGAGGATTAATGACTTGCCATAACATTTGTTTTTGTGTGTAAAAGGTCCTCTGAAGGAACATCAGATTTCAAAGTAATGGAAAAAAGGGGAAGGATTTGTATCCAGAAGATAAGCGTAATTAAAACGTGAGAGTATGTATCATATACAGGATGGTGTAGAGTTTCAGACAAGGTGAAACTCCAGAAACAATTTCTCTCTCTCTCTGCAACGGAGTGTGTGTTGATCTGAAAATTGATAGAATTGGAGGACTGGTACTAGAACGTGGGGCCTTTGCTTTTCGCAGGCAAGTGCTCTACTAGCCTGTAAAGCTGTGAGGACGAATCGTGAGTCGTACTTGGATAGCTCAGTTGCTAGAACACTTGCCCGCGAAAGGCAAGGGTCGCAGGTTCGAGATCCCTTGCGGCACACAGTTTTAATGTCCGGGAAGTTTCAACTTCCGTGAAGTTAGGAAGGTAGGAGATGAGTTACTGGCGGAAGTAAAAGCTGTGAGGACGGGTCGCGAGCCGTGCTTAGGTAGCTCAGTCGGTAAAGCACCTACTCACGGTAGGAGATGAGTTACTGGCGGAAGTAAAAGCTGTGAGGACGGGTCGCGAGCCGTGCTTAGGCAGCTCAGTCGGTAAAGCACCTACTCACGAAAGGTGTAGGTCACAGTTTCGAGTCCTGGCACATACTTTAAATGTGGCAAGAAATTTAAAGATGAAACTCGTTCAAAACACAATTAACACGCAACGCTGTGCTAATCAGCTAATGATAGTGTTCTGGAACCGAAGATTCGTATATTTAACAATGTAACAAAACCCGAAAACATCTTCTTCGGCCCAAGGGTTTGCTGGTGAGATGGCATGCTCTCTATTAAGTGATTCATTTGCTCTAATAGTAGTTGATGCCATTAGCTGTGTGGATGTCTGATAGACTCCTTGTCGGCGGCTGGAGGGCTGCAGTTCGTCGCCTCACTGCTTCCCACACAAGTTCCTGAGGAATCTGAGCCACAGGCCTTACATCTCAGTCTGTCAATACTGTCAATACTTTCACCGTGTCACTTGCGAGACAGTCATCCACCAGAGCAGATCTATGAAGACGGGAAATATCATTCATGATGAAGAAGACTCCATCAACTACACCTAAAAAGTGGCCCATATTTGCGCATTAGTACGTTAATGGGTGTTAACAATATTCCACCGACCACCAGCCAAAATGTGAACCTACGTATGCCAGTGATGGTTCCACATACTCGGACCCTCATCACTAACAACTGGTCCCTTTCCACAATTTTTCTGTGATTCTACTGGCTACCACATTTCCTTCATATGACTGTGTCGCAACAATGATTCCGTCAACTGAAGCACGATACATCTGTGAAGAGCACTTTCCTCCATTCCTTTTTGGTGCAGTTACGATGTCGCTGAGTTCACCATAAACTCCTTTGTCCCTGCGCTGCTTAGATAGGAACACACACCGACGAACGCCTGGTATACACAATAACTGCGCTGATCCTCTGATAACCAGTTTATGCGGAAGCGCGAACTCCTGGTGCTGTTGGGGTTACGTTCGCCTTCGTAGCTGATTTGCCAGCGTAGATGGCTGCCTTGAGGAGTTCCCGGATTCGAGTCCCGGTACTGCCAAGGATTTTTCCTCGGTGGGAGGACTGATACGGGACGCACTCAGCCTCATGATACCCATTTGACCGAACAGTAGCGGCTCTACGGTCTGGAAAGTCTGCAAAACGGGCGGGAGAGCGGTCTGCTGACCAGATGCCCCTCCATACCGCATGGCAGAGGATAATACAGCACCCGGTGGACATCACTTGGGCCTTCACGGCCTGGAGCTCATCGATCCATCTAGGGAGTGATTACTGCTTGATTTACCGTGTTCTGATCTACGACATACATTTACTGTATCACGTAAAGAATAGTCAGCAACTTTATTATAGTAAAACCTTTGAAGTATTCGTTTTCAGAAACAGTAAACTAAGGAGAATTGATGAACTTCATAGTCTATGACGATATTTGCTTCAGTATTATGACCACAATCTTGGCCCAAACCCCAAAACAGAGTTAAAGTAATAGTAGTAGTAACAGTAACATGATTTTGAGTAATCGTATGTGAAAAATGTTGTAGTAACTTTCATTAATTGAGACTAGTTCTGTGCCACACTTTGCAACACTTAGTTGTCGTCCGTAATTTCTGTCATTGTTTTACTCAGACGTTTCAAAATATTTCGCAATATCCCTGGTGCGTATCGGCTGGAGATACGGTGCGCTCCTACGCAGTAAGCCTTTCCAGGAACAGCGAGCACCGGCCGCTGGAGTGTTGCCGAGTCACGGCGGCTCTGCAGTTTGACAGGCGTCATGTAGCAGCCTCCACTAGCCGCACCTTTAAACTGTCCTCTTTTAACTTCCGCGGACATCTTGCTCTGCCGGAGGTATCCGCTATATCAAAAGTGACGATAATTATGTTAAAGAAAAGAAGAGTAGAATTTAACGTCCTGCACAAGCTTCGAATGTTTCAAGGCTGGGGAAGGAGAGCAGCGCGTCATTTCAAAGGAACAAATCCGCCAGTTGCCTGGAGGGATCTAGAGAAATCACGGAAAATCTAAATCTGCGTGGCAGGATAGGAATTTGAACTGTCATCCTTCCAAATGGGAGTCCTTCCAAATGGGAGTCCAGTGTGCTAATCACTACGCCATCTCGCTCGGTCATATCAAATATCATGGAGCACCTACGATGGGCGGTCAATAAGTAACACAACAAATTTTTTTCTCGGCCAATTTCGGTTGAAAAAATGCGGAATTTATTGTGGGTCGTCGTGGAATATTCCCGCTTCAGCCCCTGTAGTTTCATGAAATTGCGATAGGTGTCTAAGCGTAGCTTCAAAATGGCGTCTGTAACGGAGGTGCGTCCCAAGTAGAGAGGTGTCATTGAGTTTGCTATAGCGGAAATCCAGAACATCGCAGATGCTCATAGGCGCTTGCAGAATGTCTACGGAGACCTGGCAGCGAACAAAAGCACGGTAAATCGTTAGCGAGGCGTCTGTCATCATGACAACAATGTAGCGCAAACCTGTTCGACTCCTGCAATGTTGCAACGTGCGGACCCTCTCATTCGAGATAACCGACATATCAAAAACACCTCGCTGCTCATCTGAACGTCTCTGTTGGTAGTGCTGATATACTCGTCCACCAGTTGAGGTGCACAGAGGTGTGTGCCGTCGGGTTCATCGCCCCTAACACTTGATCATAAAGATTAACGAAGAACCGTCTGTGCGAAATTGCTTGCGCGTTACGAGGCTGATCGTGAAAATTTTTGTTGAACATCGTTACAGGCGATGAAACGTGGATTCACTACTTCGAACTGGAAACAAAACGGCAATCCATGGAGTGTCGCCACACCACCTCCCCTCCGAAGAAAAAGTACTCAGCCGGTAAAGTCATACCGACGTTCTTCTGCCTCTGAGTGGGTTGCTCTGTTTGACGTCAGCCTTCATGCTGCAACCATCAACTCTGAAGAGTACTGTGGTACCCTTAGAAAATTAGACAAACAACTCCCGTGTGTTCGTCGCCACAAAAATGCAAAAGAACTTCTCCTTCTCCGTGAAAACACGAGAACTCACCCACGTCTGCACACCCGAGAGGAGCTCACAAAACGTTATCGGATTGTTCTTCCTCATCCACCCTACAGCCCGGATCTCGCACCTTTCAGCTTCCGTCTGTTGGGCCTGATAAAGTACATTACTGGCCATTAAAAATGCTACACCACGAAGATGACGTGCTACAGGACAGGAAGAAGCTGCTGTGATATGCAAATGATTAGCTTTTCCGAGCATTCACACAAGGTTGGCGCCGGTGGCGACACCTACAACGTCCTGACACGAGGAAAGTTTCCAACCGATTTCTCATACACAAACAGCAGTTGACCGGCGTTGCCTGGTGAAGCGTTGTTATGATGCCTCGTGTAAGGAGGAGAAATGCGTACCATCACGTTTCCGACTTTGATAAAGGTCGGATTGTAGCCTATCGTGATTGCGGTTTATTGTATCGCAACATTGCTACTCGCGTTGGTCGAGATCCAATGACTGTTAGCTGAATATGGAATCGGTGGGTCCAGGAGGGCAATACGGAACGCCGTGCTGGATCCCAACAGCCTCGTATCACTAGCAGTCGAGATGACAGGCATCTTATCCGCATGGCTGTAACGGATCATGCAGCAACGTCTCGATCCCTGAGTCAACGGATGAAGACGTTTACAAGACAACAACTATCTGCACGAACAATTAGACGACGTTTGCAGCAGCATGGACTATCAGCTCGGAGACCATGGCTGCAGTTACCCTTGACGCTGCATCACAGACAGGAGCGCCTGCAATGGAGTGCTCAACGACGAACCTGGGTGCACGATTGGCAAAACGTCTTTTTTTCGGATGAATCCAGGTTCTGTTTACAGCATCACGATGGTCGCATCAGTGTTTGGCGACATCGCGGTGAACGCACATTGGAAGGGCGTTTTCGTCATCGCCATACTGGCGTATCAACCGGCGTGATGGTATGGGGTGGCACTGGTTACACGTCTCGGTCACCTGTTGTTCGCATTGACGGCACTTTGAACGGTGGACGTTAAGTTCAGATGTGTTACGACCCGTGGCTCTACCCTTCATCCGATCCCTGCGAAATCCTACATTTCAGCAGGATAATGCACGACCGCATGTTGCAGGTCCTGTACGGGCCTTTCTGGATACAGAAAATGTTCGACTGCTGCCCTGGCCAGCACATTCTCCAGATCTCTCTCCATTTGAAAACGTCTGGTGAATAGTGGCCGAGCAACTGGCTCGTCACAAGACGCAAGTCACTACTCTTGATCACCTGTGGTATCGTGTGGAAGCTGCATGGGCAGATGTACCTGTACACGACATCCAATCTCTGTTTGACTCAATTCCCAGGCGTATCAAGGCCGTTATTATGGCCAGAGGTGGTTGTTCTGGTTACTGATTTCTCTGGATTTATGCACCCACATTGCGTGAAAATGTAGTCACATGTCAGTTCTAGTATAATGTATTTGTCCAATAAATTCCCGTTTCTCATCTTCATTTCTTCTTGGTGTAGCAATTTTAATGGTTAGTAGTGTATGTACTGCGCGGAAAGCAGTACATGGACAATCCGGGTGGCGGGGGGAGGGGGGGGGGGCGGGGTTTACTGACGCAGCAAGAAGTTGACTCCGACGTCGACCAGTAGAGCAATACTATGCGGGAATACAGGTTCTGCCGGTAAGGAGGCGTAAGGTTGTCACATTGTACAGAGATTATATTAAAAAATTAGATTTTGAGCCAAAAAAGTGGGAAATAATATAGTGTATTGGAATCCTGAATTGCGGTGGTCTAGCGGTTCTAGGCGCTCAGTCTGGAACCGTGCGACTGCTACGGTCGCAGGTTCGAATCCTGCCTCGGGCATGGATGTGTGTGATGTCCTTAGGTTAGTTAGGTTTAAGTAGTTCTAAGTTCTAGGGGACTTATGACCATAGATGTTAAGTCCCATAGTTCTCAGAGCCATTTTGAATCATGAATAAAACCAAGAAGCTTTCAGAAAAAAAGTATAGTGTTACTTTGTTACTCTTATTAAGGAAATCACTAAAATAACTGATTTTGGTCCTTTTTCTGTAACACTCAGTTACCTCTGCTGTTGTTCTGAAATTCGAATAAGCGTGTCTGCTGGGAGTAACTATATTTTGAAACAGGAGGTTTGTGCTGGTGTGAATATCTACGGATATCTGCAGTAATATGGGGTGCCCTGCTCGAAATAGGCCCCACAAACATGTGTAGTAATTCCGTTGAAATTGCACAATATAATTGGTGACGTTTGGCGTGGCAACACTGCACTCTGCAGCATCGTTTGACGCAACAGTGTGTTTCCGCACGTCACTGTGGCTGGAGCTCAGGGTTCAGTGTTACTTTGTCGATTAAATACTACGCCGATACGGGTATCCACAGGTAGTTCTGCGGATATCCACAACAATAATTGCTTCGTGTAAAGTGATGACTTCTCTGTCATGTGTTGCTCTGTGAGCCTTGCAACAACTACTCTTCAGTTGCAACTGACTATTTGACAGTTGTAGAAACGGGTGGAGAAGAGGGATTTAAAATTATCAACCGAAAATTCTGAGCATTCCTTTTAACCGTTCATGGTCTGTCTTAAAGTTTCTTGAGTTGACTATGACGGACACTGATATTAATTTTTATGACATGGTGGTCTTTGCGGGTTTCACATTTGACTCTAAACTTACATATCTGTCGCACCTTAGGGACCTGAAAAGACTATCCTTCCAAGCACTAAATATTTTAAAAGATCTTAGTGATAATTTATGGGCAGCACTCCAAACGTATCTGCTCCAGTGTTACAGAGCCATGAGCTCTCGGTTCGATTATGGGTGCATGGTATATGGATCTGCAACATCCTCTTATTTAACACATTCGTGACGGCGTGTACCACGGGTGACTCGCGTTCGATCCTCCCATTGAATGGCGTGTACTACTGGTGGCTTGCGCTAAACTCTACCAATTATGCTACCAGCAACACAACAACGTATGATGTATTACCTATCAGCCAGATACAACGAACAGTTGTGAAAGCAATTTTGTGTCACTCTTCAACGAGAGAGGCCGGCCAAAGCGGCCGAGTGGTTCTAGGCGCTTCAGTCCGGAGCCGCGCGACTGATACGGTCGCAGGTTCGAATCCTGCCTCGGGCATGGATGTTTGTGACGTCCTTAGGTTAGTTAGGTTTAAGTAGTTCTAGGTTCTAGGGGACTGATGACCTCAGATGTTAAGTCCCATTGTGCTCAGAGCCATTTTTTTCAACGAGAGAGCTTTCTGTAAAAATATCTCATAATTTGCGATTAATGTAGTGCAAAATCATTTTATGTGATCTGTCGTTGTTTCAATAATAAGAATTCAATATATTACAACAGTAGCCCAAGGCATTTGCACACGACCTCTTTCCGATGGCGAGAAACAGTGAGAGCGTAAATATGCACGTCGCCCCAAAGCGAGAAACACAATTCTCAACGCCAGCGTGAACGTGTTAAATATGCTGGGCATTGTGCACCTTGAAGGACTTACGCTGGGCAGTAGGGCCTTTAGGGCCAGCCTCATACCCAGCCTCTGTGCTGAATGAGGCTGATGTGCCATCGCTTCACATCAGGCAACTACTCCTCATGGTGTGACAGGTATATAAATCAATAAACGCACCAAACACACCTGCATTCCCTACCGTTGCTCGGGCTTTTTCATAATCCACAACGAGCAACGAGGCCCTATGGGACTCTTCTGAAATATTGCCTTTTATAGCTGGATGTGGCTGGTTTTAAAGCGTAATACCAAGGATGGAGCAGATCTTCATCTTATCTCATGTATGAAGAATGAAATTGAAGAGCCAAATAAACTGGTACATCTGCTTAATATAGTGCAGGGCACCCACGAGCACGCAGAATTGCCGCAACACGATGTGGCATGAACTCCGCCAATGTCTGAATGTTCCACGAGTAATGAGTGTGTTGCGGTGGGACACTACGAATGTAGTGTGTGGACACACAAGGTGAGAATGTGGGTCTCGCGGGAGCCGTGCGCGAGATAGTCCCTGCAGTCGCACTATCCTCTGTGCCCTCGGTGGTTCAGATGGATAGAGCGTCTGCCATGTAATCAGGAAATCCCGGGTTCGAGTTCCGGTCGGTGCACACATTTTCACCTGTTCCCGATGATATATATCAACGCCCGTCAGCAGCTGAAGGTATTAACATAATTCTAATGTCTGAAGTAGTGCTGGAGGAAATTGACACTGTGAGTCTTGCAGCGGTGTCCATAAATCCGTAAGAGTACGAGGGGATGGAGATCTCTTCTGAACAGCACGTTGCAAGGTATCCCAGATATGTTCAATAATGTTCATGTCTGGGAAGATTGGTGGCCAGCGGAAGTGTTTAAACTCAGGAGAGTGTTCCTGTAGCCACTCTGTAACAGTTCTGGATGTGTGTGGTGACGCATTGTCTTGCTGGAATTGCCCAAGTCCATCAGAATGCACAATGGACATGAATGGATGCAGGGGACCAGACAGGATGCTTAAGTACGTGTCACCTGTTAGAAGCGGATCTAGACGTATCAGGGGTCCCACATCACTCCCACTGTTCACGACCCACAGCATTACAGACCCGCCACCAACTTGAACAGTTCACTGCTGACGTGCAGGTTCCATCGACTCATGACGTTGTTTCCATACCCGTACATGTCCACCAACTCCATACAATTTGAAACGAGACTCGTCCGACCAGTCAAAATGTTTCCAGTCATCCACAACCCAATGTCCGTGTTGATGGGCCCAGGCGAGGAGTAAAGCTTTGTGTCCTGCAGTCATCAAGGGTACACGAGTGGGCCTTCGGCTCAGAAACCCCGTATCGATGATGTTTCGTCGAAAGGTTCGCACGCTGACACTTGTTGATGTCCCAGCATTGAAATTTGCAGCAATTTGCGGATTGGTTGCACTTCTGTCGCCGGCCGCTGTGGCCAAGCGGCTCTAGGCGCTTCAGCCAGGAACCGCGCTGCTGCTACGGTCGCAGCTTCGAATCGTGCCTCGGGCATGGATGTGTGTGATGTTTTTAGGTTCGTTAGGTTTAAGTAGTTCTAAGTCTAGGGGACTGATGACCTCAGGTGTTGCGCCCCACAGTGCTCAGAGCCATTTGAACCATTTTTTGCACTTCTGTCACATTGAACGGTTCTCTTCAGTCGTCTTTGCTCCCGTTCTTGCAGGATCTTTTTCCGACGGCAGCGGAGATTCGATGTTTTACCGAATTCCTGATATTCACGGTACTCTCGTGAAATGGTCGTACGGGAAAATCCCCACTTCATCGGTACCTCGGAGATGCTGTATCCCATCGCTCGCGCGCCGACTACAATACCACGTTCAAACTCACTTAAATCTTGTTGACCTGCCATTGTAGCAGCAGTTACCGATCTAACAACTGCGCCAGACACTTGTTGTCTTATCTAGGCATTGCTGACCGCAGTGCCCTATTCTGCGTGTCCACATATGTCTGTATTTGAATACGTGTATAAGAAGGATTGCACTCCAGATTTTACGCTTGCCTCTTTTTTTTGGGGGGGGGGGGGGGGGAGTAGGCATGACAGTTCTAAAGTTGTGTTCACTGATGAGTCCAATCGAGGTGATTCCACTCGCTGTCCAGTAGTATTTCACCGCCGAATCTTCAGGATTCACCTTACTCGTGGATATGCTGCATGATTCCTGAACTCCGTGGGATCCTGAGCGCACCGGAGGGGATGAGACATCTTCAAGGCTAACAGTTTGCCACCTGCTCCGATTCCATTAGTTCCCTACAATCTTTGTAGCATTGAATCCTGCAGAGATAATGACCAACTGTACTTCTTTCAACAGCGATGGAAGGAGATTTTATTCTGCAGGGTATCAGGGCGCGTGGAAAATGTACAAGCAGACCGAGCTGCTAGGGTGGCCTGCTGGGAATATACCGTGAGACAGTGTGCCATTCTCCTTCAGGCTGTCGTTTCACTGTTGCGTCAGAGATCCGTGCAATTGTGGAAGCAAAAGTGGCTGGCAGTGAAGGGCAATAAGCTGCATTTGGTGAAGCCAACGATCTGGCGTAGCGTTCCTCATGTTGGTCACTCAGGCGAGATGTCTCCTAATTGGACACTGTCTGCTTACGCGTGGCTTCTTAGTCCGGAGAGAAGATCCTCACCCTGTGACGCCTGTGGCTTTTAAATCACTGTTCACTACATTTTAAATGAGTGTACTTTATATTTTGTTGAGAGGACGGAAACGAATTTCGGTGTGGATCTGCCCTCTATTTTAGCTGCTGAGGAGACACGTGTGGTAAAAAAGCTTTTAAGGTATTATAATGTGTATGGACTCTGGCCTACGCCTTTAGGCTGGAAATTTTAGTGTGATACACAGGGGTGTGCTCATCCTATTTATTCCAGTGTTCAACCAATCACAGCTCTCTTCTGTATTATTTTAATCCTTACCGCCCGTTCTTTTATTTTTCCTATCAGTTCTCAGTCTAGTAGAGTAGGTGGGTTTCGCAGTTTTGTGCGTGCGTGTGTGACAGGGCGCATTGTCTTATTGAAATATGTTACTGCCGTTGGGAAATATAACCGTCACGAAGGGGTGTACGTGGTCTGCAACCAGTGTACGATACTCCTTGGTCGTCACAGTGCCTTGCACGAGCTACACTGGATCCATGGATCCCCAAGTGAATGTTCCCCAGAGCATAATGACCGCCACTTTGTCTCCGCCCCGCAGTACAGGTATCAAGGAGCTGTTCCCCTGGAAGATGACAAATTCGCTCCCTGCTGTCGTCATGATGTAGAAGATCTCGGGATTCATCAGATCATGCAACGCTCTGCCACTGCGCCAATGTCCAGTGTCGATGGTCACGTGCCCATTTCAGTTGTAATTGTCGGGCCGTCGGCTGCAGAGGCCCATAGCTAGGAGTGTTTGGTGCATTGTGTGTTCAGACACACTTGTACTCTGCGCAGCATTAAAGTCTGATGTTAGTTCCATCACAGTTTGCCGCCTGTCCTGCTTTACCAGTCTGCACAGCTTACGACGTCAGACATCTGTACTGAGAGTTGGGCACCCAACCCCACGACGTGTGGACGAGGTTTCACCTTCGTTTCGTTATGTGTTGAAGACACTTCCCACAGCACTCCTCGAACACACGACAATTCACCGAGAATCAGGGCAATCATAATCTGCCGTCTGTCAGACTGAGAGAGGTCGAGCGCCTTCCCCATTCTACACGCGGTCAGCACGCTCAGTCTTACTACATGCACCGTGAGTGTGACTAGTAGTCATTCCTCACTGGGTGACGCTGCCATTTCCTGGATGAGTTTATATCGATAGTTGGTTGGCAGTCAAAATGTTCTGGCTGCTCACTGTATGTTCGCTCTATGATGCACAGATAACAAAGTTGGACTCTTGGAGGTAGTTCCGTCAGGAACGTATCCAGGACTCTTTCATTCCATATAAATATTTAATGATTTTGTTTTCGAGGACGCGAAGGACTTCGTATCATATTGATTTATGGGTGCCAGAGATCGTCTACGGTTGTGTTATATATTTTTTGTGTATTCTCACGTACATAATTTGGGGTATGACGTTTACGTCAATCACAAATGGTTCAAATGGCTCTAAGTACTACGGGACTTAACATCTGAAGTCATCAGTCCCCTAGACTTAGAACTACTTGAACCTAACTAACCTAAGGACATCACACACATCCATGCCCGAGGCAGGATTCGAACCTGCGACTGCAGCAGCAGCGCGGTTCCAGACTGGCGCGCCTAGAACCGCTCGGCCACAACGGCCGGCTATTTCAATCACATGTCGTCCCCAGTTTGTTATTTTACAAATAAGTTTGTGTGCTTTGCAGTTTACAACATCTTCTAAAAAACATTTTTGCTGCAGACGTTAGTGTCAAGCCACACATAGAGAGAGAGAGATGCTGAAAGCTTACAAATTTGATTAAAAATACTCTTGATCTTTACGACTCCTGTTTGCGTGTGTGCTTGGAGGGGGCGGTGTACTAAAATTTCCATCTCCCAGACGGGGCAAGACGGAGTGTCTGCTACAGAATTAGACGGAACAGGGGTCGTCGATAACCTCTTTATCGCTGGAAGTGGGAACACCGAAATAACCCGGTACAACTAATTCATGTCCCGCCAGTGGACAGCGAACAGCGGGCTGGGCCTTCAGTTCGCCTACAGTGGAAATCTTCTGACTCTTTTCGTCTACAACAGTGATTCTCAGTCACATGCACTATACGCAACATTACACCAGTGTGTATGTCGTTGTTTCCTCTTAGCGGTGTATACACGTCACTGAGTTTCCTCGAACGCGTCACTTTCGTGAAATCTACGCTCCATGCCTCCACACAAAGCCTTATCGCACTCTGTCGACAGTCAAAATTGCATGTACGCCGTAATGACTTCTAAGTCCCCTGCAAGCTATATGTTTACGTTGGTCGGCAGCTCCGAGTATTTCTTGTCCCGTGCGTAATGGTGTGAGTAGACAATTGATATGTGAATAAAATTTCTCATTTTCCCCAGTTCGTGTGCAGTATACGGTACTCTTTGAGTTTTCAAGAGAAGTCACGAAGAGATCTTGAGATCTTCGAACAGGAATATTACTTCATATACCGTAGCATCGTATTAGAAGATAAAAAGCGTACATTCTCAGTATCCAACATGCGCTTGTTTTCAAAAATTTTAACGTGTACTGTATGCCATCGTCAAAATCGATTCAGTTTTGTGGTACAGTAGGTATGTGTACTCAAGCGACAAATTTCAAGATGTTGTTCAGACAGTTGTGAGCAGTTTAATTTAGGAAACCTGTTGTCTTCAGCGGCTCGTTACAGAGTACTGTATTTCACTGGTCTGATACCATTTTATCTGTTTACAAGGAATATGTGTCGTGTTTTCGGACAAAACCTGTTCACGGGTTTTTGGTATTCACAAATTTCAGTGTTCCTCTTTGCCTACAGGCTTTAACTGCTTGCATTTTAATGAAAGATGAGTTTGTCCTAGTCATGGTGATGAACTCAGCGGCAAAATGTGATTCAAGAATCAACATTTCCATCTGTAGCGCTGTTTTGAAGCTTCCTGGCAGATAGAAACTGTTTGCCGGACCGGGGCAATCTTTGCAGGAAATGCTCTTACCGACTTTGGTAAGATCAATGCCTGCCGAATACAAGATTTCGGATTGCGCCACAGCCCGGCACACAGTTTGAATATGCTACGAAGTTTCGTGACACAGACTGTAGCAGCGGGAGCATTTTGTAAGCCAGTGCACACGCGTTCGACGCGAGAGAGGAGTAAACATAACTATGTGGTTCGCTTAAAAAGGATATGGTCTGTTTCCCAAACAATTCTTGTCATGTCCGAATATGTGATTTGTCTTCGACAGGATATTAAACGTCAGTAGTCTCTTCATATGGTCCCAGAAGCAGTAGCATATCTGTATAAAAATAAACGAGTTTTATGATAGAGTTCTACTAGTACCATCTAACAAACCTACTTACGAGACTATAGCTGGAGCTCACAGGGACTTTATGCTAAAAGGAAGGAAGGATAGTGGTTACAGTGGCATAGTGCCATCGAAGGCGGAGTCATTAGAGACGATAATCCTTAACGCGGCGCTGTACATTCCGTCGAGAGCAAGCTGACAAGACATTTTTAAAAGCTACATTAAAGGTGCGGTTCTGAAGATCAACAGAACAGTTCTGTGTCAAATTCTCTGCCTGAGGATTGTTGCGTAATTCACGTAAATGGTTTAGTAAATTTTAGTAATCAGTTCGTCAACACAGTGTGAAAATTAATGAAACCGACAAACTGCAGGGACGAATCCCTGACTGGAAATGGAGGGAAAAAGGTCTTATGAACGGGTGTCCGGAAATGGACAGTGTGCGTGCAACGATAACAAACCGTCTCGGAACACAGTACACAGCTGCATCGCAACCACGTCACAACTGATGTTCAAATTGGCCTCCTTGAGATTGGAGGTGATAGGGATAATAGCAATTGTCATGCAGAGTACACGTAATCATACTTTGGCTTACACCAAGTTGTCGGAGCACTTGCCTGGAGACTGATCTAGAGTTCGTCTCAATATCCTGTTGAACTTGGTCATCCAAATCTGGTGTGCGCACAGTCCACCGCCTCCCTGCACTTTCGTCTGTCTGAAAGGATCCTTGATCACATAAACGCACAAAAAGTGATTGAAATGTTGTGCGATGTAGTTGGTGTCTGTGAGGGTATTTGTTTTGGTATAGACGTGCTGCCTCTCGACGGTTTCCATCTACTTGGCTGGACACAAACACCATCTCGGCTTGTTCCCGACATGAATACCGGACCATTCTGTTGTTACAGTACGTTGCGTCAATCACACAACCTGCAACACACAAGGAGCATACGGCAAGTGGACAGAGGAACTGTCATTCGTCAGCGCCATCTACCATGGCAACAATGCATTTCCGGACACATGTTCATAGGACCATGTTTCCTCCATTTCCAGTCACTAATCCATCCCTGCAGTTTGTCGATTTTATTAATGTCACCTTGTATATTACACTATCGTTATCAGTAAGTAACGAGTGACTGACTGGTTTATTTTTGGTGCACAAAAGTATTTGTCACGATTCCACTGTTGGCGACAAATCACTGGAAACTGTAAAAACGGTAAAACACCCAAAAGTAACCATCTGGACAGACCTAAAGTGGACTGGCCACATAACACAAATTGTAGGGCAACAGATGCCCGAGTGGCATTCGCTGCAAGGATCTTAAAGAAATACGTTTCATTCACGAAATATGTAGTTGTAGTTGTCTTCAGTCCTGAGACTGGTTTGATGCAGCTCTCCATGCTACTCTATCCTGTGCAAGCTGTTTCATCTCCCAGTACCTACTGCAACCTACATCCTTCTGAATCTGCTTAGTGTACTCATCTCTCGGTCTCCCTCTACGATTTTTACCCTCCACGCTGCCCTCCAACGCTAAATTTGTGATCCCTTGATGCCTCAAAACATGTCCTACCAACCGATCCCTTCTTCTAGTCAAGTTGTGCCACAAACTTCTCTTCTCCCCAATCCTATTCAATACCTCCTCATTAGTTACGTGATCTATCCACCTTATCTTCAGTATTCTTCTGTAGCACCACATTTCGAAAGCTTCTATTCTCTTCTTGTCCAAACTAGTTATCGTCCATGTTTCACATCCATACATGGCTACACTCCAAACAAATACTTTCAGAAACGACTTCCTGATACATAAATCTATATTCGATGTTAACAAATTTCTCTTCTTCAGAAACGCTTTCCTTGCCATTGCCAGTCTAAATTTTATATCTCCTCTACTTCGACCATCATCAGTTATTTTACTTCCTAAATAGCAAAACTCCTTTACTACTTTAAGTGTCTCATTTCCTAATCTAATTCCCTCAGCATCACCCGATTTAATTTGACTACATTCCATTATCCTCGTTTTGCTTTTGTTAATGTTCATCTTATATCCTCCTTTCAAGACACTGTCCATTCCGTTCAACTGCTCTTCCAAGTCCTTTGCCGTCTCTGACAGAATTACAATGTCATCGGCGAACCTCAAAGTTTTTACTTCGTCTCCATGAATTTTAATACCTACTCCAAATTTTTCTTTTGTTTCCTTTACTGCTTGCTCAATATACAGATTGAATAACATCGGGGAGAGGCTACAACCCTGTCTCACTCCTTTCCCAACCACTGCTTCCCTTTCATGCCCCTCGACCCTTATTACTGCCATCTGGTTTCTGTACAAATTATAAATAGCCTTTCGCTCCCTGTATTTTACCCCTGCCACCTTTAGAATTTGAAAAAGAGTATTCCAGTCAACATTGTCAAAAGCTTTCTCTAAGTCTACAAATGCTAGAAACGTAGGTTTGCCTTTTCTTAATCTTTCTTCTAAGATAAGTCGTAAGGTCAGTATTGCCTCACGTGTTCCAACATTTCGGCGGAATCCAAACTGATCTTCCCCGAGGTCTGCATCTACCAGTTTTTCCATTCGTCTGTAAAGAATTCGCGTTAGTATTTTGCAGCCGTGGCTTATTAAACTGATAGTTCGGTAATTTTCACATCTGTCAGCACCTGCTTTCTTTGGGATTGGAATTATTATATTCTTCTTGAAGTCTGAGGATATTTCGCCTGTCTCATACATCTTGCTCACCAGCTGGTAGAGTTTTGTCATGACTGGCTCTCCCAAGGCCGTCAGTAGTTCTAATGGAATGTTGTCTACTCCGGGGGCCTTGTTTCGAGTCAGGTCTTTCAGTGCTCTGTCAAACTCTTCACGCAGTATCGTATCTCCCATTTCGTGTTCATCTACATCCTCTTCCATTTCCATAATATTGTCCTCAAGTACATCGCCCTTGTATAAACCTTCTATATACTCCTTCCACCTTTCTGCCTTCCCTTCTTTGCTTAGAACTGGGCTGCCATCTGAGCTCTTGATATTCATACACCTGGTTCTCTTCTCTCCAAAGGTCTCTTTAATTTTCCTGTAGGCAGTATCTATCTTACCCCTAGTGAGATAAGCTTCTACATCCTTACATTTGTCCTCTAGCCATCCCTGTTTAGCCATTTTGCACTTCCTGTCGATCTCATTTTTGAATATGCGGCCCATAAAACTTCTGTTCGACCGATTTCTGTTAACAGAAGAGATAGATTACGACGAAGAGTGGTGCGTTTCGTCACGAGATCGTTCAGTAGGCGCGATACCTTTACGGAGGTGCTCAGAAACCTTCAGTGACAGTTGCTACAAGAGAAATACGATTCATTCACGAAATATACGGCCCATAAAACTTCTGTTCGACCGATTGCTGTTAACAGAAGAGAGAGATTACGACGAGGAGTGGTGCGTTTCGTCACGAGATCGTTCAGTAGGCGCGAGACCTTTACGGAGGTGCTCAAAAAACTTAAGTGACAGTTTCTACACGAGTTGCTTACTGTTGAAATTCCGAGAACGTTTTACGTGCTTGCGAAATCACTACCACCATAAATCAGAAAGGTAGGGTGTATACCGAGATTTACCGACAATCATTCTTCTCACGGACTATTTACGATTATTGGAGAACGTTTTCATACTCGCACCTCGCAGACCTCTTACCTGTGACGATAACCAGCGGGCAACAACTTCAGTTACGCCATCTTCATGGAAGCGTAAGTGTCGTCATAGTGGCACACGTGTTCTCTCAAAAATACTGTCTCAGTACTTTCCACCAAACTTCTGCAACATTTGACGGGCACACATTTCACACTTCATTTCGTATATCTTGGACTGAACATTTACGCCCGCCTATGAACCACTGATGCCTCCTTCACGTAAAACTCATATCTGACAGCAAATTTCTTCTGTTCAGATGGCTCTGAGCACTATGGGACTTAACATCTGAGGTCATCAGTCCCCTAGAACGTAGAGCTACTTAAACCTAAGGACATCACACACATCCAAGTGACAATTTTGTGTCACGTAACGGATCAGTGTTCTCTGAGATTTAATGCGTAAGGCTCGTCATATTAAAAGTACTTGGTAAATTTTTGACATTCTATATTAACAAATCTTTGTGGAAACAGTATGCTGTTTATTCTGCCAATTGGCGATCCCATTATTTTGTGAAAGCGACTCATAAAAGTGTATTAATTTTCTCATTTTGATATTTCCGTTTCCTATACTTTCACATTCTGTACATTTTGAGAAACTTACTTCTATAATGGTTAATTTTTAACGAAAGATAAAAAAGAATAACAACGCTCATTGTAAATTTACTTTTTTCTGAACTAACAAAGCTGACATAACAGCGTTATTCTGAATTCGAAATTTTCTAAGTTTGCGTCCGAGTAAATGTTGTCATTTTTCTTTCACTATATTTCTACAAGTTCCCTAGTTGTTTTCGTCACTTGGTGAATTATCGTCGTCTAAATGCCAACATTAAATCGGCCGCAAACCCAAGAACTTCGAAATCGGCAAACTCTTCGAGGAAGCCTGAATTGTTCATTACTCTGCTACACGTATTTCTATTAATAGTGTATCGCCGGCCGGTGTGGTCATGCGGTTCTAGGCGCTTCAGTCTGGAACCGCGTGACCACTGTGGTGGCAGGTTCGAATCCTGCCTCGGGCATGAATGTGTGTGATGTCATTAGTAGTTCTAGGGGACTGTTGACCACAGATGTTAAGTTACATTGTGCTAAGAGCCATTTGAACCATTTTTGAATAGTGTATCCGCTAGAGTGTAAAATGTGAGCTGCGAACTTCGGATTTTCCTTTACATTTAAACTTTAAACCTTATTTTGCTACTTCCTTTTTTACATGGGGATTAATCATAGATTCTGTGTTACTTTTTCTACCATGTGTTTAATGGTCTGATAGTGTACTGTGTTTTCTGTCCTAAGTCCACTTTTAAATAAATGACTGCATGTACTCTGGAAGAAAGAAAATCTATATGCTAACGTGTCATTTACATATAGATGAAAAGGGTCGAAGCACTAGTTGATAAATGAACATGAAGTATTTTAAAGAAATCAAGGAGAACCTGTATCCTTTTGAATGAAATTATTCTAAAGCCCTCTTCTCCCGATGAAAGCCGGCCGCGGTGGTCTCGCGGTTCTAGGCGCGCAGTCCGGAACCGTGCGACTGCTACGGTCGCAGGTTCGAATCCTGCCTCGGGCATGGATGTGTGTGATGCCCTTAGGTTAGTTATGTTTAAGTAGTTCTAAGTTCTAGGGGACTGATGACCACAGCAGTTGAGTCCCATAGTGCTCAGAGCCATTTTCCCGATGAAGTCCAGTTCTCTCCATAATCACTGTGCAAGTTTCCACGGTCAAAATGCACACTGGCATCCAGGGTAGCACATCCTAAAAATCTAGAATGTAGTATGAAAGATATCAAGTGCTATGTTATTCTATGCTGTTCTGAAATTCAAGTATGTATGAGTAATTTATTGTGTAACCTCTGCGAACGTAATGTAATGCGTTGACTCATTTCACGTGCATCAACGTTCGACTCGAAAAATCCTACATAGCAAGAGGTGTAAATAAATAATCTAGAAAAATAAATACCATTTCAATATTTTCGCTTTCTTGCTTACGAGGACATACAAGAAAGTAAGAGTTGTTTGCGCTGTGAGATGACTGTTTCGGAAATATTCCACAGCAATGTGTTACGAAGGTGACTCGGGAACAACACAGCGCATCACTGGGCTGTCCCTCTGAATTATAATTCATCGCTGTTGAAAACAATATCGTGACGGTGCACTACTCAGCGACAGGAACAGGAAGCATGGGTGGTGGATGGTAGTCAATGGCTGTCAACCAGTACAATGGGTTATACGTTCCGTACGCAACTGTAAATAAAGCGTTGAATTATAATGTTTGTTTTTCTCAACGACAGGAGTACACGTCTGCATGTAGCACCTCGCAACACTGAGTCTGTAACCCCCCTATTTGATAACCGAAAATCTTTACGCTTGGGTGTTGCAGAAAAATGGTATTGGAAGCCAGAAATTTATGAAGCCATACCTACCACAACTGTGTAAAACAATAAACAGTATGTTGTAACAGTTCACACCAGAATTCAGTAATTTCTTACAGCGCGCTCGGAGGCTGGATGCCTCATCTTCAGGCTCATGTGTTACTTCTGAGTCATCTGAGATTGATCACTGTGATGTTTTGACAAGACGATGACTTCCATTTCCGTAGATGATGACAGCCACACGGTGGTAGGACTAAGTGCGCTGTGATTTTATTGTGTGTTTATTTTCGCCTCGCAGTGCTTAAGTGTTTATTACCAGAATACGGTAACATTGCTCAGCTTAACACCAAACGGCAAGATGAAGAAAAAGTTCTGCGTGAATGTGAAATGTAAATCACAGAAACATGTTGTATGAATGTATTGTACTAAACTGTGATTTCTTACTGTGTATTATTTATCACTTTTATACCATTTAGTCTTCATAATTTTTGTACTTACTGGAAAATGGCAAGTTGTTGGGAAAAAAAGTCTTAGCTGTTAAAGTGGAAAGCCGTTGTACGTCGTAAGTTCTCTTTGTAATAATCGGTAGTTACAACATTTATGAAAAGAAAAAAAATATGTGACGCCTGAACCGATGGACTTCAAAATTCTCTGACGCTAAGGGTGTGAGACTAGAGACGTTATGTAGCGTCCTCTTACAGACATCTCTCTTCGAAGCATTTCAGTTTAGGATCGGCTAGCCTCGTACCAGGACTTTATGAAAAGCTTAAAAGATCATTAATTTTGTAAACCACATGACAGCTTCTCCGTGGCTGAATTATCATAGATCATAGTCCGTGTAGAATTCCATTATAAATCAACTGTACCTTCAATATTTGATTCCATATTTTTTCGTGATGGTGTGTAATCTGTATAACTTTGTAATTATCAGCAAGTGAGGTAGCGCGGTGGTTAGCACAACTGACTATTAGTCGCGAGAAGCGGGATTAACACCTACGTTCAGCTATTTTGATTAAAGTTTTCCGTAGTTTCCCTAAATCGATCAAGTGAATGCCGCGTTGGTTCCTTTGTAAACAAGACGTCCGATTATCTTCCTAGTGTTTGTCCCGTCCGAGCTTGTGTCCCCCTCTAACCACCGTGTCGTCGACGGGGTTTTAACCCTAATCTTCATTCTTTTTTTCCTTCCTTCCTTCCTTTCTTATCTGTTGTCGACAGATCTAGGCTTCTGCATTTTCATAATGGCGTCGTTTGCTGTCACTCGATATAACAGTATTTTTACCATGAAGCACACAAGTAACAAGGTACATTGACGGAAATGAGAGGTATTATTCCGTGAAGCACCAAAGCAATATTTATCGAACTTTGTGGAGACATTGGTCATACAACGGGTATTACATAAATAATTAAGATTTCATACAGGTCGGAACTGATGTCGAACATCATCAACATCAAAATGAAGCGTTATCCCAGGGGTTCGAATACACTCTTATATTCGCTGTGGCATGGAATCAGTCTGACTTCTAATGTCATTTCTTAGAAATTTCTCACCCTGCCTGAAACACACGTTGTCAGTTCATGAAGACTGCGAGCTGGAGTCCGGTATCAAAGTACATGATTTCCCATCCCAGATATCCTCTATGGGTGACAAATCAGAGGTCCGGGCAGGCCAGTCAAGGATCCATACAGTTCTCAAGGCGTCTGCGGTGTGTACTGCATCGTGTGGTATGCATGGTCCTGCTGGAAAATGCTATCTTGTACACCGGTCATGAAGGATATACGAACGGGGTTACCATGATTCCAGGAGTTGGACGGATAAATTACAGACCAATATCCTTAACATTGGTTAGCTGCAGAATTCTAGGACGTAATCTGAGTTCGAATAAAATAAATTGCCTAGAGACCGAATATCTTATGTGGATGAACAGCACAGTTTTAGAAAGCATCGCGCGTCCGAAACTCAGCTTGCCCAATTCTCAGATGATGTACTGCGAACTATGGATGAAGGACAACAGTCACACACCACATTTCTACATTTCCGTAGAGCATTTGACACGATATCCCACAGCAGACTGTTAACGAAGATACGAGCACACGGATTAGGTTCCCACATATGTGAATGGCTCTAAAACTTGTTAAGTAGGTGACAGAACCCAGTACGTTGCCCTCGATGACGAATGTCCAACAGAGACAAGGGTATCGTAAAGAATGCCCCAGTGAATTGTGATAGGACCGCTATTACTTTGTATATATATATAAATGATCTGGTGAACAGGATGGACAGCAATCTGTGGTGTTTTGAGATGGTGCTGTGGTGTACGGGAAGGTGTCCAAGATGAGTGACTGTACGATTATACAAGAAGACTTATACAAAATTTTTAGTTGGTGTGATAAATGGCAGCTGGCATAAATGTAGAAAAATGTAAGTTTATGCGGATGAGTAGTAAAAACATACTTGTATTGTTCGGAAACAGCATTAGTAGTCTCCTGCTAGACACTGTCATGCCGTTTAAATATCTGGGAGTAGCGCTGCAAAGCGATATGAAATGGAACGTGCATGCGAAGCCTGCTGTGGTAGGTAAGGCGAATGGTAGACTTCGGTCTATAGGGAGAATTTTAGGAAAGAGTGGTTCACCTGTAAAGCAGACCTCATATAAGACGCTGGTGCGACCTATTCTTTAGTACTACTCGAGTGTTTGGGATCCGTACCAGGTCGGACTGCAGGAAGACACTGAAGCAGTTCAGAGATGGGCTGCTAGATTTATTACCGGTAGGTTGGAACAACAGGTAAGTGTTTCGGAGATGCTTCGGGAACACTAATGAGAACCACTAGAGAGAAGTTGACGTTGTTTTTGAGGAACAATGCTGAGAAAATTTAGAGAACCGACATTTGAAGTTGACGGCTGGATAATCCTATTGCTGTCGACATACATTTCGCGTAAGGACCACGATGATAAGATAAGAGAAATCAGGGGTCATACAAGGGTATATAGACAGTCGTTTTCCCTCGCTCTATCTGCGAGTGAAACAGGAAAGGAAACGAGTCGTAAAAGTGTAAGGTATCTTCCACCACGCAGCGTACGGTGGCTTTTGGAGGATGTAGATGCAGATATGGGTATTGAGAATCGCTGCTTCTTGTCAACTTTCACCAGATCCTGTATGGACACAGCGTCGATGTGACCACCACAAACAGAAGCGCGACTCATCGCTGAACATCACAGACTGCCTCTCAGTATCCCAGTTGATTCTGTTTCTATACGATGTCAATCTCTGTTGTTTATGGTGTGGCGTCAGCAGTAAATGACGCATGGTAAATTGAGATCTCAAACCAGTTTCCAGTGCCGGTGCGTGTTGACAAACTTCCTATAACCTCTCCCCAGATTACAGCTGTTGTCATCAATCTCTTCATCGTCATCAGTCGAATGATTTGAAAACCTTCTTGTGGTACAGTCCTACTGTTGTTGCCACACTATTGACCTGCTCCTATCTCGTCAGTGCCCTACAGCTAACTGTCTGTACTAGCTGTCGGTATGATGCTCATGCGAGATGTCCAGCGAAGGAGTGACTGATTTCAAAATTAAATATATCGAAAACTAAGATCGATAGACGAGTGCAAGAAAGTATATGTTCATTGTGGAATCTGTAAGAACCTTACACCAATGTTCCGAAATGGCTCGAAAAACTGCTTACAGATGACGCTGTATGCTGTGCAGCTCATACGATGTCAGCGTGCATAATTAAACTCGTCTCCTGCAAGCAGTCTTTATGATCACATCACAAACGAACTGTAAAGTTTTCCATCACATCCTATACTTTTTCAACGGAAGTTGATTCACATGCCACACGGATCGCCAATTGAAGCTCGTCCGGAGTGGTGATACGGTTCCGGTAAACGGTTTCTTTCAATGTGCCCCCCGAAAAGTGGTCACAAGGGATCAGATGGGGCGAATATGGAGGTCAGTTCATACCTGCGGCAGTAAATTTGCAATAATCCATCACAATTATTATATACCAGAAGTATTCATGATGAAAGACATCCACCCGTTTGATGCATGGACCACTCAGTGCCTGGTCGATCCTACAACAAATTGTTCCAAAATTGCAACGTAACATTCACTACTGATCATTTCCCCCATTAAGAAAGGGTCAGTGATGCGTCTGTTGCATACCGTAGCTCAAACAATAACTTTGGGTGAATACAGTGGTTTTGCTTCACACAAATGCGAATTTTAGGAGCCACAAAATCGCCAATTTTGTTTATTCATGACTCCATTCAGATGGAGGAGTGCTACATCTGTGAACCAGATGCAGCTAACATCAGATCTTTCATTATCAGTCATTGTGAGAATTTGTTTCGCAAAGTCAGCTCTCTGTCACACTGCTCGTACGGGTATGACCTGTTGGCTTTGGATTTAGAATCTAAACATTTGCAGGCTCTGTCTCGGTATTTTATGCGAGCTGGAACGCTTCAAACTAGTCTCTACAGCATTCTTCTGTCAGGTTTCCTTGGGTACTGCTGAATAGTTCCAGAAACCGTGGTGACATTTACATGAGTAACTGCAGTTTGCCTGGGGCCAACATTCCCCTCTAGATCAGCTACGCTTCATTTCTGTTGAAATTTGGCGAAGAGTTTGGGAACGGTTTTCGCATCGGATCCTTTTGGAACATTAAACCGTGTCTGAAAACTGCGCCTGGTTGCTGTTAGACTGTGTTCTAACATGTGGTTTTCCAGTACAAGAAAAATTCGTTGTTCAATGGAACATATGATTTCAATCTCTTCCTTC
Source organism: Schistocerca gregaria (assembly GCF_023897955.1). NCBI lineage: Eukaryota > Metazoa > Arthropoda > Insecta > Orthoptera > Acrididae > Schistocerca > Schistocerca gregaria. Next base: position 490,375,091 of record NC_064931.1, read on the forward strand.
GGTGTGCTGACCTCCCTTCACGTTTCAATGGTGTAATTTACCACTCTGATCTGCGGCGCACTATGTATTGCGATTACAGCGCCATCTGTTAACAGCTTTCTCATACTGTTTCTAAACTTCCATGTAACTTCTGTACATAATTCTTACAGCTTTCTCGATAAATATACCGTTTGTTACACTCGAGTATCAATCATACTTTTTCGAGATATGAACTTATGAAATTAGACACTGGATATCCTGTTTGTTCCTCATGTCGATGATTCGATCTTTCTCAGAATTCGAAAGATGAAGATGAGCTGCATGCTCTTGGCATGCTGTGTCACATTCTTCAATTTAAAAGCTCCAGTGATTTCAGACGAACTGCATCTTCTCCTCCTACGTGATCGCCGCCGACCTCAACATCCACAGTCGTTCCGCCCCCCAGCTACGGCGGTGGCATCGGTTCCTCTCCTCCCTTCAAGGCGACCTCATCCCCATCCCCCAGCACACCCGTCCCGAATCCAACTCCACTCCTGATGTTGTCCTTTCCTCCACCAACCTCCTTGGCCGCATAACGGTGGATGTCCTGGACCCTATTGGTAGCGACCATCTCCCTGTTCTCCTCACCGTTTCAGACGCTCGTTGCCCCCGCCCCAACCCTCATCATGACCCTCCCCCTAAGTACGTCCATAACTATTCCCGTGCCAACTGGAATGCCTACAGGGATACCCTCTCCACCCAGGTCGATAGCCACCCCTTCACCTTCCGTCGCCCTGCCGATGTAACCCATGCCGCCACCTTTCTCCAGCAGACCTTGTCTGAGGCTGTGGAGTCCCACGTCCCTACTGTCGCTATCCACCCCCACCGTCCTACCTTACTCCCACAGGCCGTCCTCCTCCTCCATGAATCCCGCCGTCTCTACCGTGCCTTCCTCCACACGCGTGACCTGGACACACTACGACGCCACCGGCAACTCCAACGACACATTCGTAATTTGCTCGCAGCCAAGAAACGCCGGGACTGGCGACAGACATGCACCCGTTTAAATGCTACCCTCCCTATCAACTCATCCACGTTCTGGTCCGCCTTCCGTCGCCTTACTGGAACAAAACCCTCCCCGTGCTATCCTCTTCTCCATGATGATCACCCCTTCCCTGACACCCTTAGTAAGGCCAATCACTTTGCCTCCTACCTGTCTGATGTCTTTTCCATCCCCGATGATCCCCAGTTCGATTACTCCCTCTTCCCGGATGTCCGCGATCAAACTGACACCTCTATCCCTCCCCTCGCACCTGGTTTCCAGTACTTGAACAACATTACACACACGGAACTCAATGCCCCAATCAGTACACAGGATCTCATTGCTACACTCCGCACGAAACGCAACACCACTCCTGGTCACGATCGTGTCGCCTATCATCACCTTCATGAAGCTCCTGCCTCTTTCCTCTCCACCTTGACCAGGCTCTACAATGTAGTCCTGTCCACCGGTTACTACCCCGACCTGTGGAAAAGCTCCCGTATCCTGATGTTCCTTAAACCTGGCAAACCGCCGTCTGCCGTCTCTTCCTACCATCCCATCAGCCTTACCTCGGTCTTCAGCAAGGTCCTGGAATCTATCCTCTCCCACCGCATCCACCAGCATCTCCGCCAGCACCGCCTCCTTCCAGTTAACCAGTGTGGCTTTCGGCCGTCCTTCTCTTCCGATGACCTTCTCCTTCACCTCACTCATCTCCTTTCCGACCAGCTTAATTCCCGTCGCTCCGCTATCTTCCTCTCCCTGGACCTCGAACGAGCTTATGACCGCGTATGGCATTCCGGTCCCCTATTCAAGCTCCAAACCTTCGCCCTTCCCATTAACTACGTCCGTCTGATCGACTCCTTTCTCTCCCACCATCCTTCCTACGTCACCATCCATAACACGGATTCCTACACCTTTTTTCCCTCCGCCGGTGTGCCCCAAGGCTCCGTCCTCTCCCCCCTTCTGTACCTTTTGTATACGGCGGACATGCCGCCGCCATCACCCCCCGTCCACCTTCTCTAATTTGCCGATGACACCGCCTTCCTTGCCCTTGCCCACACCCTGCAGCCCTCCCAACACCTCCTCCAATCCCATCTTGACCAGTTCATCGTTTGATGCAACCAGTGGTTGCTCAAGGTCAATCCCTCCAAAACCCGGGCTATCATTGTAGGCAAAACCACCCCTTCCTTCTGCCTCCTTGATTTCTATCTCACCGTCTATGGCCGTCCTATCGCCCTCACTCCCACCCTCAAGTACCTTGGCGTCACCCTCGACCGTCGCCTCTCCTGGACCCCCCATCTCCGGACAATCCAGGCCAAGGCACACTCCCGATTCCGCCTCCTCAAGCTCCTTTCGGGCCGTACATGGGGTCTGGACCCCTCCACCATCCTCCACACCTATAAATCCCTCATCCACCCTATCCTCTGCTACGCCCATCCGGCCTGGATCTCCGCCCCACCTACCTTTTATAAATCCCTTCAAATCCTTGAACGCCATGCTCTCCGCCTCACCTATCGCATCCGTCTCCCCTCCCCCACACGGATCCTGTATGATCTCATTCCTTTCCCCCACCTCCTCCTTTTCCTTGAAATGATATGGATCCTGTACACCTCCCGCAAACTCGACCCTCCTCACCCGCTTGTCTCACCCATCCTCTCCGAACCCTGCCCGCTGCCACGCCTGTATTCCCACGTCCCACCTGGTCTCCATCTCTCCACCCTCCTTACCCTCTCCCAAGGTGGCTTCCGGCAGCTCCCCCTCCCTGATGAAGTCCTCCTCCCCTCCATCTACCCCTCCTATCAACTTTAATCCTACACGCCCCCACTTCCTGTGGCCTCTCCACTTGGCACCCTCCCTCCCTTCTCTTTCCTTTTCCCCCGTCCCCTTCCTCCACCGCTCTTCCCCTGGGCTCTCCCCTTTTTTCCTCCGCTCCCCCTGTCTCCCTTGCCCATGGCATCTGACCTCCCCTTCCTCCACCCCCCCCCCCCCTTGGCAGGTTCCCGGACTCACACACGCTCAGTGAACATTCGCGCGCCGGAGATCATCGCCATCAGTGTCTCGTGTGTGTGCCTTCGTTTTGTGTTCAGTGTCCTTTCGCCGTCACGCCACCACTGTTCACATGTGCTGTCGCAGTCATCCGTGTTATGTGCGCTGTGTCAACAAGTGTTAGTGTTTTTTCTCATCCAGCGTGAACGGCTTCATGTGTACTGTTTTTTGTATCTACATTTTTTGCCCACTGTTTTTATTGTATTGTCTGTGCCACCTATTTGTCATGTTATTGTACCGCTCAAGGCTGAAGAGCAGGGTAATGTGCTGCTGCCAGCCCGCCTTGTCTGAGGTGATTAAAATTACAATAAAGAAAAAAAACAGACGAACTGCCCCTTCCCTCCATCTCCACACCCTACATCTCCTTTCCCAAGGTGGCTTTCATCAACTCCCCCTCCTGGATGATGCCCTCTCTCCCTCCATTTATCCCTCCTATCAGCTCTGATCTTCAACCCCCTCCTTTCCTCCATCCTTTCCCTGGGCTCCCTCTTCCAACCCCCTTCCACCCTGTGTTTTCTCCCCACCTAACCTCTCCCTATCGCCCTTCTCATCCCCCCCCCCGAGTCCTTTTGTATTCCCCTCCTCTGCCATCCCCATTCCCTGGCACGTCTGCTCGGCGCCCCCACTCCTCTTATGGATCCTCATCCTCCATTGGCTCCTTTCCCCCCTCCCCACCTTCACTTTTCCTCTCCTTCCACCCCCCCTTTTTCCGTCAGCTGTCCAGTTTCCCCCCACCTGCTCTCGGCTGTGGTATGTCATATTTGTGCCAACTTTTTAGTGCAGTGTTTAAGTGAGTGTTCAATGTTGTGCGTCTTTCCACAGTGTTGTGAACAGAAATCATGCTGTCGCTGGTTGTGCATTTTATATCTCTTGCGAACAGAAACCAGACTGTCGCCGTGTTTTTTAATTGTCTGTCTATTATTTTTCTGCTTCCTGTGTATTTTATTCACATCATCAACCCTGTGTTTTATGTTTTAAGTTCCAGAATTTTCTGCCATTTTGCCTTTAAGTCACCGATTTTATCGCCAACTATTATTTTTTATTATCTCCATCTATTTAAAACAAATTCTGTTGGCTGAAGAGCGGCGTAATAAGCTACTGCCAACCCGCCCCCTTCAGGGGGAATCGAAACTCAATAAAGGAAAAAAGAACAGACGAACCCTATAACTATCATTTACCTATATCATTCTTCATCTGTAAGAATGCTTCTTTCCGTATTGAAAATAAGCTCTCATAATGATGAAAGTTTAATAAACCTAACCCACAGGAATGAAAATGCTAGAGTATCAGTTTGGTACTGTTCTGTCAAAGTGTAGCACCTTCCAATTTCGTTGGCATGTACCTCCTCTTGGTGGTTTCATTGCTCGTAGTTAAGATCTGTCTACGACGGCAGCTTGCAGAACTTGTGAACTTGGCGACGTCCTCTCTGCGAAAATACTGCCTGCGAGAATCCAAACATTAAACGTAACGAGCTCAGTTGCGCAGCGTCCTTCAGGATCTGCTAGGCGTCAGCCTGCCCTGTCGTTACGTAACACCAGATGCGAAACCACTGCTGCAAGTCAGGCCGCACTCTCGGGCTTTACGACACCGAGTCTCGGGATAAATCTCGAAAGTCGGGGAAAGTCGGAGAGCACCAATATAATCCGATGCATTTAAAGCACTTCCTCTTATTATCCATATGAACTAAGTAAAGTATATGCAATGACAGAGTTTTCCTATTAAGGGCCTTAAAAAGTGTTGTTGATCACTCGAAAATTGCACTAAACTCTCTCCTCAGGTCTAAACGTCGCAACTAATAAGTTCACGGTGCAGCCACATTCATGTTACCACCGCCTATGTTTGACGTCAATGTGTAGTAACTACTCACAATGGCAGGTGACAGCACTAGCGTTGGAGGATATATAAACCGTGTCGGGCGACGCAGGAAACAGTGCAGTCGTTATTGTATGCGGAAGCGGAGCTATTTATCTGACGTCCAAAAGTGCACCACCATGGGCTTTTGGGCCTCGGCTGGAAGCATTACCGAAACAGCTAAGTTAGTAATCATTCTGCGTGCCGACGTGATTGTGACAAAATGATGCTATCTTAAACCGGCAGTGAGGCAACTGTGGTGCAGGGGTGGACGATGGCTGCGGAGATGTGTACGGACGAACAGACGTGCAGAAGTTGAGCAACTGACATCCTAGATGAACCAAGGGGCTACCAACAGTCTGCTCAACGACCGTTCAGCGCATGTTGCTGCGTATGGGCCTCCGCAGCAGCCGCTTGGTTCGTGCACGTATACTGACTCCTGTTTATCGGCTTCAAAGGCTGGAATTTGCACGCCAGTACCGCAAGTAGATTACCACTGAATGGTGACGGGTGACATTTTCAGATGAATCACGTTTTATGCTCCATCAGACAGACTGCCGTTGGCGTGCACAGCGTGAAACGTCTGAAAGCAAATACCTGAACAATCGTCGGAGGGGTAAGGGCCGCAGGTGGGAGCATTACGGTCTGGGAAATGTCTTCATGGTATTCCCTGGGTGATCTCGTCACTCTATTAGGCACAATGGATAAAAACAAGTATAAATTTACCCTTAGGGATCATGTCCACCACCACATGAAATTTGTTTTTTCTTGACACGATGGCATCTACCAGCAGGACAATGCAACGTATCACGCAGGTCGAAATGTACGTGCGTGGTTCGAAGGGTATCAAGATGAGCTAACCGTACTCCCCTGGATTTAAACCTCGGCCTTAAACCCAAGCGAGAATCTGTGGGGCCACCTCGATTGGGCTGTTCACGCCATTGATTCCCAACCGAGAAACCTAGCGCAGCTGGCCACTGCACTGGAGTCCACATGGCTCCACATGCCTGTCGGTACCCTCCAGCAGCGCACTGACTCCTGCACGCCACTCAGCGGTCCAGGCTGAAAAAGGTGATTATTGAGGCTTCTGACAGGTAATCACATTAACGTGCCTGGACAGTGCATATGCGAGGAAGTAATATATTGCCCAACTATTCTAAGAGTGAGTTTGTTGAATTTTCCCTAACACTCTCGCGTTTGCCATACGATCCTGTGACGAAACGTGCATCCTTTCTTTGGATCTTGTCTATCTCTTCTACACTCCTGGAAATTGAAATAAGAACACCGTGAATTCATTGTCCCAGGAAGGGGAAACTTAATTGACACATTCCTGGGGTCAGATACATCACATGATCACACTGACAGAACCACAGGCACATAGACACAGGCAACAGAGCATGCACAATGTCGGCACTAGTACAGTGTATATCCACCTTTCGCAGCAATGCAGGCTGCTATTCTCCCATGGAGACGATCGTAGAGATGCTGGATGTAGTCCTGTGGAACGGCTTGCCATGCCATTTCCACCTGGCGCCTCAGTTGGACCAGCGTTCGTGCTGGACGTGCAGACCGCGTGAGACGACGCTTCATCCAGTCCCAAACATGCTCAATGGGGGACAGATCCGGAGATCTTGCTGGCCAGGGTAGTTGACTTACACCTTGTAGAGCACGTTGGGTGGCACGGGATACATGCTGACGTGCATTGTCCTGTTGGAACAGCAAGTTCCCTTGCCGATCTAGGAATGGTAGAACGATGGGTTCGATGACGGTTTGGATGTACCGTGCACTATTCAGTGTCCCCTCGACGATCACCAGAGGTGTACGGCCAGTGTAGGAGATCGCTCCCCACACCATGATGCCGGGTGTTGGCCCTGTGTGCCTCGGTCGTATGCAGTCCTGATTGTGGCGCTCACCTGCACGGCGCCAAACACGCATACGACCATCATACGACTCTCATCGCTGAAGACGACACGTCTCCATTCGTCCCTCCATTCACGCCTGTCACGACACCACTGGAGGCGGGCTGCACGATGTTGGGGCGTGAGCGGAAGACGGCCTAACGGTGTGCGGGACCGTAGCGCAGCTTCATGGAGACGGTTGCGAATGGTCCTTGCCGATACCCCAGGAGCAACAGTGTCCCTAATTTGCTGGGAAGTGGCGGTGCGGTCCCTGCGGCACTGTGTAGGATCCTACGGTCTTGGCGTGCATCCATGCGTCGCTGCGGTCCGGTCCCAGGTCGACGGGCACGTGCACCTTCCGCCGACCACTGGCGACAACATCAATGTACTGTGGAGACCTCACGCCCCACGTGTTGAGCAATTCGGCGGTACGTCCACCCGGCCTCCCACATGCCCACTATACGCCCTCGCTCAAAGTCCGTCAACTGCACATACGGTTCACGTCCACGCTGTCGCGGCATGCTACCAGTGTTAAAGACTGCGATGGAGCTCCGTATGCCACGGCAAACTGGCTGACACTGACGGCGGCGGTGCACAAATGCTGCGCAGCTAGCGCCATTCGATGGCCAACACCGCGGTTCCTGGTGTGTCCGCTGTGCCGTGCGTGTGATCATTGCTTGTACAGCCCTCTCGCAGTGTCCGGAGCAAGTATGGTGGGTCTGACACACCGGTGTCAATGTGTTCCTTTTTCCATTTCCAGGAGTGTATTAATCCAACCAGGTAAACGTCCCCGACCAATAAGCGGCACTCAAGAATTGGCCAAATAAGTGCTTTATAATGAGCTTATTTCATAAATGAATAACGTTTGCTTTAGATTCTCCGTAGGAATCTCAGTCTGGTATCTGCCGTTCCAAGATGTCTATGTGAGTCCAGTGTTTTACTATTTTGTCACATCATTCTGTACCAGCGAACTGAAAAACGCTATTAAAAAGTCATTGTACTGAACATAGAGGTACTACTTTATGTGGATCTACATTTATGCCTATACGCCATAGGTCACTTTACAGTGTGTGAGGGAGAATTCTTCATGCACCACTATCATTTACCTCTGACGCTGTTCCATTTACCAGTGGTGTATGACAAGAATGACTATCAGTAATCCTTCATATAGATTCGAATTTATCTGATTTTTCCCGTCGTTCACTGCTTGACAAACAAAGTGAACCACGCAGAAGACAAGGTCGGATGTCAATGTAGCTTCGAACAAGTACACACCAAAGGCAGGTACGTAAATGATTAGAGTTACAATTCCCTGTGACAAATGGAACAGCCACCAAATACATTAGTGTTGTTCGTATGTAGTGTTGTTAACAGAACTGGTAGGGCATGCAGTGTGTCAGAGGAAGAATGGTCAGTATTCAGGAATATGACAAGAACGAAAATTAGAATTTAAAAAATCTAGTAAACATTGGGTCTAAAATGCATACCTTAAAAGCTGTGAGCACTTGTTTAGTAGAAGAGATGTGTTTCACAGTAGCAAAGGTGAAGAAATGCTCGCATCTCTTAAGGTACGCACTTTAGAGCGCATGTTTACTGGACATTTTCTTCTTGTTTTGGTAAATACCATTACCTTTCAAAATATGGAAAGCAAAGAACTTGCTGTAGAAGAAATTCGTTTCACGATATTGCAGAAGAAGAAGAAATGTTCATAGCTCTTACGGTATGCATTTTAGAGCCCACATTTACTACACTTTTTTGCTTTGAATGATTGTTCCCGTCATATCACTGAATATTAACTCTTCCTCTTGGGACACCATGTATAAGTGGCGTGAGCAGTGTCAGATGTTGCGTGATTATTATAAAGGACTTCGTTATCACCACCTCACAGAGTTTGAAATTGGCCTCACTGTGCATCTACATTGGCCCGCTGGTCGAATTGTGCAATCTCCAGACCTGTGGAGCATTTGGATGTGAAAGTGGCCTGATGTTGCACTGCATGGGAGTAGTAGGGCAATGGCACTGTCAGCACAGTTTGTTAGTATGGGTTGCATACATTCAGGGAGAAACTTGATTGATTTATGACCCCCTCCCACTCCCCTTAATCTATTCTGTTAACTGATTTATGACCAGCTGGAGGTTGATTTATGAACCCTTGGATATAATCTAACTTTCTGAGCCGGCCGGAGTGGCCGTTCGGTTCTAGGCGCTACAGTTTGGAATCGCGCGACTGCTGCGGTCGCAGGTTCGAATCCTACCTCGAACATTAATGTGTGTGATGTCCTTAGGTTAGTTAGGTTTAAATAGTTCTAAGTTCTAGGGGACTGATGACCACAGCAGTTAAGTCCCATAGTGCTCAGAGCCATTTGAACCATTTTTTTTGTCTTTCTCTGAAAGCTGCCATCCCTTCCCCATCCTCCACCATCCCTCTGGAAACCATCAACCCTCCCCCTTCCCCATCGCCAGTATAAGCACATCTATCATATCAAATTAATTGACTAATTAATTAAATTGATAACTTATTTACCTATCTCCTACTGGGCTTATCCCCCAGCCCTTCCCTCCCCTCCATGAGGGGAAAGGACTCAATCTGTGCTGGAGAGGTAGGATCTCATGACAGGAAATGCAAAACAATGTCAATTACATGGCAAAGAATATACTGTTTATTCATAAAATTTCAGTTCACAGAGGTTGGAACTCTCTTTTTATTTGGTGGGAAAGTCTGATCGTTCTTTGCTGTTTGGGAAAATGCAGATCCCATAAAATACAGCGAAAATAAGGGATCAAAAAATTGACATCAAAGTAACTCACCTCACGTAATTACACTGTTAAAAATCTTTCGATCCTGTCCTCGCACTGACTGCTGGGTAGAAGTGCTGGGAGCCGCACTCTTGAGGACATTGAGCGCCCACATGCGAGCCATCTCACGTATTACCACATTACTACATGCCAGTGTCAGAGAGGCCACACGGCGATCACTTGGGGCCACACGACCACTGTGAGTCTCTGCACCACAAGCCATATCATGATATTAACACATCCCAAGCAGCTACTTCCTGTCATGTGCCACTGCTTGGAAGAATTCTGACCAACCTCTCCATACCAGCAGAAAGTAGTGTCTCAGAATACAGCACTCATTTTTTGTGGCTATCCAATACCCATGCCACCTCACAACTGAGGTCCCCTTTGTTTGTGGTGGTGTCCTTTGCCCCTCAAGTGGCTATTTCTGGTTGAAGCACCTACTCAATCTGCTAACTTATAAGGCGATAACATTTTCAGTAGTGAGCAGAATGTGCAAGTGTTTTCAGTGATCTCAGGAATCTAGCCATGGCAACTACTAGGATTGTGGTTCAGTACTTCTCAATAAATTGCAGTGCACTCTGTGCTGTAGGTGTATTTATTGTTGTGACTATCGTATCGATTGGCTAAGAATTACTCCTCCTCCTTCATCCTGGTGTAGCTGAGAGAACAAACTTAGGGATTATATAGTGCTGTAAAAATCCAGTTACAACATTAAATTCCCCATTGATTGATTTATTGTTTCTGATATTGGTATTGCGACCATACTCACCAATTCAACCCCTCTGCAGATTTTTAAGGACATAGCATGCAATTGAGCTGAAATTTAATATTCTCAGCTACCTCCAACGTAATGGACCTCCTGTGAAATGACGAGTGTGCCATTACCTGCCAAGAGGAAGCAAGGGGAAAAATTCTGGACATGTTTGTAAAGTGGGTAGTTGTGGGACTGAATCCCACCAAATACATCAGTTCTAGTATCCACTAATGGGATGCAACCACATACACAGGACATGATGTCATTAATTAGTCAATCAATCTGATAGAATGGGGGCCCAGAAATAGCCACTTGAGACGACAATGAACACCACCCAAAGAAGGGGTCGTAGTTGCAGGGGTGACCTGGCTACTGAATGGCCATAAAAAAATGAGCACAGTATTCTGACACACTGTGGTCTGCTGGGTTTGGACAGGTTGGTTGGAATCGTCCCAAGCAGTGGCACATGACAGCAAATATCGACTTGGGGTGTGTTAATACTGCAAGAAGCCTTGCAGTGCGGCAGCCGATAGTGGTCGTGGGGCCTGAGTGATTGTAGTGTGGCCTCTAGAGACACTGGTGCATGGTAATACATGAGGCGCTGCCACTTGAGCGCTCAGTGTCCTGCCCAGTGTGGCTCCCGGCACGTCTGCCCAGAAGTTGGTGCGAAGATGGGACCGAAAGATTTTTAACTGTGTAATTATGTGCAGTGAGTTATGTTGACATCGATTTTGTAATGGTAGTCCTTGCGCTGTCAGAACAAAATGTGATCTATTTAATTACTCCTTTTTGAAGTAATTTACAAGATCTGCATCTTCTGAAACAGCAGAGAATGTTGACTTTTTCCCACCAAATAAAAGAGAGAACCAACTCCTGTGAATTGGATTTTATAAATAAACAGTATATCCTCTGCTATGTAATTGGCATTGTTTTTAATTTCCTGACATGAGATCCTTCCTCTCCAGCACAGAGTCCTTTTCCCGCCAATTTCCAGATGGGAGAGGGGAGGGAACGGCTGGGGAATTTCCCAGGAGGGGGATGGTTAATTAATTTGTTGATTTAATGAATTAGTCCATTACTTTGATATGACAGGTGTTCTTGTGTCAGCGAGGGGGAAGGGGGAGGTTTGGATGTTTCCAGATGGGTGGGGAGGAGGAGCAGGGAGGGGAGGAGGTTTTCTCAGAACAGATTATCCCCAGGGGGTCATAAATCAACCCCTAGGGGGTCATAATTCAGTTAAAAGAATAAGTTAATGGGAGGGGCAGACAGTTATAAATCAAGCAAGTTTGCCCCTGAATGTATGCAACCTTCACTAACAAAATGTGCTGACACCACTGTTGCCCTGCTGTTCATGGGAATGTGAGGGTATGTTTCCAGTCGACCACATGTTATCATCTTAAGGCAGGGTTGCTGTATTGTGCTACAACAGTTTTTGACACCCTGCACCACTGGTCAGAGCCCAGCAGCAGACAAAGTAGGGAATTACCGTCCGTATAGGCTGCTGCAACACAAACGGCGCTTTTTATGAGTGTGCACTGGGAGGATGTTAACTAGAGATATCCAAAGTGTCCCTGTTGATCTGACGTGATTAAATCGTTGCCCCCCAAAATAATGAACAAGGAATCTTTATCTACAAAATTCAACAAGAATCACAATTAATTCCGTTCATTACATTAAAGTGCATGATAAATGATCTGACGAACATCGACAGTGTTAAACTAATATATTGGCAAGTATGATAAAGGAACTGGGGTCGGACTCCAATAAATGTGTATGAGGATAACTCAATTAAATTCGTGAAGTTGTACTGTGACTGCTGAAAGAAGATACGCTATAGAAGGGTATACATTCATATTTATGGCCAGTGTGGAGACAATAATGATCGTAAAATTGCAAGCAAGTCTTCAGAATGGAGCTTGAAATCACTGAAACTCAGTATAAATGACTTGACTGTCCCTATAGTTCGTCTTGCTGTCTCGGCTAGATCTCATCATGTTAATCTGCATGTGGAGGCTGTAGTGGCCGCAAAATCGGTCATTGGTTTCGTACCAACAACTTGCATCTGTGACTAAGTTCAAATCAGCGAGAAAAATTTCTAAGTCCCTAGCTCATCAAGCTTCCTCAAAGAGGCGCCTGGCTGCATGATTGATGCGTTGCGCTGAAGATGTGCCATCTGCTTTTTAAAAGGAACACTCGCATCTTAGACCTTTTCGCTCGTCGCTTCATTTTGATTGGCTGAACTACAGATATTCCGAGTGCTGACAAGTGAAAAGATGCCTTAAAAGAAGCTGGTCCCCATCCGTGACTCCTCTTTCTGACGGTTAACCAGCAAGACGGTCCCTAACAGTGGATGCTAAAAGCTGTCCTCTTCTGTCTCTCTCTGTCTGTGGCCAATGAGGTTTGACCTCTGTAGCACAGCCGTGCTTTTCTCTCTCTAACTTATAAATTATTTATATTATCCTGTCATTGCGCCTCCTACATTGTGGTAAACATTTTTGTCTGGCACTGCTGAGCTTGGCGGCATCCCACACCCTCAAGGGTGTGCTAACTTCCCTAGTCTTCACTTCACTTTCAGTTGTTACCTATCGCGGTCGGCGTGTTTCGAACAGGCCCCCCATTCTATGGTTCTGTTCACAGAAGTATTCGTCTGGTCCTTGCCAAAAGTTGTACATCTCCTCCTTCCACGTGCAGATTGTTAAAAACAGAGTCCACTGGAGTCCCTACACCACTACAGTGTGACTCCTGGCATGTAGCGTCCAGGGGTGGCTACCTCAAAGCACCGGCTGGTGTGACAGCGTGGCGTCGAGTCTTGCAGCAAGCTGTTGATGAGCCGCTTCCGTGAATTCTCCTGGAGAGCCCTCCCCTTGTACTGGGCTGCACGCGAAGGAGCGCAAGGCAGGCAGGCCACATTAGAGGGCGAGGTAAGGTGGAGATGGGGCCCGCTAATGTGGCCTGCCTGCCGTGCACTCCTTCGCATACAGCCCAGTACAATATGCTTTCATAGTGGCCTCTTCAACATGTTAATCAGTACAGAAATGTAATCTACGTTAGTTAAATATTGGCAATCACTGGTATCGGTAGACGCCTCATTTATTGTTGGGGATAAATTATTCCGATTTGACTGGTCTTTTCATATCAGTTTAGGGAATGTTTTGGAGAAAATGGTTGTGTAACATTTGAGAGTGGTATCTTGACTGGAAATCATGACATCGAATTGCGTTTTGTGATGAATCGCAGCTGACCATCGTCGGCGAGTATGACGGCGACCTGGAGAAATGTCACATTCTTCCATTGTTTCGGAAAGACAAGGCGGCGTTACTCTTTGCGTCGTGATATGGGGAGCAATCGGGTATGACTTAAGGTCACAGCTGGTAGTGACTGAGGGAACTACGGCGGTACAGTGGTGCGTCACAGATATCCCGTGTCCTACGTCTCATGCAACGTAACGTGGTGCCAATTTTCAACAGGACAATGCTCATCCACATAAGGTACGTATCTCTCTATTTGCACGATGTTGACTCCAGTGGCTAGCGAGATTTGGATATCTACCCTAATAGAACATGCGTGGGACCAGACATCAACTCCATCCCAGTGCCAGTATCGAGGATATCAAGTACCTGTTGCGGTGGCCGTCGGTTCTAGGCGCTTCAGTCCAGAACCGCGGGACCGCTACGGTCGCAGGTTCGAATCCTGCCTCGGGCATTGATGTGTGTTATGTCCTTAGGCTAGTTACGTTTAAATAGTTCTAAGTTCTAGAGGACTGATGACCTTAGATGTTAAGTCCCTTAGTGCTCAGAGCCATTTGAACCATTTTGATTTTTTAGTAAAACGCGTTCCGCTGTTTACCCGCCATAGCAACATGGCGAAGGAGACTTAATTTCGGCCGTGGGCATACGTAGGTATTATTAGAAGCTCCTATCGTACGTCCCCTTCGAGGAGGTCGTTGCAATTATTCATTTCACCTCTACTTTGTTTTCCACTTTTTAACGAGCATCCCAGGATCACTCTGATTACTCGTTATAGTTTTACCCACCCAATACTGTCATTTAGGCTCCTGTGTATCGACTCACTTCAAGGACCAAGCAGTGCTTTCTCTAGAAAAAGGTACATTTCAAGTCGTGATCTCGATGCTGTTACAAAAATTATAAACATGAAGCATAATTTGTCGTTCATATCGCACGAATCCCATAACTCATAACTTAATTCTGGCGCTACTTTAAACGAAGACCAGCTCTCGCCATTAACAGCAAGACAGTTCCGGTGCTTGTTAAGTGCAGAGAAACCGGACGTCACGCAAGCGCGCTCTTGCCACAGTAATTACTGTAGCGTCGCTGGCGGCAGCTCACTGGGGAAGATTTGGAGGTGTTTGATGAGCTGTCATATTACCTGTCTTCTAGGCTATGGAAACATTCTTGACAGCCGTATTGTAGGTATAATTCCATCCCGACAGCCTGACTTCCCGGTAATGGTCCTTACACAAACTTTCATATGATGCAGAAGCAGCAGACAAGTCTCTTTCGACATGAAGAAGCTCCACGACACTGAGGACGCGTTATCTTCAAATAAACCTCTAAATTCGTTATTAGGAGACCTCATGTAATCTCTTAATTTCATATCTGAACGGTACACTCTATAATAAACTGACGGAAAAAATCGCAACATCAAAAAATAATTAATGTAGTGTGATGAAACTATGAGAATACATCTGTCTAGGTAACATATTTAAGGGATTAACATTACAAGATCACAGGTTACTGTAAGCTCGAGCTAAGACACTGCAGCCGGCAGGAGTGGCCCAGCAGTTCTAGGTACTACAGTCAGGAACCGCGCCACCGCTACGTCCCAGGTTTGAATCCTGCCTCGGGCAGGATACGTGTGATGTCCTTAGGTTAGTTAGGTTTAAGTAGTTCTAAGTTCTAGGGGACTGATGACCTCAGATGTTAAATCCCATAGTGCTCAGAGCCATTTGAACCATTTGAACCAATGTTGTTAATGAATGGCAGCACAACAGGTCGAATCACCACATTCATGTACATATAGGGTGTGTGGGATAACCACTAGAGTGCTCCTGCTGCCATACGAAATGGCACCCAAAACCATAACTCCAGGAGTAGATCCAGTGTGCCTGGCACACAGACAGGTTGGTTGCTGGCTCTCAGCTGGCCACCTTCCAACCAATAAACGGCCATCACTGGCACCGAGGCGGAACCAGCTTTCACCATGAAACACAACAGACGTCCAACCTGCCCTTCAATGAACTCTCGCTTGACACCAAATTGAGCTCAGTTAATTCTCGCTACAGATCGTCTAGCTCGGAGCTGCCCTTCAAATAATCGATTTGTAACAGTTCGCTGTGGCACTGTGCGCCAGCTGCTGCTCAAGTTGCAGCTCCGGATGCAATACGACGGGTCAGGGCCCTACGCCGAACGCGATGGTCTTCCCTCTCGGTAGTGTCACGCGGCCGTCTGGATTCCGGATTTCTTGTGACCGTACACCCTCGTGACCACCGCTGTCAGGAATAATGTAAAATGGCAACATTCCTGCCAAGTCTTTCTGCAATATCGCAGAAGGAACATCCAGCCTCTCGTAGCCTTATTACACGACCTCGTTCAAACTCAGTGAATGCTGATAATGGCGACTTAGTGCCTTAAAGGCATTCTTGACTAACATCAACTCGCCATACCCAATCTCAAAGGCAACTAACGCTCACTAGCGTTACAGAATTTACTTAACGGAAACCTGATCTGCATCCTCTTGGTGGCGCTACCAGCGCCACACTTACGCGAATCGCACGAAATCTGAGTAAACGTCATCTTTCAGATGTAGAATCACGCCTACCATCTTTCGTTTATGTCACAATCCTCTCAGGATTTTTTCCGTAAGTGTATTTACCATTTATCAGGTATCGATTTCAGCAAAATAGTGCTCTCTCTTATGTGTTCCAGGCGTGTGGTAACTTCTCAGTAGCAAGTAATGGTCCGTCATCCACAGTGAAAACCCGTGGGCAGTGTTATTTATTCAATGACGATTTTCAGCGTTTAACTCAATGCCCGCTTTACCAAGACTGCTTCGTCAGTTGCAGGAAACTGCACGTCTGCACAAAGAATATTGAATTAAAATGTTCGACTGAAACAGTGTATGCTTCGACTTAAAGCGTGGTATCATGTTTTGAACCTGTCGCTCGTACGGATTGGTGGCCATGTATTAGCCTTAACGAATCAACGAATTTCTTGCAGTTCATCAAATTAAATATTATGAGATTTCCTAGTGAAAGCAGGAACCCGACGAGAACCGATGCATTCGATGTGGCATGGTCGCTGGCAGTAAGTAGTAGTACAGACAGAGTTTCTTTTATCTGCTAGGCAGTGTCCTGGCCTATCGGAGGGTCTGCAATTTACACTTCAGTAAGGTCCGAACAGATTCTAGCCAGTAGAACCAGACATGAAGCTCGCAACGCCTATGTGGATCGAGATTGCTGAACCGCTGCTTACCACTGAGCGACAACTCCTCTTATCTCGCCAGTCATCTGCGGTTATATCTGCTACACTGCTACTGCCATTTGCTGAAGTTACGCTCTTTAGGACACGCGCGTAGCACTATCTAGTAGAACGAGATGCACAGGGGTTGTACAAAAATATGGAAACGCCATAAACACACACATTATCAAGCCTAATACGGTGCAAGAAAATGTTTGGCATTCAGAATAGCTTACACTCGTCTCGGAAAGGATAAACACAGGTCCTGTACAGTTTATGTGGGACTCTTTTACCATATTTACTGCAAAATCGTGGCGATTTCAGGCAACGATGATGAAGGTGCATAATGATCACGCACCCTTCTCTCCAAAGTAGGCCATGAAGAATCAGTAATATTGAAATCGGTGACTGTCCTGGCCAGGTGAGATGCGTAAATTCATCTTCGTGCTGACACAACCAGTCCTGGACGACGCGAACTGTGTGAAGAGGGGCCCTGTCATCTGGTAACACAGCATCAACGTTGGGGAACAAACGTTGTACCATAGGATGCATCCGACAGCCAAAATGGTCATATAATCCTTTGCAGTAATGCGACCTTGCATAATAACCATGAGGCCCAGGAGCTACAACGATATGGCTCCCTACATCATCACCAAACCTCCGATATGTTTCATTCTGGGGATGTAAACTCGGCCAGAAGCTGAAAACAGTGTAAAAAAAGACTCATTCGACAAAATGACAGTCTTCTATTGCTCCATAGTCCAGGTTCTCCTCGACGTTTTCCTGTTACGGGTATTTGCGTCATTGAGGAGTGGTTTTGGAATTCCAGCTCGCCCTGCAATTCCCTGCGTATGAGGCACCTTTCGTGTTGCTTTGCTGCTGACAAGGTTGGCGAGTGCGACATCCAGTTGCGCAATGACTGTTGCCGTTATCGCCCTTCTTAATTTTCGTCACACTCCTCTTCCGTGACCGTCCGTAACGTTCACGCGATACACACTT
Source organism: Schistocerca gregaria (assembly GCF_023897955.1). Lineage (NCBI taxonomy): Eukaryota > Metazoa > Arthropoda > Insecta > Orthoptera > Acrididae > Schistocerca > Schistocerca gregaria. The sequence goes on from NC_064931.1 coordinate 490,392,914, forward strand.
TCGTTCACATTGTGTGTAGTTTAAGTCTTCGATACGGTGAAAAACCACCGTGGTTACCTTGGTTACGGAATTACCCACCACACGAGCACCAACAATGTGCCCATGTTCGAATTCACTTAGCTGCGACATAATGCATTCACAACTGCATAGAACACTGTTCAGACCGCGACTGACACTGGCTATGTGTTGAAGGCATTGCACAGGTGCCGCTCGTGGGAAATAGAACAGCACAACCTGTAGGAGGCATACCATAAGGCCTAGACGGAATTGGAACCTCACACTGTCCTCTGCCTTGTGGTTCTAAAAGGTTAAAACTATTTTTGTTTAACGGTGTACAACAAAGATTGTACTCCCAACCATATTACTACTGGAATGTATCGGTGTTATAAATAAACATTATAACTGTATGGCTGTGTGGTTCATCGAGCCGGCCGGCCGGCGCTTCAGTCCGGAACCGCGCTGCTGCTACGGTCGCAGGTTCGAATCCTGCCTCGGGCATGGATATGTGTGAGGTCCTTAGGTTAGTTAGGTTTAAGTAGTTCTAAGTTCTAGGGGACTGATGACCTCAGATGTTGAATCCAATAGTGCTCAGAGCCATTTTGTGTGGTTCATGTTGTGTGTGTTATCAGTTCCGGGCTAAACAGTAGGTTGGTCGGGTGATGCAGTTCGTAAGTTGGAGGAAAACAAAGGCGCAGCACTCGAATTAGAGCCTAGGTCTGACAAAACATACTCGTCTTCATGTGTACTAGCGGATTAATAGCACGCTTTCCTCTGCTGTTATGTAGGGTATTTCAAGAGTAACAGCAAATATTTTAGGAGGTGTAAGTACAGACAAATTCCAATGAAACATTCCATAAACATGTGTCCAGTTTTTATTGATTTCAGAGATTCAGCTGTTAGAGTGTAACCGAAAGAAATTCAAATGATGTTACTAAAGGCTAGTGATTAAGTTCAAAGTTGATTTTCATAAATTCCAGCTCCAATTTCAGTGCAATTTCGAATACTCTCGGCAGCGTCACGTATAACTCTTCTGAGTCGACTTGGCATTTTTTTTTTATAATGGCAACACTATTCACAATCCGAAGCTGTTCACTTTCTTATTGTAAGCTTCCCCTTTCAACCATTCCCACAGGCAAGAATCTACAAGTTTTAATGTTCGGAGACTTTGGTGGCCAAGAAATGTAAACATTTCCACCGATTCGTCCTCCGGGGAAGAGCAAATGAAATGTAACAGAAGCAAAAATTCGGCTGATTCGATTCCGACAGGCTGTGCATATAAACGATTACGAAATTCTGAAAATGTGAATAATAGCCCGATAACTTATGCAAGCTCATCAGTCTCAACTTATTTCTGGATTGTTTTTCATATGCGTAGCGCCATGTGCAGGACTGTCCTTAAATTTCTCTGATTTAATCAATAAATGAACAACTATAACGCAATTTGATTTAACAAAGCTTTTCAACAGATGTAACACTGTTTAATTCGCCCCTGAAGCATATTACCACGCATCTATGGATATAATGTCAGTTAAGTCGCATGGCAGTTCGAATTCCATTATAAATCTTGGGTTTCTTCGTAGCTGGCAAGATGAAATGGGTGACGTACACCACAGAACATATGAGGAAGGAGTTTACCAAAGCTTTCTACAAACACAGTTGATCATTTGCTTTGAGAGAGTTAGGTTCTCGTGTTTTCCTTGTCGTTTCTTTTTTCCTTGCATAGTGTAATTTTTCCACTTGTATCGAATTCACCAACTAACTGAACTAATTTCCGCCATTCAGTTCCCCTGTCCCTTTGTCACGAGCTTTCCAAGCCTGCTGCAGCACGACCATATAAGCTCCGATAGGAAGCTTTCCTAGTGTGTCACGTAATAGTAGTTCGCATGTTTTTCGTGTTCTGTATGTTTGTGTAACATGTGCTTGAAACCAGTCTCCGGAACCAGTCTAACATTCACTTAAATATATGAGGACTATTAGCAAAATGCTAGACGTAAGCCGACAGCAAACCGCACTATTGTGTGTTAACTCAGACAGCAAACGGTACCGAATGCTTGACTCTACAAGAGAGCGTAGTACTTAACGCAGCCGGCTATACTAGCGAAACGATTAAGATAGTCGCGAAGAAATTAAAACAAAATAGCTGGATAAAAGCTCGAACGACGGTCACATTAATTCTGCGTTACATTACTTCATGTCTTCATACATTGTATGTCACCGGGATACTAAAACATCGACATCTACATGACTTCTCTGCAATTCATACTTTAAGCGCCTGGCAGACTTTTCACAGAACTACCTCCTGACATTTTCTCTATTGTTCTACTCTCGAACAGCGCTCGGGGAAAATGAATTAAATCTTTCCTTGCGATCTCTGACTTTTCTTATTTTATTACGTAGATCATTTCTTCCTATGTAGACAGACGCATTATCTTTCGCATTCGGAAGAGAAAGTCGGAGACTGAAATTTCATGAAAAGATCTCGTCCCAGCGAAAAATGCCTTTGTTTTAATGATCGCGACACCAACTCGATTATCATATGGGTTACGCTCTCTCCCCTATTTCGCGATAAAACAAAACCAGCTGCCCTCTCTGAACTTTTTCGATAGCCTCCGTCATCCTATTTTGTAAGGATCCCATACGGAGCAGCAGTACTCCAGAAGAGGATGGACAAACATAGTGTACGCGGTCTCTTTAATAGACCTGTTGCATCTTCTATGCGCTGTGGTAATAAAACGCAGCCTTTGGTTCGCTTTCCGAACAACATTATCTTTGTGATCGTTCCAGTTTAAGTTATTCGTAGTTGTAATCACTATATATTTAGTTGAGTTGACAACCTTCAGATTTGTGTGATTTGACATGCAACCGAAATTTAACGGATTCCTTTTAGTACTCATGTGGATAACCTCACAGTTTGTCACTTGTACCATACAGATACCTTGTCTAAATCTTTTGCAATTGGTTGTGATCTTCTTATGACTTTACTAGACGGTAAATGGCAGCATCATCTACAAAAGATCTAAACAGGATGCATAGATTGTCTCATAAAATAAGAGAGTGAAAAAAATTATAGTTTCACTTGATTCAGGAGACAGGTTGTACACTGAATGTAGTTGATATTCGTTATATACGTTCTTACACCTCGCGATGGGCTAACAATTATACACAAACTGTAACTTGTCTGTGGAAGAAGACAAACATGCGTGGTTTTGAGTAAACGGTTTATTGTACTAGTAATTGTGAAAATTGCAATACGAAGAAGAATACATGAGTCTGAAATGAATAATGCAATATTACGCTCATGACGACACATAAATAATTAAGATTACAGGACTGAGCGCAGTACCTGAGTTTGAGAAATCCAAATAGTGAGAAACCCGACTCCCTATTTGAACCTATAAACGTCATTGAACTGGAATTACAGGGTGCCTGAATATGTTTGTGGGGAATCTTTCTCAATGTGGCTTGTTTGCAAACCCACAGATCTTCGAAAATGGTTGCCAGCAGACTGTGGCGAGCCAACGTCGTCCCTGACATGTTCGACGCGACACGTCATGCGCACACGCAGGCCAGCGAAGCAGGGGTACCCGCCATTCTTCGAAGGCGGCTTGCGGAGCCCACATCACATGCGGCCATGTCAGTCTCCTGTCGAAATACGCAAAGACAGTTGTCTGTGATGTAGCACCCAGATTCTCAGCTGACCATACACGAGCGGTTGTCTGTAACAGCCAGTTCCCCGGATATCACTGACGGAACTGGCCCGCTGATTGGAGGTCCGTCGTTTCCCACTAACGTGCAGTCCCTGCCCGTCGGATCTAGCTCTCCGATCTGTCCACAGCTCGGCTCCATTCGTGCGTGGAGGCAAATCGGTGGGTTTTCGTGATTTACCCGCAGACCCAGGACTGCCGTGCATGCACGACAGGTCAAAAGCCACAGGCGACGGATTTCAAGAGTTGTCCATGTGTCACAGTGCAAGTACGTTGTATAGTGCAACGTTTTATAAGCGTTTTATTTATTGTAGTACATCTTCGCGCATTGAAAGTTGTTTGTATCTTCGAGAGAGAGTATGGACGATGATAGGAAGAAAACTGTGGCAGTCACTGCCTGTTTCTGTCTTTGTGAAGTATAGTAATTCGTAATACCTGTAAAATATTTAACATTAAATACACCACGAAGATGACGTGCTACAGACGCGAAATTTAACCGACAGGAAGAAGGTGCTGTGATATGCAAATGATTAGCTTTTCCGAGCATTCACACAAGGTTGGCGCCGGTGGCGACACCTACAACGTGCTGACATGAGGAAAGTTTCCAACCGATTTCTCATACACAAACAGCAGTTGACCGGCGTTGCCTGGTGAAACGTTGTTGTGATGTCTCGTGTAAGGAGGACAAATGCGTATCATCACGTTTCCGACTTTGATAAAGGTCGGATTGTAGCCTATCGTGATTGCGGTTCATCGTATCGCGACAATGGTGCTCGCGTTGGTCGAGATGCAATGATTGTTAGCTGAATATGGAATCGGTGGGTTCAGGAGGGTAATACGGAACACCGTGCTGGATCCCAACGGCCTCGTATCACTAGCAGTCGAGATGACAGGCATCTTATCCGCATGGCTGTAACAGATCGTGCAGCCACGTCTCGATCCCTGAGTCAACAGGTGGCGACGTTTGCAAGACAACAACCATCTACACGAACAGTTTGACGGCCTTTGCAGCAGCATGGACTATCAGCTCGGAGACAATGGCTGTGGTTACCCTTGACGCTGCATCACAGACAGGAGCGCCTGCGATTGTGTATTCAACGACGAACCTGGGTGCACGAATGGCCAAACGTCATTTTTTCGGATGAATCCAGGTTCTGTTTACAGCATCATGATGGTCGCATCAGTGTTTGGCGACATCGCGATGAATGCACATTGGATGCGTGTTTTCGTCATTGCCATACTGGCGTATCACCCGGCGTAGTGGTATGGGGTGCCATTGGTGACACGTCTCGGTCACCTCTTGTTCGAACTGACGGCACTTTGAACAGTGGACGTTACATTTCAGATGTGTTACGACCCGTGACTCTACCCCTCATTCGATCCCTGCGAAACCCTACATTTCAGCAGAATAATGCGTGACCGCATGTTGCAGGCTCTGTACGGGCCTTTCTGGATGCAGAAAATGTTCGACTCCTGCCCTGGCCACCACATTCTCCAGATCTCTCACCAATTGAAAAGTCCTGTCAATGGTGGCCGAGCAACTGGCTCGTCACAATGCGCCAGTCACTACTCTTGATGCACTGCGGTATCGTGTTGAAGCTGCATGGGCAGCTGTACCTGTACACACCATCCAAGCTCTGTTTGACTCAATGCCCAGGAGTATCAAGGCCGTTATTACGGCCAGAGGTGGTTGTTCTGGGTACTGATTTCTCAGGATCTATGAACCCAAATTGCGTGAAATTGTAATCACATGTCAGTTCTAGTGTAATATATTTGTCCAATGAATACCCGTTTATCATCTGCATTTCTTCTTCGTGTAGCAAGTTTAAAGGCCAGTAGTGTAGTTATGGGTAATAACCTATAGTAATGAATGTAGTATTGGCAACATTTTATTGGCGCTCACTATAGTAGTGCTTTTTACAACTCATTCCCCCCTCCCCCAATCTGCGCATCTTTCATGACACTTACAACTTTCTGAGATTATTTCAGAAATTACTGATGGTATTTTAAACCTGTCTTTGCAACTACAAGAAAATGTGTATTTTTGCGCCAAATGCGTTCCATTTTATTGAAATAAAGTCTCATCAGTGGTCTGTAATTGAACGTTTTTACAATCTGGCTCGCTTTCTACATATAATACAGTTCGTTACAAAAGTCGTTGATGGTACTTACGATGTATTATATCCGATTTTCGCTCACACCAGTAAACAGTGTCTGCGTGCATGTTTTTGAGATATTCTCTCTTTGGCAATGTTGTTAGTTTCTATAACATTTTGTTCTGCGGCTTAAATACTGTGTAGAAATGTTTCGGCCATCTCTTTATACTCCATATTTTACATTAGCAACAAAAAATATTGCCGAACCAACAGGAATTAAGGTATTCAGACGACTGTTTACATTCTAGTTTGTGTAATGTTTATGTATCAGTTTTCGCAAACAATGTATTTCACGGGAGTGTTGTATAAGTTTTCCGATGTGGTCATTTTTACTACACTTGTAGCAACTAAAACTTGCTGTAACCTGAAAATCACACACTCATCAACGGCGAATTTTGAGTATCACCTACATTTCTGTTGTTGCCATGTTAAAATTCGCTTCTTTCGTCAGAACAAAGCGAAGTTGACACATTGTCACCTCGATAACATCCTAGTGAATTTTCAAATCCTGAAACAGTGGTTTATTACGCGAGGAACTGAAGACGAATCAGGTCAAAAGCTTCTTAAAAAGCCCGTTCTCGGTATAAATAAAAACGTGTAATTTGTTCGCTTACCTTGGTGCAAAACCATCCTAATTCTCATTTCACATGCTACCGATGACTCTTATAAAAACTAAATCATTCTATTGCAAATGTCTGCAGTTACCGTATATCGTTCCCGGGTTCGATTCCCGGCGGGGTCAGGGATTTTCTCTGCCTCGTGATGACTGGGTGTTGTGTGATGTCCTTAGGTTTAAGTTGTTCTTAGTTCTAGGGGACTGATGACCATAGATGTTAAGTCCCATAGTGCTCAGAGCCATTTGAACCATTTTTTTACCGTATATTGCGGTAGACAAGGAAGTTCCGCTTGTCTACCAAATGGCATAATTATCTTCCCTTTGTGTGCTATCATTTGCAAAATCTAGTTTCGATATCTCCAACCTTTCCTGAAATACGAGGGGTGCTAAGAGTGTTTCATTTCAGCTTAATTGCTGGATTGCGCGGTTCCAAATGAGTGTGATAATAACATTAAATTTCTCTAGATTGTTGATAGATGGACCTGCTCCCAAGTCTAAATAAAAATTCAGTATGTTTGCTAAATTTCACACTCAGGAACATTTGGTCGAATATGCTCCAAACACAAATCCATAGCGGCCTCCATTTTTCACTGCAAAATTTTCAAATTTTACGCAGTGTTACTTATACGCGAAATACCACAATAACTATGACCATCAGAGAAATGATAGGCACTTAATTCCTCATGAAGATGGCATATAAAGATATAACTGACGTAAAAACCGTTTTTACCGGATAGTTTCTTTAAAACAGTTTGAGAATGTTTGCGGGGTAGCCATCGTGAGCGCGCCGTTCTGCCGGAGTAGCGCGACAGCCACCAGCTTGCCGAAAACTCCCGGGACTGGCAGAATGATGCCCGTCGCAGAAATCGGCCCGTGTATGTACCTGCTACCTCGGTGCACTGTGAAGTCCAGTGTACCTTGGGGTCACAAACGCACCACTCCCATAGCAACACGCCTTGTACGTGCGGAAATGTCATGTTATGAAAACTCCATTTCCCAGAGACTTACCACGCTTTTCAAACTAATTCATATGCTGATTTTGCTCCATTTGAGGTCGACGAGGCTTAATAGCAATTTCTTTCACGTTTCCACCTTTTATCTTCGCCGACTGCTCTCGGCCTGACCCTGACCGTCTCCTTCACACGATAGGGGCCACTGCAGTGCATACTTACACTGAAGCGCCTAAGAAACAGGTATAGGCATGCGTACTCAAGTACAGAGATATACACTCCTGGAAATGGAAAAAAGAACACATTGACACCGGTGTGTCAGACCCACCATACTTGCTCCGGACACTGCGAGAGGGCTGTACAAGCAATGATCACACGCACGGCACAGCGGACACACCAGGAACGCGGTGTTGGCCGTGGAATGGCGCTAGCTGCGCAGCATTTGTGCACCGCCGCCGTCAGTGTCAGCCAGTTTGCCGTGGCATACGGAGCTCCATCGCAGTCTTTAACACTGGTAGCATGCCGCGACAGCGTGGACATGAACCGTATGTGCAGTTGACGGACTTTGAGCGAGGGCGTATAGTGGGCATGCGGGAGGCCGGGTGGACGTACCGCCGAATTGCTCAACACGTGGGGCGTGAGGTCTCCACAGTACATCGATGTTGTCGCCAGTGGTCAGCGGAAGGTGCACGTGCCCGTCGACCTGGGACCGGACCGCAGCGACGCACGGATGCACGCCAAGACCGTAGGATCCTACGCAGTGCCGTAGGGGACCGCACCGCCACTTCCCAGCAAATTAGGGACACTGTTGCTCCTGGGGTATCGGCGAGGACCATTCGCAACCGTCTCCATGAAGCTGGGCTACGGTCCCGCACACCGTTAGGCCGTCTTCCGCTCACGCCCCAACATCGTGCAGCCCGCCTCCAGTGGTGTCGCGACAGGCGTGAATGGAGGGACGAATGGAGACGTGTCGTCTTCAGCGATGAGAGTCGCTTCTGCCTTGGTGCCAATGATGGTCGTATGCGTGTTTGGCCCCGTGCAGGTGAGCGCCACAATCAGGACTGCATACGACCGAGGCACACAGGGCCAACACCCGACATCATGGTGTGGGGAGCGATCTTCTACACTGGCCGTACACCTCTGGTGATCGTCGAGGGGACACTGAATAGTGCACGGTACATCCAAACCGTCATCGAACCCATCGTTCTACCGTTCCTAGACCGGCAAGGGAACTTGCTGTTCCAACAGGACAATGCACGTCCGCATGTATGCCGTGCCACCCAACGTGCTCTAGAAGGTGTAAGTCAACTACCCTGGCCAGCAAGATCTCCGGATCTGTCCCCCATTGAGCATGTTTGGGACTGGATGAAGCGTCGTCTCACGTGGTCTGCACGTCCAGCACGAACGCTGGTCCAACTGAGGCGCCAGGTGGAAATGGCATGGCGAGCCGTTCCACAGGACTACATCCAGCATCTCTACGATCGTCTCCATGGGAGAATAGCAGCCTGCATTGCTGCGAAAGGTAGATATACACTGTACTAGTGCCGACATTGTGCATGCTCTGTTGACTGTGTCTATGTGCCTGTGGTTCTGTCAGGGTGATCATGTGATGTATCTGGCCCCAGGAATGTGTCAATAAAGTTTCCCCTTCCTGGGACAATGAATTCACGGTGTTCTTATTTCAATTTCCAGGAGTGTATAAACAGGCAGAATACAGCGCTGCGGTCGGCGACGCCTGTATAAGACAACAAGTTACTGGTGCAGTTGTTAGATGGGTTACGGCTATTATAATGGCAGTTCATTGAACTGAGTCTGAACGTGGTGTTATAGTTGGCGCACAGGCGATGCGACACAGCATCTGCGAGGTATCGATGAAGTGGGGATTCTCCCGTACGACATTTCACGAGTGTAACGTGAATATCAGGAGACCGGTAAAATATCAAATCTCCGACGTTGCTGCGGCCGGCAAAAGATCCTGCAAGAATGGCACCAACGACGACTCAAGAGAATCGTTCAATGTGACAGAAGTGCAACTCTCTCGTAAATTGCTTTAGATTTCAAGGCTGGGCCATTAACAAGTGTCAGCGTGCGAACCCTTTCAACGGAACTTCATCGATATGGGCTTTCAGAGCCGAACGCCCACTCGTGTAACCTTGATGACTGCACGACACAAAGCTTTACGCGTCGCATTGGACTGTTGATGAGTGAAATACACATTATTGAGTATATCTGGAATGCCTCGCAACGTGGTGTTCAACAGAGATCTCCACTCCCTCATAATCTTACGGATTTATGAACAGCCCTGCAGGGTTCATGGTATCTATTCCCTCCAGCACTACTTCAGACATTAGTCGAGTTCATGCCACGTCGTGTTGCGCCACTTATGCGTGCTCGCCGGGGCCGTACACGATATTAGGCAGGTGTACCAGTTGCTTTGGCTCTTCAGTGTACAAACAACTACTAGATATAGGCATCAACATAATTCCTTGCATTGATGCTCACAAAATTCGTTTTTTACTGTACAAAATTTATCAAAATCAATTTCTCGAACAGTCCTTTCGTTAATATCTGATTATGCAACAACGAAAAAAAACGAAATCTCTAGTTTTCCGTGTCCATTTAAATGATAAATTATTAATAATTTGTTGTAATGTACTTGCTTCAGAAAAAAATCCATGTTGGTCCTCCAGTTTAGAATGTTCAGGTTAAATGTGTAATGCTCAGGAAGATTCTGCTTGGACTTAGCTGAGAACTACGTGATGTAGTTGTTTCATTTCGGTAACAGTATTGAACTAGAACTTATTATTTGAAAATGATAAACATATATTGAGGAGCTAGATACTAATTCTTTCAGACTTTCACAAAGATTAGGAGGCAAATGTTGTCACACAGCATTAGAGGAACTTTCAAATATTTCTTGTGGAAATTTTTTCTAACCTCGATCCACGGAAGTGTTATTTAAAATGATATAAAACTCGTAATAGACATGTTCTGCAAGTAAAATATATTACTGTTGTGCACATAAATATGAATAATAAATGAAATATTATTGGGGGGGGGGGGGGGGGGGGGAAGGAAGATTAGAGTTTAACGTCCAGTCGCTGACAAGGTCGTCAGAGACGGAGCACGAGGACGGATTGGGAAACGATAGGTAACAAAATCGGTAGTGTCCTTTTAAAATGCCCGAGCGTGGCACTCACCTTAACAATACAAGAAGGTAAAGGATATGCTGTCCCCGACGAAAGTAAGTCTCGCTGTCAGGGTTCCTAGCACTTATAACGTTCCTTGAAAGTGCAGTGGCTTCGTCAGCACACACGTACAGTATCACAATATTTTGCAGTTAACCTACGCCAACTCTCCACATACTAGACATTGCTGAGCACAGCCTTACAAACAATCATAAAATTCTGTTTGACAGGACTAAGATCTTGCTCCATGCATAGACTTACTAGGATTCTGTTATCAAGGAATCCGTTGAGATCAGGTTGTGTAACAGCAAGTTTAACTGGAACAGCCACTATGCTCTCAGTGATGATGCATGGAAGTTGCCGCCCTATACTTCCTGTCAATCGTAAAAATTCTTTCTCTCTCTTGTAATTTCTCTTCGGTGACGTATTTCCAGACGCTTCTAAGTCTGCCATGCATTCTGCCACCTGCTGAAATCCAGCTCGGCAAATGTTTTCCAATAACGTCATTAATTTTCTTAGTGCATGCCACCTTCAGTTTCTGTTTTTCTCCTTCTCCTCCTTCTTCTACTTCTTCTTCTTTTTCCCATAGACTGACGAATCCCCTCATTAGTCTTCATAGATAAGATACGATACTGTAATATGCATATAAGAAGACGCATAACGAGAAAAGTTCGTGCTACATACTTCCCATTGCTCGCAACCTACAACCAACATATGTAACAAATTTGAGGCATCTCGTCCTGATGTTTGCACTTAAGATTCTTCAGTGAAGAAAAATGTAAGCAGAGTAGGAATGAGGGTGCATCATGAGAAGCGTGTAGTCAGAGATCACGTGACCTCGTACGACGGCCTGCTGATGTTTAAATGACACACTTCTGCGGGCGGACGATGAAAAAGCAGCTAGGGACGGCGTGTGCTCTTACACTTCCGGCACGCTGCACTCTGGATTAACTGTCAGAACACAGCTGAGGCAGCAGTCGGCGAAGACACTCACTTCTCAGTGTGTACTTTATCGCCTTCTATAGCGGGATCTCTACCGGAGAGTCAAAGTCCACTCTGCAGTGTAGGAAAAGTTTGGGGAAGAACCTTCACATTCGCCTGTCTGTTGCTTGAATGTGGTTCACTTTCTGCTTGAAGCAAGTCTTAACTTACACACATAACTAACTGTTTGCCCACGCACGTATGTACGTCTGGCTCTAAGGCAGATAAGTTACGCTACAGGGGAATGACTTTCCTCAGGTCCCTGTTGTTGGTGAAGCTCGCAATCTGCAAACTTTAAAAGAGGGGGTTATTTAACAGTACAAGAATGTGTATGATATTTCTTCTCTTATCTCGGTCCTGGACATTGTACGCTACATTTTATTGAATTTTTTGTCTTACACTGGAGCTGTTGCGCATCCCAAGGGCACTGTACTATCACGTAGACCAACGGACTTGATTCCGCAGTCAAGTCACATCACTTAGCCGAACGCAGGCCAAAGTCTTTCAAAGCATCATGTAACAGCGAGTGTGTGAGTACCTAGAACTGAATAAGATATTAAATACCTCACAGTTTGTCGAATTCTGCAAAAATAGAAAAACAAAATATAAAATTTTTAGACTTTATACTTGACAAACGACCACGGAACATCCATATTGAGCACGAAAAGTTATGTTGTCAAAGAATGATGTATTTGCTGAAGAAACTTATGTACTGTATCACTTTTTAATATGCAAGCATAGAGTATTTTGCTTTTTTCAGCCTGTTTTAAGGCAAGGATTGACTTTGAAAAAAGATCAAGAAACTAAAACGGAATTCTTGTGAGTCAGAAGAGGGCATAATGGCAAAGGTAGACAACAGAAGACACTGTGAACCATTGTTCATTAAGTATAAGATTTTAACAGCAGTTGGTTTACATATTCATGATAGTGTTAATCACACACTTGCCGAACCATCTAAATGAATTGCAGCAAATCAAAGGTATGATTATAATACGACAACCTGTATTTCTCTGCTCTAAATGCAAAACATATTATAAAAGCTAATAACAGATATGTGCATACAGCAGTGTAGATGTATAACAAATTATCTAAACACCCCCCTAATCATAAAATCAAATTATTTAAGAAAACAATGCACAGTTTCTTGTTAGCTAAACCATTAGCAGAATTTTTAGACATTCCCAGTATGAGCGTGACGATGTAAAAATGTGTTTTTGAAAAATTAATTAGTTAGTTGTACTGACGAGCTATATTACATGCACTAACTAACTTTACTTTTCTCAAAATGAGGCACGGTGACACGGATGTTGAGACGCTGAACTGAAGAACCGCGGCTGCCATTCTCTCCATTTTCTTGGAACCTAGCAAACTGCAGGGAGTAGCAACTGACCCTTAACATAGACAAATGTAATGTATTGCCAATACATAGAAAGAAGGATCCTTTATTGTATGATTATATGGTAGCGGAACAAACACTGGTAGCAGTTACTTCTGTAAAATATCTGGGAGTATGCGTACGGAACGATTTGAAGTGGAATGAACATATAAAATTAATTGTTGTTAAGGCGGGTACCAGGTTGAGATTCATCGGGAGAGTCCTTAGAAAATGTAGTCCATCAACAAAGGAGGTGGCTTACAAAACACTCGTTCGACCTATACTTGAGTATTGCTCATCAGTGTGGGATCCATACCAGGTCGGGTTGACAGAGGAGACAGAGAAGATCCAAAGAAGAGCGGCGCGTTTCGTCACAGGGTTATTTGGTAAGCGTGGTAGCGCTACGAAGATGTTTAGCAAACTGAAGTGGCAGACTGTGCAAGAGAGGCGCTCTGCATCGCGGTGTAGCTTACTGTCCAGGTTTCGAGAGGGTGCGTTTCTGGATGAGGTATGGAATATATTGCTCCCCCCTACTTATACCTCCCGAGGAGATCACGAATGTGAAATTAGAGAGATTCGAGCGCGCACGGAGGCTTTCCGGCAGTCGTTTTTCCCGCGAACCATACGCACCTGGAACAGGAAAGGGAGGTATTGACAGTGGCACGTAAAGTGCCCACCGCCACACACCGTTGGGTAGCTTTCGGTGTATAAATGTAGATGTAGATGAACTCTCTCTTTCGACATTATCTGCACAAAATTAAATACCCAAAATAAGTACAAAATGACAACTATCAAAACAATCACATCTTCAGCTTCAAAAATATTAATTTGCTCTGATGCTTAATTCAGACTTGACCATCTCACCACAACTAAAGATCTAGATGGTGCGCCCTACCCTCCCTCCCAGTCCACCGTATTCATTTTAATAAAATAAATTCTTTTTACACATTACTATAGCTACAAACCTGAATCATTAGAGTTCTGTGTATCCACAAAAATAAAGAAATAAACCAAGTAGCAGGCATATTTTTAAATTTAGCGTATGTGACTGATAATCTTTTACTCTAGACATTCATCGTGGCATTGGAGTGGTTTTGAGATTGGTCCAGCTGTCGTGATTTCCTTTCGCCTATTCAGACAAATGCCGTAATTGTTTTATAAACAGGCCACGGCGGCTCTCTCCCCAACTCTATCTGCAATGACTTCGACATCGGAATCAATAATCTCTAAAGCTCTAGCTATATTTTTTTACTTTCTTCCGTCTAAAAGTGTTGTGTATACGACGGGGTAGTCATCATAGCTGGGCACAAGACGGTTAATCCGTTAGTGGTTAAGTTTCGAAGTTAACTTTTCGAGCAACGGATTACTTTTAAGTCAATTAAAAAAAAGTTAATGAAATCTGTAACTTCCGTTAACATTCTTTCAGTCCGTTAATCGTTAATTAGGTACTTGCTATTTATGACAATAATGACGCCGCGCCGCCTGTCGAAATCATGTTCTGACAAGTACGGGTGACGTAGGTGTGTGGCTACGCCGGGATGCGTGCGATTGATGTAAGCAATCGAATACGGGCGAGAATAATTAGGCATTGTTTGTTTATTGTTATTTGTTTACTGAGTTCGCGTTAAGAACGAGTTTTTGTTAGTGAACTGACTGTGGAAACGATCATGGAATCGGATTCTAGCTCTGCGGCTGATGAAAATCCGTGGCTGCGTCTAGGTGGGCAGATTAATTTTTTATTCAGATAGGGAGAACAAATACTTTCCGATCGTAAACTGTGCTTGCCTAAAAAAATCAACAATTAGCATTAACAATTTGAAAGAAGACGTAAGGTGAGAACACGAATCGCGATATGCAGTTTGAAGAGACAATAAAGACAGGGGCCGGTCGAGGAAGGCCAAAAAGAAAAATCAGTCTTGGCCATTCGGATATTGGCAGTAGTAATCCGGTTAAAAAAATGCGACAGAAGTACTGGAAAGTTTTTTGGCATTGCAGAAATTAGCAGCGGCGAGTATCAACCTAGTGTGTACCAACACATAGTAAACTTTTTTGTTGTGAACATGATCCCTTTACAAGTCGTCAAGTCGAAATTGTTTGAGGAGGCGATAAAAACTTTAAACACCAGCAAAAGTTCAATTTCGAGGAGAACATTGGGCAGACGCGTCAATAAGGAGCATATTCGATTGAAGCGACATTTTATTACGTAAGCAGATACTTTTTTTTTTTATTGATATTCAAACAAACCTACCTTCGAGTACTTGGCGAGTACGAATCATTACCTTTAAAAAATCATTTTGACAACAAAGATAAGATTATCTTTTATTTTTATGAAGTGTGGTGTAGTCTTTTTGTACTGGGCCTTTAAAGCCTTATGTACAGGCAGACATCATTTTAATAGTATAGATTTTAGATTATTACGTGATCTGTCGGATTAGCAGTTACGAGTTAACGATTAACTTCCGATAAGTCTCCTGTAAAGCAATACACAGTACCACAGCAAGCATCTAGCCAACACCACTGATAAAGTGCAGTTTCTTCTGATAATTCGTTTACGGCGGCACAGGAAATATTCTAACGGTATTAGATCAATCCAGATGACTTCTTTAGCTGCTTGGATTGGTCTAACACAGCTGCAACATTCCTGCTGATGCCAAAAACGAATTACTACACGATAGTTCACTGTATCAATATCATAGGGATGTGTTATTTTTTCCTCTAGCGGCTGCTGCGGTACTGTGGCGTGGCGATTTCTGCTGACCAGGGCTGCAGAAATGTACCTCCAAACAAACCAAAAAATAACTGGATAACTTTATGTTTTCGGTGCGACACAGTAATTAAAACGTTGACTACCCAAACGTACTTCGGCGCGTGTATCTTTCGTGAAAGACTTCACTGTACAGTTTTCCTGCTTTACTGTAACGTATTTTGTGGAAGCCAGGAATCGGAGAAAACAGCAATTTAGTTTCTGTCACTTGTTCCAATTAATGACAGCAGCCATGTTCGTGAGTGGCTACCGAACTGCAAGCAGTTTGTCGACGAACTCGTGCGCGCGTCTGCAGTTGATCGTCATCTGTGACGTAACACAGGCGGCAGGTTGCGTGGAGGGGAGCGCTCATATACTCATCTGGTGCTTTCCGGCTCCAGTGCGTCTCCAGACGCAAGGCCGGTGGATTTAAAAAGCAGTTGCCCCTGTGAAACGACCACACGTTACTTCCATTCGCGCTACGCGACTAGTTATAAACAAATTTAGACATTCGCAACAGTTGAAACACCTGTACCTGTAATTGTTTCACTTTTCATAAGTGAAACAAGCACCGCACCTGCAACTGTTTAATGACAGTGACATACGACACACCATGGTCTTACACCCAGAGGCAACAAATGGATGGAACTCAGTTAATACATTGCCATCAACAGTAACAGATAATGTCATACTCTGCAAGGTATTCACATTAAGTGTATAACACTTTTCATTAATTTTTCCCCCCAGAACTTGAATGCTCTGTAGAGTAGTTCAACATTTATCCCACAACTCAAAAAATTGTTTGTCACAAAACAGAATTTTATCTAAGGACTGGCTTAACTAAGCTTCTTGTAAATTGACTATGATAAATTAAAGAACTTAACACAGTTGTATCAGTAATTTGTGAGAAAAATGTGAATGATTATTTAGGAAAGTGCATATTATTAATGTCAGCTGTAATTTCTTAACGTGGATCTGCTGTTACAGGTGCGTGGTCACCAGAGAGCTCCCTCAGGCTCTCGTGAGTTCAAGGAAATGACAAAACGAGATGCTCTCACTCAACTTCAGAGTGAATTTGAGAAGCTCCTCAGCACTGCCCCTGAAACCAAGAGAGCAGGCATAAGCAAGCAGTTCAATGGGTTTGAGAAGCTTTTTGAAAGATTTCTCAGTGAAGAGGGCCCTTCAATCGACTGGAATAGAATTGAAAAGCTACCAGAAGATGCGGTAAATCAGTATTATAGTTATCTTTCTCTGTAGCTAATTTCCTATAATATTGTTTTGTAAAACTCTTGTGATATTCATTAAATATTAAAATGACATTATCTGCTGCAGGTTAGAGACTACAGCACACTATCTCAGCCATCAACCGATGTTGTCCACGATATGCTGGGTAAATTGGTTGTCGTCAAACTGAATGGTGGGCTTGGTACTTCAATGGGTTGCCATGGACCAAAATCTGTGATTCCAGTAAGAAGTGACCTGACATTTCTTGACCTAACTGTACAGCAGATAGAGGTAATGTTATTTTCATATTCCAGTTCTTTTTATTTGTGTTTAATTTTCCTGCTAGACAATCTGTAAATGTTGTTGATTTATAAAAATCTCTCTCTCTCTCTTTCTATTTTTATAGTCACAATTTGCCTCTTGTCTCTTGAGAATTTGCATTTCTCAAAAAATGAAGCTTACCTCATGAGTGAGTGTACGACTTTGTAAATAAATGTGTTACAACATATGTTTTTTTTTCTAACAGTTAGCTTGTTTAATATATGACAGATATCAGATATTACAGTATTGAGTCAAGCGATGTGATGAATTATCTGCCACTGGTATTGAGTGAGGTCCAGCATTTTCTTCTCTTCTATGATTGTTTTCCATGCGATTTTCTGTGATCAATCATGACCACAGACTGTAATGTATTACAATAGAGAAGCAATGAAAAAAATAATCATATTTAATAACAGTGTTGTCTTGGAAAAACTGTTCTGAAAATTTTTCATACCTTTGTTTTTCCATCATATTTGGCCACTACAATAACTAAGAGCCTGTAGAACTGTGTGAACTACTAACTACAAGAATGATGCAATGATGAAATGAAAGTATTGGTTCTTCGGAGTTAAATTTATAGCCTGATTATAGAGACTACTTTGGCCTAAGATGAAGATAGATGGCAGAGGTTATGTTTCATAGAATAGAAGTATGTTAGCATATTATATCTGGCTCTGAAAAGCATAAAGTTTTAATCTGCCAATTTTAGTGGTGGGGTATTGGAGGGGGAAGGAGTCTGTGATTCGCATGCCTTAAATGCCAGTTCAGAGTGATCAATTACATTTTCCTCAATAACTGATAAGCTGATTTTCTGTAGGCTGCATGTTGTCATTAACAGTGATATTTGAAAGGCAACAGTCATCACAAATCACATAAACTCCAATAAAAATGAAAAGTAATGACTTTAATTACCAACAAGATTCTTGTTTTATTTGATCAAACTTAGCTAATATGCTATTATAGTATACACAGTGTGCCTGAATGTTGTGAAAATCATATATCTTTCTTACAGGCTAAGTTACAGTAAATTATATTGAAGATACATACAATAAAAATGTAGGGGGAACATATATAAACCAGTTAGGTAGGTAGGAAGCAGTGGTTCAGTGTATTGCACATGAGAGAAATATTGACGGAACTTTTGAAGAAAGCTTTAGTGCTTTATATGGTGATGTTAAACTCATTCCAACTTTTATAAGCACACAGAAAATAAGTGATTTTTATGTTTTCATATATAAAAATGTTATGGTTAATGAACTATACTTATTGAGAGTTATTTTAAGACACATTGCATGTGCAATGTAGGCCTAATAAAACTTCCTTTTTCAGCATCTCAACAAAACATACAAGGCCAATGTTCCTCTAGTTTTGATGAATTCCTTCAACACTGATGAAGATACTCTGAAAATTATTAGAAAATACAAAGGTTTACAAATTGAAATCTATACATTCAATCAGAGTTGTTTCCCTCGGATTAACAGGGACTCTTTACTACCAGTTGCAAAAAAATGTGACGTAGAAATGGACATTGAAGCGTAAGTGTTATACAATAAATTATTTCTGCAGACAGTGTCAGCATTTACACACAAGTTAATTATTTTTTATTTTAGGTGGTATCCACCTGGACATGGAGACTTTTATGAAAGTTTTAAAAACTCAGGTCTCTTAAAGAAATTTATTGAACAGGTAATTTAAAAGCATACTTATACAGTACTGCAATAACAATATATGTGTCATTAAATTAAAGTACTTACACACTAACTATTAAATTCCTTTTACAAGGGTCGGGAGTACTGTTTTGTTTCAAATATTGACAACCTTGGAGCAACAGTAGACCTCAATATACTGAATCTTCTCCTTCATCCAACTAAGAAGACTCCAGAGTTTGTTATGGAAGTAACAGACAAAACAAAAGCTGATGTTAAGGTACGTAAATATAATTGGTGTGAAACTGCAGACTCATCATTTGAACAATATGTAGTTTAAAGATCTGCCACTCTCTACCCTTGGGAAACTTTGAATTCTGTCGGCACATTATCTGTACAAGGAGAATTCAAAAAGTAAGTTACACATTATGGCAGGCCAAGTAACTTTTATTGAATGCTACACTACACTTAAAAGTGACGCACATACATGGCTCTATTTTTCAACTTAGTCACCAAGTCTGTGTAAACAACAGTCAGAACATTCTACCAGTTGCTAATACACATCCACTCCTTGGTCATGGAGTCATTCAGGAACCACTGTGTGAATATCCTCATTCTCAGAAAATCTGAGACTGCTGTCAATCAGTTGATGGCTTGGGCATTGTCTTCCATCATCAGTGTTGATGGTTTTCCTTCTCCAGACTCATGTCAGTGTAGACTTAGCCTAACTGATGGCACTATTTCACTGTGGCTGTATGCGACATAGGATTTGCTCCATATATGCTCAGTTTTAATCTGCTTGCAGTATGTTTTCCCACAACAATTGTTCTGTCCTGCATATGTCAACTTTGAAGTAAGTTTCCTGTTGTCATTTCACTTCCACATGGTGTTGCACCTGTTGTCTGCATTGCAGAGGAACTGTATCTGCAGGAAAACTTGAACATGTACTATCTTCTGACAATTTGTCTTTCATGTTGTGCAATGGTATATCTTACTTTTTGAAGCTCCTTGTATTATCCTAGGTTGCGTCAAATATTTTAATATGGTCCTTTTCTTGGTGGCTCTGTTTTTTTCCAATGTTGCATTTCTGCAGTAAAGATTTCTCAAGTGCTGAAATAAGAGAAAATTCTCATAATGTTCTCTCTTGACATCCTGAAGTACTGCACAGTTACAGTGTGTGCCAGAGACAAATAACTAATTTTCACTGTTGTAAAAGATACTGCTACTGATGTCATTTGATACCACTTGTATATTAACCATAAGCAATTAAATCACTTTATTCATGTTTTAACCTATCACATGCACTACCTTACCACACCTTTTAAATATAGACAGTGGCAATATCACATGTTTTAGTCCGGTGTTTTTCCAGAATAAAATTAAGAGAGCAGCTTTAATTGCAAGCAAACATTTCTTTTTTTATTGTCTAATACCTATCTTTAAGTGTTTTTAAGGAAGATGTCATGAAACAGAACTAGCGTGTTAGCATTAGCACAGAAAAATTACAAAGGATATTTTAGACTTCTGTATTATAATACATGTTTTACATATATTCCAGTACCTGCAGGAATAACTGTCTTTTAGCATCAATATTATTTACTTTACTGCAAGAATTTGTTGCTGCATTTAACTTGAAATGTAGTTTCCTGAGTGATCTGAAAAACAGGATTGATTTCCTAGATAATGTATTACTTGATCTTACTTTCATACTGCTACAAACCCACTGTTATTAAATGTGGACTACAAGAAACATAATCTGAAGCTGTTTCCTTCTTTTAATTTACATACTAAATATAAAAATAAGTGGACTGTTTGTAATGTATGTTAGCAGCACAGATGTACTTCAAAACCAACAATTTTTGTTATTGACTGATTTATTGTTTTGTAAATAAGCACTGTTAGAAACTTAATTAATATTAAACATGGCTGTTTACATTCCTGTCAAAAATTAATTGTACAAAATGAGATGTGATAAGTGAAATATTGATAACATATTTATTGAAAGTATTTTTTTGTTTTCTTGTAGGGTGGTACACTGATCCAATATGAAGACAAACTGCGATTACTTGAAATTGCTCAGGTGCCAAAGGAGCATGTAGATGACTTTAAGTCTGTTAAGACTTTCAAGTTCTTTAACACAAACAATCTTTGGATCAAACTTGATGGTATGTAATTTGGACTCGTTTGATTCCGTTGCATTTTATGTGTCATATAAGGACATTATCATATTATATTATGAGACCAGAGATGCTGCTGTATTTGATTACATTGTTTATTACTGTAGACATATTTCAGTATGACTGCTATCTTCATCTTATATCAGCTGATCTTTATAGCTGTGTGACATCTATGTTTCAGTTACTATCACTATTTTATAAGTTTGTTCATTTGATGCTGTTGGAGCTATAGTAGATGTTAAATTTTTGTTAGAATAGTTACTTATGTTGTCATCAAATTATGGAAGTTTATTTTGCAATGGCATTTCATGACATCTGTATTGACAGTTGAGTCATTATTATTATTATTATTATTATTGTTTTTCTGCAAGCATGCAAACTTCCAGTATGATAGCAGTAGAATAGTTTATACAATGTAGCATTCAGATCTAGTTTTAAAAAGTGATACCTGCACACCATAATATCTTTGGTATGTATCACTTCTAGTTGACTTTTTTAAAGTCAGTACTGCTATACTATTTTGTTGATTTATTTCTTTCAGCTATTGACCGAGTTGTGGAGGAAAAGACATTAAATATGGAAATTATAGTAAATCACAAAACTCTAGATAATGGTTTAAATGTGATACAGCTTGAAACAGCTGTTGGAGCAGCTATGAAGTGCTTCGATGGTGGTTTAGGTACTATACTTTTAATCTTTTTTAAGTACAACATGCTTCAACTACTCCTTCAGTGTTTTATCACAAATCTGCACTTTCTGCATGCCTACTATATGCTTTGGCAAATATATTCATTTGACAGTGGACTGTATTAATGTCTTTCTAAGCTTGTTTAAAAAACTTTTATAACAGTTTGTAGCTAAAAGTGGACATTCAGCTCATATTACCAGAAGCTCCTATTTGCATCATTATTATTAGGTAGTCTTTCATTTGCTGATACCAGTATGATTTGTATTGACTGCTCACTGAATGAGTTCATATGCTGTATTTGCTGTTACTTACAGTTTAACACAACAAGCACAGTTATCTGCCCTACACCTAGCTAGATTTAGAACTTCACAGACAAGTATCACATTAATGGAACTCTGTTTCTTTATGAGGTGGTAATACTGAGAATTGGGTTCTAGAATTCTCCTTTTGTTATCGCAGTGAAGGAAGTTAATATACAGCATGTTAAGCAGCATGTTATTTATCCATTTATACAAATGACCAAATGTATGTAAGACAAAATGGGAGACATCTCCTGCTTTTTATGAGGACAAATTGCTAGACTTTTGTCAGTTTGACCAATTTTATCAAAGAATACCTTTGTGTCCCCAAAAAGAGACAACTGATTTCTTACACTGTGAACTACAGCCTTTTGGTGATGGTGAATGTCCTGTGGCACTTATATTGGTCCCAAACATGGGCATTGCTCTTCTGGACGACCGTGCCCCAATTCACCCTGCTATTTCTGCCCAGCCACCATTTGCTGAATACATAAGTGAATTTTAATACCCCACATTCCATGTCCATCACCCAACTTGAACTGCTTCAAGCATCTGTGGTGGGTTTTAGAGGACAGAATCTGTCACAAATTACCTCTATAATCATCACTGCACTAAATAGATAGATATACTTTTTGTTCCATAGACCTCTAATGAGGAAATCTGCAAGGATGTAGAACTTGTCATAAAAACAAAAATATGAAGTTCATATTTCCAAAGAAAAAATATCCTAATGTTTCTTCCACAGATTTTAAGTTAAATGATCCTTCAAGAAGCGGACCAAGTAAAAAAATTGAAACCTGTTTTCATTTAAAAGTTAGTACCAAACCTATTACAAAGATGGAAATCCTTGAGTGACCACGAAAGCTTGGCATGAGGTTCACTAATGTGTGAGCAAGAATTGTGGGTGACAGACTCATAGGGCCATATATGTTACCAGACACATTAATTGATGCTTTTTATCATCAGTTTCAATGCTACAAGCTACCTACACTTTTGGGAAACATTACCATTGTAGAAAGACAATAGATTGTGTTCATGCACTATAGTACATCATCTCAATTTCTGTGTCTTGTATGACAGTATGTAATAGTGAAATTTAATGAGTGTTTTATTAGTGAAGGGGGTCAAGTAACCTGCCTTTGAAGAAAACATCAGATTTGTTGCTTGTTATGAGTAATGTGTACAGCTTAAATCATGGATCACATGTAATGAGTCCACAATGGATGTTTCCAACTACTGTGAAACTTGGGAAAAATCATTCACATTACCTTAATCCTTTAGGTTTCTGGCTATGGGGAGTCATCAACAATGTGCACACATTAGAGGAGCATGTGCCCCACATGTGTGTCAGAATTGAAGGGCAGTCATGCATGTTTGCAGGAGTTTGTGATTTTTTGGGAAGGATGTGTAAGAATGTGTGGTAGCCACATTGAGCACCCCCTGTAGGGTCAACAAATGGATAACTATCATAGAACAGACTGGCTGCTACCACAAAACGTATTTAATTTCTGTTCTAGAATCACTGTATTTTTTTGTTTCCATACTTAAAACTGAAAACACTGTTTTCAAAACCTTATGGAGAAATAAATGAATATTATAAATACTAAAATTTATTAAATTTTAGTTAGCAGTGAAGATGTTGAACTGAAATAAACATATCTCTAGCCATGAATTGATGAACAGAATGTAAGTATATTTGACAACTATTGATTGCTAACTCATTGTGCATAGTCAATCAATTGGTTCCAATATATGGTTGCTGCTGTTTTAAAACTTTGTATGTGAAGGCAACAAACTTCTTTTTTGCCAGCAGGTTTGAGTAAGGTCACTTTCATGATTTATATTAGTGAATCATTATTAAAAGGCTAGGGAACTCCTGCAGTTATCAACAATACTATAGTTTATCTAAGCTCTTAATGTATAACGTCTTAGACAAAACAACTAGCATAATGATAAAATTCGATAGTACAGTTTCTGGATCATCCCTGTCAGGTCATCCCCTGTAATACATGGGAGATTTGGTAGCACAACATCCTTAAGAAAAATTTTGCTATATTTTAATTCTGGTACTGCCCATTTAATTATTGATGGAGGCATAAACAAAAACATTCTACCACCTTTCATTTGTTTTTGGTAAACGCTTAATTGTCCATGCCCATTGATCAAATGCAAAGCCATGTTAGGAAATTCTGATCACAAGACACTTTAACAGTTGATGATTTAAATATGTCTCTTGGTTCACAGCATAGCAGTAGTTTACAAAGTCATAGTGGAAATATTTCAGCAACTTCTACCTTTCATTCACGGAACTTGTAGCTCACCTTAATGTATTGTTAAAGAACATTGGATATATGTTGGTTTTAATGCAAATATTCATATCTAGTTGTCTATGCTTACTTGTGTATTACAGGGATAAATGTGCCCAGAAGTCGTTTCCTGCCTGTGAAGAAAACATCAGATTTGTTGCTTGTTATGAGTAATCTGTACAGCTTAAATCACGGATCACTTGTGATGAGTCCACAGCGGATGTTTCCAACAACTCCACTTGTGAAACTTGGGGAAAATCATTTTGCAAAGGTAAATAAATACATGAACGTTGATTTTTTTGACCTAGCTCTTCCCCAAATATCCAATTTCTTTTACACTTTGTCTTATAAACTCAATCAGAAGTCTGTTCCTTATAAGCTCAGTACTTTTTTCTAATAATATGAAATAATGAATCATGTAACTCAATGCACTGAAACAGTCTAAGCTATTTTAAAATGAATGCACATAATCTGATCAAAGTATCAAAACACCTATTAGTAGATATTAACAAGGGGTGTTTAACCCTTTCCCTTTATAATAGCTTGAAGTTTGCTGCAGAAACTTTCAACAATGTGTCTAAATGTCTGTGGAGGTATGGCAGCCCATTCTTCCTCAAGAGCCAAAGACAGAGAAGGTCTGCAGTCTGGAGCAAACTTGGCATTCTAACACATCCCAAAGTTGTTCCATTGGGTTCACATCAGAACTCTGGGCATGCTAGTTCATTTCAGGAATGTTATTGTATACAGATCATTGCCTCACAACTACTGCTCTATGACAGGATGCAATGTCATGCTGATACAGACACTTGTCATCTCTGAACTCTTCCCCTACTGTACACGGTACACACCCTAGCCATGAAAAACATCCCCGTACCATAGTACTATCTCCTCCACATTTCACTGTAGATGCTACAAATGATGGCAGGTAATGTTCTACAGCAATCACCAAGTTGAAATACACTACTGGCCATTAAAATTGCTACACCATGAAGATGGCGTGCTACAGACATGAAATTTAATCGACAGGAAGAAGATGCTGTGATATACAAGTGATTAGCTTTCCAGAGCATTCACACAAGGTTGGCGCCGGTGGCGACACCTACAACATGCTGACATGAGGAAAGTTTTCAACCGATTTCTCATACACAAACAGCAGTTGACCGGCATTGCCTGCTAAAAAGGTTGTTGTAATGCCTCGTGTAAGGAGGAGAAATGCGTACCCTCACATTTCTGACTTTGGTAAAGGTTGCGTTGTAGCCTATTGTGATTGCGGTTTAACATATTGCGACATTGCTGCTCACACTAGTCGAGATCCAATGACTGTACAGAATATGGAATTGGTGGGTCCAGGAGGGTAATACGGAACGCCGTGATGGATCCCAACGGCCTCATATCACAAGCAGTCAAGATGACAGGCATCTTATCCGCATGGCTGTAATGGATTGTGCAGCCACATCTCGATCCCTGAGTCAACAGATGGGGATGTGTGCAAGACAACAACCATCTGCACAAACAGTTCGACGATGTTTGCAGCAGCATGGACTATCAGCTCGGAGACCATGGTTGCGGTTACCCTTGATGCTGCATCACAGGCAGGAGCGCCTCTGATGGTGTACTCAACGACAAACCTGGGTGCACGAAAGGCAAAACGTCATTTTTTTGGATAAATCCAGGTTCTGTTTACAGCATCATGATGGTCGTATCTGTGTTTTGCGACATAGTGGTGAACGCACATTGGAAGCGTGTATTCGTCATTGCCATACTGGCGTTTGGCCCAGTGAAATGGTATGGGGTGCCATTGGTGACATGTCTCGGTCACCTCTTGTTCGCATTGACGGCACTTTGAACAGTGGACGTTACATTTCAGATGTGTTACGACCCGTGGCTCTACCCTTCATTTGATCCCTGCGAAACCCTTCATTTCAGCAGGATAGTGCACGACTGCACGTAGCAGTTCCTGTACAGGCCTTTCTGGATACAGAAAACATTTGACTGCTGCCCTGGCCAGTACAGTCTCCAGATCTCTCACCAATTGAAAACATCTGCTCAATGGTGGCCGAGCAACTGGCTCGTCACGATACGCCAGTCACTACTCTTGATGAGCTGTGGTATCATGTTGCAGCTGCATGGGCAGCTGTACCTGTACAGGCCATTCAAGCTCTGTTTGACTAAATGCCCAGGTGTATCAAGGTCGTTATTACGGCCAGAGATGGTTGTTCTGGGTACTGATTTCTCGGGATCTATGCACCCAAATTGCATGAAAATGCAATCACATGTCAGTTCTAGTATAATATATTTGTGCAATGAGTACCCCTTTATCATCTGCATTTCTTCTTTGTGTAGCAATTTTAATGGCCAGTAGTGTACTTCCATTGGAATACTACAGGGTGAAGTGTGGTTTATCACTCCAGATCACTGTCCAGTGATGTCACTCTTTGGACCACCTCAAGCATCACTTACCACTGGCTGCAGAAATGTGTTGCTTATGAGTAGTTGCTCAGCCTTTGTACCTCTTTCTTTTTAACTCCCTACACACAGTCACTGTGCTAGCTGGACTGCTGGTAGTGCTTTGGAACTCACGAGTGATTCCTTCTTCTTATATCATGAAATTTTATACAACCACTATCCACAGTCTGTTTTTACACAGTAGAAACTTTTAGACATCTGATGTCAACAGTGAAAGTTGATACAGACTGTTACAAATTCTACATCTCTGAATTCACTGAACTGTATCTAATTTTTTTTTTCATTATTAGCAGCATTCTGTCATGCGCAACATTGTTATATCAACTGAAAGGGGTGATCGAGTGGCTAAGGAAACTGATGTGTATTCAGGAAGAGCAGGGTTAAAATCTGTGTAGCCCTCCAGATTTAAATTTTGATTCCTCAGTATCATTTCAGGTGAATGCTAGGATCATGCCTTTGGAAAGCCCTCGATAAAAGTTCTTGTTTATCCTTGTCCAGTACAAACTTGCATTGGTCTTTAGTGTCCTTAATACTGATGAACATTTAACTCCTTGTACTTATGAGAAATAAACAATGGAAATCATTGACTTTTTTGATGCAAACTTTCAGCTCAGTCATAAGTTATCAGACACTTTGGAATTTAGGTGTTATACCAAATTCTGCTGTAAAGTTAAATAAACCTAAGTGATAATCTGAGGCAAGTTATTCAGCTGGAAATCTGCCAATTGCTTGATGTTTCTGAGGAAGAAGGTGACGTATGAAGCTGTCCTGATATTAACTCTGGAGGGTTATAAAACTTTATGGAGTTCGTACAAAATTAGGATAGCTGAATAGATGAAGGAGGTGTTTGGATGGTTTCACCATCCAGTGAAAAATGTTCCAAAGCTACAAAACAGATACTCTGTGTCCTGGCTCCTTTCGGAAGATACGGAAGCCTAACCATCCCTATAGACCTATAATTGCTGGTTTTGTAATGTGTATGATCAGTATCAATAATAACAATATTCAATTTTAGACTTATGACCATTAAAACTGAAGAACTGCAAAGGTGGCATTGCCCTAAATGTCAAATTGGTATGAGGTAAACTTCTTGTGTTGATAGACAAATGATTAACATTTTAGTGAAACTGTACAAAGTATATGGGGCAGTCAAATGAAAATGAGACAGATGGAAAAAGTCAGTAAATTGTTTCCCACTGTGAAACAAGATGGTCATTGTCTGTGTAGAAAAATGGTTGTGGTTGCATACAGAACCGTGATTGTACTGAGACGTGCAGCTCTTCATCTGAAGCAAATCAATGGCCATGCATGTTTTTCTTTCTTTTCTTTTTAATTTAGATTCCATAAATCCAATACAACAAGACATTCACATGGATGTAGGATGTGTAGGATTATTACAAATTATACAAAAGGAACAAGAGGAGATATACGAGGATTGGAACTTAAATAGTGGCAACTATTTATTCACATCTGATACAAAAGAGTTACATGTTTGCACCTGTTACTGTCCTTAAAAGAAGTCACCAGCATTGTGCAGAACCCATTGCCAGCAATGTAGAAGGCATAGTATACCATTAGCAGAGCCTGTTCTGTTGATGAAGCGAATTGAGTGGTCTAAAGTTATGGTGATTCTCGTGTACGACTGTGATAGTGTTATCCTAATGCATTACGTTCCTCCACAGCAGACTGTAAATGCAAAGTATTACTGTTTATTTTTGGAGCATCACCTGTGAGGAGTGAGGTATTCATACATCCTTGATTACTTATCCTGTGATGTGAAAATTTTAAAAGATTGTAAGAAGAATTTGAGAAAGAGAGAGTTTATGTGTGTGTTGATCACTCAACTCCTCAAATATGTGGTGTATGCTTACCTCTACTGCTTCTGCAATTTGTAATGCATACAGGATTTTCCATTATTGTAGTAAAAGTAGTGAATTGCTACATGATGCAGCAACTGTAAGAGTCTTATTGGTCCTTTGCATTATGGAAGGAAGACAATGTGGAGGAGATGGAATAATTACTGACTGCTTCTGTGATGTCAGAGCACCAGCTGACGGTGCAGAGTAGTCAGAGAACATCTATGTACTACTGGCATTTCAGGAGAAAATGCTAAAGTGTACATGTTGACAAATGCTTTTCCTCCTATTTATCATATGTTCTGCAATGATATCTCTTTAAAACCACATGAAACTGCAGCAAATTTGCTTTTGGGTAGGCTCCTCCTGGAATGCACACAATTTTTTCTTCTTTTTACTTAGACATGTTTCACTAAAGTTACAGCATCATCAGTGAGTTTCTACTTTGTTTCTATTAAATAATTTTTTTCTTCACTATTTGTACATGCAGTAGTATTTCAGTTTTTAAGAAAAGTATTCACAAATTTTAAAACAGACAAAAACTTTTTTTATATACACGGTATCTGAGGAGGAATGAACAGTATTCAGGGATATGACAGGTACAATCATTTGAAGCAGAAAAACTTCATATGGACACATGTCCTATTTTGGATGTTTCCTGAGATAGAACAGATTTAATGTAGATTTTTATTTATTTTTGAATATGTTGTCAGGTTTTTACATGTAAACACATGAAACAGTTGGTAAACATTACAGCATGTGTTTCACAAAGTATTAAGTTACTTGAAAAATATGTATTTTTAACATGTTCACCTCAAAGCATTATCATACAGGTTACAGTAGAGCTGTTGTACAGTTCACAATAAATGTTTGACTATCCCATCATCAACTTCAACACATTTTTGAACTCCTGGGAGACTGTATGGTGTTGGTTGTCAGAGTGCCTCTGCACATTCCCTAATGAAGGCAGCAGTATCCAGCCGGCCACGATGGTCTAGCGGTTCTAGGCGCTCAGTCCGGAACCACGCGACTGCTACGGTCACAGGTTTGAATCCTGCCTCGGGCATGGATGTGTCTGATGTCCTTAGGTTAGTTAGGTTTAAGTAGTTCTAAGTTCTAGAGGACTGATGTTAAGTCCCATAGTGCTCAGAGCCATTTTGAACCAGCAGTATCCATAATGTGACCAAGCAGTTCATCTCATTCATCTCATGTATTCACCTTTTGTTTGTACACCTCAGACTTCATTCAACCCCATAAACAAATATTGTGTAAGGTATGGTGATCATGGTGGTCAGTGATTTGTACTACAATGATCAATTCAGCAGTTATCATAATTGTGGTTGGGATGTTCCCACACATGTCTGGTAAAATGTGGAGGGGTTTCATCATGCTGTAAGTACAGTGTAGTCCACCTGGCCAAAGGGATATTCTCAAGGTGTTCAGCAAATGAATTTTCAAAAAACTCCTAGTAATTCTGCCCCATCATATGCTTTTCTAAATTGACTGGACCTATCAACATGTTACCATCATATCACACCAAACTTTGATTAAAAAAAAACTAACTTTTAAATTGGTTTCCACTGTAGTGTGTGGATTTCCCTATGACCATTGATGATTAACATGTGTTGTTGATTCCATTCTGTATAAACATGGCTTTCCCAGTGAATACTATCAATGGAACCAAATAATGATTTTCATTTAACCAGTGACATAATTCAAGTCTTGCGGCATTGTTGTCAATGTGAAGATTGTGGACACATTGTATTTGAAATGGGTACAAGTTTTCCGCATGTAATATTCACCATACAGAAGTTTCTGGGATACTGATACAGCACGGAAAGTCACCATGTGCTGGTAGTAGGACTACACAGCACCATTTCAACAGTATGTTGCTATTCTTGCACACGCTGTTGAACTACATGTCCAGAAGAAAAATGGAAACGTGAAATAATGGCTGTTTCACACAAAGTGCTGAAAGTTCAACTGAACACTCTATGATCAGGAATTTAATGTATCGGAAAGCACCAACAGCATTCTTTGACAGCAGCAGGAGCACTACCATAGCAGGCACTGTAAACATTTTAGCCGGCACCAGTATGTGTACAAAGATGTTTAACCAATGATTCTTTCTGCTTCACTCTCAGTCCCTCAAAATACTTCACTCATGACACATTCAACAAGCTAGTTTAATGGCAGAAGGACATCCTGAGCAGTGAGGTTGAAAGCAATGAGGTGGATTGTTCTACAATAAAATGTCAAAGGGCTTGTGTGGGTAAGAAACATACTCGTATGTGCATGCCATTAGCCCAAAAACAAATGTGTTCTGTCTTGGAAACTATTCAGAATAGGATGTATGTTCTTATGAAGTTTTTTGCGTCAGATGAGTGTTCCTGTCATATTCCTGAATACTGACCATTTCTCCTGGGACATCCTATATATCTTGTTAGCACATGGCATGGTTTTTGTGACATAGTTTGCATTTTAGCTGTTCTTCTTTCACAGTATGTCCCATGCAACCCTAGATGGCATAATGTATAAGGTTATTTACAGTAAGGAATGTTAGCCCATTGTGATAAACCTTATTTCATCCTGTGTGAAAAACGGTTTTGTACATTAAGTTCTGTATTGTTGCAGATGACAATCTGCGAAGAAAACAGCTGTAACGTAAAATACAGAAAGCCACAAAAACCACAGCATGTGTTAAAAGGCAAATATAAAAAAAATTGTCTGTTTTAAAATTTGTGAATACTTTTCTTAAAAACTGGAATTCTATATGTGCAGATGCTAAAGTGCAACTTCCCTATTATTTAATTGCAAGAAAATGTAAAACCCACAGATGATGCTGTAACTTCAGAAAAACTGTCTGGGTAAAAGAGAAAAAATCAGGTTTGCCTATGGTGGAACATATCCAAAAACACATTTATTTGTAAGCAAACCTGGACACAAGAGTGAGCTTCAATATCAGTATGGAGGAAAGGTTGGTTGCAGACTCAGGTACAGTGTAAGAATCCCAAGGATATTTAATTCAGCCCTTAAAAAACCCTTGTTCAGATAATTCTTGAGTACTGACAGCCAATCTGGGAACCTTTTCAGATAGGATTAATAGAGAACATAAAGAAGTTTCTGAAAAGAGCTGTACATTTCATACCACGGTTGGTTAGTCAAAATGATACTGTCATAAATAGGTACATTCAACTCTACTGCATTTTCAGATATTGTGTCTTTTTACAGTTTCACTTTTCCTGTTGGCCCAAGAATTAATCACTTGATTTAAAAAAAGATAAAATTTGTGCTCCTAGTCAATCTGTAAATAGAATTCCTGCTTAAATAAATATTTTACATCTTTACAAGATTAATTTTGAGCTATATATGTATACAGTTATTCTTGCTACAAATTTTGTGTCAAGGTGGACATATAGTACATTATGCTGTATCTCACATTCATTAACAGGTTAAAGAATTTCTTTCAAGATTTGCCAACATTCCAGACTTAATTGAACTGGACCATTTGACAGTCTCTGGAGATGTTACATTCGGAAGAGGAGTTTCTCTGAAGGTGAGATGCATGTTAAACTCTTATATGTAAATTCACTTTCTTGGATAAGTGTGTAAGTGTTAAATCACAAATCCATAGCATTTGGTTTCAATACTTAATTAATTGTTGGAGGGTTTTGTGTACCACTTACTACTCTTTTCACTTCTAGCAATGATTTGTATATGTGAAAAATTCCAAATCGCATGGTACTTTAGAGTCCATGTTAAACTATAGGCCCTCTTTATCTTGCTGGGTAATCTAATCTAATCAGTTTAAAGGTTCGAGTATGACAAGGACATACCACTTCCAACAGTATAGTACCTAGCAAAGGACTGTCATGATGAAATCAGCCTTTGTATTTAGGTTGGGTTAACCCCCACCACATTCTATTTGTACAACAACAAGCTCATTTAAAACTGTTAAATGCATAAAAAATTTGTTGGAAAAGGGAGCCTTTTGTAAGAACTATAGTTTTCTGTACCCACATTATCACAGGAAATCAGACCTAAATATGGAAATTTGCAATCATAATCTAACAATATAAGAAATTAAATGATGAGGACAGTTCTGGTAGAATGTAACTAATTTAGACACACACACACACACACACAGCAGAGCAAGGGATGAGACTATTAGGTAGTGGGTGTGGATGCAGGAGTTAGGAGCAATTGAACAATTGAAATCAGGAGGATTCCAGGAGTGAAGGATATGTTTCAAGGATAACTCCCGTCTTCATAGTTCAGAAAAGCTGGTGTTGGCAGAAGGATCCAGATGGTACTGGTTGTAAAGTAGCTACTGAACTTGGGTACATTTTGTTCAGCAGTGCATTCCACTAATGGTGGCTAACTCTGCTCTTGGCCACATTTAGACAGTGAAATACCATCTGATGGATAGTTGGTTGGTGGTCATGCCCACAGAAAATATGATGCAGAAAATGCAGCAGAACTGGTATATGACATGACTCCTTTCAGAGGTTGCACTGCCTCAAATAGGATGAGATAAGACTGTGACAGGAGTAGATTCTGAATGTGCTGGGTGGGTGAATCAGCCAGGTCTTGCTCCTGATTTTCTGCAAGGCTGTGGCAAGTGGTTGAGAGTGGAAGTGATATAGGATATAGGAATTGGCCAGGATGTTGTGTAGATTGGGTGGATGGCAGAATATTGCTTTAGAAGCGATGGGAATGGTTGTGGGTAGAATATCCTTCATCTCTGGCCATGATGATAGATAGTCAAAACCCAGGCAAAGGAGGTTCAGTTGCTCCAATCTGGGATGATACTGGGTGATAAAGGGGGTGCTCCTTTGGAGCTGGTTCTTGGGGTGGTCAGAGGATTAGTGGTTGTGAAGATATGTCACTGGAAACCTATTTGTGGGCTCAGTTTTAGGAATAGTATCTGTAAATGATGGTCTTTGTGAGACCTTCAGCAAATTGGGAAAGGGAATTATCATCACTACAGATACACTGTCCATGGGTAAACAGACTATATGAAGGCAATTTTTTGGTACTGAAGGGATAACAACTGTCAAAAGGGAGGTACTGTTGTTGGATAGTGGGCTTGATATGAACAGACGTATGGTTGGAGCTATCAGAGAGGTGGAGGTCAACCTCCAGGAAGGAGGACAAGGTGAAATAAATGAGAGAGAAGGTGTTAAGGCTGTGGAGGAATGATAATAGGGTACCTTTCTCCTGAGTCCAGGTCATGAATATACCATTAAGCTTACTTTCAATGTTTTTTTAAAAATTTTAATAGTTAGTGACTTGATCAAGTTCAAGGTCTTCTACATACTTTCACTTTTGTTAGTTTTATGATCTTTATGCCTTTCACTATTTAAGCATCCATTGTTCTAGGCCTAATTTTTAATCTTTTAATAAAAAAATTATGCAATTTTATTTTTTGTGTGTTCAAAGTTTCACACTTTTTCATCTTAAAATACTAATTCAGTTTCCACTGCTTTATTTCCACTCCTATAATGTACTATTTCATTTCCTTTTACAGTTTTACACATCCAGTCTGGTATTTTAACAGGAAATTTTTTTACATAATTGACATATGGCAATTTTAGTATAAGATCCTCTATTGTTAAACACATAGCATCCCTGCCACTATTCCTCCTTCCTCTCCCTTGCCTTCTTTCCCCACTCTCAGACCCCTCACTCCATTTTATTATTTTACTATTTTATTTCACTTACATTTTACATACACATTGATCTACACTATTAGTATTTTAATGAGAAATTTTACATGACTATATGTTCTATAATTTTAGTGAGACCCCTCCTGCTAAATTCATATTTAGTTTTACTTTGTTTTAGATCTGAAGATGATCCTAATAGATCAAAACATGTAGTCTAATTAAACATGTATAACTGATATTGAACAGTAAATTACAATTATCTTAAATCTCAATACATTTGTTGATTCTCATATGATGAATGTGTTGGCTATAGTGAACCTGTGCTAGGGTTTGGTGTTTTTGGATGCTAGAGAGGTTTCTTTCAGATGGCCTATAAGCAGCTTGGCATAGGAGGGAGCCAAGTGGGTGCCCATGGCTGTGCCATGGATTTATTTGTAACTATATCTTCCCCTTAAAGGAGAAGTAATTGTGCATAAGGATTTGAAGGAGAAGCTTAAGTATCCAAAATTAGACAATTTTTTCCATATTTTACTATCCATCATATGCCACACCACAGCTTATCTTTAAATGAGCTGTGAGTTTATGTCTGTCTTGCTAAGTGTAGACAAATGGAGCTGACACATCTGTATTTATGACAGTGGATGCACTTGGCTCTATTAGCTTTTATTATCAAAAGTATTTCCTATAGCACCTAATCTGTTAATGCATGTAAAAAAAATTCTAAGAAGAAAATGTGAAAATGTGAATGAGAATATTCACAAAACAGATTCTCAGTGTGTGAAATAACATTAACAATTTCTGTAAAATGAAAGGTATACTGGAATATACACTGAGGTGACAAAAGACATGGTATAGTGATAAGCACATACGTAGATGACAGTAGTATCATTTACAGAAGGTATAAAAAGGCAGGGCACTGTCATTTGTACTTAAGTGATTCTCGTGAAAGGTTTCTCACATAATTATGGCTGCATGACAGGAATTAACAGACTTTGAACACAAATCAGCCATTGGAGCTAGATGCATGGGACATTCTATTTCAGAAATTGTTGGGGAATTCAATATTCTGAGATCACCAGCGTCAAGAGTGTGCCGAGAATACCACATTTCAGCCATTACCTCCCACCTTGGACTATGCAGTAGCCGACAGCCTCCACTTAGAGAATGAGGGCAGTGGCGTGTGCACAAAGTTGTCAGTGCTAGCAGACAAGCAACACTGCACGCAATAACTACAGAAATCAATGTGGGGTGTGCAATGAACATATATTTCAGGATATTGCTCTGAAAGCATGCAGTGCCTTTCCTGGACTCATGACCATATGAAATGGACCCTTGGTCACTGGAAAACCATAGCCTGGTGAGATGAGTCCCAATTTTAGTAAGAGCTGATGGTAGGGTTCGAGTGTGGTGCAGACCCTACAAAGTCATGGACCCAAGTTGTCACCAAGACACTGTGCAATCTGCTGGTGGCTCCATAATGGTGTGGGCTGTGTTTACATGGAATGGACAGGGTTCTCTGGTCCATCTGAACCAATCATTGACTGGAAATATTTATGTTTGGCTAGTTGGAGGCAATTTGCAGCCTTTCATCACCTCATATTTCCAAACAATGATGGAATTTTTATGGATGATAATGCACTATGTCACCAGGCCACAACTGCTTTCAATTGGTTTGAAGAACACACTGGACAATTTGAGCAAATGATTTAGACACCCACCGAACATTTATGGAACATAATAAAGCGATCAGTTCATGCACAGAATCATGCATCAGTAACCGTTTTGCAATTATGGACAGTTATAGAGACAGCATGGCTCAATATCTTCGCAGGGGACTTCCAATGAGTTGTTGAGTACATGCCATACCAAACTGATGCAATGTGCTGAGCAAAAGGAGGTCTGGCCTGATATTATCACCTCAGTGTATACTATTTATGTGGCTGTTGTTTAAAGTGGGCTCTCTAATAGACTTCACATACGACAAATTTACATAAAAACCATGAACAACATATAATGAGACAGGACTGAAAATGTGATGATTCGAACAATTTCTCATCGCAAATGGGAAGGTAACTCTAATATGACCGATTGTATAAAAATCTTTTGACAGATTCAGAATCATAGCATATGTTGAGTTTCTTGTACACGAAGAACAATTTCTGTTGGACTAGTTAATAGCAGTGTCAGTAAATTTCTTTTTTCATAAAATAGGTTGTGCCATAATCAGAAAATTGTGTTTCGCTAGTGAGATCAAAGAAACTGGTGTGTAGTTCTTTGGCTCATGCTAGTCACCTGTGTTGACACTACTTCACTTGTCATTATGAAAGCATGCTGGTTTTTTGCCTACCATTCAAAATTAGCAATGCAATTGAAAATCCTGCAAATGGTGAAATCATTTTTTAATATGATTTTTAGAGGCAAGAAATTTCAGTGCTGTTAACTCTTATCACAAAACTTATGGCGTTTACAGACTGAGTGTAATGATTGAAGGTCTTGTGGGTAATTGGTGTGTCTGTTTAAAAGTGGTAATGTGAATATACATGATGTTGATGATAGCAGAAGCCACATGAACATGCAAGAATTGTTGTATTACTTGAAACAGGATATTTTTGAATATACCCTCTACAACCCAGACTTGGATTCAAGTGTTTCT
Organism: Schistocerca gregaria; assembly: GCF_023897955.1. Classification (NCBI taxonomy): domain Eukaryota; kingdom Metazoa; phylum Arthropoda; class Insecta; order Orthoptera; family Acrididae; genus Schistocerca; species Schistocerca gregaria. The sequence continues at coordinate 490,429,932 of NC_064931.1, forward strand.
CACCTCTTCATGCACCTAAAAAGCTGACCTGGCTCCCAGTGCTATGACTCCAATGAAGAACTGAGTGCAGTCTCAGGCAGCAAACTTCCATAGAATCTTCCAGTGTTTCCTAATGCCAGGGATGCCTATTTCTATGTGTGTCACACAGAAATCTGTGTGACTGTCAAACAATAGCATGACTCAATGATTCTCCTGCATGAGTGATTTTTTAAACAAAATTTAGTTCATTAGCTTTTCTTTTGCTGTCTTCCATTGCTGCACTAGACTGGGCAATGAGTGACTAATAGAATCCTTTGACCCACTTAGTGATTTTATGTAGGACTATAAGTTGTTGTATGCTATGATGATTGACCATAGATGTACAAAATTCTACTAACTTCACGTGGTGACATTCCTCTAGTCTTTTTTGAGCTGATAGTGCCACAGTGTCTGTTTCCTCAGCTTTTTCCAAATTTTGTTACTAAGCCACAGTGGGCTTTCCAGCTGACTTGGAACAAACTTCTCCAGAATATGATTTATGTTTTGTTCAGACTTCACCTGTAATTCCTCTAAGCCAATTATATATTGTCCATTCATTGTTTAAGTATGATGCTAACAACTGTACATCTGCTTTTTCTGGCATAAATACTGTTCTTGCATTCTTGATGGATTTATTAACTTCAGTAACCTTTGTCACTATGTGATGACGTGTTGATAACTAATCCCTGTATTGACACTGTAGATAAGATCAAGACTGACTTGCTACAAGGCCTAAAAAATTCTCTTTGTGTGTGTGTGTGTGTGTGTGTGTGTGTGTGTGTGTGTGTGTTGTTGTTGTTGTTGTTGTTGTTGAACTAGTTGCTCAATGCAGTTTTTAGAAAACTTATTCAGAACTACTCCATAATGTTCTCTGTCCATACCACCTACAATGAATCTACAGACATCCCAGTGTCTGGTCAGTAATTTAAAATTGCCTTTAGCTAATATTGCATGATTAGAATACTTTTTCACTACTGACGATAGACTTATTTTGAATGAAATGATTCTACAGCTTTTGCAGTGAAGTCAGAAGGCTTTTAAAAAGATCCAATGATTAACTTTAATTTGCCAGGCCAGTTACTCGTGTACTAGTTTGCAGTCTGGCTAAGTTGCAAACTAGATAGACACCATATTTTTGTTGATTGCAATGAACACTCCCCATTCTGTGATGTCTAATCTGCCTTTCCAATATACATTCCATACCTTGTTAAATATTTTGGAGCTTTCTACTTTGGGTTTCATTCAGCTCTCAGTTCCAAGTGTAATTTGAGTGTGACAACTTTCTTGGAGGGCAGTACATTCAGGGACTTTATTATGAATGCTTTAGTAACATGTTGTTTATTTATTTATTTACATGTCTAGTTCTGTAGGACCAAATTGAGGAGCAAATCTCCAAGATCATGAAACATGTCAGTACATGAAATTACAACATAAAAGTAATAACAGATGAAATAAAATGTTTATAAACTCAAAAAAAGTCAAGCCATAAGTTTAAGTAAACGCAATCAACAATATAACATAGGAATCAGCTTAATTTTTCAAGAAACTTCTCAACAGAATGGAAGGAGTGACCCATGAGGAAACTCTTCAGCTTCGATTTGAAATCACATGGATTACTGCTAAGATTTTTGAATTCTTGTGGTAACTTATTGAAAATGGATGCAGCAGTATACTGCACACCTTTCTGCACAAGAGTTAAAGAAGTGCGATCCAAATGTGAGTTGGGATTTCTGCCTAGTGTTAACTGAGTTAAAGCTGCTAACTCTTGGAAATAAACTGGTATTGTTAACAAGAAACAACAGTAAAGAATATATATATTGAGAGGCCAGCCCATTTCTGAGCCAAAAGTATCCTTTGAGAATGGGAAGAGTTACCCCAAAATATAATATCATATGACATATGTGAATGAAAATAAGCAAAGTAGACTAATTTTCATGTCAAATGATCACTTACCTAAGATACTGTTTGAATACTAAAAATAGCGGTATTAAGTCTTTGAACAAGAAAGTTTACTACCTATCTGAACACCTAGAAATTTGAACTATTCAGTTTCGCTATCATATGTGCATTCTGTGAAATTAAAATGTTGGGTTTTGTTGAATCGTGTATTACAAACTGTAAAAACTGAATCTTATTGTGATTTACCACCGGCCGTGGTGGCCAAGCGGTTCTAGGTGCTTCAGTCTGGAACCGCGTGACCACTACGGTCACAGGTTTGAATCCTGCCTCGGGCATGGATGTGTCTGATGCCCTTATGTTAGTTAAGTTTAAGTAGTTCTAAGTTCTAGGGGATTGATGACCTCAGATGTTAAGTCCCATAGTGCTCAGAGCCATTTTTTTGGTGATTTACCATTAGTTTATTTTCTACAAGTCATGAACTAATGGCATGAAGTGTGCTATGTGAAACAGATCCAATGTTGTGCACAACATCCTTTACTACCAAGCTGGTGTCATCAGCAAACAGAAATATCTTATAATTCCCTGTAATGCTAGAGAGCATATCATTTACATAAATAAGGAACAGAAGTGGCCCCCAACACTGCTCCACTGGGGGCCAAACAGCACAATAACCCTGGGTTTGGTGTGGGGTGGCCTATTGTGAGGTTCTAAACCACTGAGGGCTACGGCAGGAATGAAACCTCTCCATCGTTTCTAGGTCCCCAGTTCCATGCAGTACAATAGTAATTAAAAACCACTTGGATTGTATTTTGTTTTACTGGCTCCTGCATCACTACTTGCTGAGTGATAGTGACCTTTTGCTACCTGTGCTGAGTAGGACAATAGTTTATTTTTCTTTTGAAAGCCCCGAAATTATTTTGAATCAGTACTCACAGAAGTACGGTATAATTTACATTTTATCCACATTGCTATTGTTTAGAAACACTTGAAGCTGTAGCTGGTGTCCTAAAGTGACTGCATCTGTTGGGTAGGTTAGTCCTCTTTTGTATGAATGTTATTTGCCTATCTTGCAGTTTTTCTACTGATTGTATAAAAAAAATTCTGTATGTCAGTTCTGCTCAGTTTCTGCCTACACCTATTTTAGTTATGTGATGTTAGTAACACATGAAGTAAATAAACAAACAATGCAACTCATAGCTGTTAAACAGTTGCATACTTAAGTCTGTACCAGACTTCTTATTATTTCAGCAAGGAGAAATGACTGTAAATGGTTCATACAACAAAACAACCAGAAAATAGCTTATTTCTTGAAAAATCCTACCCATTTTTTCATTACTCACATCCTAATAAGGTCAAGGTCACAGGAGTGTATTTTTGGGAGCGTGACAGGTGCACATACTAAAAGTGACAGGTCACACGGAGCTAAGATATTCACTGCAGCATTTTGCAGCGAGCCAGCTACAGAATCCATAGCGTAAATCACATGACATCTACTGCAGTTCAATAGGCTATGAACAAATATTTTCTGTTTCCCGCAGTAGTTTAGTATGGCACCATTAGGCAAGAGGCAGTGCTAGTAACTCTGTTCTTTGGAATTCTTCAGTTCAGATATCTTTTGAGACATTGAAGATATTTATAATTTATTTTAACTTGATTATGAGTCATAAGGGATTCATAAAATAGTGGCCTGTGTGTTTCCATAATATTGTTAACCATTGAGAAACAGATATTGAATTTTTTGAATATGAAATTGTGATATTTATGGTTCTGGAATAGTACAGCTCTTCCCAGGTGTTTGTGAGGTATGTGTTCCAACAATTTCTAACAAATACAGAATTCATTGATATCAGAATTCTAGTAATCTGTCAAGAATTTCAGTTCTAGTAGAGAAAAAGAAATGGTTCATAAAATCTAGTTTACAGAAGTTGTAGAAGATTACTGAAAATATTATTTTATATCCTCTCTCAGAACTATTATACTCTTTGCAGTGGATTCAGTAAGGAAAAGTGCAACCAACATATGCAGCATTTGTGCTGTAATAAATTATGAATTTTTACTAAACTGAAGACATGAAATAGCTTTTAACTTCAAACCATTTTTGAATGGTGTTCTAATAGATAGAATGATTAATGTAATTCATATACAGAATTGCATTGTTCTCAACACACTTGTGCAAGTTAGAGGAACAGTAGAGGGGCACTGAAACAGTGTAAACACACCAACAATATAGTATCCACCTGAGTGATCTGTGTGACTGGGACGATGAAGCAACAGGATTGATGTGTCACACAAGCCATGCTACTATTAAAGTAAAGTCAGTCGCATGCAAATGGTGCAGATGTAAATCATGAAATAATGCTTATTCATATTCCATGACTGCAATGTGGGTATTGTATACTGGCCAGTGAAGTTAATTTAGTGAATGATTGAATCCACAAATAATGAACCCACAAATATAAGAGGAGTGATCTAATTCCCTATGAGACAGGTTTGATAATGAATTGCAGAATAGAAATGCATTTAAATTGAGATTTTCTGTTATTTTGTGGACTGAATGATGCATTCCCTAGAAGTTCATGCTTGTCTCAACAGCGGAATACTTTGCCAAGATAGGTGTTGGATCAATTGTGTATTATCCTTAAGTGTATTTCAATTAAGCCCAGTGTTATTAGTGTCTGCATGCAGCAGATTTATTTTAGTCTTATGAAATTAGTCTTAGAAATTTGGCTGTATTATGGCAAAATGGGACCTTGACATTAACCCCTCTCTATGCAACCCCCTCCAATTTCTTATCATCACTCTGTCTATTAAGGATATGTTTCATAATAAAACATCTGCAGATGTTTACAAATTTGGGTTTTACTTATGCATGTGTTTAGGGGTCATGCTAGTGGCCATACCAATGCATGAAACACAGTGGGATGACCATGAGTATGAGCCCTTTGGACAAACATAAATTTAAAAAAATGCTTATTTTGAGTACCTGAATATGAGTGGTTACCAACTCCAAACCATTTACGTTTTGTAACTAAACAAAAAATTGGAAGTGAATGATTTCAGTGATTGTATTAGTAGCTAAAACTGTATTCCAGTCATAGAATTCCATCTATGTTTGTAATGGATAATAGTTAACTAAACAATGGAAAATCCAGGATGGAATGTAACAATATTATAAAAAGGAAAGTTGGCACTCACCATATAGCGGAAGTGGCAACAAAACGACTATTCACGTTGTTGTGTAGAATATATGAGTCTGGCGACATACCATCTGACTTTTGGAAAAGCATCATCCAAACAATTCCGAAGACGGCAAGAGCTGACAAGTGCGAGGATTATCGCACAATCAGCTTAACAGCTCATGCATCGAAGCTGCTTACAAGAATAATATACAGAAGAATGGAAAAGAAAATTGAGAATGCGCTAGGTGATGATCAGTTTGGCTTTAGGAAAAGTAAAGGCACGAGAGAGGCAATTCTGACGTTACGGCTAATAAAGGAAGCAAAGCTAAAGAAAAATCAAGACACGTTCATAGGATTTGTCGACCTGGAAAAAGCGTTCGACAATATAAAATGGTGCAAGCTGTTCAAGATTCTGAAAAAAGTAGGGGTAAGCTATAGGGAGAGATGGGTCATATACAATATGTACAAGACGGGTCATATACAATATGTACAACAACCAAGAGGGAATAATAAGAGTGGACGATCAAGAACGAAGTGCTCGTATTAACAAGGGAGTAAGACAAGGCTGTAGCCTTTCGCCCCTACTCTTCAATCTGTACATCGAGGAAGCAATGATGGAAATAAAAGAAAGGTTCAGGAGTGGAATTAAAAAACAAGGTGAAAGGATATCAATGATACGATTCGCTGATCACATTGCTATCCTGAGTGAAAGTGAAGAAGAATTAAATGATCTGCTGAACGGAATGAACAGTCTAATGAGTACACAGTATGGTTTGAGAGTAAATCGGAGAAAGACGGAGGTAATGAGAAGTAGTAGAAATAAGAACAGCGAGAAACTTAACATCAGGATTGATGGTCACGAAGTCAATGAAGTTAAGGAATTCTGCTACCTAGGCAGTAAAACAACCAATGACGGACGAAGCAAGGAGGACATCAAAAGCACACTCGCTATGGCAAAAAAGGCATTTCTGGCCAAGAGAAGTCTACTAATATCAAATACCGGCCTTAATTTGAGGAGGAAATTTCTGAGGATGTACATCTGGAGTACAGCATTGTATGGTAGTGAAACATGGACTGTGGGAAAACTGGAACAGAAGAGAATCGAAGCAATTGAGATGTGGTGCTATAGACGAATGTTGAAAATTAGGTGGACTGATAAGGTAAGGAATAAGGAGGTTCTACGCAGAATCGGAGAGGAAAGGAATATGTGGAAAACACTGATAAGGAGAAGGGACAGGATGATAGGACATCTGCTAAGACATGAGGGAATGACTTCCATGGTACTAGAGGGAGCTGTAGAGGGCAAAAACTGTAGAGGAAGACAGAGATTGGAATACGTCAAGCAAATAATTGAGGACGTAGGTTGCAAGGGCTACTCTGAGATGAAGAGGTTAGCACAGGAAAGGAATTCATGGCGGGCCACATCAAACCAGTCAGTAGACTGATGGAGGGGGGAAAAAAAGAAGAAGAAGAAGAAGAAGAAGAAGAAGAAGAAGCGGAGATGCTGAGTCGCAGATAGACACAACAAAATTACTATCAAAATATAAGCTTTCAGCCAACAAGGTTTTTGTCGAAAATAGATGCACGTGTGTGCACACACACATGTGCCCCACCACACACACACACACACACACACACACACACACGAGCAAACGCAGCTCTCACACCCACATGACTGCAGCCTCATGGTGTCAGCTGCCAGAGGCTGCAGTCATGTGTGTGAATTTTGTGTGTATGTGTGTGTGGGGGGGGGGGGGGGGCTGGGGGGGGTTATTTTCAACAAAGGCCTTGTTGGCTGAAAGCTTATATTGTGACAGCCTTTTTGTTGTGCCAGTCTGCCTGTCTGTGACTCAGCATCTCCGCTATATGTTGAGTGGCAACTTTCCTTTTCATAATATTATAACAGTTAACTAAATACACTAAAATCCAATCACAGAATTGCATTGTTGAATGTCTCATAATCTGCTCTTTTTCTGCTTTGACAGTCAGTCTCATTCAGTACTGAAACTTCTCTATTCTAACAGTGAAAAATCTTGAATGGAATAATAATAATATTACTTAAGATACATTGTGACTCACCACACAGAGGAGATGTTGACTGACAGACAACCACATCTAAAAATAACTATTGGATTGTTGTTGTTGTGGTCTTCAGTCCTGAGACTGGTTTGATGCAGCTCTCCGTGCTACTCTATCCTGTGCAAGCTTCTTCATCTCTCAGTACCTACTGGAACCTACATCCTTCTGAATCTGCTTAGTGTATTCATCTCTTGGTCTCCCTCTACGATTTTTACCCTCCACACTGCCCTCCAATACAAAATTGGTGATCCCTTGATGCCTCAGAATATGTCCTACCAACCGATCCCTTCTTCTGGTCAAGTTGTGCCACAAACTTCTCTTCTCCCCAATCCTATTCAATACTTCCTCATTAGTTATGTGATCTACCCATCTAATCTTCAGCATTCTTCTGTAGCACCACATTTCGAAAGCTTCTATTCTCTTCTTGTCCAAACTATTTATCGTCCATGTTCCACTTCCATACATGGCTACACTCTATACAAATACTTTCAGAAATGACTCCCTGACACTTAAATCTATACTCAATGTTAACAAATTTCTCTTCTTCAGAAACGCTTTCCTTGCCATTGCCAGTCTACATTTTATATCCTCTCTACTTTGACAATCATCAGTTATTTTGCTCCCCAAATAGCAAAATTCCTTTACTACTTTAAGTGTCTCATTTCCTAATCTAATTCCCTCGGCATCACTCGACTTAATTCGACTACATTCCATTATCCTCGTTTTGTTTTTGTTGATGTTCATCTTATATCCTACTTTCAAGACACTGTCCATTCCATTCAGCTGCTCTTCCAAGTCCTTTTCTGTCTGTGACAGAATTACAATGTTATCGGTGAACCTCAAAGTTTTTATTTCTTCTCCATGGATTTTAATACCTACTCTGAATTTTTCTTTTGTTTCCTTTACTGCTTGCTCAATACACAGATTGAATAACATCAGGGAGAGGCTACAACCCTGTCTTACTCCCTTCCCAAGTACTGCTCCCCTTTCATGTCCCTCGACCCTTATAACTGCCATCTGGTTTCTGTACAAATTGTAAATAGCATTTCACAACCTGTATTTTACCCCTGCCACCTTTAGAATTTTAAAGAGAGTATTCCATTCAACATTGTCAAAAGGTTTCTCTAAGTCTACAAATGCTAGAAACGTAGGTTTGTCTTTCCTTAATCTTTCTTCTAAGATAAGTTGTAAGGTCAGTATTGCCTCACGTGTTCCACTGTTTCTACGGAATCCAAACTGATCTTCCCCGAGGTCGGATTCTACTAGTTTTTCCATTCGTCTGTAAAGAATTCGTGTTAGTATTTTGCAGCTGTGGCTTATTAAACTGGTTGTTCGGTAATTTTCACATCTGTCAACACCTGCTTTCATTGGGATTGGAATTATTATATTCTTCTTGAAGTCTGAGGGTATTTCGCCTGTTTCATACATCTTGCTCACCAGATGGTAGAGTTTTGTCAGGACTGGCTCTCCCAAGGCCGTCAGTAGTTCCAATGGAATGTTGTCTACTCTGGGGGCCTTGTTTCGACTCAGGTCTTTCAGTGCTCTCTGAAACTTTTCACGCAGTATCGTATCTCTCATTTCATCTTCATCTAGATCCTCTTCCATTTCCATAATATTGTCCTCAAGTACATCGCCCTTGTATAGACCCTCTATATACTCCTTCCACCTTTCTGCTTTCCCTTCTTTGTTTAGAACTGAGTTTCCATCTGAGCTGTTGGTGTTCATACAAGTTGTTCTCTTATCTCCAAAGGTCTCTTTAATTTTCCTGTAGGCAGTATCTATCTTACCCCTAGTGAGATAAGCCTCTACATCTTTACATTTGTCCTCTAGCCATCTCTGCCTAGCCATTTTGCACTTCCTGTTGATCTCATTTTTGAGACGTTTGTATTCCTTTTTGCCTGCTTCATTTGCTGCATTTTTATATTTTCGCCTTTATGTAACCCCTAGGATTTCTACTAGCCCTCAAGCCCTCATCTTTTTACCTACTTGATCCTCTGCTGCCTTCACTACTTGATCCCTCAAAGCTACCCATTCTTCTTCTACAGTATTTCTTTCCCCCATTCCTGTCAATTGTTCCCTTATGCTCTCCCTGAAACTCTGTACAACCTCTGGTTCTTTCAGTTTGTCCAGGTCCCATCTCCTCAAATTCCCACCTTTTTACAGTTTCGTCAGTTTTAATCTACAGGTCATAACCAATACATTGTGGTCAGAGTCCACATCTGCCCCTGGAAATGTCTTACAACTTAAAACCTGGTTCCTAAATCTCTCTTACCATTATATAATCTATCTGATACCTTTTAGTATCTCCAGGGTTCTTCCACGTATACAACCTTCTTTCATGATTCTTAAACCAAGTGTTAGCTATGATTAAGTTGTGCTCTGTGCAAAATTCTACCAGGCGGCTTCCTCTTTCATTTCTTAGCCCCAATCCATATTCACCTACTACGTTTCCTTCTCTCCCTTTTCCTACACTCAAATTCCAGTCAACCATGACTATTAAATTTTCGTCTCCCTTCACTATCTGAATAATTTCTTTTATTTCATCATACATTTCTTCAATTTCTTCATCATTTGCAGAGCTAGTTGGCATATAAACTTGTACTACTGTAGTAGGTGTGGGCTTCGTATCTATCTTAGCCACAATAATGCGTTTACTATGCTGTTTGTAGTAGCTTACCCACACTCCTATTTTCCTATTCATTATTAAACCTACTCCTGCATTACCCCTATTTGATTTTGTATTTATAACCCTGTAGTCACCTGACCAGAAGCCTTGTTCCTCCTGCCACCAAACTTCACTAATTCCCACTATATCTAACTATAACCTATCTATTTCCCTTTTTAAATTTTCTAATCTACCTGCCCGATTAAGGGATCTGACATTCCCCGCTCCGACCCGTAGAACGCCAGTTTTCTCTCTCCTGACAACGACGTCCTCCTGAGTAGTCCCCGCCCGGAGATCCGAATGGGGGACTATTTTACCTCCGGAATATTTTACCCAAGAGGACGCCATCATCATTTAAGCATACAGTAAAGCTGCATGCCCTCGGGAAGAATTACGGCTGTAATTTCCCCTTGCTTTCAGCCGTTTGCAGTACCAGCACAGCAAGGCCATTTTGGTTATTGTTACAAGGTCAGATCAGTCAATCATCCAGACTGTTGCCCTTGCAACTACTGAAAAGGCTGCTGCCCCTCTTCAGGAACTACACGTTTATCTGGCCTCTCAACAGATACCCCTCCATTGTGGTTGCACCTACAGTACGGCTATCTGTATCGTTGAGGCATGCAAGCCTCCCCACCAACTCCATGGTTCATGGGGGAGGAACTATTGGATATCATTCAGCTATTGGACAAAGTCTTTCATCACATGTAAAAACTTTCACACACATAGCCACTGTTGGCAATATGATGTGAGTTTTGTGTATATGATTAAGAACTTTATCTGTCACTCAATAATATCCAGTAATGTACACTCTACCTCTCTGCCACTCAGTGCCTGCTGTATGTGATGACTAGCATTCTATCTTAACTTATATGATTGTTAATTTTCTGTTCTAGCTGTTTGTGATTCTAAAAGCTTCAAAAGAACATCCCAAGTTGCTGTTCCATTTCTATAATGTCTGTGCTGTAGTACCTGTTTTTTACTATCTTGACCTCTAATTGTGCATGTTTTTGCTGCATATTCTGTTTTTCATTGGCATAGTTTCTAATGCCAACACCCTTTCCCATACGATATTAATACCTCAGTTAATGTCCTTGACAAAATAATTTTGTTTGTATTTAGTTATAAAAACAGAAGGAATCCTAACGTATTAAGTTATCAGTCAAAACTTTTTAATATTTGATGTCATGGAACATCAATAATTTGCATGGTGTTGAACCTTTAGGAACCTACACAATGTTATTTTCACTAAAAAAATTACTGTGATCTCTGAAGATAGTTGTTTTTTCTTACCTTCAGTCTTGTGTCTTACCTTTTCCATAATTGGACGGCAAGTAAAATTGTTAAGCAGTTTATGTGAAATTTATACATTTTACTGGACATCTACAGCCAACTGTGTTCAAAAATTAATTATTCATGCTATGAATGTTTTTATGTGTTATCTATTGAAATTACTACAGTATAAGCTCTTTATTGTAATCCATTTACTTAAAACTGGCTTAACAAATTTTCCTGTCTGATTTCAGGGCACTGTCATCATCATTGCAAACCATGGTGATAGAATTGATATCCCATCAGGAGCTTTACTTGAAAACAAAATTGTATCAGGAAATATGAGAATTTTAGATCACTAGATGGAGATATGTGCCTAGAAACATGTATTAGACTCATTTAATAATTGTTAAAATGAGAGAGAATTTAAAGTGGCTGAAGTATGCATGATGCATGTAAATTAAAGTGTGTGTGTGTGTGTGTGTGTGTGTGTGTGTGTGTGTGTGTGTGTGTGTTGTGTGTGTGTGACTTAAATTGTTGTCTTAGTATGCTTTCCAAGCACATACAAATCTGCTGTTAGTTCAGTAACTGTAAAATAATTGCTATATTGTGGTACAGTATTTCATGATATATACATAATTCTGAATATTTGTTGTTTTGTTGTTTATGAATGAAGACCAAAATAAAAACAAGGGCATTATTTTATTAAAATTGTTTGCATCTATTTTACTTTAAGGCAAAGATTTGTATTTTCTCTTTTACAGAAAATAAGGAAAGACAATAGCTTGAAAAACGACTAAGAGTTTCCTAGAATTTTGTTGTAGAGAGACTTAAAGTGAAGCCTATTTATCTGTTGTTGTTGTGATCCATAATGGAGTCAACTAAATATTTACGACTTTTACTTCACCATTTAAGTAACTGCTGCAACAGATACAATTTATGATTTTCACTTCTATCTATAATGGATCAACAAAGGAAGATTTTATGAAATATGGCAGATTTGAAACCAAAAATAAAAGAAAAATGTTTCATGCTGGTAGAGTGACGCACAATAATCATGTGGAAGAATGTTTTCCCAATTAATTTACACCTTCAGTTAGAAACCTTCTGGTAGGGACCCTTTTACAGAAGGGCAGTATGGTCTCCGATGACTGCTCACTTCCTTAGGACATCCACATTTTAAATTCTTCCTGAAGTCCACAAACTTAACTGTACTCTCAATACTCCATTGTAACTGGTTACTGTGAGGCCACTGAAAGTAGTCCCAGCCTAGGTAACCAACTCCTACTCCCCACTGCTCACAGCCTAACTTCTGCTTCAAACACATCAACCAGTTCTTCAATAGCCTCTCCATAGTGCGTACCTCATTACCAAACAGTTTGAGACAGAGCTAGCTGGAATTACTCCATTTGTTATGATTTCAGCTCCTGATTATATCTAAAATATTTTCCCTGACCTTTATATTACATGGATACATTTGCTTATGAAATTCATATGACACTTATATTTTCTGTGCACATTCTTCTAATGTATGTAATTTTAAAAGGAAGTGTTGCTAATCGAAAGATATGGCTAATTGAACTTTTGATTGCAATAAGATTTAGCAAATATTGTTTGAGCTAATACATATTTATGAATTTAGTGACACCACATATTATAGAGACTTGTGTTCTGACTTTTCAGTAATATAGTAAAATTCTGCAAAATTCAGTAACTTACAAGACAATTAACATTAATGTTCAGAAGTAGTTACATTTTCCATTGCTGGTGTGGCCTCTGTTCTTGTTAAATTCCAACCTTTGCCATATACTTTTGTTAACCTAATTTTTATGCACGAGGTGGCCTATTTCATTAATTAAAAAACTAAACTCTTCCCGAACAGGCCATGAAGGCCCAACGGTACTGAGCGGCCACCGTATCATCCGCAGCCCATGGGCCTCACCGGATGCGGATATGGAGAGGCATGTGCTCAGAACACCGCTCTCCCGGCCGTATGTCAGTTTCCAAGACTGGAGCCACTAATTCTCAATAATGAAGTAGCTCCTCAGTTTGCCTCACAAGGGCTGAATGCACCACGCTTGCCAACAGCGCTCAGCAGACAGGATGGCCACCCATCCAAGTGCTAGCCCAGCCCGACAGCGCTTAACTTCGGTGATCTGACGGGAACCGGTGTTACCACTGCGACAAAGCCGTTGGCATTTCATTCATTAATGAAGCCATTAATTACCATTTTTGCATAATTTTCAATGTGACCGTTATACCTGTTAATAGGGTATTACCAATGTGGATGCATAAAATGATTTCATATAAAACTTCCTGGCAGATTAAAACTGTGTGCCGGACCAAGACTTGAACTTGGGACCTTTGCCTTTCGTGGGCAAGTGCTCTACCATCTGAGGTACGCAAGCATGACTCACACTCTGTCCTCACCACTTTACTTATACCAGTACCTCATCTCCTACCTTCCAGACTTCACAGAAGCTCTCCTACAAACCTTGCACAACTAGCACTCCTGGAAGAAAGGATATTGTGAAGACATGTCTTAGCCACAGCCTGGGGGATGTTTCCAGAATGAAATTTTCAGTGTGCAGCGGAGTGTGCTCTGATATCAAACTTCCTGGCAGAATAAAACTGCGGCACCATTCCGACTGCGATTACTATCCCCTGAAAGGTATTTAAATTACACTGAAAACTGTGATCATCATTTCCTCAGGAATGGTTGATTATTTACTGTTAAGTCAAGAAACGTGTTCACTTATTTTGACTCCTCATACAATCAGCAAAGTTTATGGGAAATTGGGGTTAGGGTTCTTGCTGTGTTCTCATAAGCAAAATATTGCTCTATAATTTTTTTTATGGATATTTGAAAGACAGTATATTTGTGGAGGCGTATGAAGTAAATATAAACTGCGTTCTGTGCCACACTTAATCATCTTGTTTTGGTGATTTGTTAGAGCTACTACTTATCCTTGAACAGTGCTTCTAAAAACTGTGCTTCAATAACGTTACAATTTATCTGATGAATTCTGCACTGACTGTATATACATCTACACATACATCTGCATCAATCCTCCCAAGCCGGCTAATGGTGGGTGGCGGGGGATACGTCTTTTACTCCTAACTGAGCCCGCCCCCCCCCCCTCCCCCCTCCCTTCGCTGTTCCATTCGTGCAGCATCCGGAGGACACTCCTCCTTTAGTTCAATATCGAAACATAAAGTCCCAACAACGGGTCAGATAACGAAATATGGGCAGCCGAATACAGCAGAAAATATGCGTTTGATGCCCTCGGCGCCGGCTTCGGATCTCAATAACTAAATAAATAGTGGCCGTCGCAATAACCACTTGCACCATGCACACTAAACTCCTTATTTAGTTTAATAACAAAACGGGAAGCCAGATTAACTTTCCGATTACGAGGGTAACGGCAACTGAATATCGCAAAAAATAGGTAATAGGTGCATTGGGTCGCTAATTTCGGAGGTCAGTAACTCAATAAACATCCGGCGCCGGAATATGTCAGTTGCTGCACACACAGTACACTCCTTATTTAGAGAAGATAGGTAAGTTCTCCGTAATGCTCGACAAGTATTTGTATGGGCGTGCCCTCTTAGCAGCTTACTTCCGTGCGGCATATTGGTGGCTGTTATTTAACCTACCTGTGGCGGAGGACAATGATCCACATTTCTGGCTGTCGGCGTAGCTCAGAGACCATTATACTGCGCGTCACACAGACGCCGAAGAAGAGATTATAGAGGTTTGGAAATCTAGAAGGAATACTGGAAGTAAAGAGGCAATTATGGACGCGTTAGTAGTGTGTTTGAATCATTTAACTCTCTTTCTGAAACTGCCATAGCAAAGAAATGTAGAATGACAGGTATTATTTGTAGCGTCTACGCTGCTAGCAGAGGAAAAAAAGAATTAATAATTACAATGTTAGCACACTAAGCTATGATTCAATTTGAAATTACTACTACGACAATGTCTGTAACTTTTCAATTTGAAGTTAAGTAGAAGTTTCAGCAAAAGTATTCATTTACAACAAATAGTAATAAACCAAAATAAAAATAGTTGGACGTGTTGGTAGCGACAAAAATTAAGAAATGACAATAGTTAAGTTTAATGTAAAAACAGTAGAAGGTACAAAATTATTACAGATCCAAAATAATGTCCCAGGAATTAAAAAGACATTACAGTAGTTCAGTAGCAAAACAAAGACAGACGCTGTTAGTTTACAGTTTGGTTCGTGCTACTTTATTTAAAACTAGTAAGTTTTTTTTCTCACTGTGGTCTCAGTAATTATTTTGCCATCCTTGGTCCACTCATTCTGAAGGGCGAAATACGATATGACGTTACTGAATTTCTTCAGCCGTTCGAATGTCAGGTCGTATCTTATTGTTACACGAGTTCTCGCTAATTTGTTTCTTTATTCGGTATGAGACAAACTTTGTGATTAATGACCAAGGTTTTGTAGCGCCTAATACTCTTCGTCGCACCCTATGGCTTCTATCAATATAGTTTTTATGTGCAACTTTTTTGAGCAGGTTGTCTTTGTGTTCCACATCATTTTCAGCTACGCCAAACAGAAGCAGGTTATTTCGACTTTGACAAAGTTCTAGTTCGACTGTGTATAGGATATAGTTCTTTCCTCATCCTTGCATCTTCTTTTCATACCCAAGAGACGTGCTTTTTATGTCACTAACTTTTGCATATTTTTGCAACAGTTTCTTGACTTGGCAGTGCACCCAATCAGGTTGACGATGTTTTTCTTGTAGAGTGTACCAATACCCAGAGCTGGACTCACTGTACATGGAACCGAACAAAAGGCCCACCGTCCACCGAGTGCATTTGCTTGTGCCCCGACGCTGCGTGGCTGTATGCTTGTTTCGTGTGTGACATTTCCAATTTAGAATGTCAAATTAAACACCTTACAGCCGTCTAAATTTCAAGTTGTTATTTTATTAGGCCACCAGTTTCGACAACATACACTCCTGGAAATTGAAATAATAACACCGTGAATTCATTGTCCCAGGATGGGGAAACTTTATTGACACATTCCTGGGGTCAGATACATCACATGATCACACTGACAGAACCACAGGCACATAGACACAGGCAACAGAGCATGCACAATGTCGGCACTAGTACAGTGTATATCCACCTTTCGCAGCAATGCAGGCTGCTTTCTCCCATGGAGACGATCATAGAGATACTGGATGTAGTCCTGTGGAACGGCTTGCCATGCCATTTCCACCTGGCGCCTCAGTTGGACCATCGTTTGTGCTGGACGTGCAGACTGCGTGAGACGACGCTTCATCCAGTCCCAAACATGCTCAATGGGGGACAGATCCGGAGATCTTGCTCGCCAGGGTAGTTGACTTACACCTTCTAGAGCACGTTGGGTGGCACGGGATACATGCGGACGTGCATTGTCCTGTTGGAACAGCAAGTTCCCTTGCCGGTCTAGGAATGGTAGAATGATTGGTTCGATGACGGTTTGGATGTACCGTGCACTATTCAGTGTCCCCTCGACGATCACCAGGGGTGTACGGCCAGTGTAGGAGATCGCTCCCCACACCATGATGCCGGGTGTTGGCCCTGTGTGCCTCGGTCGTATGCAGTCCTGATTGTGGCGCTCACCTGCACGGCGCCAAACACGCATACGACCATCATTGGCACCAAGGCAGAAGCGACTCTCATCGCTGAAGACGACACGTCTCCATTCGTCCCTCCATTCACGCCTGTCGCGACACTACTGGAGGTGGGCTGCACGATGTTGGGGCGTGAGCGGAAGACGGCCTAACGGTGTGCGGGACCGTAGCCCAGCTTCATGGAGACGGTTGCGAATGGTCCTCGCCGATACCCCAGGAGCAACAGTGTCCCTAATTTGTTGGGAAGTGGCGGTGCGGTCCCCTACGGCACTGCGTAGGATCCTACGGTCTTGGCGTGCATCCGTGCGTCGCTGCGGTCCGGTCCCAGGTCGACGGGCACGTGCACCTTCCGCCGACCACTGGCGACAACATCGATGTACTGTGGAGACCTCACGCCCCACGTGTTGAGCAATTCGGCGGTACGTCCACCGGCCTCCCGCATGCCCAGTATACGCCCTCGCTCAAAGTCCGTCAACTGCACATACGGTTCACGTCGACGCTGTCGCGGCATGCTACCAGTGTTAAAGACTGCGATGGAGCTCCGTATGCCTCGGCAAACTGGCTGACACTGACGGCGGCGGTGCACAAATGCTGTGCAGCTAGCGCCATTCTACGGCCAACACCGCGGTTCCTGGTGTGTCCGCTGTGCAGTGCGTGTGATCATTGCTTGTACAGCCCTCTCGCAGTGTCCGGAGCAAGTATGGTGGGTCTGACACACCGGTGTCAATGTGTTCTTTTTTCCATTTTCAGGAGTGTATTACGCCATGTTCAGGCCCCCTCATCGTCGTGTGGGAAGATTCCAACCTCGGTTCCGGTCAAAACAGGGGCAGCATTCTAAGATTATCTGTAGATTTCTGCTTGAGACAGAGATCACTTCAAACATCATCTGCTGACTAAGGTGATGTCTGAAGCTACCGCTGTTTCAAGCAGAAATCTACAGATACCAGTCTTTGAGTGCTGGCTCTCATTTTGACTGGAACCGAGACTGGAATCTTCCTACATGTCGATCAGGGGTTCTGAAGATGGCGTAATATATAGCCGTAACTGGTAGACCAACAAAATAACAATTTGGAAATTTAGACGGCTGGAAATGGAAATGCCATGTGGCTAGGGCCTCCCGTCGGGTAGACCGTTTGCCTGGTGCAAGTCTTTAGAGTTGACGCCGCTTCAGCGACTTGCATGTCAATGGGGATGAAATGATGATTAGGACAACACAACACCCAGTCCCTGAGCGGAGAAAACCGACCCAGCCGGGAAGCGAAACCGGGCCGTTAGGTATGACATTCCGTCGCGCTGAGCACTCAGCTACCAGGGGCGGACATTTAGACGGCTGAAAGGTTTTTAATTTGGCATTCTGTACTGAACAGCCGAGGTCCCGAAACTTCTCCGAAAAATGAACGTACGGAGACTATTACCAGTGTAGGTTGGTGATGTTAAACTGAGCTACTACAACTTAATGCCTTTCAAAGGATTTTCGTACGTTGGCTATGCCGCATTTCATATCGCTTAGGACTAAAAGACAGGACGTGAGCTATGAAGACATTGACTTCAATGATTCTGGAGCCCTCTCTGGCTGCGAGGAAGTCACCAGTATTGCGAGGCATCCTGCTAGAAAGGTAATTGTGCGACGACTTCATAAATGGTAGGATAAAAATACGGATGGATTACAACAAAAGGCCACCAAAAAGAAGTGAATGCAGTGTCTAATCGGAATACTCAATCAGCATCATTTAATAATGAAGTAGCCATAGTTACCTGTGGTCTTCAAAGTACGCAAAACATTGATAGAAGTTCTTGACGGCCCTTAGACCAAAGCTTACTGAGCTGAAGTTACCTTGTGTCATGTGTTTTAAAGGACTGCACAAACAGAAGGCACAATACCAACCGTATTACAATTATGTTTGCCATACAAATTACAAATATAGCAACTCAACGACTTTAAAAGTCTTAACAAAGAAATCCGCGTTTATGTGGTCTACAACTGATGTAATCGGAAATCACACAAATCAGGTAAACAGTTCTATGCTCTCAAAGGTGTCGAGAGTGAAAGTATGAAAAGTTTTTATGTGACAGATGAAATTGGAAACCACACACATCAGGTAAAACAATTCTATGCTTTAAGACGTGTCCAGAAAGACATGATGGAAAATCTTGCTCTGAGCAGTAATAAGCAAGATGCATGGAAAACGTGTGTTTTCCACGAAGCCAGATCGGAAGCTTTTTGTAATCGTGTATCTTTTCAATAACTCACGTTTTTTGGAATTAAAATTCCGCCCGCATCTCGTGGTCGTGCGGTAGCGTTCTCGCTTCCCGCGCCCTGGTTCCCGGGTTCGATTCCCGGCGGGGTCAGGGATTTTCTCTGCCTCGTGATGGCTGGGTGTTGTGTGTTGTCGTTAGGTTTAATTAGTTCTAAGTTCTAGGGGACTGATGACCATAGATGTTAAGTTCCATAGTACTCAGAGCCACTTTTATTTTATTTTATTTTATTTTTTAACTTGGATGTATACTTGGACACCCTGTACATTGACATCGTATCCGGTACTGCCTCTTTCCAGCACCAGTGTTCAGCTACATTCCATGTTTGATGTGCTCATTTCATGAAGATTAGATCTGTGCATCTCAAGAAACGGTGGCTTCCAAAGTGCAACAAAAAGTTTATTATGGTGGGTATGGCTACAATGGTTTCTCGAAAGAAGTGTCAAGAACTACTCTGAACTTTTCAGGATTTCGTCATTGTGTACAGGACGTCACGTGTACAGGAACCGTTCGATGTGCTGAAGCAGTTTCACACGAATGACCATTCGCTGTTAACTCCACAGGTACCTCCGAAAGCGAGTCTGAAATCATATGCCAGTATCAACGTTATACGAACGTAGTTGATTTTTATTGGCTTTTCAAAACGAATGTAAGAGAAATAAGAAAACAAATATTACTTGAAATTAATACTACCCAGAAGCCGTTCCATGATGAAGATTCTGTTACGCATATTTTAAGGAGAAATGTGTCATTTGTGGCTCTGTGATATGAAATTGCCGTAGATCTCCTGCCAGGTGGAGAAGACATTAATAGGAGGAGAACTGGTTCGGGCAGATCAATGCGGACCACTCCATAACTTCAGGAAAGTCGGACGGTTTTTAGAGATCATGGAGACCAAAGTACAGTCTGCTTTCAGAGAGTTTAAAATTAATGTGTTCCATTCAGTGGACGAAGTTGCAGGAGAGTCGAAAAGGAAGAGGAGACAGAAGAAATTTGAAAATAATGATGGGCTAACTGCAGAGGAAATCCGGCAAAGAAAAAAAAGACAAAATTTTCTTATTTCAGGCAAAATTTTGGTGTCGCACAAATCAGGTGTAGGAAGTGACTGTGTAACAGTAAATTTAAATAACGGCTTGCTCAAGTATCCAGTCCACTACGAAAAAAGATGCGATGTGTATTTTGTCAGTTACTCTTTACCGTAACATGGTTGAGCCACAAAAAGAACAGTTATTGTGAAGAGAGTATTATAAATCTGTCTTTGATAACAACTGGCAGACAAATGTTTTTATAGACTGTTGTGCAGCAATTATTTTTCAGGGCCATGAGAAAGGTTTCTACATTGGCTTTCAGACAGCTGACACTATTTGGGAAGGAAGTAATTGTAGAAATAATCCTGTATGTCAGAAGAATCTCAATGATTTTATAAGGATTTTCATTCCAGTATATGCCAATAGCAATCACTGGTGCTTGTTTGCAGACAACATGAAGTTAAAAGAAACAAAGTATTTGGGTTCCTTGGTACAGCAAAATGGGGAAGGTGAAAATTACCTGCCAATATTTAAAAACTTTTTGCAGGTCGTGGTATTACATGTTTGTGTTCGATGAACTAACCTGCAGGGACTACATGTTGGCTGAGAGGGAACATTCAAGGCAAAAAGATGTTTGGAGATGCGAATTATTCGTCATTACCTATTTGAATAACATGGCTGTGTGAAAGTCACTCACCGAAGGCGTAAATACATCTGGTGCAAGAAAGTTTTGGCAACTGAAGCTGTTAGAGATGTCTCTAAATGTGAAAAACTGATGTCTTTATTGTGGTTTAGAAGCAGATGATCACCAATGCGTGAAATGCCAAAATGCTGGCGTTGAATATATGCCAAATGCCTTGAAGTGTTTCGCATTCCCAATGACGCAGAAAACGTTGTACTTCACTTGTAAGGTGTGCAACGCCGCACCTCTTTCTGACCTAAAAATGTTCCTGTCTGTAAGTGAAGTGGTTATACTATATGGCTTCTGGCGAACCCACTAGTTACCAAAAAGGGAAACGCATTGAGCCGCATACTTCTTGGGTGATGTGGAAACTGCAGAAATTCTGTTATTGTAACTACATTTAGAGCTAATATTTTCAACAGAGTGGATGCATTATCAATGAGGCCACCCACAGGTGTCTTTCTATTATCTAAATAAGTGATCAGATGAAATCTAGTAAAGTATCGATTTCATGGATTCATTATGTTGGAAATGTTTTGAATACTGCCATTGTTTACATTGGGTTTTCATAACCAATTTGGCAAAATGATACTCGCCAACATCTATTGAGTTGTGATCAATGACGGATTTGGGTCAGTTGGAGTCGTGGAACAGCAAAAATTATGGCTTAACACCACACCCCTCTAATCCACCCCCCAAAAAAGCATAAGAATTCATGGTAACCATATTTCAAAATAAATTAAAAGTACTTTCTGGTATTCATGTTTTATCACGATTAAAAATTTGAATTTGTAATCTGTGTAATCTTTTTCTTCCCAGCATTTGTCCCACTTCAGAGCAAGTTCCACCTGTTTGCGTATCTTGTACCCAACAGTGTCTTACGAAATACTTTTCTGGGGTAACTCGCCGCTTAGAGAGAAAGTACTGATTGCACAAACGCGAGCAGTAAGAATAATAGCCTCGCGGGGTAGCCACGCGGTCTCAGGCGTCTTGTCACGGTTCGCGCGGCTCGGCCCGTCGGAGGTTCGAGTCTTCCCTCGGGCATGGGTGTATGTGTTGTCCTTAGCGTAAGTTAGTTTAAGTTAGATTACGTAGCGTGTAAGCTTAGGGACCGATACCCTCAGCAGTTTGGTCCCATAAGACCTTACCACAACTAATAAAAAAAAAGGATAATATGAGCTGTTCACCCACGGACGTCATGTCGATACCTCTTCAAGGAAATAAGTATTTCAACTGCGTTGTCACACAATGCATACAGTATATTCGTCAACGAATTTCGCCAGAAGGAATCCATCACAATTTAAGAATAACAGCGAGGTCTATACCTAGCACTAGAGACAAAAATGACTTTATTGTCCATTATTAAACCTGTCAGTGGCTCGGAAAGGAGTTCAACACGCGGCAATAAAAATCTTTGATCATTTGCGCAGCAACATAAATGTCTAACAGGTAGCAAAGCAAGTTTTAAATCTAACCTAAAATCTTTTTTTTTCTGGACAACTCCTATAGGACGAATTTCTGTTTAAAAACTGGCGTCGGAAAATACCATTTCGATAAAATCCAATGTTATCCCCGAGCATACAAGCGCAATATCTGGCGAAGTTTCAAAAATCCAACTGATCCAAGTTTGTGAGGCCATTTGCAGTACCTACAAGTTGAGGCCTGATTTGGTGAAGACAGATAGCCTCTCACCAGGTATGAAAGCTGTTGTAGCATTTGGTAGCATCATACCCCATCGTTTCACGCCATGTGGAGGGTTTAAACCAGAGAATCAGACGATGTGACGATATCGTTTGCTGAGTTATCGAGCACTGCAGTTCGGCGGACAATTACAAGACGCACGTTAATAGGCCAGCCGCGTATTTCAAGCAGAAAATAGCTAGTAGAGTATGAAGGCCATTATGTGGGAAGATCCAGAGATGATCAGCGTGTTTCGTCACGAATTGGCTTAGTAAGACCGAATGCATCAAGGAGATGATCATCCAACTCCCCTGGTAGACACTACAAGACAGCCGGCCGCGGTGGTCTAGCGGTTCTAGGCGTGCAGTCCGGAACCGCGAGACTGCTAGGGTGCAGGTTCGAATCCTGCCTGGGGCGTGGATGTGTGTGATGTCCTTAGGTTAGTTAGGTTTAAGTAGTTCTAAGTTGTAGGAGACTGATGACCTGAGTAGTTAAGTCCCATAGTGCTCAGAGCCAGCCACTACAAGACAGGCGTTGAACAATGTATATGACGATGTATTTACTGTTACTTTCCTAGAAGAGTGAACAGCATAATGCTGTTCTAGAGTTTCGAGCTCATACATAAACTATCAACAGGCGTTCTTCCTGTATACCATTAGCGACTGAAATAGGAAAGGGAAGAAATGGTAGCGGTACACAAAGTACCCTACGCCACACATTATACAACAGCTTCCGGTATAAATGGAGATAGCTGTTCCCGATTATCCTGCGACTGTTTCTAACGCCCACTTTTTATTGGGACTATAGCAGAGATTGAGATAGTGTAAAACTGTACATATGTTTCTAGTATGGAAATGCAAACATGCTGGAGAGTAGTCGTAAATGGACAGAAAAGACACCAGAGAGCTTTCCAGATGGTGAAAGAACATCCTTGGAAGATGACTGGAAAGCACACATAGCTACATTTTGGTTTGACAACATCATTCAAAAGACATTTCTTTTTCATGAAAACTGTAGTAGTGGATTGTACGAGTTAAATCTGAAATATGAGCCAAAATAGTCGTTTGGTTGGTTGAGTGTTTAAGGAGGCCACACAACGAAGGTGATCAGTTCAAATGGCTCTGAGCACTATAGGATTTATCATCTGAGGTCATCAGTCCCCCAGAACTTAGAACCCAGGAACCCGGGCGTGGGAAGCGAGAACGCTACCGCACGACCACGAGATGCGGGCCATTTATCATTGGTTATAATTAATTCCCCCCCCCCCCCCCATGGACCATGCCATTGGTGGGGAGGCTTGCGTGCCTCGGCGATACAGATATCCTTACCGTAGGTACAACCACAACGGAGGGGTATCTGTTGAGAGCCCAGATAAACGTGTGGTTCCTGAAGAGGGGCAGCAGCCTTTTCAGTAGTTTCAAGGGCAACAGTCTGGATGATTGACTGATCTGGCCTTGTAACAATAACCAAAACGGCCTTCCTGTGCTGGTACTGCGGACGGCTGAAAGCAAGGGGAAACTACAGCCATCATTTTTCCCGAGGACATGCAGCTTTACTGTATGATCAAATGATGATGGCGTCCTCTTGGGTAAAATATTCCGGAGGTAAAACAGTAACACATTCGGATCTCCGGGCGGGGACTACTCAAAAGGATGTCGTTATCAAGAGAAAGAAAACTGACGTTCTCCGGATCGGAGCGTGGAATGTCAGAATCCTTAATCGGGCGGGTAGGTTAGAAAATTTAAAAAGGGAAATAGATAGGTTAAAGTTAGATATAGTGGGAATTAGTGAAGTTCGGTGGCAGGAGGAACAAGACTTCAGGTCAGGTGAATACAGGGTTATAAACACAAAATCAAATAGGTGTAATGCAGGAGTAGGTTTAATAATGAATAGGAAAATAGGAATGCGGGTAAGCTACTACAAACAGCATAGTGAACGCAGTATTCTGGCCAAGATAGATACGAAGCTCACACCTACTACAGTAGTACAAGTTTATATGCCAACTAGCTCTGCAGATGACGAAGAAATTGAAGAAATGTGTGATGAAATAAAAGAAATTATTCAGGTAGTGAAGGGAGACGAAAATTTAATAGTCTTAGGGGACTGGAATTCGACAGTGGGAAAAGGGAGAGAAGGAAACGTAGTAGGTGAATATGGATTGGGGCTAAGAAATGAAAGAGGAAGCCGCCTGGTAGAATTTTGCACAGAGCACAACTTAATCATAGCTAACACTTGGTTTAAGAATCATGAATGAAGGTTGTATACATGGAGGAACCCTGGAGATACTAAAAGGTATCAGATAGATTATGTAATGGTAAGACAGAGATTTAGGAACCAGGTTTTAAATTGTAAGACATTTCCAGGGGCAGATGTGGACTCTGACCACAATGTATTGGTTATGACCTGTAGATTAAAACTGAAGAAACTGCAAAAAGGTGGGAGTTTGGGGAGATGGGACCTGGATAAACTGAAAGAACCAGAGGTTGTACAGAGTTTCAGGGAGACCATAAGGGAACAATTGACAGGGATGGGGGAAAGAAATACTGTAGAAGAAGAATGGGTAGCTTTGAGCGATGAAGTAGTGAAGGCAGCAGAGGATCAAGTAGGTAAAAAGACGAGGGCTAGTAGAAATCCTTGGGTAACAGAAGAAATATTGAATTTAATTGATGAAAGGAGAAAATATAAAAATGCAGTAAATGAAGCAGGCAAAAAGGAATACAAACGTCTCAAAAATGAGATCGACAGGAAGTGTAAAATGGTTAAGCAGGGATGGCTAGAGGACAAATGTAAGGATGTAGAGGCTTATCTCACTAGGGGTAAGATAGATACTGCCTACAGGATAATTAAAGAGACCTTTGGAGAAAAGAGTACTACTTGTATGAATATCAGGAGCTCAGATGGAAACCCAGTTCTAAGCAAAGAAGAGAAAGCAGAAAGGTGGAAGGAGTATATAGAGGGTCTATACAAGGGCGATGTACTTAAGGACAATATTATGGAAATGGAAGAGGATGTAGATGAAGAAGAAATGGGAGATACGATACTGCGTGAAGAATTTGACAGAGCACTGAAAGACATGAGTCGAAACACGACCCCCGGAGTAGACAACATTCCATTAGAACTACTGACTGCCTTGGGAGAGCCAGTCCTGACAAAACTCTACCATCTGGTGAGTAAGATGTATGAAACAGGCGAAATACCCTCAGACTTCAAGAAGAATATAATAATTCCAATCCCAAAGAAAGCAGGTGTTGACAGATGTGAAAATTACCGAACAACCAGTTTAATAAGCCACAGCTGCAAAATACTAACACGAATTCTTTACAGACGAATGGAAAAACTAGTAGAAGCCGACCTCGGGGAAGATCAGTTTGGATTCCGTAGAAACACTGGAACGCGTGAGGCAATACTGACCCTACGACTTATCTTAGAAGAAAGATTAAGGAAAGACAAATCTACGTTTCTAGCATTTGGAGACTTAGAGAAAGCTTTTGACAATGTTGACTATAATACTCTCTTCAAATTCTGAAGGTGGCAGGGGTAAAATACAGGTGGCGAAATGCTATTTACAATTTGTACTGAAACCAGATGGCAGTTATAAGAGTCGAGGGACATGAAAGGGGAGCAGTGGTTGGGAAGGGAGAAAGACAGGGTTGTAGCCTCTCCCCGATGTTATTCAATCTGTATATTGAGCAAGCAGTAAAGGAAACAAAAGAAAAATTCGGAGTAGGTATTAAAATCCATGGAGAAGAAATAAAAACTTTGAGGTTCGACGATGACATTGTAATTCTGTCAGAGACAGCAAAGGACTTGGAAGAGCAGTTGAACGGAATAGACAGTAGGGTACAAGATGAACATCAACAAAAGCAAAACGAGGATAATGGAATGTAGTCGAATTAAGTCGGGTGATGGTGAGGGAATTAGATTAGGAAATGAGACACTTAAAGTAGTAAAGGAGTTTTGCTATTTGGGGAGCAAAATAACTGATGATGGTCGAAGTAGAGAAGATATGAAATGTATTCTGGCAGTGGCAAGGAAATCGTTTCTGAAGAAGAGAAATTTGTTAACATCGAGTATAGATTTAAGCGTCAGGAAGTCGTTTCTGAAATATTTGTATGGAGTGTAGCTATGTATAGAAGTGAAATATGGACGATAAATAGTTTGGACAAGAATAGACTAGAAGCTTTCGAAATGTGGTGCTACTGAAGAATGCTGAAGATTAGATGGGTAGATCACATAACTAATGAGGAAGTATTGGATAGGATTGGGGAGAAGAGGAATTTGTGGCACAACTTGACCAGAAGAAGGGATCGGTTGGTAGGACATATTCTTAGGCACCAACGTATCACCAATTTAGTATTGGAGGGCAGCGTGGAGGGTAAAAATCGTAGAGATGAATACACTAAGCAGATTCAGAAGGATGTAGGTTGCAGTACGTACTGGGAGATGAAGAAGCTTGCACAGGATAGAGTAGCATGGAGAGCTGCATCAAACCAGTCTCAGGACTGAAGACCACAACAACAAAAACATAATTAATTTATTTGTAAACATGCACAACAACTGCAATGAATGACCAATTAGAAAGAAACATAGTTGTCAGCATGTATTACAATTTCTTTCATGGTGTACCGAAGGATACTGTTTCCACGCTCGATTTCGGCAATAATAGTATCGACTCTAAACTACAGGATCGTCTTGGACAATTAAGTTATTTTAAAGAGTGATAGATGACCAAAAACAGAATATTAATCCAACAACATTCAGTAAGCACTGCTCTGAAACGGGTTTCTGGGTTGTGTGAGAGAGTCAGCAGTGTCAGATTAGTTTCTTTTACGTCTGAGACGCATGTGCAGGTGCAGTAATCGAGAATTGCAACCAGTATAGAAAAATAAAATTATCAAAACGGTACTTGAAAGGGAAATAAATATGATACGTCACATTCTGTCTTATATAGGGCGAACATTAAAACAATCGACAAACTGCGGGGACGGATACCTGACGGCGAATCGAAGAAGAAAGCTCCTGTGAACATGTGTCCGGAAATGCGTCGTTGCCACGGTAGATGACGCTGACGATTGAGAGTCCCTCTGACCACGTGTCGTGTGTTTTTTGTGTGTTGCTGGCTGTGAGAGCGACGCAGCGTATTGTAAGCAGCCAGTTCTGGTACAGGTTGCTTCGTCGGTAGAGAGGACTGATGAGAGAAATTCCGTAAGTGTTACGGCTTGGTGCAAGAACCACCGACAAAATCCTACTCGAAGAGGGAAGTCCGTTGCTGTTAATCGTTACACTCGTTGCCGGTGATAAGGATAGTAGCGTTTGTCATGCAGGAAACACATAATTGTACTTTCGCTTAAACCATTCTGGCGGGCTACTTGAGTCAGCCACCTCCCTGCACGTTCGTCTGTCTGAAAGGACGCATGATGACAAAAACGCCCAAGAAGGGCTTGAAATGTTGTGTGATGTTGTTGGTGTCTGTGAGAGTACTTGTTTTGGATCTCCTGCCTATTAGGCAGGTGCGGTAACCATTGCACCATCCGGGACACAGCATTACCACAACTGCACGGACTATCTCGGCACACCTCACAGCCGATCCACATTCTCATCGAGCGCGACTTGTCCATTTTCTCCATGTTCGCTCTCTGAGAATCCCACAGGAAGTTGGACGTACTTGTGCATCCGCACTGAAAATGGTGGATCCATTGCCCCGCTAGGCCTATCAAATTATGGACATGGCCGAAAGGACAGACAACACGCATTCATATAATTCATATAACTTACACTTTCTCGGCTTGTTCCCGACATGAATACCGGACCATTCTGCTGCTTACAGTACGCTACGTCAATTACACAGCGTGCAACACACAAGGAACACAAGGCACGTGGTCAGAGGAATTGTCGTTCGTCAGCGCCGTTTATTTTGGTAACGATGCACTTCTGGACACATCTTCATAGAACCTTTTTTCCTCCATTTCCAGTCAGGAACCTATCCCTGCAATCTCTCGGTTTTATTAATTTCACCTTGTATAATACGTCAATTTATAGGCAACATTTCCATGATTCTAGATCATTTCTCGCTGCACTGCAATGAGCAGTGTATTTTTTTTTTATTTCGTGTCTTGAATTTCTATTGCAAGGTAAATTATCAGGTCGGCTTCATTTTTCTAAAAGTTTGTTGACAATAATAGTCACGGAATGTTTCATGAATAGAACTGTTAGTGTAGACAAGAAAAATTACACATATAGCATACAACTAACTCCGCCCCGGATCTGGGAATGCGTATCTCTACTTATAAAATCAAAAATCTCTTATTGCAATGTTAAAATAAAGAGAAACACGAGGCACAGCTCCGAGCACCGAGCGGCCATGGCCTCGAGTGTTGGGTGTCTTGGGCCGTTGCGGTCGAATGCCAATACATTCCACTTATTTACTCAGGACTGGAAAGAGATACGGCTTCCATTCCAGTGTTAAAAACGATTTCAATATGTTAGCTACAATTTGTACACAGGAATGTATGACCTAAACTGAAGCAAACGCAAACTGGCCCACGACTACATTTTTTACAGTAAACTTTTCGAAAGACGCGCAATGTTTCACTTACTTCGGGAGTAGGATGAAAACTATGAGCATTTATGGAAAGAGAACCAGTTCATTATCAGGCTGCGATGTATCACTATAAGATGTGAAAGAACCAAATTTTTTATCGAATACTTCAGGGCATTTTCGTTCTGTCATTGCAACTACAAAAAATGCGTGTTTTTTTTCACCAGATGCGTTTCGCTTTGTTGAGTTAAGGCATCATCAGTGGCATGTAATTAAGTTATTTACATTTAGATTTGCTTTAAAATCGAAAAACAATTCGTTAACTATATGCTGGTCTTTACTTACGGTGATTTCGGTTTGATTTCTCGCCTACATTGTGAAATGCCGTCTGCTAGTACATCGTTGATGGTTTTCTTCTTTAGACACTGAGAGTTGTAGTCCAATTTTTAGTTGCTCTACAGAACTATGCATTTTTTATGTTTTACACAGCACACGTTTTCGAACACCATTGTTTTCTGTTTGCTTTTATACTTCTAAGTATGCAGTAATCGCGCAAACTAAGTTGACCTCGGCGCGGTGGCAGATGGAAGAGACTACAAATGCATTTCCCATTTACAGTCGCTCCCATCAGCCACCGTGCCGAGTGTCTACTGAATTTGCGCGAATAATATTGTGGTTTGTGTTTTGTAGTGTTGCCAACAGAACATTAAAACTAGTTTGTCTTTGACCTATACTCTTTTTTTTTTTGGTTCATTTTATGTGTATAATTCTATTTAATTCTGTTGCTGTGCATTTATGTTCATTGTAAGAGTAGTGAAGGAATAGTGACGGAGTATTTTTTTTTTTTTTTTTTTTTTTTTTTTGTGGGTTAGGGAGAAGCCATGATGAGTGGACATAAGTGTATAGCAGTGTGATTGAGTGTAAGAGGAGAGGGTGAGGAACAAAAACCGAAATGACATTGGGAGGAAGGGTTGCCTTTTCTTTTTCATATAATCTCATCAGTTATTTTATATAGAGTCTGGTTTCCAATATTTATTTGGTCATTGAGAAACTGTTTATTTTCTGTTAATGCTTTGTGTATGTGGAATTTTTCTTGGTAAGGTTCAAAATGTTTCACATGGCTCTTAGCACTATGGGACTCAACTTCTGAGGTCATCAGTCCCCTAGAACTTAGAACTACTTAAACCTAACTAACCTAAGGACATCACACACATCCATGCCGGAGGCAGGATTCGAATCTGCGACCGTAGCGGTCTCGCGATTCCAGACTGTAGCGTCTAGAACCGCACGGCCACTCCGACCGGCTCTTGGTAAGGGAGGAGGTGTCCGTTTTTCTGATTCTCGTGATGTTCATATCTTTTACAATATTGCTTGGTCTATGGTGTCCTTGTCTTAGATTATCTGCAAATGTTGAATAGTTTGTACCTTTTTTAACTGCTCTGGCGTGTTCTTTATACACTCCTGGAAATGGAAAAAAGAACACATTTACACCGGTGTGTCAGACCCACCATACTTGCTCCGACACTGCGAGAGGGCTGTACAAGCAATGATCACACACACGGCTCAGCGGACACACCAGGAACCGCGGTGTTGGCCGTCGAATAGCGCTAGCTGCGCAGCATTTGGGCACCGCCGCCGTCAGTGTCAGCCAGTTTGCCGTGGCATACGGAGCTCCATCGCAGTCTTTAACACTGGTAGCATGCCGCGACAGCGTGGAGGTGAACCGTATGTGCAGTTGACGGACGTTGAGCGAGGGCGTATAGTGGGCATGCGGGAGGCTGGGTGGACGTACCGCCGAATTGCTCAACACGTGGGGCGTGAGGTCTCCACAGTACATCGATGTTGTCGCCAGTGGTCGGCGGAAGGTGCATTTGACCGTCGACCTGGGACCGCACCGCAGCGACGCACGGATGCACGCCAAGACCGTAGGATCCTACGCAGTGCCGTAGGGGACCGCACCGCCACTTCCCAGCAAATTAGGGACACTGTTGCTCCGTCTCCATGAAGCTGGGATACGGTCCCGCACACCGTTAGGCCGTCTTCCGCTCACGCCCCAACAACGTGCAGCCCGCCTCCAGTGGTGTCGCGACAGGCGTGAATGGAGGGACGAATGGAGATGTGTCGTCTTCAGCGATGAGAGTCGCTTCTGCCTTGGTGCCAATGATGGTCGTATGCGTGTTTGTCGCCGTGCAGGTGAGCGCCACAATCAGGACTGCATACGACCGAGGCACACAGGGCCAACACCCGGCATCATGGTGTGGGGAGCGATCTCCTACACTGGCCGTACACCTCTGGTGATCGTCGAGGGGACACTGAATAGTGCACGGTACATCCACACCGTCATCGAACCCATCGTTCTACCATTCCTAGACCGGCAAGGGAACTTGCTGTTCCAACAGGACAATGCACGTCCGCATGTATCCCGTGCCACCCAACGTGCTCTAGAAGGTGTAAGTCAACTACCCTGGCCAGCAAGATCTCCGGATCTGTCCCCCATTGAGCATGTTTGGGACTGGATGAAGCGTCGTCTCACGCGGTCTGCACGTCCAGCACGAACGCTGGTCCAACTGAGGCGCCAGGTGGAAATGGCATGGCAAGCCGTTCCACAGGACTACATCCAGCATCTCTACGATCGTCTCCATGGGAGAACAGCAGCCTGCATTGCTGCGAAAGGTGGATATACACTGTACTAGTGCCGACATTGTGCATGCTCTGTTGCCTGTGTCTATGTGCCTGTGGTTCTGTCAGTGTGATCATGTGATGTATCTGACCCCAGGAATGTGTCAATAAAGTTTCCCCTTCCTGGGACAATGAATTCACGGTGTTCTTATTTCAATTTCCAGGAGTGTATCTTGTGTCGAATGTCCTGCCAGTCATTCCAAAGTACATCTTTTCACAGTCTCTGCAATTGAGCTGATAGATACCGGGCTGTTGGTATCTGTCTGGTTTCGATTTCTTCGGTTGTGCTTTTGTATTTTTTGTTGCTACGACAGAACGAAATTCCCTCAAGAACTGTAAAGCAACTACGGACAATATGGCCACACAATATCGAATAGTTTCTTCAGAACAGAATGAGACAGATTGCTTGTCGTAGAACTCATGCGAATCCCAAAACAGAGTTTTCTTTTAAATTTCTACTTGAAAAGTAAAAGTTTTAATCAGAAACTAACTATATAGACGGATGTAGCTTTCCTCTGTTTACATAAAACAGTTTTTTAGTCACAGCAGTTGACTCGATTGACTCGATATTCGACTCTTCGCATGTCATTCCGTAACTAGCCGTGTGGCTAGAGTGTGCGTCTTGCCGCAGTACGTCTTCCGTTGTGGAGACACTCCGCTCGTTTGGCGGCAGCCTACTTCCTGCGCGAAATCTGTCAGAGAGGGCTCCTCGCAACGACGTGTAAAGGCGGGCATGGCGGCGGCAAACCGGCCATCGTTGCTAGCTGTATTCTCCATGCGGTACTGGCTTTGTGTGGAGGTAGTGCTGTGATTTGTATTGTGATTATTAGCTTTCTACTGGTTACTGTATTGCTTGTGAAATTAACAAGAGCTGGCGTAGTTGTACCGTTGTTCATTGCAAGAATATTTTCTATAAAATTTCGGGGTATTACGTGTCATCGTTTCCCGAAAAGCGTTGTCGTTCAGCGCACATGGGTCTCTAGTTGCAAACGAGTGGATAAAATAAATGTCCGAAATGCAAGGTTATGCTCAGAGCAGTTATCCCTGAGGATTATACGTGGGATTGGAAAAATGAGGTGTTAGGTCTGCCTCTGAGTATGACACAAACTGGACACTGTAGTTTCGCAGAAAATACATAACTGAGAGATACGAGAATGCAGTAAGACACTGTAGCAGTGCAGGAGTTAAAGGCACGAGGGGAAAAGAAGAAGAAAAAGATTCTGAACTGGGCTTGTACTGAGAAACTATGAAGTAATTTTGAATCTCATTTAAACGATTTTGTGGAACAGAAGGTAAGGCATTCCGCGAAAATGACTCGTATCCTTAATAAGCATCTTAATAGACCGGAAGAAGGAAGGGATCGGTCGCGGGAAATGGAAACAACAAGAATCTACATCCACATCTACATTCATACTCCGCAAGCCACCTGACGGTGTGTGGCGGAGGGTACTTTGGGTACCTCTATCGGTTCTCCCTTCTATTCCAGTCTCGTATTGTTCGTGGAAAGAAATATTGTCGGTATGCATCTGTGTGGGCTCTAATCACTCTCATTTTGTCCTCGTGGTCTCTTCGCGAGATATACGTAGGAGGGAGCAATATACTGCTTGACTCCTCGGTGAAGGTGTGTTCTCGAAACTTCAACAAAAGCCCGTACGAGCTACTGAGCGTCTCTCTTGCATTCTTCCACTGGAGTTTATCCATCATCTCCGTAACGCTTTCGCGGTTACTAAATTATCCTGTAGCGAAGCACGCTGCTCTCCGTTGGACCTACTCTATCTCCTCCATCAACCCTATCTGGTACAGATCCCACACCGGTGAGCAGTATTCAAGCAGTGGGCGAACAGGTGTACTGTATCTACTTCCTTTGTTTTCCGACTGTATTTCCTTAGGATTCTTCCAATGAATTTACCGACTTTTATTTTTATATGGCCATTACATTTTAATTCACTCCTAATGCCTACTAGCAGATAATTTATGGAATTAACTGCTTCCAGTTGCTGACCTGCTATATTGTAGCTACACGACAAAGGATCTATCTTTCTATGTATTCGCAGCACATTACACTTGTCTATATTGAGATTCAATAGCCATTCTGTGCACCATGCGTCAATTTGTTGCAGATCCTCCTGCATTTCAGTACAATTTTCCATTGTTACAACCTCTCGATATACTACAGCATCATCCGCAAAAAGCCTCAGTGAACTTCTGATGTTATCCACAAGGTGATTTATATATATTGTGAATAGCAACGGTCCTACGACACTCCCCTGCGGCACACCTGAAATCACATTTACATTGGAAGACTTCTCTCCATTGAGAATGACATGCTGCGTTCTGTTATCTAGGAACTCTTCAATCCAATCACACAATTGGTCTGATAGCCCATATGCTCGTACTTTGTTCATTAAACGACTGTGGGGAACTGTATCACGCCTTGCGGAAGTCAAGAATCACGGCACCTACCTGGGAACCCGTGTCTATGGCCCTCTGAGTCTCGTGGGACGAAGAGCGCGAGCTGGGTTTCACACGACCGTCTTTTTCGAAACCCATGCTGATTCCTAAAAAGTAGATTTCTAGTCTCCAGAAAAGTCATTATACTCGAACATAATACGTGTTCTAATATTCTACAACTGTTCGACGTTATAGATTTAGGTCTATAGTTCTGCACATCTGTTCGATGTCCCTTCTTGAAAACGGGGATGACCTGTGCCCTTTACCAATCTTTTTGTACGCTACGGTCTTCTAGAGACCTACGGTACACCGCTGCAAGAAGGGGGGCAAGTTCCTTCGCGTACTCTGTGTAAAATCGAACTGGTATCCCATCAGGTCCAGCGGCCTTTCCTCTTTTGAGCGATTTTAATAGTTTTTCTATCCCTATCCTATCGACCATAACTAGATTCAGAAAAAGATTCCATAATAACTGATTTGCGGTAGCTTCTATATCAGTAACAAGTTTTTTTTCTCGTAAATCTTCTGACTGCTTTGATGTGGACCGCCATGACTTTCTCTTGTACGCTATCATCCTCACTTCGGGTTAGCATTTGCACCCAATGCACTCAATTATCTGTTGCATATATTGCGATCTCTGTCTTCCCCTACAGTTTTCATCCTTTACAATTCCTTCCAGAATCGTGGAAGTTATTTCCTAAGGTCTTAACATATGTCTTATCATCCTCTCTCTTTTGCTTCATGGCGCTCTCCATATGTTACTTTCTTCGCCAGTTCTGCAGATAACCTCCTCGTTTCTTATCTTATCAGTACATCTAATTTTCAACATTCTTCCATAGCTCCATTCTCAAATGCTTAGATTCTCTTGTTTTAGGGTTTATTCCACAGTCCATGATCACTACCAAACAAAGCTGTCTTCCAAACATACATTCTCAGAAATTTCCTCAGATTAAAGCCGATTTTTCTTACTATCTCTTCGCCAGGAATGCCCTCCTTGTCTATGTTAACCTGCTCTCTATGTCCTTCTTGCTTTCAACATAGCAGAATTTCTTAACTTAGTCTACTTCAAGGTTACCAGTTTTCATGTTAAGTTTGTCATTAATCTCATTTCTGCTACTCCTCGTTGCTTTTGTCTTTCTTAGATTTCCTCTCAGTTCATAATCTGTACTCATCAGACAGTTCATACCATTCAACAGCTCCTGTAATTCTTCTGCAGTTGCACTGAGGATATCAGTGTCATCAGCGAATTTTATCATTGACACCTTTCCACCCAACCGCGCGGGATCCGCCGAACGGTCTAGGGCGCTGCAGTCATGATCTGTGCGGTTGGTCCCGGCGGAGGTTCGAGTCCTCCCTCGGGCATGGGTGTGTGTGTTTGTCATTAGGATAATTTAGGTTAAGTAGTGTGTAAGGTTAGGGACTGACGACCTTAGCAGTTAAGTCCCATAAGATTTCACACACATTTGAACATTTGAAGCCTTCCACCCTGAATTTTAATCCCACTCTTGAATCATTCTTTTATTTCTGTCATTGCTTGTTCGATGTACACACTGAATAGTAGGGGCGAAAGAATGCATCTCTATCTTGAACCTTTTTTAATCCAAGCACTTCTTTCTTGGTCTTTCAGTCTTATTATTATCTCTTTGTTCTTGTACATATTGTGTATTACTCGTCTTCGCTATAGTTTACTCGAGCATTTCTTTCTTGGTCTTTCATTCTTATTCTTACTTCTTTGTTCTTTTTCGTATTGTATATAACTCGTCTTCCCCTACTGTTTACTCCTGTTTTTCTGAGAATTTTGAATATTTTGCATCATTTTACATTGCCGACAGCATTTTGTAGGTTGACAAATCCTATTTTTCGTAAGTCTTGCTTCCATTATCAAGCGCAATGCCAGAACTGCCACTCTGATGCCTTTGCCTTTTCTAAAGCCAAGCTGTTCGTCATCTAACAGATTCAGATTTTTCCATTCTTATGTATACTATTAATATCAGCAACTTTGATGCATGTGCTGTTAAGCTGACTGTACTATAGTTTTGGAACTTATCTACCCTTCAGTCTTCGGGATTGCGTCGATGATAATTTTTCGAAAGTCTGACTGTGTATCTCCTGTCTCATAGTGCCTGTGTATCAAGTTGAAAAGTTGCTTGGATTTCCAGTTCCCCAATAGTTCTATGTATTCTGAAGAAATCTTCCCATCAACACTTCTTCGCCTTCCTCACTGTTGTGCAGAATGTGTTCTAATTTCTAACGAAGAGCTGCTATTGTCTAACCAGGAGGAGTTTAACAGTCATGTTACCTGCTAGCATACAGCTGAGGACTGTGCCCATAGCCTCCTAGATGGGGAATGGAAAGGAGTTGTACTGGATGAGTTCCTGAAGAAGAAGAGGAGTACTGCCCAGCAGATAGTGGCTATGCAGCAAAATGGTATCAAGATGCATTCTGCAAGTCATGCAGACTGATGCTGTAACTGCTTGCCATTTTTGAAATTCACAGTCAGTTTTCCACCTCACAAGAGACATCTGCCTCCAACATAGAGGACCAATCAACTGGCCTAGTTCACAATTATGCCACCAGATGCGCTTGGAATTGGCAGTAGCCAGTAGGAACCCAGCATCGGATCACATCAGGGATATAAGGTGGGCCCAGCAACTCTACAGTGAGTCAGGCAGCATGATGCACTAGCCAAGATCATCCAGTGCTGCCCAGCCACAGCAGCAGCGGAATAGGAAGAAGCCATGGAAGAGTAACTACCCACTGCTTAATGTCTGTGTTTAATATGGTGTGAGGAAGAAGAAGTCTTTGCGCTGCTATTATCGGTTGTAACGGTTTTTCTTCGTTGATCATCAGTGGATGCGATGTCCTCCAGCCTGTTGGGTTCTGCAGCAGTGATGTGTCCCAGCCCATTCGGACCCACAGTAGCACCCTCGGATCCTGTCACGCACCTGGTCAGCATGTTGGAGCAGGACAATGAGCTGTTATTGTCACTTGAAGACACACAGGCAGTCCCTGACTTGCTGAAGTGCACCGCATCATGCAGGTCGGTACAGAATCCCAATCACACACGCCATCACAGAGTATTCCTGTGATACTGCATGGACAAAGTGAGGATGTAGTGGATGAGAAGATACCAGTTAAGCCCTGTGCACTACTACTATTCACTTCAGCATATAATTTAACCACTAGTGATTCGACGCATTTACATATCGGTACAGAAGCAACCGCTGACAGAGACTGGTGTGTTGTGATAGAGGTTGAGAATGCAGCTAAAAGTGTTAAAGTTCGGTTTACATGTATGGAATGGGATGAACTGTGTTGTCCAAAACCCACCATCAAGCAGCAATTGACCGCCGAGTGTCATCCGAGCCATGCTCCTCCAGACGTTTACTGTGCTGCTGTAACTCTATCCATTACAACATTGTACGATGACTCTGTAGTCCGTGTGAAGTCGGGTGACACATTCATTTTTCTACAGCACTCCATCGTTACAAGCTTGCTTGGTCTACAGATGGTGTTATCCACTGTTAAAGCTGTGTTTAGGGACACTGCAGAGTATCTCCATACAACAGAGTGCATGTAAAAGACTTCGAACTGTGGGTCAATATGGTGCCAATGGAATGTACTGCCAATATGTTTGAGAGAAATGCGTGCTGAATTCTGTGCTTAAAAGAATGTTTTAACTTCCATATTCTGTACTGGTGTTAAGATACAGAAATGACCTGTTGATACAGTGCACCCCATGTACGATTACTGAATAAAATATAGATAGCCATGTATGTGTTTTATTACTTGCCTCTCAGTATATTGCAAGTGCTAAAGCAATTGCTACCAGTATTTTCACTGCCGTCATGCAAAAGCAGAAAATTGTGCCATTTAACTAAATTCTCTGTAAAAGACCATTGCATGCCAGTACCTGACATAGTCACTACCATGACAGGGCGTAGTGTTCATTGTTTTCTATAAAAACCCGTTGGGCGCTAGTACCTGATGTAGACGGTATCATGGCAGGGCGGCTGAAGCATCAAGACTTCGTTGTAAGTGACTGGAGCTGTGACGGCGTGCAAGAAGACCGGGAGAAGAATGGCGTACTCCTTCCTGATAAGATACATTGCATAACTGTAGGTCCATACAACTGTGGCAAGACGAATGTTCTAATGTCACTACTAACACTTCGAGAAGGAGTCTGCTTTGAGCATAAATATGAATTTTCAAAAGCACTGTTTCCGCTCAAATACCAGCTATTATAGGAGATATTTCAGGGTGTAGATGGTGTGACACAGACAACATTCAGTGAGAGCAGTGATATCAATCCACCAGAAAAAGTAAAGCCAAGCGCAGTGTTCATATTTGACGATGTTGCTGTGAAAACCAACATCAAACTCTACGATATTTTTGTTTTGGTCATCATATGACTGTTCATGTATTTTATTTGAGTCAGACATATTCCTGAATCCCAAAACAGCTGGTGAGTTATAATGTAAAACTAATTATAGCATTCAAGCAGGACAATATCAATTTAAACCACATTTACGATTTCATTGATTCTGTAAAGATATTTTCAGATTGCTGGAATCACTCACAGTACGGGTTTCTAGATTTTGATATATCAAGAAAACTGAATGATGGCAGGTACAGATGGAACGTCCAGGAGTTCCTGTATACACTACTGGTCATTAAAATTGCTACACCGAGAAGAAATGTAGACGATAAACGGGTATTCATTGGACAAATATATTATACTAGAACTGAGGTGATTATATTTTCATGCAATTTGGGTGCATAGATCCTGAGAAATCAGTACCCAGAACAACCACCTCTGGCCGTAATAACGGCCTTGATACGCCTGGGCATTGAGTGAAACAGAGCTTGGATGGCGTGTACAGGTACAGCTGCCCATGCAGCTTCAACACTATACCACAATTCATCAAGAGTAGTGACTGGCGTATTGTGACGAGCCAGTTCCTCGGCCATCATTGACCAGACGTTTTCAATTGGTGAGAGATCTGGCGAATGTGCTGGCCAGGGCAGCAGTCGAAAATTTTCTGTATCTAGAAAGGCCCGTACAGGACCTGCAACTCGCGGACGTGCATTATTCTGCTGAAATGTAGGGTTTCTCAGGGATCGAATGAAGGGTAGAGCCACGGGTCGTACCACATCTGAAATGTAACGTCCACTTTTCAAAGTGCCGTCAACGCGAACAAGAGGTGACCGAGACGTGTCACCAATGGCACCCCATACCATCACGCCGCGTGATATGCCAGTATGCCGATGACGAATACACGCTTCCAATGCGTGTTAACCGCGATGTCGCCAAACACGAATGCGACCATCATGATGCTGTAAACAGAACCTGGATTCATCCTAAAAAATGACGTTATGTCATTCGTGCACACAGGTTCGTCGTTGAGTACACCATTGCAGGCGCTCCTGTCTGTGATGCAGCGTCAGGGGTAACCGCAGCCATGGTCTCCGAGCTTATAGTCCATGCTGCTGCAAACGTCGTCGAACTGTTCGTGCAGATTGTTGTTGTCTTGCAAACGTCGCCACCTGTTGACTCAGGGATCGAGACGTGGCTTAACTATCCGTTACAGCCATGCGGATAAGATGCCTGTCATCTTGACTTCTAGTGATACGAGGCCGTTGGGATCCAGCATGGCGATCCGTATTACCCTCATGAACCCACCGATTCCATATTCTGCTAACAGTCATTGGATTTCGACCAACGCGAGCAGCAATGTCGCGATACGATAAACCGCAATCGCGATAGGCTACAATCCGACCTTTATCAAAGTCGGAAACGTGATGATACGCATTTCACTTCTTTACACGAGGCATCTCAACAACGTTTCACCAGGCAACGCCGGTCAACTGCTGTTTGTGTATGAGAAATCGGTTGGAAACTTTCCTCGTGTCAGCACGTTGTAGGTGTCGCCGGCGCCCACCTTGTATGAATTCTCTGAAAAGCTAATCATTTGCATATTACAGCATCTTCTTCCTGTCGGTTAAATTTCGCGTCTGTAGCACGTCATTTTCGTGGTGTAGCAATTTTAATGGCCAGTAGTGTATATGTCCATGGGGAAATTTTCATATGCCGGGAGCAGTCTGATATTATGGGTGTGCATGGACAATACATTCGCTTCAAACTTTCAAGTGTTAAATTGGAGGCATATGCAAGGAACTAGATGTATAGTCATACCCTCCTGAGAATGAACAGTACACTGAATTATCGTGTTAATGCAATCTAAAAGAAAGCAGATGACCTGACTGAAGGGAAAACAGCTGGTATTGAGAAGGGGGAGCAGCATAAGAAGAAGATTGTCTATATAAAACCTCACGCTGCACAGAAATACAATCAGTATACAATGAGATGTCGACTAGGCATAAAGTCATCGAGGCATAGAAGGCCATTCGAGAGAAATTACAGTTGCTGAAGTTAGAGCACTTGAAGAAGGAGCAAACACTAAGAGAAGCCTTTAAGCTGGTTACAGAATCTCTCTGTCAACTCTCAGCAGAATTACGACGGTGCCATTGCCGATTTCATGAAGTCACAATGATAGTTGGATATACGAAGTATTCAGTGTCAGCAAAATAAAACCATACATGCTGGGCACAAAGCCTATAAGTTTAACTGAGAACACTGTACAGATTGGTGATAGATAGTTTCAGAGATCACCTGATGTGGTGTACCTTATTTTCCGATACCCACAAACACTACATTATTCGTAAATTGAAGTGATCACTGCTGTCAGGTGCTGCGGGACAAGTGTGTAACGGAGCAGGATTCGAACCTGGGATCTGTTGCTTACTAGGCAGGAGCATTAACCTCTGCACCATGCAGGACACAGCACTATTCCAACTACATGGCCTACCTCGGCGCGCCTTATGGCTGATCCACATTCCCACCATGTGCCCCTATCTACACTCCTGGAAATGGAAAAAAGAACACATCGACACCGGTGTGTCAGACCCACCACTGCGAGAGGGCTGTACAAGAAATGATCACACGCACGGCACAGCGGACACACCAGGAACCGCGGTGTTGGCCGTCGAATGGCGCTAGCTGCGCAGCATTTGTGCACTGCCGCCGTCAGGGTCAGCCAGTTTGCCGTGGCATACGGAGCTCCATCGCAGTCTTTAACACTGGTAGCATGCCGCTACAGCGTGGACGCGAACCGTATGTGCAGTTGACGGACTTTGAGCGAGGGCGTATAGTGGGCATGCGGGAGGCTGGGTGGACGTACCGCGGAATTACTCAACACGTGGGGCGTGAGGTCTCCACAGTACATCGATGTTGTCACCAGTGGTCGGCGGAAGGTGCACGTGCCCGTCGACCTGGTACCGGACCGCAGCGACGCACGGATGCACGCCAAGACCGTAGGATCCTACGCAGTGCCGTAGGGGACCGCACCGCCACTTCCCAACAAATTAGGGACACTGTTGCTCCTGGGGTATCGCCGAGGACCATTCGCAACAGTCTCCATGAAGCTGGGATACGGTCCCGCACACCGTTAGGCCGTCTTCCGCTCACGCCCCAACATCGTGCAGCCCGCCTCCAGTGGTGTCGCGACAGGCGTGAATGGAGGGACGAATGGAGATGTCGCTTCTGCCTTGGTGCCAATGATGGTCGTATGCGTGTTTGGTGCCGTGCAGGTGAGCGCCACAATCAGGACTGCATACGACCGAGGCACACAGGGCCGACACCCGGCATCATGGTGTGGGGAGCGATCTCCTACACTGGCCGTACACCTCTGGTGATCGTCGAGGGGACACTGAATAGTGCACGGTACATCCAAACCGTCATCGAACCCATCGTTCTACCATTCCTAGGCCGGCAAGGGAACTTGCTGTTCCAACAGGACAATGCACGTCCGCATGTATCCCGTGCCACCCAACGTGCTCTAGAAGGTGTAAGTCAACTACCCTGGCCAGCAAGATCTCCGGATCTGTCCCCCATTGAGCATGTTTGGGACTGGATGAAGCGTCGTCTCAGGCGGTCTGCACGTCCAGCACGAACGCTGGTCCAACTGAGGCGCCAGGTGGAAATGGCATGGCAAGCCGTTCCACAGGACTACATCCAGCATCTCTACGATCGTCTCCATGGGAGAATAGCAGCCTGCATTGCTGCGAAAGGTGGATATACACTGTACTAGTGCCGACATTGTGCATGCTCTGTTGCCTGTGTCTATGTGCCTGTGGTTCTGTCAGTGTGATCATGTGATGTATCTGACCCCAGGAATGTGTCAATAAAGTTTCCCCTTCCTGGGACAATGAATTCACGGTGTTCTTATTTCAATTTCCAGGAGTGTATATGTAATGCTCGGTGAAATTATGGATCGACCATGAGACGTGGTGAGATACTCCACACAGTTGCGATAAAGCTGTGTGCCAGATGGCGCAGTGGCTAACGCACCTGCCTAGTAAGCAGGAGATCCTGTGGGTGCGAATCCTTGTCTTGCACACATTTCCACCCATCGCCACTGTTTCCACATAATATCCCACTACAGTTGACACAGTGATCCCCTTCAATTTACATATAATGTTCGACAGCTGTGGATTCTGCATGGCGTCTGTTCTTTCAGACACCATGCATTCATATAAATGTAAATTATTCACCTAAAAATCTGTAAATGTATGGTGCAATATTGCATTTCACTGATCTGCTTATAAAAAAGCGAAAAGCTAAAGTAATGTGAAATACAAATCCATTATAAAACCTATATTGGACGGTGAAAAAAATAGCGGTGATGATGGTATTGATATTCAGCATAAAAAAGTCAGCACTCGCTCTCACAGTATATACGATTACCCCAATGAGCTAATAGATTGGCTACGACTGCTCATGGCATCATTTGCCGCTGGTTATACAGCTCATTGGAATGAAGTTGTTTCAATAATTTCTGAGTTTAGGGGGAGAGATAGCATCGAATAAGTATGGAGACTGTACCTTGAGAACTGCACAAACTAGCACGGAAAACATACCCTTGTAGATATGTTACGATTCAAGGTTTGAACGAAGTGCGGAAAATGGATCTTGTTGACATGAGGGAATATTCATGTGTGAATAACTGCTTCAAATATATTTTAAAGGTCATTGAT
Source organism: Schistocerca gregaria (assembly GCF_023897955.1). Classification (NCBI taxonomy): domain Eukaryota; kingdom Metazoa; phylum Arthropoda; class Insecta; order Orthoptera; family Acrididae; genus Schistocerca; species Schistocerca gregaria. Next base: position 490,473,097 of record NC_064931.1, read on the forward strand.
ACTTATTCTAAATTTGCCTGGGCATTACTCTTGAAAGCGACAACAGAGTAGGATGTCGTGCATGTGTTTGAGCAACTGCTGTGGGCAGTGACAACTCGAAGCCCAGACAACCTTCAAGCAGATTACAGCAGCGAGTTTTACAACAAATATTTCAAGACTGTGATGGAGTGGTGCGGAGTACATCACTACTCGACATTCACCCACTTAAAGTCGAGTATCATGGAACGTACAATAAAAATGAGACCAATCAATGTTCGTACCAATAGACTTCTAGATATAGTATACAAGCGTATTAAAATGTTAGATCCACGCAAACAGCTTTTTAATATATGTGATTTAGTACATATTTCAAAACACAAGACAGCATTTTAGAAGACATACATGCCAAACTGGTCAACCGAGATATTCACAGTTTCCAAAATGTAGAGAATGAATACGAGAACCTACCTCGTAAAGGACAGCAATGATACTGAAACTGCAGGATGCTTTAACACAGAAAAGGTACAGAAGAGCTCTGATGATGATGTTTGGTTTGCGGGGCGCTCAATTGCACGGTCATCAGCGCCTGCACTAAGTCCCAATATTTTCGCAGTCCAGTTTTTTTCACAGTCTAATCTAGTAACACTCACGGAATGATGAGGATGACGATGAAATGATGAGGTCAACACAAACACCCAGTCCTCAGGCAGAGAAAATCCCCAACCAGGCCAGGAATCGAACCTGGGATCCTGTGATCAAGAGGCAGCAACACTAGCCACTAGACCACGGAAGAGCTCGGAACGAGATATATATCTCGTAGAGAGGGCCGTACGGCGCCGAGGGAATAGGGCGCTTTCGGAAAAGGACTAGACTTGAAAACTAGGTGTCTTCATAAACAGAAAAACAGCCCGTTGGCAGTCCTGTCAGACAGGGTGCTTACAGATACAGATCTGCTTAAGTTTGTTAAGAAGAAATTCAACATACCGAGATCCCGAAGTATGTTTATGTGAAATACATTACTGAAGACTACACTGAAATGAATGCGGAATTGTGAATCTGGATGTAGCAGGATGACCTGGGACCACTGGGTAACATATGTTAAAAAAAAGAAATACAAATAAAATATACTAACTCGACTCATTAGGCGACCTGCAACCTCCAAAAGAATCTTCACAGGAAGAAGACATGTGTTTTATTATTTGCGACGCTGTTAAGACTTTAATACATTCCTGTGTGGTCATGTATGCAACATGTTCCTCCTAACGTTTACGAATATATATGGGAATGGGAATTAAGCATCCATTCACCAGTAGATGTTTATATGGAATGTCGTACACTCTGACTTTAAAAGAACGATCGTCTACATTACGCGCGAATTACTTCCCACCAATTGATTTGGAGTATCACACTGATTGGACTGGAAACATACAACACCTTCCAAAATATTATAGAGACAAACAATAAACTGCATCTGGAAATTAATGTTAAAAACGAAATTGTGGAAACTGAACCTAATGCATATGATTTCGACGATATGAAGGAATTTTTAAAACAGTCTGGAAAAGGGGTTGAGCTCCATGCAAACATCAGTACACGTAAATCTGAAATAAGGACGTTGAATGCATCGATTAACTTTAAGCTGAAATGTTCGATAGGCCCACAACTGGGTTTCACAAAGGGGCGTGTTTTGAAGACGGATCCCAGTAAATTTTACAAATCTGATCAGACAGTGGATATTCTGCCTGTCAGTACAATCCGTGTTGAGTGTAACGTTGCGACGAACTCTTATCTCAACGATAGATTGATTCAGTCAATTTAAGGATTCTTCCCATCAGTTGGAACAGGGTAAGAGACTCCTACAACGTTACATATCTTCCAGTGACAGTTCAGAATTGGAGTACCTGGAGCTGCGCATTGTGGACCAGAATAACCAAATTGTTGACTTTCGTAGCGAGGAAATCATTGTACATCTAAGACAGGATGGGTGTAAGGTATAAAACAAGCGCACACAGCGCACAGCACAGTACTTCGCAGCAGAACCACAAGGTGATAACATGTGCCAAGTATGGATTTCTTGAATCTGGAGGCTCGAAATCTCGCAATGACGACATCGCTCATTTCTCACACAGTGGAATATGATGAGCTAATCAAACGCCAGGAATATTTCTCGCATAAATTTTTATGCGTCAGTGACATTTAACAGGAGCAATGAAATTAAAATTGTCATCTAGCACCAAAATGTTTTAACTCTTCCATGCAAGAGTTTAATATATTTTGATGGATCTCTTAAGAAAAAGGATGGTAATCATACAGTGGGAGCGAAGCTTACACGTAGTGCTTTGGAATTCCTGTTCCAGGAAATACAATATGAACTTAATGGGGTAGAGACTGATGTACACGTAATGTAGGCATGGCATCAACACTTGAAACATATGTGTCATCATTTCCCTTGGATCTGAATGGTTTAGAAAACGCAGGACGGCTCATAGATGAGTGTGTGGGCAGAACAGCAGAAGATTACCGCCGATTTACTTCATGCATATCTCTAAAAGTATTTATGGGGGACATGCAGCGAATGATTATGAATGCTAAACAAGAACTTATTCTGGTATGGAGTGCAGTGGATAGCAACTCGTACATTCAAGGAGCTCACGAGAAGAATCAGAGCATCAATAAATTATATGGAAAGTGCCTCACATCACTGTGGCAGACGAGGAGCATTTGAAGCTTGTAAAAGTTCTGAATACTGTACATATCTGCCATTAACTTTCCACTCATGAGAGGTTTTTGAGTAGCCTACTTCTCTTGAGAAATTTTTATCTAACTACACCGGTTTACCAGTAGCTTTGTGTGTTATGTAACAGTCGCTTCCACGGACTGAATCTCCCAATAACATAAAAACTGTTGTTATTATATTTCATATCCCAGGAGGAGCGGAAGCGTTTTTTAATGTATTGCACTATAGCGGAATGTATAAACGGCTAACTAGCTTTGCAATGTACGGTAGATAGCATAATGAGATATTATTAGAGCAAAATATATACAAGACCAGTGTTAATACAGTTTTGTTAATGTTTGAAATATTTTGAAAGCGGGACGAAATGTTTTTCTAGTGCATAGTTCCAGTGGTAGTGATGTAGGAAATTTTCTTGTTAAAGTGCTTCGAATGAAGAAATTGCTAGTAAGGTCCGAACTGTGTAATGCGTTCAGGATTATCGACATTGAGATTACTGTAGTATAACAGTGTGAGTTTAGAATAAAAACTGCCTGTGCTGTCTGCTTACCGTTTGTGATTGTGATGATTAATAAAAAGCAAATGAAAACTGTCACTGCTAATGACAATGATTGAGAACAGTACACTATATACATAGGGTGTTCATTTGAACTTAATACTCGAAAACTGCACATAATGTCAAAAAAAGTTATAATTCCGATTTGTTTGTCTCGGAAGGGACATCCAACACACTCGACACCCCAACCCATCCCGTGCTTGGGTGGCAGGGGGCAACTTTGAAATCTCCAATGGGAACCCCCGTTTTCTATAGCAGATTACGACTTTATAGCAGAATCTATATACGTTTTGCCTTAAGCATTTACTTCCTTTTTGCCAAAGATAACACTGTAACCAGAGGAACAGAAATGGGTACACAATCGTAATTTACGACTTGCTACTCAAGGGCCCTTGAATATCCAATGGCACGTGGCCCCCACCTCCTTGCTGCAAGGGTAGGACAGGAGAGTATTTATAATTTCAAATTGGAAATGCTGTTCGCAACGTTGTGTTCCTCCGACCTATCGAACAAGGGACTACTCGACGTACCACTGCGGCTCTACAGTACACTTCGACAAGAGCTCACATATCGTGCAGATGTAGAATAGATAGCGGCTCTAAGCATCGCAATAGTTGCCCAGTGTTTATCGTCTGCACACGTACTTATCACTTCGAGAACAGCAGTGCAAGTAATCGCTGAATGTTGCAATCGCAGAAGAAAAAATGGAAGTGATCCTGATTTATGAAGAATATAAGAGAAATGGTTAGGGTGCTGTTGTCTTGTATGGCGAGCATTTTCCAGAGAAAGCTTGTTCTCGTTCGTTATTTTACTCGGTTGTGAACGCCTTTTTGTCTGATGGCAGCGTACAGCCCTAAAAAAGAAACGAAGGAAATGTGTTACAGGAGAAGCTAATAAAATAGCTGTATTAGCGTCAGTGCACCACACCCCACAGATAAGCGCCTGCCAATTACACAGTGACTCCGGTATACCATAGGTTACTCCCTACGATCAAACTGAGTCACTGTGTAATTGCCATGCGCTTATCCGTCACAATACTGCATTTTCATAAGTATCATCCATACCACGTGTGACTGCATCAACAACTTCATGGCGCTGATTTCCATAAGTGGGTCGCGTTTTATGAATGAGCACGTTAGCAAATGCAAGCGACACCCACCTTCTTTGCCAAGGCATGATTTTCCGACAGGTCTACATTCACAGACCAGTATAGCGTTAACTGCCACCATAACATACATTACTGCGTGATGTTATCTCGGACATTCGAACATTCGACAACGTATGTGGTTTCAGAATGATGGATGCCCAGCGTATTACGAAAATGAATCATCGTAGTTGTTAGACTGTGTTTACACTCGTTGTTGGATCGGCAGAGGTGGCCCTATCAGTTGGCCCATTACATCACCATATTTATTTTTTTGGGATATTTAAAAGATAACATGTACCAGCAAGTGCCAACAGGCCATGAAGACATGATTGACCGCATCAGAAACGCCCGCAGATATGCTTCTGTCCTGTGTACGGTCATTTGACAAGCAGATAACTAAGTGCATTGAAGTTGCTAGTACTACGCTTGAACACTTATTCTGATTGGAAAAGTAGAGTAGTGTTTGCCTCGTCCACAGCCCCAGTGATCTGTCGAGTATGTATCCGGGAACGCTTACTTTCCATGCTAGAGCTCATTTTATTACTTCTCTTCAAATCACATTAATCATGGAATGGAAACACACAGCAACAGAACGTACCAGCGTGACTTCAAACACTTTGTTACAGGAAATGTTCAAAATGTCCTCCGTTAGCGAGGATACATGCATCCACCCACCGTCGCATGGAATCCCTGATGCGTTGTGCTGGAGAATGGCGTATTTTATCACAGCCGTCCACAATACGAGCACGAAGAGTCTCTACATTTGGTACCGGGGTTGGGTAGACAAGAGCTTTCAAAAGCCCCCATAAATTAAAGTCAAGAGGGTTGAGGCCAGGAGAGCGTGGAGGCCATGGAATTGGTCAGCCTCTACCAATCCATCGGTCACCGAATCTGTTGTTGAGAAGCGTACGAACAATTCGACTGAAATGTGCAGGAGCTCCATCGTGCATGAACCATATGTTGTGTCGTACTTGTAAAGGCACATGTTCTAGCAGCACAGGTAGAGTATCCCGTATGAAATCATGATAACGCGCTCCATTGAGTGTAGGTGGACGAATCTAAAATGAGCTCTAACATGGAAATTAAGCGTTTCCTGACACATGTCCACATAACATCTTTTCTTTATTTGTGTGTGAGGAATGTTTCCTGAAAATTTGGCCGTACCTTTTTGTAACACACTGTATAAACAGGATAGGGAAAAATTGTTTCACGAAATTTTAACCCTGGATAGCTGATGCCAGTAGGAACCAAACTGGATATTCAAGGGTCATCGAGTAGCAAGTTGTAGATTATGATTGTGTACCTGATTCTATTCCTTCAGTTACAGCGCCATCTGTGGCAAAATGAAGAAAATACTTAAAAAAAAGGTATGTAGATTTTTCCATAGAATCATAATCTATAATAAAAAACGTGGGTTCCCATTGAAGATTTCAAAGTTGCCCCTCCGCCATCCATGCACAGGGTGGGGTGGGTGTCGAGTGTGGTATCATTGGATGTCCCTCTCCAAGGCAAACAAATTGGAATTATAAATTCTTTTGACTCATTGTACAGTTTTCTTAAGGATTTATGGACAGCCCTGCAGGATTCATTCTGTCTATTCCCTCCACCACTACTTCAAACATCAGTCGAGTCCGTGCCATGTTCTGTTGCAGCACTTCTGCATGCTCGTGGGGGCAAATACACACTCACACACGCACACACACACACACACACACACACACACACACACACACACACACTGTAGAGCCAAAGAAACTCTGGTACACCTGCCTACTATAGTGCAGTGTGTGTGTGTGTGTGTGTGTGTGTGTGTCTATATAAAAAGGATAGAAAAAAATTGTTTCACGAAATTTTAACCCTGGATAGCTGATGCCAGTAGGAACCAAACTAACTAATGTTGTATAAGTCGACAACGCACCATTTTTAAACTACAGAAACTTGGCGCCACACACTCCGATTGGCCGTAGGATTGCTCTGTTGCTGTTTGTTGGTTGACGGGCAGCGCTATGGTTATCGGCTCACGCATAAAAATGTCCCTCGCCCTGTCACTGTCCCAATGTGATACACACAGGTGTCGAACAGATCTTGCTGTTTGTCTCCACCTCATGTCAGTGGCATTCACATGTAAGCTTCGCTTCGGAACACACACATGTCACCTGTGATTTAGTCACACAGTAAGCATGACAGCACAGATTTGTTTGAAAAACAATGAGATATGGTTTCTGTTTTATGGACTAGCCGACGATAATGCGCATGAAGCTTGACGGTTGTATGAGGAATGGTACCCAGCAAAACGCCACCCACACCCACAATCAAGTCCTCCCTCGGGCATGGATGTGTGTGTTGTCCTTAGTATAAGTTGTTTTAAGTTAGATTAAGTAATGTGTAAGACTAGGGACTGATGACCTCAGCAGTTTGGTCCCATAGAACTTACCACAAATTTCCAAACTTTTCCAAACATTTACAGCAAGTCACCAGTGACTTGGCAAAACAGGCTTCTTAGCAGGATATCATGGTAATACTGTAAGACCTCAAACACTTTGGTATGCTGTATTGGAAGAGATTGTTCTCCAGCACTTCAAGTGGGCACCTACAACAAGTACGCGAGTGGTTCGACATGACATGGTGGTCACTCATCAGTTAGTCTGTGAGGTTTTGAGGGATGATGGTCAGCATCCATTTAGTTTCTACTCAGTCCAACAACCTAAATCCTGTGGCGGACTATGAACATGGGCTAGGGTTATGCTGGTGGTTTCTGCAACATGTTGCACGAGATCCCGACTTCCCCGCCATTATGTTGTTTACCCATGAGTGCACCTTCCATTGGGATGGTCTTCATAACACTCTAAATGTTCATTACTGGACAACGGGAAATCCCCACCTCACGTATGTCCACAGACAAAAGGAATGATTTTCGCTCAACAGTTGGGCAGGCATTGTGGGTGACCATCTTTGGACTGATCTGTGTACCTCCTCGACTTACTGGGGCAAATTACCTTCACTTTTTGCAAGAAACTCTACTCGGCCTGCTGGAAGATGTTCTCCTGGACACAGGGCTATGCATGTGGTTGCAGCATGGTGGGGCACCCGCACATAACAGTCATGCTGTGTGCGGATATTTAAAAAAAACCTTTGATGGCTGGGTAATTGTCAGAGGTGCTCATAGGACATGGCCGCCATGATCACCAGACCTCACGCCACTGGACTTCTTCCTGTGGAGATTCTTCAAGGCTCTACTTCCCCCACCTGGACGCGCACCATCTAGAAATGCAGAGGAATTAATGTATCAGATTCAACATGCTGCCAATCACATCAGGGCAAGCCATCAATCTTTGAAAGAGTTTGTTAAAACACCATTTGACATTGCCAAGCTTGTGTGGCATCAGAGGGTTGCCAGTTTGAGCATCTGCTTTAAGTAAACTATGTCCAAGATACAAAAAAGGCCCCCCTCAGGACCAATACAATTTGTACAAGAGTTTCTGTACATGAACTAACATCTGTTGACGGATTTGTCGATGGTATGTCTGATCATGAGTCTACGATTGACGTGTCATGACCCCAGCAGATTCACCCCAGAGTGGAAGGATGGTGTGCTACCACCAAGCATGCCACCTTGGATACATCATGATCTGCAGCAGGCAAAACATTCCAGTGATGCATTGTCCAGAGCGTTCGGCAACAGGGCAATCCTGTGGCCAACCGGAGTGCATGGCACCAAGTTTCCATAGTTTAAAAATTGTGTGTTGTCAACCTACACAACATTAGTAAATTTGGTTCCTATTGACATCAGCAGGGTTAAAATTTTGTGACCGAATTTTTCTCCACCATATATATAGACACACTGATGAGCCAAAGAAACTGATACTCCTGCCTAATATTGTGTAGGGCCTCTGCGAGCATGCAGAATTGCTCTAACATGATGTGCTGATGTGCTGGCTGATCTGGCATATCATCTCCAAGATATGAGAAAAATCTCAACATCCCACTCAATTAAAAATATATTTTGTGTGCATTGAATTTAAGAAGTACAAGGGCTGTTTTTTTTAAGTAAGGGCCATTTTTATTTAAAAAAAAAGATACAAATATTTTTTAAAAAAACTTTTGTTTTCTGATTCTGCCCACTTTTACCTATTTTTCTACATAGTTGCCTTGTTTATTTAAGCACTTTTCATACCGTACAACTAAGTTTTTAATTCCCTCTTCAAAGAATTCGGCCGCCTGCTCCGACAGCCAAAGTTCACGGCCGCTTTCACTTCTTCGTCGTCATTGAAGCGCTTCCCGCCAAGATGGTGTTTCAGGTACTGGAAAAGGTGAAAATCGCTAGGTGCAAGGTCGGGGCTGTATGGTGCATGGTCCAAAACTTCCCAGCCAAAAGTGCCAATCAAATCCCGAGTCTTTTGAGAGGTGTGAGGCCTAGCATTATCGTGCAGGAGCAAAACTCCTTTTGTCAGCATGCCGCGCCTTTTGTTTTGAATTGCTCTGCGGAGCTTCTTTAGAGTTGCACAGTAGGCACCTGAGTTGATTGTCGTTCCTCGTGGCATAAAGTCCATTAGCAAAACTCTGCGCCAGTCCCAGAACACAGTTGCCATAATTTTGCGCTTAATTTAAATTTATGAGGACTTCACAAGGCATGCACGCAACAGGAGTTTGGAATGTTAACCATTTTGAACAGAATGATAAAATATTTCTGAAATGGATCACAGGTGTTGTAGTGTTCTGGAGTACTAGTTAGATTTGCCACGTGTACACTGGTTGTTAGCCTCTTTGCACCAAGTAGACTGTGTTTCCTCTAACTAGCCAAACATCCATTCATCACTGAGAAACTGCCTTTAATCTTAGGTCTCATACAGGTTACTACTTGTGTATTTCACATTTAAATTGGTAGTATCTGGGTACTGGAGAATACTTAAGATTTTAAGTGATAGTAAATGACAGAGTATACTTATTTTCTTTCTCTCTCATGTAAGACTACTTTTAACGTGACGTTGTAATACTTTATTCATATGCATTTTTCTGAATAAAGAAGGGAATGACAATAAAGTTCTTGCCTAAGATATTGTGATTCATAACAGTTTTGTACACGTTTAAATTTGAAGTGGTAACACCTGTAATGTACAGTCAGATCATTGCGGGTGGAGTAATACATCTTTTGAATTAGCACATAGTAATTAGTAGACTGTTTCATAGCAGCAGTACAATTTACTTTCAAATATTAAAATTAATTGAACTACTAATCCATACTTTGGTCCTCTCTAATACAAAAGCAATGTCATTTGAATGAAAACTCATATTTCTCTGTAGACATGCAATACACTTGTTAATGATATCAAAAATGATTTCAGACTTACCTATAGTCTGTGAAAGGTCTCACCTTCAATGGTAGCACAAACATCAGTTCACTTCAGAAAAGAGGGATTTTCTTTGGATATTATTAGGTTTCAATGAATATGCCACTTTTTTGCAACAGCACTGTTTATTAGCTAGTGGATTTAGTTTTTGAATTTGTCTTCCTCCAAGATGTTATGAGTTTTGTTATCAAAAGAGGACTAAATTAGTTAATAGTCAGCTAATTTTATATTTCATTTTCAGATACTATGAAAGAAATTAGTGGTGGATCTGTAAAACCAAAACCCTACAGCCTCACTGAGGCCAATAACGATCCTATAAATGAAACTATTATTATTTAAATGATGGAGAAGCAGACTGAAAAACACATGTGGTCATCCAGGTCACCTGCACACCTCAAGTCTGTTATGAGTTCCAAACTAATTGTTGAGGGTAGACCTAGGAAAAGGAAAACAAAGGAGTCTAATAAAGACACTTTGTTCAGCAAGAATGTGTTTTATACATAAAAAGAAAAATATGCTAAAGAGATGCATGAATGGTGGATGAAACACATGAGTGGGAAAGAGAAAGCCATGAGTAGGGGTGACTACTACATGAACAGAAAATGGAAATAATTAACAAGAAAATAAATGTGAAAGAAAGACAAAGATTTGCAAATGAATAATATCTTTTATATTGTGATAGCATACTACTCCATTTAATTTTTTGAATAAACTGTATAAGTACAGATGTCAAAAATTGTTTTTCTGTTGCAACAAGATATAATTTCACAGTTGCGCAAAATAGATTCAGTCAATGCAGTTCTCACCATAGCCTACTGGATGCTCTTTGCAGTGGCTGGAGTATGAATTTTGTAAGTTTCTAAGGTGGTATTTGATGCCAGAGGAGGCTCATTTTCTCCTTGTTTCTGAGCTATATTGAGTAATACAGCACATGCAACAATAATAATCACAGTTATTTGTAATTTAACTCTCAAGCCAAGTGATAACACTGGAATTCTTCACTTGCAAATGCCAAAACACCTTTCTAATACACTTCTACTATGAGTGTAAGTGAGCCGTGCGTGGCTCATGTTCCCACCACCATGTATTTTACATCCTGTTTTTAATGTACTTCCACATCACAACATAAAATTTAAGTTACTACAGTCACTGAGTTGCTGCTTTGCCTGACCGTGAGTGGTGTTAGCAGTGTGTATCGATATATATCACCTCTTGTAGTATCTTTGCTTGATTGCTATTACTTCCCGTGTGGTTGCCTGTTGTAAACAGTTCAGGTCTTGAGTTTGGGCTGCCAGTCTGTTGGAACGTGTCTGGAGTGCAGTCCAGACCAGCCACTCAGGGAGTTGCAATGTGGCACTAGTGCAGTCGGGTTGGAGCAGCAGTGATGTCTGTGTGTGCATCGACTTCTGATTTGTCTTTGTGGTGGGCGTACGGTAAGATCTTCAGTACACACAATCAGATTATTTGACTTGTCGCTCTAACGAAGTAGGCGAGTGTCAGCAATATGTCTCGTGGTCTTATCGTGGTGTGTTTATCTTCTGCTGTTAGGTCAGACGATAGAAATGCCACTTGCAAGCTTAGAGTAGCAGATTGACAGTGACCAACTTTAAACAGAACTTGATTAATTTTCACACACATTTATTAAAATAACAAAAATCATAGATATTACACAACTTGATTCTGGATGCCGTTTACAATTGACAATCTGAAGTTGCTTTGGTCTTAGTACGTTAATCTTATTCTCACATATCTCTGATACTTGACAAAGTGTCTATACATTTCTCTTCATGGCTATGTACAGGAATATGAAAATCTTATTAGGTGCAGACTGAAACTTGACTATAGACTGGTACAGACAGGTGCAGATAAATGCAGACTAACTAATCAGAGGTCTGTACACTTGTTATAATACCTCGCGTGTACAGGTATTGTTGGCATTCTGCAGCCAGTCGGTCGGTTGCTACGGACCACGGAAGTTATCTCCATGTGGTGCAGTCGGCTGGGTCCGCTGGTAGTCCCTGCACAGTGGTGGAGCATGTGTGGAGCTGTCCGATTGCTACGAGCTTCGTGGTTCACTGCGATGAGAAAAGGTTCTACGTTAGCAGCAATCTCATTGGCTGCATTACAGATTACTATGCGGATCGGCGGAAGCAGAATTTGGTCCGTCTCTAAGACAGCGCCATCTCGTAGTGCGGAGACGGATTAGCGCTGCGCCTGCACTGTTGTGCCTAGCGAGGCGCTCTAGTGGGAAAGTTTTGTATGCGCTGACTACGCAGAACTATGTACACAACAGTCTTCATGCATGCTTAGTTACTGTTGGGTATCATTCAGGTCTTCATGTAAGTGTTTGTCAGGTTGTGTGTGTAGTTGGCGTTATTTCCACTGATGACTATTTTAGATGTTGTTGGGATTCTGCGGCCAGTCGGTCGGTTGCTACGAAGCACGGAATTTATCTCCATGTGTTGCAGTCGGCTGGGTCCGCTGGCAGTCCCTGCACAGTGGTGGAGCATGTGTGGAGCTGTCCGATCGCTACGAGCTTCGTGGTTCACCAACCCAGGACGTCAGAGTTGAGTAGTGGTTTCAACTACCCAAGCCACGTCCATTCATGTTGTGGTGGTTCGTTTTGGTGGTTCACTGTTGGGGAGGTTTTCCTGTGAGCAACACCGAGTGTTTCTATTGCTGAAATTTAGCCGCCATGTGGTACAATTAAGTATAATGGTTGACTACAATTCGAGTGCACCAGAGAAATTATCTACCTTGCGGCTCTTAATGTTCCGGTTACCTGCTCTGGCCACTAACGTAACTTCAGGCAGTGTCATTTCCTCACCTGTTGTTGCTTTCCAACACAGTGTGTAGTTTTGAAAGCTTAATACATATACACATTTGATTGTGGATAATCATGGCTGTAACATTTTGTGTTTGAATTCTCATGTACTAATCGAGGCAAGCAAGTCATTGTGTCGGTTGGTCCGTGGCTGTCCCTTGATTGGGCTCTGACGGATCTATATCTAGATCCATACTCCGCAAGCCACCTGACAGTGTGTGGCGGAGGGTACCCTGAGTACCTCTATCGGTTCTCCCTTCTATTCCAGTCTCGTATTGTACGTGGAAAGAAGGATTGTCGGTATGCTTCTGTGTGGGCTCTAATCTCTCTGATTTTATCCTCATGGTCTCTTCGCGAGATATACGTAGGAGGGAGCAATATACTGCTTGATTCTTCGGTGAAGGTATATTCTCGAAACTTTAACAAAAGCCCGTACCGAGCTACTGAGCGTCTCTCCTGCAGAGTCTTCCACTGGAGTTTATCTATCATCTCCGTAACGCTTTCGCGATTACTAAATGATCCTGTAACGAAGCGCGCTGCTCTCCGTTGGATCTTCTCTATCTCTTCTATCAACCCTATCTGGTGCGGATCCCACACTGCTGAGCAGTACTCAAGCAGTGGGTGCACAAGCGTAGTGTAACCTACTTCCTTTGTTGTCGGATTGCATTTCCTTAGGATTCTTCCATTGAATCTCAGTCTGGCATCTGCTTTACCGACGATCAACTTTATATGTTCATTCCATTTTAAATCACTCCTAATGCGTACTCCCAGATAATTTATGGAATTAACTGCTTCCAGTTGCTCACCTGCTATTTTGTAGCTAAATGATAAGGGACCTATCTTTCTATGTATTCGCATCACATTACACTTGTCTACATTGAGATTCAATTGCCATTCCGTGCACCATGCGCCAATTCGCTGCAGATCCACCTACATTTCAGTACAATTTTCCATTGTTGCAACCTCTCGATACACCACAGCATCATCTGCAAAAGGCCTCAGTGAACTTCCGATGTCATCCACCAGGTCATTTATGTATATTGTGAATAGCAACGGTCCTATGACACTCCCCTGCGGCACACCTGAAATCACTCTTACTTCGAAAGACTTCTCTCCATTGAGAATGACATGCTGCGTTCTGTTACCTAGGAACTCTTCAATCCAATCACACAATTGATCTGATAATCCGTATGCTGTTACTTTGTTCATTAAACGACTGTGGGGAACTGTGTCAAACGCCTTGCGGAAGTCAAGAAACACGGCATCTACCTGTGAACCCGTGTCTAAGGCCCTCTGAGTCTCGTGGACGAATAGCGCGAGCTGGGTTTCACACGACCGTCTTTTTCGAAACCCATGCTGATTCCTACAGAGTACATTTCTAGTCTCCAGTAAAGACATTATACTCGAACATAATACGTGTTCCAAAATTCTACAACTGATCGACGTTAGAGATATAGGTCTATAGTTCTGCACATCTGTTCGACGTCCCTTCTTGAAAATGGGGATGACCTGTGCCCTTTTTCAATCCTTTGGAACGCTTCGCTCTTCTAGAGACCTACGGTACACCGCTGCAAGAAGGGGGGCAAGTTCCTTCGCGTACTCTGTGTAAAATCGAACTGGTATCCCATCAGGACCAGCGGCCTTTCCTCTTTTGAGCGATTTTAATTGTTTCTCTATCCCTCTGTCGTCTATTTCGATATCTACCATTTTGTCAACTGTGCGACAATCTAGAGAAGGAAGCACACTGCAGTCTTCCTCTGTGAAACAGCTTTGGAAGAAGACATTTAGTATTTCGAACTTTAGTCTGTCATCCTCTGTTTCAGCACCATTTTGGTCTCAGAGTGTCTGGACATTTTGTTTTGATCCACATACCGCTTTGACATAGGACCAAAATTTCTTAGGATTTTCTGCCAAGTCAGTACATAGAACTTTACTTTCGAATTCATTGAAAGCCTCTCGCATAGCCCTCCTCACACTACATTTCGCTTCGCGTATTTTTTGTTTGTCTGCAAGGCTTTGGCTATGTTTATGTTTGCTGTGAAGTTCCCTTTGCTTCCGCAGCAGTTTTCTAACTCGGTTGTTGTACCACGGTGGCTCTTTCCCATCTCTTACGATCTTGCTTGGCACATACTCATCTAACGCATATTGTACGATGGTTTTGAACTTTGTCCACTGATCCTCAACACTATCTGTGCTTGAGACAAAACTTTTGTGTTGAGTCGTCAGGTACTCTGTAATGTGCTTTTCGTCACTTTTGCTAAACAGAAAAATCTTCCTACCTTTTTTAATATTTCTATTTACGGCTGAAATAATCGATGCAGTAACCGCTTTATGATCGCTGATTCCCTTTTCTGCATTAACTGATTCAAATAGTTCGGGTCAGTTTGTCACCAGAAGGTCTAATATGTTATCGCCACGAGTCGGTTCTCTGTTTAACTGCTCAAGGTAGTTTTCAGATAAAGCACTTAAATATTTCACTGGATTCTTTGTCCTTGCCACCCGTTATGAACGTTTGAGTCTCCCAGTCTATATCCGGCAAATTAAAATCTCCACCCAGAACTATAACATGGTGGGGAAATCTACTTCAAATACTTTTCAAATTATTCTTCAGGTGCTGAGCCACAACAGCTGCTGAGCCTGGGGGCCTATAGATACATCCAATTACCATGTCTGAGCCTGCTTTAACCGTGACCTTCACCCAAATCATTTCACAATTCGAATCTCCGTCAATTTCCTTCGATACTATTGCACTTCTTATCGCTATAAACACGCCTCCCCCTTCACTGTCCAGCCTGTCTCTGCGGTATACATTCCAATCTGAGTTTAGGATTTCATTACTGTTTACATGTGGTTTCAGCCAACTTTCTGTCTCTAGTACTATATGGGCGTTGTGACCGTTTATTAATGAGAGCAGTTCTGGGACCTTTCTATAGACGCTCCTGCAGTTTACTATTAGCACATTAATATTGTTATTCCCTGTTGCATTTTGCCTACTCCTGCCTTGCCGCGTCTCAGGAGGCGTCTTGTCGGGCCTAGGGAGGGAATTCTCTAACCTAAAAAAACCCCATGTGCACTCCACACGTACTCCGCTACCCTCGTAGCACGGATCAAGTGTAGTTGGGCTCACCACCTGTCTGACCTAAGTGAACGAGAGCAGACTGACCTCCCTGGAGGCTTCTGAGTGCCATTATCTTTATTGTCTTTCCCACTGGTGTTTAATTATCTGTTTTCAGCTATTTAAAATTTTAGTCTTATGGTTATATATATTTTTTTTTAATTTGGAAAATTGATTGTGGGCTTTCAGCCTTGCAACTTATTCTTAAAATTATCTTTCAAGCTTAAACATTGTGGCCTTCTCCCTTTAAAAGATTACAGTAATATATTTTAAAATTTTGGAAATTTAATTGTGGCCTTCAGCCATTGTATTGCACCTTGCATATCTTTGTTCTATCTACTTTGCCTTGAGGCTTTCCACCTAGCTGTGATATGCTATTTTAGCTGCATTTTTATCTTGTTGGTTTTTAAGATTTCTTGTTTGGAGGACCTCAGCCATGAAAGAGTTGCGTTTGGTGAAGGTTTGTCTATGTGCCGCTTTGGTTGTAAATGTGTCATTAAATTGCAATAAATTACAATTAGAAGGTGAAACTGACTCCAACCTTATTTGGCCCTTTCCACAATCATAATTACCTGTTATGCCCAGCGGGTTTAGAGAGCGTATCAGTGAGATTCATTATAGAGCCTCTCTGCTTTGTTTCTGTGGACTTCAAGTGGTGTTGCCTAATATCCATGAGCGCTTAAAGTCTTCTCTTTCTAAGTGTGCCATTAACGTATTATTCTTGCAACAATGTCAGTGATAAGTAGCTCTGCATTGACCAGTGCTAATACATTTATAGAAAAATAATATTTTCTCTTTCTAAACATGGTTGACTCCTGGTGATTAAATTCTTACATGGATGCAATCTAATGCACCAAACACTTTAGGCAATATTGCGGTATGAAAGAAGTTTAATTTATTACTGTCAATTTCATCTTTTGCCAATCTTGCAATAGCAGTGCTTATTATTTTTACTATTTGAGAAGCAGTTACTGTGCTAATTCCTATGTAACCACCAAGTGCAATTAGCATGCTTCCTAAATCATAAAATCAAAGAGTTAGATGTAGTTGGATAATCAATGATACAGCATTATTTCTGAAATGAAAATGTAACTTGCAGTCTTAGATTTGTCAAAGAGTCTTAGATTTGTAAAGTTTTAAGAAACCTTATAGATGAGCCAAAAAAAAAAAAATTAAAATCATAATAACACAGAACCAGAATGTACCTTTGTGTTCTGTACTGAGTTTGATCACATGTAATACCATGGACTAAGCAAACTGGTGGTTTTGTTAGGCAGAATTGCCCTAAAGAATTCTAAATTTTCGAATGTTTCATAACACATTGTTCTGGTTTTCACCACTTTAGGTCTCCCTGTATATATGCTAATTTGGCTGTCATCACTATCTTTAGAGTGACTTTCAAAGAACGGAATTGCCATTTAGCACATAACTTGTAAGTATGCCTGTGTTAGGAGTATACTGGAAGACAATGCTTCAATAAAAATAACTGCCAGTTGCTGAATATTTCATGGACAGGTGTCTCATAACTGGGCATTATAAAATCGAACCGTCAGTAAATGTCCCAGATACAGTTTACTTGACCCTGTAAGAACAGGACTAAGTGGGCTGCAACTGTCAGTATAGACCAACCATTTTGCTTCCAAACTTAAACACCTGACCCGCTGCCCAAGGAAAATGCATGTTAATGGCTTGCTCTTGCCACATGTACTTGGAGATAATATGCAACCTAAAAAATTTATAGTGATTGTGTAGTAAAACATATTGAAACATGTTGAAAAGAGATCACTGCAAATGATTTATCATCTATCATTCACTACAGGGAACAAAAATGTGTCCTTAGGCAATTATAATCCCTTTCATCCAAGGCAGTACTCTGAAACCAAGTATCTAGTAATGGTGACCAGTTCCAATGTTAATTTTCTAAATCAGTATAATACTAAATGTAGTCGAGTATTTAGCTTACTCTCTTAAAGAGGAATAAGTGGTAGACCTATCAGTTAGGTTGACTGATAACTGGAAAAATCTTTGCAAATAAGTGAAGAATCAGTAATCGCAGTAACAAGTTGTTCATGCATTGTCTTTCCATGATGGTCAATTTTGTACTCTCTATGACATCTGTCTGTGCAACAGATATTGCCTTTTCTGGAAATCCTTCAGGCCAATAAATGAATAACTTCTAAATATTAATTTCAACCTGTAGAAAAGGCCAGAGCACTTTACAGTCAAGATATGACAAACCTATATCCCCGTTCGTATGCACTCAGATAATCATGAAACAATCAATTTATGGGGCTGACTGATTGGGTTTACATTCTTAAACTCCAAAAGGCATGAATCACTTTTTATTTAATTTGTTGTTCCATTATTGAGCCTACTACTAGTAGTCAATTTGGCCTGCTTCCATTGCATAAATGGATATCACAATCATTAAGTAACCCAACAAACATACTGATTACAACTGAAATTACAAAAATCTGCAACACATTTAATGTAGATACACTGTTTTGTACTGTTATATACCTTCTGATAAGGAGCTTACTAAGGATAGGTGCTTATCATACAAGAGGCACCCCAAAATAGAAAAGCAGTACCAGAATTTAAAGTAAATAAATAAATAATTGTGAAAATATTTTACCATTTAATGTGTTTCTAAACTGTTACAGAAATTTTTTGCTGAGTCCAATACAGTCCTGAACTGCCAATCTTACTCATATTAGATGGATGCCAGGGATTTTGCTCATGTTTTAGGTGTCATAAAAGACACTTTGTAAATGGCACTTTAGACCTACATATGAATCCATGAGAGTGAGACTGTTCTGTATGTGACATGGAGAAAGTCCTGAAAGGTAAAGGAATAAGAACAACAGGCAGAGATTATTAGGACATTAATGGCAAAAAATGATCAAAAAACATGTTAGAGAATTTTAGAAGTGACTTCCCATTACATGAAAGAGGACCTGTACATTCCTGACTTTCATATTTACCAGAATTTTCAAGTAAATCTGCAAGGTCATAGTGCAGTATGAGCTTCTTGCTACTGCCAATACAAATTAATGTTTTTTTTAAAGAAGCCTCTTTTTTGGGTTAGTTTAAATTACAACAACCCTGAAGGTAACACACATTACACATGCAGCACAGTTCTAGAGCATGTAAATCAACCACCATCAGAAACTGCACAACTGAGTGATGTGGCCACAGCAGGTGGACTGCAGCAAATCACCCATGCCCACTCACAGCTGAACTGCAGTGCTGGAGAGGGGTAACAGCAGCAAATATTGATGCTGAAGACTCGAAGGCCCTGTCCGTGAAGTGGACATCAGTCACTGCTTAATCACTTATCTTGGTGTGTTGACAATAGTCTAGTGACACTGTCTTTGCTTTCTGTGGTGTCAGGCTTCACGATACACAAACATATCATCTCCTGTTTTCTTTTGGTGGCCACAAATCTTTTCTGAGGTTCATGTTTAGAAACTTCACTCAACTAAAGTTCAGGTAAAGCTGATGGAGACTGCATAGCTTGAAATATGGGAATCAAAGAGGACAAACATTTCCTGATTTCACATGCCTCTTCAGATTTGGTTTCATCCAGACAGAGATTAAATAGTTGCAAAAGCTGTTCTCACCCATGTTCCAGGGTTTCACACAGTCTTGATATGCCAGGCTTTGGCAGGTCCTTTATTATGATGTGTTGATTACTACAGCTACCTGGCTCACAGATAACAAGTCAATGTCTGAGGACACAGATTCACTATAATATTTTTAAGCTGTAAATATGCAAATTAAATGAATGTGTTTACACATGCTGAATTTTATAACTGAATCAGTACAGCTGCAGATGTATTCACTAATTTAGGCTTTGCAGTGAGAATAATGTAGCTTGTATTTGCATGAATTATCTACCAACTTTTTACTACACTTGTCTCCTTACTGGTTGGTGTTGCTGCTTTCCACTCTCTGTCTCACAAATCACATGATTAGGTTTAAGCTCCTCTGATGATCAGCACTGCTGCCTTATGGCTGACAGTTTAGATGTCACTTTTCCCTCACTCAAATGTAGAAACGTGTCGCACAACTTGTCTTGCAAGTAGTGCATAAGTGCATGAATGGCCACATCCAGTCACTTGGATTGTTTTCTCTTCAGATATATATGCTTTACCACACCACACATCCTTTATAAGTGCATGTTGGTGCTAAGGCTGTTGTGATGGGGGTAACAATATGTCCAATTTGTAGGTGTGGTCTTGTAGGGTTTGCAAAATACATGCCAAATTCAAAAACTTTTGGGTCTGTTTTCACATACAGTATAGACTCTTCTAACATTCCCTGGAAACTTTCTTGGTCATTGTGTTCCATTAATATCCTAATAAGCTTATATGTTGATACTTGGTTCTCATGTTCCTTTACCTTACACAGATTTTTCCTCCCTGCTCTGTCAACATGCCATGTGCTTGAGTGGAGTTATTATTTTGTACCCTTCATCAAAAACATATATTCCATGTGAGATATCAATACATTTGTCTGAACTGACACTTTCAGGGAGTTTTTAATGATGCTTAAATGGCTCTGAGCACTATTGGACTTAACATCTGAGGTCATCAGTCCCCTAGAACTTAGAACTACTTAAACCTACCTAAGCTAAGAACATCACACACATCCATGCCCGAGGCAGTATTCGAACCTGTGACCGTAGCGGTCGCGTGGTTCCAGACTGAAGCACCTAGAACAGCTCGGCCACACTGGCCGGCCATGACGCTTAAAAAAACTTCAATAACTTTAAGATCTCCTTTATTCAAAAACATGAATGAATATGGAAATCCCTGCTATAATTCACCTAACACCAGTAAAGATGTCAGTTCACACATCTTTCTGTGTCTCATTCATTATTAGTAAAATGAAATCTTCATTTTGCAGATCATATTTTTCTGACACATCACCTTGCGCTTTATAGAATTGGACAACAGAAACTGTTTGCCCTATCTCCTTCACCCAAGAACCTACACTAATATAATCATTTGAGTGTCTTATAGTCTCAGACTTTAGGGTATAACTTTGTGCTATGTAATGTATACCTTTTCTTGCCAATAAGTTCGGAAGTTGCAAACCATTATACTGAACCAGGTATCTAAAACAGTCAAGAATATGGTCAAATGAAATTTTCATTGCTATTTTCCTAGCTGTTTCCTCTTGTTCACATTTCAAGAGTCTTAAACGGCATATCTCTAATTGATGACCCCCACGTGTGCTACAGAAGATAACTTTAACTTTATCAGATGGATCAAATGCCATGTCCATGCTAGCTGGGTAGTGACCACTTTCATTACTGCCTAATATTTTTATGTGATGCACATTGTTTTGAGGGATTTGTAAAATGCATTACAGTGGCACTTAAATCATTACTTTGTGTTTTCATCTACGCCTTAAACCCTCTGTCCTTGTACATGCACAAACTCACTTAGAGTATCTTTTTCAACTGTTTACTTCTACTCATAAAATTGATTTTCATAACAAACTTCAAGATTCTCCTCACAGATAGTTAAGTCATGGACCAAAGAATAATGCAGAAGCATTCTTTTTATTTGGGGTTGCTAAAGTCACATAAAGCACACAACACTTTACTCTCTCATTCTGTTTGATGTACAGTATTCTCATGTTGCCTGAGTGAGTCTGCTCTGGGACTGGAATACCCACACAACACACATGTAAATTTTTCAACATTACCAACTGGATACTTAGAGCAAATGTCATGACAGGAGCTTTTATTGCTGTCATGTGTAGTAGTGCACAAATTGCAACTGTATTTCTCCATTTTCCAAATGAGAGCTGTTTTAATACAACACCTAAAAAACATACTTAAGCAGTACAAAGGACACAGAAGACTAAAGCTGGTAGACTTTCACTGTCTGCCACCAGGTAGTGCTATGAGCTGCAGATTCAAGGGCTTCGAGCACAACTGATCAACATGCTCAATTGGCATGAGGATTTGTTGTACCTAGAGACAAGTAGGTTTATGTTGAGTTGTTTCTCATTTTTGCCACTTGTAGCAACATCTAGTGCTGAATTCTAGCAAGTGGCCAGGTCAGCCTGTCCAGTATAAGCTGGTTGCTGAAGGGAACATTTGTAACTGTGTTGGATGTGTCCATCTGGATCATTCTGGTCCTCTTTGTTCAGATGAGGTAGTTGCCAAGGCACCAAAGTGAACGGATGTATCTCCCAGCCAGAAAAGTGCTACAGCTTACATGCATTTGGGGCTGTTTTTAAAATCTTATGAGAGTAAACATGTTTTCATATGTAACAAGTTGTTATCTTGTAATTTATTTTAGTGAAAATAAGGGGAGGGCAGTGAGTCCTCTCATGCTATACACTCAATACTCAAGTTTACAAACACAGGAACCAGAGGCATTCAGATGAACTTGTGTATGGTTTTTAGTTCTCCTGACAAGGTACAGTGAACATGAGAAATATTTACATTCACTCACATGTTTGTTCATTCTGGTGCATGTGGACTTGTATAAACTGTGAGGAAGTAACCATGTCTGAGTTGCACGTTTTCAGATCGATGTTGAGTGTTATTGAGGATTCTGCAGCATTCTTTGAAAAAAAAACAGCTAACACCAAAGTTTGGAGCTGAAAGTTGATTAGGCTTATGGTGAGCACCGAACTTGAGAAATAGACATGGACACTGCCAGCCATTAGCTTCTGTGATGTCAATTACTCCTGCTGAAACATTTTACAATTGGAGGCTGCACCCCCTGTCTCTCCAGCTGCAGGAATCCATGATGGCACTGCTGTAGCAGTCTGAACTGCTCTGCAGTGCCAACTGCAATCTGTCTAGTGAAATGAGTTTTTCAGAGAGGACAAGATTAGTCAAATGAAGAGGTGTTGTGAAGGCCATTCTCATGTGCGTAGGGAGTTTTGTGCAGGCAGATGGAAGCAAAATTAAACAGATTGACATAGATCCAGATTGATTTTGAATCTTCTCAAACATGGCTGGAAGTAAAAATGAATCCATGGATCATAGTAAGGACAGAGCAGAATTTGATGACTCTGGCAACATCACTGCATCCACCACCAAGGGTTTAATGAAGAGGCATGCTCACCCTTCACAGCATATAGAATCATTGATTCTGACAGGCAATGTCAGTATTTTGAAGTAACTTTCTGTTAACTTGGCAAATTTGGGGAGGGCTACCTTAGCTGGTCATCATACAGGGATGACTTTTTCAGTGTTATCATGAACAATAATTTAACTGATGATGTGCAGCAATTTCACTATCTCAATTCTACTGTGTGAGGTAAAGTAAAGGATCTTTTGAGACATATACCTGTCACATCAGGAAATCTAATAATTACTTCAGGGCTTCTTATGAAGAGGTGTGATAATACTAAAATAATTGCATCAATACATGTCTGTAGCTATCTGAAGACCTTAGACGCTCCTAAACTTGATGTATTGCTTCATGAAGTGATTATTTTGGAAGCAATTCTAGCTGGCTTGCAACCCATTGATTGTCATGAATGGGAGGTAAAAATGCCTGAGACTACATTCAACACATTAAATCAACTGGTGAATTATTTGGAAACAAAATGTCAAGCTCTTGAGTTGGTTAAATTCAGGAACAGCAATTCAGAAAATTTTCAAGGCACTTCCAATACCATAGGTCAAATGAAATGTGAGAAAGGCACATCTCGCTTATGCCGATAGAAATGAAAATTGCAGATTTGGTGACCAACATCATGCTGTCACAAATTCAAGGGACTTCAAGCAGTAGGTATCAATGGTTGATGAGCATTTCTCACCAAAAAATGAGCTATGTTTGTTGTACATCTGTCCTGAATGCTTTGCTAGTAAGTGCAATGCTCCTACTTGTAAGATCAGTAATGGAAGGCACAATACATTGCTTCACAAGTCACCTGACACAAGGTGTATTCATGTTGGTGTTCCATCAGGCTACTAAGGGGAGAAACCGGCAACAGCTGTTGTCAATATTGAAGACAGTATGGGTAGGTAGTGGTTTTGTAGGGTGCTTCTAGACAGTGCAATCCAACTGTACTTTTTATCCAGTGGCATAGCAAACAAACTGATATTGAAAATAAGAAAACAGCCATCCCCTATGAATAACACAAACAATAGTCAATAGATTTGCCGCTGCTGTGTCACAAACTTGTTAAGTCGAGTCTTCCAAGCATGATGATTCTCTCATTATAACCACTTGCGTCATTGTGAACAGTGTTAACGGTGAGTTTCAATCTAGGTGCATAGACATAACAGGTTTGAATGAGCTATACCGCCTGCCTCTTGCTGATTCCAACTTCTGTAAGTCTGCTAGAGTAGACATGTTACTGGGGCAGATGTAGTCTTTGATATTTGAGGCAAGGAAAGACTAGAGAAGCCAGATTACCTCACTCTAGTTGACACAAAATTTGATTGGATTTTATTGGGTAAGTTTCCTCCACCATGAAGCTTGCTGTGTGCAAGCAAAATGAATCATGTGAGGCACCCATTCAGCAACATACAGCTTGCACTGGAAATCAGAGATTTGAGGGTTCGTTTGGTGAATTCTGACAAGCTTCTCAATGAGTGGAACATCGGAGATTTAATGGGGAACCCTCATTGTGCCTATCCTAAACCTTCTATCCTTGAGATTCCTGCCAACAGGTTGCACAGATGGAGACTGGTACAACAGCTGAATTGGGTTTTGGAAGAGGTGGCCCACTGAGTACCCAAATCAGCTGCAGCAATGCAGTTTTGGACACTAGAAGGAGCATGGCAACACCAGATAGGCAGTCTCATCTCGTTATGGACAACTTGTCTCTCTTGGTATGGAGGCTGGGTCTCATTGATCAGCTGTTTCCTGTTAGTGATAAAGGTGCTCATTTGGTGATGAAACTGTCACAAGGCAGATTTCAAAAATACCTGTGATAAAACTGAGTTCCTTCCTTATGCAATGAAACAGTGATGTGTTCCCTCTCATTTGTGTGGTGGTAAACAATGAAAACCAATCACCTAATTTCTATTTACTGTGGTAAAATTGTAGCTTGTGGACTAACTGACTGCTGTCAGTATTAATTTCCTAATTCTCCTATTCTGTGTAGCAATATTTTTGTTCTTAGTGTCTTAAAAATTAGTTCCTTTTGTGTTTCATATGCAGTATGTCTGTAACATTTTGTTGTTTTTTACGTCTGCAATGTGACTACCATTTATGTTTCTTATGCACGGTTACAGTAATATATTTTTGTGTGTGTGCCCTAAAAGTTATTGTATTGCATTTCATATGCCTTGATATTACACCTAGTGATATTCATTTTCATTGTTTGTCATTATTTGCCATTTACATTGTCATTTTGTTGACTGTTAAATTTATGTTTACCTTGTAAAATAAGGAGACTCATATTAGAGTGGGAGTATGTAGAATTCTCTCCCACATTTGTGACTCCTAGCAGCATCTAGTGTTAAATTTTGGCAGCTGACCAGGTCAATATGTCCAGGATAAGATGCTCCCTTTTGGGAATTGTTGTAAGGGTACTGTATTTGTCTACCCTGACCATTCTGATCCCATTTGCTCAGATGAGGTAGTTGTGGAGACACCACAGTGAGCAGAAATACTTTTCAGCCAGGTAAGTCCACAGTGAGCAAAATGCATTATGTCTTGCCACCTGTCAGAATAAAGATAGCTCTGAGACCCAGTAATAAATGGTCATATCTCGGCCAGCCAAGCACTGTAACTTGCTGGCTTCTTGTGCAAACTATGAAACCTTACAAGAACAAATCTATTTTTATACATAAAAAGTTGTAGTCTTGTAATTCATTTCAGTGGAAATAAGAGGACGACAGTGATCCTCTTGTACTATACACTTGAAACTCAAATGTACTAGTGTACAAACATAAGAACGAGGGTGAAGTTCATCTCTCAAAAGACAAGAACCATTTAAATTGCATGCAAGAGCACTAAGGATCAATTTTCACGATAAATTACCACAAGGTACAGGGAAACTACATATTGAGGAATGTGGGAACAGATTTGCCTGCAAATGTGTTATGTGTGGATGAGCTACTAGGAGAAAGTGATGAGGTAGATTTCTATACAGGAGGACTGTACTTGTTTGAGAGGTAGACAGTGAGCAGGTAGTGGCAGTTGGTATAAATAATTTTGGGACTAGAGGCATGGATTTGTCTAAAGGATTGTTAGTTGCCAGTTTAATTGTTTTAGACAAAGGTGATCTGTATAGGACAAATTCAGACTCTAGCTATAAACAAGCCACCAGTGTAACTGCATAACATGAGAAAGGGAAACATTTAAATGGAACAGTGAAGTTAGCACTAGAGGAAATGTATTTAGAATTTGAGGATCTGTTTATTCCTCATGAGTCTTTAACAGCAAACCTGATGACACAATATAGAGACCAAACTGAGACTGAATTACTTTTTATTTTAGTCCATTTTGGAGTATACAAAACAACTGGTGATGGAAGAGTTTATTAATCAGCAGTTACAAGACATTATTACTGAGAAAAGTGCCAGCTTGTTGTGTGCACCTGTAATGATTGTGCTAAGAAAGAGCTCAGATGGAATGAAGAAATATTGATTTTGCTATGACTATAGGTACCTCAAAGCCATACAATTATGGACACATTCCCAGTCTCAGATATAAGGGAAGCCCTGGAAAATTTCGGGGAATGTGTAGCTATTTTTCCTCCATAGACCTGTATCATCAGCTAGAGGTAGCACCAGAGGACTGTCAAAAAAATCACATTTACAGTACCTTGGTGTCACTACCAGCATCAGTATATGCTGTTTGTATTACATTTCAGTGTTTGGCAGATGGAGATTTTTGAGGATTAAAATCAAAGCAGCTACGGTCGCAGGTTCGAATCCTGCCTCGGGCATGTATGTGTGTGATGTCCTTAGGTTAGCTAGGTTTAAGTAGTTCTAAGTTCTAGGGGACTGATGACCACAGATGTTAAGTCCCATAGTGCTCAGAGCCAAATAAAATGCAGTGTATGCTGTATTTGGATGATATCTCTGTTTTTGCAAAATATATGAGCATGTCATAAATTTTAGTGGGTTACAGACAGATCCTAGATTGGTGGACAGCATTCAGAGGTTTCCAATGCCTTAAGCAGTAAAGGAGTTGCAGCTGCTTTTGGGGTTAGCAAATTATTATAGGAAATTTGTTGGAAGGCTTGCAGAAATAGCACAGTCTCCATTGAACAATGGCATGTTAAGGTTAACTTGGAAAACTGAAAGAGTTATTGATAACTATTCTTGTATTGGTCTTTCCAAATTATGGAAAGAAGTTCATATTATCATACAGCACAAATACGCATGCACTGGGCTACATTTTAAGTCAAGAGGTAGAGGGCAAGGAACATCCAATCACCTATGTGTCACATCAATTAAAAAAGCTATTCTACCATGTATAAGGAAATGCTGAGTCTCATAAACTGTGTGATTTACTTCTACTTTTATTAGTATGGTAAGAAGCTTAAGTAATAACAGCTCATGAGGTGTTATAGTGGTTGTTAGGGTTAAAGGGTCCATCTAGTGTAGTAATGTGTTGGATGCTGATGCTCAGTGAATTTGAATTTGAAGTAATCCATTAACCTGCCAAAAATCAGGGGGACTGCAGACAGGCTTAGCAGGTAAGCCAGCGTATTACAGAGAGTAAGTCACCCCTTGAAGGGTGGCAAAAAGTGCAATCTGCTGATGAGGACTGCAAACTATTTGCAATGCAGCCACAGTTCTCTATGCATGAGGATATGTTATGCAAAGCAAGAAACTTGGTCCATGTGTTTTGGTTGCAGTCATGTTGCGGGGAAAAATGTTAATGCAGGCACATGATCACATATTATCCAGTCATGGGAGCTGTAGAACCATGAAGTGGCAAGTAGTTGAACATTACTGGCAGCATACATCCAAACAAGATGTGGAACCACATGTTAAAAGCCATGTATAATGTGCGCAGTGGGATGAATTAAGCCATCAAATCTTTTGAAAGGGATGGACATTTTGAAAACATTTGGCCAGATGCCAGTGAGGAACCACTATATTCTGACCATAACACAGCATTTTTTGCATTCATGTGGCACTGGTAGCTATTCCAAGTCAACAATCTGATACGGTAGCACATGCAGTAGTGAATGATTGGGTACTAAACTTTGATGTTCAGGAAATGTTAATTTTATATGTGAATTGATGAAGCAGCTGTGACATCTATGGTGAATTTATTTGTTAAAGTCAAGTCCATTGGATTGAGAGGTGAACAGAAGAATGTAGTATGTGTGTTGAATGACAGGAAAAGTTCTTAGCCACTCTTATTGGCCATCATGAAGACTGGGATGAGCTAGTGGCATATGTTGTTGCAGCCTATAATTTGAAGATGCAAGAAAGTACAGGCCTAACACCTTACAAAGTATACAGTCAAAAAATATTATTGCCATTTGAGAGAGTCATATCGGAAATGAGGAAAAATGTTGAGCCATTGTGAAATTTCACAAGAATATCTTGAGAGGGTTGGACGCTGGTACAGAAAGCCAATGCTGTGGCCCTTGAATGTCAGGAATGAATGGAACAGCACAGTTCTAAATTACTGGAATACCATGTAGATCAGTGGTAATGCTAACAAGCCCATACACCCCAAAGGGGAAAAGAAGAAATTCATCATCGGTATCAGTTTTCATATCAGGTAATTGAAATGACCACATATATGAATATTTCAGTGCAGCTTCTGGTGCTTACAATGATTGAACATGTCAGATGTATACATCCTTTTTGGAATGAGCCAGATTCATTACCACCAATGCAAATCCAGAAAGGAGGGAGAGAACAGTAACAGTTAGCATGCCAAATTCAGAAGAACACAAAATCCCCAAGACTGGCTAAGTTTCATGGAAGCTTGAAATTTGGTGCAGACATCAATGCATGATGCTTTTAATAGTTTCCCCAATGAAACATTGCCTCAAAATATGGTATAAAACCCAAAGAGATTCTGGTCATATGTAAAGTGACAAAAAACAGTCAATATTGTCACTGCGTGATAGTGATGGAAATGTTACTGATGATGGTACCACTAAAGCGGAGTTACTAAGTACAGTTTTCTGTAATTCCTTCACGAAAGAAGATGAAGTAAATATTCCAGAATTCGAAACCAGAACAGATGTTAGCATGAGTGACATAAAAATAGATATCATAGGTGTTGTGAAACAACTCAAATCACTTAAGAAAGGCAAGTCTTCCAGTCCAGATGGTATACCAATCAGGTTCATCTCAGAGTATGGAGACGCAATAGCGCCTTTCTTAGCAATCATATACACTCCTGGAAATGGAAAAAAGAACACATTGACACCGGTGTGTCAGACCCACCATACTTGCTCCGGACACTGCGAGAGGGCTGTACAAACAATGATCACACGCGCGGCACAGCGGACAAACCAGGAACCGCGGTGTTGGCCGTCAAATGGCGCTGGCTGTGCAGCATTTGTGCACCGCCGCCGTCAGTGTCAGCCAGTTTGCCGTGGCATACGGAGCTCCATCGCAGTCTTTAACACTGGTAGCATGCCGCGACAGCGTGGACGTGATCCGTATGTGCAGTTGACGGACTTTGAGCGAGGGCGTATAGTGGGCATGCGGGAGGCCGGGTGGACGTACCGACGAATTGCTCAACACGTGGGGCGTGAGGTCTCCACAGTACATCGATGTTGTCACCAGTGGTCGGCGGCAGGTGCACGTGCCCGTCGACCTGGGACCGGACCGCAGCGATGCACGGATGCACGCCAAGACTGTAGGATCCTACGCAGTGCCGTAGGGGACCGCACCGCCACTTCCCAGCAAATTAGGGACACTGTTGCTCCTGGGGTATCGGCGAGGACCATCCGCAACAGTCTCCATGAAGCTGGGCTACGGTCCCGCACACCGTTAGGCCGTCTTTCACTGACGCCCCAACATCGTGCAGCCCGCCTCCAGTGGTGTCGCGACAGGCGTGAATGGAGGGACGAATGGAGACGTGTCGTCTTCAGCGATGAGAGTCGCTTCTGCCTTGGTGCCAATGATGGTCGTATGCGTGTTTGGTGCCGTGCAGGTGAGCGCCACAATCAGGACTGCTTACGACCGAGGCACATAGGACCAACACCCGGCATCATGGTGTGGGGAGCGATCTCCTACACTGGCTGTACACCTCTGATGATCGTCGAGGGGACACTGAATAGTGCACGGTACATCCAAACCATCATCGAACCCATCGTTCTACCATTCCTAGACTGGCAAGGGAACTTGCTGTTCCAACAGGACAATGCACGTCCGCATGTACCCCGTGCCACCCAACGTGGTCTAGAAGGTGTAAATGAACTACCCTGGCCAGCAAGATCTCCGGATCTGTCCCCCATTGAGCATGTTTGGGACTGGATGAAGCGTCGTCTCACGCGGTCTGCACGTCCAGCACGAACGCTGGTCCAACTGAGGGGCCATGTGGATATGGCATGGCAAGCCGTTCCACAGGACTACATCCAGCATCTCTACGATCGTCTCCATGGGAGAATAGCAGCCTGCATTGCTGCGAAAGGTGGATATACACTGTACTAGTGCTGACATTGTGCATGCTCTGTTGCCTGTGTCTATGTGCCTGTGGTTCTGTCAGTGTGATCATGTGATGTATCTGACCCCAGGAATGTGTCAATAAAGTTTCCCCTTCCTGGGACAATGAATTCACGGTGTTCTTATTTCAATTTCCAGGAGTGTACAACTGCTCATTTGATGAAAGGTCTGTTCCTAAAGACTGGAAAGTAGCATAGGTCACACTAATATTCAAGAAGGGAAACAGGAGTAACCCACTGAATTACAGAACCATATCACTGACCTCAATTTGCAGTAGGTTTTTGGAACATATACTGTACTTGAACATTATGAATCACCTTGAAGAAAATGACTTATTGATACATAACCACAACGGATTCAGAAAATATCTTTCTTGTGCAACACAGCTAGCTCTTTATTCTCATGAAGTAATGAGTGCTGTTGACATGGGATCTCAGATCGATTCCATATTCCTAGATTTTCAGAAGGCTTTTCATACCATTCCTCACAAGTGACTTTTAATCAAATTGCATGTGTATAGAGTATCATCTCAGTTGTGTGACTGGATTCATGATTTCCTCTCAGAGAGGTCACAGTTCATAGTGATAGACTGTAAATCATCGAGCTGAACATAAGTGATATCTGGCGTTCCGCAAGGTAGTGTCATAGGCCCTTTGCTGTTCCTGATTTATATAAATGATCTAGATGATATTGTGAGCAGCCACCTTAGGTTGTTTGTAGATCATGTTGTAATTTACCATCTAGTAAAATCATCAGATGATCAATTCCAGTTACAAAATGATCTAGAGAGAATATCTGTATGGTGCAAAAAGTGGCAATTGGCACTAAACAAAGAAAAGTGTGAGGTCATCCACATGGGTACTAAAAGAAATCTGATAAATTTGGGCATACGATAAATCACAGAAAACTAAGGTCTGTCAAATCGACTAAATACATAGGAATTACAATTATGAGCAACTTAAATTGGAAAGTCCACATAGATAATATTGTGGGGAGGGCGAAACAAATACTTTGCTTTGTTGGCAGAACACTTAGAAGATGCGACAAACCCACTAAAGAGACAGCCTGCATTACACTTGGCCATCCTCTCCTGGAATATTTCTGTGCGGCATGGGAGCCTTATCAGGCAGGATTGATGGAGGACATTGAAAAAATGCAAAGAAAGGCTGCTCGTTTTGTGTTATTGCGCAGTACGGGTGAGAGTGTTACTGATATGATATGCGAGTTGGGGTGGCCGTCACTAAAAGAAAGGCAGTTTTCTTTGTGGCGAGATCTATTTACGAAATTTCAATCACCAACTTTTTCTTCTGAATGCATAAACATTATGTTGACACCCACCTACATTGGGAGAAATGATCATCATAATAAAATAAGAGAAATCAGAGCTTGAACGGAAAGATTTAGGTGTTCCTTTTTCCCACATACCATTCAAGAGTGGAATGGTAGAGAAATGGTATGAAAATGGTTCAATGAACCCTCTGCCCGGCACTTAAGTGTGAATTACAGAGTAACCGTGTAGATGCAGATGTAAATGATGAACAGGTATAAAAGACAGGCTGTACATGTGTAAGCTGCATGCACATTATCATAGGCTTGAGGCACAGAAGTAATAGTGCACTGACAATTTTGGAGTTTTATTAGAAGTGATTGTTGTGCCATGTACCATATAAATGAAGTTATGTTAATTGAAATTATTAAAGAGTTTGGTGTATTTTGCTTGAGATAATAGATTGTAGATTGTAATATGTGGATAAAGCTTACCTTGGTTATAGGTTAATAATTATCTTAGGGGAGACCATGTGTGTAATCTACTTGAATTGTTTTGTCATGTTAGTGTAGAAATTTGGAGGATTGTTGTGTCATTCAAGTAACATCAGATGACGGTGATGGAGTTTGTTTATTCTGTTGTGTGGATATAGCATATAGGAAGCATATTAGTTGGTATTTTCTGATTGTATGGCTGTGGTCACAACTTTGGTAACAGCAGTTTTGTTTTTTGAAAGCAGAAAATGCACAGGAAAGAGAATTATTTATAAAGTTTATGAAGAGAGAAAGTAAATAGAAGGGAAGTTTGTTGTAATTAAGTATGTGCAAGTTTAGGAAGGACACACCATAACATGATATCCTTGGCATGGAGTGCTGGGAGAGGATGTAATGTACAGTGAATGGTTTTTGTGTAATGCCCATCCAGGAGGATACAGACTGCCACGGGGAAAGGGGTGGAAAGGTGCGTATGGGACCTCCTTGCACTGCAACCTTATTTCCGGAAGCTGGGTCCTCAGCAGATGTATTTGGTATAGAACACAATGGTAGTTGTCACAGATTGTTTCAAGCAGGTATGATCTAAGGGTATACAACAGTATCACAGTGGATATCAGCACAAAATCATGGTAATAGGTATCTTGTCTTCAAGTACCATCTTGATCTGGATTCTCACCTGTATTGGAAAACCATCCACCTTCCTGAAACCCCTGTTTACCAGATACCGACTTAATGAGTCACTCTGAGAATGTAGACAAAATAAAAAAATGGATAATGTGGTTTGGACTGGACGAGTGGAAAAGCAGTTGGAGTGGGAGTGTAAAGATTGCTATTTCAAAAAAGAAAAAAATGTATAATGTACTATGTTATAGTTGTTGTGGTCTCCAGTCTGCATACTAGTTTGATGTATCTCTCCATGCTGCTCTACCCTAAGAAAGCCTCTTCACCACCAAATAATTACTGCAACATATGTCCTTTTGCACTTGCTTACTGTATTCACTTATTGGTCTCCCTCTACAATTTTTACTCCCCACCCACACTTCCCTCCAATACTAAATTGTTGACTAAATTGTTGATCCCTTGATGTCTCAGAATGTGTCCTATCAACCAACCTCTTCGTTTAGTCAAATTATGCAGCAAATTTATTTTCTCCTAAATTCTGTTTAGTATCTCCCCATTGACTACTTGATCTACCCATCTCATCCTTAGCATTCTTCTGTAGCATCACATTTCAAAAGCTTCTATTCTCATCTTGTGTGAGCTGTTTGTCTACATTTCACTTCCATACAAAGCTACACTCTAGACAAATACCTTCATGAAAAGATTCGGAGTACTTAAATCTATTTTTGTTGGTAACAAACTTCTCTTCTTCAGAACTCTTTTCTTTCTATTGGCAATCTGTGTTTTACATTCTCTTTACTTTGGCCATCATCAGTTATTTTACTACCCAAGTAGAAAAACTCATTTATTACTTTTAGTGTCTCATTTTCTGATCTAATTCCCTCACCTTGTTTTCTTTATGTTCATTTTGTATCCTTTCAAGACAGTGTCTATTCCATTTAATTACTCTTCCAAGCCCTTTGCTGTTTCTGACAAAATTACAGTGTCATAAACAAACCTCAAAATTATTATTTCTTCTCCCTGGACTTTAAGTCCGTTGCCAAAATTTTGTTTGGTTTCCTTTACTGCTTGTTCACTGTACAAACTGAATAACATCAGGGTTAGGCTTCAACCCTGTCCCACTCCTCCCTCAACTACTGCTTCCCTATTGTGCCCATTGACCCTTATAATTGCCACCTGTACTAGCTGTAAATAGCCTTTTGGTCTTTGTATTTTACCCCTGCCACCTTCAGAATTTCAAAGAGTGTATTCCAGTTGAATTGTCAAAAGCTTTCACCAAATCTACAAAAGCTATAAATGTAGGTTTACTTTTCCTTAACCTACATTTCTTTGGAATCCAAACTGATCTTCCCCCAGGGTTGGTTTCTACTAGTTTTCCATTCTTCTGTAAATAATTTGCTAGTATTTCCTAACCTTAACTTGTGTTCACTAATATTTACACACATCAGCAGCTGCTTTCCTTCTCATCCTGTATGGTAATTCTCCCCCTGACCTGCGGCTCCGGGTGACTTTCCTGAAACCTACACCTTTTCCTAGACCTACCTCTCCAGTACTTCTCCTTCACCCTTCTTCCTTCCCCTTCAACCCTTCTGCCTGAAAAAGGAGCCACTGGCTCCAAAAGCTTACCAATCACAGCAGTCTTTTATGTGTGTGTTCTGCTGCCACTTGGTGAGTAGACTTTTTATCTATCCAATTAAATAATTATGCTAGATAGAATAGTTTTATTACAGCTGGCTCCCACTAAGGATATCAGTAGTTCTGAGGAAATATCATCTGCTCCGGAGGACATGCTTCAACTTCAGTAATCCATAGATTTAGAAACAGCCCACATTTTGGTGAACTGAATATTCTGAAAGAGGGGGTGGCGGTGAGAGTGTTATGCCAACACCTTCCCTAGTGGGGGGAGTGTTATGCTAACAACTTCCCTAGCAGGCTTTCTTCACTGAGGCCCAGATTCAGGGTGCTGCCCACCTCACCTCTATGCTCCAACCTGGCTCTATGGGTCATGCCTCCACTGCTCACTATCATGTCCAGTGCTGGACTGGCCATGCTACATAATCATCTGATACAACAAACAGAAGAATTATTATCACACAAGGCTGCCACATGACTGTGATTTGCTGAGTGGAGCAGCTACTGCAGCTGCCACACGCTGCTGCATGTTTTGTTTGTTAGAGCTCTGCCACCCTGTGTCATCACTCACTATCAAGATACTATCTTTGGTGACTGCCTTTGGATACACTCTTGTAATTTTTTAAAACACCTATCACTTTGTTTTTTCTTCACTATTTTGTTTTAGCTATTTATTAGGCTCAGCTTCTGAGTTAGTTTCTTTAAACATATGTTGCATCTGTGCAATATAAGTCAGTGATGAGCAAGATCTTCAGTTTTGAAGTTTGATATTATTAAAAATGTAAAATCTGTGACTCATTTCAGATTACCACATGATGTATTTGTGTGTAGTAGGCACCTACAGCAAAATAAACAAATTAAATTACACTGTAAAGGCAGAACTGAAAACAAAAAAAAAAAAAAAAAAAAAAAAAAAAAAAAAAAAAAAAAAAAAAAAAAAAAAGACAAATATGGGCTGATGGTAACATGTTCCATATATTTTTCTTCGCTGGCAATAATACAGAAAAATATACATGTAGCATACCACTTACCCAAAGTACAAAAATTTTGGCAGTGAATTCAGTTCATCAATCAAATGGCACAGTTATTTTTGAATCACAGATTTTAATCTTATTTAAAGGACAAAGTACTGATATTTTGAAATACAGCAAAAATACAGATGTAAGAATTATACCGTTCATGTAATAACAATGTTTGCTCTGTGTTCCATTCTACTGATAGACTTAAGTCATCTGGTATTCACCAGACCAAAGAAAAGCAATAGAACCATTTCAACAGAAGCTGTATTCAAAATATTTTTGAATGACTATCTTTTCTGTTGCCTGTCTTGTGGTAAATCAGTGCTATCAAACATAAGACAACTTATTTCATGTTTCTAAATGTTAAATTATTTACCTTATTGTTGAGTATACATATATGCATCAATGTGCAAGGACACTTATGTGAAATAAATGTAGGTATAGTTACATTTAGAATGATTGTAACAGACATCTGAATGAACATTTACTGGAAAGTTAATAATCTAGAATGGAATAAAGAAGCCAAGAAATTCATAAAAAATATGCTTAATGATGTTACATTTTTGTTTAATTTTTGGGTAATGGAATGTACTAGAAACAATTCAGAGTGATAAAGCTGAAGAAATACATCATTATCGATGAATGAAATCCTTAATAAATGTACAATAAATAGACATTTTTACAAACAACCTTTCGGTTTATAACATCACTGACTAAATAAACTTAAAAAGACATAAAAAACTTTTTGAGATATAAATAATTTATTTTTGAAAATTATTTGCAGTTTAACAAAGGAAAGAAAGTGTACATAGCTTTTTATTATTGACACATTCCACAAACCCAAAGGCTATTCTTCAATTTATGATGAGAGTGTGATGTGTGTGCATATGATTTTTTTATTTGTGGAAGGTAAATAATACCTCCATTTATAAAGGTTTTTAAAGATTGTGTTAAATTTTAATCCATCTCTAAGACAAAAAAGATAGATCCATTATTTTATCAGCAGAATGCAGTTTTGTTCCTAAAAGGAAACTTAGAAGCCAATTTAAGAATAACTCATGGCATTCCTGTCACTATTCACAAAATTTGTCAGAAACTGGCACATTTTTAATATTTCATCAGTCCAGATGGCTGCAGGAAATAAGTTAACTGAATGAATTTTGAGTGTATTATATGGGTGTCAATCAAGGTAAAAATATGTGGCAAATAGTGTTTCATCAGTGAATGTGAAATGTGAAGTACAGTTTTTAATCATTCCAATGAATTTTACACTGTGTGTTCATCTTCATTATCCTATAATTTGTAAAATTATTATCTAAGGCAAATGATCTTCAACATACTTGGTCGAAAGCTAGTGAATCAAAGTATCATTCATATTTATAACAGTTTCTTAGACCATGTGAAATATAATGTATTGTGAAGTAGTCATATGGCAGACAGGTCCAGTATTACATCTGGAACCACCATACCCATACAGAAAAACCTTTGGTTTGACAAGTAAAATGTCAAAAATACTATACTAAATAAAATATATGTCCACTGTTCTTCCCTTTTTCCATTCAAAAGCTAACAGAGAGCACAAAAATAACATGTACTACATCTTATGACAAAACAGTGGGTTTCAAACAGAAACCATGGAAATATCATAGAGATTAATTTTCCATTATTTCTGCAGCATTGACAAATACAACATGCAAAATGTTCATTGACACAGCTGCATAATCAGTGCTTCAGATGATGAAACAGTCTATGTTGGGCAGCTTTTCGACATACCACAGCCATAAACAGAAAAATGAATGGCAAAGTTTCCTTTCTGATCCTGTAAAATAAAATACTTTAAGTGCTTTGAGAATGACTAGCTCAAAAATGAGTGGTAAATTAAAACATAAAAAAAAAATATAGTGTCTCTTCTCAAGATTAATCCTATAGCTCCACTTCTGTTATTGTTAGTTAAATGAATGTACTCCCTCACTTCATAACTTGTAGGTAAGTTGTGCAACACCAAGTTATAATTTAATGTTTTGATAACATATCAAGTCTGGGTGTGCACGTAAGTATTGGTAACTATTTTAAGGAGTCATAGAAATGTCCAAAATAAGAAAGCATACTGACACTGGTAACATTCTCATAATATGTTTTACCTAAAAAAAGGTGTTTTCAGTTCTAGAATTTTCTAAAAATCTGTCTTGTGTGGAATAATGTTTTTGGAACTAAATTGCAAAAAGTTTTTATATTTTTGTAGTAAAAGCATGAACTGTTTATTCACTATGATTCTACATTGGCAGACACGTATTTTATGGAGGCTGTGTAATGAATGTTACAAATCTGTCTAGTTCATGCAACTTTTATTTTCTTTGGCAGAACTTAGAAATTTATTGTTTAGGATGTGTACGAAACAAGTGGAACAGTTTAGGTGGGCACAGCTGTAATAAGCAGTCATAGTGCTGGAGCATGATAATTTAGTGGCAATATTGTATCCCTGTTCCTCAGAGTCAGCACTACCAGTGCACAACATGGAATACAAAACATGTATTTTGTTTACAGCATTATAGTGTGTGGGTGATGCCAATACAACCTTATAGCCACTACCCCATGAAATGATCATCAATGAAAATGTTTGTAGATTGTATAAACAATGTTGTGGTTTTGGGACACAATAGAACACTTTTTTGGTAAATTATGATATCCCTCTTAAAAATGCAGAGCGTATTTATAGACTCTTGAATATAATCATTTAAGATACTCTTTGGTACAAGAGACAAAGTTAATAACCTACTTGCGCATTTAGAAATTTAACTAAGTACATCTATAATTGGACAATGGAATAAGATTAAATCAGTGTATGCTCATGCCTATCATCATAGTATTTATATATATGAAACAGGCAATACAGCCTAAGTCAGGTCCTCTTTTTACAATAACTACTATTCAAAGGTGAACATGACACTTTTTTTGCAGCACCTTGTTGCTCTGCATCAAGTATATGACGAAACATTAAACTTTCATTTTCATTTCTTTAGTTGTAAACACTGAAGTACTTTACAAATAGCTTTCTTGTGAACAACAAAATTTCTTTATCAAAATTGTCTGTATCAAAAAATGTTATTGAGTGATGTAGGGGGAGCAGTACTTACGATGGTACACTCACGTTGGGTTTCCTGTGACTTCCATAAATCACTTCAGGTGAATGTTAGGAGTATTTCTTCCTATCAGCCATCCCTTATGCATTTTCATTCCTTATTCCTTTGGGCTCTTGTTTCCTGCCTCTAACGACAGTGATGCATGTGGCTATTTTCTCTTACAGCTTCCCAGAAAAATCTGGATCATCATTTCTTGTAGTGTATCCTTATCCTTGTCATATTGTTCCTTTCCATCTGTGTATTTATTGTCAGCTTACATATTTGTGTAAATATGTTTTAAGTGTTTTTAAGGTCTCCTTTTTTGGTTATTATATTTTCTTATCTATTTCTATTACTTATGTAGCAATTAATTCATGACGAAGTAGTGTTGATTAACATGGTTACATGGAAACTGATGAATTACAATTGAAATCTCTGTTTCTCATTTTCCTTTCATTTTTATTGAGATTCTACAGGGGTTGTATAAAAATATGGAAACACCATGAGAAATGCATGTTTGAATGTGAATGCAGATGCTAGCCAGGCCTGCAGTTTGCATTGCTATGTTTGACCACAAACAACACTTGTACAGTGTCCTTAATACACTGCATGTGTCAGTCATGGTCAGAATAGTGTCCTGTGAAGCTATGAGGGCATTATTTTGCAGATAAGTGAATTCGAATGTGGACAAATTGTTGGTGCTCAGTTCTGAAACCAAGGTATTTGAAGTGTTTGGTGTTTCAAGAGGCACTGCATCAAAGATGTATACCACATACAGCAACAGTGGAAAAACATCATCCACTAAGTAGCAATGCAGATGAAAGTGTATGATGAAGGATTGTGACAGGCAATTGTTGAAAAGGATTGTGATGAAAAGTAGAGGATGACAGCTGCAAAAGTCACTGCAGAACTGTATTCACAGTTGCAAACCCTGTCAGCACTGAAACAACACAAAGGGAGCTCCATAAGCAGGGAATCTGCAAAGCATGGAATTTCAAAATCACACATTAGTGATGCAAATGAAATTGCGGTGCTAAAGCTACTAAACCTGTACTATAGAGCAATGTAAGAAAGACACTTCATCAGATGAGTCTTGCTTTTCAACTTCTGGCAGAGTTTGTGACCCAAGAGTGAATCATGGTGGGAGTTTGGCGATGTTTTAAAGATCCAAATTGTGGTATTCCATGGGATCCATGAGTGCTTTGCAAAGTTGCATTACTGTCAAGGTACATCCCATGGTACAGTGTTTGTTGCCCAATGATAATGCTGTGTTCCAAGACAAAAGGGCACTTGTTCACACAATTTGAATGATGCAGGGCTGATTTTATGAGCATGACAATGAAGTGTCATATCTCCCATAGTCACTACAATCACCAGATATCAATATTATTGAGCCTTTCTGTTCCACTTTGGGGAGAAGGGAGCATGATTACTACATACCTCCATTATCATTTCCTTAAGTTACCACTATTTTGCATTAAGAATGGCATATGATTGTCTTAAAAACATTACAGGACTTACATTTACCAATTATGAGAGGAAAGGAAGCTGTTTTGAATGCCTACAAAATTTAATAGTCATGGGTGACTGGAATTCGGTAGCAGGAAAAGGGAGAGAAGGAAACGTAGTAGGTGAATATGGACTGGGGCAAAGAAATGAAAGAGGAAGCCGCCTGGTAGAATTTTGCACAGAGCACAACTTAATCATAGCTAACACTTGGTTCAAGAATCATAAAAGAAGGCTGTATACATGGAAGAAGCCTGGAGATATTGACAGGTTTCAGATAGATTATATAATGGTACGACAGAGATTTAGGAACCAGGTTTTAAATTGTAAGACATTTCCAGGGGCAAATGTGGACTCTGACCACAATCTGTTGCTTATGACCTGTAGATTAAAACTGAAGAAACTGCAAAAAGGTGGGAATTTAAGGAGATGGGACCTGGATAAACTAAAAGAACCAGAGGTTGTACGGAGTTTCAAGGAGAGCATAAGGGAGCAATTGACAGGAATGGGGGAAAGAAATACAATAGAAGAAGAATGGGTAGCTTTGAGGGATGAAGTACTGAAGGCAGCAGAGGATCAAGTAGGTAAAAAGACGAGGGCTACTAGAAATCCTTGGGTAACAGAAGAGATATTGAATTTAATTGATGAACGGAGAAAATATAAAAATGCAGTAAATGAAGCAGGCAGAAAGGAATACAAACGTCTCAAAAATGAGACCGACAGGAAGTGCAAAATGGCTAAGCAGGGGTGGCTAGAGGACAAATGTAAGGATGTAGAGGATTATCTCACTAGGGGTAAGATAGATACTGCCTACAGGAAAATTAAAGAGACCTTTGGAGAAAAGAGGACCACTTGTATGAATATTAAGAGCTCAGATGGAAACCCAGTTCTAACCAAAGAAGGGAAAGCAGAAAGGTGGAAGGAGTATATAGAGGGTCTATACAAGGGCGATGTACTTGCGGACAATATTATGGAAATGAAAGAGGATGTAGATGAAGATGTAATGGGAGATATGATACTGTGTGAAGAGTTTGACAGAGCACTGAAAGACCTGAGTCGAAACGAGGCCCCCGGAGTCGACAACATTCCATTGGAACTACTGACGGCCTTGGGAGAGTCAGTCCTGACAAAACTCTACCATCTGGTGAGCAAGATGTATGAGACAGGCGAAATACCCTCAGACTTCAAGAAGAATATAATAATTCCAATCCCAAAGAAAGCAGGTGTTGACAGATGTGAAAATTACTGAACAATCAGTTTAATAAGTCACAGCTGCAAAATACTAACGCTAGTTCTTTACAGACGAATGGAAAAACTAGTAGAAGCCGACCTCGGGGAAGATCAGTTTGGATTCCGTAGAAATGTTGGAACACGTGAGGCAATACTGACCCTACAACTTATCTTAGAAGCTAGATTAAGGAAGGGCAAACCTACGTTTCTAGCATTTGTAGACTTAGAGAAAGCTTTTGACAATGTGGACTGGAATACTCTCTTTCAAATTCTGAAGGTGGCAGGGGTAAAATACAGGGAGCGAAAGGCTATTTAAAATTTGTACAGAAACCAGATGGCAGTTATAAGAGTCGAGGGACATGAAGGGGAAGCAGTGGTGGGGAAGGGAGTGAGACAGGGCTGTAGTCTATCCCCGATGTTATTCAATCTGTATATTGAGCAAGCAGTGAAGGAAACAAAAGAAAAATTCGGAGTTGGTATTAAAGTCCATGGAGAAGAAATAAAAACTTTGAGGTTCACCGATGACATTGTAATTCTGTCAGAGACAGCAAAGGACTTGGAAGAGCAGTTGAACGGAATGGATAGTGTCTTGAAAGGAGGATATAAGATGACCATCAACAAAAGCAAAATGAGGATAATGGAATGTAGTCAAATTAAGTCGGGTGATGCTGAGGAAATTAGATTAGGAAGTGAGACACTTAAAGTAGTAAAGGAGTTTTGCTATTTGGGGAGCAAAATAACTGATGATGGTCGAAGTAGAGAGGATATAAAATGTAGACTGGCAATGGCAAGAAAAGCGTTTCTGAAGAAGAGAAGTTTCTTAACATTGAGTATAGATTTAAGTGTCAGGAAGTCATTTCTGAAAGTATTTGTATGGAATGTAGCCATGTATGGAAGTGAAACATGGACGATAAATAGTTTGGACAAGAAGAGAATAGAAGCTTTCGAAATGTGGTGCTACAGAAGAATGCTGAAGATTAGATGCGTAGATCACATAACTAATGAGGAAGTATTAAATCGGATTGGGGAGAAGAGAAGTTTGTGGCACAACTTGACCAGAAGAAGGGATCGGTTGGTAGGACATGTTCTGAGGCATCAAGGGATCACCAATTTAGTATTGGAGGGCAGCATGGAGGGTAAAAATCATAGAGGGAGACCAAGAGATGACTACACTAAGCAGATTCAGAAGGATGTAGGTTGCAGTAGGTACTGGGAGATGAAGAAGCTTGCACAGGATAGAGTAGCATGGAGAGCTGCATCAAACCAGTTTCAGGACTGAAGACCACAACAACAACAACAACAGGCATGGTAATATGTCATGTTGTTGTTGTTTCCATATTCTTGTCCACCGTTGTACATTATTGTTTATTTGTTTTATATCTCATATTGTATACTTATTAAAACACTGTGACTCGCAGTCTGGCCTCAGAGTGCCTGTCTGTGGCTCAGCATCTACGCTATGTGATGAGTAGCAGTCTATCCTTTTCAGTGTACTGCAACTAATTTAATCTGTTTGCTTGTAAAATTACACTGCATTTTCACCAGTTCCTGAGCTTTTCAGGCACCCAATTACGAATCTTTGCCTTTACTGATTCTTAAGGTACATTCAGTATTAAAACACAGGAAACTTACACACCAGCCTTCTTGGAAAGAACGTTAACATACTTCTGAAAGCTTATAACAGAGTACAGGTACTTGTACTGGAAATCAGCAGT
Organism: Schistocerca gregaria; assembly: GCF_023897955.1. Taxonomy (NCBI): domain Eukaryota; kingdom Metazoa; phylum Arthropoda; class Insecta; order Orthoptera; family Acrididae; genus Schistocerca; species Schistocerca gregaria. The sequence continues at coordinate 490,515,990 of NC_064931.1, forward strand.
AACTGGGCTTCCCAGCACCAAACTAGCACATCACAATCAGCTTTGAAACGGCAAATATATTTTTACTTTCAAAATACAATGATAATAGCTTCAATATTTGAAAAAAGCAAGAGCATTAATTTATAGGTTTGAACATTTGTAGTTTTCTAAGATAAAAATTTCTTATTAATGAAAGTCTAGACTGATTACCTCATCATGCTTCCTTTTCTTTATTATGTGAATCTTGTTTTTCTTCAACCACTTTTCCATTGCTTATAGATTTCTCCTCACCAGACTGATTTTTGTTGTAGCTTGAATATGCCTTTCCATAAAAGTCATTAAATAAATAATAAAAGAATATGGCATTTGGTAGTGTCAAGAAAACTGACCATCTAGGGTAGCCACAGTCATAGAAGACCAACTGGAAGGAATGCAAGAAAGCCAGACAAAATTGGCCCTGTAAATGATAAGATGCATTCACTTTACAAAAATATTTACATACCTTGATTTTTTTAATTTAGTGTATTGACTGATGTACATCTGTTTATCTATTCATGATAAGCTACAATTTGAAATATTTTATATTTAGTTCCCATGAATAATGAAATTTTGAAGGTAAAATGTAAAGCATACACATCCTAATAAAACTGAATATAGCTTATGTTACACTGACTAAATGAAATAAATAGTAGGTAACTGTCATTGTTAATACAATAACATTTAAAAAATAAAAAATACATAGAATAAGATACTGATTTAGTGGAAAAATTATAGATCTTAAACAAAAGTACTGCTGCCAAATGCTCACTTCACATACACATTAACTGAATGTAACTGGGAACATATCAACTTATAAACCTCTGATTCAATTTGAACCAAACTTGGTAGACATATTACTTATTTTCTGGAAACAAGCACTGTGGTAGTAAGAACTACCTAGCTCTCACTGAGGTGGGGGTGACATAGGAGGATGACAGACTGAGGAGGAGATGGGCAGAGAGACAGGGGAAGAGGAGGTGGACAGATAGAGGGGGACGGAGATGGGCAGAGAGAGCATGGAAGGAGGGAATGGATAGAGAGAGGGGGAGAAGGAGATGAAAGTAAGTGAGAAGATGAGGAGGAAGTGGACATAGAGTGGAGAGGAGGAGATAAATGGAGAGAGGGGTGAACAGGAGATGGAAAGAGAGAGTGGGGAGATGAGATGGAAAGAGAGAGGTGGAGGAGGTGATGGAAGGAGAGAGGGAGAGAAGGAGATGGATAGAAATAAGGAGAGGAGGAGGTGGAAAGAGAGAAGGGTGAGGAGGTGATGGACAGAGAGAGCAGAAAGAGTAGATATACAGAGAGATGGTGAGGTGGTGATGAGCAGAGAGAAAGAGAAGAAAGAGATGGAAAGATGGAGTGAGGAGGGAAATTGACAGAGAAGGGGGGAGGAAGTAGGAGATGGACATTGAGAGGGCAGGATATGGACACACAGAGGTGGGGAGGAGACAGACAGAGAGAGGGGGAAGGAAACGGACAGAGAGATGGGAAGGTGGACAGAAAAAGGAGGAGGTGTAGATGCCAGATGGAAGATGGTGAAGGGAAGTGGACAGACAGAAAAGAAAGCTGGGCTGAGTACCCAGGTGGAAGTACTGGTAGTGTGAGACACCCCTATTTCCTTTATGTATGGGGATGGGGACCAGAAGGGATGACATGTAACAATGTTCTGAAACTACCTTTTGCTTCTTGTTTTCCGTATTGAGTTGACCACAAGTTGACCATTGAGGTGACCATGAGAAATAGACTGAATAACCAATGGAAGGATAATGCTGCACGAGTTGGGGTGTGGAATGTAAGAAACTTGATCATGGCAGGGAAGCTATAAAATATGAAAAGGGAAATGCAAAGGCTGAATCTAGACATAGTGGGGGTCAGTAAAGTGAAATGGAAAGAAGATAAGGATTCCTGATTAGATGCTTATAGGATAATATCAATGACAGCAGAAAATAATATAACAGGAGTAGGATTCATTACGAATATGAAGATATGGCAGAGAGTGTCTTAATGTGAACAGTTTCTGTGATAGGGTTGTTCTTATCAGAATAAATAGCAAACCAACACTACCAATGACAGTTCAAGCATACATGCATGTTGCAAGCTGAAGATAAAGAGACAGGGAAAGTATATGAGGATACTGAAAGGGTAGTGCAAAATGTAAAGGGAGATGAAAATCTAATAGTCATGGGGAACTGGAATGCAGTTTTAGGGAAGGATAAGAAGTTAGTTGCTGGAGAATATGGCCTGGGTACAAGGAGTGGGAGAGGAGAAAGACTAATTGAGTTCTATAATAAATTTCAGCTAGTAATAGTGAATACTTTGTTCAATCACAAGAGAAGGAGGTATACTTGGAAAAGGCTGGGTGATACAGTTAGATTAAATCATGGTCAGATAGAGATTCTGAAATAAGATACTGGATTGTAAGGTGTACCCAAGAACTGATATAGACTCAGATCACAATTTAGTAGTGATGAAGAGTAGGTTGAAGTTTAACAGGCTTGCCAGGAAGAATCAATACACAAAGGAGTGGGATACGGAAGCACTAAGGAATGAAGAGATACGCTTGAAATTCTCTAATGCTATAGATACTGCAATAAGGAATAGCTTAGTAGACATTACAGTCAAAGAGGAATGGACATCTCTGAAAAAGGTTATTACAGAAATTTGAAAGAAAAACATAGGTACAAAGAAGGTAACTACAGAGAAACCATGGGTAACAGAAGAAATACTTCAGTTAATCAGTGAAAGAAGGAAGTACAAAAATGTTCAGGGAAATTCAGGAATACAGAAATACAAGTCACTGAGGTACGAAATAAATAGGAAGTACAGGGAAGCAAAGACGAATTGGTGCATGAAAAATGTGAAGAGATCAAAAAAGTAATGATTGTCAGAAGGACTAACTCAGCATATAGGAAAGTCAAAACAACCTTCGGTGAAATTAACAGTAAGAGTGGTAACATTAAGAGTGCAATGGGAATTCCACTGTTAAATGCAGAGTAGAGAACACATAGGTGGAAAGAGTACATTGAACGCCTCTATCAGGGGGAAGGTTTGGATGATGTGATGGAAGAAGAAACAGGAGCTGATTTAGAAGAGAGGGGGGTTCCAGTATCAGAAACAGAATTTTGAAGAGCTTTGGAAGACTTAAGATCAAATAATACAGAAGGGATAGATAATATTCCATCAGAATTTCTAAAATCATTGGGGGAAGCGGCAAGAAAACAACCTTACACATTGGTGTGTAGAATGCATGAGTCTGTCGATACACCATCTGACTTTCAGAAAAATATCATCCACACAATTCCCAAGACTGCAAGAGCTGATAGGTGCAAGAATTATTGCACAACCAGCTTAACAGTGCATGCACCCATGTTGCTGACAAGAATAATACACATAATAATGGAAAAGAAAATTGAGGTTGTGATACATGACAATCAGTTTGGCTTTAGGAAATGTAAAGGCAGCTAAGGCACCGGAGAGGCAATTCTAATGTTACAGTTGATAATGGAAGCAAGACTAAAGAAAAATCAAGACTTGTTCATAGGAGTTTTTGACCTGGGAAGGGTTCGACAGTGTCAAATGGTGCAAGATGTTTGAAATTCTGAAGAAAATAGGGATAAGCTATAGGAAGAGATGGGTACTATACAATTTGTACAAGAGTCAAGAGGAAATAATAAGAGTGGAAGACCAAGAATGGAGTCTTTTTCCCAGACAGTTTAATCTATTTATCTAAGAAGTAATGATGGATATAAAAGATAGGTTCAGGAGTAGAATTAAAATTCAGGGTGAAAGGATATCAATGATACAATGAGATTGCTATCCTCAGTGAAAGGGAAGAAGAGTTAAATGATCTGCTGAATGGACTGAACAGCCTAATGAATACAGAATATGGATTGAGAGTAAATCAAAAAAAGGTGAAGTAATGAGAAGTAGCAGAAATGAGAACAGTGTAAAATTGAACATCAAGATTGATGGTCATGTAGTAGATGAAGTTAAGGAATTTATTGTTTATGGAACAAAGATCATATCACATGGGTGTATACCACATATAAACTTAACATCCTCTTTGGGGTTGCATTGTGTAAAACAGGGTGAAGTGGGACACATTCTCAGTGAATACCCCATCGAATTTACTTCAATGCTTCATGACACTTTACATATAAAATCATGCAACATGGTGGCAAAGTGTACCTGGGGTCAAATTTTTTAAAATACATTTGGTTATGGGCATTTCTGTGGGTTTGAGAATAGTCCCATGTTGGGGTATCTTGGGGTGGATTGGGAGAGAACTTTATTTGTGCTTTAATCTCCCTCTAGTGCACTATGGGGGTGAAATGGAACAGAGATTTTGACATCCCCCTACCCATTTTGAAGGTAAGTAACACATCAGAGCACAGTAAGTAGAAAATTGTTTATTATAGGCTGCTGTACATGAAGTTTTGCTAGTTTATGTTAACAACAGGAATTTTCTGAAAAGAAGACATTTGTAATGCACTTTAACATGAAAAAAATATCATACCAACTTCCACTTATCGAACTTTCATTATGTCAACATTCTTGGACAAAGTTAGGAAGAGAAATCACCCTCTCCTGATGTCTTTATACACATCAGTATCCCATATAATATATTTTTCAGAACATACTGGATGTCAGAAGTGGGAAGATATGGAATATTGTATTTTTTACCATCCTTTTTTTATTAGAAAATTTACTTCAATCATACTGTTCTTTGGTGTGCTGATTACCACACCTACATGGTTTTATCCTAGAGGTCTTCCTCTGTGGTGAATTTCCCCACAGTGAAGTCCCTGGCTTGTTCCCTCATTCTTAGTAGAAATTGACATTTTATTTCACCACTACTGTTCTCATCTGGAGGAATCCAAACTTTTTCTCATCAGTTCCCTTCAGATCCATCAGTGTTTCAACAGGTCAGACATTACTGGAAGACTGATGCTCAGAGATACTGGTGTAGCTGGCAGAAGTTGTAGCCAACACCTGAGGCCAAAAGCGGCAGGAAAAATACTCATACCTGATTGAACAGTCAGTTTTCTGCCTCTGCTTCTTGATAAACCACTAGATACAGCTGTGACAAGCTTTTCATATGCACACATAAAAAAAAAAAAAAAATTGCATCACCCTGGTTCCCAGAACTTCAGAAGACAGACGTTGACTGTGGATATTGTTTCACAGACACAGTCCCTTTAACTGTACAGACATGTCACTAAACCAGCCCAAAGATGTAAACAACCATGGATGAGCAGTGCCTATTAGACTGAGGGGGCCTGACAGCTGACCAATTCCAGTCACTCCACCACGAACGAGGTACACAGTCATGTGGTCTGTAGTTCAACCATACCTAGATGGTCAGTACCATGGTTTGATCACATCTGCAGTGTTACTTTGTGCCAGCAAGGGCTCTCAGCAAGAACAGTGTCTAGGTGTTTTGGAGTGAACCAAAGCATTGTTGTTTGGACATGGTGGAGATACAGAGAGATAGAAACCGTTGATGACATGCCTTGCTCAGGCTGCACAAAGGCTACTACTGCAATGGATGGCTACCACCTGTGGTTATGGCTCGGAGGAGCCCTGACAGCAATGCCACCTTGTTGAATAATACTTTTTTTGCAGCCTCAGGATGTTATGTTACAACTCAAATTGTGCACAATAGGCTGCATGATGCCCAACTTCACTCATGACGTCCATGGCAAGGTCCAACTTCGCAACCATGACACCTGCAGTGTGGTACAGATGGGCCCAATAACATGTTGAATAGACGGCACAGGATTGGCATCATGTTCTCTTCACTGATGAGTGACGCATATGCCTTCAACCAGACAATCGCTGGAGATGTGTTTGGAGGCAACCCGGTCAGACTGAACACCTTAGACACACGGTGCAGCGAGTGCCACAAGGTGGAGGTCCCCTGGTGGTCTGGAGCAGCATTATTTGGAGCCAACATATGCCGCTGGTGGTCATGGAAGGCACCGTAATGGCTGTATGATACGTGAATGCCATCCTCCAACTGATAGTGCAACTATATCAGCAGGATATTGGTGAGGCATTCGGCTTCATGGATGACAATTCATGCCTCCATCATCCCCATCTTGTGAATGACTTCCTTCAGGATAATGACACTGCTCAAATAGAATGGCCAGCATGTCCTCCAGACATGAACCTTATCGAACATGCCTGGGATAGATTTAAAAGGGCTGTTTATGGATGATGTGACCCACCAATCACTCTGAGGGATCTACACATAATTGCTGTTGAGGAGTGAGACAATTTGGACCAACAGTGGCTTGATGAACTTGTAGATAGCATGCCACAATGAATGCAGGAATGCATTAATGCAAGAGGATGTGCTGCTGGGTATTAGAGGAACTGGCATGTACAGCAATCTGGAGCACCACATCTGAACGTGTCACTGTATGGTGGTACAACATGCAATCTGTGGTCTTCATGAGTAATAAAGGGGCCAGAAATGATGTTTATGTTGATCTCTATTCCAATTTTCTGTACATGTTCCACAACTTTCAGAAATGTGGTGATGCAAAAGTTTTTTTGATGTGTATAGAACATCTGTCCATATCTTCTCTGACTCTGAGTGCTGAACTTTCCTTGGCCCTTTCTGAAGCACTTTATGAGGATCTAATGATATTATACCACATTCTAATTGGTGTGTTTTCAACTTTCTCCAATGCTTCCTTTGGATTTCTTGGAAACTGGAAATTGACAGGCAGTCCTTGTTCAGTTTTTTTCCAATTGATCAACTCAACCCTCCAAGCTGTCTTCATGGACCTGAATAGAGCAACATCCAGTGGCTGAGTAAGGTGTGTAGAATTCAGAGCCAGCATTATACAAGCAATATTGTGAAATTGACATGGCCTTATCACTTCCTGGGAAGCAATGACATGGAAAATTGTCCCCCACAACAGATTTTCTTCTGTCAGACCTTCTTAAGTATGGTAAACTATTTTCAAAAACCGTTATTCAAATAATGGCATGTAAATCCAACCATATTTGCTTACTGCATAGTGTGTGTCTTCAACACCATCTTCTGTCCAAGTTGTGTAGAGACTTGTGCTTCCACTCATGTGGAAAACAAATGGTGGAAGCATTTCTCCATTTCCAGATACAACAAAAATTACACAGGTTAGCAGTTTGGATGTGATCAAATACTCATTCAAGATCTCAACCTCTGCCTCTCACAATGGCTGTGGAAGACCAAGGATCATATGTGAAGTTTGTTTCATCATAATTTTATATAGTCTCTGGAATAATGTGTTTCAAATTAGCTTCTAGGTTTTTAGTAAGCAATGCGAGATTCTTCATCAGCAGTAGCCCTTGATCTCTTTACAGTTTTAGATAGATTCTTGATCTAGTCCCTCCCTGGTCTTTTGTCCTTGAACTTATTCACGTGATGTCCATGCCAATAAAGAAAAGCTTTCGTCATATCCCTAAAATCACCACTTTGTAGGGGAATCCCCATTTGTGCACAGATTAAAATTCCTGCTACTATTGATTTTTCATGTTCCTCACTAAAACTTGCTGACCTCCATGTTCCATCATCAAGTTTTCATTACCCTATTTCCCAGTGTTGTTTTTGGAATACCATATTCCTCAGCTGTTTTCCTTGAAGTTTTACCACTTCTCCTGTACTCTGAAATAGCCTTTTTCATTGTATTTTAGTCATACTTACAGAGCCCAGCACTACCAGTAACGTTTTTACACTTTCTGACCATGTCCCACTTCACCCCTTGAAAACAGCGATTATTTAAACAAATTAGCCTCATGAATAAATTAATGGCAAATACATTTCAAAGATTTGTGTACGACATAACCTCACTACCAGCTCTTGAGGTTGTTGGTTAGTTCAAGAATTAAATTAATGTTCTACATAGCTAGTGAGGTGGTTTGTGAAGATATCACATAGTTTTCCTTTTCCTATATGAAAGAAAAAATTATTCAGTGAATTAGTTACTAACAGAATTAGCTTAAAATATTGTACATCTGCTTTATTAAACCTCAATGGATGAAACTAAGAGCAGAGACTAACTTCCTTCAGAATGAGTTACTAGATGTCAGCACTAACAAAATAGCAAAGATGATGATGTCTCACTTCACCCCACTCTGCAGTATTTGTGTAATATATGTGGCATTCGTACATGGCATTTTAGGTCATAGGTAAAAGGCTTGTACATTAGAAAAAAATGCATGTATGTGTGTATGTTCCACACCCACTCATAGACCACTACACTGATTTCAATGGAACTTGGTAAACACACTGAGGTGACAAAAGTCATGAGATACCCCTTAATATAGTGTCAGACTTCCTTTTGCTCCATGTAACACAGAAAGTCAACGTGGTATGGACTCAACAAGTCGTTTGGAGGTCCCTGTAGATATATTGAGCCATGGTGACTCTATAGATTTCGATAACTGTGAATGTGTTGTTGGTGCAGGGTGTTGCACATGAACTGACCTTTTGATTAGGTACCATAAATGTCTGATGGGATTCACATCAGGTGAAGTGGGTGGGCAGATCATTCACATGAATTTTCCATAATGTTGTTCAAACCAGTCATGAACAATTGTGTTCTCATGACAGACATCTTTGAATGGGAACATGAATGGCTGCAAATGGTCTCCAAGTAGCCAGACATAACCATTTATAGTCAATGATTGGTTCAGTTAGACCTGAGGACACAGTCTATTCCACAGAAACATAGCCCACACCACTATAGGACCACCGTCAGCTTGCACAGTGCCTGTTGACATCTTGGGTCCATGGTTTCATGGGGTCTGCTCCACACTCAGACCCTACCATCAGCACTTACAAACTGAAATTGGGACTCATCTGATCATGTCATGGTTTTCCAGCCATCTAGGGTCCAACCAATATGGTCACGAGCCCAGGACAAGTGCTGCAGGCAATTTTATGCAGTTAGCTAAGGCGCTACCACCAGTTGCCAGCTGTCATAGCCTATTAATGTCAAATTTCACCACACTGTCCCAACACGGACAGCTTCTGCAACACAGTATTATGATCAATTACATTGAAGGCTTTACTAAGGTCAAGAAATATGGCAGACACATGTTGCTTATTATCTACTGCAGTTAGAATTTCATTTAAGAAGATATAAATAGCTGACTGTGTTGATCTGCCAGTTCTGAATCCATGTTGTGCTTCACTTATTATGTTTTCTTTGAAAGGCTGTCAGCCTTCTAAGAAATAGTTTTTCAAGAATTTCACCAAAGCCTGACAATACTGATACAGGTCTATAGTTTGCAGCTTCATGTTTGTCCCCTTTCTTGTACGCTGGTGTCACTTTTGCCATTTTCAGATTTTTTTGGGAATATACCACTCATGAATGATGAATTGATAATATCCGTTAATGGTTCTATGATAGATGTTACACTTGCTTTGATGACAATATCTGGTATTTCATCAGCACCTGCTGAATACTTATTGGGTAACCTGTTGTTGGAGACATGAATAGGGTTGTTGTAAGAATTTTTGTATCTGACTGGAGTGTATTGCTGTCTGGCTGTCAGTTGTGATGTTTGGTAATCAGGTGGCGTGCTACACTAGAAAAGTAGTTGCTAAATTTATTAGCCACTACTGTGAGGTTGATTATTTTATTGTTGTTTTCATGAAGTTCTATATTTTTGTGGGCTAATTATGTAGTACCTGTTTCTCTTTTTATGATACTCCAGGTTGCTTTAGTCTTATTTCTGGATTTTTTTTATTTGTTTGTCATTTTCCAATTTCTTTGCTTTTGTTATAACTTGTCTAAGTATTAGCTTATATTGTTTAAAGTAGTTGATAAATACAGGATTTGTGGTTTGCTTTGAGTATTCATATAAGTTCATTTTATTCTGGCATGATATTTTTATTCCTGTTGTGATCCAGCTATTTGGTTTGTGCACAGAATTTATAAGTGATGTTTGTTTAGGAAAGTCTATTTCAAAAAAATGTTCATATGTGGCTACAAATTTATCAAACTTGTCATCTGTGTTGTTTGAAGTGTAAACATCAGTACAGATTTCTCTTCTCAAGAGAGGACAAAAGTAATCTATGTTATCATTATTAAACTTCCTCACAATAGCTCTAGTTTTCTGGGCTTTAAACTAACAATGAAACCTGCCTAGAAACTAAGCAACTGCAACATATGGGCTGAGAATCACAAGTTATGCAAGTACAAATATAGCTTACGAAAGATAACTGACTTGTTTTCCTTTTACTCACCTGTGAGAAGGACGAGTAGTGAGTTTTTTTTATTGGGAACATACAGAGTGTGTGTGTTTTTGACTCACTGAAAGAAGCAGTAAACTAGCAGGTGTCCTACCTTCCTCTAGGACCACAGTGTACATTTAGGACAACTAGTAATAAGAACTTCAGATGTTGCAGTAATTTGTTTATGCTATTCTCTTTAAAATTCTAAATTTATCAACAATAGACAAAAGAAGTTTAATGGAATTATAACACACCATCTGCAATGTAGTGATGTACTTCTTCCACCACAGATACTTCTGGAACTGTGGTCCCATAGCTGCCATCATGTAGTAGAAGTACATAATTATGTGCACAAAAGAATTTATCACTCCAATGAACGTTCCATGGCCTCCAGGGTAGTATTTTGTGGCTCCCCATGACACCATTGGCATCACAGTGTGGTGATACATGTGCAAGAAAGTGATTTGACGGTCTTTTTTTCGTAGCACGAAGAAAACCTGGGAAGAAAACCACGACATCCTATAAATTTATTCATTTATTCTTTGCCCATGGACTCTAGCTAATAATTTTCAGCTGAGAATATAGGGTGCATCAGACAGTTTTATATATACAATAAATGTAGAGCAAAGAAAACAGGATTACCTTTTATTGGTACAGATGAGGCTATTACATATTTTCTGTTACAGTAAAACAGTTAACACTTAATATGACATTTAATATTGACTCATACCATACACCGATTTCTCTGTATGATAATCTTTTAAATGATTAAATAAATTTAATTCATTTAATTCCTTAAATGATTTTGCAATCTTGCTGAAAAACATTTTGCCTGTTTCATCAGGAACACTCATTGTCATTTTCAGATTTCTCTGTCTTGTGTAATGATTATCCTTTTCTCTTGTTGCATCATCATGTATGCCTTTATTTATGTGGGGTTTATAACTTATTCTCACAGCTATAATATTCTGTTATATCTGCAGTAAGTACACTGCAGTGTACAAAAGCTTGTCTGCAAGTTTGTCTGGATGGTACTTTGGCTTCACATCTCTTGTCCTTTTTAAGTAGTTATCTATTTCACTTCCTCATATATGAACTGAGTAGGACAGATGTGGGAATGCAAGTCCATAGTAAAATGCCCTGAGTACTTTATCATCTATAACTCTTGCCATTTTGTGCACGGAGAAGGTTTCTGTGCTTCTCTTTTTACACAGAAAATTTATGTGCTCCCTCCATGGTGAATGCTTATCTGTGATAGTTCCTAAGAATTTTGTACTGTTTACTTCTTTAACTGTCTCAGTATTTAATTTAATATCATATTATACTTTTCACTCTGTTTGGTCTGGAACACTAAAGACATTGTTTTAGATTGATTTATAAAAAAATTGTTTAGTTTTAGATATTTATTTGCAGTTTCAATATTTATGAGTGTTTCCTTTTCAAGCTCCTCCTTTGTATCAGTTGCTCATACAACTGCAGTGTCATCAGTGTACACTGTAAGTTCCTGTTGTATATATTCTGGGAAGTCATTTACATAGAGAATAAACAGTATTGGACTGAGCACAAAACTTTGTGGCACTCCATGCCTTACAGTTTATAATTGAGATCTGTAATTAATTATATTTCAATTACTATTATGATTTATTTCTGTGCACTGGTTCCTATTTGACTATGCATTAACACTTACCTCAAATCCTATGCTGACAGAGTTAACCTGGAACGATTTACACAGTTAAATGCAATCGCACAAGTCTTCTGTTGCCTGTCAAGCAAACTCAGAATATGCTCAACTAAATCTGTTGATGCAGTCATTGTTGATTTGTCTTCTCTGAAATCATGTTACCATTGTGATGGGTGTAGTATTTGAAATTTGTTTATAAAACTTACATTTCTATTCTTTATTAACATGTCATATATTTTACCAAAAGCTGAGATCAATGCGACTGATCTGTAGTTTCCAAATTTAGCTCTATCCCCTTCCTTAAAAACTGGCTTTACTTTGCTTATTTTAAGTGTATCTGGAAATGTACAGTCCTCTACTGCAGCATTCAGTGCATGTGTTAAGAGTTTCATCATACATACCCTACGTTCTTCTATGAGGTATGTTGTAACCCTATATGAGCCTGATGGATGCTTGACCTTTAGTTCCTTTATTAGTGTTGAAACGTTTGTACCAGTTTCTGGGATGAAAGCACTGCTATGGTTTATATGTGGGATTTCTGGCATTGTGCTTTCTTTGACTGTTTTATTTTACTTTTTTTTCAGTTCATCTGTTACAGTTATATAATATCTGTTAAGGATTTTCACTGCTTCTAGAGGATCTAGATAACTTTTTCCATCTTTCAGTGGGCAAATGTCCTCTGTCAGTTTTGTTACTTTTCCTTTCTCTTCATTTATGAAGGACCATAATGCTTTTACATAATTCTCTGCTTTATCTACAGCTGTCTTAATGAACAATGCCTTTGTTTCTCTGGTGGATCTGCAATACTCTCCGTTTTTTATTCTCTATAAAGTATTATACACCTCAGTGTTTGTTTGCTTGGCAAGGTCATAAAAAACTTTCAGTTTATTTCTTGCATGGAGTACATGTCTAGTCATCCAGCTTTTCGTTTTTGGTATGTGTGTACCAGCCTTTTGTTGACAAGATGTGTAAGATTATAACACTAATTAAATGAAGATAAAAACGGATTCCATTTAGCATTTGCATCATTGTCTTTGTACACTGCTTCCCATTTTTCTGTCATTACTATCTTTTTCAGTTGAATGAAGTTTTCTGTGTTTATCTACCTCATTTGCTCCTGTACTTTCTGTCCACTTCTTTATGTTAATGTCTATCATGCTGGCAAAATGGCCTGCTAGTGTGCAGTTTATTACCTGGATATTTGTTATTTTATGACCCATAGTAGTTTCACTTAAGTAAGTTACTCTGATGAGCTTATCAAAGCTCATTCTTAGGTTTGGAGTATGCTGTAAGTCCATTAGTGTCTTAGAGTTTTCTGTATTTTGGCTGGTATGTTCAAATCCCCATTGATTATTAAACCAGCATATTTTTTAAGGTTCTTGGATTGTGCCTTCTAGTTGTACAAAGAATGTTTTTTATTTCGCCATTTGGTGATCGGTACAGACCTAAAACACAGCATGACTTTCCTGTAATTCTTATTTCCACTGCAGTAGCTTTAAAGTTAATTTCTCTAGTATGTTTTGTGGTGTTTGGTATGACTTTAGTAGATTTGTAGCTAGAGAAAATGGCAACACCACCACCTTCCACAATGTTCTGCAAAAACTGGTTAATCTGCATAATTTTTCAGGTTGTGGATCTCAGTCAGATTTTCTTTTAGCCCATGTTCAGTATCTACTAGAATGTTTGGTTTATATTCCTGCTAATTACCTATAAGTCATCCAGTGTGTACTGTACATTCTGGTGAAGTATTGTAACTGTTGGTTTTAATTTTAATGAGGCCCCTTTTTGTGATGCAGTAAGCATTTCACTAGCTCCCCATGCTTCAGTTAGACTGTATTGATCTTTTTCCATGTTGGCTGCTACAACTGACTCATCTCTTTGTGCAGAATTTAAATTTTTGGCAATATATTTACTCTGGCAACTGACACGAGTATTTTTACTTGCAGATTTTCTGACGTCTTCCTTTGCTTGCTCGATGCTACAAAAAATCCTCTCTTAATGCACCAGGACTCTTAGGTCTCTGGCACCTTCCCTGACTGAATGCTTCTACTGATGCTACCAGCATTCATTGTCTCAGTGACTGCCCTTGCCTGGCTGCTACAGCTGATGATTCTTTTGTGTTTACTTTTGGGACCTGTGAGTAATCTGCTCGCTCTTCTGTACGGAGTTGCGGCCATTCGACTATGGGTTGTAGTTCAGCTTCTTGCATTCTAGAGTCTTTTCGGTAGTTTGATATAATGTCTAGGTATACTGAGACACAGAATGACCACTGTTTATTAAACGCGCAATTTTTTGACTCTTGAAAATTTTGCCGTTTCCATTTACGTGCATGCAACGTGTTGTATAATGTTCTCTGTCCGTATCATCTATTGCAAGGGAGCCCTGGCCAATTTTTCTGTGTATATTATTTGCTTTCTTTATTTCTTCATCTTTTAGGAATGCCCATAACAACTACTTGATGTTTATGTAGACCGCACAGTGTCTCATGTATGAGTGGCTTCATTTGAGTAAATTTCGGTAGGTGTCATTTGATCCTGCCATTAACAAAATGCACAGAGTTCTTGGATCATTGAAGGAGCAGTTCTTTACTACTTCGCCCAGGGGGCTCCTGGTTTTACATAACTCGTAGCTTTAACGTTTTGCTTATACATTCAAGTTTCGCCAACTTTTCTGCCATGGCTGTCTGCATATATTGTTGTCACAACTATTTTGTAGGAAATTTTTCACTTCTTTTTGATTTCACGATGTTTTGGCCAACTTTCATCTTGCTATAATTTTCTTTATATGTTACTGGTCCACACTACTATCAGTCTGTAGAAGTACTTTTTTATCTGAATTTTCATTTATCTATTTGGAATCTATCAATAGTCGGGATCTTTACAATCTGTCTTCTCTGTAGGCTTCAAGTTTACCAAGGCTCAATTCGGATGTTCCTGCCGTTTTCTCAGGTATGGTGAGGGCGAATTCTTTTAATCTTTCGACTTCTTCGTTTAGATTTTAGTTTTCCTTCTCCATCGTGTCATAATTGTCTTTTACGCTCTTTATCTCATTGAGTAGGCCTAACTATGGAAAAAGTTCGTTTTAGTCAGAGTTCAGGCTGAATTATTTTCCATAAAAATGTAGCCAGAACCATATTTGTTAGTTCGACTAGCGTCAACACAACTGCAATGGTGTCCCACTTTGCATTTTATACGTATCACACCTTTTGCGAGTTGTTGCTGCAATAGCACTTGTCAAGATTATTATTTCTGTCCCTTTTTTTGTTCGATCACAATACGATGTGGTTGCTGCACACACAATCTCTTGATTGTAATTTTTTGTTTCATTACATACAAAAAATACACTTTCTAACACACCGATTTGTTGATATTATTTATCAGTTCTTTTCACTAATTTAATTATATTCACCGGATTTTCACGTTAAGTATTTGTGGAGCAAATCAAGTCGCCAAGTACAATGTTTCACCGTTTCAACATTCCTTTCTGTGGTGTCACCGCCAGACACCACACTTGCTAGGTGGTAGCCTTTAAATCGGCCGCGGTCCGCTATTATACGTCGGACCCGCGTGTCGCCACTATCAGTGATTGGAGACCGAGCGCCGCCACACGGCAGGTCTAGATAGACTTCCTAGCAGTCGCCCCAGTTGTACAGCCGACTTTGCTAGCGATAGTTCACTGACTTCTACGCTCTCATTTGCCGAGACGATAGTTAGCATAGCCATCAGCTACGTTATTTGCTACGACCTAGCAAGGCGCCAGTATCCGTACTATTGACATTGTGAAATCATGTAATGTCAAGAGCGACGTTCGTCATTAATGGATTAAAGTTAAGTATTCCACCAGCTACGTTTATTTTTCTCAATTCTAATTCCCTTGTCATGTTCCAGACCTCACGCTAGCCTGCGTGAGCTAAAACGCGTGCATTTCGGTCTCCTTTACTATCACGGTTGGCTCTCCTGCCAACCACAACACTTTCTTCCGCTATATGTGACGCAGGGTACACTTAAGATCACATAAATACTGTATATTACACAATAGTGTAATGAGAGGTTTTTAATTCAAGAATATTGTTTAAAAGTCTTTATTATGCAAATTTTTAAGTGTCGGAACTAACTTTTTTATGAAGTATTGTAACTGTTGTTTTTAATTTTAATGAGGCCCCTTTTTGTGATGCAGTAAGCATTTCACTAGCTCCCCATGCTTCAGTTAGACTGTATTGATCTTTTTTCATGTTGGCCACTACAAGTGACTCATCTCTTTGTGCAGAATTTAAATTTTTGGCAATATATTTACTCTGGCAACTGAGACGAGTATTTTTACTTGCAGATTTTCTGACGTCTTCCTTTGCTTGCTCGATGCTATAAAAAATCCTCACTTAATGCACCAGGACTCTTAGGTCTCTGGCACCTTCCCTGACTGAATGCTTCTACTGATGCTACCAGCATTCTTTGTCTCAGTGACTGCCCTTGTCTGGCTGCTACAGCTGATGATTCTTTTGTGTTTACTTTTGGGAGTAAGTGGCTACTGTTCACATCACTGCAGGTTAGCAGGACCTCTTGGCTGGCCAGTGCTGTCCAATTTAAATGGTAAAGCTGTTGCCCCGTACCATTGTTAAGTTGATGTGCGCGTGAACAGTTGCAGTTAAGGCGTAAATAGAGACTAGGAATGAAACAATATACCTGTAAATGTAATTTAATTTTCAAAGAGAATGAAATAATGCACGACAAAACTCGGGCAATACGCTTCTTAGGAAACCAGACGGAAAACCTAACACGCTGTCGTTCTCAGCTAACATAGTACTGTAATTAAAACAAGTGTGATGAAAATTCCTAACTCAAGCACAGGGTAGTGTTTCTGAGTAAACTATGTGCGACATAACAGCTTACTGTGGGGATTTCACCTTATAGTAAAATATTGGACGAACTGGAGGTACTATGTACTGTTAGTCGTCTGGTAACCTCAGGACTCCTATATCCGAATCTGAGGATTACATTTCAGTTCTGGAACTATCATCTGCTACGTTCATACCGAGGCGATCAACAACTGAGTCAACGAAGCCACCCAAGCGCCACGTTTTCTCCCCTTCTTTTGCGACATGCTGCCAGTGACGTGTGGCAAAGCCTAGTGCATTCGTTCCAGTACGTCTGCAGGCTTAAATATCTTGTTATTTCTCGCGATTTGTCACTTAACTTGGCTCCAGATCAATTCTGTTGCCCTCATACTGCAATGATACGGAAGCAACTGCAAAAATGCAGCATTTTTATGGTGTGCTCGATGCCGTGAAAAGTAATGTCTTCCATGTTTCTACGACGCATATCACTCTGGCTCATGTGCGACCACAACTATAGTATAAAACAATGTACATAGCCCAAATTAAAGAGCATTTGATTTTCGTTTTTATTCCAAAAATTTAATTGTGTAATGTTTCTTTAACTTAAGCAGTATCTATTAACAATCTTTTACAAAATATCGATAATTGAGAGTTCATATTTGCAGTGAAAACTGGAATTCTGCGTGCTGTATGTAATGAGAAACAAGAAAACGTGCATTGTTCATAAAACGTGATGATTACGTATGTGTTAATTATCATATTTTTAATGAATTTCATATCATGTACGTATACGAACTGAACATAACAAAAGCCGGATGCAGCGAAACTGGAACCAGTGACCTACTTATTACCCACTAGCAATCTCCAACGCTACCGATCTTCTTTCTTTTTTCGAAATCTCATTTTGTTCGTTATTGGTCGTTGCATTTGTTCGAGGCGGACGTCGTCTGACACCCGTTCAAGTTCATCGTTGATACAGTTACTCACTCTTTTAATACGGACGAGAGGTAGCTTTCTGACCGAACACGCTGAGCCCGTGCCGGTGTATATCCGAAGTTCTTTATATTTAGAAAAAACAGTTCTAGAAAAACTTCAAAGCCGATTGTCTGTCTGATCTTGTGGAAAACTTATTTCTCGCCGTCTTTTAACAGTGTCCCGCACGGAAAGCAATGTCAGCCATTTTCACAGCACGTATTAACAGCGCGACAATCAGAGCACAGCCAGCGTTTACCGAGACTGCGACCTTACACGATTTTTTAAATGAAAACTACATAGCTAATGAATGGTGAAGGAAAACGTTAATGGCTGTTACTACATTAGAATACCTTAAAATTTCATTTACAGTGACAAAGTAACAAGATATCTAATACACATGTTTGATCTATTTCCAAAAGCGTAACGACACCATCGTGTGTGTGCTACGGCTGTTGACCAATCATATCGCTTTTATTCTTACGGTGAGCAAAGTATAGTGAAAAGTTGTCGTCTGCTTTCACTTCCCAAGTTGAAAGCGGTGTTAGGAATGTTTGTATTGACCACAAGAAGCATATACCGTCGTATCTGTCCGTTGGTGGCATAGGGACATTCATATCTCATATCGTACAGTGGACAGCCCCCCCCCCCCCCCCCCCCCTCCCACCAGGTGTTCTTGTTTCAGGTCGACTGAGCACTTGCAATCAACTACAGGAAGTGTAGGCCGGCGCAATATTCCGGCGAAGCGAGCCAACCGCTGCCGCAACAGATAAACAGCCAGGCTGCCACGCTCTCGCGCAATGTTTTGGCTGACACTGCCGGCACAACTGCTGACGCGAAACCCACTGCTGTCGTTCAGCAACCCGAGGCGCACTGCCCCTTACCGAGGACCACACTCGTGAATCGGAGGGAGCTATAATGACAGAGCAGACGTGGAAGGCATGGTTGACATCTCATGCCCTACTGTAGACACCCTCTATGCCAAAAAGGTTACATCTGCCACTCATCCAGGAGTCGATATTCCCGTCGAAACAAGCAGTGTAATTCCGGCTGGAAAGTAATGACGGTGCCGTCTTTACCTCTGTGATCTCTACCCAGTGGTCCGACGACGAAATGGAACCCAAACAGCGACGTAACGAGGTCTACAGTAGCAAAGGGAAGGGAGACATCTTACATCTGTCATCCGAAAAAAAAACCGTTGTCGCGTATCCCGGGGCGCAGAAGACAGCTGAACAACTAAAGCCTATTTTACTGAAAAACGGTCGCGTCCATTAGGGGTGTTGCACCCGCGTCCGAATCTACAGCTGGTGCCACTGCTGGCTCTGCAACCATGGAAAGAAAGTCCACCCGCAAATATCAGATGCGACATCATTCCTTTCACTAATGTACAGCGTCTTCTTAATGGTCGAGGCATCTCATGTACCGTCAACGGAAGACAGAGATTAAACCTCTATGCCCGCATCGCATTTACCTCTCTGTCCCACTGTGCAGCAAGCAGGCTGGATAGCATATATCTCTCCCACTGTGCAACCGCATGACACAAGCGATGACACAGCGCCAGTCAGTTTTCTGACCACTGTGCCTATTTCTGTTTCGTCAGTCTTCAACGACAACGGGCCTCTTGTGGTTTCGGCTATTGGAAGCTGAGTACTAGCCCCCTGCAGGACCTCGAGCTCAAAAATGAGATAAGACTCATTTGTGATCAATTTTTTCTATAAAGACACATCGATCCCTACGCTCTGACATGGTGGATTCGCTAAGCAAAGCCTATGCTTCGGTCAATAGCGAAACAGTACGCTCGACGGAAACGATTATGGCAAGAATCGAGGATAGAGTTTTACTGTCTATGTATCAGGGACCTTTACAAGGAACTAATCTCATAGATGTAGCAAAACTCAAGTATTTTAAAGTAAAAATCACTAACATACGGCGAATGCAGTTTTCTGGGGTCTTTGCTCACTGCCGACCAAAAGATGTAGCCGCCGGAGACTGGGTTCCATATTTTGTCTCGCACGTCAACGGAAAGCTAATTACTCAAATTGTGAATGACTCTGGCGAGCGAGTAGATACCCAGCGGGGGATTGCGGACTATGTCTACACATATTATAGTACCCTATATGAGAGACAAAATATCGATCATCAGGCCTGTCATGTAGTGATAAACGCCATCCAAGAATAGTTCCGATATGCGGATAGCGTCACACTGGAAGCCCCATTCACGATCAAATTGAGGAAGCAGTCTTCCACGCTGCCAAGCAAAAGTCGCCAGGGCCTGATGGCCACGTAGCAGAATTCTACAAATGCTGTTGGGACTTGCTCAAAGAGTCTCTTCAAGCTGTTGTTAACGGCGTGTTACGAGCCATAACAGTACCTGACACTCTGAAAGAAGCGATAGTACGAGGGTTGCCCAAAATGTAATGCACCACATTTTTATCCCCCTGCCGAAAGCAATGCTACGAATGCGAAACGTTACGTATGTGTTACTTGACGTCTCCTGAGCGAGCGCGCTAAGTTTCAGTCACTTCCGACAGATAGCGTAGCTGCAGGACGGTTTCAAAATGGCGTTTGTAGGGATGCACGTGACAAGCAACGTGCCGTCATTGAATTTCTCACCGAAGAGAGAGAAACTGTGGGGAATATTCACAAAAGTTTGTGCCAAGTCTGTGGAGCATCTGCTGTCGATAGAACTACAGTTAGTTGCTGCGCACATAGGGTGAGGTCATCGGAAGGCGGCTCGGCGGAGCTTCATGATTTGCAGCGGTCATGGAGACCATCCACGGCTGTCACACCTGACACATCTGACCTAGCCCCCTCGCACTTCCACTTGTTTGGGCCATTAAAGGATGCCATTCGTGGAAGACATTTTGAGGACGATGAGGAGGTGATTCACACAGTGGAGCACTGGCTCCGCCACAAGGACAAGGATTGGTACTGACAGGGCGTAAACGCCCTTGTTTTGCGTCAGAGGAAGGCCATAGAACGGGAGGAGATTACGTGGAAAATTGGGTGTGTATATAAAACACCAGTCTTTCGTGTGTGTAATTTCCATTATGTTCAATAAGGAATTGTCGAAGAGAAACTGCGGTGCATTATATTTCTGCATAACCCTCGTAGTTCTTCTCCCGAAATCTGGTCGGAAAGCTTGCGGCCAGTCACATTACTTAATGCAGATTTCAAAATCATTACACACGCGACCAAGATTCGCATGGAATCACTCTGGGAGCAAACTTAAGACAGCTACTAACATTGTGCCATCCCCCGTAGAAGCATTCTTACTGCAGCATATGGATTACGGGACGTGATATGTTCCGCTGCAGCAGCTAGAACTAATGGAGCAGTTATATTTTTAGACTTTTCGAAAGCATTTGATCCTGTGAGTCAAGAGTGTTTAATTGAAACACTAAAGACGATGGGATATGGCAATCGTATTACAATAGTCCTCCACAGTATGTCGTTAAATGCTTCCTCTCGGATTTTAATCAATGGTCACCTCACAAAATCTCTCTGCATTGGTCGATCTGTCCGCCAAGGATGCCCACTGTCGATGCTCTGTATGTCATAGGCACTGAATCCCTACTACGTCTCATTGCAAACAGAATACACAGACGACGTATCTGTTGAGTCTTCCCAACAAACTATGGCCTCCCTGGAAGGCGTATTGAACATCTACATGAAGGTCTGGCGCTCAGATCAACAGCAGGAAGACGACCATATTTCCCCTCAGTGTCGGCTTTGACGAAATTCCTGAGCCGCGTGGTTTGAGGCGCCATGTAACGGACTGCGCTGCCCTTACCGCCGGGGGTTCGAGTCCTCCCTCGGGCAAGGGTGTGTGTTTTGTTCTTAGCATAAGTTACACTACTGGCCATTAAAATTGCTACACCACGAAGATGACGTGCTACAGACGCGAAATTTAACCGACAGGAAGAAGATGCTGTGACATGATTAGCTTTTCAGAGCATCCACACAAGGTTAGCGCCTGTGGCGACACCTACAATGTGCTGACATGAGGAAAGTTTCCAACCGATTTCT
Source organism: Schistocerca gregaria (assembly GCF_023897955.1). Lineage (NCBI taxonomy): Eukaryota > Metazoa > Arthropoda > Insecta > Orthoptera > Acrididae > Schistocerca > Schistocerca gregaria. The sequence continues at coordinate 490,537,755 of NC_064931.1, forward strand.
CATAAACAAACAGCCTGGTGAAACGTTGTTGTGATGCCTCGTGTAAGGAGGAGAAATGCGTAACATCATGTTTACGACTTTGATAAAGGTCGGATTGTAGCCTATCGCGATTCCGGTTGATCGTATCGCGACATTACTGCTCGCGTTGGTCGAGATCCAATGACTGTTAGCAGAATATGGAATCGGTGGGTTCAGGAGGGTAATACGGAACGCCGTGCTGGATCCCAACGGCCTCGTATCACTAGCACTCGAGATGACAGGCATCTTATCCTCATGGCTGTAACGGATCCTGAGTCAACAGATTGGGATGTTTGCAAGACAACAACCATGTGCACGAACAGTTCGACGACGTTTGCAGCAGCATGGACTATCAGCTCGGAGACCATGGCTGCGGTTACCCCTGAAGCTGCATCACAGACAGGAGCGCCTGCGATGGTGTATTCAACGACGAACCTGGGTGCACGAATGGCATAACGTCATTTTCTTAGGATGAATCCAGGTTCTGTTTACAGCATCATGGTGGTCGCATCCGTGTTTGGCAACATCGTGGTGAACGCACATTGGAAGCGTGTATTCGTCATCGCCATCACCCGGCGTGATGGTATGGGGTGCCATTGGTTACACGTCTCGGTCGCCTCTTGTTCGCATTGACGGCACTTTGAACAGTGGACGTTGCATTTCAGATGTGTTACGACCCGTGGTTCTACCCTCCTTTCGATCCCTGCGAAACCCTACATTTCAGCAGGATAATGCACGACGGCATGTTGCAGGTCCTGTACGGGCCTTTCTGGATACAGAAAATGTTCGACTGCTGCCATGGCCAGCACATTCTCCAGATCTCACGCCTACTGAAAACGTCTGGTCAGTGGTGGCCGAGCAACTGACTCGTCACAATACGCTAGTTACTGCTCTTGATGAACTGTGGTATCGTGTTGAAGTTGCATGGGCAGCTGTACCTGTACACGCCATCCAAGCTCTGTTTGACGCAATGCCCAGGCGTATCAAGGCCGTTATTATGGCCAGAGGTGGTTTTTCTGGGTACTGATTAATCAGGATCTATGCACCCAAATTGCGTGAAAATGTAATCACATTTCATTTCTAATATATATATATATTTGTCCAATGAATACCCGTTTATCATCTGCATTTCTTCTTGGTGTAGCAATTTTAATGACCAGTAGTGTAGTTTAAGGAGTGTGTAAGTCTTGTGACCGATGACTACAGCAGTTTTGCCCACGTTTACACACGTTTGAACATTTGAAATTCCTGAAGTAACGTGGGCCGAGCAACAGACCTTGCGCCGTTCTCTGGGCATCTACTAGGAGGCCACACCTGGCTGCATGATAACTAAGAACTGGGCCGACCTCCTGAACCGCATCAAAGCCACGCTGACTTCGAACTCAGATAGACACCCGAACCTCCTGCATAAGACGAAACAAATCATGTATCCGTCGCAAGCGAAATGTACTACATGGCCGAAGTACTGCTAGTCTGTGAGTCTTTGGCAGCGAGAATTCAGCCGGCATTCAGCTGGTTTTTACTGCTTGGCAAATCTATAAAGTACAGTTCGTGGCACTCATCCTGCCTCCCTCACGGGGCCGCTTTGGGTTCATCAGCGTCCGATAAAAATGTGCCACTTTCCTGATCACCCGAATGGGAAAAGAAATGCATCGTCAGGGCGCATGCTTTCTTTGCAACGAGCCTAGCGCCATCGATACAGCTCCTGTTGATTCCTCCGGAATACCAACATATTCAGAAATATTTTCTTGAGTTTAGTTAATGTGCGCCAGTATCCCAAACACCTCACAGTTCCTTAACAAGACAAAATACAGATCATGACAAGGACCGCACGTGGGAACGCCATTGAAGAAACGGATCCATTGGCGGGACTGGACCGTACTGTGGAGAAATATTCACCAGCCATTCCTGCCTGCACGGATTCGCTCACGGTGGTATCTGTCAGTCACAAAATCCCCAAAACCGACAAACTGCACCGAATCCACCTCAGTGCAACAGACACCTGCCACAAATCCGGAAACATTGACCCAATCGCGCATAAATTTGTTTGCTGAGCAGCACAGGACAAACGGAGCTTTCTCAGCCAACGACAAGCCGTTATTGAAACGACGAACACACGCTATCTGAACGCTCGTGAACTGATGCGGACTGACCGCAATCAATACCCAATTACTAAACAAAATGCGGCACTATGGATGATCGGACATAAAGCCCAGATGCTACGTTCTCCGAAGATTTGTACTACACTGCAGGAGAATATTTTTAGATTCCGCAGGATGGCAGCCTTCGGAAAACATCTGGCAACATGCTGCATACCATGATCAGACGATTCCCACAAGTGCTCTTCATTACTCCAGTTAATAGGTAATCGACACAATGTGACAGCCTACTCTAGAGAAGAGTCCCTTACAACGCTGTAGCTGTTTCATGTAAGTGATAGACGTGTACAGGTGTGTGAATAGCATAGATTGACCTTCAATGGTTTATGAACCTACAGCAACAGAAGACTGTCTTTTTTAATTAGAAGAAAAATTTCTTTTAATGCAGATGCAGTTACTTTTCTCAATAACGTCCAGAACAAAGGATTTTTTCAGGTGAGAAGAAATACATTTTATTCAATCAAGATTAATACGTGCTTAAATTTAGTTCGCCGTTTATCTTTATTGCTTAATGAAGTCGGAAGAGCGACGAAAAAATTACCTAAGAGATGAAAAACGCAACAAAACGTGACAGTGGTTAGCGTCGTAGCCTCTCACTTTTGCACTCTGTATTCGAAATCCGATATTATTTTATTTTATTTTTTTCATGTACCTAACCATGTCTACAGAAGACTACTATACGAATGTTTCTTATCAAGCTAGGGGATACAAGGGCGTTTTATTAATTGTATAATGAAAACTTGGGTTGACTATAAGAGTCATCCATTTAGTTTATATTATATGTTTGTGCATGGTACTTTCAGGGTTACAATCATCTTAAAAGCTGAAATTCTTATAATTCATTCTTATATTAATTCTTACATTTTATTCTTAAGGGAGATTCAGTGTATTCTCTTGGATGATATATATCTTAGAAACATTCGAAACATAGAAATTTCGAACACCACGAGAATCGCGCAAAGGCAGGTTTGCCATAGCGACATTTTGTTGAATTAATCTCACTTGAGAAATAAACGTCGTTAACATTGCTGAAGATTTCACGGAATAACAATAATTTTGCGACATATTTGCTAAAAGGCATACACAGTACATCGATAATTTTGACCGCTGTTTTCTCAGAAACTGTGGTGTACCTACGGATAAGACGAGACTAGTGTTCGCTTATTATGAGTTCTTCTCTTCAATTGAGTGAAGTTTCTTGGAGATCGGGTTATGGCACTTGACGCGTTCTTCTCGTAGGTCATGTCATAATGTGCTCGAGTATGTCTGTTGTCGTAATACATTAAAAATTTTTCTGAATCATGCGATGTTTAAAACCTTAGAAGTAGCTGAGTATAATGTGAGTCAATGTTTTCTTCAGATCAAAACTCTTCATATGCACAAATCACTTTTACGTGAAGTAATTTGTGTGGTCTATGCGAGTGACACTTACTGTATCAAGGAGTTCTGTCAGTTTTGCCAGGAAATAAATGTAAACACCACGTGCAACCTGTAACAGAGAAAACAAGTACTAATTATGTGCACAAAATATACGTAATAATAGAGATGATAGTAAAGAAGACTGTCAACTTACACATCTGATATGTTAGAATTTTGTTGATTTTGAGGATTCATTATTTTTGTGTATATATCAATGCTATAGCTGCAGAAGCTGAACAGTACTGAAGATTTTGGATACACGTAAGTATAGAGCTCTTTAACAATATTTATTGGCATTTCAAAAGTAAAATAAAAAGAAAAATACGCAGGTGCGGGGAGGGTAGGGAGGTAACTACACTTCAGCCAAGTTTTTTATTAGGATAAAAATTTCATATCATAAAATATAAAATTTTTGAATGGAAACTCTCCTTTAAATTTTAAAACAAATCAGTTATGAATAGATGATTTAAATGTGAATTCATTCATTTCCTTTTGTTCCTCATCCACACAGTAGGGTAATAACCAAGCTTGTAGCCGGCCGCGGTGGTCTAGCGGTTCTAGGCGCTTCAGTCCGGAGCCGCGCGACTGTTACGGTCGCAGGTTCGAATCCTGCCTCGGGCATGGATGTGTGTTATGTCCTTAGGTTAGTTAGGTTTAAGTAGTTCTAAGTTCTAGGGGACTTATGACAGCAGTTGAGTTCCATAGTGCTCAGAGCCATTTGAACCAAGCTTGTAAGAAAGATGAATACGCAACTGTTTGTCTGCTGCTTGATTATCATGCACGTGTAAAAAATTTCTAGAAGTATAAGGAGTTACGAAAAAAGGCTGCAGGGTTGCAACTGCAGTGAGCAGTTTGGGATGAAGGCGCGAATAATGTCAAGTAGCGAATCAAGCAGGCAACCATGCCGTGGAGAGGCACTCGGGCATCCTACAGCCAGTTGAGCGAGTATGAAAAGTTTCAAATTGTAGCCTTCCGAGTAGTGGGAAGGTCCTTTGGAAGAACTGCTGCACAATTAGGACGCGCTGCGTCAGTTGTGCAAAGATGCTGGTGTCAGTGGTCACGCGGACATTCTTACACTCGTAGACGAGGTTATGTACGTCCACGTAACACAGACGCCCGCCAGGATTGTCGTGTTGTAAGGGGAGCGTGGCAGATCGTACAGCTACCACAGAACAGTTTAAAATACTTGTGAGCACAGACGTGTCAACGCGAACTGTTGCAAACCGCTTATTAGCAGTGGGATTGCGGGCACCCACACTTCTAGTCCGTCTTCCACTCACGTGACAGGTTCCATGCGCACAGGTCGACTGGCTCCGTCAGAGGATCACTTGGGACATGGAATGCCGCGCCGGTCTTCAGCGATAAAAGCCGAGTCTGCCTGCAAGCAAATGGTGGTCGTTTGAGCATATGACGTATATATCGTGAGCGCTGTCTTGTTGAGTGCATTCATCCAAGACACACTAGCCGCTCTCCAGGCCTAATGGTCTGGGCTGCGATAAGCTACAACTCTCTCTCACTTTTGGTGTTTCTTGAGGGACGCTAACCGGCGCTCGTTACGTGCAGAAGGTTGTTAGAGCCGTTGTTTTGCAGTTATTGCAAGACGATAGGTGAGGTGTTGTTCCGACACGATAGTGTTTACCCACACACAGCTCGTCAGACTCAGCGTGCTCTGCAAGATGGGCTGTAATTTACCTGACCAGCATTATATCCTCACTTGTCTCGAATCGAGGACGTGTGGGATATAATGGGACAAGAAGTGACTCGTCAGCCAACAGCTCTTATGTAACTACGTGAATAGGTCGAACAGGCGTGGCAAAACGTATCCCAGGACAGTATTCGCCATCTGTACGATCGTCTGGATATCAGTGTCTGCACTTTCATTACCGCCTCTGGGGGCTACACAACATACTAATATGGGTGTTTCAGCATGGGTTGATACCTCGTACCACAGAACCGCTTGTGCTATTGATCTATAAATGGTATCATTTCATCTCCTCCATATGCAATTTTACAAAAATAAATTTTTAATGAATTCGAAATCTCTAAAACGGTGTACTGATTTTTTCCCGCAGTGTATATCATATAACAAGAGAGCGTTGTTATCAAAAATTTCTTGTCTGATTTACTTCATATTTTTCCTTGATACTGTAACAACAGTTCAGGTGGACACAGGCAACATATTTCTTAAATATACAAGAGTTATCAATACGTATATCAAATCTGTACTGCTATATAAACACAATTACTTTTTTAACGTTGTTACCAAAAATCTGGAAAAGTTCTTGACCGATTTACTTCAAATAAGTACACGATGCTCTAATAAACGTCCAGGAAAATAAGCTATATATATATATATATATATATATATATCTTTAATATGCATTGTGTATAAAGATAGATATAATGTATGAAGGGGAAGCGTTGTAAGAAAAATCTCGAGATACTTTAATAAATATTCGGAAGGACATAGGCTAAATATTATTTTAAACGACAATGTACAGGTTTTGTGTTAAAACAGACTGCAAGAAAGAAAATGCTGTGCTGTACTGTGAAAATGTGGAATTTTCGTTTTCTTTTTTTCAATCATTTTTAATTACAATAGCAATGCATTTAAACCATTAGATAAATTGTTTCGCCTATGCATATTCTTTTTCCTCGTGTACAATTCTAAACACAGCTCTGTACTGTTTCGTTTTCTTCGTCTCAGTCGGTTTCCATAGAACACAGATAAGTTGTAGCATTTATGGCTTATCGTTTTACAATTAGAATACTACCACGAACACGAGCGTCATCAGCACTAGATTACTTGGGGTGAACCGGGGGGGGGGGTCTCAATAGATAAAATAGATAAGGTCTTGAAACTTCCTGGCAGATTAAAACGGTGTCCCCGACCGAGACTCGAACTCGGGACCTTTGCCTTTCGCGGGCAAGTGCTCTACCATCTGAGCTACCGAAGCACGACTCACGCCCGGTACTCACAGCTTTACTTCTGCCAGTATCGGTCTCCTACCTTCCAAACTTTACAGAAGCTCTCCTGCGAAACTTGCAGAACTAGCACTCCTGAAAGAAAGGATATTGCGGAGACATGGCTTAGCCAGAGCCTGGGGGATGTTTCCAGAATGAGATTTTCACTCTGCAGCGGAGTGAAAATCTCATTCTGGAAACATCCCCCAGGCTGTGGCTAAGCCATGTCTCCGCAATATCCTTCCTTTCAGGAGTGCTAGTTCTGCAAGTTCCGCAGGAGAGCTTCTGTAAAGTTTGGAAGGTAGGAGACGGATACTGGCAGAAGTAAAGCTGTGAGTACCGGGCGCGAGTCGTGCTTCGGGAGCTCTCATGGTAGAGCACTTGCCCGCGAAAGGCATAGGTCCCGAGTTCGAGTCTCGGCCGGGCACACAGTTTTAATCTGCCAGGAAGTTTCATATCAGCGCACACTCCGCTGCAGAGTGAAAATCTCATTCTGGAGATAAGGTCTTGGTCACAAGGCGATCCAAACGGGAGATCTCTTTGAAAAAAGGGGAAAAAATTAGGACTCGAAACCACTTTCTGGAGCTTTCTGAATGTCTCAGACAATATATTTCGATAACAAAACTCCTAAAGCATGCCAATTGAAGCCTGGATTAAAACGTATTTTGCGGTTACCAAGTATAAAAAAGTTGTCTAATATTAACATTTAAATTTATCGTCAGTGTGTGTATAATCACTATGTATTAAGTCTTAAACAGCTCCGGAAATTATTTCAAATTGAATAATTTTTCAAATTAATTTATGCTTGATTTTTATTGTAAATGTAAATAAATAGCCAATTACACACACGATTTTGTTTAGTTAATTTTTCAAACATTAAAAATACATTGAAAAATACAAACAGAAAACTGGGAATAAAAATGTAAGTAGTTAAAAAGTCAGAAGCCATAATTGAGTACGGTGTCAGGACCATAAGGTAAAATAATCTTGCGAAGTTCATCTTATAATGATCTACTACATTTCTCCTCTTGTCAAAATTGAATGTAAATATTCTAGCAACATTTCTTAAATGAATTTGATCTACCACCAACTTATGCACACTTCAAACTGCTACGTGATTGATCCTCTGCTTTGTCATTATTGAACGCAAACAGTGGTCGTGAAGCAGTAAAACTCTGAGTGATTGTCACATGGCGTTTGATTGCTAGCCATCTGCCTCCTGGCCACCCCTCCTACAAACGCAAAGCAAAACCAATCTGATTCGTGCTTACCTCTCCTATATAACATGTAGTCGTATCAACAGAAATCATTACAACTTTGAATACTGTAATTTTAATGAATAAAATGAGCGGATTTTATACACTGGCAAGTTAGTAAATCCTGAAAACCATTAATTATTACTGCACAACAGCTTTTAGTATGTGTGACTAGTTTAGCTTGGATGTATCCGTTGAGCATGGAAATTCCGAACACCATCAGCAGCGCGTGAATACAGCTTTGCCTCAGCTACATTTTGTCTAATGAATCTCACTCGAGAAATATACTTCGTTAACATTGCTGAACATTTCAAGCGTTGGTAATAGTATCGCGGCAAACCGCACATAACGGCTCACTTTACCGAACAATGAGCTCGCAATTGATTACGAATCCAGTGGGAGCCGGAGAATGGATGTGAGGATAGTGGTAGCGTTAAAGGCATGAAAGTGGATATAGCATACAGTAGGTAGTTCAGGGACATACGAAATGGTACCATGATTAACTTACGCAGAATGTATTACAATTGATTATTAAATTAGCGCTGGTAATGGACTTACACTAGCTGATCAGAAGTATCCGGACACTCGTACGTAACGCGGAACCCGCCAATATAAAAGGAGGCAGGGAGTACTGTGTTGTCAATAGAGAAGCTGTAACAGGATAGGTCAGGAGAGCTCAGTGACTCAGAACGTGGACTAGTTACTGGACGTCAAAAATTGTTCAAATGGCTCTGAGCACTATGGGACTTAACATCTTAGGTCATCAGTCCCCTACAACTTAGAACTACTTAAACCTAACTAACCTAAGGACATCACACACATCTACGCCCGAGGCAGGATTCGAACCTGCGACCGTAGCGGTCGGTTCCAGACTGAAGCGCCTAGAACCGCTCGGCCACTCCGGCCGGCACTGGACGTCACCTGAGTAATAAATGCGTCATGGACAATTCAACCCTTCCAAAGCACCCCAGACTCCGATGATACAGTTGCGGAACAGTTCAGAGAAAGTTTGAGTCTCGTAACAAATACCCCACTCATACGGTTATAGTTGGTGGGGACTTCAAACTACCCTCGGTATGTTGGCAAAAATACTTGTTCAAAACCGGTGGTAGGCAGAAAACGTCTTCCGAGATTGTCCTAAATGCTTTCTCCGAAAATTATTTCGAGCAGTTAGTCCACGAACCCACGCGAATTGTAAATGGTTGCGAAAACACACTTGACCTCTTAGCCACAAACAATCCAGAGCTGATAGAGAGCATCATGACTGATACAGGGATTAGTGATCACAAGGTCATTGCAGCTAGGCTCAATACCATTTCTTCCAAATCCATCAGAAACAAACGCAAAATAACTTTATTTAAAAAAGCGGATAAAGTGCCACTAGAAGCCTTCCTAAAAGACAATTTCCATTCCTTCCGAACTGACGATGCGAATGTAGACGAGATGTGGCTCAAATTCAAAGATATAGTAGCAACAGCAATTGAGATATTCATACCTCATAAATTGGTAAGAGATGGAACGGATCCCCCGTGGTACACAAAAAAGGTCCGAACGCTGTTGCAGAGGCAACGGAAAAAGCATGCGAAGTTCAGAAGAACGCGAAATCCCGAAGATGGGCTAAAATTTACAGACGCGCGAAATTTGGCACGTACTTCGATGAGAGATGCCTTTAATAGGTTCCACAACGAAACATTGTCTCGAAATTTCGTAGAAAATCCGAAGAAATTCTGGTCGTATGCAAAGTACACAAGCGGCAAGACGCAGTCAATACCTTCGCTGCGCAGTGCCGATGGTACTGTTATCGACGACTCTGCCGCTAAAGCGGAGTTATTGAACGCAGTTTTCCGAAATTCCTTCACCAGGGAAGACGAATGGAATATTCCAGAATTTGAAACACGAACATCTGCTAGCATGAGTTTCTTAGAAGTAGATACCTTAAGGGTTGCGAAGCAACTCTAATCGCTTGATACGGGCAAGTCTTCAGGTCCAGATTGTATACCGATTAGGTTCCTTTCAGATTACGCTGATACTATAGCTTCCTACTTAGCACTCATATACAACCGCTCGCTCACCGATAGATCTGTACCTACAGATTGGAAAATTGGGCAGGTCGCACCAGTGTTTAAGAAGGGTAGTAGGAGTAATCCATTTAACTACAGACCTATATCATTGACGTCGGTTTGCAGTAGGGTTTTGGAGCATATACTTATTCAAACATTATGAATCACCTCGAAGGGAACGATCTATTGACACGTAATCAGCATGGCCTCAGAAAACATCGCTCTTGTGCAACGCAGCTAGCTCTTTATTCGCACAAAGTAATAGCCGCTATCGACAGGGGATCTCAAGTTGATTCCGTATTTCTAGATTTCCGGAAAGCTTTTGACACCGTTCCTCATAAGCGACTTCTAATCAAGCTGCGGAGCTATGGGGTATCGTCTCAGTTGTGCGACTGGATTCGTTATTTCCTGTGAGGATGGTCGCAGTTCGTAGTAATAGACGGCAAATCATCGAGTAAAACTGAAGTGATATCAGGTGTTCCCCAGGGAAGCGTCCTGGGACCTCTATTGTTCCTGATCTATATAAATGACCTGGGTGACAATCTGAGCAGTTCTCTTAGACTGTTCGCAGATGATGCTGTAATTTACCGTCTAGTAAGGTCATCCGAAGACCAGTATCAGTTGCAAAGCGATTTAGAAAAGATTGCTGTATGGTGTGTCAGGTGGCAGTTGACGCTAAATAACGAAAAGTGTGAGATGATCCACATGAGTTCCAAAAGAAATCCGTTGGAATTCGATTACTCGATAAATAGTAAAATTCTCAAGGCTGTCAATTCAACTAAGTACCTGGGTGTTAAAATTACGAACAACTTCAGTTGGAAGGACCACATAGATAATATTGTCGGGAAGGCGAGCCAAAGGTTGCGTTTCATTGGCAGGACACTTAGGAGATGCAACAAGTCCACTAAAGAGACAGCCTACACTACACTCGTTCGTCCTCTGTTAGAATATTTCTGCGCGGTGTGGGATCCTTACCAGGTGGGATTGACGGAGGACATCGAAAGGGTGCAAAAAAAGGGCAGCTCGTTTTGTATTATCACGTTATAGGGGAGAGAGTGTGGCAGATACGATACACGAGTTGGGATGGAAGTCATTACAGCATAGACGTTTTTCGTCGCGGCGAGACCTTTTTACGAAATTTCAGTCACCAACTTTCTCTTCCGAATGCGAAAATATTTTGTTGAGCCCAACCTACATAGGTAGGAATGATCATCAAAATAAAATAAGAGAAATCAGAGCTCGAACAGAAAGGTTTAGGTGTTCGTTTTTCCCGCTCGCTGTTCGGGAGTGGAATAGTAGAGAGATAGTATGATTGTGGTTCGATGAACCCTCTGCCAAGCACTTAAATGTGAGTTGGAGTAGTCATGTAGATGTAGATGAAGTCCACTGTCAGTAACGTGACAGTGAAGTGGAAGTGCGAAAGAGCAACCACAGCTAAATCAACACCAGGCAGACCTTATGTACTGATGGACAGGGACTGTCGAACACTGTGGATGGTAGTTCTAAAAAATCGCGTGAAATCAATGGATGGAATAATTCGTGAGTTCAGAACTGCGATCGTAGTGCAGCTTGCACAATGACTAGGCGTAAAAATTTAAAAAGAATGGGGTGCAACGTTCGAGCAGATCCCCATGTTCAACACATTTCTTTGTTAATGTTAAGCTGTAAACTGTGACGCCATTGGGCTGTGGATGACTGTAAACGAGTGGTTTGGAATGATGAACCATGGTATACTGCGTAGCCAACTGACGGAAGGGTTTGGGTTTGGCGAATAGCTGGAGAACGTTAGCTACCATCACGAGCAGTGCCAACAGTGAAACGCGGAGGAGGCAGTGTTATGTTACTGGGGTGTTTTCATGATTAGGGTGTGGTCCGCTTATTGCGCTTTAGAAAACACTAAATGCTGAGGGATATGAGCACATTTAACAGCTGCGTGTAGTGTGTACAGTAGAGGAACAATTCGGAGACGACGATTGTATCAGTATGACAATGCACCTGTGAGGCAATGGTTTGTGGACAGTAACGTTCATAAAATGATTAAATCTTTCCCTGAGACATTTAAGTCTCTTTTTATTGTCTACGATAATGATCGAAGCAGACGAAATGAATTAAAATTTGTACCGCTGCCGGGACTCGAACCCGGGTCTTCTTGCTTCCTAGGAAGAAATGCTAACCATTAATGGTTCGAGTCCCGGCCGCAGCACAAATTTTAATTAATTTCGTCTGCTTCGATCATTATCGTTCATAAAATGGACTGGCCTGTCATGAAACCTGGCCTGAACCCAGCTGGGATGAGCTATAACGTCGTCTTCACTCCATACCTCAGCGTCCAACATCACCACATTTTATCGTATCTTGAGGAAGAATGGTCTAAGATTCCTTCACAGACATTCAGAAACGTCACTGAAAGTGTCCACGTCTGATTTAGAGACGTCATAAAGGCGTAGGGTGGACACACCCCATATGAATGTCCACTAGTAGGTGCCAGGATGCTTTTGATCAGGCAGCGCATGTATAAAAAAAAATAGAATTGCGATTTCAACAGTGCAGAAAAAAAATAGAGCCGGCCGGTGTGGTCGTGCGGTTCTATGCGCTTCAGTCTGGAACCACGTGACCGCTACGGTCGCAGGTTCGAATCCTGCCTCGGGCATGGATGTGGGTGATGTCCTTAGGTTAGTTAGGTTTAAGTAGTTCTAAGTTCTAGGGGACTGATGACCATAGATTTCAAGTCGCATAGTGCTCAGAGCCATTTGAACCAAAAAAATAGAATTGAGGTTTCAACAGTGCAGTTGTGGAAACGTCGTATCTTTATCAGGCTAATGCACTTAATCACATCCATATTGGCTGGGGTACGTGGTCATTATCAAAAGCTAATAACTACAATAGATAAGAGTTCAGATAGTAATTGAATAGACTGATTTCTAATAACTAATGATATTGTTACGACAGTTTACTAGTAGAGAGCTTAAAGTGTGATAAATCGTCTTTGCATTTGAAGGGGAAGAACACTGCAACAATTCACCGTGAGTTGGTGGAAGTGTACACCAACAACGCGTCGTTAAATGAGACAGATGGTGCACACACGTCCAGTGTGGTCATACAAGTCTGAATGACGAAGAACGAAATTGCAGTCCGTCTCCCTGTGAATAACCGGGATTTTTAAGAGAAGTCGAGTCCCTGGTGCTTGATGAGTGGTGTGTTCCAATCGAGACAATGCTGAAAAAAAGTGAAAACGGATCATGGAGCAGTTCTCAAAGTTTTACACAACTTTTTGAATTGAACGAAGGTCGCCTACTCTTGGGTACCATGAGTACTCGGAACCATTCAGAAATCCTTCTGAGCCGTCGCGGTAGTGGAAATATATCTTTGTCAGGCTAATGCACTTAATCGCTGTGGACGAGTACTGGGTGTATCATAGTAACCCGGAGACGTATGAGCAAGGAAAGCAGTGGATTCACTACAGCAGAAAAGGATGAAGACCCGACCACCACCGGACAAAAAGTGAGGTTTTCTGGGTTGCTACGTGTGATGCTGACAGATTATGCCCATAAGGGGCAAACCACCATAGGAGGATGCTAACGAATCGTAAAGAGATCACGGGAGGCTGTCAGGAAGTTGTGTGAGAGGGGCTTATTCCGCACAGAAGACGGTCACACTTTTAGCTTCTTTGGGCTTTAGAATTTCGCTTCGTCACATCAATTCCTGACATGTCACCCAGCGACTTCGTTCTCTTTCCTCAGCAGGAGAAACTGTTTCGTGGCAGGTATTTCCAGAATGACGACGAGATAATTTGGGAGGTGGAGTCTTTCCTGAAGAGCAGAAATATAGATTTCTAGAAGTAAAAACACCGCCAAATCTTCTGCTATTGGAAAAATATTTCCAATTTAAGGGTGAATAACACCGTCACTTACTTTCATGGTCGCAAAGTGATATTTTAGAGGTGGTAATTAAAACATTAAACAGTTATTCTGGATTTTCATACATTATGGGGAACAAAGCAACGGGCTGGAATTTTTGAAAGTCTTCTACGATGATTTTTTGAAAAGTAAGATCCGATGTCTTACAAAACATAAACCATCACAGATTTTTTCAAAAAACTGGTTGTTTAATTCCTTATAAGTTTTCTAATTTTCTACATAGTTTTCTTATTTCTTTAAACATTTGTCGCAACGTTCTACAAGATTTTATATCCCTAAATCATAGTCGTATGCCACCAGTGATAACTAGTCTTTAACTGCTTCTATCACCTTGTCATTTGTTGCGAAGAGCATTCCGTCGAGAAACTCTTTTAGGTAGTCGAACAAGTGAAAATCACCTGGTCCACACAAATGTTTTTGCCCATGGCATTGACTAAATCATCTGGGATCACTGATGGTCGCCATGATCGCTGTTTATCATGGACGTTTTCCCATCTGTCCTTCAAAGCTCTTACCCATTTACGCACTTTGCTGTCACGTATCGCATTAGGGCTATACGCCTCACTTGTCTGACGGTGAATTTCCGCTGCTGCAACGTTCCTTGCTGTCAAAAACCGAATCACGGACTGTTATTTGCATATATAGAAGCCCAGATGGAAACGTAACTACTTTCATTGAAAATCTTGAGAAGGCACTTAACAGTATAAAAATAGTTAGTAAAACAACCATCATATGTGGTGACTTTTATACAGACTTCAAAAAGAACTCAAAAGGCAGATTAAACTTTGAGGCCTTATTAAACTCCTGCACTATACTTAAAACTATCAAATCCCCCACCAGAGTCACCAAATCGTCAAGCAGTGCTATAGATCAGATATTAATAAATACAGATAAATATTTATACAAAACTGGAAATATGAATACAGGTTTCAGTGATCATTAAGCACAGTTTATTGAATTCCCATTAGAGACTGCAGGAAATACTGAACAACAAATGACAAGAAAAGGTAGAAATTTTAGCAAGCACAACCTAGAACTCTACAGGCACTTACTAAAATAGAAACATGGAATGATATAGACAACTATGAGGACATATGTAAAAAGATTGACATGTTCATGGAAATATTCTCCCATTATTTCAACATTTCTTTTCCAGTTAAAAACCAAACATTGTAAACTAGAAAAAGAAATGTTACAAGGCTGACGAAAGGCATTAAAATATCATGTGCTGAAAAGAGGAGACTTTATGAAATCTCGAAAACAAAAAATGTTACAGAAGAATTTCTAGTGTATTTCAAGAATTATAAGAGAGTGTTTCACAAAGTCACAAAAGAAGCTAAAAAAAACAACAAATGATCACCATATAAAATGGCCAGCAACAAAATGAAAGCCATGTGGAAGATAGTCAGAGAACAAGTAGGAAATGAGACCTCCCAAAATGTAAATTTCCAGGTAATCCAAGATGGCAAAAAATTACAAATCCAGAAGAAGTAGCCAATTCTTTTAATACATACTTTGCAAATATTAGTGAAAAATTACTCTCTGACATAAAATCTTCAAATAAAAATCCTGCTACAGCACGATCAAATCAAAATAGAAACTGCAACTCCCTATTTCTTACTCCAACCAACCCTAAGGAAATTATACTATCAGTTAGAGAGATAAAAACAAAATTTTCAACAGGTGTGGATGAGATTCCAGATTATGTCATTAAAAATGTGGGTGACCTCATTGCAATACCATTAGCCCACGTTTTCAACAGTTCATTAACGAATGGAGTCTTTCCTTCCTGCTTAAAGACAGTGAAACTGAAACCACTGTTCAAAAAGGGTAAGAAAGAAGACATAGCCAATTATAGACCTATTGCCTTGCTATCTACATTTTCGAAAATACTAGAAATTTTTTTTCATAAGACGTTGTTAGATTTTCTAGAAAAGTGCAAAATATTATCCACAACCCAACATGGCTTCCGGAAAGGCCGATCAACAGAAACAGCAATATATGAATTTCTGGGTGAAGTTCTCGAAAAAATTGATAGTGGACAAAAAGTAACTGGCATATGCCTCGATCTGTCTAAGGCTTTCGACATCATAGAGCACACTCTATTGCTGCAGAAGCTTGAAAGAATTGGTATCAGAGGTATGCCTAACAACTGGCTTAGACCATATCTTACTGACCGCAAGAAAGTGGTAGAAATACATTTTCAGAAAGAAAATAAATCAACAAGACACTATTCTGATTATAAAGCAGTAAAAACATGGAGTACCACAGGGCTCGGTACTGGGTCCCATCCTATTTTTGATATATATATAAATGACCTAACATCAACCAACCAGTACCACTGCACTATCCAGTTTGCAGATGACACAAGCATATTAGTCATTGGGAAGACCGCAGAGATACTACAGACAAGACTGTCTGAGGGATTAACAAATGTTGTAAACTGGTTCAACCAAAACAAACTAATAATAAATAAAAGGAAAACAGTAGCATTAAATTTTCACAATGTCAATAGAAACACTGCAGAGGATATAAGAATTCAGATGTCAGACACAGATATTGCAAGTGTGCCTAATACAAAATTTCTATGGGTCTGGCTACAGGATAATCTTAGATGGAACACTCACATTGACAACATATTAAAGAAGCTAAGTACCATGTGTTATTTAATGAGACTGCTAGAAAACTGCTGTCATAAGGACTGTCTAATGGCAGTTTACTATTCTAATATACATTCTGCCCTAAAATATGGGATCACTTTCTAGGGTAACTTGCCATCCTGCCTAAAACTCTTCAGGATGCAAAAAGGAATAGTGAGAATCATGGCTGGAATACAAAGGAACAAACCATGTAGACCATTATTTAAAAGGATGGGGATTCTTCCCCTTCCATGTATTTTCCTATTTGAAAGTGCAATTTTTATAAAGAAATATACAATAACAAATCCTAGTATCCTCCTCAAAAATGAAAATGTTCATCATCATAATACAAGACAGAAAACTGACTTTCATATACTCCATACAAAAACCAGTTTGTGCCAAAAAGGAACATTACACCATGGAAAAATTATCTACAATAAATTGTCAAGAGAAATTAAAGTAAAGACTGATGTAAAAAATTTTAAAGCAGCATTAAAAGAATATCTGTTGACACATTGCTTTTATAGCGTGGAAGAGTTCCTCCAAAATCCTCGAGAGTCTAAGTGATGATTATGCAAATACTGTAACCATTAATACTGGCCTATAAATACATTCAGATGTAATTCTCAAGTTTCTAATTGGGTTCAAGTGTAAGTTGTATACCGACTTTCCCAGTATATGAAGTAAAATTCTGTGAATGTAATTCTCTAGTGTACATGTCAATTCATAGTGTAGAAGAGTTCCTCAAAAATCCTGAGAGCTTAAGTGAGGATCACACAAATACTGTAATCGTTAATAGTGGCTTATACATGTATTCAGTTGTAAACTTCAAGTTTCTAATGTGGTTTAATTATAACTTACACATTGACCTGCCCGGTACATGAACTGCTGTAAAATTTTGTGAACATAATTTTCTAGTTTCTAAAGTGTTTTAATTGTGAGATATACTTTGACCTGTCCAATATCTGATGTGCTGTGATGTACATGTAAGATTTACTGGACCAATAAATACAATACAATACAATACAATATTTGACAGTCAGTGGGTTGATGAGTTGCTTTAAATATTTTGAACTGACTCTGTAAACAGCACACTGCGACAATACCAATGTAAATGACTTGGTTTGACGAGCAAGGGTTACCGGGAGTCGGTGCGCATTCACGTTTCAGTGTATTGCTACGTTCCATTAGCTACAGCGATTCGGACCTTACTTTCCGAACAACCTTTTTATTAGGCGGTCTGTAATAATGCGAGATCCATGTTATGCGCGACAAATATAAATTTCTTCATCGTTCTCAACAGAGGAGACATTGAAAACCACGTCACAAGACCAGACATTGTTTAGGTTGAAACTTCCTAGCAGATTAAAACTGTGAGCCGGACCGAGACTCGAACTCGGAACCTTTGCCTTTCGCGGGCAATTGATATACCAACTGAGCTATCCAAGCACGACTCACGCCCTGTTCTCACAGCTTTATTTCTGCCAGTACCTCGTCTCCTACCTTCCAAACTCTACAGAAGCTCTTCTGCGAACCATGCAGAACTAGCACTCCTGAAAGAAAGGATATTGCGGAGACTTGACTTAGCCACAGCCTGAGGGATGTTTTCAGAATGAGATTTTCACTCTGCAGCGGAGTGTGCGCTGATATGAAACTTCCTGGCAGATTAAAACTGTGCCGGACCGAGACTCGAACTCGGGACCTTTCCCTTTCGCGGGCAAGTGCTCTACCAACTGAAGTTTAGGTTGAATTTGGGTAATATGTCAGGCCTATACTCCAGCTAATACACCTGTGGAATCTTAAGTCGGGTTTTCCTAGTAACAGGAATTTTGCGACACGTGGTACGTAATGATCCTGGCCTACTCAAGAGTGACAACATAGTGAAGGTGCGCCGCGGGGTAGCCGTGCTGTCTGCGGCGTCTCGTCATGGTTCGCGACGCTCACTCCGTCGGGGGTTCGAGTCCTCCCTCGGGTGCGTAAGTTAGTTTAAGTTAGATTGAGTAGTGCGTAACCCTAGGGACCGAGGACCTCAGCAGCTTCGTCCCATAGTCCTTACCACGAATTTCCAATTTCCAATAGTGAAGGTGCTTTGCGACAGAGCGTAATGCATAGTGCGCCAGCGCTTTACGCCAGGCGTGGCAGTCCAGCTGATTCTGGACGAATATAATGTTTTGTACGTTGCGCTTTAGTGAATGAACGCCAAAGACAGTGCAATAATATCCGTGATCACTATAGAATATAGATAACAGAAGGTGTAGATATTACACGATCCGCTGCAAGAAAATAAGCTACCGGGACAGGCTCAGATTTCTAGAATGTGTGGAAGCCGAAAGGTACACTTTTTCAAATGTTATACTCCACACTGAAAATATGGAAAATTTCCCTAATGTGCCGGCGAAACGCAGCAATGGCGTCTGGAGCAATGCTGACGATAACTGTCCAGAAACAACTGACGATGAGTGTGAACCACTTGCTCCCGAATCTCAGCAAATATTGCAACCACCATCTTTAGCCACGTGCCAACGTTCTCCGACCAAAAAGAGGAAAGAAAGTGATGCCCTTCACAAGTATTTAAATAAGAACAAAGAAGACAGATTGCTGCAACAAGAGGGCGAAGTAGACATGTTCTTCAAAACCATGGCTATGACCGTGAACAAATTTCCGTCAGATCCAATTACGCAGACCAAGATTGGAATTTCCCGAGTCGTCACAGAGATGGTAGTGTTACATCAACGGCGTTATTGTGGTTATTGCTCGCCAAATATGAATTACGACAGTCATGCATTCTTGCAGCACTCGTCAGCACTGTTCCCAAATGCACCTCACATGCCTACAACACCTCTTAGTGAAGTTACTCAAACAAGTGACATTCTCACTCAAGCACCCGGTTTACCTTACTGACGAGCAGTATTAATACAACAAATAATACAGAACAGGAGAATGTTTGTAGAAGGTTCCATGCTTTATTCGCTACACAAAACTCACTGGAATCTATGAATATTGTTTTGTGCTTTTGTGTAGCTGAGATTTTCGTTGTGTTAAAGACTTGTAAAACGTTTATTTTTTCATTGAATTTCTGGTAAATAAGAAAAAAATTATCAATAACTACAAATAAGAGAACAGCTTTTACACAATGTACGTTCCAGACAGCACATATGGACTCAATACTTCACACGCTTGCAGTTTCATATCCTGGGAAAACACAAATGAGTTACGCATTTAAATTTTGTGTCCCTGCCGACGTAAAACACCATGCACTGTTCGCGCAGCGCAAAATTCCTGCTCTTGGGAAAACCCAGCTTTAGAAGGTTCTAGGGATGTAATGGCTACGTTACAGGCCAGATACAGACTTAAGCCAACTTTTATTAGGAGCAGGAATTTTGCGCCGCTCGAAAGAACAGTGCGTTTTACATCGGGAGGAATTGAAAACTTAAATACATCGCATTAACTATACGGTCCACAGGTGCTGCCTCGGAAAAGGTTCAAAGTTGTTATTTTAACCAATGTGGTAATATACTGTACAGTATTGAGGAGTCACGTGTGACAAAAGAAAAGGAGACTCTTGGGTTAACTGATAGCTAAACAGCCGGCCGATGTGGCCAAGCGGTTCTAGGCACTTCAGTTGGGAACCGCACGACCGCTCCGGTCGCAGGTTCGGATCCTGCCTCGGGCATGGATGTGTGTAATGTCCTTAGGTTAGTTAGGTTTAAGTAGTTCTAAGTTCTAGGGGACTGATGACCTCAGATGTTAAGTCTCATAGTGCTCAGAGCCATTTGAAACATTTGATTTTTGATAGCTAAACATATAACGAACGGCGAAGAAGAGGAGTATTTGCTCAAGACTTCCGTGAATCGCAGAAAAACAGTCAGCAATATGTGTCTGAGCCGAGAGAATGAGGGTATATTGAAGATATTGATTAACAACCACTTAATCGCCGACGAAGATATGTTCAAAGCGTATCACAGATTTGACTGTGTGGAGGAGGACATGAGACGGGAAGCCTACAACCACTCCAAATCACCAATAACATTAGCTGGAAAACTGGTTCTTAATCTGAGGTAAATAGAATACAATGAAAGAAGTATATCGCGTGAAAGAAGTTTTCATATAGTTTTTATTAATAATGTAATAAATTGCTTAGAGACTGATTATGATGCTGTATTTGCAATTTGATGGCAGTGCTGTATTACAATGTATTAGTAAAATGCGCTAATATAATGTGTAATAGAAAATATCAGGAGAAATGATGAATAATGCTCATAAAAGCAATTAGTAGTGAATAAACAAATTAAGGACAAAATATGGTGTGTTATTGATAAACAATTGCCAACGTCATCATTATTTCACATGAGGTTACTTATTTGTCTTGTTGACAACTCTGCCAATTTCTTACAAATTACGTCTGGATTCACCATGTTCCATACACAGTTATGCACAGGTACTGCGTCAGTTAACCGTTCATCTTACTCGCCACTGAAAAGCAGCTGTAGCTTTTTAGCGCACTTTGTAGCCACTTTACCCAACTTGTAGTAACCGCTTCACTAGACTGCAGCATACCACGATTTAGCCTCGTGCAGTCCGTCACGACTGGCGTAAGGCGCTGGGGCACTACGCATCGCGTTCTGTCGGAAAACATCTTCACTATTTTATCACTATCAAGAGGATGACGCTCTACGCCAAGCGACACAGATGCTGTAGCATCGCGTACGCGTGTTATAAAGCGGTAGTGCATTAGCGGAGCTGCTATTTGTACTCAGGTGATTCGTTTGAAATGGTTTCCGACGTCATTGTGGCCGGACGACGGGAATTAACAGACTTTGAACGTGGACGATAGTTGGAGCTAGATCTATGGGACATCCATTTCGGAAATTGGTAGGGAATTGAATATTCCGAGATTGGCAGCGTCAAGAGTGAGCCGACAATACCTCGGGCATTACCTCTCACCGCGGACAACGCAGTGGCCCACGGCCTTCACTTAGCGACCGAGAGCAGCGGCGTTCGCGTAGAGTTGTCAGTGCTACATGCGCTAACAGACAAGCAATACTGCGTAGGATAATAGCAGAATTCAGTGTGGGACGTACGGGAAACGTATCCGTTAGCACAGTGCGGCGAAATTTGGCGTTAATGGACTATGGCAGCAGAGGACCGACGTGGGTGCCTTTGCTGACAACACTGCATCTCTCGCGGCGCCTATCCTGGGTTCGTGAGCATATCGTTTGGACCCTAGACGACTGAAAAACCTTGCAATTATCAATTGAGTCCAGATTTCATTTGGTATGAGCTGATGGTAGAGGTCCGCAGCTCGTGGGCAAGTGGCTAGCGTTGCTGCCTCTGGATCACAGGGTCCGGGGTTCGATTCCTGACCGGTTTGGGGATTTTCTCTGCCCGGGGACTGGGTGTTTGTGTTGTCCTCATCATTTAATCACCATCATCATCATTCGTGGCACTGTGTAAAAAAAAATTGGACTGTGTAAAATTGGGACTTTGTACAGGCGCTGATGACCGCGCAGTTGAGCGTCTCACAAACCAAACAGCATCACATCATAACTGATGGTAGGGTTCGAGTGGTGGCGCAGACCCCACGAAGCCATGCGATCAGGTTGTCAACAAGATACTACTCAAAATGGTGGTGGCTCCATAAGGATAAGGACTGTGTTTACGTGGAATGGACTGGGTCACTGATTGCAAATGTTTGTGTTCAGATACTTAGAGAGTATTTGCAGCCATTCATGCACTTCATGTTCCCAAACAACCACGGAATTTTTTTGGCTGACAATGCGCCATATAAAGGTGTAAATTTATTGAATACAGCCTACAAGATATTTTCCGGGATGCTGAATGAAAGGATAAAAAAGTGAGTTGAGAATATGCTTGGAGGATATCAATGTGGTTTCCGAGCGAATAGAGACACTTCTGACAAGTTGTTTGATATTAGACAAATAATGGAGAAATTTTATGAATGCGTCATAGATCTCCACTTCCTGTTTGTTGATCTTAAGCAAGCTTTTGATAGTGTTAACAGGCCAGTATTTTGTGACATACAAAAAAAAATTAGTCATCTGCGACAAGCGAAGAAGGTTAGTTGGATTAATAGTGAAAAACACAAGGGGTAAAGTTAAGGTGAACAACAAAATGACCAAGAGCTTTATCTTAAGAGATGGATTGAAACTGGGTAATGGTCTCTCTGTTGTCCTGTTAAACCTAGCACTACACAGTCTGCTACAAAAAATGGCCAAGGGAGGAACAATAATGATGAAATCCAATCAGATATCTGCATATGCAAGTGATAATGCATTTGTGGCAAGAGATGTAAACCCACTTAAAGAAATGTGCGAAATAACAGGAGCACAAGGAGCAAAAAATGGACTCGGCGTAAACGAAAACAGGACAGTGTGTATGGTAATGTCCAGTTCTAAGGCAATAAGAACACCACACGATCTGCACGTTTCTAATAAATATTTTAAAGTTGTCAGCTGCTTCCGTTATTTATGTCTTCTTAACCAGAGATAATAATGTGAGCCAATGTATTAGAAAAAGCATAGAAGCAGGGAACAGAGCATATTATGCAAGTTTACAGGTATTCAAGAAATCTCTAATTATAAGATCGACAAAGCTAAGAGTATACTATTCCCTTGTGCGACCAGTCGTTACATGTGGGTCGGAAATGTGGACGAACGACAGAAGCAGATATAAACAACCTAAGGGCATTTGAAATGAAAATTCTGAGAAAAATTTATGGGCCCTTAAGAGAGGCGGAGGAGTGGAGAATACGGTACAACTACGAAACTCAGGAGCTTAAACAAGCGAAACATATAGTGAAATTCGTTAAATATCTAAGGATTAGGGCACATGGAGAGGAAGCCTGATAGAGGATGCTCAAACGAATTATGAAAGGCAGATTGTATTCCACCAGGAGGAAGGGCCGACCAAGAGCTGATGGCTGGACAATGGGAACGCCGACCCTACCAAGATGGAGATGTGAAGATGGAAGAGAAAAGTATAGGATGTTTGGAGGAAGATTGAGTAGGTAAAGGCCCATCAAGACCTATAGCGCCAAAGAAATACAAGAAGAAAACCGCCATGTCATCGGCCCACAATTATTCGCGATTGGTTTGAAGAACAGTCTCGACAGTTTGAGCGAATGATTAGGTCACCCAGATCGTCAGACATGAATCCTGTCGAACATTTAGGGGACATAATCGAGATGTCAGTTCGTACACAGCATCCTACACCGGAAAAGCATTCGCAATTATAGTCGGCTATAGAGGCAACATATCTCAATAATTATGTAGGTGACTTCCAACGACTTGTTGAATCCATACCACATCGAACTGCGGCACAATGCCGGGCAGACGGGGGTTTGACACGATATTAGGTCTCCCATGACTTCTGTCTCCTCAATGTATATACAGTATATCAGGGTGAATACCGTCCGCACTCGTTGCGCGGCAAATAAATGGAATAGCTGCATCAACGTTTGGTTGATATAAGAGTTTATTACAGCGCAGATACCAAAATGAAAGACCTACATATACAAATATCGCACCGCGCAGGAGTTAGATCAACAGTATCCCCGCTAACTTTCTGGAGACAGCATCTCGGGAATCATTGTGCATTCAGTGTACAGTGTATTCCGGTAATGACAAGTAAAGTAGTGTGGCATTATCACTTGGAGGATCTAATAGAGTAAGTTCAAATGCGTCTTAGAAAATGTTCCTTTCTTTGCTTACTTTGGTTTCTTCGCTTCGCGAAGTTCTGCTATTGTACCCTATACGTTAACTATTAACATAGGTATTAATAATGAGCGTAACTAGAGTGAGGCGTCCACTTCTTCCCTTGATGACGATAAAAGGGAGAAGGGCGAGCGTGAAATCTAGCCTGTGCGGTGTCTACTTCTCACTCCATGAGGAGAAGGTTTGATATTCAAACCAGGACATTTACAAGAAGTTTGTTGAACAGTCACTATGCTTTGACAACTCTATTCCTTGTGCCGGGCAATTGCTGGTGACGAAATTGGTTTCCATAGCCTGTATTCGAAACTGAATCACCGGAGCATTTATATTCGCAAAAGCGTACTTGGCGAAATGAAGTACCAACTCTCTATGGGAGCGCTAAAGCGACAGAATGAGATGGACACGTGAGGAAACAACTACATGTATTTCATATGAATATCCGGACACACAAAATCAGATACCGTACTTCTAACTGGCTTTTCATGTCACAGAAATTTGTACGCAGAGTCTGTAAAATTTCTTACTGCGATGCCCAGTGTTTTTACTGCTGATATATCTATTCACTGTGAATCATTAACATTTGCTCCAATATAGCCATCCACTTCTGAAAGAAATGTCTTGCTATGTATATACTGTCGAACACCTTGTCGTCTTAAGGAGTAGCTGATTCAACTTCTGCTGTAGTCTTAGTAACTACACTCCTGGAAATGGAAAAAAGAACACATTGACACCGGTGTGTCAGACCCACCATACTTGTTCCGGACACTGCGAGAGGGCTGTACAAGCAATGATCACACGCACGGCACAGCGGACACACCAGGAACCGCGGTGTTGGCCGTCGAATGGCGCTAGCTGCGCAGCATTTGTGCACCGCCACCGTCAGTGTCAGCCAGGTTGCCGTGGCATACGCAGCTCCATCGCAGTCTTTAACACTGGTAGCATGCCGCGACAGCGTGGACGTGAACCGTATGTGCAGTTGACGGACTTTGAGCGAGGGCGTATAGTGGGCATGCGGGAGGCCGGGTGGACGTACTGCCGAATTGCTCAACACGTGGGGCGTGAGGTCTCCACAGTACATCGATGTTGTCGCCAGTGGTCGGCGGAAGGTGCACGTGCCCGTCGACCTGGGACCGGACCGCAGCGACGCACGGATGCACGCCAAGACCGTAGGATCCTAAGCAGTGCCGTAGGGGACCGCACCGCCACTTCCCAGCAAATTAGGGACACTGTTGCTCCTGGGGTATCGGCGAGGACCATTCGCAACCGTCTCCATGAAGCTGGGCTACGGTCCCGCACACCGTTAAGCCGTCTTCCGCTCACGCCCCCAACATCGAGCAGCCCGCCTCCAGTGGTGTCGCGACAGGCGTGAATGGAGGGACGAATGGAGACGTGTCGTCTTCAGCGATGAGAGTCGCTTCTGCCTTGGTGCCAATGATGGTCGTATGCGTGTTTGGCGCCGTGCAGGTGAGCGCCACAATCAGGACTGCATACGACCAAGGCACACAGGGCCAACACCCGGCATTATGGTGTGGGGAGCGATCTCCTATACTGGCCGTACACCTCTGGTGATCGTCGAGGGGACACTGAATAGTGCACGGTACATCCAAACCGTCATCGAACCCATCGTTCTACCATTCCTAGACCGGCAAGAGAACTTGCTGTTCCAACAGGACAATGCACGTCCGCATGTATCCCGTGCCACCCAACGTGCTCTAAAAGGTGTAAGTCAACTACCCTGGCCAGCAAGATCTCCTGATCTGTCCCCCATTGAGCATGTTTGGGACTGGATGAAGCGTCGTCTCACGCGGACTGCACGGCCAGCACGAACGCTGGTCCAACTGAGGCGCCAGGTGGAAATGGCATGGCAAGCCGTTCCACAGGACTACATCCAGCATCTCTATGATCGTCTCCATGGGAGAATAGCAGCCTGCATTGCTGCGAAAGGTGGATATACACTGTACTAGTGCCGACATTGTGCATGCTCTGTTGCCTGTGTCTATGTGCCTGTGGTTCTGTCAGTGTGATCATGTAATGTATCTGACCCCAGGAATGTGTCAATAAAGTTTCCCCTTCCTGGGACAATGAATTCACGGTGTTCTTATTTCAATTTCCAGGAGTGTATTTTTCTCAATACAGTTTATTAACCTGTATTCATTAAGTTCGTCATATATTCTCTTCAGTTCCTGATTTTCATCACCCTTCCCCTTTTGAGTAATGACTCTATGATATCGCCGAAGAATGTATAAACAATAACTTAAAAGAATGAGGTATTTTTCTGAAAGTGATATCTTCATAGTGCTTTATTGATAAAGAACCGTAGCCGAAAGTGGGGTGCTTGAAAAACGTCTTAAAATAGCATTTATCATTCAATATTACGTCTATTTTACGGGAAAATACTCTTAGGAATGACATTCACTTCTCATGCAAAATATCAATCTCTCACACGAAAAGCCGGCGGTACGATGAAGAATAACGAGCGACGTAAGTAAGCTCGACAAGAAGTAATTAATGTGGATAATTTGGAATCATACGGTCACGTAATGCCACTGACACGTAAACGTAATATCCAGGCACGTTTGACGTAAATTCGACTGATCTCGGTGGACTGTCTACAAATCCCCACCCGCCATCCATACTTAGGGTTTCCGTGGTTTTTCTGAGCTAATGCCAGAACGGTTCCTTTGAGTTGAAGACAAATGTATATCTTTACTAATCCTCTTCCAGTCCTAACGCCGCGCGGGTAGCCGTGCGGTCTAGGGCGTCTTGTCACGGTTCGCGCGGCTCCCCCTGTCGGAGGTTCGTGTACTCCATCGGGCATGTGTGTGTGTGTGTGTGTTGTCCTTAGTGTAAGTTAGATTAAGTAGTGGGTAAGCCTAGAGACCGATGAACTCAGCAGTTTGCAAACTCTAACGTCCTCGTCGTCGAGGGTTCCATTCCTTTGACGGTTAGTGCGAATGATGCCATTTAAATTCCATGTGGCACGACATGACGTGAATTATATTCTGCCACCATATATACCCTTATCATGTCAATAAGAACCTGCCACTACTTGTACACAGTTCTCACCCAATGAAAAATGGCACGTACGAGTGTTCCTGGGTTTTCCACGGCGGCAGCATTTAATTGTGCCCAGGAGACATCGACAAGACTCATTTCCCAAACGAACAATCATACTATAGTACATTTTAGAAATTATCTACGCAGTTGAGCTTAAACTTACCCTGATGGCCTGAGGACTGTTGGAGAAGTCCACTGGTTCACATCGCCAACTGTAATGTCGGAGCCACGCCCCATCTAGACCCTGAAAACAGAAAGACAAGACAGTGTAGAACAATTCAGATTGTGTATTCACTGATATAGACTCTTATACGTTTGAGTGTCCACTAGAGAAAACCTCCCTTGTTGGAGACCACCGCCGCCAGCCAAGGGGTATGCGGGTCAGCCATCTGGGTTGGGTGCTGGAATAATGCTGGCATAATGCAGTGCAGTGCAGTGATCTACTGTATCGGTGGAGTGGACTGCTTAATGCTACATTAAAAATAAACGTTTCGCAGCTGGCTACACGATTTGAACCAAGCCCTTGTCACAACATACCCACCTAGGGAAAGTAATATATGCTCCCAGTTCAACCTGTAGCTTCATTCCATCACAGCCGTGAATTCGTCCAGCACAGTCTCCAAGCTAGTCATCAGTCAGATGTGCATCCGAGAGGGTACAGATTCAATGAGCAGCACCATCAACTAGATGAAGTCACTGGTCAGTGTGCCTTCATCTAGCCCTGACGCTGAGCCAGCGTTCTTGACTTCGATTCCGCGCTCGCTGCAGTTCTGAGGGATCCCACCCAACAGCCTTTCGCACACGCCATTCTGGGGGCAGAAGCGACCATCCTCAAACACTGATGTCTGTGTAGCAGTCAACCAAAACACTACGCCATCACATGTAATGTCAAAAGTGGGATTGGTGTCGTCGTCAGTGACTTCTAGAGCATGGAGCAACGTATGTATTCTGTTACGACTTGTGAGTTCCTTGTGACTGTTATTCCCAAAATTACAACCATTCTCTTTCCGCTCATGTAATGGCATTGTAGGCCAGGAGGCCCCATCCAGAGAAGGTTGGCCACCGATTGCAAGTCTTATTTCAGTCAACACCACATTGAGCCACTCGCATGTCGGTGATGAGGATGGAATGATGGTGAGGACAACACAACACCCAGTCCACGAGCAATGAAAATCCCCAACCCGGCCGAGAATCGAACCGGGGACCGCTGCATGGGAGGCAAGCATGTAACCACCCAGCTAAGCAGACGGACGCTTTTGTAATGATACGTTTCGATTATATCAGTGATAGATGGGATTGTGGAACCCGTAAAGAGTCGAAATGACGAACTGATGTTACCGGTTATATGCTTGCAGTGTAGCCTACCTGGCTATGTGACTTCATGTATTGATTTGCATGACTTAGTATGTAGGACATGCTGATAAAGGTGGTATTATGCCAGGAAATGTAGTGAGAGTGTTTGTGTGACTGAGACGTGAAAAACCATGGGCATCAGGGAAGTTCAGATGAATGCAAAAACAGGGTGGATAAAAACATGTGCCGGAAACTTTACGGATTTATACTTGACTTTAAACCATTGCAAAATGTTCAGATGAACATGGGTCCGAAAATACTTCTTTAGAGAGGTATGAAAGGAATTCCATGTAGTGATTCTTGTTGTGTAATTTGCCTTAAAAGTGTATTTTTACTCACATTTTTGTTTACTGTTGGTCATGAGATTTGTTTTTTTTTATCTGATTGTCGTTTGTTCTGTCAACACATCACAACGTTGTATTTAGCGTCTGAAATGACGGCACTACATATGTGGCGTAGCAGATGGGGATGATAATACAGCACGTCAACTTTATGCTGAACGTTACCCTCAGAGGCAGTTATCTTGTGCTAGAACGTATGCACGACTTCACGAACGCTCACAAGAGACAGGCTCATATGAGAAGAGAATTGCAGGTGGTGGGGGACCATGCGGTGTACGAACGCCAAAGATTGAAGGAAGGGTTCTTCGTTCTGTGGATGAAACTACACTACTGGCCATTAAAATTGCTACACCAAGAAGAAATGCAGATGATAAATGGGTATTAATTGGACAAATATATTATAATAGAACTGACATGTGATTACATTTTCACGCAATTTGGGTGCACAGATCCTGAGAAATCAGTACCCAGAACAACCACCTTTGGCCGTAATAACGGCCTTGATACGCCTGGGCATTGAGTCAAACAGAGCTTTGACGGTGTGTACAGGTACAGATACCCATGCAGCTTCAACACGATACCACAGTTCATCAAGAGTAGTGACTGGCGTATTGTGACGAGCCAGTTGCTCGGCCGCCATCGACCAGACGTTTTCAATTGGTGAGAGATCCCGAGAATGTGCTGGCTAGGGGAGCAGTCAAACATTTTTTGTATCCGACAGGACATGCAACATGCCGTCGTGCATTATCCTGCTGAAATGTAGGGTTTCGCAGGGATCGAATGAAGAGTAGAGCCACGGGTCATAACACATCTGAAATGTAACGTCCACAGTTCAAAGTGCCGTCAATGCGAACATGAGGTGGCCGAGACGTGTAACCAATGGCACCCCATACCATCACGCCAGGTCATATGCCAGTATGGCGATGACGAATACACGCTTCCAACGTGCGTTCACCGCGATGTCGCCAAACACGAATGCGACTATCATGATGCTGTAAACAGAACCTGGATTCATCGTAAAAAATGACGTTATGTCATTCGTGCACACAGGTTCGTCGTTGAGTACACCATCGCAGGCGCTCCTGTCTGTGATGCAGCGTCAGGGGTAACCGCAGCCATGGTCTCCGAGGCGATAGGCCATGCTGCTGCAAACATCGTAAAACTGTTCCTGCAGGTGTTTGTTGTCTTGCAAACGTCCCCATCTGTTGACTCAGGGATCGAGACGTGGCTTCACGATCCGTTACAGCCATGCGGATAAGATGCCTGTCATCTCGACTGCTTGTGATACGAGGCCGTTGGCATCCAGCACGGCGTTCCGTATTACCCTCCTGAACCCACCGATTCCATATTCTGCTAACAGTTATTGGATCTCGACCAACGCGAGCAGCAATATCGCGATACGATAAACCGGAATCGCGATAGGCTACTATCCGACCTTTATCAAAGTCGGAAACGTGATGGTACGCATTTCTCTTCTTTACGCGAGGCATCACAACAACGTTTCACCAGGCAACGCCGGTCAACTGCTGTTTGTGTATGAGAAATCGGTTGGTAACTTTCCTCATGTCAGTATGTTGTAGGTGTCGCCACCGGCGCCAACCTTGTGTGAATGTTCTGAAAAGCTAATCATTTGCATATCACAGCATCTTGTTCCTGTCGGTAAAATTTCGCGTCTGTAGCACGTCATCTTCTTGGTGTAGTAATTTTAACGACCAGTAGTGTACATCAACTAGTACAAGGAGATTTGCAAGAAGGCAAGAGGTTAGTCACACTACAATCTGGAAGAATCTGTGCGAAAATCTCTACTTGTTTCACCTTCAACGTGTGAGAGAATTAAATGAGGTAAATTTTCATCCAAGAAACTTTTCTGTCAGCGCATGTTAGGACAGTGTGCTGCGTTTCTGCAATTCTTAGCATGTATCTTACTCACTGATGCCGCTGGCGTTTTGCGTTATGGGACCTTCAGTTTTAGCAGTCATATCTGGGCTTATGAACACCCTCATGAAGTGTCATTAATGATCATCTCATTGGCCCCTAGTCCTTTCCGCAACATCTTACCGAACATCTTCAGTTTCTCAGACATGAGTTACTCCATTTGCTTCTCGATATACCTCTACGTCATCCAACGGATGTGTTTTATGTACGATGATGCTCCACCTCACTTTACACGGATATTTGTCAGTATCTCGGATTCTCTGAGAACATCTGGAACTATTATTCAAGATGTTGCCATTACAGTGGTTAGTTTCCGACACGGAATGACATTGATGAATTTGAGCCAGGAGTCTATTACGGCAGACGGGATCATAGGTTGCTGGTAGGTCAAAAAATGCCCCCGTGTTTATTTTCTGCTTCTCAAAGTTATTTTCGATATGAGTTGCTATTGTTAGCACTTGCTTCTCACAACCTCTTCATGGTCTCAGCCCATCTTGCTCTAGATGGACGTGTTTTGTTGATGGCTCCAGGAGCGTGAACTTGACATTAAGGAAAGGAATGGGGCGGTTGCTTTCATCCTTTGAGGGATCATTGTTTGAATTTAATGTAGCACTGATCTTAGTTTTGTTGAGATGTGGCAGATGTCCTATCTCTAAGATGTCTGAAAAGAGAATGTTCGGGCATTTGACAATAGCAGGACTACAGTGCAACAAAAAGTAAAGGTAAATACCTTCAACGCCCATTTCATGTTCTCCATAGCTTGTATGGTCACTTCCAATTGAAATGGGATGAAAAACTCAGATGTTTGTGGAGCCGACCGTTTGTTTACTTTTAAGAGATGTCTGACTTCTCCTCTGATGTGTTTATCTCCTGTTCACTTGGGAAAGGGGGGGGGGCGGAGATAACATGAGTGGTCATATCATCTCAATGTATGTTACATTTTTATCTGTTGGTGGTTTTTGCTGTAACCAGCTTATGATTAGTGACCAAGCCTACCTAATGGAGTGACTATGATCCAAGGAAGCTACTATTTCCTTCCATCTGTTTTGTTGCTCTCGTTTAGTGATTGTAGAAGGCCGGAGGCAGTAACAAGGTCAATACTTTCTTTGAAATTCGTAAGATATATGAAATGATGGAAACCACTATGCCAGTTTCTTTCAGCAATCAGTTAAAAACAGAATCGATGACGAGACTCTCCGAATTGATAATAATATTGTTTGGATGCAAAGCCAAATACACTACCGGTAAAAAAATTAGTACACCCAGAAAGACGACATCGATTTTGATCCAATGACTGGATATGTCACCTGGTGAATAGCGGATGTACTGGTAATTGTTTCAACGTCGTCAGCCAAAAGATAGAGTGGTGGCGTATCTACTTGAGTGACATCTGTATCTAACCTTTAATAGGGAATGCTCACAGCCAAAAGGCTCAGTGTGGTGCAAACCTGTGAAGCAAACAGGCAGCCATGCCACAGAAACGCTCTCATGCTTTCTAAGCCAATCGGACGAGTTTGAAAGGGGTCAAACTGTGGCCTTTCGAGTGGCGGGATGGTCCTTTCAGAGAATTGCCGAACAAGTTGGACGTGCTGCTTCAGTTGTGCAACGATGCTGGTATCAATAGTCACGGGAACATTCTCACACTCGCAGACGATGTTGCGTACTGGTAATTAGCAGAGGGACTACGGGCACGCACACCTCTAGCCCGTCTTCCACTCGCGCCATAGCATTGACGTGCACGGCTCGACTGGTGCCGTCAGAGGATCACTTGGGTGATGGAAGGGCACGCCGTGGTCTTCAGCGATGAAACCAAAATCTGCCTGCACGTAGACCTGGTGAGTGCTGTCTCGTAGAGCGCATTCGTCCAAGACACATTGGCCCTACCCCAGGTCTGGGGTGCGATAGGCTACAACTCTTGTTCACCTTTGGTGTTTCTGGAGGGGACGCTAACCAGCAGTCGGTACGTGCAGAATGTGGTTAGATCCGTTGTTTTGCCGTTCTTACTACAGGAAGGTGAATGTTGTTCCAACTGAATAATGTTCGCCCACACACTGCCCGTCAAACTCATCGTGCTGTGCAAGACGTGCCGCAACTTCCCTGACCAGAAGACTCCGGCTTGTCTCCAACCGAAGACGTGTGGGATATGATAAGACAAGAAGTTTATCATCATCCAACAACGCTTGCATAACTACGTGAACAGGTCGAGGAGGCGTAGTATAACGAATCCCAGGACAGTATTCGTCATCTGTACAATCGATTGGATGCCAAAGTCAGCACCTGTCTTGCCGCCCGTGGAGCCTACACCACGTACTAATAAGGGTGTTTCCGCATAGGTCGATGCTTGGTAGCTCAAACTACTTGTCCTACTGATATGTAAATATAATCCATTTCACATACACCGTATACACTGTTGCAACAATAAAACCTGAGTGAACTGGAAACCTCTAAAGGTGTGTAATACACCACTGGACATTAAAATTACTACACCAAGAAGATGACGTGCTACAGACGCGAAATTTAACTGACAGGAAGAAGACGCTGTGATATACAAATGATTAGCTTTTCAGAACATTCACACAAGGTTGGCGCGGATGGCGACACCTACAACGTGCTGACATGAGGAAAGTTACCAACCGATTTCTCATGCACAAACAGCAGTTGACCGGCGTTGTCTGGTGAAACGTTGTTGTGATGCCTCGTGTAAGGAGGAGAAATCCGTACCATCACGTTTCCGACTTTGATAAAGGTCGGATTGTAGTCTATCGCGATTCCGTTTTATCGTATCTCGATATTGCTGCTCGCGTTGGTCGAGATCCAATGACTGTTAGCAGAATATGGAATCGGTGGTTTCAGAAGGGTAATACGGAACACCGTGCTCGATCCCAACGGCGTCGTATCACTAGCAGTCGAAATGACAGGCATCTTATCCGTATGGCTGTAACGAATGGTGCAGCCACGTCTCGATCCCTGAGTCATCGGATGGGTACGTTTGCAAGACAACAACCATCTGCATGAACAGCACGACGACGTTTGCACCAGCATGGCCTATCGCCTCGGAGACCATGGCTGCGGTTATCCATGACGCTGCATCACAGACAGGAGCGCCTGTGGCGGTGTACTCAACGACAGACCTGGGTGCACGAATGGCATAACGTCATTTTTTTAGGATGAATCCAGGTTCTGTTTACAGCATCATGATGGTCGCATCCGTGTTTGGCAACATCGTGGTGAACGCACATTGGAAGCGTGTATTCGTCATCGCCATCACCCGGCGTGATGGTATGGGGTGCCATTGGTTACATGTTTCGGTCGACTCTTGTTCGCATTGACGGCACTTTGAACAGTGGGCGTTGCATTTCAGATGTGTTACGACCCGTGGTTCTACCCTCCTTTCGATCCCTGCGACACCCTACATTTCAGCAGGATAATGCACGACGGCATGTTGCAGGTCCTGTACGGGCCTTTCTGGATACAGAAAATGTTCGACTGCTGCCATGGCCAGCACATTCTCTAGATCTCACGCCTACTGAAAACGTCTGGTCAATGGTGGCCGAGCAACTGATTCGTCACAATACGCTAGTTACTGCTCTTGATGAACTGTGGTATCGTGTTGCATGGGCAGCTGTACCTGTACACGCCATCCAAGCTCTGCTTGACTCAATGCCCCGGTGAATCAAGGCCATTATTACGGCCAGAGGTGGTTGTTCTGGGTACTGATTCCTCAGGATCTATGCACCCAAATTGCGTGAAAATGTAATCACATGTCAGTTATATTATAATATATTTGTTCAATGAATACTCGTTTATCATCTGCATTTCTTCTTGGTGCAGTTATTTCAATGGCCAGTAGTGTAATTTTTTCCTTGCAGTTTACATAATAGATTCTGAGGCTTTAGAAGTCGATAGTAAAACGAGCTTTGCAGTTCGGATGTGAGACTGAAAACGGAATCGACAATGAGGCTTTGCCAGTCTACAATAAAACCAATGATAAGCTTTGATTAATCAATGTTCAATATGACTGCTAGCTTTTCGCCCGTAAGCAGTACCGACTCAGTTGCTTCCGAGTTCACACGGTACGTTATCACCTTCTTTAGGTTCCACATGTTAGCGGAAGTGGTGACAGAGAGGTGTGCCATCACATGGGGCCTAAAATTCTCGCTACTAAATTATGAAGAGAAGAAGAGCAAAAGAACGACTCACAAAAATGTGCAAATACTAACCTCCCAGAAAATCCAAGTGCTGATGAGGACCTGCACGAAGTTGTAGAAGATGAGCACGTTGGTTAGTTCGAAGGGCTTGCGGTGCCTCATGTAGCGCGGGCCCGCGGAGAGGACGAAGTAGAGGTAGGCCCCCAGCAGCGTGAGGCCCGGCATCGGGCTGCTGATCAGGAACCAGTCGTTGGTGCGCGGGTCTGCAACACGACGAAGTCCAGTTAGTCTCTCCTCATTAAAACTCTCTAAGCATTTCCATGCTTCCCAGTTTGTTTTTCATCAGTATAGCTCTTTATATTAGATTGGTACGTAAGTTCGTGAGTTTTTGGTTTGCATGTTGGTATTCCGGTTGTCATGGGTTTATTTATCGACTGTCATTTTTTTATTTGTAGTTTATTGTTGTTATTTGAATTTACATATTGTCAGTTTGTCATTTGGAGATAGAGAGTGGGCCTGTGGACACCAGAAAATGGAGGGCTAAGTGGAGAAATCGGATCATTTCCGACACTTTATCCTGTTTGAGTTCGATAGAGGGGTGAGAGCAGCGGAGGTAGCCAGAAACATTTGGATGGAAACGGCAAGAAAACGGTTTTCTCGTTTTAAGGGGGATGGGTTTCACATTAGTGACTCTGCACGTTCACCCGGTTTCCCGGGTTCGATTCCCGGCGGGGTCAGGGATTTTCTCTGCCTCGTGATGACTGGGTGTTGTGTGACGTCCTTAGGTTAGTTAGGTTTAAGTAGTTCTAAGTTCTAGGGGACTGATGACCATAGATGTTAAGTCCATAGTGCTCAGAGCCATTTTTTGAATCTCCACGTTCAGGATGACCTTCGATGATGATCGTTTGGTTGCATTAATTCACAATGATCCTGGTCTGTGTACTTGACAACTGGCAAATGTGATGAACTATGATCATTCCACTATCTTGTCGCATTTGCATGCAATGGGGAAGGTTCAAATATCTGGTTTGTGGCTACCGCATACTATAAGCCAAAATCTCAAAAATCAGCAGGTGGCCACGTGTGCATCTCTGCTTACTCGTCAGTAAATGGAACAACAGCGACCATCTGTATCGTTACTTTTGATGAGAAATGGTGTCTTTATGCTAACATAAGGAAAAGAAAGGAAAGGATGAGCTAAAAAAAAAAAGCAAAGCAGAAACTCTCAGTTCAAACACCTGTGCGCAGCCAAAAAAGGTAATGTTATCCCTCTTGTGGAACAGCGACTGTGTGGTGTGCAGCGAATTGCTTTCCCGAGGTGTAACCATCACATCAGACATTTATCCTCAACGTCTGCCCCGATAGCTGAGTGATCAGCGTGGCGGATTGCCGTCCTACGGGCCCCGGTTCGATTCCCGGCTGGGTCGGGGATTTTTCTCCTCTCAGGGACTGGGTGTTGTGCTGTCTTCATCATCATTTCATCCCCATACGGCGCGCAGTCGCCCAATGTAATGAGACCTGCTCTAAGGCGGCCGGACTTGCCCCGCATGGGGCCTCCCGGCCAATGACGCCAAACGCTCATTTCCATTTATTCTCAACAACTGAGACGTCTTGCAATCGTGGTTCAAGAACAACGACCAGAAGACTGCAGAAGTGATGCTACTCCAAGACAACTCCTGCCCGCATTCTGCTAGACTAACAAAAAACACTATACAGGAGTTGCGCCCTCATATTTTCATCTTTCCCGCTCTCTATCGAACAACCTTCTAGAAACTTCCTTTCCGGATGAAAATGCTCTCCGAATATTGCTCGACGAATTCTTTACCTCAAAACAACGTGATTTCTACAGTTGCGGAACTGAAAAGTTACTTCAACGTTGACAGATTGTTGTAAATAGTCAAAAGGAATGTATTATTGATGACTAAAGTCTCTGTTATGTGTAACTGTCGTGTTTATTAAAGTTTTGGAAAAACGCTATGACCTTATGCACCAACCCAATAATAGACAATTTGAGAGAGAAACTATCACAGTTGAGATTCGCTTTACTTCTTTCTGCAATACTCATTTAATTTTAATTACAGTCTCGGTCTTGCCATCATGTTCTAACTTTTGCAACGAACGAGTTGACTTGTTTGCATATACTGGGTTGGCCCAGAAGTCCTGGCTTTCGTTAAGTGAAGATGTTGCCTGAAAAATAAAATGTTGTAGCAATGTGTTTTATTTGAAGAAGGACATTATTACACTAAGCTCTGTTTAAAATATTTTATTTGCACTACTAGTTCCGGGCACTGCCCATTCTCAAGTGCACCTTAAAAAACACTTCATAAAAAAGGAAGAGGGCTAAAACATGAAAACCATACGACATCGTTGGCTGTAGCGTTAACAAACATAATATTTACCTATAGTGACAGTGTGGATACAAAGACGGCGTTACATTAAAAATCGCGTGCCATGCATATTTGTGCGCAGTAAGGTCGTCAACGGTCATCACCTAAAATATAAGATGAAATACACTCCTGGAAATTGAAATAAGAACACCGTGAATTCATTGTCCCAGGAAGGGGAAACTTTATTGACACATTCCTGGGGTCAGATACATCACATGATCACACTGACAGAACCACAGGCACAGACACAGGCAACAGAGCATGCACAATGTCGGCACTAGTACAGTGTATGCCCACCTTTCGCAGCAATGCAGGCTGCTATTCTCCCATGGAGACGATCGTAGAGATGCTGGATGTAGTCCTGTGGAACGGCTTGCCATGCCATTTCCACCTGGCGCCTCAGTTGGACCAGCGTTCGTGCTGGACGTGCAGACCGCGTGAGACGACGCTTCATCCACTCCCAAACATACTCAATGGGGGACAGATCCGGAGATCTTGCTGGCCAGGGTAGTTGACTTACACCTTCTAGAGCACGTTGGGTGGCACGGGATACATGCGGACGTGCATTGTCCTGTTGGAACAGCAAGTTCCCTTGCCGGTCTAGGAATGGTAGAACGATGGGTTCGATGACGATTTGGATGTACCGTGCACTATTCGGTGTCCCCTCGACGATCACCAGAGGTGTACGGCCAGTGTAGGAGATCGCTCCCCACACCATGATGCCGGGTGTTGGCCCTGTGTGCCTCGGTCGTATGCAGTCCTGATTGTGGCGCTCACCTGTATGGCGCCAAACACGCATACGACCATCATTGGCACCAAGGCAGAAGCGACTCTCATCGCTGAAGACGACACGTCTCCATTCGTCCCTCCATTCACGCCTGTCGCGACACCACTGGAGGCGGGCTGCTCGATGTTGGGGCGTGAGCGGAAGACGGCCTAACGGTGTGCGGGACCGTAGCCCAGCTTCATGGAGACGGTTGCGAATGGTCCTCGCCGATACCCCACGAGCAACAGCGTCCCTAATTTGCTGGGAAGTGGCGGTGCGGTCCCCTACGGCACTGCGTAGGATCCTACGGTCTTGGCGTGCATCCGTGCGTCGCTGCGGTCCGGTCCTAGGTCGACAGGCACGTGCACCTTCCGCCGACCACTGGCGACAACATCGATGTACTGTGGAGACCTCACACCCCACGTGTTGAGCAATTCGGCGGTACGTCCACCCGGCCTCCCGCATGCCCACTATACGCCCTCGCTCAAAGTCCGTCAACTGCACATACGGTTCACGTCCACGCTGTCGCGGCATGCTACCAGTGTTAAAGACTGCGATGGAGCTGCGTATGCCACGGCAAACTGGCTGACACTGACGGCGGCGGTGCACAAATGCTGCGCAGCTAGCGCCATTCGACGGCCAACACAGCGGTTCCTGGTGTGTCCGCTGTGCCGTGCGTGTGATCATTGCTTGTACAGCCCTCTCGCAGTGTCCGGAGCAAGTATGGTGGGTCTGACACACCGGTGTCAATGTGTTCTTTTTTCCATTTCCAGGAGTGTACATGAAAGTTGTTTAGAGAGCAACAGCATTAATACGCTCTTAAAATGTCAAATCTGGCCAGAATCACAAAGGAAACAAGTCGTTTAATTTTTACTACAAATCACACGATATAAATTCGTTCATGCAAATGTGTGGCGAAACTGTAACTGTCATTCAGAGAGTAAAAGCACACGGATCTTACTATACGGTCGATTTGATTTCAGTGTATCTCTCTGTTTTATATTAACGGTTTGAGTAATTGTATATACAAATCGGCGTCACACATAAGAACCGAAACACAAACGTTTAGTACAATTGTCGAAAGATATTTTATGGACAGGACATAAATATTTACACCATATATTGCGTACAGTACAGTATCGATAAGCAACGTATATAATGTCGAATCTCAAAACTAATATCTTAGTACATATAGTTGAAGAACCTGTGAAATTATGGCAGTGTCCCCTATCAACTTAAATCCACCCAACCCGTCTCTCCCTCCGTTCCCTATGTTTCCCCTGCCACCTTTTTTTCCCTTCCACCCTTCTTTCCCTAGGCCCATTTCCTCATCAAATCTTTGTCTTACTGATAAGCCTCTACTTCAACCCCTCTTGTATCCCATGGGTCATTCCTGTACCCTCAATACAGCCGCGCAAGTGTTGCATCTATGTACCACCTCCTTCCTACCCTCCTCAGCGGCCAACCTTCCCCCTTCAACAACAGACGAGCGACCCCAGAGCAGGTCTTGCTTGGTTTAGTGTCGATGAAGTACTCCTTTTTAACATCAGTGTTTCTGCGTCAGGGTTTTTTGAAATGTTTTAAATGTAATCTTATTGTGTTTCTGATTTTTACCCGTTATTACAACTGTTTTAATTAAAAGCGAAGGAAGTCATGTCTCATATATGAAAACTTCAATTTTATTTTCACCTTTACAAAGTTTTAAATTAATTGTAAATACATTACCCTTTGTCCATTATTCTATCATCTCTTTTAGATTTTCTTGTCAATTAGCTGAAGATTGACTGTACTTCTGACATGCCCCCCCCCCCCCCCCCCGCCTACATGGGCCGTGAGGGGATGAAATAACAGTAAAGAAAAGAAAATACCTATGCTTTTATCTTAAGACAAAGTGTTCATAACTGCAGCACATACAGCATAATAATGTCCTTCTTCACATTTATTGAAGTTGTAGGGCCCACCCAAAAGAAAATGAACGAACGCGTTTTAAGTTCTTCGATAGAAAATTACTTTATCTACAAAAATGGGTTTAGTTTTTTATGCTGATATACTTTCTGTTCTTTTTCGGCTTATTCAAATGCAATGTCAAGTCTAGAAAAAGGAGCATTTTCGACACCTTCTGCTTTCTGCGTTTAATGGAGGTGCCAAAGCAACAGAAGCTGTTAGGCAGGTTTGTGAAACGTATGGCGAAGAAGAGATGCCTCTTAGGACGTCTCAGAATTGGTTTCAAAGATGGCAATTTCGATCCCAAAGATATACACGATGCAACACGAATTGCTCGATGGGAACCAAACAGTGAATGCGAAACTAATACGTCCAACAAATGCAACGACTTAACAAAGGTGTCCAGCAAAAACGAACTGATCGGTGACGTAGTGTTCTTCTGCAACAACAATTTCCTCATATCGCCAGGGAAGCCTTTCAAACGCTTGTTTGGAAAGTGACGCCACGTTCTTCTTATTCTTCCGACTTGGCGCCTTCGGATTTCCATTCCCTTTCAAATGCATTGCATGGCAGCAGTAAAGACGTGGAATTCAAAGCTTGACTGGGCAATTTTTTTCAGTGAAAACCAGGCGATTTCTACCGTCCAGGCACTGAGTAACTCGTTGAAAGCTGAGAAGAAGTTGTAAGTAACAACGGAAAATATATTATTGATTGAGTTGTTCTTCATTTCTTGTTTGTTTTTGTGGAAACCTAAACTTAAAACAAAAACTGAAAAAACGCAAGAACTTATGCGACAATCTAATTGTAATACAAGTGTCAGAAGAGGCTTCCCACGCCATCCCATAGTGCTAACATCTTGCGGGGATATTGACTGTTATGTTTCATTCACTGTTCCAAGAGTCCCATAAAGTTCCAAGAGTCCCATAAACTTACTATGGGATTAAGATAGTGGGATTTAACTGCCCGATTGACGATCCGAAGCACGATTGACGATCCGCCCTCACAGCTTTAATTCCGCCAGCACCTCAGCTCCTATCTTCCAATCTTCACATAAGTTCCCTCTCGTATGTCGTGGGACAAGTACTATCAAAAGTGTTCGAATGGCTTTGATCACTATGTGACTTAACTTCTGAGGTCATCAGTTGCCTAGAACTTAGAACTAATTAAACCTAATTAACCTAAGGACATCAGACACATCCATGCCCGAGGCAGGACTCGAATCTGCGACCGTATCGGTAACTGACACCATTAATCCTGCAGGGCAGTCCATAAAACCATAAGAGTACGAGGGGTGGTGATCTCTTCTGAACAGTACGTTGCAAGGCATCCGGGGTATGCTCAATAATGTTCATATATGGGGAGTTCGGTGGCCAGCGGAAGTGTTTAAACGCAGAAGAGTGTTCCTGGAGCCACTCAGTAGCATTTCTGGACGTGTGGGGTGTCGCATTGTGCTGCTGGAATTGTCCAAGACCCTCGGAATGAACAATGGACATGAATGGAGGCAGCTGATCAGACAGGACGCTAATGTACGCGTCACCCGTCAGAGTCGTATCTGGACGTATCAGGAGACCCATATCTCTCCAACTGCACACGCCCCACACTATTACAGAGCCTCTACCAGCTTGAACAGTCCCCTGCTGACATGCGGGGTACATGGATTCATGAGGTTGTCTCCATACCCGTACACGTCCATCCGCTTGATACAATTTGAAACGAGATTCGTCCGACCAGCCAACATGTTTCCAGTCATCAATAGTCCAATAGCGGCGTTGACGGGCCCAGGCGAAGCGTAAAGCTTTGCGACATGCAGTCATCAAGGGTACACGAGTCGCCCTTCGACTCCGATAGCCCATAGCGATGATGTTTCTTTGAATGGTTCACACATTGACGCTTGCTGATGGCCCAGCATTGAAATCTGCAGCAGTTTACGGAATGGTTGTACTTCTGTCACGTTGTACTATTCTCTTTAGTCGTCGTAGGTCCTGTTTTTGCAGGATCTTTTTCCGGCATCAGCGATGTCAGAGATTTGATGTTTTACCGGATTCCTGATATTCACGGTACGCTCGTGAAATGGTCGTACGGCAAAATCCCTACTTCATCGCTACCTCGGAGATGCTGTGTTCCATCGCTCATGCGCCGACTATAACACAGCGTTCAAAAGTGGTTCAGATGGCTCTGAGCACTATGGGACTCAACATCTGAGGTCATCAGTCCCCTAGACTTAGAACTACTTAAACCTGAGGACATCACCCACATCCATGCCCGAGGCAGGATTCGAACCTGCGACCATAGCAGCAGCGCGGTTCCAGACTGGAGCGCCTAGAACCCCACTGCCACCGCGGCAACACCACGTTCAAACTCATTTAAATCTCGATAACCTGCATGGTAGCATCAGTAACCGATCTAACAACTGCGCCAGACACTTTTTGTCTTATACAGGCGTTGCCGTGCCGACAGCAGATCCGTATTCTGTCTGTTCACATATCTCTGTATTTGAATATGCATGCGTATACCAGTTTCTTTGGCGCTTCAGTGTACTTCATGCTTATATAAATTCTTACATTAATTCTTATATTTTATCCTTACGTTTATTCTTCAGGAAGATCTGATGCATTCCCTTAGATGATACAAATCGTTGAAATATTCGAAACATAGAAATTCCGAACACCACGAGCATTGCGCGGCGGCAGATTTGCCACAAAGACATTTCTTCGAATGAATCTGATTACTGATGATTTCACGCGTTGATAATAATTTCGCGGCAAGCCACACCTAACGGATCACTTAACCGAAAAGTTTCGCTTGTAGTTGATTATGAATCAAGATACACGACAGGAATGACACCGAAAACCAATTCAAATAGTTTCCTTATTCACTTATTGTTTTATTTTTAAATTTATTCACGAGAGATTCAATTAGTAGACGAATAAGGACATTATTTGTGTATTCAGTGGAAAACATTCGTGTAGTAATCTTCTACGGACATGGGTAGATAAATGAAAAATAAGAATAGAAGTAGTAATCGGATTTCGAGTACGGGACGCAAAAGTATAACGCTGCGACGTTTGCAACTGCACCACCAGTTGGCACGGGCGATGATTCTGATGAAAGGCACATAATGTCATTTTCTTAGAAACGGTGGAGTTATCTACGGATAAGCCGAGACACGTGTTCGCTTATAATGTGTCACCTCACACTGAGCGAAGTTTCTGGGAAATCGGGTTGAGGTATTTTGTACTCCCAATTTAATTTTTATTAATTTTTTTGCGTTATCATTGTACTAAATTAGGCGTACGTCGGGATGGGCTATGGTGGTGCTCGAGAAACGCGCTACGTTAAGGCAAATTCTCGAGAATTTCTGGGGTACCCTGGGGAATTTGTTAATGGTGCCTCGCTCTCTGAGAGACTGCGTGAAACTACTATAGAACGAAATACTGAGCCGCAGCAGTCGTAATCGTTGTCTTCCGTATATGAAAGGAAGAATTTTTTCGTCTGAGATTTCACGGGTCACCAATTCAAAGGGCTCCAGTACACTTTAACATTCGTTCAAAATTCGCCAATCGTCACCTCTGAGGTTCTGAACACGAGAATAAGAAGATGCTAAACATGCTCCAATGAGAACCGCACATCATTCAGTCTTTAGTTCATTGTGTGTTTTATATTCTTACAGATTATAAATTACATTGTAGAAGTAATAAAAATTAGTTGATCGCCTAACGTCTGCGCTCTTATGTAACCAAAGCAATTACTTTTGACGAAAGTACAGTTTACGTGCACAAACTAAAAAGTGTGTATAATTATTGTTATTTTGCACTGCATAGAACGTTCTTCATCATGATAAAAGGCTAGAGTTTCCTGTTATTGTTGATAAATGTGAAATCCGTTTATGAAAAACAGAAACATGTTTTATACGTATGAGTTCAATGAAGTACTGAAGCGGTATCTTATATATATTCGTTTTCTTTTGCGTCTTTTTTTTAAATTTTACCTTGTTGTCGAGGAAATTGCATTTCATAGTGCTATATGACAAATCTGTATTGTTTTCTTTATTTTTACTAAAACATTCTTCTGTTTAACGTTACAAGTCAACAACTCTCGAATAAAACCCGAATTAAACATTGAAAGTGTCAGTTTTGTTGTAAATACTGTTTATTCTTAAGCAACAGACAGGAGGATAACAAAGCAGAAAAAACAGTTCTGCAGGTTACCAATTCCTTTATATATCCTCATGCAGAGTCTAGACGGTTCACCACTTCCGGTTTTTAGGGGAATCTAGTAACACACTGATCGCGTACGTCAAGAAAGCGATCGT
This sequence comes from Schistocerca gregaria, assembly GCF_023897955.1. Lineage (NCBI taxonomy): Eukaryota > Metazoa > Arthropoda > Insecta > Orthoptera > Acrididae > Schistocerca > Schistocerca gregaria. The sequence goes on from NC_064931.1 coordinate 490,582,163, forward strand.
TACGAGGTAACGCCCGAATGTATGCAACACACCTAGCGTATGGATAACGCGGGTACAATCTTAACTGAACGAAGCTACTAGGAAAACTACTGCAATCTACGATTACCTATGTTTAACTCGTGCAGGACACGGTGGCCGATGCGCAATGACCAGCTTTCGTCCAAAGCGCTGGACGAGTTCATTCGCTTGTACAGAAGGGGAGGCCGATAAGTGTTTTCCATCTCTCGGCCGGCCTGCGATAACAGAGTCGATGCACACGCACTGCAATCATTCTCAAACGATTTTACAGAAACTATTCGGTAAAGAAAATCATTTTTGTTTTACTTGTAGCTTTATGTGTCAGGTTCACTATGATGTGCCCATTATTACGTTAATAGTCATAGTTATTATAATATTTACGTGAAAGTAAGACACTTCACGAAATTCGGAAAAGTGTGCAATGAAAAATAGAGGTCGCTATAGTTTGGTACGTATTATATAATACGTTGTTGCGTATGAACTTTAGCTAACATATTGAATTTTCCTTTACACTTGGGTTGAGGTATCTGTCTGCCACCACTGTCAAGAAAATTGATCTGATGTAGCACACTCATTTGTGATTGCGCCGCACCAGCGATAAGGTCAGAGTGAAATATCCACAACATTCCTCATATTTCATAAACGTTTTCAGACATCGAAATGAGATTTTGGCAAAAGATAGTACCCGAAAAGGAGAGTATTTTACCATATCGTTATTTTGTAAAACTTCATTATCTACCGTGTTATTCCAATTACTACAGACTTTTTCGGTGAAAGAATGTAGGGCCATCGATAGCTGGTGAAACGAGAAAAGCTATGCATTTTGGAACAACATATGCGAAGACATTACACGGTCTTTTGTACCGAGTATGTGCTTTTTCATAAGCTACTGACTTTGTGTGTGTATTGTGTATTGAACCGGAGACCTAGAAACGACGGAGAAGCTTCGTCCCGCCGTAGCCCTCAGTGGTTCACAACCCCGCAACAGGCCACAGCAGTCCACTCAGCCCACCGCCGTCCCACACCGAATCCAGGGTTATTGTGTGGTTCGGCCCCCAGTGAACTCCCCCGAGAACGTCTAATACCAGACGAGTGTAACCCCAAATGTTTGCGAGGTAGAGTAATTATGGTGTACGCGTATGTGGAGACAGTGTTTGCGCAGCAGTCGCCGACATAGTCTAACTGAGGCGGAATAAGGGGAAACAGCTCGCATTCGCCGAAGCAGATGGAAAACCGCCTTAAAAACCATCCACAGGCTGGCCGGCACACCGGACCTCGACACTAATCCGCCGGGCGGATTCGTGTTGGGGACTGGCTCGGCTTCCCGCTCGGGAAGCTGCGCATTAGACCTCCTCTGTACGGGAATTACATAATGTGTGTACGAGTACAGGTTGTGACAAAGGAACAGCGACATATCGAAGTCATGGACGTATAGCCACAGTGGTTAAGGTGACCGCTCGCGTAAAGCAGGAAATCCCGAATCGAGTCTCGGTCCAGGACAAATTTTCACTGTCGTCATCCCCTTGTGCAGCTGATAGTTATTGCATTTTCAATCGCGAATACATTTCATGTATTTCATAATGGCTGTAGATGGCGCAGTGTGCATCGTTCTTCCTAACGACACAGGCACTGCAGAATGGTTCCAGGAGCAGTTCTTCTTCCTCCTCAAAATGTCTACCCAGAAAAACTTCCTCAAACACCTAGAAAACTAACTGCCAACCACCCCTTATACAGGGCGTCCCAGGAGGAGTAGCCAGTATCCAAAGATGTGACGGCAACGATCATTTGAAGCAAAAACCTTCGTTTGGGCATAGGCTCTATTTCGAATGCCTTCTGAGGTAGAACATATTTAACGTAAATGGCTATTTATTTTCTGTATTATTCAATACACTGTTAGGCTTGCACATGTACAACATTTAGCAAACATTGCAACATTAGTTTTACAAAGTATCAATTTAAAAATACATTTTTTAGCATATACTCTTCTAAACATTGCCGTACAAGTCACATTACTGCTGGTGTACACTTCACAATAAATGTTCGAACTTCACTGCATCTGTGCACTCTTGGGAGAAAATGTTGTGTTGCGTGTCTGAGTGCTCCTGCTCGTTCCATGGTGTGCCCAAGCAGTTCATCTCACTTATTCACTTTTCGTTTGTACACGTCAGACGGCACGCAGCCACATAAACAAAAATTTACTGGCCTAAGGTCTGGCGATCTTGGTGACCAGTTAACTGTGCTACCACGACCAATTCAGCGATTAATATAAGTGCGGTTGGGATGTTTTGTCACAGATCTGGTATAAAGTTTGGAGGGGCCCCGTCAAGCCGAAAGTACATTGCAGTCTGCCTGGCCAAAGGAAAGTACTCAAGATGTTCAACAAACTAATTTTCCAGAAAGGCAAGGCCGGCCGCGGTGGTCTAGCGGTTCTAGGCGCTCAGTCCGGAACCGAGGGACTGCTACGGTCGCAGGTTCGAATCCTGCCTCGGGCATGGATGTGTGTGATGTCCTTAGGTTAGTTAGGTTTAGGTAGTTCTAAGTTCTAGGGGACTGATGACCTAAGATGTTAAGTCCCATAGTGCTCAGAGCCATTTGAACCATTTGAACCAGAAAGGCAAGTAATTCTGTACCGTGATTCGCTCTTCAAAAATGACTCGACCAATCAAAGTGTTACCTATCATGCAGTACCAAACACCGATCGAAAGACGAACTTGGAAATTGATTCCCACTATAGCATGTGGATTTTCCTACGACCATCGATGATTATTTGTGTATTATTGATTCCATTTCGCGTAAGCGAGGTGTCATCAGTAAATAGTATCGATGGAAGCAAATGACGATTGTCATTTAACTAGTGACAAAATTCAGTCCGTCTGGCATTGTCGCAAATTTGAAGATTGCGGACACGCTGTATGTTAAATTGGTACAAGTTTTCTGCATGTAATGTTCATCATATACGTATTTGTGGTATCGTTATGTTCAGAAAGGTTGAAGTGTGCTGGCAGTGGGACTATGTTGCACCATTTCAACACTGTGTTGCTGTTACTGCACAGATTGGTAAATTACACGTTCATTACAAAAATGAGAAATCGGAGGAATTTTTGTTTCACACAGTGTGTTGAAAACTCCTATAAACACGACCAGGGATTCGACGCGTCGGAAAACGCCGACGGTATTCTTCAACAGCAGTACGAGCATTACCATCACAGAGGCCGTAAACATACACCACATCTGCTATTCTTCATTAGTGTAGATGTGCGGCATTTTAGGCAGTACGCGTCCACACAGTTAGCCGAAGCTTCTCTCAATCTCTCGAACTTCTTCCCTCACAACACACTAAGCGTTCAATAGGCTAGTTTAATGGTAGGAAGACATCCCGAGCTAAGAGATTGAAAGCAAGGAGACACGATGGGCTAAAATGAAACGACAAAGAGGTTGGGTGGATAAGACATGTACACGTGAGCCACTATCACAAACACGGATGTACACTAAATGTGTTCTACAGGTATCTTGGAAACCATTCGGAACAGGAAATACAGGGTGTTACAAAAAGGTACGGCCAAACTTTTCAGGAAACATTCCTCACACACAAAGAAAGAAAATATGTCATGAAGACATGTGTCCGGAAACGCTTACTTTCCATGATAGAGCTCATTTTATTACTTCTCTTCAAATCACATTAATCATGGAATGGAAACACACAGCAACAGAACGTACCAGCGTGACTTCAAACACTTTGTTACAGGAAATGTTGAAAATGTCCTCCGTTAGGGAGGATACATGCATCCACCCTCCGTCGCATTGAATCCATGATGCACTGATGCAGCCCTGGAGAATGGCGTATTGTATCACAGCGGTCCACAATACGAGCACGAAGAGTCTCTTCATTTGGTACCGGGGTTGCGTAGACAAGAGCTTTCAAATGCCCCATAAATGAAAGTCAAGAGGGTTGAGGTCAGGAGAGCGTGGAGGTCATGGAATTGGTCGGCCTCTACTAATCCACCGGTCACCGAATCTGTTGTTGAGAAGCGTACGAACACTTCGACTGAAATGTTCAGGAGCTCCATCGTGCATGAACCACATGTTGTGTCGTACTTGTAAAGGCACATGTTCTAGCAGCACAGGTAGAGTATCCCGTATGAAATCATGATAACGTGCTCCATTGAGCGTAGGCGGAAGAACATGGGGCCCAATGAAGACACCACCAATAATGCCTGCCCAAACGTTCACAGAAAATCTGTGTTGATGACGTGATTGCACCATTGCGTGCGGATTCTCGTCAGCCCACACATGTTGATTGTGAAAATTTACAATTTGCTTACATTGGAATGAAGCCTCATCCATAAAGAGAAGATTTGCACTGAAATGAGGATTGACACATTGTTGGATGAACCATTCGCAGAAGTGAACCCGTGGATGCCAATCAGCTGCTGATAGTGCCTGCACACGCTGTACATGGTACGGAAACAACTGGTTCTCCCGTAGCACTCTCGATACAGTGACGTGGTCAACGTCACCTTGTACAGCAGCAACTTCTCTGACGCTGACATTAGGGTTATCGTCAACTGCACGAAGAATTGCCTCGTCCATTGCACGTGTTCTCGTCGTTCTAGGTCTTCTCCAGTCGCGAGTCGTAGGCTGGAATGTTCCGTGCTCCCTAAGACGCCGATCAATTGCTTCGAACGTCTTCCTGTCGGGACACCTTCGTTCTGGAAGTCTGTCTCGATACAAACGTACCGCGCCACGGCTATTGCCCCGTGCTAATCCATACATCAAATGGGCATCTGCCAACTCCGCATTTGTAAACACTGCACTGACTGCAAAACCACGTTCATGATGAACACTAACCTGTTGATGCTACGTACTGATGTACTTGATGCTAGTACTGTAGAGCAATGAGTCGCATGTCAACACAAGCACCGAAGTCAACATTACCTTCCTTCAATTGGGCCAACTGGGGGTGAATAGAGGAAGTACAGTACATACTGACGAAACTAAAATGAGCTCCAACGTGGAAATTAAGCGTTTCCTGACACATGTCCACATAATATCTTTTCTTTATTTGTGTGTGAGGAATGTTTCCTGAAAGTTTGGCCGCACCTTCTTTGTACTACCGTATATATCCATATGAAGTTTTTTGCTTCAAATGAGTGTTCTTGTCATATCCCTGAGTACTGACTATTATTCCTGGTGTAACGTTACGCGTATTTAGGCGAGCTAATCGGCCGCCCAATATTAGTACGAGATAACATGAATTTGTTGTACAGCTGAGCGCTAGCAGGCCCAGGGCTCACAGCTCACCGCAGAAGGTCCGGCTACGCGAACATGACTGGCGAGGCTAGGTACAATGACGAGCAGCGTCGCCGGAAATAGGCAAATTCCAAGGCTGAGAATATGGATGGCAATGAATCGTATGGCCTTTGTGCTGGAGACAATGATCTAAGAACTGGCGGAGTGTCAGACAAGCTGAAAGATGGGCTCTTACAGTTCTTCAAGAACCTATAATAATTCACAGTCAGGTATTAAAGCAAATCTGAATTAACCTACGATCTCCGGTAAATGAGGCACATCCAGTCACACAACAGTATTTTAATATCTTTAAAGCTACAGAAACTAATACTTCGTAGTGAATAAATATTTACACAATGAACCTCTAAACTGTAAACAATCTTCACGGGTTTGCCCCCAGATCACGTTGTGCAAATTCAACAATATTTCCTCGGAGCAACTGTCCGACATCTTCATGTGGTTCAATCTTTATGGTGGCTAGGTATGACGGTACAAATTGTAAATAGCTTTTCGCTCCTTGTATTTTACCCCTGCCACCTTTAAAATTTGAAAGAGAGTAGTCCAGTCAGCACTGTCAAACGCTTTCTCCAAGTCTACAAATGCTAGAAACGTAACTTTGCTTTTTCTTAATCTAGCTTCTAAGATAAGTCGTAGGGTCAGTATTGCCTCACGTGTTCCCATATTTCTACGGAATCTAAACTGATCTTCCCCGAGGTCGGCTTCTACCAGTTTTTCCATTCGTCTGTAAAGAATTCGCGTTAGTATTTTGCAGCCATGACTTATTAAACTAATAGTTCGGTAATTTTCACACCTGTCAACGGCTGCTTTCTTTGGGATTGGAATTATTATATTCTTCTTGAAGTCTGAGGGTATTTCGCCTGTCTCATACATTTTGCTCACCAGATGATAGAGTTTTGTCAGGACTGGCTCTCCCACGGCTGTCAGTAGTTCTAATGGAATGTTGTCTACTCCCGGGGCTTTGTTTCGACTTACGTCTTTCATTGCTCTATCAAACTCTACACGCAGTATCGTATCTCCCATTTCATTTTCATCTGCATCCTCTTCCCTTTCTATAACATTGCCCTCAAGAACATCGCCCTTGTATAGTCTGTCTATATACTCCTTCCACCTTTCTGCTTTCCCTTCTTTGCTTAGAACTGGGTTTCCATCTGAGCTCTTGATATTCATCCAAGTGGTCTCTTTTCTCCAAAGGTCTCTTTAATTTTCCTGTAGGCAGTATCTATCTTACCCCTAGTGAGATAAGCCTCTACATCCTAGCATTTGTCCCTGCTTCGCCATTTTGCACTTCCTGTCGATCTCATTTTTGAGACGTTTGTATTCCTTTTTGCCTGCTTCATTTCATGCATTTTTATATTTTCTCCTTTCATCAATTAAATCCAGTATTTATTTTGTCACCCAAGGATTTCTACTAGCCCTCGTCTTTTTACCTACTTGATCCTCTGCTGCCTTCACTACTTCATACCTCAAAGCTACCCATTCTTCTTCTACTGTATTTCTTTCCCCCATTCTTGTGAATTGTTCCCTTATGCTCTCCCTGAAACTCTGTACAACCTCTGGTTTAGTCAGTTTATCTAGGTACCATCTCCTTAAATTCCCACCTTTTTGCAGTTTCTTCAGTTTTAATCTTCAGTTCATAACCAATAGATTGTGGTCACAGTCCACATCTGCCCCTGGAAATGTATTACAATTTAAAACCTGGTTCCTAAATCTGTCTTACCATTATATAATCTATCTCAAACCTGTCAGTATCTCCAGGTTTCTTCCATGTATACAACCTTCTTTTATGATTCTTGAACCAAGTGTTAGCTATGATTAAGTTGTGCTCTGTACAAAACTCTACCACGCGGCTTCCTTTTTCATTTCTTAGCCCCAATCCATATTTACCTACTACGTTTCGTTCTCTTCCTTTTCCTCCTATCGAATTCCAGTCCCCCATGACTATTAAATTTTCGTCTCCCTTCACTATCTGAATAATTTCTTTTATCTCATCATATATTTCTTCAATTTCTTCGTCATCTGCAGAGCTAGTGGGCATATAAACTTGTACTACTGTCGTAGGCGTGGGCTTCGTGTCTATCTTGGCCAAAATAATGCGTTCACTATGTTGTTTGTAGTAGCTTATCCGCACTCCTATTTTTTATTCGTTATTAAACCTACTCCTGCATTACCCCTATTTGATTTTGTATTTATAACCCTGTATTCACCTGACCAAAAGTCTCGTTCCTCCTGCTACAGAACTTCGCTAATTCCCACTATATCTAACTTTAACCTATCAATTTCCCTTTTTAAATTTTCTAATCTACCTGCCCGATTAAGGGATCTGACATTCCACGCTCCGATCCGTAGAACGCCAGTTTTCTTTCTCCTGATAACGACATCCTCTTGAGTAGTCTCCGCCCAGAGGTCCGAATGGGGGACTCCCCGATGTTATTCAATCTGTATATTGAGCAAGCAGTAAAGGTAACCGAAGAAAAATTCGGAGTAGGTATTAAAATCCATGGAGAAGATATAAAAACTTCACGGTTCGCTGTTGACATTGTAATTCTGTCAGAGACAGCAAAGGACTTGGAAGGGCAGCTGAACGGAATGGATAGTGTCTTGATGGGAGGATATAAGATGAACATCAACAAAAGCAAATCGAGGATAATGGAATGTAGTCGAATTAAGTCGGGTGATGCTGAGGGAATTAGATTAGGAAATGAGACACTTAAAGTACACTCCTGGAAATGGAAAAAAGAACACATTGACACCGGTGTGTCAGACCCACCATACTTGCTCCGGACACTGCGAGAGGGCTGTACAAGCAATGATCACACGCACGGCACAGCGGACACACCAGGAACCGCGGTGTTAGCCGTCGAATGGCGCTAGCTGCGCAGCATTTGTGCACCGCCGCCGTCAGTGTCAGCCAGTTTGCCGTGGCATACGGAGCTCCATCGCAGTCTTTAACACTGGTAGCATGCCGCGACAGCGTGGACGTGAACTGTATGAGCAGATGACGGACTTTGAGCGAGGGCGTATAGTGGGCATGCGGGAGGCCGGGTGGACGTACCGCCGAATTGCTCAACACGTGGGACGTGAGGTCTCCACAGTACATCGATGTTGTCGCCAGTGGTCGGCGGAAGGTGCACGTGCCCGTCGACCTGGGACCGGACCGCAGCGACGCACGGATGCACGCCAAGACCGTAGGATCCTACGCAGTGCCGTAGGGGACCGCACCGCCACTTCCCAGCAAATTAGTGACACTGTTGCTCCTGGGGTATCGGCGAGGACCATTCGCAACCGTCTCCATAAAGCTGGGCCACGGTCCCGCACACCGTTAGGCCGTCTTCCGCTCACGCCCAAACATCGTGCACCCCGCCTCCAGTGGTGTCGCGACAGGCGTGAATGGAGGGACGAATGGAGACGTGTCGTCTTCAGCGATGAGAGTCGCTTCTGCCTTGGTGCCAATGATAGTCGTATGCGTGTTTGGCGCCGTGCAGGTGAGCGCCACAATCAGGACTGCATACGACCGAGGCACACAGGGCCAACACCCGGCATCATGGTGTGGGGAGCGATCTCCTACACTGGCCGTACACCTCTGGTGATCGTCGAGGGGACACTGAATAGTGCACGGTACATCGAAACCGTCATCGAACCCATCGTTCTACCATCCCTAGACTGGCAAGGGGACTTGCTGTTCCAACATGACAATGCACGTCCGCATGTATCCCGTGCCACCCAAAGTGCTCTAGAAGGTGTAAGTCAACTACCCTGGCCAGCAAGATCTCCGGATCTGTCCCCCATTGAGCATGTTTGGGACTGGATGAAGCGTCGTCTCACGCGGTCTGCACGTCCAGCACGAACGCTGGTCCAACTGAGGCGCCAGGTGGAAATGGCATGGCAAGCCGTTCCACAGGACTACATCCAGCATCTCTACGATCGTCTCCATGGGAGAATAGCAGCCTGCATTGCTGCGAAAGGTGGATATACACTGTACTAGTGCCGACATTGTGCATGCTCTGTTGCCTGTCTCTATGTGCCTGTGGTTCTTTCAGTGTGATCATGTGACGTATCTGACCCCAGGAATGTGTCAATTAAGTTTCCCCTTCCTGGGACAATGAATTCACGGTGTTCTTATTTCAATTACCAGGAGTGTAGTAAAGGAGTTTTGCTATTTGGGGAGCAAAATAACTGATGATGGTCGAAGTAGAGAGGATATAAAATGCAGACTGGCAATGGCAAGAAAAGCGTTTCTGAAGAAGAGAAATTTGTTAACATCGAGTATACATTTAAGTGTCAGGAAGACATTTATGAAAGTATTTGTATGGAGTGTAGCCATGTATGGAAGTGAAACATGGACGATAAATAGTTTGGACAAGAAGAGAAGCTTTCGAAATGTGGTACTACAGAAGAATGCTGAAGATTAGATGGGTAGATCACATAACTAATGAGGAGGTACTGAATAGAATTGGGGAGAAGAGGAGTTTGTGGCACAACTTGACTAGAAGAAGGGATCGGTTGGTAGGACATGTTCTGAGGCATCAAGGGATCACCAATTTAGTACTGGAGGGCAGCGTGTAGGGTAAAAATCGTAGATGGAGACCAAGAGATGAATACACTAAGCAGATTCAGAAGGATGTAGGCTGCAGTAGGTACTGGGAGATGAAGAAGCTTGCACAGGATAGAGTAGCATGGAGAGCTGCATCAGACCAGTCTCAGGACTGAAGACCACAACAACAACAACATGTATGACTGACAGTATCCGCACGTCGACGCCCCGTTTCTAGAACACGTGCGCGAAGAATGTGTAGGCGCGGAAATCACGCATGCTTAATGATGTGCAGATAGATGGTGCCATACTCAAACCCCCTCTGCCGAAAATCGCAGAGCGGCTCTCCCGCGCGTGCGCTGTACGCTGTGTTAACTAACAGTGCGGCCGGACGTTACTCACTAAATACCGTACTAAATCAGTGTTATGACGCGTCCGTTATCGAAAAATCTTGATTTTCGCGTCGTGATTTAATAGCAGCCAATGCAGGATTCCAGGCTGTGCTCAGTTGAAATCCCGCATCCCTGTTGATGAGATTATCGGCTGCACGGATATGTATTGCTTCCTTAATGACGAAATCCCAGAAAGATGATGCCGGGGATAAAACTTCCGTCTTTTCATAAATCATGCAATGTCCTGTATTCAGACAGTGTTGCACAATGGCCGACTAGTCCTGTTCAGAAAGGCGTATATGAGGCTGATGCTCATCACAGCGTTCTTGTACAGTGTGACATGTCTGGCCTATATATGCTGCCCCACATTGACAAGATATCTTGCACACACCACATTTCCTCAGGCGCATTTGGGGGACTGAGAACCCGCATTTCGCTATCGAGAAGTCTTCTCACCTTCAGCAGGTGACTGTCACGGAACAAGCGGTGCGATATTGCTTGATGGCACGGTGACTACCGACAGGTAGTGAAGGTTTCGGAAGATGACTTCATCCCCATTATCCAAAGTGACCCTGATTTCCACAAGATGTGGGTCACGCAAGACTGAGCTCGACCCCATTGAAGCAGGAGAGTGTTTGATGTCCCGGAGGAGCAGTTTGGGGAATGCGTTCTGGCTCGGGAGTTGCCTTTTGTGGGGTACATTAAAGATAAGGTTTACAGAAATAACCCCAAAACCATTGCTGCGCTGAAAACAGCCACACAGGAGGTCATCGACAGCATCGATGTTCCGACACTTCAGTGGGTCCTGCAAAATTTCGCTATTCGTCTGCACCACATCAGCGCCAATGACGACAGGCGTATCAAACATGTCATAACCTAAATCCGAATAATTGTAGTTACGTTTACGTGTCGAATAAATTGTGTGTACGCCGTAGTTTGTAACTAATTTAAGTTTTCTCATATAGTTTAATAATTGTCACCCTGTATTTAATGAACGGTGTACTGTTTTGCCAGTAACTTTATATAAGTATTAATTACAAATGAGAGTACAAAAATGGTAATTTAAGAAGTGGCCAACTGCGTGTGTTAGCTGACACCACCTTTGTAAAAGAGTGTAAAAGACGCTTCTGACTGGCAGGTCTAAATAATTGTTTAAATCATATTTAAAGAAACATTGTGGTCATTTATCGTGAGCATACTTATGGGACAATAGTGGATTAGTTATTTATGGACAAACCTTTATTTGTATTTATTGTGAATGGTCTGAGTGTTTATAACATTTCTTTGTTTAAATATTGTTGTAATGTATTAGTTTACTCCAGAAAGAGAACATATTGAGTCAAACAATTTCTTTGGAGCTTAAGATGAATTTGTTGTACAGCTGAACGCCAGCTGACCCAGGTCTTAGAGAGCGCCGCAGAATTACGGCTAGGCGATCATGACGGGCGAGACCAGGTATAAATACGAGCAACGTCGGCGGAAGTGGGCAAATTCCAAGGCTGAGAATATGGACTGCAACGAATCGTGTGGCCTTTGTGTAGGAGACAATGCTCCAAGATATGGAGATGTGTCAGACAACCTGAAAGATGGGTTCTTGCAGCTCATCAAGAACCTATAATAACTCGCAGTCAAATATTAGCAAATCTGAATAAACCTACGATCTCAGAAAAATGAAGCTCTTCCAGTGACACAACAATATTTTAATATCATTAAAGTAGAGAAGGCAATATTTCGCGGTGAATAAATATATACTCAATGAACCTCTAAGTTAAAAACTTTCATCACTTTATGAGATTTCAACAAAAGGATACCTCAGATAATATCATTGTGCTCTAGCTATCACTCCTGAAACCTACTCAACTGTATATGTTTTATTTATTGGCTTATGACGTCTTTCATATCCTTTTTATTACGCAAATGAGTGTCACAACATCGAATTCTCCACAATTACGTAGCAAATGAAAACAGCATGAACACCTCATAGCTCGACAAACTTGTGTACTTACAGGGTGACAATTATTTAACTATATGAAATAAAATCGTCATAACTTCTGAACGGTTTCCGTTCAAACTGCACGACTGCAATGTTGGTTATGGGGTATGATGGGAATTAGTATGCACATGCATGATTTGGTTTAGCGACGTAGTCCACTTTCATTTGGATGGGTTCGTTAATAAGCAAAATTGGCACATTTGGGGGACTGAGAATCCGCATTTCGCGAGCAAGACGTCTCGTCACCCTCTACAGGTGACTGTGTGGTGTCCAGTGCCTAGTCCTCCATGGTACGGTGCCAAGCGAACGGTAGTGAAGGTTTTGGAAGATGATTTCATCCCCACTATCCAAAGTGACCCTGATTTCGACAATATGTGGATCATGCAAGACATAGCTCGGCCCCATTGAAGCAGGAGAGTGTTCGATGTCCTGGAGGAGCACTTTGGGCCGCATTCTGGCTGTGAAGTACCCAGAAACTACGGGCATGGTCCTCGACTGGCCGCCATATTCTCCGGATCTGAACACATGCGATTCCTTTTTGTGAATAATCAATAAAGGTTTTGCATCACCCTGGTTCCCAGGACTTTCGAAGACAGAAGTTGACTGTGGGTATTGTATCACAGATACAGTCACTTTGACAGTTCATAGGTGTCACTCAACCCGCCCAAAGATGTAAACAACCATGCACGAACAGCGCCTATTAGACGGAGGGTTTTCGACAGCCGATCAGTTCGTCATTCCACCAGGAAGGAGGTACACGGCTCGTGTTGCCTGTAGTTCAATCATGCATAGACGGTCAGTACCTCGGTTTGATTGCTTTCGCATTGTAACTTTGTGCCAGGAAGGGCTTTCAACGAGGGAAGTGTCCAGGCATCTCGGAGTGAACCAAAGCGATGTTGTTCGGACATGGAGGAGATACAGAGAGACAGGAACTGTCGGTGACATGCCTCGCTCAGGCCGCCCAAGGGCTATTACTGCAGTGGATGATTTCTACCTACGGATTACAGCTCGGAGGAACCCTGACAGTAACGTCACTATGTTGAATAATACTTTTAGTGCAGCCTCAGGTCGTCGTGTTACGACTCAAACTGTGCGCAGTAGCCTGCATGATGCGCAACTTCATTCCCGACGTCCATGGCGAGATCCATCTATGCAACCACGACACCATGCAGCGCGGTACAGATGGGCCCAACAACATGCCGAATGGGCCGGTCAGGATTGACATCATGTTCTCTCCACCGATGAGTGCCGCATATGCCTTCAACCAGAAAATCGTCGGAGACGTGTTTGGAGGCAACCCGGTCAGGCTGAACGCCTTAGACACACCGTCCAGCGAGTGTAGCAAGGTGGAGATTACCTGCTGTTTTGGGGTGGCATTATGTGGGGCCGACGTACGCCGCTGTTGGTCATGGAAGGTGCCGTAACGGCTGTACAATACGTGAATGTCATTGTCCGACAGATAGTGCAACCATACCGGCAGGAGATTGGAGAGGCATTTGGCCTGCATGGACGACAATTTGCGCCCCCATCGTGCACATCTTGTGAATGACTTCCTTCAGGATAACGACATCGCTCGACTAGAGTGACCAGAATGTTCTCCAGACATGAACCCTGTCGAACATGCCTGTGATAGATTGAAAAGGGCTGGTTATGGACGACGTGACCCTCTGAGGGGTCTACGCTGAATCGCCGTTGTGGAATGGGACAATCAGGATCAACGGTGCCTTGATGAACTTGTGGATAGTATGCCACGACGATTACAGACTTGCATCAATGCAAGAGGACGTACTACTGGGTATTAGTGGTATCGGTATGTACAGTAATCTGGACCACCACCTCTGAAGATCTCGATGTATGGTGGTAAAACATGCAATTTGTGGTTTTCGTGAAGAATAAAAAGGGCGGAAATGATGTTTATGTCGACATATATTCCAATTTTCTGTACAGGTTCCGGAACTCTCGGAACCGAGGCGACGCAAAACTTTTTTTGATGTGTGTAAATTAAAGACAAGGCGCACAGAAATAACCCCAAAACCATTGATGAGCTAAAAACAGTCCTGTAGGAGGTCATCGACAGCATCGATGTTCCTACACTTCAATGGATCATGCAGAATTTCGCCTTTCGTCTGCGACATATCATCGCCAATGATGGCAGGCATATCTAACATGTCATAACCTAAATCCGAATGTCTGTAGTTACGTTTGCGTGTTGAATAGAGTGTGTGCACGGCGTAGTTTGTAACAATTTACGTTTTTTTCATATAGTTCAATAATTGTCACCCCGTGATCGGGAAAGATCTATGTGTGCTGCCAGTATGTTGGTCATTGACGTGCCAGGTATTTATGGTGTTCTGATATGGTCTGTAATTACGCTACGGAATTTGTTATTTAAGAGTCTTGCGTAAATCGTAAGTTCCACTATTAATAAGGTTAGTGGACAATATTTATTTATTGACATTGGGTTGTATTTCTTCGGTAACAACATGGCTATACCCTCCTTGCAACAGTTCGAATGGCTTGCTGCTGTAAGTAATCCATTAAACAATGCTGTTAGTTCGTTGTCCATATCGTCCCAATATTTGTCATGTAATTCCACAGGTATGCCAATCGTCAATGGGGCTTTGTACTCTTGTGCCCCCTTTATAACGTCTTTAAAGTCCTCTGGTGAAGCGTTCTTTAAGTTCGCTGTTCTGCTTTGCCGAAAAGTTATTTTCTATTCCTACGCGCTTAATCCAAGTGCCTACTTTCTCTGTTCGCGGTGCAGCATAATTTTTGGAAATGCTCCACTATACCGGGTGAGTCACCTAACGTTACCGCTGGATATATTTCGTAAACCACATCAAATACTGACGAACCGATTCCACAGACCGAACGTGAGGAGAGGGGCTAGTGTAATTGTTTAATACAAACCATACAAAAAATGCATGGAAGTATGTTTTTGAACACAAACCTACGTTTTTTTTAAATGGAACCACGTTAGTTTTGTTATCACATCTGAACATATAAACAAATACGTAATCAGTGCCGTTTGTTGCATTGTAAAATGTTAATTACATCCGGAGATATTGTAACCTAAAGTTGACGCTTGAAACCTCCGACGTTCAGTTGCGTGTTGTAACAAACACGGGGCACGGTTGGCGAGCAGCATCTGCAGGAACATGTTTACGATGACGACCGTGTTTACGAGTGTGGCTGTAGTGCACTGTTGTGGTTTGGTCTAGCTGTCGCAATGTCCGCATGTAGCGGTTGCTGCTATTGTTATTCTGCATTAGTCTCCGCACGCAGACCAACTGTAGTACACCGTGTTACTAGACGTCTGTGATAGTGTTGTAGGAACTGTGACCATGGTGTATTAGAACTCTGAAAAGGCGGAGATGGTGCTCATCTATGGCGAGTGTCGACGAAATGCAGCTGAAGCCTGCAGGGTGTATGCAGAACGGTACCCGGACAGAGAGCATCCAACGTGCCGCACATTGCAAAACATCTACCGCCAACTGTATGCAACAGGTATGGTCGTAGCACGCAATCGGCTCCGTAACAGGCCCGTCACAGGAGAAGCGGGTGCAGTTGGTGTGTTAGCTGCTGCTGCCATGAACCCACACATGAGTACACGGGACACTGCGAGAGCCGGTGGACTCAGTCAAAGTAGTGTCATGCGCATACTGCATCGTCACCGCTTTCACCCGTTTCATGTGTCGCTACATCAGCAATTACATGGTGATGACTTTAATCATCGAATGCAATTCTGTCAATGGGCATTAACAGAAAATGCGTTGCAGTTCTACCTGTTTACCGATGAAGCGGGTTTCATAAAACACGGGGCAGTGAATCTAAGGAACATGCATTACTGGTCCGTGGACAATCCTCGCTGACTCAGACAGGTAGAGCGACAGTGACCGTGAAGTGTAAATGTATGGTGTGGAATCATTGGCGACCACCTCATTGGTCCTCACTTCATTGCAGGGGCCCAAACAGCTGCAACATACATCGCGTTTCTACAGAATGATCTGCCAACGTTGCTCGAAAATGTCCACTGGAAACGCGTTGACGTAAGTGGTATCAGCATGATGGTGCACCTGCACATTCCGCAATTAACACTAGGCTGAACCTTGACAGGATGCTCGACGGGCGTTTCATAGGACGTGGAGGACACATAAATTGGCCAGCCCGTTCTCCTGATCTTACAACTCTGGACTTCTTTCTGTGGAGTACGTTAAAGGAGAATGTGTACCGTGATGTGCCTACAACCCCAGAGGATATGAAACAACGTATTGTGGCAGCCTGCGGCGACATTACACCAGATGTACTGCGGCGTGTACGACATTCATTATGCCAGAGATAGCAATTGTGTGCAACAAATGATGGCCACCACATTGAACATCTATTGGCCTGACATGTCGGGACACACTCTATTCCACTCCGTAATTGGAAACGGAAACCACGTGTGTACATGTACCTTACCCCTCATGGTAATGTACATGTGCGTCAGTGAAAAAGACCAATAAAAAGGTGTTAGCATGTGGCCGTAATGTGCTGTTCCAGCCTCTTCTGTACCTAAGGTCCATCACCGTTCCCTTTGGATCCCTACGTAATTCGGTGCTCTCCGATACACACGATCGAACAGCGGAGGAGTGGTACTCAAATGTCAACTTTACGTTACAATATCTCCCGATGTAATTAACATTTTACAATGTAACAAACGGCACTGATTACGTATTTGTTTATATGTTCAGATGTGCTAACAAAACTAACGGGGTTCCATTTGAAAAACGTAGGTTTGTGTTAAAAAACATACTTCCGTGCATGTTTTTATGGTTTGTGTTAACCAATTACACTAGCCCCTCTCCTCACGTTCGGTCTGTGGAATCGATTCATCAGTAATTGATGTGGTTTACGAAATATATCCAGCGGTAATGTTATGTGACTCACCCTGTATATTGTCTAATATGTGAATAGGTGTTTTGTTTAGTCCCATACGCGATGCTGATCCAGTGTGTAAGCTTCTATTTAGCTCGCGCATGCTCTTTAAAGCCGTGATAATTTGAAGTTAAATCAGTTGATGCTGAAGGAATTAGATTAGGAAATGGGACATTTAAAGTAGTAGATGAGTTTTGCTATTTGGGGAGCAAATAACTGATGACGGTCGAAGTAGAGAGGATATAAAATATAGACTGGCTATGGCAAGGAAAGCGTTTCCGAAGGAGAGAAATTTGTTAACACCGAGTATAGATTTAAGCGTCAGGAAGTCTTTTCTGAAAGTATTCGAATGGAGTGTGGCCGTGTATGGAAGTGAAACATGGACCATAAATAGTTTATACAAGAAGAAATAGACGCTTTCAAAATGTGGTGTTGCAGAAGAATCGTTAAGATTATATCACGTGACTAATGAGGAGGTAGTATATTTGGAACTTTGTGGTAAGGTCTTATGGGACCAAACTGCTGAGGTCATCGGTCCGTAAGCTTACACAATTCTTAATGTAACTTTAACTAACTTACGATAAGGACGACACACACACCCATGTCGGAGGGAGGAGTCGTACCTCCGACGTGGGGAGCCGCGCGGACCGTGATAAGACGTTCCAGACCGCGCGGCTACCCCACGTGGCGAGGAGGTAGTGAATAGAATTGGGGAGAAGAGAAATTTGTGGCACAACTAGACTAGAAGAAGGGATCGGTTGGTAGGACGCATTCTGAGGCATCAAGGGATCACCAATTTAGTATTGGAGGTAAGCGTGGAGGGTAAAAATCGTAGAGAGATGAATACACTAAGCAGATTCGGAAGGATGTAGGTTGTAGTAGTTACTCGGAGATGAAGAAGCTTTCACAGGACAGAGTAGCATGGAGAGCTGCATCAAACCAGTCTCTGGGCTGAATATCACAACAGCAACAACAAATTGAAGTTGGGTACTGAAATTTTTCTTGAGCTTCTCTGGCTCTATTTTAAACACTGTTTAAGTCGATCTATTAATGTCTGTTGTTTTACCTTTGAACCTTCTGAAGGCAATGATGTTTCGTATAACTCCTTCCGAGTTAGTGTAAAATTGATGCAAACCGAGAAGGAATATTCTTTGTATTTTTCGCTCACTGTGCTTCTCCGCTTGTGTACACCTTAATTAGATGAATAACTTTTAGATTAGTCAGTTGTAACAACCATTCAATAATTCTGTTGTACTCGTGGATATTCCTTCACATCCGTCCTAACATCTCACAAGTGTCTATTTCCACCGCCCCGTCTTCAGCAGGCCACAATTGAACCTCCATTGCCCTATGCCACTGAAAACCTTCTGTGGCCGATGGTTCATTGTGACGTGGTAGGCCGTATATTCTGGAAATGATACACCCCAAATTCTGTGCTGATTACCTTTGCAATATGGAAGCTCTGTATGTATACCCTATCAAGCCCACTGGCTGCTAATGGAGACACTAAGGATAAGTTGGCCCAAATGGAGATTATCCCACGTATCGTTCAAAACCATATTTTTTACTAAGGTAGCTAAAATAGATCAAATCGGGCAGTTTATGTTTGTGGTTTAGTACGTACTTGTAATACCCATATAATGCCCATGCAAATTAGCTAAAGATGAGTCAGATCTCGACTATAGACTTCACATCCATCCGCATATATATATATATATATATATATATATATATATATATAATGTGCTATCACTGAATTGTACTGCAGCTCCGCGTCCAGTTTACAACATAGTGCAAAGAAATGTCTAGTCCTTGGCGGTTAGTACCACCGTGCCGGCTTTCGTACGTATGTTCAAACAAAACTCGTAACTTATGAGACAGGTTGGTTTGTGAGATTGAAGGGACCAGACAGCGATGGTCATCGGTCCCTAACCCATGACATTCCCTACCTCTTACTGTTGTTTTGGGTCAGTCCTTTCTTACTTCACAGCGACTCTCGGTTGTTTTTCCCTTACTATTCTGCGTCTGTATTGTTTTCTTGCGATTTGTTTCCTCGCTTTCATCTTCCACTTTATTACTCTGGTTTGTTGCTCATTCTGCAATAACTGCTTCCTTCCCAATTGCCGCGGACTTGTGGTATCATAAACCTTCTGCGTTACTACTGATTTATTGGTTCTAGTGCGACTGCGGTAATGGTTCCTTTCTTGTTTTATTCTCAAGCTGAGAGGCGGGATCTACTTCGAACAGCGGTTGTATAAAGGTGACGTCCACTACACGTGTCGCGTCTAAGTTTATTTGAGCGATTATTCGTTTTGGTTTACTTCCCGGTCCCAGTTAATGTTGATATGCGTCGAGACTGTTTTAAGGCAATCCGCTTTGAGATGATCTGTTGCTCCACACGCCACACACATTCCAGGTTGCCCGTCATAAATCAACAACGCTTTGAGTTCCTGAATGAGATCAATTTTGATAACTCTTACATCATTCGGCACATTAAATTACAGGGGTGGACAAAAATATGGAAACACAAAAGCACAACACGTTACCATGCATCATACGCCGTAGGAAACCGGTTGGCATTCAGACCAGCTTCCAGGACTTAGGCGGGTTCCAAGGAAATCTTATCTTGAAATCCTGAAAAATAGTGGCAAGTTCCGATAACGATGATAGAGGTAGATTGAATGCACCACTCTCTCCAATGTAGACCACACAGGCTCAATAATATTGAGATCTTGTGACTCTGATGGCCAGGAGAGATGCGACAATAGGCTATTTTCCTGTGTTAAAAATGAGGTTCGGATTGTTGTTAATCTGATTAATGGTAATATTTAAATAGCATTTATGGTCAATATTCTCACAAAATCTGTCGTTTTTATGTAATTAAAGCTTAAAAATAATTAACTATCAAATCTGGTCACGTGATAGAAAACTTTCTGTTATTAGATGACGCTCTGGTGACGTCACAGACTAGGAGTAAGACGAAGCTATTTGTTTGTTAGAGGAGCCTTAGCCGAAGTTACAAGGCTTCCACGTACTTTTTCTGCAAACAGCTTAGCTACTTAGTGACGGAAAACGCAATTATAGCTGTTAAGTAACAATAGAAATGAACTTTGTGAACGCTGATAGTGGAAGCTTTGGGAAAGTTGAAGCGCTTATGCTCCATCCACTCAACGAGGCGTTATGTGCAACGACGGGCATTCTTTTTCCTGCTCCCTGCAACATCATTAAACTCGTTCAAAACAAAGGAATTGTAGAACGTTTTCAAATGGGTCCGCGTATTATAACTAGTTTGTTAACTACCAGTCATGAGATACGACCCAATGCACAGTGCTGATTTCCTCTGTAGAAGACAATCAGCAGTGTTAACGCATACAGTGCGGGTTCAGTGGGTAATGGATAGTGCCTTGGACTCTAGTTAAGAGGTAACATGTTCGGATCCTGAAAGAGTCATGTATTTTTACTAGTTTCAGTTGAAATACGAAAATAGCGTTAGCAAGAACTGATTGTAGCAGCTGTTTTGATAGCCGGCTGTATTACATGTAACTTTACGTTAGTCTTAGTCTGAGAAATGGACAACAGAGCATAAATGCATTTGCTTTCCGAGCAGACGGTTCACTTTCTTGGAAAGCATTGCTGGTAGTGAAGATATCGCCATACACCCACTGTACAACGTGGTATAGGACAATGAGGTTACGCAGAGTGATATAGAGCGTGTACAACATGCAAGTGACACAAACGTAAGAGCTGTGATGTTTGTTAGTGTAAACTAACGCTAGCGTTTGCAGCAGGCTAACTTCATCTTTATGTAAGATGGTGAAACTGAAAATGTTTACACAATAAGGGTCGTAGCCGGACTGTACGAAGATAAAACATTGTTTCTAATAAAATAAAAAGTATGCGGTCATGTTAACTGAAAAATATCTTTTTGAATGTGACGTGTGTGAACAGTGATTGCAACTGTGAGTGCATGTAAACTACAAGGAAAACACAATAATATTCTGAAACTTCCTGGCAGATTAAAACTGTGTGCCGGACCGAGGACTCGAACTTAGGACCTTTGCCATTCCCAAGTTTGAGTCTCGGTCCTTCACACAGTTTTAATCTGCCAGGAAGTTTCATATCAGCGCACACTCCGCTGCAGAGTGAAAATCCCATTCTGACAATAATATTCTGTGTCCGATCGGTATGTTGAAGTGATTTGGTTTTCATATGAGAGGACTGCCGAGTCGTTTTAAAATATGACAAAATATTCTTTCGGGTTAGATTCGAACCAGCGATCTATGGCATCATCTTATAAAATTCGGCGGACTACCGCACTAACTACGAAGCTACCGAATAATTGAGGTACACTTACGTAAAACGAGAATTTCCATTAAGAGTTTAATTTCGTTGAATGATTCTATTCTTCGTAGTAACAAAATGGTTCAAATGGCTCTGAGCACTATGCGACTTAACATCTGTGATCATCAGTCGCCTAGAACTTAGAACTACTTAAACCTACCTAACCTAAGGACATCACACACATCCATGCCCGAGGCAGGATTCGAACCTGCGACCGTAGCAGTCGCGCGGTTCCGGACTGAGCACCTAGAACCGCGAGACCACCGCGGCCGGCTCGTAGTAACAGTGGGAGGTCATACCGCGGAGGTAAGCTAATGTTAACTTCACAGTGCAACACAGTTTTAATTAAGTTAGTGAACTTGTGCGTCGGACAATTTGCTGGTAGAGTGCAACCCCATTTCACACTTCTTCTCATTCTCTGGAACGCACAAAAACAACTTTTCGGGAGTTTTTGTAGCTGTATTTGTACAGTATAGTACTGCACGCCGTTTGTAAGCCATTTTCCGAAAGGTAAATTCCAAAACAAGACATCACTGTGAATTAGCATTATGAAAGAAGCAGCAGTGAGCTAGCCAGTGACGTCACAGGCATCACATGACTCGAATGGAGACGGCCAGTGTGGCCGAGCGGTTCTAGGCGCTTCGAATCCTGCCTCGGGCATAGATGTGTGTGATGTCCTTAGGTTAGTTAGGTTTAAGTAGTTCTAAGTTCTAGGGGACTGATGACCTCAGATGTTAACTCCCATAGTGCTCAGAGCCATTTGAACCATTTTTGACTCGAATGGAGCGTTTTAGCTGGTTTTCAAATTATTTGAATTTCATTTCCGTTTTTATTGAAGAATACTGTAATTCAAGAGGGGAAAAAAGCATGTGAGGAGTATAAAATGTCATAATTAATCATTTAAGACAATTTCCAGACAACAGTCAAATACTCTATTCATCCTGATGCTCACAGAACACGTTCTGCACGACGTGAACTGAATGAACAGAAGCCATGTTATCTTGGAACACAGTTCCACTATGACCTGATAGCCGAAATGGTCACAGAGTCCTTGGCAGTAATGCGACCTTGCAGAGCAAGCATGGGGCACTGGAATGCCACGATATGGCTGCCTAAATACTCACCGAATCTCAGCTATATTTCACTTTGGGAAGCAAACTCGACCAGAAACTGCAAACAGTACGCAATAAGGCTCATCCGATCAAACGAAATTCTTCTGTTCTCCAAGTCCTGTTGCTTCGGCAGCACGTTTTCCTGTCGCGGGCACTTGCGTTCCAGCTCAATCTGCAGTTCCTAGCTTATGGAGCTCCCTTTGTGTTGTTTTCATTAGAGCGTCATTCAGCTCTGAAGTGACTTTTGCAGCTGTCGTCCCCCTTATTTTTTGTCACATTCTTCTTCAAGTTGTGACTTAGCGGATGATATTTTCCCCCTTTCCCTGTATGTTTAAATCTTGGGCATCTACAATTCGCCACGTTCGAACTCATTTAGCTTCGACACATTACACTCAGAAGTACACAGAACATTTTTCTGTGCACGACTGATACTTGCAACGTATTGAGGACATTCCACAGGTGCCTCTCGTGCTCAAATACGAGTGGCGTTCAATAAGTAATGCAACAACTTTTTTCCCTCGGCCACTTTCGGTTAAAAAATACGGAATTTAATGTGGGTCATCGTGGAATATTACCGGTCCAGCTTCTATAGTATCATGAAGTTGCGACAGGTGGCGGCGCTATACGTAGCCTTCAAAATGGCGTCAGCAACGAAGGTGCGTTCCAAGCAGAGAGCTATTACTGAGTTTCTTTTGGCCGGAAACCAGAGCATCACACACTCATAGACGCTTGCAGAATATCTACAGAGACCTGGCAATGAACAAAAGCACGGTGAGTCTTTGGGCGAGGCTTCTATCATTAGCACAACAAGGTCGCACAATCCTACTGAGGTCATCAGTCCCTAAGCCTACACACTCTTAATCCAACTGAAACTAACTTACAACACACACACCCATGCCTGAGAGAGGACTCGAACCTCTGACGGGGGGAGCCGCACGGACCGTGACAAAGCTTTAGTTTGTGTATTTGTGTGTATGTGCGTGTGTGTGAGTGTGTGTGACAGAGATAGAGAGAGAGAAAATGTGTGTGAAATCTTATGCGACTTAACTGCTAAGGTCATCAGTCCCTAAGCTTACACACTACTTAAACTAAATTATCCTAAGGACAAACACACGCACCCATGCCCGAGGGAGGACTCGAACCTCCGCCGGAATCAGCCGCACAGTCCATGACTGCAGAGCCTTAGACCGATCCCGCGCGGCTGAGGGAGAAAGAGGTGTGTGTGTGTGTGTGTGTGTGTGTGTGTGTGTGCGCGCGCGCGCGCGCGTGGCCGCGGGCGCGCATGATAAAAATTGTCGAATTTTAAGGTTACATCAGAAAAAAGTCAAAATTTCATCCACGCTTGTTTTGTGCTGAATGTCTGGATAGGTGTTAAATGATTCAGGCGTCCTGAGACGTAAATTTAAATCATCATCAGTTTCTTTTATTAGCAGAGACTTTTTCATTCGGTCTAAGGCGCTGCAGTCATGGACTGTGCGGCTGGTCCTGGCGGAGGTTCAAGTCCTCCCTCGGGCATGGGTGCCTGTGTCTGTCATTAGGATAATTTATGTTAAGTAGTGTGTAAGCTTAGGGACTGATGACCTTAGCAGTTAAGTCCCACAAGATTTCACACTCATTTGAACTTTTTCATTTCGCATAATTTACATAATTTATTGACAATAACGTATTTCATCTCATATCGTCCAAGATAACTGTGTAAACTACTAAACTGGAAAGAATCGCCTTAAGCAAAATGCAAATTGTACGGTAACAGAGTGGATACTAGAGTCATCTTGAGGATGGAGGAGCTAATTCAGAAACATATTCATCGCTTTTCTTTAGTTTTTGATATGTAGATCTGGGTCTAGTCATGGAGCATCAGACCAGTAGACTCCAAGTAATCTATGCTCAACCAACACTGCTACCATATTTAGTGCCGAATGAGCTTTTTATGCGAGTCGTATGATACCTATAGAATTTAGACCTGCTTTTCCAGCTGCTTAGTGCACCCATCCACAGTGTGTTCCAGAACTCGATAAAATTTGAGAAACAATAGTTTAAACACGGAGGATCGTTTTCTTATTAAGGTGAATATATTTTTTAAACCTGCTATTTATAAATTATACACGCGAGGCGTCCGTAAGATTCTGCGTATGAATAACAGCAGTTTTACGCAAATTAGATTTTACTAAAGGCGGATTACTAAGACTGACAACGGTTGTTGGTAAAGTATGTCCTGGGCCTCTTTACATGCTCGGTACCTTCTGAGAATGGCAATTCTGTTCCACATCGTGAAAGACACCGTTGATGGTGGCATTCAGCTCAGGTCTGGTGGGAACTGAAGTAATGTAAACTACATTCATCATATATCCATAAAAATGAAATCACAGCGATCTAACAGGAGAATACACTGGCCTCGCAACAGGTCCTGTTGATCTGTCCCTCTAGTTGGCAGATGGTTTCGCTCATGCATAATCATCGCCAGATTCTGGCTTTCAGTTGCGTTCGAACAAAGGTTAATGAGCATAGCAAATGAGTAGTTGCCCTTAGTTCCAGAAGTAATCAGAAACTTTTGACAATACAGGTCTTAGAAAAATACACTCCTGGAAATGGAAAAAAGAACACATTGACACCGGTGTGTCAGACCCACCATACTTGCTCCGGACACTGCGAGAGGGCTGTACAAGCAATGATCACACGCACGGCACAGCGGACACACCAGGAACCGCGGTGTTGGCCGTCGAATGGCGCTAGCTGCGCAGCATTTGTGCACCGCCGCCGTCAGTGTCAGCCAGTTTGCCGTGGCATACGGAGCTCCATCGCGGTCTTTAACACTGGTAGCATGCCGCGACAGCGTGGACGTGAACCGTATGTGCAGTTGACGGACTTTGAGTGAGGGCGTAAAGTGGGCATGCGGGAGGCCGGGTGGACGTACCGCCGAATTGCTCAACACGTGGGGCGTGAGGTCTCCACAGTACGTCGATGTTGTCGCCAGTGGTCGGCGGAAGGTGCACGTGCCCGTCGACCTGGGACCGGACCGCAGCGACGCACGGATGCACGCCAAGACCGTAGGATCCTACGCAGTGCCGTAGGGGACCGCACCGCCACTTCCCAGCAAATTAGGGACACTGTTGCTCCTGGGGTATCGGCGAGGACCATTCGCAACCGCCTCCATGAAGCTGGGCTACGGTCCCTCACACCGTTAGGCCGTCTTCCGCTCACGCCCCAACATCGTGCAGCCCGCCTCCAGTGGTGTCGCAACAGGCGTGAATGGAGGGACGAATGGAGACGTGTCGTATTGAGCGATGAGAGTCGCTTCTGCCTTGGTGCCAATGATGGTCGTATGCGTGTTTGGCGCCGTGCAGGTGAGCGCCACAATGAGGACTGCATACGACTGAGGCACACAGGGCCAACACCCGGCATCATGGTGTGGGGAGCGATCTCCTACACTGGCCGTACACCTCTGGTGATCGTCGAGGGGACACTGAATAGTGCACGGTACATCCAAACCGTCATCGAACCCATCGTCCTACCATTCCTAGACCGGCAAGGGAACTTGCTGTTCCAACAGGACAATGCACGTCCGC
Organism: Schistocerca gregaria; assembly: GCF_023897955.1. Classification (NCBI taxonomy): domain Eukaryota; kingdom Metazoa; phylum Arthropoda; class Insecta; order Orthoptera; family Acrididae; genus Schistocerca; species Schistocerca gregaria. The sequence goes on from NC_064931.1 coordinate 490,608,343, forward strand.
ATGTATCCCGTGCCACCCAACGTGCTCTAGAAGGTGTAAGTCAACTACCCTGGCCAGCAAGATCTCCGGATCTGTCCCCCATTGAGCATGTTTGGGACTGGATGAAGCGTCGTCTCACGCGGTCTGCACGTCCAGCACGAACGCTGGTCCAACTGAGGCGCCAGGTGAAAATGGCATGGCAAGCCGTTCCACAGGACTACAACCAGCATCCCTACGATCGTCTCCATGGGAGAATAGCAGCCTGCATTGCTGCGAAAGGTGGATATACACTGTACTAGTGCCGACATTGTGCATGCTCTGTTGCGTGTGTCTATGTGCCTGTGGTTCTGTCAGTGTGATCATGTGATGTATCTGACCCCAGGAATGTGTCAATAAAGTTTCCCCTTCCTGGGACAATGAATTCACGGTGTTCTTATTTCAATTTCCAGGAGTGTATTTATTACTTTTTGTTAAATAATAACTTATTATCATGGCTGTTTGGGTGCAGAATCCATTTCTGACCCCAGTGTTTTTCTGTTACTTACCACACCGTGACTGCTTTATAAACTAGAAAACTAGCCAAACACGTGCTTTTGGAATGAAAAGTATTTTAATTTTTTAATAAGAATAGAGGTTTTATTGACGTATAAACATAGAACTTCCTCTTTATTACATACAAGTTGTGTGTCCATTGGCGTATATTTCCTTTTTCTCAGCCTTAAAACATCTAACGCACGGTTTTGTGCTATGAACTGCTTTTAGTAAGCCTCCGTCAAGCATCGAGTAGTAGTGGTATTCCAGCGGCTCTGATACCGTCTTTGTACGACTTTGATGGTTTGATAAAAGCGCTCGCCTTATTCCTCACTGACGTCAACCATATTTTCAAATAAAAATCATTTTGACAGTTCGAAAAGTGAATTGTGAGGCTCATAAAAAGCTTAACTTCTTGCGCTTTTGCAGTACTTTAGCGACAAGAGAAATATAACGTACCTGTTTTTTGTTGGCTAAGATCTTAGTAACAGCCTCCATGAATGATACTAAAGCCCTCATCTTAGTCACAGTCATTTTTGATTAATTTAAGGAGCAGTCAAATGAAAACAAGACAGTTGGAAAAAGTAAGCGAATTTTATTATTTCAAAACTAATCACCATTACTGTTAAAAAAATTATCGCACTTTGAGACAAGCCGGTCAATGATTGCATGGAAAAATGTTTGTGGTTGCCTACGGAACAATTTTTGTACCCAGGCGTGCACCTTTTCGTCCGGAACAAATCTACGACCACGAATGTCTTTCTTCAGGGCTCCAAAAATACGGAAATCACATGGGGTGAAGACTATCGTTGAGACAATACACATAAGATGGAAACGTAGAACGATGAGTTAATTCACTTTAAAAAGCAATATGAAATGGCATTTTAATTTGATTTTTACAGTAGTTATTTATTATTGCTGTGTCTTATACAGTGAGACGAAGTTAGTAATATAGAAACGCTCATAAATTAGCTACGAAAGTAAGGGCAGCGCAGTTTAGACACTCACCCGCTAAGTCCGTGAAGACGTAGTCGTAATAGTGCGTCAAACTGTTGTTATAGAGCGCCATGCTGCCCGGTTCTCTCGCTGAAAAAAAGAAGACAATATGCGATATTATATTAGAAGTTTGTTCTCAGTCAATTTGTTACTTTCCGATAGTCAAACACAGATAAAAACAATGAAGCCCAAGGCAAAATGATAAAAGTGACTAAAAAATTAACTGTCCCGATGTTACAGGGCAAAAAGACAGCTCTTCTCAGTTTCTCATTTGAGCTGGAACGCAAATAAGGCTGATTTAATGAAGAACTCAAACACTTTACAACTTGTATGACTGGGTCGTTCAGTGAGTAAATGTTAGACAACTAAGCCAAAGGTTCGTGGTTCGATCCCTACTTCTACATCTACATCTACGTCCACATCCAGAGGGTGTCACAGAAATGATACAGGATTTGGGTTGGACATCATTAAAAGAAAGCCGTTTTTAGTTGTGACGGAATATTCTCACGAAATTCCAATCACCAACTTTCTTCTCCGAATGCGAAAATATTTTGCTGACACCGACCTACATAGAGAGGAACGATCACCACTATAAAATAAGGGAAATCAGAGCTCGTACGGAAAGATGTAGGTCTTCATTCTTTCCGTGCGCTTTACGAGATTGCAATAATAGAGAATTGTGAAGGTGGTTCGATGAACCCTCTGCCAGGCACTTGAATGTGATTTGTAGAGTATCCATGTAGATACTGCGCAGTCCATCTTACAGCGCGTGGCGGAGGGTACCCCCTACCACTACTAGTCATTTCCCTGTCTGTTCTATTCGCAAAAAGTACGACGCAAAAACGATTATCTATATGCCTCCGCATGATCCCTAATTTCTCGTCTCTTATCTTCGTGGTACTTACGCGCAATGTATGTTGGAGGCAACAGAATCGTTGTGCTGTCAGCTTAATTTGCCGGTTCTCTAAATTTTCTCAATAGTATTGCTTGAAAAGAGCGTCGTGTTCCCTTCAGGGTCTCATTTGAGTTCCTGGAGCGTCTCCGTAACACTTGAGTTGTTGTTCGAACCTACCAGTAGCAAATCCAGCAACCTACCTCTGAATTGCTTTATTCCAGCCTAGTGGGGATCACAAATTCTCGAGCAGTACTTAAGAATAGGTCGCACTAGCGTCCTATATGTGGTTTCCCTTACACATGAACTACAGTTTCCTAGAATTTTCTCAATAAACCGAAGTCGATCATTGGCGTTTCCTACCATTGTCTTCACGTGCTCGTTCCATTTCATATCGCATTGCAACGTTACGCAGAGATATTTGAACGGTGTGACCGCGTCAAGGAGGACACTACTAATGCTGCATCCGGATATCACGCGTTTTTCTTTCGTTCTCATCCGCAAAAACTTACGTTTTTCTACATTTAGAGCTAGCTACTATTCGCCACATCAACTACAAATTTTGTCTAAGTCATCTTGTACCCTGCTACAGTCACTCAGCCTTGAAACCTTACCGTACAGCTTCATCAGCAAACAACAACAGACTGCTGCCCGCCCTAGTTGGTCCAGAGTTCTATCTATGATTTATGAGTTGTGTATGTGAAGAATTTCACCTTATGCCGTGGTTCGACGGCTCTGTAAAGTCTAGATCCCTTCCTAATTGGCTGAATGAGCCAGTCCGAAGCTTGTACATAATACAAGGGCATATCACTTTCAATGTGAAGGTGCCTGTTTATAACAAAACACTACGATGTTTAAACCTATCTTGGGGTTGAGACGAACTTTGCTTTCCTTCGAATGTGTGTGATGTCCTCAGGTTAGTTAGGTTTAACTAGTTCTAAGTTCTAGGGGGACTGATGACCTCTGATGTTAAGTCATATATCGCTCAGAGCCATTTGAACCATGTTTTTTGCTTTTCTTTATTTGTGTTACAACGCTTGGACTACGAGACATTTAATAACTATTTTTTATTTGGCTTTTCATCTTTCAGTTTAATAGTACCTCATAGTTCCCAATTAACAACAGTAAATCATTGCTTAATAAAAATCTCTGAGATATGCACTTTTACACACAACCTTCACGGAACAGACCACAACGTTAAAGATGACACAGTCTCCATAATTGTTAATATGATAATTTTTTTGCAACTGCTCATTATCTATCACTGTGTCTTTTAATTGGCGCATACAGCTGTATTCATTGTGGCTGAGTAAAGGACAGATGAAGTATGAATGGAGCAGTACGTTGTGACGTAAGAAAGGAAGCTTTTGAACAATGCAACAAATTTATAACTAAACCCGCAAAACATTTAAGTGAAAGTTAATCATAACTATTTGACTTATAGAAGATAGTAACCTCTATTAGCAGTGGCTTAAAATTACATCCTTTGCATCGTGTCGCCTTTTACGTACGCATTCTTTGAAACTGCTGTCGAGATTCCCCATTGTTCACAGCAATAACCCACTAGAGATACTACGAATTTCGTGTCCTGAGTTCAGTGTTTTAATTTTTCCTGTGTCCTTGACCAAGTCACCTAAATTAGACTCTTAAGACAGCATTATATAAAAAAAGGAAACCTCTATCGACAAATCCTGTGATCTCGTAATCCATCGAATGTCACTGAACCTTGAGATTAGGCGATTACTGATCCGTTTCTCTCAGAATGGTTCTCTGCTCCGCAGCCACATGTCTTGATCGTTATTCCCGTTCGGCACTTCCGTACAAAAGCATTTCCCTTCCGGTCGTGTAAGCGGCAGTCGTAACAGTTTCTTTCCTCGAGTTCTAGGAAAATATGCGTTTGCGGACCCTATATATAATGAAGAAAAATGCCTATTTTTCGGTTATCTATCGATGCTGCCGATTTTGCGTCGGCTGCGCGTTATGAGCGTCAGAGACGATTTTCTCAAAAAGGGAGGGGTATTGAGGAAAAATATCTTAGTCTGTCATTCTAGGCTGTACACAAGCATCCTTCGTATTTGAGCCTAATCAGTTAGTCGTGTCTGCGGCCTCCCTCTTGTGAGCCCAACATCCCGTTACCTTTAATTTTATTCTCATCGATAACAATAGAAACACAGAAGAATTCAGCAACATAGATCATAATAATCACAATGAGGAAAACACATTGCGAAAACAAGAGTATTGCGTATGATCTTCGAATATTCGTGAAAATCTAGATGTGGAAACAAATGTAAATGAAAAAAAAACTGTAGAATGCATCTGGGAGTCGAACATAGGTTCTTTATTTCTCAGCCAGACGCCTTGCGAGTAGCACTTCATTTGCAAAGCATTTACCTTGTGGATACAAAAGAGTCAGTCGAAAACGTTTCTTTCCTCATTTTCTTGGAGTAGTTTCAGATTAACTCACTATAATAACCATACGTCACCAATTCTTCTCTCCCTCCCTTGCTAGCCAGATATAAGTAATGAGTTTTTCTTCTCTCACCAACACTCGGGCCGGTTATAAACGAGTGTAGCAATATCACCCTAAAATTATATAGGGGAGCTGGCGAGGCTACGTAATTGATTTTCTAATACAATGTGATCTAAATAAACAGCGCTGCTCATAATGGTACTCGTGGCAGCTCAGTACCACAGGAAGTTCACAGGTTGAGAATCGCAGTCTTCATCTAAATCTACATACATATTCCGCAGTCCACCATACGGGGCGTGGCGGAGGGTACCTCGTACCACAACTAGCATCATCTCTCCCTGTTCCACTCCCAAACAGAACGAGGGAAAAATGACTGCCTATGTGCCTCTGAACGAGCCCTAATTTCACTTATCTTTGTGGTCTTTCCGCGAAATATAAGTTGGCGGCAGTAAAATTGTACAGTAGTCAGCCTCAAATGCTGGTTCTCTAAATTTCCTCAGTAGTGATTTCCGAAAAGAACGCCTCCTTTCCTCCAGAGACTCCCACCCGAGTTCCTGAAGCATTTCCGTAACACTCGAGTGATGATCAAACTTACCAGTAACAAATCTATCAGCCCGCCTCTGAATTGCTTCTATGTCCTCCCTCAATCCGACCTGATAGGGATCCCAAACGCTCTAGCAGTACTCAAGAATAGGTCGTATCAGTGTTTTATAAGCGGTCTCCTTTACACATGAACCACATCTTCCCAAAATTCTACCAATGAACCGATGACGACTATCCGCCTTCCCCACAACTGCCATTACATGCTTGTCCCACTTCATATCGCTCTGCAATGTTACGCTCAAATATTTAATCGACGTGACTGTGTCAAGCGCTACACTACTAATGGAGTATTCAAATATTACGGGATTCTTTTTCCTATTCATCTGCATTATTTTACATTTATCTATATTTAGAGTTCGCTGCCATTCTTTACACCAATCACAAATCCTGTCCAAGTCATCTTGTATCCTCCTACAGTCACTCAACGACGACACCTTCCCGTACACCACAGCATCATCAGCAAACTGCCGCACATTGCTATCCACCCTATCCAAAAGATCATTTATGTAGATAGAAAACAACAGCGGACCTACCACACTTCCCTGGGGCACTCCAGATGATACCCTCACCTCTGATGAACACTCAACATCGAGGACAACGTCCTGGGTTCTATTACTTAAGAAGTCTTCCAGCCACTCACATATTAGGGAACTAATCCCATTTGCTCGTACCTTAGTTAGGAGTCTGCAGTGGGGCATCGAGTCAAACGCTTTCCGGAAGTCAAGGAATAAGGTATCCGTCTGATACCCTTCATCCATGATTCGCAAGATATCATGTGAAACACACAGTTTATTGTACTTGGTGTCACTCTATTTGCCGTTACTTTATTTTAACGTTTTGCTTAATTCAGATCAAACGGTCAAGAAACTGAACGTGTGTACAACGTAGGAAGCAAGGTATAGGTACACCATCGACTGTCGTGCACATGGATCAGTAATAACCGTCAAATATCTACACGTATCCATCAGCAGTAACTTAAGGCTGAAATATTACTGAGGGGAGGGGAGAATGTTGACATACAGATTCGTTGGAAGAATCCCAAGGAAGTGTATTTCATCAATGTCGTTTAAAACACTATAGTCTGACTAGTTCTTGGTAATTTTTAATCAGTTTGAAATAATATTCCGGCTCTGACACACCTATATGTTAATCAATTAAAAACCTGATGATGTGAACAATGTCAGATTTCTGAATAAAAGCCTTCTGCCCTCAGACACACCGAATCACAAGAAACAATTCCCTGTATTATCAAAAGTATTTGGACAGCTATTAGTGTTCATTAATAAGGATTGCATCCAACCTTCACCTCTATGACGGCTTGGAGTCAGATGGAACACTTTCAGTGAGGTGTCTGAGTTTCTGTGAAGGGATGGCATCCAATTCTTCCTCAGGATCCGGAACAAAAGGAGATAGTGATGTTGGACACTGAAGTCTGCAGCGAATTCGCAGTTCTAATTCATCCTCAAGCTGTTCAATGGGATTGTTATTGTCCACAAACCATTACCTCATCCTCGGGCGTGTGTGTGTGTGTGTGTGTGTGTGTGTGTGTGTGTGTGTGTGTGTGTGTGTGTGTGTGTGTGTGTGTTGTCCTTAGCGTAAGTTAGCTTATGCTAGATTAATTAGTGTGTAAGCCAATGGACCGATGATCTCAGCACTTTGGCCCCATAGGAACTTACCAAAACTTTGCAGATTTCCTTTACCTCGCAGATGTTGCTTTATGAAAGGGTGCATTGTCATGTCAATACAAACAATCATCGTCTCCGAACAGTTCTTCCATTGCACACATTATACAATGTTGTAAAATGTGTTCATATCCTTCCGACCTTCCGTATTTAGCGTTGTCTCAACGCTCAAGCGCATAAAGGGGGTCACACTCTAACCAGGAGAAGCATCCCTATACGCTAACACCACCTACTCCGGACTTCTCCTTTGGCAGTGCACATGATGTCGGGTAATATTCTCCAGACATTTGCCAAATCCGAACACTTCCATCGGATTGCCACAGGGTATAACATGGTTCATCGATCCAAATCACTCGTTTCCAATCAGCCACAGTCCGGAGGCTTCGCTCTTTACAATACCGCAAGGGTCGCTTAGTAGTGTCTGCAGAATTGTGTGCCTTATGAAGAGCTGCTCGATCATTACTCCCCATTTCTTTTAACTCCTTATGCACAATCATCGTGCTATCCGGACTTCTGGTGGCACTTAGGATCTCACGAGAGATTCCTTTTTCTGATTTAATGCGACTTTTTGCAACCACGGTCTGCAGTAATCGATAATCCCTGTCCGTCAGGACATGAGGTGTACTTGGTCTTGTTTTTGCTGTATTTGTTCCTTCTCCTTTCCACTTCACAGTCACATCACTAGCTATAGACTTGGGCAACTGTAGAAGGACTGAAATGCCCTTGATGGATCTGATACTCTGGTTAAATCCTGTGACTAACCCTGATGGATCTGATACTCCTATGACTAAGCCACGATCGATGTCACTGAGCTTTCTTGACCGACCCATTCTGCTACTACTGCTTCTCTGTTAAACATTAACCCCATGTTCTTCTATTGTGGAGGGCGCACCTCTCTTGACATTTAGTGATGAATTCCACATTGCAGAGGGTCTCTCAATACTTTTGGTCAGACAGTACATTCCTGTGATAGTGTATGAGAATGGAGCCTTTCTCTGCCGAGATCTATTAGTGTTAAAGTGATAAGATTATGTGGTGATTAATATCATAAGTGTGGTTGAGCCGAAATATATTCTGAAACTGTTAAACTACAACTGCTACATCGCTTCTAGATATCTGTACAATGAATTAAAATTGTTATTCAATTAGGTACCCTTACCAACTTTTACTAATGTAAGGGAGAGAGCAGACAGAGAACAGAGCTGAGGGTTTCGTCACGCGTTTGTTTACGCTGCACGTAATCGTCAGAGAAGTGTTAACCAGGTGCTACTTCGGTACACTACAAGAAAGAAGCTATGTGCCACTTAGACATGTTAATAAGATTCCTGGAGTGGACGCTCAAGTCGAATCGGGATAGATATTATTTATGTCCTGGTAAAATCAGAAAAGTAAATGGGGGCGTTCTAGCAGTCGTCCTACAGGAATAGGAGACAGTGGGCTCCTTCTGCTACACATGTTATTGCCTGCAGATGTTTACGTAGAAGTGATAGAGAAATTTAAATGCAAGTGCAATAGCCGCCAGGGTGGCCGAGCGGTTCTAGGCGCTACAGTCTGGAAACGCTCGACCGCTCCGGTCGCCGGTTCGAATCCGGCCTCGGGCATTGATGTGTGTGATGCCCTTAGGTTAGTTAGGTATAAGTAGTTCTAAGTTCTAGGGGACTGATGACCTCAGCAGTTAAGTCCCATAGTACTCAGTCATTTGAACCATTTGTTAATAATTTCGAGCAATTCTTGGTTGAAAATACATTGTAAGTTTATTCCTATGCGTTAAATGTTTCGTTAGTGGTGCTCCTAATATAGAACTAAATATTTTATGAGCGTCTTATTCAATAATAGACGATATTTATGATTCTCAGATGCAAGCAGTCTTAATAATATCACTTTCACATAGGTCGTACATACGTATTACTTATTAAAAAGTCCAATAACACTTCCTAAACGTTAATGACTGAAAATATTTGTAAAAACTCTCCAGTTGTGGCAGTGGACTCATAAGTGTCGCGTAATAGAGAAGACCATTCCATTTATTGTCCTGTATTGCACAAGTGGCATGGTCTTTGTGCAGCGCGAGACATATAAGAAACGGAGGTATAATGACAACGTTTTGAGAGGCGGGAGCCCTATCGACATATAACACTAAAAACATGATGTCCACATTCTTATTGACGAGAACAGGACCAGTGCCGTTATCTGTTTTCTTACAAACTTCGCTCAGTGGAAGAGGAGTCGAAATAGGCGAACACGTGTATCGACTTATCCATAGAAACTCGAATGTTTATGAGAAAACGATTATCAAAGAGTTCGATGTAGATAAAATATACACTCCTGGAAATGGAAAAAAGAACACATTGACACCGGTGTGTCAGACCCACCATACTTGCTCCGGACACTGCGAGCGGGCTGTACAAGCAATGATCACACGCACGGCACAGCGGACACACCAGGAACCGCGGTGTTGGCCATCGAATGGCGCTAGCTGCGCAGCATTTGTGCACCGCCGCCGTCAGTGTCAGCCAGTTTGCCGTGGCATACGGAGCTCCATCGCAGTCTTTAACACTGGTAGCATGCCGCGACAGCGTGGACGTGAACCGTATGTGCAGTTGACGGACTTTGAGCGAGGGCGTATAGTGGGCATGCGGGAGGCCGGGTGGACGTACCGCCGAATTGCTCAACACGTGGGGCGTGAGGTTTCCACAGTACATCGATGTTGTCGCCAGTGGTCGGCGGAAGGTACACGTGCCCGTCGACTTGGGACCGGACCGCAGCGACGCACGGATGCACGCCAAGACCGTAGGATCCTACGCAGTGCCGTAGGGGACCGCACCGCCACTTCCCAGCAAATTAGGGACGCTGTTGCTCCTGGGGTATCGGCGAGGACCATTCGCAACCGTCTCCATGAAACTGGGCTACGGTCGCGCACACCGTTAGGCCGTCTTCCGCTCACGCCCCAACATCGTGCAGCCCGCCTCCAGTGGTGTCGCGACAGGCGTGAATGGAGGGACGAATGGAGACGTGTCGTCTTCAGCGATGAGAGTCGCTTCTGCCTTGGTGCCAATGATGGTCGTATGCGTGTTTGGCGCCGTGCAGGTGAGCGCCACAATCAGGACTGCATACGACCGAGGCACACAGGGCCAACACCCGGCATCATGGTGTGGGGAGCGATCTCCTACACTGGCCGTACACCTCTGGTGATCGTCGAGGGGACACTGAATGGTGCACGGTACATCCAAACCGTCATCGAACCCATCGTTCTACCATTCCTAGACCGGCAAGGGAACTTGCTGTTCCAACAGGACAATGCACGTCCGCATGTATCCCGTGCCACCCAACGTGCTCTAGAAGGTGTAAGTCAACTACCCTGGCCAGCAAGATCTCCGGATCTGTCCCCCATTGAGCATGTTTGGGACTGGATGAAGCGTCGTCCCACGCGGTCTGCACGTCCAGCACGAACGCTGGTCCAACTGAGGCGCCAGGTGGAAATGGCATGGCAAGCCGTTCCACAGGACTACATGCAGCATCTCTACGAGCGTCTCCATGGGAGAATAGCAGCCTGCATTGCTGCGAAAGGTGGATATACACTGTATTAGTGCCGACATTGTGCATGCTCTGTTGCCTGTGTCTATGTGCCTGTGGTTCTGTCAGTGTGATCATGTGATGTATCTGACCCCAGGAATGTGTCAATAAAGTTTCCCCTTCCTGGGACAATGAATTCACGGTGTTCTTATTTCAATTTCCAGGAGTGTAATTCGGGGAGAGATTACGTCTGTCTAAGTTGTGGCGCAGTTGCTAGCGTCGTAGTTTCTGACCTTTGCGCTCCGTGTTCAAATCCCAATATCGTTTTAATTCACTTTTTAACATCTACCTCCTCATGCCCATAGCAGGTTACCACACGAATGTTTCGTATCAAATTGGCGGATGCAAGAGCGTTACATTAATTGTAACATTACAACTAGGTCTGACAATAAGTGTCATTCATTTACTACATATTATTTGTTTGTATGGTACTTTCAAGTGTTACAATCATTTTTTGTTCCCAGATATCACATTATATGAATTTTATATTAATTGTTATGTTTTATTCGTATGTTTGTTCTTCAGGAAGATCTGGTGCATTACCTTGGATCATGGCGATCGAACCAACATTCGAAACATAGAAATTCCGAACACCATGAGCGTCATGCGACGGCAGGTTTGCCACAGTGACATTCTTCGAATGAATCTCACTCGAGAAAGGAACGTCATTAACGTTGCTGAACATTGCAAGCGTTTGAAATATTTTCACTGCAAACGACACATAACGAATCACTTGATGGAAAACTGGCGTTTGCAATTGTTTGCTAATTACGATACACTACAGGAATTTCATCGAAAACTGTTTCCAGTAGCTTACTCATTCATTTATTACATTTTTAAAAAATCATTCACCTGACATACACTTACTAGACGAATAAGGACAACGTTATCTCAATATTAACACGAAAACATTCGTTTACTAATCTTCTACAGACACGGGCAAATACATGAAAAATAAAAATAAAAGTAATAAGCGGGTTTTGAACATGGGACGCAAAATTGTGAAGTCGCGACGTTTGCGACTGCGCCACCACTTCGCACATATTACTACAGCGGCTACAAGCAATATAAACGTACCTCAATAACACTGACCGTCGTTTTCTCATAAACGGTGGAATGTCTACGGAAAAGCCGACACACGTGCTCGCTTAATACGTCTCCTCTTCCACCGAGCGAAGTTGCTAGGTTTCGTAGTCGTGCTCCTAATATAGATCTAAATTTTGTCTGAGGGTCGTATTCATTAATAGAGGATATTTATAATTCTCAGATGGAAATAGTCTTAATAATAACAATGTCACATAGGTGGTACATACGTATTACTTATTAAATAGTTCAATAATATTTCCTAAATGTGAATGGATGAAAATATTTCTAAAAAGTCTCCAGTTTGTAAAACAAAGGCCCCAGTAACAGATCAAAAGTTTAACTTCACTAAGTTATAAAATTATTGATGCAGCTTGACTCGGTTGGCGAGTCTCCCCCCGTCGGATGTTTGAGCCCTCCCTAGGACATGGGTGTGTGTGTTGTCCTTAGCGTAAGTTAAAGTTAGATTAAGTAGTGTATAGGCTTAGGTACCGATGACCTCTGCAGTTTGGTCCCACAGAAGCTTACCAGAAATTTCCAGATTCCATTGATAGGGGTGATTATTCGTAAAGTGTTTGGCGAAGACGAAACCTGACAGCATTCTAAGAGTTGTAGTGTGCTGTGAACAGTTTTCGTCCTCCCCCCCACCCGCAACCACCTACCCGACCAAACCTAATCTGCATATGCATTTATCGGCATCGGCATCGGACAGTGGCTTAGATGCCTCGATTCATTTCCATACGGTACATTAACATACGAGACCTTATGTAATACTGCGGAGTAATAAAGTATTGGGACTCTAAGACGCTAAGGACAATAAGGCACACCTTGATTTTTAAGCAACTCTTTAAAAAAAAACATATTTAGCATTTTTATTATTAGATTGCAAAGCCAGACTGAAAAAAAGTTTTAGTTTATAAAACCGAACTGACCTTTAAAATCACTGATAATCACCATCTGAATTTTTGCTCGTCTTTCTTCTTCTTCTTCTTCTTCGCCCACCTAACACTTGTCATGTGAGTGAACAACAACATCTGGCGGTAATTCAGAAGGTTTTGGTATTGATTTGCGCTTGAAAACTATCATTGTATTAAGTTTAGTACCGTCAGCACAGGGCCCAAATGCCGCTCAGCTGCTCTGTTTCCATACTCTTCTACATATTGTATTACTTTCAGTTAAACTTCCGCATCATCTAAATATCTTTTATTTTTCTGTTATGAAACTAGCCACAAACAAAAACATTGTATTGTTACCGATAACACAAATCACTTTCAATTAAAGTTCACTGGCACCGTAGACTGCAATGACCCATCATAAGCTAGACAGTGTTCTGGGTTTGTGATGGTAGATTTGGAGGCAGAGAGTGTTAGCAAGTTTGTGAATCGACGCAACACATGTACGATGCATCGGTGCACAGCTGCTGCGAGTTGAATTCTATGTTGCCGGATAGAAATAGGTTTCCCGTGGCACCGAATACACGGTCATTTTTAAGAGTGTCGAGTGTTTTAAATCAAGTAGTGTACATTTTTGTATTGATTTCGGGTATAAGACGCACCTGAATTTTGGAGGGAGTATTTCGAAGAAAAGATTTCGACTTACAGTTCGTAAAAGAGGGTAGTACTGAGTCCTGAGGGGACTCATTCGTAACATTTTTAGTGGAGTGTACATGGTCCCACGACAAGAAACCTTTACAGCTAACAGACAGAAACACCTTGAGTGATAATCAGGTGACGTCAGGGCCTTAGCTCGTCGATGGAATGTTGGCCCAAATAAAGTATGTCCCATATACGCCGTAAAAATTTGTCAATGTCTGTCATACGGCAGTGGAGCAGTGGAATATCAGTATCTAGAATGTCATCTGCCCGTTAAAACAAACACATTCCCTGACTGTAAGCAGCTGTTTCTCTTACTACTAAAATGGCGTAGGGTAGTGCTGCACCATTTGCACGATAAGTGTCATTCAATTACTACATAATATACGTGTGTATCGTATTCTTAAGGGTTAGAATCTTTTTATATTCATCATTTTTATATTGTTACGTTTTATTCGTATGTTTATTCTTCAGGAAGATCTGGTGCATTCCCTTGGATGACAGCGATCGTACAAACATTCGAAACATAGAAATTCCAAACACCATGAGTGTCATGCGACGGCAGATTTGCCACAGTGACATTCTTCGAATGAATCTCACTCGAAAAAGGAACGTCGTTAACGTTGCTGAAGATTTCAAGCGTTTGAAATAATTTCGCTGCAAACCACAAAAAAGGATCACTTTACTAAATAGCGTCGTTTGCAATTGGTTATGAATTGAGATACTGTACAGGAATATCACCGAAAACAATTTCCAGTAGTTTACTCATTCATTTATTACATTTTTAAAAAAATCGTTCACCGGACATAAATTAGTAGAAGAATAAGGACAACGTCATTTCAATATTCACTAGAAAACATACGTTTACTAATCTTCAACAGACACAGGTAAATACATGAAAAATAAAGATAAAAGTAATATTTGGGTTTCGAACATGGGACGCAAAATTATGAAATCGCGACGTTTGCGACTGCACCACCACTTCGCACGAACTTATACAGCTTCTGAAAGGCACATAAAGGTACCTCAAAAACATTGACCGTCGTTTTCTCAGAAACGGTGGAGCATCTACGGTAAGTCGACGCACGTGCTCGCGTAATATGTCTCTTCTTCCACCAAGCCAGGTTCCTGGAAAATCGGGTTATGGAACTTGATGTATCCTCCTTGTTAGATGTGACACTGTGTGGTGTATAAGAAAAATTTCCTCCATCTCCTAAGATCTATTTACAACATACGTAAAATGATGACAGAGGATATGCATCACAACAAGGCCTGTGAATGGCGCTGAGAATAGGAAACGTAAAATATTTTAACGTTATAAACTGAAGTTAATGTATTTTTAGACTCAGTCTGGCCTTACCCATTTACAGACATGTAATATACAACTACATTATCCCTTTTAGCGTTGCTTATTGTGGGAGCGATAAATATTTCTGGAGTAAAAACCTTTTAGGACTCTTAATGTTTGTAAAACGAAGGGCCTAATAACAGGTCAGAAGTTTAACTTCAGTAAGTATAAAATTATTGAAGCGACTTGTCACGGTTGGCAAGGTTCTTCCCGACGGATGTTCGAGTTCCCCTTCGGGCATGGGTGTGTGTGTGTTGTCCTTAGCGTAAGTTAGTTTAAGTACTGTGTAGGCCTAGCGACCGATGACCTCAGCAGTTTGGTCCCATAGGAACTTACCATAAACTTCCAATTTCCATTGATAGAAAGGACCGGTTACGATGAAACCTGATAGCATTCCACGCATTGTAGTGTGCTGTGAACAGTTGTCCCCTACTCCCCGTACCACCTGCTCTAACCCAGCTACTAATCTACATATGCATTTATCAGCATCGGACAGTGGCTTAGACGCCTTGACTCATTTCCATACAGTACATTAACATACGAGACGTTATGTAATACTGTGCAGTAATAAAGGATACGGATTCTGAGACGCTATGGACAATAAGAGACACTTTAATTTTTAAACCACTATTAAAAAAATAATGTATTTAGCATTTTTGTTACTAGATTGCAACGCCAGACTAATTTAGTTTATAAAACCGAACTAAACTTTAAAATCACTGATAATCGTCATCTGAACTTTCTGCTCCTCTTTCTTCTTCTTCTTCCTCTTCGTCGCCCACTTAACGCTTGTCATGTGAGTGAACAACAATATCTGGCGGTATTTCAGAAGGTTTTGGCATTGATTTCCAATTGAAAATGATCATTGGATTAAGTTCAGTACCGTGAGCACAGGGCCGAAATGCCGCTCACCTGCTCTGTGTCTATATTCTTCTGCGTAATCTATTACTTTGAATTAATATTTCGCATCGTATAAATATCTTTTACTTTTTCTCTTATGAAACTAGCTACAAACAAAAATATTGTATTGTTACAGATAACAAAGATCACTTTAATTCAAGTTCACTGGCACTGAGACTGCAATAACGCATCATATTCTAGACAGTGTACTGGGTTTGTGATGGCGGACCAGGACGGAGACAGTGCCGGCCGGAGTGGCCGAGCGGTTCTAGGCGCTACAGTCTGGAACCGCGACCGCTACGGTCGCAGGTTCGAATCCTGCCTTGGGCATGGATGTGTGTGATGATCTTAGGTCAGTTAGGTTTAATTAGTTCTAAGCTATAGGAGACTGATGACCTCAGAAGTTAAGTCCCATAGTGCTTAGAGCCATTGGAACCAATCCCCTCAACTCATGTTCGTCCCATCGTTGCACAGCTGTTGCCAGTTGAATCCTATGTCGCCAGATAGGAATAGGTTTCCCGTGGCATAGAATATATTGCCATTTTTAAGAGTGGCGAGTATTTTAAATCCAGAAATGTACATTTTTGTATTGATTTCGACTATAAGACGCACCTGAATTTTGGAGGGAGTTTTTCGAAGATAAAGTTCCACTTATAGTTCGTAAAATACTGTAGTACTGAGTCCTGAGGGCACTCATTCGTAACATTTTTAGTGGGGTGTACACGGTCTCACGACAAGAATAAGCTAAAAATCTTCATCATATGCCGCTTGACAAATATACTAAAGCACCTCGAAGACATGGTCGGATGTCAATGTGACTTCGGACACGTATACGGCATTGGTGGATGTGTAAATGATTAGAGTTGCAATACTCTGTGACAAGTAGAACAGCCACAAGAGTGCATTAATGAGGTTTATGTTTAATGTTGTTGTCCAGCCTAGTAAGAAATATAAGGTGCGTGAACAACATAAGATGTTAGGTGAGCACTTTGAAGGATATCGAGATCTCGCATAGTTGTGGGAGACAGCTTTATCAGCATTTGACAAAGTTTGAAAGGGGCCTCATTATCTGTCTCCATTTGGGTGACTGGTCGAATAGTGCAATATGCAGCTTTATGGGACATTTGGATGTGACAGTGGCTCTGTGTTGCCCTGCATGGGATCGCGAGGGCAGGCACATGACTCGTCATGATGATGATCGCCATATTGGTTTGTGGAGCGCTCAACAGCGTAATCATCAGAGTCCGTACAAGCTTCAATCCGGATCCAATCTAGCCACTTCGCGAATGATGATGATGAGATGATGGGGACAACATTATCACCCAGTACCTGGGCTGAGAAAATCCCCGACCCGTCCGGGAATCGTACTCGTGGCCCCATAAAGCAGAGGTAGTCACCCTAGCCACTAGATCACAAGCTGCAGATACGACTCGTGAAGGTTGCAGTCAACCAAGTATGACTACGACAAGGGAGGTACACTGCATTGTGTGCCAAGCACAATGTAATGCCTTCACATCTCTACCTGCCATTCGAGAACAAGTACTAGATTGCGAGATACGTTCTGAGTCATCTCGCAGCACTGTTAGGAGACTAACCGCAGCCAGACTAATGAATAACCGTCCGAAGTGTAGCCTGTCGTTAACACCATAAGGCAAATGCCTGGATTTGCAGTCGTGGTTAGTAAACATGGACTGTTGATAAATGGCGTCACAATGTGTGCATGGATAAATCGCGGTTCTACACTACCACTGACGACTGTCGTTGGCGAGTACAGCGGCGATCTTTGGAGAGTTCCCAATCTTTGAATGTTTTGAAGTACAGCGGTGCTACTCCTTGCGTAACGGTCTAGGGAGCCACCAGGTATGACTTCGGGTCACGGCTGGTAGTGATTGAGTGAACCGTACGTCACGGATATCCTGTGTCCTCAGGTGTATCTCTCCTGCGGCAGTATAGTGGTACCATTTTTGGACGGAACAATGCTCGTGCACCTGTGCGTAGTGTATGAACAGCCCGCGTGATGATGAAGTACTCTAGTACCAGCAAGACCCCATGATCTGCCCCGGAAAGAAACATGTATAGGACCCGACTGAACGCCAACTCCATCCCAAAGCCATATTCAATATATCAAGGACCAGTTACAATAGTTGTGAGTCATCTTATCTCATGATAGGTTACAAAACCTTTGACACTTCTCAAACCGAATCAGAGCGGGCGTCGATACCAAACGGGGCGCAACGTTATACTTTTAAGTGGGCTCATATTCCCAAGTTCTTTGTAAATTTGATTCGATTTTGTAGTCGCAAAAATAACTTCACAGGCCGTCTCAACCCATGCACTTTTACTTCGTTTTCCCCCTTCCCTTCTCGGTGCATGACTCTCTCTGTCGGGCAGTGTAGAACTAAATGCAGCTCAGCATCACAGGAAGCTTCTTAGGTCGAGAATCTGTCACATCACAGGAAGTTCACAGGCTCAGAATCCCAGTCACAGTTTATTGCGCTTTGTTTCTCTCTATTTGCAGTTACTTTGTTTAAAGGTTTTGCTTAATTCAGGTGAAACGGTCAAGAAACTGAACGTTTGTGCAATGTAGGAAGCAAGGTGTAGGTACACCATCGCCGGTCATGCACAGGGATCAAGAAATAATGTCAAATGTCAACACGTGTCCATGAGCAGTAATTTACAATTGGAAGATTACTGAGGGGAGGTGAAGCTGTTGGCATAGACATACATTCGAAGAATCCCAAGAAAGTGTATTTCATCAATGTCGTTTAAAACACTATAGTCTGACCAGTTCTTGATAATTTTTGGCCAGTTTGAAATAATATTCCGTCTCTGACACCCCTATATGTAATTCAGTTAAAACGTGATAACTTGAACATTGTCAAATTCCGGAAAAAAGGCTTCACCTTCAGATACACAGTATCACAAGAATCAGAATTCATTGTCTAATCAAAAGTGTCTGGACTCCGATGGAACACTGTCAGTGAGGTGTCTGGATGTATGTGGAGGAATGGCATCCAATTCTTCCTCAGGATCCGGAACAAAAGGAGATAGTTATGTTGGACGCTGACGTCTGGAGCGAATTCGCCGTTCTAACTCATCCTCAAGCTCTTCAATTGGGTTGTTACTATCCACAAATCATTACCTCATCCTCGGGCATGGGTGTGTTGTCCTTAGCGTAAGTTAGCTTATGCTGGATTAAATTTCTGATCTTTTACTGGGCCCTTCGTTTTACAAACATTAAAATTCGTAAATTGATTATACACAGGAAATATTTATCACTTCCTCAATAAGCAATGGTAAAACAACGGTTGTAGTTGTATATTACATGTCTGTAAATGAGTAAGGCCAGACTGAGACTCAAAATCAGTTAACTTCAGTTTATGTCTTCAAAATATTTTAGATTTCCTATTCTCCATGCCTATCACATGCCTTCTTATGATGCATTTCTTCTGCAATCATTTCACGTAAGTTATGAATAGATGTTACGAGATGGAGGTAATTGTTCTTTAACACCACACAGTGTCACGTCTAACAAGGAGGATACGTCAAGTTCCATAACCCGATTTCCCAGCAACTTCGCTTGGTGGAAGAGGAGGCATATTAAGCGAGCACGTGTGTCTGCTTATCCGTAGATACTCCACCGCTCTTGAGAAAACGACGGTCGGTGTTTTTGAGGTACCTTTATATCCCTTTCAGAAGCTGTAAACTTTCGTGCGAAGTGGTGGCGCAGTCGCAAACGTCGCGATTTCACAATTTTGCGTCCCATGTTCGAAACCCGATTATTACTTTTATTTTTATTTTTCATGTATTTACCTGTGTCTGTAGAAGATTAGTAAACGAATGTTTTCGTGTGAATATTGAAATAACGTTGTCCTTATTCGTCTAGTAATTGTATGTCCGGTGAATGATTTTTTAAAAATGTAATCAATGAATGAGTAAGCTACTGGAAACTGTTTTCGAAGATATTCCTGTAGTGTGTCGTAATTAGCAATCAATTGCAAACGCCAGTTTTCGGTAAAGTGATCCGTTATATGTGCTTTGCAGCGAAATTATTTCAAACGCTTGAAATCTTCAGCAACGTTAATGACGTTCCTTTCTCGAGTGAGATTCATTCGAAGAATGTCACTGTGGCAAACCTGCAGTCGCATGACGCTCATGGTGTTCGGAATTTCTGTTTCGAATGTTTGTACGATCGCTGTCATCCAAGGGTATGCACCAGATTTTCCTAAAGAACAAACACATGAATAAAACATAACAATTAATATAAAATTTATATAAAAATAATATCTGGGAAAATAAAATAATTGTAACCGTTGAAAATACCATACAAACGTATATTATGTAGTAAATGAATGACACTTATTGTCAAACTTAGTTGTAATTTTACAATTAATGTAACGCTCTTGCATCCGCCAATTTTCTACGAAACATTCTTGTTGTAACCTGCTACGGGCATGAGTAGGTAGATGGAAAAAAGTAAAATAAAACGATATCGGGTTTTGAACATGGAACGCAAAAGTGAGAAGCTATAACGCTGGCGGCTGCACCACAACTTATGAAGAGGTGAACTTTTCCCAAACTATATTTTATCTACATCGAACACTTTGATCATCGTTTTCTCAGAAAACGATGGCTAAGTCGTTACACGTGTTCGCTTAGTTTGACTCCTCTTACACTGAGTGAAGTTTGTGAGAAATCAGATTACGGCACTTGTCCTCTTCTCGTAAATAAGAATGTGGACATCATGTTTTCATTGCCACATGTCGATAGGGCTCCCATCTCTCAAAACGTTGTCACGATACCTCCATTTCTTACATGTCTCGCGCTGCACAGAGAACATGCGTCTTGTACAATACAGAACTACATAGGGAACGGTGTTGTGCATAACGCGACACTTAGGAGTCCACTGCCACAACTGGAGACTTTTGTTTTACAAACTGCAGACTTTTTAGAAATATTTTCAGCCATTCACGTTTAGGAAGTATTATTGGACTATTTAATAAGTAATACGTATGTACAACCTATGTGAAAGTGATATTATTAAGATTACTTCCATCTGAGAATTATAATTATCGTCTATTATTGAATAAGACGCTCAGAAAACATTTAGTTCTATATTAGGAGCACCACTAACGTTAACTGTAACGCATGGGAATAAAATTAAACTGCATTTTCAACCAAGAATTGCTCGAAATTGTTAACAAGGAGATCAATATTTTATTGCACTTGCATTTAAATTCCTCAACAACTTCTTCATAAACATCTGCAGGTCATAACATGTGTAGCAGAAGGGGCCCACTGTGTCTCTTATTCCTGTAGGACGACTGCTTATCTGAGTTTACCAGGACATAAATAATATCTATACCGATGCGACTTGGGCGTCCACTCCAGGAATGTTATTATCGTGTATAAGTGGCACTTAACTATTTTCCTGTAGTGTACCTAACTAGCTTGTGGTTAGCACTTCTCTGCGATTTCGTGCAGCGTAAACAAACTCGTGACGAAACCCTCAGGTCTGCTCTGTGTCTGCTCTCTCCCTTACATTAGTAAAAGTTGGTACGGGTACCCAATTGAATAACAATTTTAATTCATTCTACAGATATCGGGAAGCGATGTGCTAGTTGTGCAGTTTAAGAGCATAATTCGGCTCAGCCACACTTACGATTTTAATCACCACAAAATCTTATCGCTTTAACACTAATTCATTTTGGAAGAGAAAGATTCCGTTCTCAGACATACATTATCACAGGAATGTACTGTCTGATCAAAAGTATTGAGAGACCCTCTGTAATGTGGAGTTCATCACTAAATGTCAAGAGAGGTGCGCCCTCCACAATAGAAGAACATGGGGTTAATGTTTAACAGAGAAGCAGTAACAGCAGAATGGGTCGGTCAAGAAAGCTCAGTCACATCGATCGTGGCTTAGTCATAGGAGTATCAGATCCATCAGGGGCATCTTAAGCCTTCTGAAGTTGCCCAGGTCTATAGCTAGTGATGTGACTGTGAAGTGGGAGGGAGAAGGAACAAATACAGCAAAAACCAGGTAGACCTCATGTCCCGACGGACAGGGACCGTCGAGCATTGGAGACCGTAGTTGTAAAAAGTCGCATTAAATGAGAGGAAAGAATTCCTCGTGAGATCCTAAGTGCTACCAGAAGTCCGGATAGCACGATGACTGTGCATAAGGAGTTAAAAGAAATGGGGAGTAATGATCGAGCAGCACTTCATAAGGCACACAATTCTGCAGACACTACTAAGCGACCCTTGCGGTATTGTAAAGAGCGAAGCCTCCGGACTGTGGCTGATTGGAAACGAGTGATTTGGATCGATGAACCATGTTATACCCTGTGGCAATCCGATGGAAGTGTTGGGATTTGGCAAATGTCTGGAGAATATTACCCGACATCATGTGCACTGCCAAAGGAGAAGTCCGGAGTAGATGGTGTTAGCGTATAGGGATGCTTCTCCTGGTTAGAGTGTGACCCCCTTTATGCGCTTGAGCGTTGAGACAACGCTAAATACGGAAGGTCGGAAGGATATGAACACATTTTACAACATTGTATAATGTGTGCACCGGAAGAACCATTCGTAGACTATGTTTGTTTGTATTGGCATGACATTGCAACCTTCCATAAAGCAACATGGTCATGGTCATGGTCATGGAAATTTGGAAAGTTTTGTTTAGTTCCTATGGGACCAAAGTCCTCTGACCCTAGGCTTACACACTACTTAATCTAGCATAAGCTAACTTACGCCAAGGACAACACACACCCATACCCGAGGTTGAAGTAATGATTTGTAGACAATAACAACAAAATGAAACAGCTTGTGGATGAATTAGAACGGCGAATTCGCTGCAGACTTCAACGTCCAACATCACTATCTCCTGTTGTTCCGGATCCAGAGGAATAATTGGATGGCATTCCTCCACAGACAGTCAGACACCTCACCGAAAGTGTTCCATCACAGTCCCAGCCTTATTAATGCACACTAATAGCTGTCCAAATATTTTGATAAGATAGTGAATTCTGTTTCTTCTGATTCGGTGTGTCTGAGGGCAGAAGCCTCTTATTGCGAAATCTGACATTGTTTAAATCATCAGGTTTTAAATTGATTAACGTATAGGTGTGTTAGAGCCGGAATATTATTTAAAAAAATAGTTCAAATGGCTCTGTGCAATATGGGACTTCACATCTGAGGTCATCAGTCCCCTAGAACTTAGAACTACTTAAACCTAACTAACCTAAGGACATCACACACATAAATGGCCGAGGCAGGATTCCAACCTGCAACCGTAGCGGTCCCGCGGTACCATACTGAAACGCCTAGAACCGCTCGGCTACACCGGCCTCCAATATTAATTCAAACTGATCAAAATAATCAAGAACTAGTCAGACTATAGTGTTTTAAACGACATTGATAACATACACTTCCTTGGGATTCTTCGAATGTATCGGTATGTCAACAGCCTCCCCTCCCCTCATTAATCTTTCAGCCTTAAGTTCTGGTGATGGATACGTGTAGCTATTTGATGGTTATTACTGTATCCTGTGCACCACCGGCGATGGTTTACCTACACCTTGCTTTCTACAAATGTTCAGCTTCTTCACCGTTCGATCTGAATTAAGCAGAACCTTAAAACAAAGTAACTGCAAATAGAGAGAAACAAAGCACAATAAACTGTGATTGCGATTTTCAGCCTGTGAACTTCCTGTGATGTTGACTGAGATTCTCAAGCTGTGAACTTCCTGTGATACTGAGCTGCATTTAGTTCTACACTAGCCGGCCGAGGTGGCCAAGCGGTTCTAGGCGCTTCAGTCCGGAACCGCGCGACTGCTACGGTCACAGTTTCGAATCCTGCCTCGGGCATGGATGTGTGTGATGTCCTTAGGTTAGTTAGGCTTAAGTAGTTCTACGTTCTAGGGGACTGATGACCACAGCAGTTAAGTCCCATAGTGCTCAGAGTCGTTTTCAGTCAGTTCTACACTGCCCGACAAAGAAAGTCAAACACCAAGAAGGGTAGAAGGGATACGAAATTACACTTCACGGGTTGAGACCGTCTGTGATGTTATTTTTGTGACTACTAATTCGAATCAAATTTACAAAGAACTTTGGCATATGAGCCCACTCAAAAGTATAGCATTGCCCCCCATTTGGCATGGACGCCTGCTTTGATTCGGTTTGAAAAGTGTCATATCTATTGCAACTTATCATGAGATATGGTGACTCACAACTATTGTAACTTGTCCTTGATATATTGAATATGGCTTTGAGATGGAGTTGGCATCCAGCCAAGTCCTATACATGTCTTTTTTTTTCGTGGACTGTCCAGGGGATCTTGCCTGCCACTAGAGTATTTCAACATAACGCGGACTGTTCATATTGACACAACCCACGTGTGGACGAGCATTATCCTGTCGAAAAATGATACCACGGGACTGCCTCAGGATAACTATAACTGAGGACACAGGGTATCCGTGACGCACTGTTCGCTCAATCGCTACCAGCCGTGACCTGAAGTCATACCCGGTGGCTCCCTAAACCGTGACGCAAGGAGTAGCACCGCTGTACTTCTCCAAAACATTGAAAGATTGGGAACTCTCCCCAGATCGCCGCTCTGCTCGCCAACGACAGTCGTTAGTGGTAGTGTAGAACCGCGATTTATCGCTGGAGACATTGCGACGCTATTTATCAGCAGTCCATGTTTAGCAACCACGTCTCCAAATCCAGCCATTTGCCTTATGGTGTTAACGACAGGCTCTGCTTCGGACGGTCATTCATTAGTCTGGCTGCTGCTGGTCTACTAAAAGTGCTGCGTTATGTCGGACAATGTATCATGGAATCCAGTACTTGTCCGGGAATGGCAGGTGGAATGCGAGGACACTACATTGTGCTTGGTGCACAATGCAGCATACCTCCCCTTCCGTGGTCATATTTGGTTGACTAAAACATTGACGAATCGTTATCTGCAGCTTCTGATCTAGTGGCTAGCGTTGCTAACTGTGGATTACAGAGTACCGGTTTCGATTCCCGGGCGGGTTGGGTATTTTCTCCGCATGGGTTCTGGGTGTTTGTGTTGTCCTCATCATCTTATCATCATTCGGGAAGTTGCGATACTGGAACTGGAAAAAGATCTTACGGGCGCTGGTGACCACGCTGTTGAGCGCCCCACAAACCAATATCATCATCATCATCGTCATCATCATCATCATCATCATGTCGAGTCATATGCCTGCCCTTGCGGGCCCATGCAGTGCAACACACTGCCACTTTCATATCCAAATGTCTCATAAATTTGCATACTGCACTATTCAGCCAGTCGACCAAACTGAGACACATAATGAGGCCCCTTTCAAACTTAGTCAAAGGCAGATAATGCTGTCGCACTTCAGTCATATCACCAGCTATACACTTGGCCAACTTGAGAAGGGTTGAAATGCCCTTGATGTATCTGATACTCAGATCCAATGACTAACCCACGATCGATGTTAAACATTAAACCCATGTTCTTCTATTGTAGGGGCCGCACCTCTCTTGACATTTAGTGACGAATTCCACATTACATAGGGTCTTTGGATACTTTTGATCAGACACTATATTCTTGTGGTAGTTCATGTCTGAGAATGCAACCTTTGTCTTCCGATATGTATTAGTGTTAAAGTGATAAGATTTTGTGGTGATTTATATCATAAGTGTGGCTGAGCCGAAATATACTCTTAAACTGTTAAACTAAAACTGCTACATCGCTTCTCGATATCTATAGATTCAATTAAAATTGTTATTCAGTTAGGTACCCTTACCAAATTTTACTAATGTAAGCGAGAGGGAGGACAGAGCACAAGACTGAGGGTTTCGTCACGGGTTTGTTTAAAATGCACGAAATCGTCCGCGAAGTGCTAACCAGAAGCTAGTAGACATTTTAATGAGATTCCTGGAGTGGACCCCCAAGTCAAATCGGGATAAATATTATTTATGTTCTGGTAAAATCAGGTAAGTAAACGGGGGCGTACTGACAGTCGTTCTACAGGAATACAAAACGCTTGGAAAGATACTGGCACCCTCTGCTACACATGTTATGGCGTGCAGATGTTTACGTAGAAGTGTTAGGGAAATTTAAATGCAAGTGCAATGAAATGTTGGTCTCCTTGTTAATAATTTCCATCAATTCTTGGTTGAAAATGCAGTTTCATGTTATTGCTATGCGTTATAGGTTTCGTTGGTTGTGCTGCTAATATACCTGTAGAACTAAATGTTTTCTGAGCGTCTTATTCATTAAGAGAGGATATTTGTAATTCTCAGATGCAAATAATCTTAAT
The DNA here is from genome assembly GCF_023897955.1 of Schistocerca gregaria. Taxonomy (NCBI): domain Eukaryota; kingdom Metazoa; phylum Arthropoda; class Insecta; order Orthoptera; family Acrididae; genus Schistocerca; species Schistocerca gregaria. The sequence continues at coordinate 490,634,308 of NC_064931.1, forward strand.
AATATCACTTTCACACAAGTCGTACATACGTATTACTTACTAAACAGGCCAACAATACTTCTTAAACGTTAATGGCTGATAATAATTCTAAAAAGTCTCCAGTTGTGGCATTGGACTCATAAGTGTCTCTTATTGCAGAACATCGTTCCATTTATTGTGCTGTATTGCACAAGAGACTTGTTCTCTGTGCAGCGCGAGACATGTATGGAGCGGAGGTATCGTGGCATCGTTCTGAGAGACAGGAGCCCCATCAACATGTAACTGAAAACATGATATCTACATTTTTATTTACGAGAACAGGACAAGTGCCGTAACGTGACATCTCACAAACTTCGCTCAGTGGAAGAGGAGTCAAAATAAGCGAACATGTGTAACGACTTATCCATAGATACTCGAAAGTGTCTGAGAAAACGATGGTCAAACTGTTCGATGTCGTTAAAACATAGTTTTGGGAAATATCGTGTCATAGTAAATGGTTTCGTAGTCGCCAGCGTCTTAGCTTCTCACTTTTGCGCTCCGTGTTCAAAACCCGATATTGTTTTATTTTAATTTTCTTCATCTACCTACTCATGCCCATAGCAGGTCACCACACTATTGTTTCGTGTCCAATTGGGGGATGCAAGAGCGTTATCTTAATTGTTATTCGAATGAATCTCACACATCGTTAACGTTGCTGAAGATTTAAAGCGTTCGAAATAATTTCGCTGCAAACCACACATAACGGATCACTTTAATGAAAACTGGCGTTTGCAATTGATTGTTAATTACGATACACTACAGGAATATGACCGAAAACAGTTGCCAATAACTTCCTCATTCATTTCCTACATTTTTAATAATTCATTCACTAGTCATACAATTAGTAGACGAATGAGGACAACGTTATCTCAATATTCACTGGAAAACATTCTTTTACTAATCTTCTAAAGACACAGGTAAATACATGAAAAATAAAAATAAAAGTGATCATGGGGTTTTGAACATGGGACCCAAATTTGTGAAGCCGCGACGTTTGCGACTGATCCACCACTTCGTACAAACATATTTAACTTCCTAAAGAGCTATAACGGTACCTCGAAAACACTGATTGCCGTTTTCTCAACAACGGTGGAGTATCTACGGATAAGCCGACACACGTGCTCGCCTAATATGTTTCCTCTTCCACCAACCGAAGTTGCTGGGAACTTGACGTAACCTCCTTGTTAGATAGGACACTGTGTGGTGTTAAAGAAGAATTACCTGCACCTACAAGTATCTATTCACAACTTACGTAAAATGATGACAGAGGATATGCATCATAACAAGACATGTGAAAGGCTCGTAGGATAGGAAACGTAAAATATTTTAATGTTATTAACTGAAGTTAATGAATGTTTAGTCTCAGTCCGGCCTTCTGCATTTACAGACATGTAATATACAACAACATCGTCTGTTTTAGCGTTGCTTGTTGAGTGAGTGATATATATTTGTGGAGTAGAAACCTTTTAGGAATTTTAATGTTTGTAAAACGAAGGGCTCAGTAATAGATCACAAATTTAACTTCGGTAAGTTATAAAATTATTGAGGCGTCTTGTCCCTCCCTCGGGAATGAGTGTGTGCGTTGTCCTTAGCGTAAGTTAGTTTAAGTTAGCTTAAGTAGTGTGTAGGCTTAGGGACCGATGACCTCAGCAGTGTGGTCCCATAGGAACTTACCACAAGTTTCCAATTTCCATTGATAGACGGGATTATTCGTAAAGCGCTTGGGGAGGACGGGTTACGATGAAACATGATAGCATTCCACGCGATTTAGTTCAAAATGGTTCAAATGGCTCTGAGCACTATGGGACTTAACAGCTGTGGTCATCAGTCCCCTAGAACTTAGAACTACTTAAACCTAACTAACCTAAGGACATGACACACATCCATGCCCGAGGCAGGATTCGAACCTGCGACCGTAGCAGTCACACGGTTCCGGACTGCGCGCCTAGAACCGCGAGACCACCGCGGCCGGCACGCGATTTAGTGTGCTGTGAACATTTGTCGCACCTCCGCCTACCACATGCTCTATCCCAGCTACTGATCTGCATATGCATTTATCGGCATAGGACAGTGGCTTAGACGCCTCGACTCATTTCCATGCTGTACATTAACATACGAGACGTTATGTAATACTGCGGAGTAATGAAGTATAAGTACTCTAAGACGCGAAGTACAATAAGGCGCACCTTAATTTTTAAGCAACTCTTATAAAAATAACACTTTCAGAATTTTTATTATTAGACTGCAAAGCCAGGCTAAAAAAAGGTTTAGTTTAAAAACCGAACTTATGTTTAAAATCACTGATAGTCGTCATCTGAACTTTCTGCTCCTCTTTCTTCTTCTTCCTGTTCGTCACCCATCCAACCCTTGTCATGTGAGTGAACAACATCCGGCGGTATTTCATTAGGTTTTGGCATTGTTTTGTGCTTGAAAACTATCACTGGATTAAGTTTAGTACCGTCAGCACAGGGCCGAAATGCCGCTCAGCTGCTCTGTGTCTATATTCTTCTGCATATGGTATTACTTTGAATTAATATTTTGTATCATATAAATATCTTTTATTTTTTTCTCTTATGAAACTTGCTAGAAACAAAAATTATGTATTGTTACCGATAACACAGATCACTTTCAATTGAAGTTCACTGGCACCGTAGACTGCAATAACGCATCATATTCTAGCTAGTGTTCTGGGTTTGTGATGGCAGACCGGAAGGGAGACAGTGTTAGCAGGCTTGTGAATCCCCGCAACATATTTTCGTCGCATCGGTGCACTGCTGCTGCCAGTTGAATCCTATGTTGCCAGATAGAAATAGGTTTCCCGTGGCATCAAATATATTGCCAATTTTAAGAGTGTCGGGTATTTTAAATCATATATTGTACATTTTTGTATTAATCTCGAGTATAAGACGCACCTGAATATTGGAGGAAATTTTTCGAAGATGGTTTCACGACAATAAACCTTTGTAGCTAACAGAGAGAAACGCCTAGAGTGATAATTAGCTCGTGGTTGGAATGTTGTCCCCGGTTTGCCACAGTGACATTCTTCGAATGAATCTCACTCGAGAGAGGAACGTCGTTAACGTTGCTGAAGATTTCAAGCGTTTGAAATAATTTCGCTGCAAATCACACATAACGAATCACTTTACCTAAAAGTGGCGTTTGCAGTTGATTGTTAATTTCGATACACTATAGGAATATGACCGAAAACAGTTTCCAGTAACTTCCTCATTCATTTACTACAATTTTAAAAATTCATTCACCAGTCATACAATTAGTCGACGAATGAGGACAACGTTATCTCAGTAGTAACTGGAAAACATTCATTTGCTAATTTTCTACAGACATATGTAAATCCATGAGAAATAAAAATAAAAGTAATAATCGGGTGTTGGACATGGAACGCAAAAATCGTGAAGTCGCGACGTTTGCTACTGCGCCACCACTTCGCACGAACGTATACAGCTTCTGAAAGGGATATAAAGTTACCTCAAAAACACTGACCCTCGTTTTCTCAACAACGGTGGAGTATCTACAGATAAGCCGACACACATGCTCGCCTAATATGCCTCCTCTTCCACCAAGCGAAGTTGCTGGGAAATCAGGTTATGGAACTTGACGTATCCTCCTTGTTAGATAGGACACCGAATGGTGTTTAAGAACAATTACCTCCATCTCCTAACATCTATTCATAACGTACGTACAATTATGGTAGATGATATGCATCACAACAAGGCATGTGAAAGGCGCGTAGAATAGGAAAGGCAAAATATTTTAAAGGTATAAACTGAAGTTAATGTATTTTTAGTCTCAGTCTTGCCTTACGCAATAATAGAACCCAAGACTGTTTAGATTAGATTAGATGCATTTCTGGTTTCTTATATTCACAGTGAGGAGGTCTCGTGGATGTCATAAAACGAGTATAGATATTACATAAAGAAAAATATGTTTGATATAGTACTTTTCACGGTTCCTAAACGAAATGAACCACATAGTTGTGGAATAAGCTAAAAAATCTTCATCATATGTGGCTTGAGAAATATACTGAAGCACCTCGAAGTTATGGTCGAATGTCAATGTGACGTTGGACACGTATACGCCAGTGGCGGGTGTGTAAATGAATAGAGTTGCAATAGACTGTGACATGTAGAACAGCCACAAGGGTGTGTTAGTGAGGTTTATGTTTAATGTAGTTATCCAGCCTAATAGGACATATAAGGTGCGTGAACATCATCAGATGTTAGGTGAGCGCTGTGAAGGATATGGACATGTTGCGTAATCGTGCTGGACAGCATTACCAGCATTTGACAAACTTTGAAAGGGGCTTCATTGTGTGTCACCATTTGGTCGACTGGTCGAACAGTGCAATATGCAGCTTTATGGGACATTTGGATGTGACAATGGCTCTGTGTTGCCGTGCATGGGACCGCGAGGTCAGGCATATGACTCATCATGAAGATGATGATGATATTGGTTTGTGGAGCGCTCAACAGCGTAATCATCAGCGTCCGTACAAGCTTCAATCCGGATCCAATCTAGCCACTTCGCGAATGATGATGAGATGATGGGGACAACATTATCACCCAGTACCTGGGCTGAGAAAATCCCCGACCCGCTCATGAATCGAACCCAGGACCCAGTAATACAGAGTTAGTAACGCTAGCCACTAGATCACAAACTGCAGATACGACTCGTCAAGGTTGCAGTCAACCAAGTATGACTACGACCAGGGATGTACGCTGCATTGTGCGCCAAGCACAATGTAATGCCTTCACATCTCCACCTACCATTCGAGAACAAGTACTAGATTGCGTGATACGTTCTGAGTCATCTCGCAGCACTGTTAGGAGACTAACAGCAGCCAGACTAATGAATAACCGTCCGAAGTGTAGCCTGTCGTTAACACCATAAGGCAAATGGCTGGATTTGGAGTCGTGGTTAGCAAACATGGACTGTTGATAAATAGCGTCGTAATGTGCTCATCGAAAAATCGCGGTTCTACACTACCACGGCCGACTGTCGTTGGCGAGTAGAGCATCGATCTGGGGAGAGTTCCCAATCATTCAATGTTTTGAAGTACAACGGTATACTCCTTGCGTAATGGTCTAGGGAGCCACCAGGTATGACATCGGGTCACAGCTGGTAGTCATTGAGTGAACCGTACGTCACGGATATCCTGTGTCCTCAGGTGTACCTCTCCTGCGGCAGTATCGTGGTACCATTTTTCGACTGGACAATGCTCGTCCACACGTGGGTTGTGTCTCTATGAACAGCCCGCGTGATGTTGAAGTACTCTAGTGGCCATCAAGATCCCCTGATCTGTCCCCAAGAAAAGCATGTATAGGACCTGAATGGACGTCAAATCCGTCCCAAAGCCATATTCAATATATCAAGGGGCATTTACAATTGTTGAGTCACCTTATCTCATGATAAGTTACAACAGCTTTTGACACTTTTCAAACCGAATCAAATCGGGCATCCATGCCAAAGGAGGTGCAACGTTATACTTTTAAGTGGGCTCCTATACCCAAACTTTTTGTAAATTTGATTCGATTCTGTAGTCATTACAATAACATCATAGACCGTCTCAACCCATGAATTTTCACTTCGTTTCCTCACTTCCCTTCTTGGTGCTTGGCTTTTTTTTGTCGGGCAGTGTAGAACTAAATGCAGCTCATTATCACAGGACATTCAAAGGTTGAGAATCTAAGTCAACATAACAGGAAGTTCACAGGCTGATAATCGCAGTCACAGTTTATTGTGCTTTGCTTCTCTCTATTTGCAGTTACTTTGTTTTACGGTTTTGCTTAATTTAGATCAAACACTCAAGAAACTGAACGTTTGTACAACGTAGGTGGCAAGGTGTAGGTACACAATCGGCGGTTGTGCACAGGGTACAGTAATAACTGTCAGATATCTACATGTATCTATCAGGAGTAACTTAAGGCTGAAAGATTACTGAGGGGAGGTGAGGCTGTTTATATACAGATTCGTTGGAAGAATCCCAAGGAAGTATATTTCATCAAAGTTGTTTAAAACACTATAGTCTGACTAGTTCTTGATAATTTTTGATCATTTTCAAAAAATATTCCGGCTCTGACACACCTATTTGTTAATCAGTATACAACGTGATGACTTGAACATTGTCAGATTTCTGCCCTCAGACACACACCATCACAAAAATCAGAATTGACTGTCTAATCAAACGTGCCATTATTTGGTTTTTCACATACTTCTCTCAGTGGAAGAGGAGTCAAAATAAGCGAAAACGTGTTACGACTTATTCATAGATAGTCACATGTTTCTGAGAAAACGATGTTCAAAACGTTCGATGTAGATAAAATATAGTTTGGGGAGAGATCACCTCTGTGTAAGTTGTGGTGCAGTCGCTAGCGTCATAGGTTTTCACTTTTGAGCTCCGTATTCAAAACCCGATATCGCTTTATTTTACTTTTTTCATCTACGTCCTCATGCCCATAACACGAATGTTTCGTAACAAATTGGGGGATGCAAGAGCGTCACATTAATTGTAAAATTACAGCTCGGTTTGACAGTAAGTGTCATTCATTTACTACATGAAATGTGTGTGTATGGTATTTTCAAGGGTTACAATCTTTTTATATTGTCATATATTATTTTTAAATCAATTTTATACTAACTGTTATGTTTCATTCGTATGTTTATTCTTCAGGGAGATCTGGTGCATTCCTTGGACGACAGCGATTGTACAAACATTTGAAACAGAAATTCAGAACACCGTGAGCGTCATGCGACGGCAGGTTTGCCAGAGTGACATTCTTCGAATGATTCTCACTCGAGAAAGGAACGTCGTTAACGTTGCTGAAGATTTGAAGCGTTCGAAATAATTTCGCTGCAAACCACACATAACGGATCACTTTAATGAAAAGTGGCGTTTGCAATTGATCGTTAATGACGATACACTACAGGACTATGACCGAAACCAGTTGCCAGTAACTTCCTCATAATATGCCTCCTCTTCCACCAAGCGAAGTTGCTGGGAAATCGGGTTATGGAACTTGACGTATCCTCCTTGTTAGATAGGACACTGTGTGGTGTTTAAGAAGAATTACCTGCATCTACAAATATCTATTTACAGCTTACTTAAAATGATGACAGCGAATATGCATCGTAACAAGGCATGTGAAAGGCTCGTAGAATAGGAAACTTGAAATATTTTAAAGTTATAAACTGAAATTTATGTATGTTTAGTCTCAATCTGACCTTAGGCATTTACAGACATGTAATATACAACTACTTTATCCGTTTTAGCATTGCTTATTGAGTGAGTGATAAATATTTCCGGAGTAGTAACCATTTATAATTTTAATGTCTGTAAAACGAGAGGTGAGGTACAGATCAGAAATTTAACTTCGGTAAGTTATAAAATTATTATGGCGTCTTGTCACGGTCCGTGAGGCTCCCCCCGTCGGAGGTTCGAGTCCTTCCTCGGGCATGGGCGTGTGTGTCTTCCGTAGCGTATGTTAGTTTAAGTTGGATTAAGTAGTATGTAGGCCTAGGGCCGATGACCTCAGGAGTTTGGTCCCTCTGAAGCGTACCACAAATTTCCAATTTCCACTGATAGTTAGGGTTTGGCGAGGACTGGTTACGATGAAACCTGATAGAATTCCACACTTTGTAGTGTACTATGAACAGTTGTCCCCCGCCCACCCCTCGCCCGCTCACACCCCTCGTCCACCCCCCCTCCTCCCGCCCCCCCACCACCGCCCGTTCACTCCCCCCGTTCCACCTACCCAAACCCAGCTACTGTTCTGCTTATGCAATTATTAGCATCGGACAGTGGCTTAGACGCCTCAACTCATTTCCATACGGTACATTATCATACGAGCCTTTATGTAATACATCTACATTTATACTCCGCAAGCCACCCAACGGTGTGTGGCGGAGGACACTTTTACGTGCCACTGTCATTACCTCCCTTTCCGGTTCCAGTCGCGTATGGTTAGCGGGAAGAACGACTGTCTGAAAGTCTGAAACCCGAAGTCCTACCCGTTGGCTCCCTAGACCATTACACAAGGAGTAGCACCGCTGTACTTCCAAACATTGAAAGATAGGGGAGCCCTCCCCAGATCGCCGCTCTACTCGCCAACGACAGTCGTCAGTGGTAGTATAGCTCCGCGATTTATCGCTGAACACATTGCGACCCCATTTATCAGCAGTCCATGTTTACCAACCACGACCCGATGCTACGGAAACCTATTTCTATCTGGCAACATGGGATTCAAATGGCAGCAGCAGTGCACCGATGCGACGGACATGATTTGCGGGGATTCACAAGCTTGCTAACACTGTCTCCCTCCCCGTCTGCCATCACAAAACTCAGAACACTAGCTACAGTATGATGGTGCGTTATTGCAGTCTACGGTGCCAGTGAACTTGAATTGAAAGTTATCTGTGTTATCGGTAACAATACAATGTATTTGTTTGTAGCTAGTTTCATAATAGAAAAAATAAAAGGTATTTATATGATGCGGGATATTAATTGAAAGTAATAGCATATGCAGAAGAATACAGAAACAGAGAAGCTGAGCGGCATTTCGGCCCTGTGCTGACTGTACTAAACTTAATCCAATGATTATTTTCAAGCGCAAAACCTTCTGAAAAACCGCCAGATGTTGTTCACTCACATGAGAAGCGCTGGATGGGCGACAAAGAGGAAGAAGGAGAAAAAAAGAGGAGTAGAAAGTTCAGATGACGATTATCAGTGATTTTAAAGGTCAGTTCGGTTTTATAAACTAAAAATTTTTTTAGTCTGGCTTTACAATCTAATAATAAAATTGCTGAAAGCGTTAGATCTTAAAAGTTGCTAAGGTACGCCTTATTGTCCGTAGCGTCTTAGCGTCTCTATACCTTACTACTCCGCGAAAGAACTTGCCCTCTAACAGCCGTGTACCGGAAGTCCTTAGAGGAACGGAAGGTTCCAAATGATTGGAAAAGAGCACAGGTAGTCTCAGTCTTCAAGAAGGGTCGTCGAGCAGATGCGCAAAACTATAGACCTATATCTCTGACGTCGATCTGTTGTAGAATTTTAGAACATGTTTTTTGCTCGAGTATCATGTCGTTTTTGGAAACCAAGACTCTAATCTGTAGGAATCAACATGGATTCCGGAAACAGCGATCGTGTGAGACCCAACTCGCTTTCATGAGACCCAGAAAATATTAGATACAGGCTCCCAGGTAGATGCTATTTTCCTCGACTTCCGGAAGGCGTTCGATACGGTTCCGCACTGTCGCCTGATAAACAAAGTAAGAGCCTACGGAATATCAGACCAGCTGTGTGGCTGGATTGAAGAGTTTTTAGCAAACAGAACACAGCATGTTGTTATCAATGGAGAGACGTCTACAGACGTTAAAGTAACCTCTGGCGTGCCACAGGGGAGTGTTATGGGACCATTGCTTTTCACAATATATCTAAATGACCTAGTAGATAGTGTCGGAAGTTCCATGCGGCTTTTCGCGGATGATGCTGTAGTATACAGACAAGTTGCAGCATTAGAAAATTGTAGCGAAATGCACGAAGATCTGCAGCGGATAGGCACTTGGTGCAGGGAGTGGCAACTGACCCTTAACATAGACAAATGTAATGTATTGCGAATACATAGAAAGAAGGATCCTTTATTGTATGATTGTATGATAGCGGAACAAAAAACTGGTAGCAGTTACTTCTGTAAAATATCTGGGAGTATGCGTGCGGAACGATTTGAAGTGGAATGATCATATAAAATTATTTGTTGGTAAGGCCGGTACCGGGTTGAGATTCATTGGGAGAGTCCTTAGAAAATGTAGTCCATCAACAAAGGAGGTGGCTTACAAAACACTCGTTCGACCTATACTTGAGTATTGCTCATCAGTGTGGGATCCGTACCAGATCGGGTTGACGGAGGAGATAGAGAAGATCCAAAGAAAAGCGGCGCGTTTCGTCACAGGGTTATTTGGTAACCGTGATAGCGTTACGGAGATGTTTAGCAAACTCAAGTGGCAGACTCTGCAAGAGAGGCGCTCTGCATCGCGGTGTAGTTTGTGTCCGTGCTCGAAAGCCTCCGCCGTACGTCGCAGATATCCTGTTTCCTCAGGTGCACCTCTCCTGTGGCAGTACCGTGGTACCATTTTTCGACAGGACAATGCTCGTCCACTCGTGGATGTGTGTCTATGAACAACCCGAGTGACGTTGAAGCACTTTAGTGGCCAGCAAAATCACCTGATCTGTCCCTGAAAAAAGCATGAATAGGGCCTGACTGGACTTCAAATCAGTCCCAAAGCCATATTCAATATATCAAGGACCAGTTACAGTAGTTGTGTGTCACATTATCTCATTATAAATTACAACAGCTTTATGACACTTTTCAAACTTAATCAAAGCGTTCGTCCATGCTAAAGGAAGTGGAAAATTATACTTTTGATTGGGCCCATAATCCCAAGTTCTTTGTAAATTTGATTCGATTTTGTAGTTACTAAAATAACATCATAGACCGTCTCAACCGCCTTCCCTTCTCGGTGTTCGACATTTTTGTCTGGCAGTGTAGAACTAAATGCAGCCTGAACATTTTATGCATTAACACATCATATTTGTAATCCTTAGATCAGGGGTGTCCAATCCGCGGCCTATGGGCCGCTTTCGGCCGAAGTTAAGCATCAATGAGGCCCAAGATGTGGGCATGCATCACACGATCGATAAAAAGGAAGATCGCAGGAAATTCTGTTTATGTGAAGTTATGATAAACAGAATATTTTCAGTTTGAAACTTCCACTACAATGTGCTATTCTCTCATTAGTCCATCCCGTCCTTCTCTCTCTCTCTCTCTCTCTCTCTCTCTCTCTCTCTCTCTCTCTCTCTCTCTCAGCTTTTTTTCGTCTTCTCCTTTTTTTGTTTTGTGTTCAGTGGTTATTTTTAGTGTTCAGTAGATTATGTTCGGCCCCGAAATACCCGACTTCTTCAAATGCGGCTCAGGTAAGGAAAAAGGTTGGGCACCCTTGCCTTAGATAGAAATTCTCTTACCAATATCACTTTCATATATGCTCAACGCATATAATATTTGTTAAATAGGGTAATAATAATGTGAATGTATGGAAACCATTCTGGAAAGTTTCCAATGCTTACAGTCGACTTGTAGGTGAAAAATACCCCTTCTGGTTGTTGTGGAATGCAGAACACGCTTCTCTGCTTTGTTAGAGAGCCATGTTCTGTGTGCAATATACGACGCGCAACGGACATAGGTATCATGGTAATGTGTTTAGAGATGGGTGCGCTATACACATGTAGTAGTGGTGATATTGAAAACATGATGTTCACATTTCTAGTTAGAATGGATCAAATGGCTCTGAGCACTATGTGACTTAACATCTATGGTCATCAGTCCCATAGAACTTAGAACTACTTAAACCTAACTAACCTAATGATATCACACAACACTCAGTCATCACGAGGCATAGAAAATCCCTGATCCCGCCGGGAATCGAACCCGGGAACCCGCGCGTGGGAAGCGATAACGCTACCGCACGACCACGAGACATTTCTAGTTAGATGTGACACTGTGTGGCTGTCTAAGAACTTTCTTCTTCACCTCTTAACAACATGACACAACTTATGTAAACTAATGACAGAAAATGCATCGTAACAGGTCATGTCGAAAGAGTAGAGAAAAAGAAACGTAGAATATTTTAAAGTCAGAAGTTGAAGTTAATGAATTTTTAATCTCAGTCCTGCCTCACACATTCACATTTAGGTAAAACAACCACATCGGCTCATTTAGCGTTGCTTACTCTGATAGTGATAAATATTTGTGGGAGCTGAAACCAACGAGCAGTTTTAATGTTTCTAAATAAAGCGCTCAGTAAAAAGTCAGAAATATGAATTTAGTAGCAATAAAATTACTGACAGTTGGGCTTGTTCGTAAAGTGTTTGGTGAGGAATAGTTACGATGAAGCCTGACTGCGCTTTTCACGCGTTGTAACGAGCTGTGGATAGTCGTCCACCCCTCCCCCCCTCCCCAAATCCCTGGTACTGATTTGCATGCGCATATATTAGCATAGGACAGTGGATAAGACGCTTCTAGTCATTTCCCTACGGTACATCAGCATAGTGGACGTTATGTGACACTGCAGTTTAATAAATTGTAGTACTGCGTCCTGAGGGCACTCACTCGTACCATTTTTAGGGAGTTGAATACGATCTCATGACAGGAGACCCTTGTAGCTAACCAGCGGTGATACACAAGTGATAATCAGCGTCTTAGCTGGTGGCTAGCATTCTATCCCACATTAAGTGCGTTCCGCACACCACATAAACTGTTGTCAATGTCTGTCTGTCCCGCAGTAGTGGAATTTCATTATCTAGATTGTCATTCGCCCGTTAAAACAAAGGCATTCACCTACTGCTGGCGACTGTTTCTCTCACTGCCATTATTACTAAACCGTCGAAAGAAAGTTTTGGACCATTTGCGTATCTGTGAAGGTTTGTGTTGCTTAGATTAACGGCAAGCAGGAAATGTAGCATTAACACTTATGAAACTAACAGTCTAAACTTGTTGTGGAACAAAAACAAAACAATAACCAAAATCATGGCAGTTTAGATTAGATTAGACGTTCTTTATGTTCAATAGATCCACAGTGAGGAGATCCTCAAGGATGCAGGTCATGTCATAAAAGAAGAACAAACATTTCATACTTACAAAGAAAAAAGGTAGCTAATAATCATTCCACAGATCCCAACTGACGTGGTCCTCATGGATGCGGAATAAATAAAAAAATATCTTAGGCAGATCTTCATTTTAAAGGTAATAACAAACATGTCACAAAACCTGTAAACGCGTATGTCCGTGAGGTGTATATGGCTATTGAAGCCATGCATTATCAAAATGAAAAGTCCTTGTTGTACACTTTTTTATTGTATTGATCACGTTATTGCACTGAAGATGTACAGAAATCAGATTTTACGTAATACTCAGATTACTTGATATCATTAATAAAATAACACGTCAGTCGGTTCTACTAAGAAATTTGTCAATAGGGTAAAAGGAGTTGGCCATCAATAAATCCTTTATGCTTCTCGGAAACTGAACCTTATTAGCACTTAAACTTTTTTATGGCTGCTGGGAAGTTGTTGAAAACGTGTTTCTAAATAATGGGTTTCTTTGCGGACCAAAGAAAGAGACTTTAAATCTTTTTGTAGACTGAATTTATTATTAATAAGTAGTACTGACTCAGACAGGTAGAGAACACATGACGGAACTTGGTATCTGCAGATGGGAAGACAGTGAACAAAACTGACCATGTGCTGGTAGAGACAAGAATAAATAGGTGGATACAAAACGTCATAGCGGCAAGAGGTGCTGTATGTGAATCGGACCTTATCCTTGTCAGAGCAGTGATAAAGGCAATCTGAATATCCAGAAAGGGAAAAGGAATGCAAAACAATCTTTTTATATGATGAGGATAGCTTGAGCAAACATAATATAACAGGCACTTCCAAGATCACACTGACCAGTCGTTTTGATGTATTGCAAGATGAAGAGATCGGAGTATTCGGATGGATGATAATTGGAAGGCAATTGCAGATGCAATTAAAGAAAGAGCTCAAGAAGTAATTCCAAAGCGAAATAACGGGAAACTAGGGTAGTCTGATGAGAAATGTGAGGAAGCTATCCAAGGGAGGCACAGGGCAAAATTACTAACATCATGGAGGAGTGTTAGGAGGATTTTCGTGGAAGTAAATGTAAAGAACTATGTAGGAAAGTGAAGAAGATAAAACGAGGATCAAAACACCATCACGGATTCATAAAAGATGGAAATGGAAGGATACCAACAGGAGATCAAACGACTGGCAGAAGATGAATGAAGTACTTCAGGGGCCTAGTACAGTACTAAGAATCAAGTGAATTATTCGACGTGTGACGACCTACTAACAATGGATCCAGAATATCCTCTATCCACTGTCAAGGAGATAAGAAAACCGATTAAAAACCTCAAGAACGGCACGATTTCAAGAGGGGATGGAATTCCGGTTGAAGTTCTCAAAGGTGAAGACGGAACCCTCTACACCGAAATCCGACAGGTAGTTGAGTTAATCTGCACAAAACAGGCAGTACCAGAGGAGTGGGAGGTAGATGTGTTCTGCCCATACATTAGGAGAAAGATAAATCAGCATGTGACAATTATAGGGGCATAGCGCTAATCATCATCTACCACAAGATCATCTCCAACTGACTACTAGAACGAATCAAACCCCTGGCATCAGAAATAATTGGAGGGTGCTGAGGAGATTTCCAAACAGAGTGCTCAACCAGTGGCAAGATTCTTCTCTGAAAACACGCCTATTAGAAAATGTAGGAATGTGGCTGACAATTACATCTCTTCTTCGTAGACTTCAAGAAGTCTTACGACAGTATCCAAAGACCGAGTCTGATTAAAACCGTGACATAATTTCGCATGCGAAAGGAAATGATTAGACTTGTAGATACATGCTTAAATGACACGAAAGCTAAGCAATAAAATTACAGCAAGATTCCAAATGGAAACAGGATTAAGCCGAGGGGCTGTTCTTTTGAATGTAGCATTCGTAAATTTAATGTGAGATTTCAACAAAGGGAACTTCCACGGTGTTTAGATAGACAGTGAAAATACTACCTGCCTGGCCAACGCAGATGATATTGTTCTAATGGCATGCACATAAGCAGAATTGAAAAGACGTATTCAGACCATGGAATTAATGGCATCGAGATTCTGGCTACAAATTAGTTCTAAAAAATAACTGAGTATATGAACATGAGTAGAAATCTCAATAATTCCCAAGATCTAACAGTGAACTTGACTCGGTATTAACATATGAAACAACTGAAATACACTGGCGGAAAGAAAATCTTAACACAAAGTGGGAGTTGTACAACATAAACGAAAGGTGGTAGGCGTTTTTCTACTTCTGAAAGACAACATCTATAGATTTCGCGCCAGTCGCATTAGAGTGGCGTTAGTAACGCCACTATGAGGCTGCAAATTAGGTTTGCTTTAAATACACGCTGTAACGGTCGTGAACTTTAGTTACCTTTGAGATCGGACTTAGTGAGTAGATGTTAGTCAAGAATGCCTTTAAGGCGACAAAGACGCCAATTTCAACACATTTCTGAGTTTGAACGAGATGTAACAGGCATACAAGAAGCTGAATGTTCCTTCTGCGATAATGCAAAAGGACTTGTCAGGAATGTAGCCACTGTACGTGATTACTGGCAGCAGTGGTCAAGGGAATGTACGGTAGCACGAGGACCGGTCTCTGGACGGCCATGTGGCACTACTGAGAGGGAAGACCACCGTGATCGGCGTATGGCTCTGGCGCATTGTACTGCATTTACAGCAGGAAAATGAGCAGCTGTTGGCAACAAACTGTTACAAACCTATTACATTAAGGGTAGCTTCGAGCCAGACGCCTTGTAGCGTGCATTCCACTGACCCCAAACTACCGCCATTTGCGACTTCTGTCAGTGATGTCAACCGAGGGCTCATTGGACGGCAGGGTGGAGGCCTGTTGTTTTCTCTGATGAAAGCTGGTTCTGCCTCTGTGCCTGTGATGGTCGTTTGGTGATTAGGAGACCAGTTGAGGACTTCCAATCAACCTATCTCAAAACTAGACACACTGGACCTAAACCTGGAATTATGGTCTTGTGCGATTTCTTATGAGAACAGGAACACTCTCGTAGTTATCCCACGGACCGTGACTGCTAATTTTTAAGTTAATCAGGTGATTCTACCTGCTGTGCTTCCATTCATGAACAGCATTCCAGTTTTTTTCCAGCAGGGTAACGCTAGCCCACATAACGCTGTTGTAACCCAACATGCTGTACAGAGTGTCGCCATTTGCCTTGACCTGCTCGATCACCAGATCTGTCACCAATTGAGCAGATATGAGACATCATCGGACGATAACTCTAGCGTCATCCACAACCAACATTGACCGTCCGTGTAGTGACCGACCAGGTGCGACAGTCATGGAACTCCGTCCCTCAAACTGACATCTGAAACCTGTACATCACAATGCATGCACTTGTACATGCTTGCATTCAACTTTCTGGCGGTTCTCCGGTTATTAATGTACCAGCATTTCACATTTGCAATGACTTATCTCACGCATACGTTAACCTGTGATCCCTCAATGTTAAATTACTTAAATATGTTACCTAGACAAATGTATTCCCGAAATTTCATTACTCTTCGTTAATTATTTTTTGGTGTTGCGTTTTTTTCCCGTTTTGTGTCTTGAGCCAATTTTTACTGGAGTAACATTTACTGAAGCAGAGATTTAGCCAATACTGCTGCGGAGAAAAGGAGTATTAGTTTGTAAACACTGTATTAAAATTCAGCAACATGGCTCAACATTTGAAATCAACACTATATATAACATTGATAATGCTAGAGGTACTATATTACTGTCAAAACTGGAGCACTCGAAAACAAGACCTTAACCGACTGCTTACATTTGAGAGAAAAATCATTAGGAAGATATATGGACCAGTCTGGTATTCAACTACTGAAGAATTGTGAAGGCGCCACCATGCAGAACTGGAAGAGGTATACAAGGAGCCTAACATAGTTCGAATGATGAAAAGCAAAAGTCTTCAGTGGGCTGGAAATGTAGTGAGAATGGAAGAAGCGAGATGGCCCAAAATTTCAGTGGACTGAATCTGATAAGGCAACAGACTAGTGGGGAGAATACGAAGATTTTCATTATTTCAGATAGAGATATGAGATTAATTTTTAATTTACTAGATGTGCTCCATTGCTTCTTCAGTGTACTGTTTTGCTTTCTCTTCTGACCTCTTTACACTAATTTTCTCACCTATTTTTAAAAAGTAATTATTGATAATATCTTCTACACATGAAATCTCTTTTTCAATGCTGCAGTACTCTTCAACACAAAAAAGTCTTCTTCTATGGCTTCGTTTCCTATCTCTGTTTTAAAAATATTCGAGAGTTATTTTGCTTTTTTATTTGATTGGTCAATTTTAGACAGGGATCTGCAGACTCCTGAAATTACTTACAACTTTTCTTGAATTGTTACAGTGCTGGTTATAACAAGGAAATATTTCTAGTTCATAATACATTAAAGCCCCCCCCCCCCCCCCCGCCCCCCATGAACCATGAACCTTGCCGTTGGTGGGGAGGCTTGTGTGCCTCAGCGATAGATAGCCGTACCGTAGGTGCAACCACAACGGAGGGGTATCTGTTGAGAGGCCAGACAAACGTGTGGTTCCTGAAGAGGGGTAGCAGCCTTTTCAGTAGTTGCAGGGGATACAGTCTGAATGATTGATTGATCTTGTAACACTAACCAAAACGGCCTTGCTGTGCTGGTACTGCGAACGGCTGAAAGCAAGGGGAAACTACAGCCGTAATTTTCCCGGGGCATGCAGCTTTACTGTATAGTGCGTGAAGCGTTTGACAGAGCACTGAAAGACCTGAGAAGAAGCAAGGCCCCGGGAGTAGACAACATTTCATTAGGACTACTGACAGCTTTCGGAGAGCCAGTTCTGACAAAACTCTACCATCTGGTGAGCAAGATGTATGAGACAGGCGAAATACCCTCAGACATCAAGAAGAATATAATAATTCCAATCCCAAAGAAAGCAGGTGTTGACAGATGTGAAAATTACCGAACTATCAGTTTAATAAGTCACGGCTGCAAAATACTAACGTGAATTCTTTACAGATGTATGTAAAAACTAGTAGAAGCCGACCTCGGGGAAGATCAGTTTGGATTCCGTAGAAATATGGGAACACATGAGGCAATACTGACCCTACGACTTATCTTAGAAGCTAGATTAACGAAAAGAAAACCTACGTTTCTAGCATTTTTAGACTTAGAGAAAGCTTTTGACAATGTTGACTGGAACACTCTCTCTCAAATTCTGATGGTGGCAGGGGTAAAATACAGCCAGCGAAAGGCTATTTACAATTTGTACGGAAACCAGATGGCAGTTATTAGGGTCGAGGGGTATGAAAGGGAAGTAGTGGTTGGGAAGGGAGTGAGACAGGGTTGTAGCCTCTCCCCAATGTTATTCAATCCGTATATTGAGCAAGCAGTGAAGGAAATAAAAGAAAAATTCGAAGTGGGTATTAAAATCCATGGAGAAGAAATAAAAACTGAGGTTCGCCGATGATATTGTAATTCTGTCAGAGACAGCAAAGGACTTGGAAGAGCAGATGAATGGAATGGACAGTGTCTTGAACGGAGGATATAAGATGAACATCAACAAAAGCAAAACGAGGATAATGGAATTTAGTCGAAATAAGTCTGGTGATGCTGAGGGAATTAGATTAGGAAATGAGACATTTAAAGTAGTAAAGGAGTTTTGCTATTTGGGGAGCAAAATAACTGATGATAGTCGAAGTAGAGGGGATATAAAATGTAGACTAGCAATGGCAAGGAAAGCGTTTCTGACGAAGAGAAGAATGTTAACATCGAGTATAGATTTAAGTGTCAGGAAGTCATTTCTGAAAGTATTTGTATGGAGTCTAGCCATGTATGGAAGTGAAACATGGACGATAAATAGTTTGGACAAGAACGGAATAGAAAGTTTCGAAATGTGGTGCTACAGAAGAATGCTGGAAATTGTATGGGTAGATCACATGACTAATAATGAGGTATTGAATAGAATTGGGGAGAATAGAAGTTTGTGGCACAACTTGAGTAGAAGAAGGGATCGGTTGGCAGGACATGTTCTGAGGCATCAAGGGATCACCAATTTAGTATTGGAGGGCAGCGTGGAGGGTAAAAATCGTAGAGGGAGACCAAGAGATGAATACACTAAGCAGATTCAGAAGGATGTAGGTTGCAGTAGGTACTGGGAGATGAAGAAGCTTGTGCAGGATAGAGTAGCATGGAGAGCTGCATCAAACCAGACTCAGGAATGAAGACCACAACAACAACAATAAATGAAAAGCATTGTATTACTTATGTTCTACAGGAATGTAGTTCTGCCAAGAACCGATGGAACAATCGATTAACATTATTTCTGGTTCATTACATGTCGGACTGTTTTGTAGAACTTCTTTTTCCGTTATGAAGAGACTCTGATATCTGGTACATAAGATGATAAGTATGACACTGTTTGAAATGTAGCGATATTTTAACACTGCCACTTGGCAGGAAACCTGAGAACTTTTCATCAGTTGAGAAATATGCTCAATTTAGCGTTATCATTAGGCGCATTGTAAACTTCACCTTAGTCAATGGTTTCTAAACGTTCTTTAAAATCTGCAGTAGTTTTGTGATTAATCAGCCTCACTGCTTTTTTAAGTATTTGCAGACTGTACATGGAGCTAAGTAATGTAATTTGACTAACATATAAAAAAAAGGATCTAATCTAATCGGAATACATTTTTCTCCACCAGATAATGAAATGTGAATCAGTTCCAATGCCTGCCAACTCTTTACTACTTAGATTACAATTTCCTATATTAAACTGTATGCAGAACTTAACGTGAAGTGACAGTGGGAGTATGCTGGGCTTCACTGAGAACAAATGATGCTCATTTGAACCATAAACCACAGAGAGTCATTCCCCCAGCGCTATTCGATGTAAAAGACCCACCATGGCTTGATAACGAAAATCGGAGGATGCTGAAGAAGCAGAGGCTGTTGCACTCTCGGTTCAAAAGGGAGCGCACAAACAACGACAAGCGAAGATTAGTAGAGATTCGTATGCCTGTTAAAAGATCTACACGCGAAGCATACAACAACTACCACAGTCAGTCCTTAGAAAAAGGTCTGGCAGAGAACCAGGGAAAATTTTGGTCTTACGTCAAATCGCTAAGCGGGTCTACGGCTTCCATTCAGTCCCTAGTTGGCCAGTCTGGTGTGGCAGTTGAAGATAGCAAAACCAAAGCCGAAATTTTAACTTTCATGTTCAAGAAGTCGTTTACGTAGGAGAATCGTACAAACGCACCATCATTTGACCATCACACAGACTCCCGTATGGACGTCTTAGTAATAAGCAACCCTGGTGAAGAGAAACAACGGAAAGATTTGAAAGAAAATAAATCACCAGACCCGGATGGAATCCCAGTTCGATTTTACAAAGAGTGCTCTACGGCATTGGCCCCCTTACCTAGCTTGCATTTATCGTTAATCTCTCGCCCAGCGCAGGTGACTCCAGTATATGAGAAGGGAAAAAGAACGGCCCAAAAAAATTACAGACCAGTTTCCTTAACTGCTGATCTCTGCAGAATCCTTGAACATATTCTCAATTCGAGTATAATAAACTTTCTTGAGACTCAGAAACTTATGTCCATGAATCAGCTTGTGCGAAACTCAGCTTTCCCTTTTCTCACATGATAACCGCGAACTATGGATGACGTGCAATAAACAGATTCCACATTTCTAGATTTCCGGAAAGCATTTGACACGATGCCCCATTGCAACCTGTTAACGAAGGTATCAGCTTATGGAATATATTCACAGATATGTGAGTGGCTCGAAAACTTCTTAAATAATAGAACCCAGTATGTCATCCTTGACGACGCGTGATCAACAGAGACAAGGGTATCGTCAGGAGGCCCCCAGGGAAGTGTGATAGGACCGCTGTTGTTCTTTATATACATAAATGACTTGGCGGAGAGGGCAGGCAGCAATCCGCGTTTGTTTGCTGGTGATTCAAGGAGTACGGTAAGGTGCCGAAGTTGAGTGACTCTAGGAAGATAAAAGACGACTTACACATAAGTTTAGGAAAGAGTGGTTCACCTGTAAAGGAGACGGCATATAGGACTCTGGTGGGACCTATTCTTGAGTACTGCTTGAGTGTTTGGGATCAGTACCAGGTCGGACTGAAGGAAGACATCGAAGCAATTCAGGGATGGGCTGCTAGATTTGTTACCGGTGGGTTCGAAGAAGACTTTATGGAGATGCTCTGGGTATTAAAATGGGAGTCCGCGGAGCGAAGGCGACGTTCTTTTAGGAAACACTACTGAAAAAATATAGAAAGCCGGCCTCTGAAGCTGACTGCCGAACGATTCTCCTGCCACCAACATATACTGCGCGTAACGATCAGGAAGATAAGATACGAGAAATTAGGGCTTATACGGAGGCATGTAGACAGTTGTTTATCCTTCGCTTTATTTGCAAGTGGAGAAGGAAAGGAAATGACTAGTAATGGCCGCGCGGGATTAGCCGAGCGGTCTCAGGCACTGGAGTCATGGACTGTGCGGCTGGTCCCGGCAGAGGTTCGAGTCCTCCCTCGGGCATGGGTGTGTGTGTTTCTCTTTAGGATAATTTAGGTTAAGTAGTGTGTAAGCTTAGAGACTGATGACTTTAGCAGTTAAGTCCCATAAGATTTCACACACATTTGAACATTTGAACTAGTAGTGGTATAGGGTACCCTCGGCCACACACCGTACGGTGACTTGCAGAGTATCTATGCAGATGTAAATGTAAATAGCCGCTCGTTGTCGGGCCGGGCTGTGTCTTGAAAGGGAGCTGTCTGGTGCCGACCGACCAAAGTGAAACAATACAGATTATATCTCCCGGATACACGGGGCAACAGAAACTGTTTTTAGTGAGGTGTGTGGTCGAGATGTGGGCTGTTTTACGGCTGAGTCTTGGTAAAATTGCGATTGTGAAGAGAACCAGCGAGCTGTCAAAATTGGCCGAAAAATATGGGCTGCGAAGTTAACATCCTAGAAAGCAAAATGAATGGAGGAAGTAGATCTAGGAATGCTAACACCGCGCCCAGATGTCACAAAATCAAATAATTAAAAAAAAAACCAATGATGGCTACCATTGGTTAACTTAAATAATCTGGAAGTAGCATTAAGGAATTTAACTGTGCTCACTGAGGTCATTCCAGATTGACCAGCGCATGACAGTAGGCAAAGAGTGAGAGGAAGTTGGACACATTTTATAGAGCTAAGACTAACGAGCTTTGTAACTGGTTAACCACCTGGAATGCGAGTAAGAGAGGGAGGCCAGTACCTTGTGAGATGACTTATTACTGATTGACATTCACAAGATTTAGTATTCAGCCAATCACAAATGACGCGACGCCAGAACTCGCAGAGTACAAAGTTTCCTTGTTGGAGCACGCTGCAGAAGTTACTTCTTGACAGGCAGGTGTCTTCTGTCTCTCGTCTTGATGGCCAGACGTCATTTCTGGAAGACTTCTTCAGGCTCGTCTGGGATGAGAAGCTGTCATCCGGCTGAGTTGAACTCATACAGCCGGCCGCTGTGTCCGAGTGGTTTTAGGCGCTTCAACCCGGAACCGCGCTGCTGCTACGGTCGCAGGTTCGAATCCTGCCTCGGTCATGGATGTCTGTGATCTCCTTCGATTAGTTAGGTTTAAGTAGGTCTACGTCAAGGGACTGATGATCTCAGATATTAAGTCCCATAGTGCTTAGAGCCATTTGAACCATTTTTGAACTCACACACGGAAACAGAGGCGTTGTTTAGTCAGTCAATGACGGATTTTGCAACCATGTGAGACACCACTTGCAGATTATAACTACGGTGAGATCCAGCTCCAATACTGAAGCGAACTGTAGAGAAAGGCTTACAGTTAGTAACGAAGTTCAGTAATTTCATCTTCATTCTGAAGAGTTGATTGAAGTTAAAGGTTGAACGTGCTTTCAACTCGGGCATTAGATTCAAAAGCACATCCTTCTGTAACACTTTCTATCTATATACACTAGCCTTAGGCAATCAGGGTACGACTCCCGCGAATGTAAAAATTTTGTCCAGATATGCGTTCACTTGAATCTCATTTCAAATCCGTTGTCCAGGTCTGCCAAGGCATTTGCTTATTCCTTTCAATGATAGTTAAACCGCCTGTGTATTGTGTATTTAATTACATACATGTTTAATAAATTGAGTTCACTGAGAGCCTTGTCTCATTTCATAGTTATCTGAATTATTTTATCGCTAGTTTGATGGGTGATGATTTAGTTAAGCAGGATATACAGGACCAGTTTAAGATACACAATTAAAGATTCCGATCAAAGTACTCTACCCACACCCATCGACGACAGCGGTAAATTCACAATGTCTTTGACGTATGTTTGTTGAATGAATACTTTATCGAAATGGATATTTCTGTCTCGACCAACACGGACACAGAAATTTATGACAAACACCAAATTTGAAGTAGATAAAGGCACCTATACAAGACTTTTAATGACTTTCACTGTAAAATTCCCTGAAGAAATTTATTTCAAAATGATCACCAATTAATAAATATTTCCTTCTGTCTGACAGAGGGGACAATAATTTATCAAAATTTCTTATGAGATTTTTGCATTTACCCTCTGGAGACAGGTATATTGTAATAGTGACAACTACATTTCCCGGTTCAGATGGCTGTGAGCACTATGGGACTTAACATCTGAGGTCATGAGCCCCTAGAACTTAGAACTACTTAAACCTAACTAACCTAAGGACATCACACACATCCATGCCCGAGGCAGGATTAGAACCTGCGACCGTAGCGGTGGCGCGGTTCCAGACTGAAGCGCCTAGAACCGCTCGGCCACAACGGCCGGCATCCTGATTTATACATAATTTACTTAAGTCTATAAATTTTTTTAATGTACACTCCTTTTTTATCAATGTAACAATTTCTCTTTTATCCATATTGGATCTACATGAATACGCAGCTAACATACAACGACTTACACTAAGATTTTCTATCCCTGTCGTTGGTTTTCAGAAAGACAAGTGACATGTATTTCTTTCCTACTACTAATTAAGATTTTGCAAACAAATTAACAACTCAGTCACTATATTATATTTTGATGAAGCATGCTGATTTCACTTATCCCTCTACTATTGAAAGATGAACATGGAGCCTGTCAATTTAATTTCCTTTAATGCTGTCTGCGTGAATCTGACATGTGTCGGTGTCTAACCTGACCACAGTAACCACAGGGATTTGCCTTTGTGCGCTGGTGGTCCCCCTTTCTTCTGCAAATAGATCTGTTAACTTGTCCTTAACCCTTCGATTGGGGTGTAGACCGTGAGATACATTTCCACATCTTCGTATAGCGACTTCTGGAACAGCGCCAACATGTGATTTTGTATCCATCTGGAAGCGACCACACAGCTCCATGTTTACTTGCTTCAGAGCAGAGTTAACCCAGGGCAGGTGATGGTACTACAGAACTTCCATAAAATCCACATTTTCGTGCTCAGTAACTGCTCCTATTTTGTACAGGTCAGCCCTAATACTCTATTTTTAGTTTTTACACAGGATGTTTCCAGCTCCCCTAAGTGTCAAAACCTGACCTTTGTTAAAATCCTTACACATTTGTCCTAGGTTTTCTGTTAACTGGCTAAAACTAGATCTTGGTTTCACAAAACGTTTGATCTGGAATTCTGTATCTATGTTTTCCTCTAGGTACTGGTTGACCCCCACTACTTCTGCTTCTGCACGTGGTAACAGCTATCTTTGTCTCAATACTTCCCAGCGCTGTGCCCGTGTGTGGTGTTAAGGATTGCTACTTATCACGTTTTCTTTATTCTCATCATAGCATCAAAGACACTTCTCACGTTAATAAAATTTTACAGCCACGATACCTCTTACAATAAAAACTTTAGCTCTTATGTTAATAAACCTTGAGAGCCATGACAGCCATTCCTAAAGGCAAAACTTCTTTTTCTAACAATATATTTCACTGTTATATAATTTGAACGTAAATATCACATCTACATCTACATCTACATGACTACTCTGCAATTCACATTTAAGTGCTTGGCAGAGGGTTCATCGAACCACAATCATACTATCTCTCTACTATTCCACTCCCGAACAGCGAGCGGGAAAAACGAACACCTAAACCTTTCTTTTCGAGCTCTGATTTCTCTTATTTTATTTTGATGATCATTCCTACCTATGTAGGTTGGGCTCAACAAAATATTTTCGCATTCGGAAGAGAAAGTTGGTGACTGAAATTTCGTAAAAAGGTCTCGCCGCGACGAAAAACGTCTATGCTTTAATGACTTCCATCCCAACTCGTGTATCATATCGGCCACACTCTCTACCCTATAACGTGATAATACAAAACGAGCTGCCCTTTTTTGCACCCTTTCGATGTCCTCCGTCAATCCCACCTGGTAAGGATCCCACACTCCGCAGCAATATTCTAACAGAGGACGAACGAGTGTAGTGTAAGCTGTCTCTTTAGTGGACTTGTTGCATCTTCTAAGTGTCCTGCCAATGAAATGCAACCTTTGGCTCGCCTTCCCGACAATATTATCTATGTGGTCCTTCCAACTGAAGTTGTTCGTAATTTTAACACCCAGGTACTTAGTTGAATTGACAGCCTTGAGAATTGTACTATTTATCGAGTAATCGAATTCCAACGGATTTCTTTTGGAACTCATGTGGAGCATCACACTTTTCGTTATTTAGCGTCAGCTGCCACCTGACACACCATACAGCAATCTTTTCTAAATCGCTTTGCAACTGATACTGGTCTTCGGATGACCTTACTAGACGGTAAATTACAGCATCATCTGCGAACAGTCTAAGAGAACTGCTCAGATTGTCACCCAGGTCATTTATATAGATCAGGAACAGTAGAGGTCCCAGGACGCTTCCCTGGGGAACACCTGATATCACTTCAGTTTTACTCGATGATTTGCCGTCTATTACTACGAACTGCGACCTTCCTGACAGGAAATCACGAATCCAGTCGCACAACTGAGACGATACCCCATAGCTCCGCAGCTTGATTAGAAGTCGCTTATGAGGAACTGTGTCAAAAGCTTTCCGGAAATCTAGAAATACGGAATCAACTTGAGATCCCCTGTCGATAGCGGCCATTACTTCGTGCGAATAAAGAGCTAGCTGCTTTGCACAAGAGCGATGTTTTCTGAAGCCATGCTGATTACGTGTCAATAGATCGTTCCCTTCGAGGTGATTCATAATGTTTGAATACAGTATATGCTCCAAAACCCTACTGCAAACCGACGTCAATGATATAGGTCTGTAGTTAAATGGATTACTCCTACTACCCTTCTTGAACACTGGTGCGACCTGCGCTATTTTCCAATCTGTAGGTACAGATCTATCGGTGAGCGAGCGGTTGTATATGAGTGCTAAGTAGGGAGCTATACTATCAGCGTAATCTGAAAGGAACCTAATCGGTATACAATCTGGACCTGAAGACTTGCCCGTATCAAGCGATTAGAGTTGCTTCGCAACCCCTAAGGTATCTACTTCTAAGAAACTCATGCTAGCAGATGTTCGTGTTTCAAATTCTGGAATATTCCATTCGTCTTCCCTGGTGAAGGAATTTCGGAAAACTGCGTTCAATAACTCCGCTTTAGCGGCACAGTCGTCGATAACAGTACCATCGGCACTGCGCAGCGAAGGTATTGACTGCGTCTTGCCGCTTGTGTACTTTACATACGACCAGAATTTCTTCGGATTTTCTTCCAAATTTCGAGACAATGTTTCGTTGCTAAAGCTGGTGGTTTAGTCATTACGTTAACTGGGCTCGCATTGAGGAGGAGCAGAGTTCAAGGCTAGATCCAGACACTAATATTTAAGTTACAATAGCTTTCCTAACTCGGTTTAGGCCAATGTCCGAATAGTTGCCTCATAATGGAAGTGGACTGCTTCCTTCCCCACATTTGTGCGAAGCCTGTGCCCCTCTCTGATGACTTCGAAGCCACCAGGCTAATTTTTAGTAAGTTAATTAGTTCCATGTTCCGTAGGTTATTTGAATGAATTTTATGTCGCAATGGTTTGGAACGAGTCACTATACAGGATTAGAATTAACATCAGTGAGCATTTTACTTTTCAGGTCCACTCATGCAACTGAATTTAAATCATGATTCCATCCAAATCGTTTCTGGTGAATACTGGAACAATTCTTTTTAAAAGTTTCTTGCTCCATTGATATCTATTCGGAACTTGTGTTCCATATCGAGTGACACTGTCGTATATGGAGTGTTAAATGGTAATATTCTTTCGTTTCTTTTTCTATTAATGACCTAGGTGTCGATGGAACTTTGAACTCTTACCAGTCTTCCTTTTTTAAGGGGAGCGCTGCGAAGTAGCTCTACTATCAACAATAAGTAACAGGTGTTACTATTACATTTAATAATAAAATCCAACGTGTGACACAATGGGATGGGAAATCGTGCGCATCTTGTGTTTCTATAGCGAATACGACTCAGTTGGATTGTTAATCTTACAGAGCCACGGGAAAAAATAAAATCCATTAAATTTGTCGATCTTGCGGATATAGAAGGTTTCGATGGGTGAGTTTTCAGTTTGATATTATTTTCTGTTTCGAAGGTACTTGAGATACAACCACTCAGTTGGCGCCAGAATGACGTAACGGTATTTGAGGACGGAAACGGTACCGACACACACCATTAGCGATTGGCATTGTTTTCAATGAGGGCGACCCCAGATGTCCCTCTGGCATTCAGAATACATTGGACAACAGTTTCACTTCCGGGGGCTTGCCGTGCTTTCTTACTTACGTTATGTGAATCCTATGAGAAGCCACTGACCCTGGGCTCAACAAGACCGTTTTGTGATTTGGGACCATGTCGTTCTCGGTTAATGTAGTTACGTGAAAAAGGGTTTTCTTTTTTGCTTCGAATGAGATAGTAATGAGACGGAAAATTTTGATTATTTTGTGATTTGAAGAGTGAGGACATTATCTAGTGATGCATTAGCATATAGATAGTTTAACTTTCAACAGAAGAATATTCATAATGTTGAATGCATGAACTGTGTAAATAGTAATAAAGGAGGAATGTTATAGATATGTAGTGCGTTGATTGTCGATACAGTCGAAAGAGTTCAAACTATCGTTGGTAGTAACGTGAACAACAGTTTGTAATGTAACGATGCACGCGAAGGAGGAAAGAAGGAATGGTGTCTTACATTGACATGGACGTGTTTTCTGCTCGTTACTTATATCAGAAGACCAGTGTCCTTTTCTTTTTACCAATGGAGGGGAGATACCCGCCATGGATTTCTTGAAGGAATCATACCTTATTCTTAAGGATTAATGTAGGGACGCCATGAAAAAAAAAAAAAAAACGATTAACCTGTTAACTGGAATTGAGTATGAAAAGAAGTTATGAAGAGTAGGAGATATTTATGTTTGGTTCCAGTATTTTCTCTTTTTCAAACGTGTTCTACGTCTGAATGTTAACAAACATGAGTATTTGGCTCTCAAACATCCAAAATAATAAAAAACAAAGATATTCGATCTTATTCATAATAGCTATGTAGTATATACTCAATTTTAACATTCAGAATGAAAACAGAATCTCAAGAGGAGCTCCTGTGGATTTAAGAGCATACTATTTACCAGTCATTATGAACTGAAAATCTATCTCGTTAGTCATTCTAGTGCGGGAAACAAAGTAGTAACTTTCTTTCCTTCTTTCTTTCTATGGCCCTTGTCCCGCGCCAACGCGAGGACGGCCGTGTTATTACGGATTTGGCAGTGTTAGTTGCAGAGGGTGGCTGGATGCCCTTCCTGACGTCCCTCTGAACCCCTCGGGACGTAAATAGTGTACCTCAGCTGTCTGCATCTAGTGTAATCCAGGATAGTGTGCGAACGTGCTCAAATGTTTGAGTCGTGTAACTGAGGCGGAACGTGTGGAACAGCCTGGTATTCATCTAGTAGGATGTGGAAAACCGCCTAAAAACCACATCCATGCTGGCCAGCATACCGGTCGTTAATCCGCCAGGCGGATTTGATCCAGGGCCGGCGCGCGTGCCTGAGTCCAGGAAACAGCGCATTAGCGCGCTCGGCTAGCCTGGCGTGTAAAACAAAGCAGCCAACTACTATCACTCAAAGAAGAGGCGCAGACAGATGAGAAACAAAGCGTTCAAAAGTAAGGGAAACTAAACTTAGCGTCAATTATAGGTAAAATTAAATCGAAGGCAAACAGGATAATTTGTCATATTGGAATCATTTGCTGTCGGATAATACGTAAGGCAAGCTTAATGGGACCGTCGTTCCAGACATTCTAGCTTTGTTACAGACTACTGAGAGACCTACAGTAGTAGAACACAATAATCGACGAAGCAAATGTTTTCAAAATAAACAGGAAATACCATTTCTGTAGCGTTCGTTAATGTTCAAAACTGCCCCCTTATTTCCCCAAATTGTGTCCAGATTTTTCTGTAACTTCCATACTGTCTTTTCAGAAGTATGGAGGTGCTCTAGCGCATGGACGGCACAATAGTCTATTATGGGAAAAGAGTAGCTGCAAATGACAAGGAAGCCGTGATTCAAATGATCAACGCTTATCAATATCTTAGCTGCAACGTGTCTTTGACATACACTTTCTAGATTCTGACACTGACTTCTACTTAGAGAGTTGCAGTGATATATCGGACAAACACAAGGAAAGATTCCATAGAGACATATCTACAACGGAAGAACGGTATGAAGGGAAGTGGATGCCTATAATGTTGGACATCTATTACTGGAGTCTCATCTGAAAAAAGAAAAAGGCTCCACCATCATCATCAGGATATCCTTCCAGCGAGCCGGGTAGGAACTTTGTGAACGATATGCCTCCATTGATTTCTGTCCTGGTATAGCATTTCCCTCTCTACTACATGCCATGTTACTCCTCTCCTCTTGAGACCTTCATTAACCTGGTTTGTCCACCTCCTTCTAGGTCGCCCAATAGGTCTTCTTCCTGGTACCTCCATCTCCAAATACTGGCGTGGGGTTCGAGTCGGGTGCATTCGCTTCACATGACCGAATCACTTCAATCTCAAGGCACTCATCCTCTTCTCTGTAGTCAATGTCACCTGCAGGTCTCTCCTTACATAATCATTCCTGACTCTGTCTCTCCTAGTTTTTTGTAGAGCTGACCTAAGGCACTTCATTTCACATGCTTGTATTTGACTGTCTTCTCTCTTATTTATGACACAGGTCTCTAGACTATATATCATGATTGACAGGAAATAAGTTAAATACGTGGTCTGTTTGGCTCTTTGAGGGACTTCATTGTCCCAGATTAGATTTCGTACTTGGCGGACGAAGCTAGATCCTTTTGAAATTCTGTTAAGACTTCTGGTTTGGAACTTCCATCGCGTGATATGATGCCACCCAGATAATTGAAGTTTTTCACACATTCGCCGGCCGTAGTGGCAGAGCGGTTCTAGGAGCTTCAGTCTGGAACCGCGCGACCGCAACGGTCGCGTGTACGAATCCTGCCTGGGACATGGATGTGTGTGATGTCCTTAGGTTAGTTAGATTTAAGTAGTTCTAAGTTCTAGTGGACTGATGACCTCAGCAGTTAAGTCCCATAGTGCACAGAGCCATTTGAACTATTTGAAAAACAGGTATATGAAAACTCGCATATACGTATGTAACGTGGTGCCGAAATTTCAACTCAATTGATCGACAATTGTTCGAGTTCTGCGAGTACAAACACATGCGAGCTGAATTTTTGTACACTAAAGAGCCAAATAAACTGGTACACCCGCCTAATATCGTGTAGGGTCCCCGAGAGCACGCAGAAGTGCCGCAATACGCCGTGGAATGGATTTAACTAATGTCTGAAGTAGAGCTGGAAGGAACTGACACCATGAATCTTGCAGGGCTGTCCATAAATCCGTAAGAGTACGTGGGGGTGGAGGTCTCTTCTGAACAGCACGTTGCAAGGCATCCCAGATACGCTCAATAATGTTAATGTCTGGGGAATCTGGTGGCCAACGGAAGTATTTAAACACATAAGAGTGTTCCTGGAGCCACTCCCTAGCAATTCAGGACGTGTGGGATGTCGTATTGTCCTGCTGGAATTGTCAAATTCCGCAGGAATGCACAATGAACATGAATGGATGCAAGTGATCAAACAGGATGCTTATGTACGTGTTACCTGTCAGATTGCATCTAGATGTATCAGGGGTCCCAAATCACTCCAACTGCACACGCCCCACACCATTACAGAGCCTCCACCAGCTTGAACAGTCCCCTGCGGACAAGCAGGGTCGATGGATTCATGAGGTTGTCTCCATACCCATACACGTCCATCCGCTTGGTACAATTTGAAACAAGACTCGTCCAACCAGGCAACATATTTCCAGTCATCAACAGTCCAATAAACACTCTGATGGACACGTAGGTGCAGTGACAGTGGATCATGCGGAAGTCGGTCTCTGAACTTTACGTGTTTTTGAGATCCCATTCGAGGTGCCTCAAGAAGTGGTCATTGCCGGTTTCCAGCCGTATGGAAACGTGTTGGGTCACCTCGCGGAGAAGTGGCGAACATTTAAGACCTACCCCATGTTAAATGGCATCCGGCAGATCAAAATTGAGGTGACGAAACACGGTCCATTGTACCTGATGACTGACGGTGTGCTGGCGATCGTCATGTACGATGGCCAGCCACTAACGTGCTCCGGATGTGGCCAGGAAGGGCATGTCCAACCCAAATGTTTACGCCAACGTTTATACAGACACTGGTCGGTGAAGTGACTCCGGCGTCGACGTTCATGTCCCCACGTTTCATGTACGCGACGGTGACATGGAAACCTGCCACGCCACTTCAGGCTATGCCTGAAGCCTCGTCAACACCAGCCACCGCAACACAACACGCCGACGAGACGAGCATGGCGTCATCCCCAGTGCTCACACCGGGAACATTCGCGCTAGATGTCATGCCGACTGCTGACGGTATAGAGTCGGATGACGGGCGACCACATTCAGTTTCGGAACAACACATTACCACACAGCGGTCGCCCAGGAAGCGCGAGGAGCGCCGACGAACATCCTCCGATGACGCCCTCCTTCAGATTCCTTCAGATAACCTTGCGAGATGACGACCGGATGTCTGCTGGTGGCCTTCCATATTGCGTCCAGTCCACTTCAGACGCCTCTTCTGTGGCGAATCCTCTGTCAATCCAGTATACGAGGACGTTACATTCCCCACAGCTATTGTCACAGTTCCTGCTTCCCTCTCTCCGACAGTAAACGACTGTACACGCCTTCGGCGTCAGCATCCTGAGCGGATGATGTTGAAGAAGGAGCGGATCAGATTACCAGCGTGTCCGGGCGAGAACATCCCACGGAGGTGCCTCAACCGGCATCCTGCCAGTAATCCTTACCGTTGCGGCAGACCCGGTGGTCCTACACCTGTAGGATGCTCCCATCACGCATTCTGCATCGACTGCAAGGGACCGTACACAGCAATATCGTGTCCTCACAATGAATTCTGCCATCATCCGATCCCCTCACAAACTGGCCATGTTCCGAGATACCATCTATTCTGCGGGTGTTGATATTGCACTCCTACAGGAGGTGCTCGTAGCTGACTTCCAAGTGCCCACCGGGAACACCGCCTACTTTTCTCACGCCTCCGACACTGGTAGTGGTGTCTCCATCCTCCTACGGGACGGGCTCCCTGTAGAGTATGTCGCATACCTCCCCACTGCACGAGGTATGGCCCTCACTCATTGCGTATCGTTAACATCTACACATCGTCTGGCTCTAGCTGCCGCCATAATTGACATACATTCTTCTCCAAGGAGGTCACACCACCCTGCAGAGACCCACAAGACTATCTGGTGCTTTGTGGAGACTTCAAGTCGACACAAGGACCCGCTGACCAACTCCCACAGCATTCACCTGGTACGGCTCTCTCAATGGCCATCGATCGCCTGCGGCCCGTTGACACCTGGACAAAGCTCCACAGAACCCAACCAGGTTACACATTTTACACCGCTCACTCATCAAGCCGCATGACCGTATCTACCTCACCCGCTTGCTTGGTGATGGCACCCACCATGCAGAAGTCCGGCCCATGGCCTTTTCAGACCATGGAGCATACATCTGTGACGTCACTTTCGTCCGACAGCGTGTGTGGCATAGTCGTGGTCTGTGGAAATTCAACGTCACCCACCTGAGCTCCCCAGATCGTCGCTGTATGGTCGAGGAAGCATGGGCACGACGCCTATGACTAGGTGGCTCTCCTGCGCAAAGCTTATCCTCCATAAAACACTGATGAGCTATGCTAAGGAAGCCAAGGCATGGCGTACTAATACCTTGCATTTTTATTGTTCAGTTCTTCGTGAGCGTGCAACGATGCCTTTTTCTCCAGCCAGGCAGACGGTGGAACACCGAACAAAGGCGCAGATCTCCTTGATTGTGCGCCGTCGCCTGGAAGGCACTGTAGTCCTATCTCGGAACTCTAATAATATACCTGAAGAACATCCATCGATGTACCACCTCCTCCAGGAAAGACAACGAAGACGCAGGGCTCTGATCCAAGTCTTCACTGATGCGGAAGGCCACCGGCATGAGACCCAACAAACCATCAGCCATGCTCTCCACAATCATTACGCTGGATTGTATGCAGCTGTACCGCATTCCCTGGAACTGATCACAGAGACCGCACAACTTACTACAAGCACTCTCCCAGTGGAGGTAGTGCATTCACTCCAAGAAGTACTCGATGCTATCAAGGCGGGAACTGATAACTGATCCCCAGGGCCCGATGGTATTCCATCGAATTTTACAAAAGTTTTAACTCTCTGTTGGCTTCCACATGGACGACAGTCGCACAAGAGCTGATGTCCCTGGTGGCAGTGGTCTCTAATACCTTTCTCGAGGACATCATTATACCCGTTCAGAAACCACATGCGCGATCGAGCGTCCATCATTATCGACCAGTCACATTGCTGAACAGCGAATGAAAATATTTACAAGCCTGCTGGTATCGCGTCTCAAGAAGGTCGCACGTTACGTCACCTCCAGCAACCATACATCCCTAGGAGGCTTCAACAATATCTGTTTGGTCTTTTGCCATTACCGAGACATGATAGCATTTGCTCGTCACCAACGTCTCCCTGGTGCCCTGGCTTCGCTGGACTTTATCCAGGCCTTCGACCACGTAGACCACTCATATTTGCGGGCAGTTCTTCAACGTATAGGTTTCCCCGGCGGTTTTATCACGGTAATTTTGTGTCTTTTGAGCGACGCGACCTTCAGAATCATGTGCAACGGCCGCCTCACGCCCCGTCTTGCTATAGCACGATCTGTCCGGTAAGGCTGCTCCCTTTTCACTATTTTATATGGTTTCGCTTTGGAACCTCTGCTCCAGGGACTGCGCCACGTTTGGAAGGTATTACGTTGCACAGGCACCGTTTCGGCTGCAAGTCCTATGCAGACGACCTCGTTTTTTATCTGAATAGTGAGGATGAAGTTCGAGAAACCCTGACATGGCTGGCGATTTACGTCGAAGCATGGGGCAGCTCCCTCAGCGTGTCCAAATGCAAGATCTTACTCGTTAGTGAGGGCGTACCAGAGTGAAGCTTGTCCCCCTAAGCGTCGCCGCCGTGGTTCGATGTCTTGGCATTGAATTCATCGCCGATCTCCGTCAATCAGCTGCTATTAAAGGTAGGCATTTGCTACAGACCATCAGAGCTAGTCTTGCAGATAATCTCCTACGAGCCCTCGACATTATCCAGCGCACCCAATATGTGAACATCTCTCATGCCTCCCGTATACCACACGTGACTCAATTACTGCCGGTCCCAACTTTCCAGGCCCATTGTCTGTTGATGGCATTGGGCGCCTTCGTCAGCTCAGGGATGTTATTCAAAGTGTAGTATGACTCCATTGCACTTCCACGGGACCGTGGTGGGGTGGGACTAATACATGTGGTGACCAGATTTGCGACGCTGTATATCAGCTCCCAACTCAAACTGTGGCATCGTTGCCCGAAAAGCCTCACTGGACTCCTGTTCCAAGACTTTGAGCTTGTCTCTTTGTCCGCTCCAGTTTTGGTCTCGACCATTCCATCCCCCTTTTATCATATACGGCAATTTTTCCTGGATTTCAGTTATGTCTACCGGTCTTTACCCCTTACACAGTTGTTAAGGACGGAAAAAGTGTACCAAGTCTTACAACATTGCCGCTCGCCCAACCACATCGAAATTAAGTATCCACAGTATGTATGGCGGTCATATGGAAAGTGGTCCACGCCCGTTTTCTCGAATCCGATGTCCAATCAGAGTGGTATATCACAGTGAATGGCAGATACGTTAACCGATATCGAGTGCATCGCATCCATCTAGCCGACTCGCCCCTCTGGACCCGCTGTGGAGTGGACGACACATACGACCACCGGTTCCACTGTGGTCCAGCGTCCGATGTCTGGACACTTGCGTTTCTTACACGCCAAACATCTTTTCAGATCGACATCCACACACTTTTATTCCCGGAGGGGACTTTTTACCCCACCACTCTGTGAACTCGATCTGTGGCCACACGATCCGTTATCTTTTTAATTCTGGCCATAAGTCAGTGCTAGGATATTGGAATTACCTCAACGAACGACACTGCGTCCTACCGCATAACCCACACTATTAGCAATGCTTCTCCAATGTCTTAGGGAGCCTCGCAGCTGGGACTTCCAAGCCATGAGAAGATGAAAACTGATCTGAACTGAGCTCAACCTACCAGAACCAAACAGGGCCGATAACGGTATTTACTGCCACTCAACGAGAAGAGACGTTTGGATGTGCTGAGAGAGGATTCGTTAAGAAAATTCTGGATGCGAAAATTGTGCTCTGCATAGACTCTGAAGTACATACATAGCGCAGATGAACCACTTTTGGCAGACAAGAGTTTTGAAATCCAACTTAATGCAAATTTCAACGAATTCTGTTTTTCGTCCCTAGCACGTGACCAGATACGAGTCTTTTCATAGTGACATTTCACCGACTGCAATTAGATAGAATACTCATTCTTCTTGACCAAGAGACTTCCACTGTTTACACTGAAGTCATACGTCGAATGATTTTACTTCTTCTTTTCGCCCCTCCGCAGTCAAGTTCTCGAAACACTCAACATCTAATTTCAGTTAATAGAGGGACACTGAAAAGTAAGAATAATGTTAGTGCAACTGTTTTAAATACGTCAATAACTGTTTTACAAATATATCTGCATACAAGGTATATATACTTCTTCATTCTCGCCTTTTAATGTAGCGTCCGCATTTATTTTTATGATTTCTGCTGATTGTCGCATTTTTTTAGTCTTGGGAATTAAGATGTTTTGATTTATGTTTTCATTTCGTATCGTCAACAATTCATATACGTTTTACTTAGGTTATTGAATTACATCACTTGTTATTCGCTTGTAATTGATGTGTTATGCTAGTAAAAAGAAAATATCATTCAATCGATGTTTCGATCTTTTTAGCTTAGAGATAGCTGTGTTGTCAACTTTCTATGGGTGTGTAGTTCCCCTTCCATCCTATTTTCACTTAACAGTTGATTTTTGTGGGATACACGTATTTTTAGCTAGCTAATGTATTCATATAGCTGCCTCTTCCTTAAATTAAATATTCCCCAGCCAATAAATAATCTTATTAGGTAAGCTGAAACAATAGTTTCATGATTTTCAAAATACAACCTACGCACAGAAACATTGTTTTATTTTATAAGTTAACATTGTTTTATAGCTGAGAAATGTGTTTTGTTTAGTCTTTGTTTCGCTTTTGTTTCACGTGCTTTGATAATTTCTTATGTTGCGAAATGTAAAGTTTTTCAGTAATACTTAACTTATTCTACCCACTTACGTGGATATGGACTACAATCGTCCTAAAAGTATGTTGACCAATCTCGTTGACGATGTTCTGATTTTGAGTTTTCAGAGCATGGTAACTCCATCACCGTATACATGGGAATACATAATCTAAAAATAGTTACTGTTGTAGAATCTCTTTAATTTTTCACTGAAAAACCTCCTTGAAATGTGCTATGTAAGTTCTCTCGAGGCAGTGGAAGTCAGTGTTCTTTGCGCGCACTCTAGGTGAAAAAAATAGTGTTATACGCACATTTTAGCAACTATTGTACTACGTAGCTAAGTGACTTTCCATACACGTCACAGACATGCGTAAGACAAGAAAAGTACGACGAATGGAGACGGCGTAACACACATAGGTATTTCCGCTTGATAGCCAGTTACACAACATCTGCTGGGAGAGAAAATCATTCATTGACGAAAAATGTCGCAGTCGTAGGTGGACTCATACTGAGATACTCAAGTGACATCCGCTAACCCTACGAGAAGTTTAGTAAGACTATTATCGTCCATATGAAGCCTTAATAACTTAGTGTATGGTGTTAGTTACGATTTCAAACTTTCCGCATATGTTGCAGTTATGTAAAAGGAAGTTTTATGGTATTATCGTACAAAAATTGTGATAATAAGCAGTGAGACCTCGATAAAATATCCCTTGTGTGTGAAGACTGGCAGTTAGATAATAATGTATCGAAATATGTAGAAACATACTTCAGTAACATAAAAACTTAATCCATTTCGATCGTAAAGTACTTTTACTGACCGGTTCCAAAGCGTTTTGCACCACTATCGGATATAAAATGCGAAATCTTGCCTACCCTCACTATTTATCACATTTATTCTCCGACGGTAAAATATTCTTACCACATGACTCATATTCTATAACCAATGTACAGTATGAAAATTGTCGAGACAACAGAAGGAGAACAGACACGTCAGTGACCGCACGAAAAGATCGTAATTTTGTAATAAAAAAACGAAAATTGATCCCGCGGGAGATGTGAATGCGAATTCCCCGCGTTGCAGCCCAACACCGTGACCACACAACCATGACACCACGGTTATTGCCATTCGCTCGATGTTGCACGTCTTCAGCTTGGACCGTTCACTGTTTCTATTTTGCTTCTTTTTTATAGTTCAGTACACCTTCTTTGTGTTTTCATGCTTGATCTGTGTTCAGTTTTTGACGCGCTATCCACTGGGTCATCTTAACACCAAATGCGAGTGCGGTGAGAAGCTTCCCTTGTAAGTACCCTCTACCACGTACTTACAGTGATTCACAGAGTACAAATGTAGATGTAGACAAAATGTAGGCTCTGTACAAAAGCAGAACAGCTACCAAGGCATGGACATTTCTTTCAGACTTAAACGCTTACCTCTCAGATAATGTAAAATTTAGTTAGATTTCTTAGAGCAACGATACACAGTCAATTATTGCCAGTTTTCCTTAGTGTAGCTATTTCGCCAGTACACTACTAATGTACTTGTCTGTAATTCTTGTTACCATTGGGAAAACTGGAGTTTACTTTATATAATGGTCGTCTTAGTTCTTACGAATTTTGATATGCCGCTAACGAGACGGAAGGTAGGGAGCGCCGTGTACTGGTGGTTTATTGCGCCATAAGGAAAGTTGGCGCACAATTATTCCCTGGGGCAAATGAGGTTAGCCGGCCGTGGCACCCGCTAAATGGCTCGATCAGCTCATTGCATCGCAGCCTACAGTGTGCGAAAGTGCGTTTGTTTACTCGGCCGAGCAGCGGAAGTTGCGCGTTCACCGGCTGGCCCGCTGTGTCCCTTAGCTTTCTCCTCAGGCGGGGGCGCTGTGTCCGAGTGATACACGCTGCGCTTCTGCTAATGTGCTAGAGAGTCCAACGTGACAGCTGCAGGGAGCAAACAGTAAAAGTCTCATCACAGTCTGGCGTTTATACTTCGCCGCAAAGTCGCTCAGGTGGATAGACTCTGGGAATGTCGCGGCAGGTACTCAGAGCGAGGCTCGACATCACTGAACAGTCAGAGCCAGCAACGATTATATTCTCTCAGAATACATTTGTAATTAAAATTCACTAAATTATATGAAAACGAGTATAGCTATATTCTAGTAAAATTTTTCAGTGCGAAATTGATAAGTAATCACGCAGGCATTTTAGACGCTGGTGTGAAATGATACGCTTGGCCGCTGCTAATGTACTTCTTGTCCATGCTGAATCGAGCCACACATCCTGACACGAGTATACTTCCACCAATCTAAAAGTAAATGACCGTAAAAAAATAAAGAATGTTGCAATTTTAGCGTTCAAATGTGTTCCTTATGATATAATAAGGAAGGAAAACACGCTGCCTATATTTAAAACTTCATTTCGTTAAATAGCTAGGAAGTGGAATTTAAAGTGTGGGGGAAGGATTTACTAGGAAGTGGAATTTAAAGTGCGGGAGAAGGATTTAGTATCTCGTACAGAAAGAAAAAGTAAATATCTGAATTATTATCTAGGATTTCTCGTAACTACCGAAACAGATTCAGCTGCAGGTCCAGAGGAAACGACGCGATGATCACAGAGGCAAAGTGGAAAGATAAGCCATGCATAGTTTACTTAATACACTGTGAAACAATAAACTTACGTAATTGGAAAATAAAGGTAGCTGTTCTGTTGTGTGTAACGGTGTAGCTCAAAGCAAAGAAGAAAAGTACTGGTACTTTAGAAGCGCCGCATAAGGCAAAACCTTCAGTTTATACGAGAGACTTCAGAAGTTTTTAGCTTAAAAACCTTTATAAGCCTTTAACACATGACATCACGTCATTTCAAGTGCACCTGTCATCTGTTTCTAGGGAGTAGAGCACAGTTTAGGTGGAGAATTTGCTGCTAAGGTTCGACACTATGTTCAGCCTCTGAACAAAAACATGGTTCAGATGGCTCTGAGCACTATGGGATTTAACATCTGAGGTCATCAGTCCCCTAGACTTACAACTACTTAAATCTAAGGACATCTCACACAGGAATCGAACCTGCGACCGTAGCAGTCGCGGGGTTCCGGACTGAAGCGCCTAGAACCGTTCGGCCACAGCGGCCAGCCAGCCTGTGAACAGTTCTAGCTTTAGCAAGCTACATGTAAATATTTCGGTATCCGCTGGTGTATGTCTCGTATACTGCTTTTGTTGCTGCTTCTCGTAATCTTACCGCCTTGGTACTGAGGTAGCGAGAAACCTTCGTAGCAAGCGGTCCGTTCTTTTTCAAGGCAACAAAGTAGTCTCCACTTGCAGATGCGAGCGACATGTAGGAATTCGCCAAAAGAGGAATGCTATTATTTATTTTGTAATCTAAGTTAGGTAATATAGACGCTGAAGAACCGCCACAAACTTGGCTGAAACCCATTCAGCGTCACTCAAGCACCGTCTATTTACTGCTTTCAATGCCTGTCCCATATTTCGATGAGTGTGAGACTTTACATACACATGGACGTAATAGTACATCACAGTGAGATGCATGAATTCTCTTTCTATTTTTAAAACTTTTTTTGAATTTATGTGGTGTTTGCTTTAGAGAGAGAGGGAGAGGGAGAGAGAGAGAGAGAGAGAGAGAGAGAGAGAGAGAGAGAGAGAGAGAGAGAGAGAGAGAGAAATGTACGTCAGGATGCATGATGCATGTCTTACGAAATTATCATACGATAAGCCCTCCCGGTTAGCCACGCGGTCTAACTCGCTGCTACCCAAGCGGGAAGGCGTGCCGGTCCTCGGCACGAATCCTCCCGGCGGATTAGTGTCGAGGTCCGGTGTGCCGCCAGCCTGTGGATGGCTTTTAAGGCGGTTTTCCATCCACCTCGCCGAATGCGGGCTGGTTCCCCTTACTCGCCTCAGTTATACCGTGTCGGCGGTAGCTGCACAAACGCCTTTTTTATGTACGAGTACACCGTAATTATTCTACCACGCAGACATTTGGGGTTACACTCGTCTGGTATTAGACGTTTCCGGGGGAGTCCACTGGGGGCCGAACCGCACAATAACCCTGGGTTCGGTGTGGGGTGGCGGTGGGGTGGGTGGACTGCTGTGTCCTGTTAAGGGGTTGTGAACCACTGATAACTATGGCGGGGCGAAGGTTCTCTGTCATTTCTAGGTCACCGGTTTAATACATACATACATACACCATACGATAATGGAACTGATATTTCTCTGTAGTGTAATGCAAGCAGTAACATCAAACAACTACACTCACGTTCAGAAAAAAAAAAAAAAAAACAGAAAACTTTGAACGACTAGAGATAGGACGTTATTATTCGCAGGATGCGTACATTAGTATGTTCTGCAAAAATGATTAGCATTTGAACCATGTCGGCCCGAGCGTTCAAGGTCAACATCGATATCATGGGGCAACACCACCGACTGGTAAAATATGCATGAGGCTCTAGTTTTTGCTATAAACTGAAGATAATGGATCCGTGTGACTTGAGGAGGCGTAGGATGCACCGCAGACGTATGCGCGAACGGCACCGTCAAGTCAGTGAGTCTGAAAGAAGTCGCATTATTAGCATGAAAGAATGTGGTGCACCCATTCGGCAAATTGCTGCTCTTGTGGGACGAAGTGTTTCGGCAGTGCAACGGCTGTGTGCAGAATGATTAACGGAAGGTTGTAGAACACGACAAGATGGGTCAGGTCGCACCACCCAGATCCCCCCCGCCCCAAGAAGATCGACGTCTCAACCGAATGACATTGCAAGGCAGATTGCGTCCTCCTCGGCTTTGGAACAAAAGTAGAATAGCGAAACACATCGTACACTCTCAAGAGTGCAGTCCGTCGCCGTTTATTACGTGCA
Organism: Schistocerca gregaria; assembly: GCF_023897955.1. Lineage (NCBI taxonomy): Eukaryota > Metazoa > Arthropoda > Insecta > Orthoptera > Acrididae > Schistocerca > Schistocerca gregaria. Next base: position 490,675,717 of record NC_064931.1, read on the forward strand.
CGTCGTATAGCTCTCTGCCTATATTTGAAGAATTTACAGAAACATGTCACAGCAATGGTGTATGCAACGACGTCACTGAGGACAGGAATGGCATCAGATAGCGTTTTAGAATGAATCTAGGTTCTGTTTGTTTGAAAATGATGGTGGCATTTTGCTTCGCAGCAGACATGGGGAGCGTCATCACAGTGACTGCATTCGCAGAAGACGTGAAGTGCCAACTCGAGGCCCTATGGTGTGGAGTGCTATTAGGAACAACGACAAATCACCGACGGTGCGCATTAATGGCACTGTGACCAGTGAGACGTGCGTGAATGGCATCCTGCGACCCGTAGCCATACCTTTTCTGCACAACATCCCAGAAGCCATTTTTCAGCAAGACAATTCACGATGACATGCTGCTGCACGAACACATACCTTCTCGGTGTCGCAGGATATCAGCCTGTTGCCCTGGGCCGCCAGATCACCAGGCTTGTCGCCAGTCGAAAATGTGTGGGATATCGTGAAACGATGGGTGCAGCTCTGTGACCCACTGCCAACCACCACAGATGAACTTTGGAACCAGGTGAATGCACACCACAGGACGCAATTCGCGCCTGATACGAATCGATGCCATCACGCATGGAACAAGTTACCATGGCCCATGGCGGATCCTGTGCCTACTAGGCAACAGGACACATGCTGAACCGAGGTGACTGAAATGCTAATCAATTCTGCAGAATATACAACTGTAAATGTCCTGTGAACAGGAGTGTCCTATCTCTAGTCGTTCAAGCTGTTCTGTTTTTTTTTTTAATGAAAAAATGTGCATCTCCCAAAATGAGTATTATAAGGCTGGATGAAACCCAGGTGTAAGCTTACCTATCGCGATACTGATCGTTATTCCACCAGGAAGTGCCATGATTTTGACAGTCACTTTCTTGTGGCCCTATGTCGAAACAATAGCTGCAACGATAGATTCGTGTGTTTGGTCCAGCACACTAGATGGAATATTCCATCATGCCTCAGTGCAGTTTTTCGTTGATCTATGTCCTCGGTTGAGCGCATATTGACAGATCCCCATCAACTCTGTTTGAAAACACATTTAATGTACAACATCGTTACAGATCTCTTTACCAAATAAGTAATCACTGAGTTTCTTCCTTAACATCTGAAGTCATCCTTGCTGCCCAAATAACGTAATAAAATTATGTATGATTATCGCACCTATGGCTTCGTGATTATGACATCATGGTTTCAGCTGCAATGTCCAAACAGTGGCTGCTCGGTGAATCTATGTCCACTATTATTTGACAGAGGATTTATCATTTATCGATGAGTGATGATGAAGACATTCCTGGCCCATCGGTGTCAAGTACAATTCTGACTTCCCGCGGAGAGGAAAAACAGAACACGATGTGACATGAGACACTGAGTTAGACTTTTAGCAAATGCTTTAAATATGATTATTTTGTCTTCTACTCTTTGAGTTGTATTATAATTCGTAGAAAACGATAGTCAAAAGAAATAAGCAACACTTTTGAACACGAACGTTTCTATAATACGTCTCAGCTGCAAATTATAGTGGATGTCAGTGGTCTGCTTACCCTATAAAGCAGAACTGACTACAAAGCGTGGCGCAACTCACAGTGGACTATTACGTGCCGCTGGACATTAAAATTACAACACCAGGAACGTAGCAAATAACGGAGTTTTCTTATTGTACGTATTATACGGTTTATTAGGGAAAATACATGTTTAAATTTTTAGGCGGTTTATGGGTATACAGTTCGTGAATTTAGCACACAGAGCAACAACGGCTCTAAACCTGCTGGTTATCGAGCAGATTGAACTTGCATGACAGATGCAGATACGTTTTACCACGATTCTTCAACTCAATGGCAAGACTCACTCAACCGTCATGGCCCAGCGAGTCGTGGTGTTGTACTCTCTCGGCAACCCATGACCAGACGTTTTCAATGGGTAAAGTACACTGAGGCGACGAAAGTCATGGAATTCCTCCTAGTATCGTGTCGGACCTCCTATTGCTGGGCGTAATGCAGCATGGGCTCCACAAGTTGTCGGAAGCCCCTAAAGAAATATTAAGCCATGCTGCCTCTACAGCCATCCGTAATTGCGGAAGTGTTGCCAGTGCAGGAATTTTTGCAAGAACTGACCTCTCGATTATGTCCCATTCTGGGCGATCTGGGTGGCCAAATCATCCACCGATTTTTACCGAATGTTCTTGAAGGCAAGCACGAACAATTGTGACCCAGTGAGATGGCGCATTCTCATCCATAAAAATTCCATCATTCTTTTGGAACATGAAGTCCATGAATGGCCTCAAATGGTCGCTAAGTAGCCGAACATAACCATTTCCACTCAAGAATCGAGTCAGTTGGACCAGAGGACCCCATTCCCCGCCATCCCCTCCCCTCCCCCCCCCCCCCCCTCGCCACCGCCCCAACCCACACACACACATACCATCATGGGGTCGCCACAAACTTTCACAGTGTCTGGTTGACAACTTGGGTTTATGGCTTCGTAGGGTCTGCGCTACACTCGAATTCTACCATTAGCTCTTACCAACTGAAATCGGGAGTCGTCTGACCAAGCCACAGTTTTCCAGTCGTCTAACATCCAGCCGATACGGTCACAGGCTCAGGAGAGGGGCTCCAGGCGATGTTGTTCTGTTAACAAAGGCACTAGCGTTGGTCTTCTGGTGCCATAGCCCATTAACGCCAAATTTCGTCGCACTGTCCCAACGGATACGTTCATCGTACGTCCCAAATCGACTTCTGTAGTTATTTAGTACACAGCACTCGCATTTGGGAGGACAATGGTTCAAACCAGCGCCTGCCCATCCAGGTTTAGGTTTTCCGTGATTTCACTAAATCGCTGAAGGCAAATGCCGGGATGGTTACTTCTTAAGGGCATTGTCGCCTTCATTCTCCATCCTTCCCCAATCCGAGCTGCGCTGCGCCGCTAATGAGCTCATTGTCGACGGGACGTTAAACACTGATCTCCTCCTCCTCTTCCTCCTCCTCCTCCTCCAGTGTTGCTTGTCTGTTAGCACTGACAACTTTACGCAAACGCCGCTGCTCTCGGTCGTTAACTGAGGGCCGTCGGCCACTGCATTGTCTGTGGTGTGAGCAAATGTGTGAAATATGCTATTCTCGGTACACTCATGATACTGTGGATCCCTTAATGATTTCCAAAATGGAATGTCCCACGCGTCTAGCTCCAAATACGATTCCACGTTTTAAGCCTATTATATCCCGTACTGTGGCCGTAATAACGTCAGGACATTTTCACATGTATCATGCGATAAGCTGGAAATCTGTATTCGAATCCTGCACCGGCACAAATTTTCACATGTCACTATTGGGTAGTACATCTACACCAAGGAATTCGCAGTCATTGAATTAATTTCGAAATATTTCGTGCAGCTGTTGATCGTCAGTAGTGTCTGTTCTATCAGACATGCAGGAAAGTATTTACTTGAGACTTCCTGTTACTTGTAATCATTACTGACTGCACAATTATCCCTGTGGAACACCAGCAGCAGTATTGCTAAACACTAGCATCTCTTCGTGATCCTGAACAAGTAGGAAGTATCATGACGAATAAAGCGACCACAAGGCAGTTGCTGCTAGGCTCAATACCGTAACACCCACAACCATCCAAAAGAAACGCAAAGTACATCTATTTAAAAAAGCCGATAAAAATGCTTTTAACGCCTTTTTAAAAGACAATCTCCACTCCTTCCGATCTGATCACGTAAGCGTAGAAAACATGTGAAACGATTTCAAAGAGATGGTGTCGACGGCAGTTGAGAGATATATACCACATGAATTAATAAGTGATGGTACTGATCCCCCATGGTACACAAAATGGGTCAGATAATTGTTAAAGAAGCAACAAAAAAGCATGCAAACTTAAAAGAACGCAAAATCTCCATGATTGGCAAAGTTTTGTAGGAGTGAGAAATATAGCGCGTGCTTCAATGAGAGATGCTTTTAATAATTTCCATAACGAAACTCTGTCTTGGAATATGGCAGAAACCCCAAAGAGATTCTGGTCATATATAAAGCACGCCAGTGGCAAGATGCAATCAATACCTCCACTGCGCGATAACAACGGTGAAGTGTCACTATAGCAGATTTATGAAACACGGTTTTCCTAAACTCTTTCACCAAAGAAGACGAAGTAAATATTCCCGGATTCCAGTCAAGAACAACTGTCAAGATGAGAAACGTAGAAGTAGATATTCTCGGTGTAGAAAAGCAGCTTAAATCACTCAATAACGGCAAGACCTCCGGTCTAGATTGTGTACCAGTCAGGTTCCTTTCAGAGTATGCTCCATATTTAGCAATTATACACACCCGCTCGCTCACAGAAAGTTCCGTATCTAAAGACTGAAAATTGCTCAAGTCACAAATACCTAAAAAGGGAAATAGGAGTAATCCGCAGAATTACAGGCCCATATCACTAACGTCTATTTGCAGTAGGGTTTTGGAACATGTACTGTATTCGAACATTATGAAGTACCTCGAAGAAAACGATTTATTGACACATAGTCAGCACGGATTCAGAAAATATCATTCTTGCGGAACACAACTAGCTCTTTATACTCATGAATTAATTAGTACTATCGACAGGGGATGTGAAATTGCCTCCATATTTTTAGATTTCGAGAAGGCTATCGACAGGGTTCCTCACAAGCGTCTTCCAACCAAACTGTGTGCTTACGTAATATCGTCTCACTTGTACGACTGGATTCGTGATTTCCTGCAGAAAGGTTACAGTTCGCAGTAATAGACGGAAAGTCATCGAGGAAGACAGAAGTTATATCGGACGTTCCCCGAGTAAGTGTTATAGGCCCTCTATTGTTCCTGGTCTATATTAACGACATGGGAGACAATCTGAGTAGCCCTCTTAGATTATCTGCAGATGGTGTAAAGTCACCAGATGACCAAAACGAATTGCAGAATGATTTAGATAAGATATCTGTGTGGTGCGAAAAGTGGCAATTGGCCCTGAATAAAAAAAGTGTGAAGTCATTCACATGGGTACTAAAAGAAATCCGCTAAATTTCGATTACGCGATAAGTCACACAAATCTGAAGGCTGTAAATTCAACTAAATACTTAGGGATTACAATTACAAATAACCTAAATTGGAACGATCACATAGATAATGTTGTGGGTGGAGCAAATCAAAGATTGCAATTCATTGGCGGAACACTTAGCAGGTGCAACAGATCTACTAAAGAGACTGCTTACGCTACACTTGTCCTCCCTATTCTGGAGTATTACTGTGCGGCGTGGGATCCGCATCAGATGGGACTGACAGATGACATCGAAAAAGTTCAAAGAAGGGCGGCTCGTTTTGTATTATCGCTAAGTAGGGGACGTAGTGTAACAGACATGATATGTGAATTGGAGTGTCAATCATTAAAACAAAGGCGTTTTTCGTGGCGACGGGATCTTCACATGAAATTTTAATCACCAGTTTTCTCGTCCGATTGCGAAAACATCCTGTTGGCACCCACCTACATAGAGAGAAATGATCATCACGATAAAATAAGTGAAATCAGGCCTCGCATAGAAAAATTTAATTGCTCGTTTATCCCGCGCGCCATTTGAGAGTGGAACGGTAGAAACCCAGCAAGAAGGTGGTTCATTGAACCCTCTGCCAGGCACTTAATTGTGAATAGCAGAGTAATCTCGTAGATGTAGATGTAATGGGTGTCATCTCCATTTCGCAATGCAATTTCCGGCTGGACAACCGTTCAAATGAAAAGGCCCTAGCTGTATAAAATGGAGAATGACAAGGATTGATTCCAGTTGATACCCTGGTACTGAAATATTTTAGGTATCAAAGCAGCTGAAAACGTCTGGGATGGTGCTGAGCATCAGTTTTGAACTCATGACCAGCGTGCTCGTAACGTGCAGCCTGAATTGTATCGCATGAATCGTTGGGAGACCCCGAGAGGTTATTTAGCCGGATAATCCTCTGAGCAGGGTATCGCTATCCGCGTGGTTTGTGTGTGTGTGTGTGTGTGTGTGTGTGTGTGTGTGTGTGTGTGTGTGTGTGTGTGTGTCTGAAGTGTTTCTGCAGTGTGCAGGTGACTATAATAGTTGTTGTATAGTGTTATTTCATGTAGAGAGAGGGTGAAACATGGTGCTCGCAGTTGGCCTACTCGTATCGAATGTAACCAAAGGGATCGCCATGCTTAATGTACCCATCGTATAGATGACTCACATCAACAGTGTCAAATGTATTCACGTCATGAGACATTACAGAGCGCTTTGGACATTAATCCAAGATATTGGCGCAAAATTTAGTGATCAGAAACTTTACACCACCATCTTTTCCCGCCTTGGTGGCCACGTAGTGGTGAACATATCTTCCACCAACGAGTCTAACGGCACCGTAAAGCCGTTCGTTATCGGCCCGGGATAGGGAGACAGCTGACTGGCCCAGCTTCTACCCAAATTAACCGCTGTTGTACAAAATTCGCCATGTGAAGAACCCAGAATGAATAAATATTTTCATGGTCCGCAGCTCGTGGTCGTGCGGTAGCGTTCTTGCTTCCCGCGCCTGGGTTCCCGGGTTCGATTCCCGGCGGGGCCAGGGATTTTCACTGCCGCGCGATGACTGGGTGTTATGTGATTTCCTTAGGTTAGTTAGGTTTACGTAGTTCTAAGTTCTAGGGGACTGATGACCATAGATTTAAGTCCCATAATGCTCAGAGCCATTTGAACTACTTTCGAACCTTACAGGTTCATTTTCAAATCTGGCCTACTGAGGCTAAAAGCAACACATAGTTGCCAGTGAACAGAGAATACAAAAGTGGAATTATAATAAAAGGTTCAAATTAACAGGAATTAATTTTTAAATGCAAACATATCTTCACTGACAGTGTCCGATCTTAACAATAAACATGGGCGTGTAGCGTTTTAAATGTGGATGCGTCGGCGCACATTCATTAAATCTGACGTCGGCATAGGGAATGACGACAACAAACGTGCAAGTATTACACAAATATAAACACTAGTGTCGCGTGTACCCGTTGCTCATCTTTTAACATAAGACAAGCGTCTCAATCTAAAATGCGCGTCCAAAGCCAATGGGCGCATCTTTATTAACCTATCACATTTAACATAAAATACAACGAAACAAATGAAAATCACATTTGTAGCTCCATTAAAAATTTTGCGTTATGCATACAGATGGTTGTCTTCCAAAAGTCTACGTACATAAATACACTCCTGGAAATGGAAAAAAGAACACATTGACACCGGTGTGTCAGACCCACCATACTTGCTCCGGACACTGCGAGAGGGCTGTACAAGCAATGATCACACGCACGGCACAGCGGACACACCAGGAACCCCGGTGTTGGCCGTCGAATGGCGCTAGCTGCGCAGCATTTGTGCACCGCCGCCGTCAGTGTCAGCCAGTTTGCCGTGGCATACGGAGCTCCATCGCAGTCTTTAACACTGTTAGCATGCCGCGACAGCGTGGACGTGAACCGTATGTGCAGTTGACGGACTTTGAGCGAGGGCGTATAGTGGGCATGCGGGAGGCCGGGTGGACGTACCGCCGAATTGCTCAACAGGTGGGGCGTGAGGTCTCCACAGTACATCGATGTTGTCACCAGTGGTCGGTGGAAGATGCACGTGCCCCCTGGGACCGGACCGCAGCGACGCATGGATGCATGCCAAGACCGTAGGATCCTACGCAGTGCCGTAGGGGACCGCACCGGCACTTCCCAGCAAATTAGGGACACTGTTGCTCTTGGGGTATCGGCGAGGACCATTCGCAACCATCTCCATGAAGCTGGGCTACGGTCCCGCACAACGTTAGGCCGTCTTCCGCTCACGCCCCAACATCGTGCAGCCCGCCTCCAGTGGTGTCGCGACAGGCGTGAATGGAGGGACGAATGGAGACGTGTCGTCTTCAGCGATGAGAGTCGCTTCTGCCTTGGTGCCAATGATGGTCGTATGCGTGTTTGGCGCCGTGCAGGCGAGCGCCACAATCAGGACTGCATACGACCGAGGCACACAGGGCCAACACCCGGCATCATGGTGTGGGGAGCGATCTCCTACACTGGCCGTACGCCTCTGGTGATCGTCGAGGGGACACTGAATAGTGCACGGTACATCCAAACCGTCATCGAACCCATCGTTCTACCATTCCTAGACCGGCAAGGGAACTTGCTGTTCCAACAGGACAATGCACGTCCGCATGTATCCCGTGTCACCCAACGTGCTCTAGAAGGTGTAAGTCAACTACCCTGGCCAGCAACATCTCCGGATCTGTCCCCCATTGAGCATGTTTGGGACTGGATGAAGCGTCGTCTCACGCGGCCTGCACGTCCAGCACGAACGCTGGTCCAACTGAGGCGCCAGGTGGAAATGGCATGGCAAGCCGTTCCACAGGACTACATCCAGCATCTCTACGATCGTCTCCATGGGAGAATAGCAGCCTGCATTGCTGCGAAAGGTGGATATACACTGTACTAGTGCCGACATTGTGCATGCTCTGTTGCCTGTGTCTATGTGCCTGTGGTTCTGTCAGTGTGATCATGTGATGTATCTGACCCCAGGAATGTGTCAATAAAGTTTCCCCTTCCTGGGGACAATGAATTCACGGTGTTCTTATTTCAATTTCCAAGAGTATAGTTCACATACATAAAATATTTAAAAATAGTACATAAGTTTTGTAAGAAACAGTTGCTTGGTCTTACTAAAACATGATAATCTTATAGCGAGTAAATAGGAAATACTGCACACTGTATGACACATGGCAAAATGTTTCGTACGAGAGCGCTTTGTAGTGGATATCACACTATTTAAGTGTAATCCGTATTTAGATACGCTTGTCAAGCCAGCAAATATGTAGACCATAATTTTTGAATTTGAAACGATGTTTCGTAGGAGAGCAATTAAGTGCACCTGTAATTGGATTAGCATGTCCAGTTAGTAAATTCTGACAGATCATGATGCTTGTATCTGACTGATAGCGTAATCATAGAGGCAATGTATGAAAAACGTTGTTCATGAAGTATGCATGACTAGCAACCCAAAATTATTTGGAATTATGTAAAATGCTTGACTATCCGTATTTCACTATTTGCCCTCTGAGATTTACAGCAACAGCACTCGCATGAATGGATACGTACTCTGAGCACAGGACAAGGCGATTTCAAGGTGGTCGCATATGACGAGATGTCGTAATGATTCTGTGCCATTGGACCTGTTTTAGTAGCACTAAGCCACTGTTTCTTACAAAATGAAGTATATTATTTTTAAATGTTTTATTTATATAAACTATTTATGTATGTAGACTTTTGGAAGACAACCATCTTTATGTATAACGCAAAATTTTTAATGGAGCTACAAATGTGATTTTCATTTGTATCGTTGTATTTTATGCTAAATGCGATTGGTTAATAAAGGTGCTGGGACGCCCCCAATTTTAATTCGATGCGCCCATCGGCATTGGACGCGCATTTTAGATTGAGACGCTTGTCTTAAGTTAAAAGATGTGCAACGGCTACACGCGACACTAGTATTTATAATTGTGTAATACTTGTACGTTTGTTGTTGTCATTCACTATGTCGACGTCAGATTTAATGAAGGTGCGCCGACGCATCCACTTTAACAAACGGAGACCCACAATGAGACCCATTTCAAACTGTTTTACGCGGATGCGGCCTCTCCGTATCCTTCACAGTGATCACACAACACGTGGCACTTTGCAGGGCCTTTATATAGCCTACTAGGTGTGGTAACAATACTAAACACTCCTACTTGTCACAGGGAATTGCAGCTTTAATCATTTGCATAACTACCGATGGAGTAATCGTGTACGATGTTACATTGACTTCCGAGCACGACTTCTGGGTGCTTCACTTTTTTGTCAGGCAGTGTAATGGAAGTTTCTTTTACAATGTATATCTTTACTGCATGTTACCGAACTCCTCATCTTCAGACATGACACCTTCAATCACTTACACCAGAAAATAAAACTCTTCACTTGTTTGTTGGATTCATTATAAGTTGTTATTTCCTTCTGTTAAGTAATATGCTAGATAGAACAGTTTGCATTTATGCGTTTGTGTACAGATTATCAATTTAACAACAGGCTTCTAATATCGACTGCTGTATTAAACAATTTTTTACTAGTAACTTAAGAAGGAAGGTTGATGATACGATTGTCATTATTTAGCCACGTGGAGTGGGCGCGCGGTTAGAGACGCCGGCACAGTAGCTCAGCGTGTTCGGTTCGGGGGTAGCTGCCCTCTGTAATAATAATAATAATAATAATAATAATAATAATAATAATAATAATAAAAGTGAGTGAGTGGATCAACAACGAACTTCAACGAGTGTCATGGGACATCTGCCCGGAACAAATGCAACGAACAATAACGAAAAAATGAGATAAAAAAAAGAGGCGCCATGTCACGTATTGTGCGGCCCTTCCCGCCGGAGGTTCGAGTTCTCCCTCGGGCATTGGTGTTTGTGTTGTTCTTAGCATAAGTTAGTTTAAGTAGTGTGTAAGTCTGGGGACCTATGGCCTCAGCAATTTGGTCCCTTAGGAATTCACAAACTTTTTGTCATTATTTATATGAAATCGATTCTGTATTTCGGAAAACATAACACGCTCAAGTATAAAGGCAGTATTACAGCGAACTGTAGTTACAAGACGATGTGTATTTTTCATTTTCATTCTTAACGATGGAATCCACATCTCATTTTCTACAGCATGTAGATAAACACAAAATGTTCAATAAAACAATACCAATCGCTATTATTTAGATTTATTTCTAGGCAACCAGTTTCGACGTTACACTAAGTCATCTTCAGGCCTGCTTCAATCCAGTAACTTTCGTGTTAAAAAATACAGCAGCACTTTTAACTGGTCTCGTAACAATTAATACGGGCGTGGGTGCTCGTTGGATAACTGACAGCAAATGACAGACCAGTTAAAAGTGCTGCTGTATTTTGTAACACGAACGTTACTGGATTGAAGCAGGCCTGAAGATGACGTAGTGTAACGTTGAAACTGGTTGCATAGAAATAAGTCTAAATAACGGCGGTTGGTATTGTATTATTGAATATTAAACAGCCGTAGTCCAATACTGACCCCAGAAGATGGAGTTACATTCTTTAAACACAATATGATACATTACAGCGATCCGAAATTTTCGTTTTTGTAACACGCAATAACTATTCACAAGTACGGAATGATCTCTCTCATGACGTTCTACAGAAACAAATTGTTACCACAGCCTAATACGCGGTCTCAGATGATTAGTTATTAACACTTTCAGAGCCTTTTAATTTTTAATTGCTTCGTAGCACAGCTGATTTTAGTAGGATGCATTGATTTTAAGATATGTCTGATAAGCCCTTTGCCGTTTCCTCGATAATTTACATATTACAAATGTATTTCACTCGTCGGCGGTTTCTGAATGAGTCGCTGTACCAGAGGAAAGTTACCACCTTAAAATCAGTGCCTATTTTGTGTCCTGAGAAATGCAGCGCAAGCCTTCCAGTCGAAAACTGAATTAATCAGATTTGAATACAATGCTTATTTTTCAGCAGGTTGACGTCATTTGAAGAGGCATGCCCCGTTCTTTCTTTGCTTCAACAAGGTGACAGGACAACAGACGAGACAGTATACCTTGACGGACGTTATTTTCCAGATTAATTTGCATCGCCTGTGACGTAGAACAACGCATCCCTAACAGATTCTTCCCGAGGATTCGTAAAGTCATCTCGAAGAAACATCTGCACGTGAAAGAGGAAGCGGTCATAACGCGAAAGCAGACTACTCTAGCAGCGAACCTATAGTTTCTGAAAGCAAGGATGGATACTTTTTCAGTTGTAGAGTAGAAGAACAAGACTGCCCTTGAGAAGATTGCAAAAAGAATAGCGTCACTAAGAACTAAGATAAGACACATGCGATTCTTTGGGAAAAAGCAACTTATATAACTTACGATCCATTACCTTTTCTATGAGATCCTTTTTTATAATTCTAAATTTGTCCTAACTCGTTTGAGAATATTTATCGCAGAAGGATAAGTAATAATTTTAGTTTCAGTTTGCAAAATTAACAACCTGTTATTTCTCACCCCTCCTTTTGCTGCAGCAGACCTTGTCAGACACTTTATCCTACCAAGATCATACATCCTGTCAGTCCAAAAAGTTTTAAGAGTGAATTAATAAAAAAAATACAGAAAAATTAAGATGGTACTTTTAATACATCAGGTGTTCTACATAGTCCCTCCCCCCTTGAACAAAACCACAGAACGTGCATACAGCCATGTAAAACTGTCAGGGAAGTCCTTCTTTGGGACGTTGTTCAGCTCGCACGTCACATTCGCACCTCTTTCGGTTCTTAGCGAAGTATTAGAGACAAATTCTGCACTTTGTCGTTTTGTGGTAGAATCGTATTGATAACGCCAAGTCTCGGCAGCCGTGATGATTTTTTTCTAGAAAAGAAATGCCTGTGTTTTTAATCTCAGTCAAGCAGCGGTAGGCGTCTAAGTGTCGTTGATTTTGTTCGTGGTTAAGGCATGCGGGAGAGACTTTGCAAGCACTTTTCACTTCTTCAAAAACTTTCTGGTGAATGTCTTCAACACTCAATTTATAGAAGTTCAGTGGGTTACCCCACAGAGATTTGTGAGACAAAAATGTTGACAGACTACGGCCGCGCGTCCACTACTTAACACTGTCTGCTCACAAAGGCGAATGCGGTCATTGTTTACAGTTTTTAATTCAAGATGCACCGCAGTTATTGCGCTGACGTCGCTTGTACGCCATTAATGAAATCTGTCTTACATCCTGCAACCTGTTGGACACAGACGCAAAGCACATGCTAATATAGCAGAAAACTGATGATGATGGTGTATCTTAATCATCCCCCTACCCCTGCAACCCTCCCCCTCCGTCTTCCCCCCCCCCCCTCCTGACACACACACACACACACACACAAGCTTTCTTTCAATATAACACTGGCAAATATAGAGACACATTAAAAATTTACTAAATGATAAAAATGTTTGGTGCGGCGACAAACACGCATCAAAATAAAAAATACACTTCCCATTAACTCCTCCAAATACTAGTTTGAGTAGCCTAGAGCACCCCAGCTGATTGACGTGCACCGCCTTCCGACGACGAAGAGACTGGTCCTTCCTCCGTAAGCTCCACCACAGGAAAACAGGGATACTACGACATGTCACCATTGAGACCACACGCTGGAAGTAATATCGACTATCGATTTTTTGACTTATAACTTATAGTTACTATTTTATTAATTGTACTGCATTTACATTTATGGTAACTGATCTGTCAAATCAAATGGTTCAAATGGCTCTGAGCACTATGGGACTTAACATCTGTGGTCATCAGTCCCCTAGAACTTAGAACTACTTAAACCTAACTAACCTAAGGACATCACACACATCCATGCCCGAGGCAGGATTCGAACCTGTGACCGTAGCAGTCACGCGGTTCCGGACTGAGCGCCTAGAACCGCTAGACCACCGCGGCCGGCAACTGATCTGTCAAGCAGGAAGATTTTTTAGATATTTTATTTTATTGTTACACTTTTTATACCTGCTTATACAAGTTGTACGTTTTACCTAGTCAGGATAGTGACTGCATTATACTGGTATTTGTACCTTTTATGGTATTTTAAGTATGAATCCAATTTCACATGAGACGCTTATTTTGCTATGGGAAGTAGTTTAAAAAAAATCAGCCAATGACGGTGCATGTGGCAATTTAATCATCACATTGACGACACTGGTTTAATATGCTATCTAGCTAAAGTACCCTCTGCTGGCATTAGTCTCTTGTATAAATACCAGACGCAACCTGAGTATTACCAGCACGTACCATGTACTCACATTTTTAACTTGACGATGATTTACATGAGAATATTTTAATCGTATGTACGGATGCTATACGTGGCTATAAACATTTTATAATTTTGTATTTTATGTATCACTAAGACTTGTTAGATTTAGCGTTAACCTATTGAACCTGTTGGTTACAGAATATTTATCTTTGTAACAGATCTGAGGATGGCAGTATGACGAAACCGGTAATCAAGTGTAAGAAATCTATGTGATCAAGACAGACTTGTAAAAATAAAGTGCCAAAAATGATTTCGGACTCATTTACAGACTTTATGTCTTCAATTAACTACGGTAGTTTCTGGTGCGTGTCCATACACTTTCGCTCACATTGTTTACGTTGAATTTTTCTTTCACTAATTACCGTTCACTGGACGGTTCTACATATCCGTATCAGGTTGCCAACAACGAATCTGTATGTGAGAATTATGAAGTGTTATTTTTCATAGAGCCAGCAGCCTCAACGGCAAGCGCAGCTGGAAAACTATTGCGTGAATGTTTACCAACAGCGTTCGCTCAAGCAACTTACACTTTCATGAAAGCAACGACGCAGCTACCAAGGTTATCGTACATTCGTCGAGTTGTACCCAAACGGAAGTACGTCATAAGATGACAGGTGTAAAGGTAGCTGCTTCTGTTTCCATTCCCACTTCTTCATTTTACGTCAGCATCACTGGTAAATTACTTACGAGATTCTTTGGAAATGTTCGTAACCTTTTATTCGCGTATGAATTGGTATCTCTTCCGAACAAACTAGTTTGTTTTCGCATGCTACTGAGATAATATGTAAAGGCAATGGAAGATTTCTTTATGTTGGGGTTAGTTTCCAGAGCAAGGAACAAAACGAAACGATACGACAGTTGTTCCATAGGAGTCCTTTAGTGTGAGTCAGAATCTGGGAAACACAAAAGTCTGTACAGCTCAACCCTTGCAACTGCACAGTGTTGTAGTGTGAACTGAACAGTTGTGGGACACTGTCTTTGCTGTGCTTCACTTTTAGATAGTCAACAGAAACGAGGAGATCAGTAATTCTATTGCAAAGGCATTCTAGCGATTAAACTAGACACCACTCGATGGTGCACAGTCGTATAGTCGATTTGATGGTGAATCAGTCTAAGTTCCATAATGAAGAAATTTGCTCAGATTTGTTTTTGTCAGTCCTTTACTGGAGAATCTCTTTTCGACTAGTACAGGTCCACATGACTGATAAGGACGTAATGTATTTGAAAGTATGTTAGATGTGAAAAGATCTAATCTGTTGGAGAGATTAAATTAGTACGGTAGATGTGGAACGCTTTTGTTGCACGAGCTACAGTATATTGTTTTGTGGCAGCAGTTGATTCCATATGAAGCTCATCCGCAATAGCTACATTGCTGCTGACCAGTTTGATAACCTAACTACTAACTCACACTTTTATTACAGTAGAGTAAAATACTTTAGCAGTTATCTTTACACCAGTTTTCCGGAAATGTATCATAACACAATACCCGTACTCGTTATCATTCTTGGCTAGAGGGTAGTTCTAAGTAAATGGTTTGAGTGTAATCAGTGTCTGGCATACGTGCAGGCAGGTGGCAATAATTTCAATCCTGTCACTACTCGGAGTAAAATCGGAGTTTTTATGTTCTGAAAACGTCAAAGACCCCCTGATGCATCATCGTTTACTGCACCGTGAATTTATCAGAAAACTGTTTATCAAACTTCCATATTTTACGAATCCCTACCAATACTGAAAAATGACGAAATAATACACAAATAAGGTCATTATTGTGCAGTACAGGCGATGTACAAAAAAAAATATGGAAGCATCAAAAACGGAACACATTACAATGAGCAATACGGTGTAGGAAACACGTTGGCATTCAAAATAGTTTCCAGTTGTCTCTAAAAGCATAAGTACAGGTCCTGTATGGTATTTCTTGCAAAACAGTACCAATTCCAGTATAGATGACGGAGATGGACAGATGTCACGCACCCTTCTCTTGAAAGTGGATCACTGAGGTGCATTAACATTGAGATTTGGTGACTGTTGTTGCCAGCGGAGACTCTACAATTCATCGTTGTGTTCACAAAAACCGTCTTGGACGATTCGAGCTTTGTGGAAAGGGTCCCTGTCGTCTTATTACACAGCAAAAAATGGTTCAAATGGCTCTGAGCACTATGGGACTTAACATCTGAGGTCATCAGTCCCCTAGAACTTAGAACTATTTCAACCTAACTAACCTAAGGACAGCACACACATCCATGCCCGAGGCAGGATTCGAACCTGCGACCGTAGCGGTCACGCGGTTCCAGACTGTAGCACCTAGAACCGCTTGGCCACCACGGCCGGCATTACACAGCATTTGGTGATAAACTTAAGATAGATGTGATCATAAAAACTGGTCACATAATCCTTGACAGTAATAAGAACTTGTTAAGTGACAATGGGGCCCATGGAAAACTATGATCTGACTACCCGAATCATCGCCGAACCCCGCCATGTTTCACTCCTGGAACGTAAACTCAACCAGAAGTTGAAAACAGTGTGAAGCAAAACTCATCCGACCAAATGACTTTCTTCCATTGTTTCACAGTCCAGGTTTTACGGCTTCGGCACCACGTTTTCCTATTACGGACATCTGCGTCACTGATGAGTGGTTCTGGAATTCCAGCTCGCCTTGCAATTTTAGGTTATGGATCTCCCTCTGTGGTGTTGTGGTGCTGACACGGTTCGCGAGTGCGACATTCAGTTCTGCAGTGACTTTTACAACTGTCGTTCCCTTATTTTTCGTCTGAATCGTCTTAATGACTTTCTGTCACGAACACTCGACTCACAATTTTGTCCCCGTTGTGGCTTAGCGGATGATGTTTTTCCGCTTTCCCTATATGTTGTACAAATCTTCCACACGGTGCCTCATGAAACACCGAACACTTCGGCTCCCCTGATCACTGAAGCACGCACCATACGAGCACCGACGATGGGGCCACGTTTGAATTCCCTTAGCTCCGACATAATGCACTCAGAACTACCCAGACCACTCTTCCGACTACGATTGACATGTGAAATTTATTGAGAATACTGAACAGGCGTGGTCATATACAACAGTGAAACTTGCAGGCTTGGCTAGCATTTCCATTTATGTTCAAGCATGCATTTCTTGCACCGATTCCATTTCTATCTTCGATTATTTGGATGGCTCTTAAACTATAAAAAATGACACCCGGTACAGTCTATAATGCACCTTATGCTGTGAACACGAACTAAATAGGCGATTTCTACACCATCTTACATTACATATTACTCTCCAACTTAGAGTTCATTATGGGTGGCAGATGACACTGCGTTAAATATTTTCTTTCCGTTTTACTCATACACGGAATCCAGAAGGAGTCGCCTATATATCTCTGTACTATATTTCTGTACTACTTTTAAACAATTTAAGCTCATTTTTACTGTCAGTGGTAAAAGAAGATGCATATTACTCGTATTTAAAATATTTTGTACGCAGCTTTCCTTGCAATAAGCCGCGCCTCTCTTGGGGTGACCTACAATACAGACTTTTCAGCATCTCTACGAATTCTTCCGTGAACCATTAAAGTTTGTGAGCATTCTTATTGTTCTTCCTTCTGCGCCATACGCTCGCTATCCCTGCATGATAAAGTGCAGTGGCACCCAGCCCGAAGGAGAAAATTTCGAACATCGCGAATGGAAAGCTTATCTTCACTGCAATACGTCTGTTAGGGAAGATGATGAATTGGCGCACAGTTCGTGATCACCAGACTATGCCCCAGAGTTCAAGTTTAAATTATAAACCAAAGCACTTTTTTCTAATGGACTGAAGGCACAAAGTTAAAAGAACTTCTGACTCTGAATTTGTCAGTCAGAACACTGGACTTAGAATGTACTCATTACGATCATCCATACAGAATTAAATACCACTCCCATGAAACAGTTAATTCAGTGAGGGAATGGTAAGTTTGCCTGTTAGGGACTTAATGAAGTGGGCTGTATCAGGTGCTTACATTTCAACTACTCCAATATTAATCTTCGATAAAACATTTAGTTGCATTCTTTCAAAACATGCAAAACAGTATTAACATATAAATATTTCATCGCTGTAATCATAGCATATGTGGTAGATATACATCAGTAGCCTATGTCTGTTCATTCGGGAGGACGACGGTTCAATCCCGTCTCCAGCCATCCTGATTTAGGTTTTCCGTGATTTCCCTAAATCGTTTCAGGAAAATGCCGGGGTGGTTCCTTTGAAAGGGCACGGCCGATTTCCTTCCCAATCCTTCCCTAACCCGAGCTTACGCTCCGTCTCTAATGACCTCGTTAAACACTAACCACCACCACCTATGTCTGTTCTAGAGATAAGTCAGCCGTAGAGATAACTTTATGCTGTCACTTATCACATACGCCTCAGACTTGCATCAAGTTTCTATTTCGCCGCTTCGGGACATAAGTATCTGTTCGCAATAAATTTCTCTTTCGAGTGTCAGAATTATGTTTCTCAGTCCGGGCGCTTCCACCTTGACGCTCTTCGCGCGCCTGACTGTTTATTCCGTTCACGCGAGCCAGCTCTTTCACTGGCGAAGGGAGGTAAACACGCAAACACCTCTACTCCTCCGTAAACTACTTTAGTCCCTTGTTGCAATGTCGGAAAACACGGGAGTATTCTTGTGATACGCACATAAACGTACTTCGATTGTTAGACACCATGGATAAATGTTTAAAACCTTTTATTGTACAACAAAGTTCCCTTGAAGTTCATCAACTTTTTTTTTATGAAGTCCACGTTGATCTTACTCCAGTTATGAACTCTGTTTCTGCATTAATGCATAGGCACACGTTTATTGTTATTAACGGTATTTTAACTGGTCGATTTGCCGCTAGGAAACATGACATCTCTACAGCGCATGGAGTTCAAATGTGAGAACTATTTTTCATGTACGTATGAAACAGGTATCACGCGTTAATCAAGCAGGAGTTTCTACGCAACTGTTTTTACAACGAGAAGTTTACCGTCTTGGTACAAATCCATTTTTCCTATGAGAAATTTTGTGTTTCTTAAGAAATATGATTGCCATAAATCTCGTTTTCCTTGACTTCTCATAATCTTTCCAAGTGAACGCCTTGTTGCTCCCCTACTGAACTCCGCTACGGCTGTGCTCCTGGTCCTTGCCCAGTGGTGATAGACAGTATCCTGTTCAAAGTTGATCATTGCCATCGTTGTGGTGTACCGTAGAAATATACAAGGTGTATCAGGAATACTTCACATGTGTGGAGGTGAGCTCCTCAGATAAAAACCAGGAAAAATACATATAAACGTGTACTTCGTCGTTTTTCAATTATTGAAGGAAGGAAGGAAGGAAGATTGGGTATAACGTCCCGTCGACATCGATGTCATTAGAGACGGAGCACAAGTTCGAATTGTGTCAAGGATGAGGCAAGGAATCGGTCGTACCCTTTCAAAGGAACCATCCCGACATTTGCCTGGAGCAATTTAGGGAAATCACGGATAACCTAAATTTGGATGGCAGGATGCGGGTCCTCCCGAATGTGGGTTCAGTGAGCTAACCACTGCCCCACCTCACTCGGTCTTTCTCAGTTACTAGTGAAATTTTAGGTTTGATGCATTTCCAGGTAAAAAATCAACATTTAAAGTAGTAACGAATATTTAAAACTAAAAATGCGATAGTCTTCGACGGATACCTCCCAGAGTGAGAATTACAGGAAATTCGTTCAGCTAAATATAAGATGATTCAGAGAACACTACATTCTACGCAATAATGAATCCTCTTACGACCGATGCTGCCATTTTGCTTGTCTAGAATACTAATATTGCGGTAGTCGAGCACATGGCTTCCAGTGAAGTCCAACCTCAAGAATAATAAATCTACTCAAATGATGAATGAAGAATGTAAAACTATTGTTGATCTCTCAACAGGAAAAAGAATGATGGCAGAGCTGGACGAAAATTTAGTACTGCACGAAACAGCTTCTAGTAAGAACTAAAGATACCACCACTTCAAATGGAACTTCACACCAAATCACGAGCTGAGAAAGTTTTCATAGGTCTAGCCATCGAATTAGAGACGAGGAAACAGATGGAGAGCACTGATAGTGCTCCAAGATAATTCTGCCTTCGCATATCGAGTCTGTCAACAAAAGATATAGGAATCCATCAATAATCTAAAAATTGGAACGGCATCAGGTGTGAACAGATAATACATGGATTTTATTCGACATCTTAGAATACATATCATGATTCACACGATAGCGATCCTTACACCGGGAAAATAAGCAGACGACACATCAAGCGGTAGCCCCTCAGCATTGCGGAGAATCTGTTTCAAGCTCCTAGAACGTCTCATACCCAAAAGAGTTCAAGACTTGGAAAAGAAAGCAACTATAGTATACCAAGAAAGTTTCTGAAATACGCGAAGCTGCTTTGGACATGTACTGGCGGTGACATTTTCTTCCAGTCAGGATTACAGAAAAATCTGTAACAGTAGCCCTTATCTGCTAATATACTGCGTGTGATACCATATTTCAGGATGGACTCCTGGTTAAACTCTAATGGTATGTCTTAAGTTTAAACTGACCACTCTCATGATGAACATGCTTAAATATCGCCATAAGAAACTCAGCATAGCCGGCCGCTGTAGCCGAGCGGTTCTAGGCACTTCAGTCCGGAACCGCGCTGCTGCTACGGTCGCAGGTCCGAATCCTGCCTCTGGCATGGATGTGAGTGATGACCTTAGGTTGGTTATGTTTAAGTAGTTCTAAGTCTAGGGGACTGATGACTTCAGTTGTTAAGTCCCATAGTGCTTAGAGCCATTTGATCCATTTGAAAGTCAGCATTTGACATAGTACAAGCACACCATTCACTTTAAAGAACTGGTTACTACGAAGTTTTTGCAACAGAGTTTTGTCTGACACAACTAGCATCAAATTATGCAATGCTAATGACCTATCATTACGTGTTCAAACTACCACACTAGAGGAAGAAGAAAACATCTTATCCAAGGATGTAGAAACCTTCAGTTTCTATTAAAAGTGGAGGAGACTCCGTCTTAGATAGAAGGATATACAGGGTTCTTCATAAGTACCTCTCCGGTTTCAGAAGACAGCTGCTCGAAAACTGTAAGGCATACAGAAAAATGATAGATATCGGCGAATATAGCCTCTCTCCAAGTTTCTATTCGTACTACGTGCCGCGACATAAGTGCAGTGTGCACCACTAGGAGCAAAGGTATCAGAACGTGTTGACGAATCCACTCATATTGTCACATCGAATTAGTTTGCACCCGCAGACAGACAACGCAATGAACAGATTTCCAATATGGGCTGCTGACTTTTTGCCTGTCAGATCAGCAGCAGTGAATTGCACGCACATATTGACATTTGCTGTGTCACAAACGGCGCCTATAATGAGAATATGTAAGGTGAGAAATGCTCTGTCCACCTATAAGTGTATTTTTTTTTCATGTTTATAGTTTTAATAGAGTCGTCTCCTAAGATCCTGGAGACACTTATGAATAACCCTGTACATTGCATTTGAATATTAGAATATCAACACAAAAGGTGTCCGCCCCCGGTAGCTGAGTGGTCAGCGCGACAGACTGTCAATCCAAAGGGCCCGGGTTTGATTCCCGGCTGGGTCGCTCTGGGACTGGGTGTTGTGTTGTCCTAATCATCATTTCATACCCATCGACGCACAAGTCGCCGAAGTGGCGTCAAATTGGAAGACTTGCACCAGGCGAACGGTCTACCCGACGGGAGGCCCTCGTCACACGACATTTCATTATTTCAACACAAAAGGTTATAGTGAAAAGATAATCAACGGTAAACAATGCTGTTAATCCTTAATACTGAGCATAACTTGGGATCATTTCTTGAGTTACAAAATGCACCTGGAAATAACACGGGTCAGAAAAAAATATCGCGATGAAATTACCTACTACGTCATAGGGAGTCAGCGACGCAGCTGGTACAGCCACAAAATTGACAATCACCTCCATAAACGACTGATAATTGTTACTTAAAAATACACTGGTGAGCAAAACTTAAAGACGAAAGTAACTATCGTATGCTGTGACACTGAAAAGTAACATAGCTCGATGGTGCTTGGACCACACATAGAGAGAACTGTTGCAGTATAGTACAAAATATAACTGAAAGAAATACGCAATGAGACTGACAGAAACGACACTGTCATACAAAGGAAATAATTACACTGAAGTCTCCGCCATTTATGGTGGTCTCCTGCACACTACAAAGTCGAGACATGGTTCTTAATAAGGTGTCTGATCACCATGGACATCATTGTATTTTCTGCCAAAAGCTGCCATGCTGGCCATCCACATCTACATCTACGTGATTACTCTGCTATTCACAATAAAGGGCCTGGCAGAGGGTTCAATGAACCACCTTCCTGCTGTGTCTCTACCGTTCCACTCTCGAACGGCAAGCGGGAAAAACGAGCACTTACATTTTTCTGTGTGAGCCCTGATTTCTCTTATTTTATCGTTATGATAATTTCTCCCTATGTAGGTGGGTGCCAACAGAATGTTTTCGCAGTCGGAGGAGAAAACTGGTGATTGAAATTTCATGGGAAGATCCCGTCGCAACGAAAAACGTCTTTGTTTTAATGACTGCCACTCCAGTTGACGTATCATGTCTGTGACACTATCTCCCCTATTTCGCGATAATACAAAACGAGCTGCCCTTTTTTGTACTTTTTCGATGTCATTCGCCAGTCCCACTTGATGCGGATTCCACACCGCACAGCAGTACTCCATAATAGGGCGGACAAGCGTACTGTAAGCAGTCTCTTTGGTAGACCTGTTGCACATTCTAAGTGTTCTGCCAATGAATCGCAGTCTTTGGTTTGCTCTACCCACAAAATTATCTACGTGATCGTTCTAATTTAGGTTATTTGTAATTGTAAGCCCTAAGTATTTAGTTGAATTTACAGCCCTCAGATTTGTGTGACTTATCGCGTAATCGAAATTTAGCTGATGCCTTTTAGTACCACAAGGTCGGTTTGCAGTAGGGTTTTGGAGCATATACTGTATTCAAACATTATGAACCACCTCGAAGGGAACGATCTATTGACACGTAATCAGCATGGCTTCAGAAAACATCGCTCTTGTGCAACGCAGCTAGCTCTTTATTCGCACGAAGTAATGGCCGCTATCGACAGGGGATCTCAAGTTGATTCCGTATTTCTAGATTTCCGGAAAGCTTTTGACACCGTTCCTCATAAGCGACTTCTAATCAAGCTGCGGAGCTGTGGGATATCGTCTCAGTTGTGCGACTGGATTCGTGATTTCCTGTCAGGAAGGTCGCAGTTCGTAGTAATAGACGGCAAATCATCGAGTAAAACTGAAGTGATATCAGGTGTTCCCAGGGAAGCGTCCTGGGACCTCTACTGTTCCTGATCTATATAAATGACCTGGGTGACAATCTGAGCAGTTCTCTTAGACTGTTCGCAGATGATGCTGTAATTTACCGTCTAGTAAGGTCATCCGAAGACCAGTATCAGCTGCAAAGCGATTTAGAAAAGATTGCTGTATGGTGTGTCAGGTGGCAGTTGACGCTAAATAACGAAAAGTGTGAGATGATCCACATGAGTTCCAAAAGAAATCCGTTGGAATTCGATTATTCGATAAATAGTACAATTCTCAAGGCTGTCATTTCAACTAAGTACCTGGGTCTTAAAATTACGAACAACTTCAGTTGGAAGGACCACATAGATAATATTGTCGGGAAGGCGAGCCAAAGGTTGCGTTTCATTGGCAGGACACTTAGCAGATGCAACAAGTCCACTAAAGAGACAGCTTACACTACACTCGTTCGTCCTCTGTTAGAATATTGCTGCGCAGTGTGGGATCCTTACCAGGTGGGATTGACGGAGGACATCGAAAGGGTGCAAAAGAGGGCAGCTCGTTTTGTATTATCGCGTTATAGGGGAGGGAGTGTGGCAGATATGATACACGAGTTGGGATGGAAGTCATTACAGCATAGACGTTTTTCGTCGCGGCGAGACCTTCTTACGAAATTTCAGTCACCAACTTTCTCTTCCGAATGCGAAAATATTTTGTTGAGCCCAACCTACATAGGTAGGAATGATCATCAAAATAAAATAAGAGAAATCAGAGCTCGAACAGAAAGGTTTAGGTGTTCGTTTTTCCCGCTCGCTGTTCGGGAGTGGAATAGTAGAGAGATAGTATGATTGTGGTTCGATGAACCCTCTGCCAAGCACTTAAATGTGAATTGCAGAGTAGTCATGTAGATGTAGATGTAGAAGGTACCTTGTGGTAGTGCGTTCCATTTCGCCTCCAGCAGGGTTGACAACCGCTGGGTGGTCGTTGGTGCGTGTGAACGTGCTGCAATACGGATCCCCAACGCATCGCAAACGTGTTAGATTCCGGGGAACGGGGAAGCCAGTTCATTCGCCGAATATTCTCTCGTTCCAAGACCTCCTCCTCCTGCGCTGTTTGACACGGTCAAGCGTTGTCATCCATAAAAGTGAAGTCACGGTCGAATATACCCCTGAAAAGATCCACTAGGGGAAGGAGTACAGTGTCACAATAACGCTGTCCGGTGAGTGTGCCGTGTTCAGAGATCTGGAGGTCAATATGCCCATGCAACATTATGCCTAGCCGCACCCTAACAGCTGAACCATCAAAACCAATCATGTCGGACAACGCTGCCAGGGGAATTACGCGTACCCACCTCTTTTCATACGAGGGTTTATCCAAAATAACTACTCAGACTGAATCTGCTCTTATCGGAGACGAGTACGCCATCCCACTCCTCGTTGGTCCAGTCCCTATGGTCTTGGCAGCTTCGCAAACGGGGTGTTAACGGAACGATACAGAGTTGTCGTCGGACACAGAGACCATCCCATGCAGTCGCCATACCTCTTTGGAGCGCGATATTGCCTGCTTTGCAGCCCTGTTGAATGTGGTTACAATTGCACTCGCTGTATGACGTGGGTCTCTTCTTGTCTGTCGCACAAGTTAATGGTCATATGCTGCTATAGATCATCGTGATCGACAGTCTCCCCTCCTTCGGGCAGCAGTGCGTCTGATTTGGAACGCTCCCAATAATCGTGAAACAATGCTATGAGCAACACAAAACTCCTAGACTACGCTCGTCACGCTTCATCCTTATTTCAGTTTCCCGATGATTCCTCCCGGTGTGAAGTCATCCAAATGTTGTTTCTGGGCCATGTGGTAATGTAGAACAAAACCGCAATGCACCGTAACTGCCCTCTGATTGAGACACGCTGTCTTTCCCCGTTCCTTCAACTGTCTCGTGTTGCGGGGACAGCCCCATTTGCGCTATAGTGACGCTTGCCTCACAGCATGTCACGCCCAACTTTCTATGCACGACATGTTCCCACATTTTCTTGCAGTTCCATCAAGTAGTTAACATGTTACACTGCTTTATCTATCTCGTTGTTAATTTTTGCGGAGCAGTGTATTACTTAACTCCTATACTGTGGCTGCACGCCATCAGTATTATTGCACCACCACATCTCAGGCAACTGGAAGCGTCAATACGAGAAGTGAAAATGTTATGTTACCCGAACTATTCACACAGCTTCTCAATCCAGCAGGTCATGGGCGACCTTTCTATAAACCAGTTCCCGTCCAAATTCAATACCACAAAGTTCGAAGCATAACCTTAACGTCAAGGAAGAATTGATCATCCTGTTATTACAGACCCTTTAGTTAAACTAGAGACGTTCTGTATGAAGTGTTAACGAGGATCCCTCTCATATACAATGCTCCGATGTAGAAAATGGAGAGTTTACAACTCTACCGCGTGCAACTATGGAACTTGTGATCAGATTGTGGGACTATCGTGGAATTCACAAAGAAGTAAGAGATACCACACCTTCGCCACTCACCTGGATTGAGATACTGAATGTAAATCTGTAGAATAAATAAACACCAGGAAAGGTTCAGAAATCACTGTTCTAATTTGATTTTTACAGGATGGTTAGGAAATACTGACGGAAGTGTCGCACTCAGTTAAGAGTACTGGAAACGTTACAATACAGCTACAGTACTGTGCTCACTTTTCCCTATTACTCCTATACAGACAGTGGTCCATCGACTTAGCAAGTTAAGATAACTTCTCTGATCTTAAGAACGACTGCACATAATTTCTAACAACAAGCTAGCGACTTGTTCTTTGGAAAATACTAAATGTGTGTAAACGAAAGAGGAGATATTCATGCTTAATGGTCTCAATAGTAACGTTTGTGTAAAGGCTTTGCAAACCGCATACTGTAAATGAAATGAAGTAGGGGATTTACCCGTCACTAAAATTCGCAGATGTACAAGCAGAACGAAGAAGAAAAGCAGAATCCAAGAGAAATAAGGTTGCAACGGTTGCAAGAGCAGATATTTTTATATGCGCTATATTAACATGTACACACTGTAGTGTGTTGGCTGTTTTTTTTTCTCTGCGTCGAACAGTCTTCGCGCAAACACGTCTCGTAATTTAGTACCTGACGTTTTCTACACTAAGTGGACTACACCTCTCGGTATAGACTAACCGTTTTGCGTTCGAGCTTCTACACTTCAACACCTGACCTGCTGTGCAAGAGAAAATAAGTATTAATGACTTCCTCTTGCCACTGGTACTTGGAGGTACCAATCAACCTAAACACATACGACTTGTAATGGCTACATTTATTAGTCTGCAGATGGCATCTGTAATGTTGTTCAGTATACCGCCCTCATTCACCAACAAAAATATCTGTACATCCTGTATATTGCCAAAGTGGTAGTGGTATGAACATTTGATCAAGGAACGGAAAGGTAACATAAGAATTACATATATGTGAAGTCTTAGAAGAAATGAGTTAGACGTAGGTTTCACTGAACGTGTAAAGTTGCAAAGTATTTGTTAGACGCTGTCGAATAAAATAAATTTGGTCTGAAGTTCGACGAAAAATGAGTCTGTGTGTCATTCCTTAGCTTCGCACGAACAGACGCTGTTACATCCCGAGCTCTGAATGGGAATTACAGCTTCAGAGAGAAAAAGTCCGTTAGATTAACTATTCACGTATGTGGGAACACTTCTAAGTCATAGTTACACCATAGGCTCCCATGTAGCTGGGATTGTTTTTTTAAAAAAAAATCTGATTCCAGGTGTGACAATTTGTCGACATTCCAGAAGATAGAATCTATATATAATATCTATTCCCAGGTGCTGTGGTCTGGAATTGTTGAAACGTCGACATGCCCCAAGATACATTCGAGTTGTTAATATCTGAGATATGGTTTTGAGCTGACGAAATAAAGACGTGGCTACCTGAGCTGCAAGACTTTACAGAAACTGTGTGCTGTTGTTGTTTGTTTCTGTAAGACACCCAGAACATCCTCAGGCGTTCTACGCGAGCGTTCGTGCGCCTCGAGGAACCTACGGTGAGGGGGTCATCACTTCCTACCACGTCATACACTGTAGACCATCTCTTTTATATTTATTACCTGTTTGGCAGTAGTCAGAGGATGTATTTATCTGAAGATCCAGTAAAGAGCGCAAAGCAAAGGGCGTGTATTGTATATAAGAGGCTGCTTTCGTTCACTTGTTTTGTGAATTTGGACGCATCGAGAAGAAATATATTTATAGAGACTTTTTATGGTTAGCTTACGACAAAATTGCCATAGAATTATTCTGAGATAACGTTATCTGTAGAAACTTTTCTCAAGAAGTAGTGATATACTCTGTAACTCAACAAGAAGGAAAAATATAAGTCTGGTGCGACTGTCACCTGTAGTTATCGACTTTCTTTTTAAGTAAATACATTGATGAATCAAAAATTATGACCACCTGCTTAATAGCCTGTTTTCCCATTTTTGGAACGAAATACACTACTGATTCTGCTTATCAGGGATCCGAAAATTTGTTGGTAGGTTTGTGGAAGTATGTGGTATTAGACGTCTACGCAAAGGCCATATACCGCGTGATCAAAAAGTCAGTATAAATTTGAAAACTTAATAAACCACGGAATAATGTAGATAGAGAGGTAAAAATTGACACACATGCTTGGAATGACATGAGGTTTTATTAGAACCAAAAAAATCACCCCATATTGCTAGACGCGTGAAAGATCTCTTGCACGCGTCGTTTGGTGATGATCGTGTGCTCAGCCGCCACTTTCGTCATGCTTGGCCTCCAAGGTCCCCAGACTCAGTCCGTGCGATTATTGGCTTTGGGGTTACCTGAAGTTGCAACTGTATCGTGATCGACCGACATCTCAAGGGATGCTGAAAGACAACATCCGACGCCAATGCCTCACCATAACTCCGCACATGCTTTACAGTGCTGTTCACAACAGTTTTCCTCGACTACAGCTATTGTGTAGGAATGACGTTGGACATATTGAGCATTTCCTGTAAAGAACATCATCTTTGCTTTGTGTTACTTTGTTATGCTAATTATTGCTATTCTGATCAGATGAAGCGCCATCTGTCGGACATTTCTTGAACGTCTGTTTTTTTTTTGTTCTATTAAAACCCCATGTCATTCCCAGCATATGTGTCAATTTGTACCTCTCTATCTACATTATTCCGTGATTTATTCAGTTTTGAAATTTATACTGACTTTTTGCTCACCCGGTAAATCGCATAAATAACGGACCGCCGATATGTGTACGTGCTGATGGTACCCGATAGCGACTCAGGATTTATATCAGGCGAATTTGGTCGCTGATGCATCAACGTGTGTTCACTATAACGCTCCTCAAACCATTGTAGCACAATTCTTCCTCCGAGACATGGCAATTACAGTGCTGAAAGATGACATCGCCGTTGGGGAAGAAATCGAGCATGAAGAGATGCAGGTGGTTCGCAGCTGTCAGCGTGTCACAGGTAGCGTAGGAGAACGTCTCTTGTAGCATGACGGTGCTCCCACCAGCCTGCGTTCGTGACGACGTGCCCGTTTCGAACCGCCGTGCACCTCGGTGACGGCGTTTGTGGAGACGACCATCGACCTAGTAGAGCCGGCACGTTTCCATTGATCTACGGTCGAATCCCGATGGTCCCGTGCCCACTGCAATCGTAACTGATGATGTCGTTGGGTCAACATGTGAACACGTAAGGGTGTTCTGCTGCGGAGCTCCATGTTCAACGGCGTACTGTGAATGATGTGCTCCGACACACTTGTGCGTGCACCAGAATTGTGCTCTTTCGGGAGGGATGCCACAACGAAACATTGTCTCGAAATTTGGTAGAAAATCCGAAGAAATTCTGGTCGTATGTAAAGTACACAAGCGGCAAGACGCAGTCAATACCTTCGCTGCGCAGTGCCGATGGTACTGTTATCGACGACTGTGCCGCTAAAGCGGAGTTATTGAACGCAGTTTTCCGAAATTCCTTCACCAGGGAAGACGAATGGAATATTCCAGAATTTGAAACACGAACATCTGCTAGCATGAGTTTCTTAGAAGTAGATACCTTAGGGGTTGCGAAGCAACTCAAATCGCTTGACACGGGCAAGTCTTCAGGTCCAGATTGTATACCGATTAGGTTCCTTTCAGATTACGCTGATACTATAGCTCCCTACTTAGCACTCATATACAACTGCTCGCTCACCGATAGATCTGTACCTACAGGTTGGAAAGTTGCGCAGGTCGCACCAGTGTTCAAGAAGGGTAGTAGGAGTAATCCATTTAACTACAGACCTATATCATTGACGTCGGTTTGCAGTAGGGTTTTGGAGCATATACTGTATTCAAACATTATGAATCACCTCGAAGGGAACGATCTATTGACACGTAATCAGCATGGCTTCAGAAAACATCGCTCTTGTGCAACGCAGCTAGCTCTTTATTCGCACGAAGTAATGGCCGCTATCGACAGGGGATCTCAAGTTGATTCCGTATTTCTAGATTTCCGGAAAGCTTTTGACACCGTTCCTCATAAGCGACTTCTAATCAAGCTGCGGAGCTGTGGGGTATCGTCTCAGTTGTGCGACTGGATTCGTGATTTCCTGTCAGGAAGGTCGCAGTTCGTAGTAATAGACGGCAAATCATCGAGTAAAACTGAAGTGATATCAGGTGTTCCCAGGGAAGCGTCCTGGGACCTCTACTGTTCCTGATCTATATAAATGACCTGGGTGACAATCTGAGCAGTTCTCTTAGACTGTTCGCAGATGATGCTGTAATTTACCGTCTAGTAAGGTCATCCGAAGACCAGTATCAGTTGCAAAGCGATTTAGAAAAGATTGCTGTATGGTGTGTCAGGTGGCAGTTGACGCTAAATAACGAAAAGTGTGAGATGATCCACATGAGTTCCAAAAGAAATCCGCTGGAATTCGATTACTCGATAAATAGTACAATTCTCAAGGCTGTCAATTCAACTAAGTACCTGGGTGTTAAAATTACGAACAAATTCAGTTGGAAGGACCACGTAGATAATATTGTCGGGAAGGCGAGCCAAAGGTTGCGTTTCATTGGCAGGATACTTAGAAGATGCAACAAGTCCACTAAAGAGACAGCTTACACTACACTCGTTCGTCCTCTGTTAGAATATTGCTGCGCAGTGTGGGATCCTTACCAGGTGGGATTGACGGAGGACATCGAAAGGGTGCAAAAAAGGGCAGCTCGTTTTGTATTATCACGTTATAGGGGAGAGAGTGTGGCAGATATGATACACGAGTTGGGATGGAAGTCATTACAGCATAGACGTTTTTCGTCGCGGCGAGACCTTCTTACGAAATTTCAGTCACCAACTTTCTCTTCCGAATGCGAAAATATTTTGTTGAGCCCAACCTACATAGGTAGGAATGATCATCAAAATAAAATAAGAGAAATCAGAGCTCGAACAGAAAGGTTTAGGTGTTCGTTTTTCCCGCTCGCTGTTCGGGAGTGGAATAGTAGAGAGATAGTATGATTGTGGTTCGATGAACCCTCTGCCAAGCACTTAAATGTGAATTGCAGAGTAGTCCTGTAGATGTAGATGTAGATCACCGTCTATCCTGCTTCACAGAGCAGACAAGCCTCCGAGCCCCCACGTTCTGTGAAGAGTCGTGGACGTCCAATCGTTTAGCTCCTAGTGGTAGTTTCACCGTCCTTCTATCTCTTTTCGTAGATGCTCACGACAGTAACACGTGAACATGCAACCAGCTTCTCCATTTTCGGATACTCGTTCACAGGCACTGCGTAATAATAATTTGTCCTTTGTCGAAGTGGTTTATCTCAATGGATTTCCTCATTTGTAGCTCATATCTTTGCTAAGGTGATCCCCCACCCGTGCCTGCTACGCTTACATACTTTTTTTTACCGCGTCAATTGCCCGCAACGTTACCAGGCGGCATGCAGCGTATCGGTGGGCAATAGTCATAACGTTTTGGCTCATCAGTGTAACATCTTTATTGCTTTTACGCCAGTTCTGTGGGATAGAATTGTTTGTACACTTATGGCCTTGCAAATTAGGGCCTGTAGTCTTCGAAAATTATTCAGAATAATTCCATATTTTAAAGACAGGGTACAATAACACATTGCTGGCCGTTATACCGTACACTGCACTATGTGCGATACTTCACTATCCGCTTCTCTTTCTACTTCCCCGTAGCACCTGCGTAAAAGAGAAACTTCAAGACAGTTGGAAATAGCATGGAGAGTGGTTAGACAACAACACTTCACCCAACCAAAATACCTGTCAGTTACCCTAGACCGTGCACTGTCATTTAAAAGATATTGCACGGATCTATAAGGAAAAATATGTGCCAGAAACAGTACTATACGTAAACTGAGTGCTTCAAGATGGGGAGCACATTCTGAATGTCTTCGATCATCTAGAATGGGACTGTTTTGCAGCCAAAAAATATGCAGCACCAGTATAGCAGGCGTCAAGCCACTGAAAACAAGTAGTCGTCGCTTTAAATGAGACTGTCGGAATTGTCACCAGATGCATGAGGCCTACACCTGTCCACAAAATTTACCCACCTGCGGCCACAGAACCATGACGCAAAGTAGTTAATGAAACAGAGAGGAAAAAGCAGTAAATCAAGCCATGGCACTTCATGCGTAACTACCAAACATATTGGGTAAAGGAAGAGCTTTATCCAACGGACAGTACCGATAGAAGGCCGGCTTGAGACCTGCCTCCAGTCTCTCCTGCTGGACTCTCTGCAAAACACAAACATGCGCCCCAAAGAGGAAGTCACACAATGACAGCAACTACAGTATAGTACATGGAGAGAACTCATTAGTTTAAGAACAGGAGTCACACAATGCAAAGTTAACATGATTAAGTGGGGCTTCTCTGAAGAAGACTACTGTAAAGGTGGAAAAGCAGAGACGACTGAACACTTGGTTATGTACCTACAGATGGAGGTTGTCTGCACGGCGGAAGATCTATTTTTGTGCAATGAAGAGAGTTTAGACGTTCTGCTCAATTTTCCTTCCAACAGAATCACGAAATATGCGAAATTTTTTCATTCCGACCGAGTGCATGAATCTTATTCCATGGACCCGCGGGTAGTGCATCCACCAGTTCGTTGAAATAACTTTACTATATGAACCTTCTAATATTATGATGCCAATCTTAATTATATTATAATCTAATACATCAGTCTTAAGAGATTCTGTGAAGATAATCGCCGGCCGTTGTGGCCGAGCGGTTGTAGGCGCTACAGTCTGGAACCACGCGACCGCTACGGTCACAGGTTCGAATCCTGCCTTGGTCATGGATGTGTGTGATGTCCTTAGGCTAGTTAGGTTTAAGTAGTTCTAAGTTCTAGGGGACTGATGACCTCAGAAGTTAAGTCCCATAGTGCTCAGAGCCATTTGAACTATTTTTTTGAAGATACTCTTTAATGGAGTTAAATGAGTTGTCCAGTAAAAAGTTCTTCAAGTCATCAGAAACGCTGCTGGATAAAATACTGTATAACCGGAAATTAAAAACAAGTGTGACTATCAGAGGTGCAGATGCTATATGCATGGATTAAAATGTGATCACCATGGCATTTGGAACATTCTGTGGTACAACTTTCTCTACACTCTCTCCGAAAATATCTGGAGACTTGTGTGTCGATTCAAGTCCTCTTGGCGATCTGGACATAGGCGTTTAAGGAAACGTGTCACCGAAAGCGCAATCAATGGGGCTGTGTACTGTGAGATTTTGAGGAGTCTACAGAGCCATTTAAAACAGAGGAAAATGCATGATATCGTCAGGCGGCAATCTGCTGCACGGGACTGACAGACAGCATGTTATTTTATGAGCTCGATAACTTCTTCTGCGATTCAGATGATAGGTGATGGATCACACTCCGTAGACTTGGATTTGGCAGTAGTGATTTCCTCTTATTTCGACGATGGACAAGTGGTTTGGTGAGCGAAGCAATGTGTCAGGTGAGGAACATTAGGCCACTATAACGACGCTGGTCAACGGACAAGTGACAGTTCCCTAACAGAAGTAATAGTAAAGTCAGTAACCGTCTCGACGTATGTCTCAAGAGACGTGGGGTTTATGTCCAAATATAGTCAGTACCTGCACGTATTTTTCGTATGTAAACGTTTTATGATATTCACACCTGTTTTAATTACCAACTCTGTCCGAAACTCAGATAAAAATAGCCTTCTACTAATACATACCACTTACATTCAGTCAACGAAACATCGCATAAAAAACTTACATTAGAACTTATACAGAATTGATTGACGTAATTTTCATTTCTAAAATTAATTTTCGAAGAATTCAGACAAGTTTGTCTATTTTCAAACAGCAATCTGGAAATTAAGTTCACATAGCGACCCTCGGAGATATTTTCCCGAACAGTGACGCTATGATTCCACTCGTCCGTTCTGTGACTGTGTGAAGGCTACTGTATTGTAATTTATTTTCGGTTGTATGGTAATATCTAGCCTTCAGCCTCAAGAAGAGTTGGCTTGATCCTGGCAACGAAGGACGAGTGCTTGTACTGCCGCTTCTGTAATTGCTTCGTAATGGCCTGTCAGGATTACAGTAAACAACACGTAGCAACATGCAAGAGGCTAGAATGTTAAGTGGCCTGTACCAGGCGTGACGTAAGAACCAAAGAAGAGCGCCACATTGCGTGATATGTTAGCTCACACAATATTTGAGAGCTGACCATCGACTTAATAGCTGATATGGCTAACACTGTGCAGATGCTTTGCAAACATGCTTACCAACACAATAACGAAAAGAAACTTGAGATCAAGACTAATGCGAAATTACAAAATTCCCGTTATTTTTTGAATACCCATGGTTTTTGCGATTAACTTGCATGAGAATCACTGCTAGAAAAGCGTAGTTGGTTTGATTTGATTCAAAGAGAGAGAGAGAACATCAGTGGACCTTGCTCCCCTGTTGCCTACTCTGAAACTGAGTTTATTATGCAGTATCTCTCCCTGTCATTCTAGAAAAGCCGACTAGTACCCTTAAAGACAAGTAGAGTCCCTTTACTAGATCTATGTTGGTCACAGTTTCTTCGGGAATTAATGATCCAAATATTTTGTGTCTTTTGGCCTCACTGGATGATAAACTATAGTGCGGTTTCATCCCCGTACCACATAGTCTGCAGTTAGGCGCTTCTTTTCCTATACTCATCGTGTGCATATGTTTCTCGAAGTCCCTATGACTGGTCGTTAGACCAACCATGAGTTTAATCTGCCTCCTGTTCCAGTCCAAGCTCTTAAAACGTGATTTCACATCTTAAATTTGCCACGTTTTGGTTGTGGATTTTAGTCCAATATTCTACGTGCTGACGAATCCTGACACAGTTATGAAGTTTATATTTTACAATCACCTTAGTGATGATTAATACAGGTTCCGGTGCAACAAATGGAGTCGTCGAAAGCGTAGTATTTGAGTAGTGAAAGAATTCTTAAAATTATGAGATCATATCTTCAGGGAGAAGTCTGAGATTTATCAGTTCCTCAAGTCACACACGAAGAGTGTGCTAATTAATTTTGATATTGGCAGATAATTTTGATGATCATTTACAGCGAAAGGTACTAAATCTTCTGTTATAAAGAAAAGTATGTTAACCTACAGACTACTAGCAGAAAAGCAAATTGGCAGATGAGTGGCGAAGACCAGCCAACGTATCCCAAGTTGTCGGAGATATTAAAGGTCTATGCATGGGATATACCGCCGGTGATGGTCTGTAGAAGTGATCTAAATTTATTAGTGTTATATCTGAGGCATGTTCACTCAAATAAATCATACAGATGCCAAAATTATGAATATACACACGACTTGCTATCACACTTTCGATTTAATGATTCTCATAGTAGACAATCGAAAATTTGCTTATAGTCCATCGTAATGAATCACCGACTGGCACATTTTTAGCGTTGGGAATGGATTGCAGGTCATACTTTGTGCAAGATGTTGGACACAACGGGCATTGAAGCATGTGACTTATCGTCGGTTGTTGTCCACAACTGCAATTCAAGTCAGTTGTGTTGAAACCTCACTACTAATATTTTCGTTGGACCTTCCTGACTCGATCGTAACATACTCAGCGCCTTCTGCACCAGCCAGTTTTCATTGTGTCCAAAGGACTTAATGATTCTTGGTACAGATTCGCTTCTGAAACATAACATTCGAACACAGACTTGAGGCTGTGCAGGTTCATACGCTCAAGTCGCTGACTACTCTAGTCTTTGATCTTCAACCATCTAATTGAATCTTTCCAATTAAACATACGTAAGACATTCTTAGACTATCCAGGACATTAAAAGAATTCCTGGTGCATTCACCCTTGTTTACTCGTCACTTTCTAATTAGAGTATCGCTTGCTAAACGAAGTATAATAATAATAATAATAATAATAATAATAATAATAATAATAATAATAATAGGGACTTTAGAGAGGCGCCCAGGCTTTCGTTTCTGCCTTCATTCTGACAGTGAATGGAACATTCACATCGGTTTGATATACCGCTATTAAACAACCACTACTGCAAAATATCCAGAAATTGGGACAATTTGTTCTCGGACGTCGGCTGTATTTCACAGAGTTGGACGCGCCTTTACTCTCGAGACAGGGACTAAATGAAATGATCAGCCTCAGTCTGGTCTCTTTTTTTCTCCTTGTTGTAGAGTAGATCATTATGTCGTCTAATCTAGCTTTCTTACAAATATCTGCAAGAAAATTCGGCTCCGAATAAATTCTCCAGGATCGGCAATTTGGGCTAGACTCTCGTAACTTCACGACTAACTTGCCTTCATAAAGATGTTAATTACAGTCTGAAAAAGATACATATATCTGCACAATGTGCCGTAAACGTACAGTTGTGAAATTGATCCTTTCGTAAAAATTTTCTGCTGACAATGCTTTGCTACACAATGTGACAAAAGACCATTCCTCACTAACGACGTCTAATCAAATTGCGTGCCTTTGAAGTGTTATTTCAGCTGTGTGGCTGGATTCGTGATTTCCTGTCACAAAAGCCACAGTTCGTAACGATTGACGTAAGGTCATCGGATGAAACGGAAGTAATATCTGGCGTTCCCCAAGGAGGTGTTATAGGACCTCTGACGTAGCAGACAATCTGACCAGCCCTCTTAGATTGTTTGAAGATGATGCTGTCATTTACCGTCTTGTAATGTCCTCAGGTGATTAAAACCAATTGCAAAGTGATTTACAGAAGATATCGTTGTGGTGTGAAAAGTGGCAATTGACTCTAAGTAATGAAGAGTATGACATCGTCCACATGTGTACTAAATTTCGGTTACACCATAAATCAAACAAATATAAACGCTGTAAATTCAGCTAAATACTTAGGGATTACAATTATGAATAACATAAGTTAGAACGATTACATAGATAATGTTGTGGAGAAAGCAAAGTAGAGGATGAAATGTATTGGCAGAACACGTAAAATGCAACAGGGCTGCTTACATTACGCTTTTCCGCCCTCTTCTGGAGCATTGCTGTGCGGTGTTGGATCCGCATCAGATAAGATTGACGGGGGACATTGATAAAGTTTAATGAAGAGCAGCTCGTTTTTTATCATCGTGAAATAGAGGAGAGAGCGTCATGGATACGATACACGAGTTGGAGTGGAAATCGTCAGAAAAAAATGCGTTTTTCGTTGCGGCAGGATTTGGTCAAGAAGTTTCTGTCACCAACTTTCTCAGAGTGTGAAAATGTTTTGTTTACCCCACCTACATGGGGAGAAATAGTCATCATAATGAAATAAAAGAAATCAGTGCTTACATGGAAAGATTTAAGCGTTCGTTTCTCCCGCGCGCTGTTCGAGGTTGGAACGACAGAGAAATAGCTTGAAGGTGGTTCGATGAACCCTCTGCCAGGAACTTAATTGTGAATTGTAGAGCAATAATGTAGCTGAATAACTGAATTGTTAAGAGCATTTTATTTAACCTTGTAAGAAGTAGCTGCAGAGGATAGCTATACAGACGAAGATACGTGTTTAACATTTTTTACCCGTTCTTTGCATTCCCATAGTATGAGAAGGAAGGCGGTTTAAATGATCCTGGAACAATTTCAATCGGTTTTCTTGAAGTTAATATGTAAGATCCTGTGGAATCAGAAACGAAAACGGGTATCTAGAGCATAAACAGGGTAATTGTAACTTAACATCTCCTGCCACCTAGAGAACACGTTGTGGCAGAATTTTTATCAGCCCTTACTATAAATTGGTAGATAATCACTGGTTTTGTGCGCACAGTGACAACACAATGGGAAGTACTGCTGCTGTCTGTGAGGTTAACAGTTCAACATATATCCTCCGCAGACAGCGAAGAACGTGATCGCGATGAGCTACTTAGACAATACTCGTGGGAAAGAAGGTTTGCTTTCGAAGCTCTCCTCAGACAACCAGCTGTTTAAGTATGCAGCACGTGGAACATATCATTTGCCACTTGGTTTGTTGACCTTTCTGTTGCGTTTCGAAGTTTCTAATTACGTAAAGGTAATCGATGGCCTGTTACAGAAAGAAGCTCCTTTGGAATTTTATGGGCTCACAGATGTTGCCTAAAAATTCGAAACAGAAAAGAATGTTCTAGATACCGATTACATCACTGCAGTCATTGACTGACATTAGACTGTATGTCGAAGTATTACAAAGTGAAGAACATGTAATCCGCAGAAATAAAAGAACATGCGCTGACATTAATCTTTGAGGGGAAAGCTTTAAACGTGTATATTCCAGAGCTAACGTATGTGCAATTGAATGTCATAAAATTAGTTGGTTTTTTACGGTATCTCTTGATGAACGTTCAGTAATTTATATAGCGCCGGCTTCAATTACTGTGCTGCTGCCATGGCTGTGCCCAGCATCCACCGGCAAAATCAGTCAAGTTTTTTGTTCGTCTGTTTATTTATTTATTGGTAGTGAAGGAGTTACACGTCGAGCTCGTGTCGATGATTTGCCATTATCAAATGTACCTGTGAAAACAGTGTGATAGGAGTAATATCATTCCTTACGTCCATGTTAGTCTATGTTCACATATGGCACCTTACGCTTACGTCTCAGCTGGTGATACTGGGTCCCTATGGCATCTTGGAGCGTAAATGTCGGTTATATATTTACCGACTTCTAAGCTTACACACTACTTAACCTAAATTATCCTAAGGAGAAACACACACACCCATGCCCGAGGGAGGACTCGAACCTCCGCCGGGACCAGCCGCACAGTCCATGACCGCAGCGCCTGAGACCGCTCGGCTAATACCGCGCGGCCCGCCGTTTATGCTCCAAAACGCAAACTAAGACGAAAGCTCAACTTGCCACATATGGAAATAGGTTAACATATACGTCAGAAACGATATCATACTTATTACATCATCTTCACAAGTACACTTGATAATGGCAAATCGCCGAAATGAGGTCGTCGTACAACTTGTATCACTACAAGTAAGTAAATAAATAGTACAACAAAAAGCTTATGCTTAAAATAAAATATGTTGTTCTTCGACCTCATATAAGCTGCAGATACATTGTAAGAAAATTAGTCTTGTCAGTGACAGCTCACGATTTTGATGAAGAATTTGGCGAAAGAAAAGACCAACTGCAACGTTTGCATACGGAACGAGTCAACATCCACAATGAATAATTCGAGAAAAGGAAATGAAAGCTAACTGTAGATAAACAGGAGGACGTTTAACTGACTGTGGGTCTGGATATGTATCCAGTACTTCATCACTGCACTGCCTTGTTTGATTTAGAAACACATTAGGGAGAGCTTTTCTAGGAAAAGTAGATTTTTCTGTGCAGGATTTAAGATTTACTATGTTTATTTTCCTTGTCCGTTTAAGCAAGTTGTTTCCAGAAAACTGCGGCTGAAATAACCTTGTTGTTAACTTGAAAATGTTCTTCTAGTACGCAATGTTCTTTCAGCAGCGGGTGGCCAGGAGCTTGCACGTTATCACATTCGCGCAGAATATTTGCTTCATGCGGAAGGACGCCCCACTTCTGCATATTGGACTTGCGTGGCGGCACACCCATCCCCGTCCTGTTCGAAGTTCGACACACATGGAGGGCGAGCTCATTGCCTAAGGCTGGCTCTTCTCTCGGGAGGATTACCGAGTTCCCTAGTTGTGTCCTCCACGAGCTTCTGAACAACACCCGCGAGGACCTGCGTTCTTGGTATGGTTTAGTATGTTATATGAAATGTAATGAAAAACAAACAGCAGTTTGAAGGACATATTTTTAAGTTTCTCTTACTATGTACTTCTACATTTCTTTCACGCTCAGTTCTTCTACATAATTATTTGCAAAAACTGTCGCACTGTTTCAGAAACGTACAAATAATGTTCAATTTGCACGGAA
Source organism: Schistocerca gregaria (assembly GCF_023897955.1). Taxonomy (NCBI): domain Eukaryota; kingdom Metazoa; phylum Arthropoda; class Insecta; order Orthoptera; family Acrididae; genus Schistocerca; species Schistocerca gregaria. The sequence continues at coordinate 490,715,426 of NC_064931.1, forward strand.
AGTGCGTTACGACATTTAGTTAATTGGAATTACAGAAATACTGCACGTGCATGGTTTGAGCAGCGCTCTTTCAACTGTAGTTTATGTACACATACTGTCTGTTTCTCAAGATTAAAGGTAAACTTTCAGGGGCAAAACTGTCAATTTATAAACTTAACGTTGAGTTTTCAACTCCTGTTTGTCTGCTCCTCATAAAAAGAATCACAAACAGATTAACAGAATAACACTAACGTAGTGAAACAAGTCAGTGCGCAACAGTGTAAATTCTATTTTTTAAACTCCCTTCGCTGACTTCGATAATTTTCAAAGCTTTTTGCTGCATGACGTCATATAACTCTTCTGCAGACGTATTGTTGTAATTTTATGTGTGTAGCACCACGAGTGACTAGTTAGTTTCTTTGTGTTTACTGTTTATCTGGAGACTTCACTTTTCATCCAGTCCCACTCGATGGGTAGGATATGCAGAGGGTATGCCACACTCAATATTGTAATCGAAGGACCTCATCTGATAACAGTGGCAAATCATTTTGCAGGAGTTATCCATACATGAGCTCCGCAGTACGGATAAGTAAGACAACGCGTCGAATTAAAGAACTGTTTCTACAGATGTATGAGAATTTTCTTCAGACTATCGATGTATATTGTAGGAGTTGTTGACACACTCACGCTCGTAAGTGGTGACGAATAGGATACAAGCCATGCTGACCTAATGTTTATCATACTTACAGAAGTGCAACACCAAAATGAATGTAATTTCTTGATGTGTTTCTTGCTGAATTTTGATCAGCCGAGTAAAGCCTGGCTTCTGTTTTAACGTCATTCTGCCCAGTTGCCTTTTCAGAAGAAATATATGTAGTGAGAAATGTTCCACCTCAAAAGTTTGATGAAAATTCAAAAAAATTATTGAGTATGGTACTCTTATGCTAACACCCCGTTGGTGATATTTTTGTGAGTACCAAGAGCGTATTTATCAACAGTAAAAATGTGGGGCACTGTTTCAAATATTTGTATCCTAATCGAAAGTCATCTTGAATCTGTAGTCTCATTTCATTTAGAACTGCGAGTATTAGTAGTCAGTTTTAGACTTATTTATTTATTTATTTATGCATTTATTTTACCTACACTTGCTCATTCGAACTGTTTAAATCAAAATCATTCTTAAATGACAGGCAGAAATTTGAAAACTAGATATGAACATATAAAAATCTGTAAATATAAAAACTGCCATTCTACCTTTGATGAACATCTAATAAAGCATAAACATGAACCATACGGCATGGAACGGGATACGAGAATTATCAGACGAACAATCACAACAGAAAACTTCTAATATTAAGGGTTAACTTTTACATATCACGAGCCCTTGCGATGAACAAGGAAGTATTAAATGACCAAATCAATGTAAGCAACAATTCATTGAGCACTTTAGCCACTAAAACGAAAAGAAACAGACACGTAGAACATGATTATATGCAATAATAAGTTACTATACAGACTCCAAAGCACAAACAAAAGACGAACAAAGAGAAAACAGAGCGACAGTTGAAAGCTCTTCATACAGTAAACGTGCCAAAGAAAAACGCAGCGAGCAGTGGAAGGAAGGTTTTAGATCGAAATGTGTTCACAAAATGTCTAAAATCGGACATCCTAGGTACGTGGTCCAACTAAGCACAACTCCAGAACGGTAAATATGCAGAATAGTATCAAAGAACGTAAGTAAAAATATATAGACCTACTAATTTAACCTAACGAAATTTGTCCTACAAAAAGTTATTTCTCACCTAATAACGAGAGAGAAACACAAAAAAACTGTAAAAAAACCTGTATTTATTACATAATGCAATCATTTTATACAATAACAAACACGTATTACGGGCCACTGAAGATGCTTCACAAGTATAAAAAAGCGAAACACATATGACACAATACAAACAGCGTTTCGTTTAGTTGCATTAAACGAACCATATCTGCAATAAATTAATAAATTTATTTTATTATTACTGTTTTAACTGCGTGCTACATTTATGAGGCCAGGATAGGGAACCACTCCGTTAGTTGCCTAGACGGTTGTAGAAAACCACCTGAAAACTACACCCAAACTGGCTCGTGTTCCAAACCAGCTGTCATTAATCCGTGCCTGAGAACAAACTGAGTTACCTATGGTGTACAAGTAAGTTGTGTAACATGATACATCGCAAAAATAAACTGAAGGACAGCTTACGCCGATTCTTCAGTCACACAGCGCAGCAGACATTTCGGAACTTCCTAAAATATTCTGTGAAGAGCCGCAGTAACAAATGAATTGTGTGCATTCTACGTAAGATCATTCCTAGCGGTCTTGATACGGGTTACTACAAAGGAGGAAAAATAATCAGTCAGATATTCTCCTGTCCCCCTTACCCTTTCCCACAGAGACAGAGTGAGAGAGGGAAAGAGAAGGCAGCCAACCGCTGTTTTGTGAAGAGGCAGTGAGGGTGAAAGCCAAGAGCAGGGCCGCCGGGCTTAGCAGAATGCTGTCAAAGTGGATCACGTAATACCATACTGTTTCGTCAGCGTGTTTGCTGTTCCAGGGGAACTGCAAATAATGGACGCAACACGTTTGCTTAACCGTGTTGTAATGTGCTGTATCGTAGTCCTGACCGGATAACTCGGTAGCACCTGCGCGCTTAATACAGAGTAAGTTAAGCAATACTGTACGACGAGCGACGTGACACTTACCGGAAATATTGAACTACACAGTCAGTAGGAGGTGTTGTGGCCTCATTCAGTTTCCTCGGACCTCTACAGGCAACAGCCAGCTCAGATTCTTCAGTAACCTTTCTAAAAGTCTTGTTACTCGTCTGCACCGTCCTGAGTGGGATCTTTAATACAAGGACATTCGAATTATTCGAAAGGATTTAGCTAGAAAACTTTCTTCTTTTCAAGGTAAAGTCAACTGTACAACTGCAAAGCTATGAATATTTCAGAATCGCATAGCTTTTCATAGATTTTCCTCTCCTTCTCCTCTGCCTTTTACATTTGTCTATGGGGTCGGTATTGTTATATGGGTTTTGTCAACTTTAGTGATAGTTGGTGGCCGAATGCCCTCTTTGAGACCATCACTCCCGCCGTGGAAGATTCAGAGTACCATCTGTCAGTGTCTAAAAAAAAAATTCAAATGTGTGTGAAATCTTATCGGACTTAACTGCTAAGGTCATCAGTCCCTAGGCTTACACAAGGACAAACACACACACACACCCGTGCCCGAGGGAGGACTCGAACCTCCGGCGGGATCAGCAGCACAGTCCATGACTGCAGCGCCCGAGACCGCTCGGCTATGTCCGTGTCTAGCGTAAATCTCATGTTCATGTGTGAAAGTGTTTTGTAAAAGTTTGCGTCTTGTCTGTCTGAGGAGGGACGTGAGCACCAGTCCACTATTTACCTATTTGTATGTGGAAACCGCCTAGAAACCACATCCAGACTCGTCGGTCAGCCAACCGCAGTCGTTGATCCGTGAGGCGGATTAGACCAGGACCAAGTTCATCTTCCCGACTCACGGAAGCAGCGCATTAACGCGTTCGGCTATCGGGGCGGGTCGTAGCTCTTCGTAGATGTCAAATAACTAATTGATATATTTGACAACTCATGCCGAAAATCGAGTGTGATTTCGCGAACGTTTGGAAACTAACCTTGGACCATATGAGGAGGCGCAGTGATTGGAACTCTACTCCAATGACACTACCCTGTTTTAGTTTTCCTGTGGTTTCTCTAAACATTTGACTGATTGGCAGGATGCATTCTTGAACAACAACTTGGTCGAGTTCCTTTAGCCAGATTAATGACCTGAGCTAGAGTATTGTCTCTGATAACGTCGACATCGACACCATGTTTGACTCAGAGTTACATTTCCAGGCTAGAGATCTGCTTCTAATGAAAATATTTGGTTCTGAAAAAGTCGTGAGCTCCCGTAGATTAGCTGGCTGGCCTGCGATGTAGAGCATTCGTTTTCTTCCTAACTCTCTTTGTACGATTAGCTTTTGCTTTTAAGTATTCCAGCGAAACCGTACACTTATGCATTAAGTCGCTGGAATATAGATTAATGAAGTGAAACTGGAAAGAAGAGGCACTTGGTGGAAAGAAGGTTAGTGAAAGAAGAAGATGTCGTCATTATAGACGAAGCTCAAGTTCGGAGTAGGGGAAGGATTGGGAAGCTAATCAGCCGTGTCCTTTTCAAAAGTATCATCACGGGATTTATTTTAAGCGATCTCTCGAAACCACAGAAAATCTAAATCTGTATTGCCGGGCGGTGATTTGCAAACGCGAGTCCAGTGTGTTAGCCACTGCACCACCTCACTAGGTAATTTAATGAAGAGACACGTCTTAAATAAAAGGGGAAAATAGCATGCATTTCGCATTCTTTGCCTCACAGCTGTTCCAATTACATACCAGTGCACTGATATCATTTCAATACAAGTTTAAAGTACCTTCCTTAAAATGACTATCGCAAGGAAACGAGGAGGGTGACTTCTGGCTTAAGAATCGATAAGAAATCTACTATATGTCAGTTGTTTTTCTCCAATGCAGGAAAAAGAAACGGGAGAATATCTGAGACATTCGTCATTTTTTGCATAATTTTTGCATTTGGTGTAGCACGAAGAAATGTTGCTTCATCCGAAGGCTCTTGAAACTGCTGTTTCCTGCTAATAAGGCAGATTAGTACTAAGAAATAATGGTATTTAAATTCTCTTCCGCCTACCCGGATTAATATTTCTCTCGGTTGTCCCTAAATAGCTTCAGGTACTTAGCGAAATAATTTTACCAAAAAGACCACAGTCGGTTTCTTCTTCATTCTTCTCCAACGTGTACTTTTGCTTTGTCTCTAACGAAATTGACGTTCGTGGCATGTTTTTAAGCCTAATCCTGTTCTCGTCGAGACAGAAACTTCACGAACAGGGCGGAATAGTGTGCATTCATGTAACGTCTTCTTGCACCGAATATGTCACCGAAAATGGTCATTTGGTTGTCGGGACTTTAATTATTGTGAAACGAGAAATTTAGAGAACGTATATTAGTCAGCGCAACTACAGCCGTAGTTTAGAAATTCCTATGTAGCGAATGAATTTAATAGAAGCGTATAACTGATGATACCGCGTTGGAACGACGGGCCAGCTCCATCTTCCAACTTGTACAGCTACACGGCATCTGACACCGGTGAGTGTCAGACATAAAGTTCTTAGAATACTGAGAACTGCAGGCACGTTCCTTCGGTTCTGTACACAAAGAATTTGTAAAAAATTGACATACAATAGCGGGTGGATAAACCTTGCTCGTGTTGCACTGACCAGTTCGATTACCTGAAACGATCGTTCTTATGAAACACAACTAGCTCTTCATTCGTACGAGGTAATGAGTGCTATCGACAGGGAATCTCAAGTTGACTCCATATTTATATATTTTCAGAAGGCTTTTGACACCGTCCGTCACAAGAGACTTCACATTAAACTTCTTGACGGTCCTGAATGTTCTTCAAACCAATCGCGAATAACTGTGGCCTGGCAACATCGTTGTCTGGGAGCATGGAGTCCATGAATGCAAATGGTCTCCAAGTAGCCGAACATAACCATTTTCAGTCAAAGATCGGAAGAACGGTTCATTTGGTCCAGAGGACTCAGTCCATTCTATGTAAACACAAGCCACACTACTATGGAACCACCAAAAACTTGAACAGTGCCTTGTTGACAACTTGGGTCCATTGATTCGTGGGGTCTGCGCCACACTCGAACCCTACCTTTAGCTCTTACAAACTGAAATTTGAACTCATCTGACCAAGCTACGATTTCAGTCTTGTAGGGTCCATGAAATACGGTCACGAACCCAGAAGAAGCGCTGTAGGCCATGTCGTGTTATTAGCAAAGGCACTCGCGTCGGCCACTGCTGCCATAGCCCATTACGCCAAATTTCGCCGCTCTGTACGAACAGATACCTTAACCGTACGCTCCCGTTGATTTGTATGGTTATTTCACGCAGTGTTGCCTGTCTGTTAGAGCGAATAACTTAACGCAAACACCTCTGCTCTCGGTTGTTATGTGAAGTGTGTGAAAACGTGTCTGAAATCTTATGGGACTTAACTGCTAAGGTCATCAGTCCCTAAGCTTACACACTACTTAACCTACATTATCCTAAGGACAAACCCACACACACACACTCATGCCCGAGGGAGGACTCGAACCTCCACCGGGACCAGCCGCACAGTCCGTGACTGCAGCGCCGTAGACCGCTCGGCTAATCATGCGCGGCGTTATGTGAAGTCTATCGCCCACTACGTTGTCCATGGTGACAGGTAATGCCTGAAATTTGGTATTCTCGGCACGCTATTGACATTATGGATCTCGATGTATTCCTTAACAGTTTCCAAAATGCAAAATCCATGCGTCTAGCTACAACCACCATTTCGCTTTCAAAGTCAGTTAATTCCCGCCGTGCGGCCATAATCACGTAGCAGACCTTTTCACATGAATCACCTGAGTACAAATGACTTTTCCGCTAGAGCAATACCTTTTTATACTTTGTGTAAGCGATCTGTATATGTACATATCGGTAGCCCACGACTTCTGTCACCTCAGTTTATACTGGCACATCCCATGTTTGAACGGACATATGCAACGCGAAACAGTAATTGTATCTTTAAGACCCATTTCATATGCTGCATGAAACTGATGAAACTAAGACCTAGTCCAGAGAACGAATTGACGTAGAGAAATATAGCTTCCTACGATGTTTGTGATTGATGTATCCAGCAGCATGTGCCTCGGGCAAAGCAACAAATATGTCTATCAGACCAAGTGGATGTCTTACGAAGAAAATAAGTTTTCTGTTTCACTTTCTGCTGACCACATGGTCAATCGAGAGGTAACAGAAATATTCCTTCAATTGGTTTGAGGGAAAACACGTAAAAACCTAAATCATCTTAGCCTGATGGAATTCGAAAGGCGGTCTTTCTGAATACGAATCCAGTGTTTTTTAGGTGGTGAGCTGAAATCTCCCCATTCTCCCATACTAAATTTATCTGTAAAACCTAAGGACGAGATAGAGAAAGTACGATAACATAGTAACTACTCGATGAATATGAACGAAGCTACGTAAGTATGTGCCAGACGTCTCCCAGTTGTGCAGAGAAAGCTGAACATCACATGGCATGAGGTCAGAGTGACTATAGCACCAAATGAGGCTGGCCTTGCAATGCAATCGAGTTGAAGAAACTGGAAAATACAGTGTGTGTCAATAAGTGAGCTGTTACGGTGCGCTGCGGTGGTGTTCTTCATTACAGCATGGCCCGGAGACAACATCTGGATGACTTCACACAGGGAAGAATCATCGGGAAACTGGAAGAAGGACAAAGTGTGACAAGTGTAGCTCAAGGGTTTGGTACCACTCACAGCACCGTTTCAGGTGGATGGGGAACGTTCCGAACCATAAGCACCGCTGCCTGAAGGAGAGGATGTGGTCGATCATGGCCAGCTAATACTGATACGGTATATGATCGCTACATTGTGTAACAGGCAAGAAGTAACCCACATCAAACAGCGGGCGCAGCTACAGCTACATTTAACGGGACAGCAACTCACGCAATCTCAAGCATGGGGGTGGTCTCTTTGCCCGACAGCCAGTACGTTGTGTTCCGCAGACACCCGTCGCATGCAGGCGGTACCGTTTGCGGGGGTGTCAAGAGCGTAGGGACTGGTCCAACGAGGTGTGGGTTCTCGTGCCCTTTACGAATGAGAGCAGATTCAGTCTAAGTAGCGATTCTTGACATACCATTATGACACTGTGCTCGTTCCCTATGTGCGTCTTTTCAGGGATGCATTCGACCCTGGCTTCATTTTTATGGATGACAATGAGCGCCGGCCGCTGCGACCAAGCGGTTCTAGGAGCTTCAGTCCGGAACCACGCGACTGCTGCAGTCGCAGGTTCGAATCCTGCCTCGGGCATGGATGTGTGTGATGTCCTTAGGTTAGTTAGGTTTGAGTAGTTCTAAGCCAGGGGAACTGATGACCTCAGATGTTAAGTCACATAGTGCTTGGAGCCATCTGAACCATCTGAAAATGTGCAGGTGGAACGAGAGGATATTCGGCGAAAGGGCTGGCCTGCCCGTTTCTCGGTGTTAAACCCCGTCGAGCACGTATGAGTTGCGTCGGGGAGACGCATTTCTGTGCGTCCACAGCGACCAGTGCCCATCCAGCAGTTGTCAGCCGCGCTAGTGGGGGAATGGAACGCCCTACGGCAACAACTCTTACTAACCTTGTGGCCAGCATAGGCGCACAGTGCAGAGGATGCATTGCTGTCCGTGGTGATCACACACCCTATTAAGAATCACGTCCTGCCTTTTTTAATATCGATGGGACCATCGTAAATCGTAGTAACTTCGGTGTAATTATTGCCATTGAACAAAAATGTTATTTCTGTTCGTGATAATGTGTGTTTTTTTCCGTTACGTTCTGAACTATATTGTGGCAGTTCTTTCTATGTACTCGTTTGGTCAGAGTTCCTTCTAGCTATGTTACTTGGCAGTGAAATATCATGCGAAAGTTAGCCTCGTCCTTAAGTTCTGCGCGCTAGTGATCGGTCCTTGTTACCGTGCCATATCCTATTTATAAGGCCCGATGTTAATGACTACGATATCTGTACCATTCATGCTTTACATGCTATCAAGTGAACTGATCCATTATGAGTGTATGCCTTGAAATTGTCGGGAGAAGAGTACAACAAACTCGCTTCTCTTGCAGCGTGCTTATAGGCGCAACATTTCCGTTTGTTACCTTCCTCTGGGAGACTGAGTATGGGAACCTGAGAAATTCTACAATTCGGACAAGCAAACAAACAGTCCCACAGCACTCAGTGTAATGGCTGACAGAGGAAAGCAACGAACAACCAACTAATCCGTACTCTGCAACACGTACATTCCGGAGTCTGTTACCTATATTTGCAGATCAGGATATCCTCTTTTAACTGATGCATTGCCATAATATTCATTAATCACTATTGCTCTTCTGTAGATATAACACAGTTAAAGCATTCCGTATTCGATAAAAGTTTTCTCAGTTGAAGGAAGGGACCATCTCCCATCTCCCTTTTGCCTCATAGTCTAGATTATTGCAAGTAAAATTCCTTCCATACAGTAAAAGGGAAAGAATTACAGCCCACGACGTATCAGTATTAGCACGCCACACAAATGCTGAGCTCCAGAAAATTGTATATTCGAATGTTACTGTACGGTTAGTGCAAAAGTATTGGAATATTTGGATTGGCTTAGCTTTTAAGCTTTCATGGAGGTAAATTCATTGCAGTAATTGTGATTCTGTTGGTTAAATAAACGTGTGTGTGTTTGGAGCTTACGGGTGCTCAACTCTGAGATTATCAGCGACTTTAAATGAACATTTTTAATAAAAGGAACCGAACCACATGGTATTTCTTTATCGCAACACAGTAACTGAATTTTATATGCATGACTCGTTTTTAATATTTCATGCTTTCATTAAACTTTGCCCACAAAAAGGTCGCTGCAGCACAGCAGAAACGTCGGTTTAGTTTTTTAGTTAGTTACTTGTTCGAGTGATCAAACTTACAGTGACCATTATGATGTGGAACATGTCAAGCGCATAAGAAATGCGCACATGAATCAAGGTTTTATTTTAGGAAAGCTTAAAATTTTTAATTTTTTATTACCTACCTAATACCCTAAATGGAACAAAATTCGTATATTATACCCACAGATTTATTTATTCCCATTCAAGAATTCATCTATGGTATAAAAGAAGTTGTCAAGGAGCTATGATTTCAATTTATTTTTGAAACTATTACTACTACCTGTCAGACATCTTATGTAAATATGTTATAAGATTACGTGGCATTACATCCGGAAGAATTTAATGAGATTGAGGAAATTTATTTGCTACATTAAAAATCCAGAATACTTTTAACTTTGTTGAGCATTTACCTACGGACTTAGTAAGTTAGTAAGTTACACATATCGTCCCACGTTAACAACTATTGTGCAACAAGAGTTGTGCCTGATCAGGAGACAGTACATGTTCTGCATTTCCTGTAGAAACAGTTCAGCCGGCCGGTGTGGCCGAGCGGTTCTAGGCGCTTCAGCCTGTAACCGCGCGACCGCTACGGTCGCAGGTTCGAATCCTGCCTCGGGCATGGATGTGTGTGATGTCCTTAGGTTTAAGTAGTTCTAAGTTCTAGGGGACTGATGACCTCAGATGTTAAGTCCTATAGTGCTCAGAGCCATTTGAACCATGTGAACAGTTCTGTTGCGGTGCGGATAACAGGTGTATTACACAGTGGAAATAGAACGCTGCGGCAACTGGAAAGGTACTCCAAAGTTGAAGTACGCGGGACAGTGCGATTCTTGTGGGCAACAGTCTAAACTGCAGACAGGTTCGTCTCGAAATTCTGGCGGTACGTAGACTTAATCCAATGTCGCGTCCAGGGGTACTGTAATTGTGCCAACGATTTGCCCAAGTACGCGCAGATGAGAGTGGTGTTGATCGGGAAGTCCAGACATTGCACATGCGATTTCCATATTTTCGGCGAGCTGGAAGAACATTTAGGGGAAAAGAGGTGTTCCAACGACGAGGACTTTCACACAGTGGTTCTCGTATGGCTCTGTGACCGAGGAGCGGATCGTCGAGGAATTGATAGAATGTTCCGTCCGTTGTTCGCAGAGGCATGGGGATAATGTTGCGAAATGTGTTCATACACGTGTGCCAGTTTGAAGTGTAGCGCAGGAATCAGTAAATCTTACTTGGCCTGCCATAATAATGGGTAACTTACATTGTAAAGTCTTCTCGTACATTAACATTATAATTCACTTCACACAACCTTGAAAATCAAAGTACGGTACTGTGCTGAAGAGCAAAGTACGTAAATCAGCCGACACTTTTCGCTCATGTCACTCTAATGATCTACCTCTGGCGGAACCTACATATGTTTGCCTACTTTTTGTTCATCGTTAATGGACGGTTATTCACGACTTTGCATTGTTTGGTGGAATATCTATTGCGTCTTTAATTTCCTGTGTTTCGCGTGCGAAACATTCACTATAGAGTTTGAAATTTCCGGGGAATATGTATGTTTACACAGTGATTAATCTCCACATTCATTTTAGAGGTGCCAGGATGAGTAATAATTATTTAGAACTATTAATGCTAGAACTGAGTGGCGTCTTGTAAGTTTACTATAGATCTCCGAGTGTGAGAATCTTCACGGACACTAATTTCCCTTTGTAACAAGGACACTGGAATTCCAGCAGCAGTGGCGACGTCTGTGATCTAGAGTGCTGATGGGAAATAACGCATGACAATTCAGCATTTCCAGCGGCGTGTGTGCTGCGCCAGCGCTCACCGTATTACGTCAGGGGCAGTACGGCTCTGGTGGCAATGTTCTCCGCTGTCACCCAAGCTATTCACTCACCGCATAAAGGCGAAAACTGTTCAAAACAATGGCTCTGAGCACTATGGGACTTAACGTCTGTGGTCATCAGTCCCCTAGAACTTAGAACTACTTAAACCTAACTAACCTAAGGACATCACACACATCCATGCCCGAGGCAGGATTCGAACCTGCGACCGTAGCAGTCGCGCGGTTCCGGACGCGAAAACTGTCATCAAGCCGTAGCTTACTATGGGTATAACACAGTCCTATTGCAGGTGGTAAGCTAATTTCCTTCAGCGATTTGTGGGATCCATTATTCAACTAGTCTGGACGAAATTACAAACGCTGAATCCGTAAACTAGCTAACTTTACGTTTCTCAGATATATGAACTTTTTCAGGTGGAAAAGTCTCTTTAATGGCCAGGAAAATAATGGTGAAATGTCTAAGGATATAGCTTTCGCTTACTCATGCTTACTCAACGGATTCTTATTATATCGATTTCTAGAACAAGGTAAAATGCATATAAACTGGATTGTACGATGCACATACGTGCTTCTTGCATGATTCTCTACAGTGTAGAGAATTCTGATGGGACGTAATATCAGAGGAGTGACAATTTTCCACTCCATTTACTGTTACATGCACTACTAAAACCTTTGTACGTGTCCTAACTTATCATGTCTTGATATTGTCTTTCCATGTGGCGTTCAGTGACAGCAATAATATCGTATTTTGGTCTGTCTCGGATGTTGTCTCTTTGGACTTGCCTCACATTCAAACGTTGAGTATTTTTCTAAAAATTTGATATAGGTTTCTTGAACAACAGCTTCGTACAAATATAAAAACACATCTGCAGAGAAATAACAACATAAAGAGTTTGAAAAATGTTTTAAGATTGTTTTGCAAAAACTATACGGAGACAGTAATTATAGCTAAAGAATCTTGGTATGATACCAACTACAGACAAATCAGAGGATGAGAAAGAATTCAGCAGAGACTGGGGGAGGGGGGGGGGGGGGGGGGGGGGCAATACACCTGGAGGGCAGAGCGTTTATATAACCATACTTGTACAACGAACTTCAGAAACACACGCTACTATGTTCGTACTGGTTGACCTGTCTGGTTACAAATCTGCAGAATTTTTCTGTATTCCATCATTTCTTTTACTCCTTATGACAGACTTATTTTAGGCATTGTACATAGTTTATTGGTGACATGACTACAAAACTGTTTACAATAAAACCAGAGTATGGTGCCGTTTCAATTTTTTCATTATTAAGTTGTAGGACAGTTTCAGACTGTGTGTGAAAATAGAAGTTTCCATGGCAAGCGTCATCATTAAACTAATTCCCGTTTAATTTTTTACGGATGTTATATTACCTCAAACGGTGTCAGTTACTGGCCATGAAGAAATAAAACTAACTGCTGTTTCTAAATTTTGGGTTGAATTAAAATATTAGAATGCAAAATAACAGCGTTGCAGACAAGCTATACCCACCAAATGTTACAAAAAATGTAAATATTATGTTAGCGGTTCACAAACATAAAGAAAGATAACGATGTGGTGTAATTTTTGTTAATGAATTCTTTCCTTTTCATTTCGTAAGGCGATAGGTAAGTCAGATGGCAGAGTGAGATTCATTGTAAAAATCCTCAGGAAGTGTAGTCCACCCACAACTGAGGTAGCTCACAGAACTCTTATTCGACCAGTACTTGAGTATTGCTCGCTTGTCTGGGATCCGTACCAGACAGGATTTATCGAGGAAGTAGAGAAGACCCAAATGAGAGCAGCACGTTTAGTTACAAATTCGTTTAGTAAATTTGCAAGCGTCACGGAGTTCCTCAGCGAACTACAGCGGAAGACTACAAGAGAGGCGTTCTGTATAACCGGTTTACTGTTAAAAGCTCCAAGAGCGTACGTTCCTAGAAGAGTGAACCAATATACTGATTTCTCCGACGTACATCTCGCGGAAAGACCATGAAGGTAAAATTAGAGGGGTCCGAGTTTAGACGGAGGCTTACCAGCAATCGTTTTTCCCGCGAACGATTTGGGACTGGGACAGGAAAACGGGTACACAAAGTACCCTCCGCCATACACTGTAAGGTAGATTGTGGAGTACGTCGATACAAATGTTTAAAAACTGTGGCTATTCTACAGCATTCCTCGTAATCTTAACCGGTTTTCAGTTGAGTTTTTTTTCTGATGATGACCTTGTAAGCTGAAAGCCGGCTAACACCATAAATAAACACTACAAAATTGGTTCAAATGGCTCTAAGCACTATGGGATTTAACACCTGAGGTCATCAGTCCCCTAGACTTAGAACTACTTATACGTTACTCACCTAAGGACATCACACACATTCATGTCAGATGCAGGATTAAAACCTGCGGCTGTAGCAATAGCGCGGTTCCAGACTGAAGCGCCTAGAACCGCCCGGCCACAGCGGCCGGCTAAACACTACAGAACATCCGAGTTTTTTGGTCAAGTAAATTTCGTGCCCCACATAACAAACCTTCTCTATGCGTGTGATATTAACATTCAAATGAGAACCAGAAACGTTTAACTAAACTGCAAACAGGTTTGAGAACAGTATAATTAAGGAATCACAAACGACGAATTGTTAGTCAATTAAATAAAGCAAGTGAATGTTATTATAAGAAATGTGGCAATGTCTCTAGGCATGGCGGTTGGTGTGTTGTGCACAATCATTAAAGCATTCACACTGGAGTAAATGGTTACTCTAGTCGTTAAATTGAAGGTGAATGATATAAATATGGTGATTCGTAGTCTTCAGACTTCAGAGGTATCTTAGTTCACAAAGAAGGAGAAACATAACTCTTTCTGAAAACTAAACTGGCGATATACATGTTTCAACAAAGTCGTTTATCACGTATTGCACTGATTATGAAGTTCGTGCTTAGGGATTTATGAAAATCCTGAGTTATCTTTTTCCTCATTCTTAAAACCGTGAACTGAAAAAAGCTATGTCGAAAATCTAAAACATAAAAGAAATGTGTGAAGGAATGCACAGGAAGCAGTGAACTCATTGCGACAACAGCGCAGTCGCAATCGACGAACAGTTTCCAGCGATGCAGGCTTGTTGGGAATCCGAAGTCAGCAGGTTGATGATTACGAAGCACTAAACATCAGTATGTGGCACAGAGTCCGCGGCGTAACAAAGCAGTATTGCCTGGTTGCTACTTCAGTAGGCCACACACGACTCCGTCTTGATCATTTTTACATAGTGACTCTGGACTGCTTCAGGAAAATATCTTGATAGTTTCCTTGACTAGGCTACGGTCTGTCCTTTAACGCTCTTATCAAGTCATTGTGACGTCTTCATGTCATTTACTTTGACATATTCCAGTGGAGATATAATAACTCGCCTCGTCACCCCTGCACCGATACTTTGACGTAGATCCTTACCACCATACGCTTATATTAGGCATGCAAAAAGAAGCAGAACAATAAACAAAATTTACGCTTGTAAATACTGCAGTGGTGAATTTATTTGCAGGATGACACTCACGAATAAGATCATAAAAATATAATTATTTTCAGATGAACGTAGAGGATGATCTAAGGAATGTGACAGACTAGAGCATACAACTCAAGAAAGACAATCCTCTGTTTGCCGATTAGTGACATGTCTCTGATCCTGCGCAGAATGCTTGACAGATGTAACGGTTGCGCTGTGAGTTATTATCACATTCCAGAAAGAACATCAGAAGACTAAAACTAGCAAACATTTCTTTCCGAACTCTGGAGATGGAAAAATACCGCAACGAAATCCATGAAGGACGATTATTGCACGGAGCAGTGTACAGAATCAAGGCTAGCTCCCATATCGGCTTAAGCTTATAGTTGGCAACATTCTGCACGCTCTTTAGATGCGCTACAAACACTTAAAGCAGCCATAGTCCCCTTTAGGATCCGAGTACAACACAATCTGGCAAAGATGGTGGCATGGGGAGGGGAGAGATGGTAGAGGGGGCAGAAGGTCAGCGGTTACTGCTTTATCGAAAGAAACAACCCTGTTTTCACAAGGATTAAATAAGCCTGACGAGAGGTGATTTAGAATTGGGCTTAATAAGACTTTCGTCACAGTTGCAAAAGATAGTACTTAACCTATATACCTAGAGAAGAGACAAGGTCGAATGTACAAATCGCAGTCTTCCCAACAGCGGATTCTTTTTTCACATTTGCGAAACGTCACACAACATTATCAGCAAAAATTTTATGCATAATGATATGTTTCCCAAACAGATGCCTTAACTAGTAACTTTACTTTCACTACTTTTGTTCCAATCAATGATATTGCAACGTGTTTTCGTATTCTTCTTCTGAAAGAGTCCGGCAGTTATCAGGAGAATCGCGGTTCATATTTTCGTCTAAACCTGATAAAGTAGGGCGCTTAGAGATAGCATACTTGTTCGAACTAGGAGAGTGGTGGGTATTATTAGCTTAGGATTTTAGGTGGCGTCACTTGCTCGAATAACCATAGAAAATTTGTAACTGGAAAACTGAGAATAAGACCTGACAATAAATAAGCCTGACGAGAGATGATTTAGAATTGGGCTTAATAAGACTTTCATTACAGTTGCAAAAGATAGTATTTAACCGATAAAACTAGACAAGAGACAAGGTGCAAATATCGGATGTTACGATCTCATCATTCATCGCAATTTAGAGTAAATGGGAAAATAAAAGAAATTACTTCTATGCCTTCACTGAGATCCATTATTGAATTGCATACTGACGTCAACTATCTTCTGCCTTCAAAGTGATCTCTTACTGCTCACTAAGACCACATCCAGAACTTTTTCATTTTCAGCGGATGACTATTGCGGTGTGTGGGTGAGTAGTTCTACCTTCAAACGTATTTTGAAATACTTCTTTAAGGAAATAATTCACAGTTAGTTACTGGAATATTCAGACATTGTTTGACTGAGAAGGAACTTAGACAGGGTGTATCCATTATGAACAAACTTACAGAGAAGGAAACCCTGATCCGGAAACGACTGAGCTGCAAGTTACTAAGCAAAACGTTATGGCTCGTAACGCTGCCAACGAATCGTTGCTTTTCCGATGTAATAAACTGACGTGTGGTGACAGAAAAGGTGTATAATCCGCTGCAGATGAAATGAGGTGTACACGATCATAGCCATCCTAAAGTAAGTTTCTGTCTGTATTTACAACTTCTTGTGTACAGACTGCACCAGATTACAGAATTAGGAAACATGATTTTCATCTAAGATTGTAGTGGAGCTGACTCATTGTATCGGACATAGTACCAACGTAAGAGACATTCCATTCACACTGCTCGTCCCAGACTGTTCCAGCGGTTAAGGGAAATGCGGAAAGTGGTACCACAATGCAACGATCGTGGAAGACACCAAACAGTACATCATGTTCTGGGTAGGATCCGAGAAAAATCGTTAATCGTGTAGTAAAACGACGTCTGTGTTCTCTTCCGACACGTTCCACCAATCATCATCCAACAAAAGCTACATTTTGCGTCCGTATACGATACGTATATACCACATTGGAGAATTTGTTTGCAGAATGTAGTAAGCGAACAATATTAACAAATTGTTGTTGTTGTTATGAGATGAAAGTAGAACATACATAAATCCAATTCCTATGCGGACAGCCGTGCCGATCAGTGTTATCCAGAGACCGCGGAAGACGGCCCAAAACTTATTTTATGTACAAGTCTCACCTTTCGTCTTGAGAAGTAACTGGGCGAAGTGTGGTGACGACAGCGTTCGTTGCGAGTTATCCAGAGTAACGTGGAATAGAGTAATCGTGCAGTAGAGTAAAGATCTATGTAACCTGATCAAATTTCTCGTAATTTCTATAAACCACTCAGACCATGACTGCGATAGTCTCAAATTTTCTTTATAATCTTGTTGTATGCGTATGAAAAGAAGCCAGCGTGCAAAATTTGATGAATGTATGCAACACAACTCAGATACAACTATCTTCGAGCTCAAGAAAAAAATATTGAACCACTACGCATTTCACGTACTATCTGAGCTCCGATCTATGTAGCGTGAAGTGAAAGGTGAAGCATCAGTGATTTCTCATTATCGAATCAATTGAGAATTATAATAGAAATGTGGATCGTTTGTGTATCGGTCCATACTATGAGGACTCTATTAGAGCAAGTGTTCTCCCTCTGCATAAGATACTAAAGCCTATATATCTCACGTATTAGAAATGATTAGCTTTACTTAAACGATCTGGAGTGAATCTAACATTCCGATGTCGTTTCAAACGAGAACTGTAATAATGAGTGACGCGAGGCATGTAGTAAATGGAATGAGTTAGTAATCAAGTCAAATGAGTAATAAATGAAACAAAGTACCGAGTAACCTGATCTTCAATGTTGAAACCAAATTTCTTCTTCTCGACTTATATTTATCCATGACCTGCACTAAAAAAATTCGACTGAGGTGCTAATTATCAAGCTACGCCCATTGCCCAGAAACGCTGAGGGCCTTGTTTCTCGAATCAAGAAAATTGATATTTGTTAGTAGTTTCTAGGATTTAATCATTTCCAAAACGTTCATTTTCTCACTTGTGGTTTTGCACATTAGCATAGTTTTGTTGTAAACTGATATATTACTGAAGGTAATAAAGAAGAAGATGATTCTGTGGTTTCGTATATAACATGACAATGAGATCACCTGCTAATAAAACAGTGTGTCGTTATGCTGGAGGGATTGCGTACGGCCTGGTAACATATCTCGCGATCATAGAGCACTCCTGGCAGTGCCTTGTAGACAGCGTCCAGCTAATCGGAACAGGCCTATGGCCTAATCCGCGAATTGTTTTTACGTTTTACGTCTACAGAGCCTCGTTATGTAACAGTGAACGGTGAAAATCTATAGACATTTTTGGCGTGCTCATTATTTTCATTAGAATTATATCCAGTTTCAGTTCGTGAACGAGTTCCCTGAAGGTTCATAACTTTGAAAATCAGTTGAAAACTCAAGTCTAGGAGTGCGTTTGATTCATCACCACGATGCGCCTGTCAACTCTGGTAAACAAAATAATTATTTCCATACATTTTTAAATTACGTTTCAGAAGTTAGACTTTTCTAAAACTGTGCGATAACTGCAGAAGAATTTTAATTTTAGGCTGGTGAGGGACGCGAAATCTGCGAACGCTCTTACTCAGTTAAGCGACTGTAAATTTTCGCGAAGCATCCAGGAGATCTGGAATGCAAGATTTACAAGGTAACGATTTCAAATCTGCCTAATATTTCCTTGTTAATCTTCAGCATTTACCTAAACAAAGAGAAGAAACTGACAACGATTTTTTTGAAGAAACAGAACATGCTGATGCGTCACCTCAGGCCATGCGTGTGTTATTCTGAGGTGCAGTTTGGAACGCAGCACTTATAGTATCTAGAGGATTAACTGTATCAACCGCAGACATTCCTGTTATTCATATCTCCGCCCTGGAGTATGCGCGATAAAGACGGTTGGTATGATGAGGTAGTGTATATGAAAGGGAAACTGGAATCCCGCGACCTAGACCTACTTGCTGTAGCGCGCTAAGAGCTAACGAGTTTTCTCCAAAGACTGGACTGCTGGTCTGACGCATCCAGCCCGCCTCTCCTCCTCCTGGTCGCCGCTTTATGAGGAACGGGGAACAGTTTCGTACCTGCACGTGCCTAATATTTAAGCACCAGCATGATAACTCAGGGATTCGAGTTTGATTCCCTACATTCCGAAAGAGTTGTTTTCTTCACATGATTTGGTACATTCGAAGGATGACAGCAGCATCTTAGTTTGTAGTCTTCATTAAACTGCAGGCTGGCATGATTGGACAAATTAGTTTGCACGTCCGAGGAAGTGGTTTCCCTCCAGTACAGTAACTCTTAGTAAATCCTACTAGTGTTGATACAAACATTATGACTGATTCAAATTCGACCAAGGAATCTTGCAAATAAACGCAAGTCCTTTAAAGCGGCTCGTTTTTGTTGCTTATACGTACCTTTATTACGTTATATATGAAATCGTGTGACAGCCGGGATGTAATTCCACCAAGAGCGTTGAAGTATCGAGGTGGTCTCAAATATGAACAATAGAGTTTCTAAACACGATCCGTCTACCCATGCTCAGGTTTACCGGTAGCTCCTTTGAATCTCTTTCTGCGAATGACTTTGTGATTACTACCTCAAGACTAGAGATTACATCCTTCGTCGGGCCGAGAAGGCACTCTGTTACTAATGCTAGAACTGCCGACAGGCTGTTGACTATTCGGAAATTATTAGAACAGTAATCGCCAGGCAACAAGACGAACGGCGAACGGCCACTTTTCAATGTTTTGATACAACAATACTACTGAAAAGACCTCCGAAAAAGGCACCAAGTTTTATGAATCACAATCCAATTACGTGTGTAGCTCTAAAGAACTGATGGTCTAAAACTGGTGAAAATTTCTCCAGATTCAGTTCTAATGTCCTACCTGTCTAGGAGCTGTTCACAGGAGCGCCATCACCATTAGTCAGTCATTGCCAGAAACTTTTTTTTTCGGTTAGTCAGGTGTTGCAAGCATTTTACCACTGTCGCACTGCACAGTTTTAAAATGTTTTATACAGGTAAAGTCCACTGAGGTGGCAAAGATCACTATTTATCAGAAGTCGTAAGCAATCAGAATATGGCACGAAAGGAACTTCCTTAATAGACTTGCAAGGTATCTCAGAAATGAGAAGATATGGCGATGGCAACTGTCACGCTCGGTGGCGGCAGCTTTTAGCGGAAAGAAGAGAAAGAGCGATCACTCACGCGTGGCCGGCCGGCGAGGTGGAGAGCTGTACAGGTTCGGCTGTGTCGGCGACGGCGGAGCGTGGCTGTGGGCGGCGCAGCGTGCGTTGCAGACAGAGGAGCGCGCCTGTGTGAGCACCGCGCGGCCGGCCCGCGGCAAGGCGCGGTGGGGGCTCCCCACCACCACGCTACACCCCGGAGTCGACGGCCGAAACACATCCACGGCTACGTCCATCCACCGCAGACAGTGTCTGATATACATTAACGTGACCACCTGTCACAATCCTGAAAAACCACCTTTTGCTGTGGAATGTCCTGGATGAGACTCATTCACGTTCTGGAAGGTACCGACAGGGATGTGGAGCCGTGCCGACTCCAGTGCCGCGGGAAATTGCGCTTGTTTTATCGGTTAAGGATTCGTGGCACGAACAGCACGATCTAGGTGGTCCCACTGGGTTTAAATCCGGGGAGTCTGGTGACCAGCGGCGTAGGGTAAACTCATCCTGGTGCTCTCCGAACCTCTCACGTTTACTGCGAGCTGTGTGACACCGTGCGGTGGCCCGCTGGTACAGCCATCGTGCTGAAGAAAAACAAATTGCTTGTGGGGGCGTAAATGGTCCCCAGTGATAGATGCATACTTGTGTTAGTCCATTGTGCCTTCCACAATGACGAGATCACCCAGAGAATGCCACGAAAACATTTCCCCGACCGTAATGCTCCCTCCTCCGGCCTGGACCCTTCCAACGACTGTTGCAGGGCGTTTGCTTTCAGATGTTTCACACCGTACATGCCAACGGCCGTCTGTCATCTGGAAAGGCGACCTGTTGCCACTCATCGGACATCCAGTTGGGGCGCCGGCGCTGCAGTTGTGGACTGTGCGGCTGGTCCTGGCGAAGGTTCGAGTCCTCCCTCGGGCGTGTGTGTGTGTTTGTCCTTAGGATAATTTAGGTTAAGGATTGTGTAAGCTTAGGGACTGATGACCTTAGCAGTTGAGTCCCATAAGATTTCACACACATTTGAACATTTTTTTTGGGGGGGGGGGGGGCGCTGGCCGGAGTGGCCGAGCGGTTCTAAGTATGGAACCGCGTGACCGCTACGGTCGCACGTTCGAATCCTGCCTCGGGCATGGATGTGTGTGATGTCCTTCGGTTAGTTAAGTTAAAGTAGTTCTAAGTTCTAGGGGGCTGATGACCTCAGAAGTTAAGTCCCATAGTGCTCAGATCCATTTCAACCATTTTTTTTCCATTTGGGGCACTGACATGCAAATTCCAGTCTTCGTCGTCCATGAACAGCAGCCAGGATGGATGCATAAACCAGGAGCCTGCTGCAGAGGCCCATACGCAGCAACGTTCGGTGAACGGTCGCTGAGGAGACACTGTTGGCAGCTCATTGGTAGTCAGTTGCTCAACAGTTGCACATCTATTTTTCCGAGCACACCTCTGCAGCTGACTTTCACACCTGTCATCTACAGCCCGTGCTACACCACAGTTGAACCTGGCGCCGGTTTTGGATAGCGCTATTTTGCCATGAACTGTATATTTTAACCATGGCGACACGTGAACACTTTACAAACTTAGTATGCTTCTACCCTTGGCCTGAAAGCCACTGATCATATCCTTTTAGCAGGCTTCCACCCTTGGCCTGAAAGCCACTGATCATATCCTTTTACACGTCTGATAAACTGATCCTTTTCTCCACTGTTTTCCGCTTCCTTCCCACACGCTTTATATACCCTCCAGTGCTAGTGCTGTCTGTGAGTGGATATTGCACATTGACGTCGAACATAGGCGTTGGTCACATTAGTTTCACTGGACTGTCTAAAAGAACAAGGAGAAAACTAATGACCCCAGCACACTGATGATGTTACTGATGTCAAAAAAAATTTATTTTATCATAAAGGAATTTTGATCTTTGGTCCCGTGCATGTAGAAACCAATAATGAATGAAAGAGGGTTCGCCTTCTTGCAAGAACACAATTTTCGTTTTGCTTAATCCTCGAACATGTTTCACGGCAGTTGTGGCACCCTCAGTGTTTCTTTTTTTTTCTTTCATTGTTTATTTTTCGCGTTGTGTTTACCCTGTGGTGATCGCCAACAGAAATCAGCCACAACACTAAATTATTATAGCATATCATCATTGCCATAGCTCAGCTGTCCTCCGCTGTACTTGGTTTTTATTTTCCCGCTAAATATGCTTTTGTTGTTGTTCTTAATGCGTTAACTGATCCTACCGTCGAATCTTGGTGGAACAACATAATTATAAATGAAAATCACAATACTGTGTATGTTCTAAAAGATTCATTTATAGAGTTGACCTGTTTTAGGCTTACAAGACCCTCGTCAGAGTTTAAATGACTATCGTCATAAAAGAAGTTACAATATCTGCTAACAACATTGGAAAAGATGTTACTCACCTAGAATGCGGCACGAAAACACAGAATAAGTGTTATCTCTGACAGTGGTATTTCAAACGCAGTGTACTTTATTAATAAGATAAAACATCTATTTCGTACAGTGCTAAATTGGTGCCGTCTGGTGCATGCAGTTTGTTTTCTAGCATACTAGTAGGGGGATGTGTTGCTGTTCTGACAGAATTGATCTGCAGGTCCAGTATAAACCCTGAGGAATTGAAAGACTTTAGACTGGCCATTCAGACATATCTAGCACAAAATCATCTCCTGTGCCAAGGGACTCTGTATAAACAGTTAGGTGGTTCAGCTATGAGATCTCCTCTTACTTGTTAGTCCACATTTAGCTGAAATATTCATGGACAATTCTAAAAAAAAGAACACTCCGTCTACAAGCCACAGGTGGTCCATCGGAACCATCCGACCGCCGTGTCATCCTCAGAGGAGGATGCGAATAGGAAGGGCGTGGGGTCAGCACACCGCTCTCCCGGTCGTTATGATGTTATTCATGACCGAACCCGCTACTATTCTGTCGAGTAGCTCCTCAATTGGCATCACGAGGCTGAGTGCACCCCGAAAAATGGCAACAGCGCATGGCGGCCGGGATGATCACCCATGCAAGTGCCGACCACGCCCAACAGCGGTTAACTGCGGTGATCTCACGGCAACCGGTGTAGCCACTGCGGCAAGGCCGTTGCCCCATGGACAATTCTGAACAACAATTTTTTTCATAAAGAGCCTTTGAGCGCAAATATTAAATACTGCTTCAGAAATGTAGATGATGTACTGTGTAGGTGGCCACACACTGCAAGACAGCTCAACAACTTTTTTCGTAACTTGAACAATCGCCGTAGAAATATTCAGTTCGCAATGGAGAGTGACAACAAATCTATTAACCTCCTAGCTCTAACAACTGTCATAAGTACACTAACACAGTGTTTCAGAATTTGTAGAAAAATTAAAATTACAGACAGAGACTGATACCATCTTGTTCGAAACACTCAGCAACACACAAACTTGTAGCTTTCCACTCAGTGATGCGCCATCTCACATCTGTTCCTACGTCCAAAGAAGATTTAAAACAGATTTAAACATAATAAAAATTATTGCTGCAATCAATGGCTACAGCACTGCCTGGTTGGACACAACTTGCATTGGTAACAAAAAGTGACAATTATGCTCTTTCCCTAAGCTCCCTCTTCTGCTCTTCCAATTTCTGCAAGACACGTATCACAGAGTGCAGAAAAACCACTGAAACCTTGCAAATATAGTATTTCTTACCATGGGAGGAACAACAGAGTCCAGTATATTTTCAGTAGCAAAGATAAGACCCAACTGCTAGCGAACAGTGGGGTACACAGAATTACTTGTCCTGACTGTGATAGGTTTTACAGAGGTCGATCAGGCAGAGACGTAGCAACTAGATTTGCTGAACATGAACACAGCTGGAAATTGCAGATTTCTGACTCCAAATCTGCTGAGCATATACTGAGGGAATGCCACAGCTATCAGCCACAGTCTAATGTCCTCCGCTTATCAAAAAAGGGCAAAAACTGAGCCATGAAAATCAACAAACATCTATTCTACAATCGTGATTTAATTTTAAAGGAACAAACACGGTTCAATACTTCCCCTCTTTTAAACTTCACATTGTCCTCACAGGTTTCCAATGCTTCCCATACTGTACGTTCCTTGCTATTCGTCCATTTTCCTGTGTATATTTATTTTGTTGTGATTGCCAATGTACTCCATATATTCGATTATTACAACTGTCGATTCTATCTTTTACTCTGTTTCTGTTGCACTTTGCATATGTAATGCCTCTTCAAGCTTTCTTTAGTACTCTTATCAAGTACTAAGTCTATTTTACAGGAACTGTTAAATTAATTTAAATTGTTACTGAGGCTCTGTTTTTCGAGTTTAGAGTTAAGGTTTTTCCTGGTTTATTGTCTCTATATTAATTTACTGTTCAGCTTATAACTTTTTAATTGCAGTGCCACTCCACTGCCAAAGATGGCATTTACTGTGTGTTCGTGCCTCACTCTAGATGAGTAACGCTTTTCCGATGTGGTTTAGAAATAGTGTAACTTTGTTGACGACAGTAGTCACTTATATAGTCTGATGATGGACTAATAAGACGAAAACCGATAAACTCAATAAATGAATCGAGTGGAACATACACAATATTGTCTTTTTCATTTAAGTTGTTTTTGTGTTTAAAATGACGGTCGTAGTACTAAGCTTGGGTACTGCCACTCCGATGATTGAGTAACATTTAAACTGTATGAAAAAAGGGATTTACTAAGTATGAAATCAAAAACTTGGCACAAGCGAACACAGTTTTTATTACACAATGCACAGTGTGCACAGATTAATAAGGAAATTACATACAATTCAGTCAAGTACAACGCAGAACGTCTGTCTGAAACATGAAAATAAATTATAATAAACAGCGATAAGTTTGGCAGAGTTATTTAACAAGGAATTAGGGACAGTAGTTATCAATTTTTATTAATTTAACAATACAACTATTCCTGCCCTCCTGGTCATGGCTGAGACTACTTGAATTTAATGAAATATTGGAAAACCCCTAACTTCGTTCCGTCCTAACCAGCTGATGCCGCTAAATATTCACACCATAATTGTTAGCTGTTGACAAATAAACCGCGGATGGTGCCGATGAATGCCACTGGAACTGGCCTACCGATTCATGCTGCCTCACAAGCAGCGATAAATCGCCAAGTGTAGAGTGCCTATCATTACCAGGTGTCCACCAGGAAGAAGAGTGTCTTCTCTGCCGCTAAGTGAAGAGAAGAGCGAGTCTGCGTACCTAGGGTCTGCTCTACTAAGAGTTTCCGTCTAAATACACTACTGACCATTACAATTGCTACACCAAGAAGAAATGCAGATGATAAACGGGTATTCATTGAACAAATATATTATACTAAATCTGACATGTGATTACCTTTTCACCCAATTTGGGTGCATAGATCCTGAGAAATCAGTACCCAGAACAACCACCTCTGGCCGTAATAACGGCCTTGATACGCCTGGGCATTGAGTCAAACAGAGCTGGGATGGCGTGCCCATGCAGCTTCAACACGATACCACAGTTCATCAAGAGCAGTAACTAGCGTATTGTGACGAGTCAGTTGCTCGCCCACCATTGACCAGACGTTTTCAATTGGCGAGAGATCTGGAGAATGTGCTCCCCAGGTCAGCAGTCGAACATTTTCTGTATCTAGAAAGGCCCGTACAGGACCTGAACATGTGTTCGTGCATTATCCTGCTGAAATGTAGGGTTTCGCAGGGATCGAATGAAGGGTAGAGCCACGGGTCATAACACATCTGTAATGTAACGTCCACTGTTCAAAGTGCCGTCAATGCGAACAAGAGGTGACCGAGACATGTAACCAATGGCACCCCATACCACCACGCCAGGTAATACGCCAGTATGGCGATGACGAATACACGTTTCCAATGTGCGTTCATCGTGATGTCGCCAAACACGGATGCGACCACCATGATGCTGTGAACAGAACCTGGATTCATCCGAAAACATGACGTTTTGCCATTCGTGTACCCAGGTTCGTCGTTGAGTACACCATCGCAGGCGCTCCTGTCTGTGATGCAGCGTCAAGGGTAACCGCAGCATGGTCTCCGAACTGATAGTCCATGCTGCTGCAAACGTCGCCTAACTGTTCGTCCAGATGGTAGTTGTCTTGCAAACGTCCTCATCTGTTGACTCAGGGAACGAGACGTGGCTGCACGATCCGTTACAGCCATGCGGATAAGATGTCTGTCATATCGACTGCGAGTGATACGAGGCCGTTGGGATCCATTACGGCGTTCCGTATTACCCTCCTTAAACCACCGATTCCATATTCTGCTAACAGTCATTGGATCTCGATCAACGCGAGCAGCAATGCAGTGACTATCACGCAATCACGATAGGCTACAATCCGACCTTTATCAAAGTCGGAAACGTGATGGTACGCATTTATCCTCCTTACCCGTGGCATCACAACAACGATTCACCAGGCAACGCCGGTCAACTGCTGTTTGTGTATGAGAAATCGGTTGGAAACTTTCCTCATGTCAGCACGTTGTAGGTGTCGCCACCGGCGCCAGCCTTGTGTGAATGCTATGAAAAGCTAATCATTTGCATATCACAGCATCTTCTTCCTGTCGGTTAAATTTCGCGTCTGTGGCACGTCATCTTCGTGGTGTAGCAGTTTTAATGGCCAGTAGAGTATGAACAAATAATCAGAATAAAGTTCGCCCAACTCCAACCAATCTCTTAATTGTTATTTTGCCGTTTTTCGCCCACCAAAAACTGTGCAAAAATCATTCTCCAATCAGCCAGTTTTTTGCCTGTGCTGTTCGGAGAATTTCGGACTCGCGAACCTAAATCATGACCTCTCTTTTTTATTCCACCAATGCACAGTCTTTTTGCGTGCAAACGTTCAGAAAATGGCTCCTGGCCTCTGACTTAATCCGTTTTTTGAGAACACTCAATGGGTGTCTTTCTTGTCTGGGGGCGAAAAAAATATCTCTTAACCCACCGGATCTTGGTGTCTATTTGTCACAACACACTGCACCAAACGGTGAAAAACAAAGAATCTGAATACTATGGCTGCTTACAGGGGAGGCAGGAACATAGTGATTTGTTCAAATGGGTCCCCTTTCCACATGGCGTCTGAGAACTCAAAAGGCAAGTATAATATCTTTAGTAGAAAGCCCTTTGATGGAAGGGTCTAACTATAAAATGGCCATTTACTTGCTGGGATGAGTCTACACGGGTCATGGTTTTTTAGCGTTCCGCTGGACTCTTGTATTGTACATAGTTTTCTAAAGCATGAGGGAGAAGCTTGCTATGGGCGCCAGACCGATGCCTGAACCAAGCCAATACGGGCAGGTAGCATACGTGCCATGTCCGGCTGGGTCAGTAGCTCTTCCTACTGGTTGGCGAGTTCTTTGGAAGTCAATCCGAGTCCCGAGAAAGTAATGCAGCGGAGCATCTCAGCTCGTGCCCCCAGGCTGTCTTACTGCTGGCAAGTCGAGGACCCAGATTCATGTGGGCTGTCTGGGTTGTCTTATCTTTGTCTGTCAGGGGATGGGAACAATGGAGTGGCTTAAGGAGATCGTGCGCAGGATATCTCCATGGGAGGGATGAAGCTGCTGGCCAGGAAAGCAGCTGAACTCTTCAAGACCGCCAAGGTATCAATTTGGGTGCCAAAAATTCTTAAGGAAACTTCACCAAAGACTCTGTCCGAGAAAATAGTGACAGAACTAGAAGATCTCCTCAGTGGATTAGGGGGTAATAAACCGAAAGAATGTACTGGATGGCAAAATCCTTGTGGTGGAAGTCGGCAATATATTCCTGGTAGCAACACGAGAACAGGACTTGAAACTGTACTTAGGATTCTCCCAGGTAGCCACTAGGATAGTTAAAAACATCAGAAGGGACCACGGCGGAAAGTCGGAGGCTGTAAGTGTTTCAGATAAACCTTCAACACAGGAAAGGGGCAACTGGCGCCCAGAATCGTTTTCTAGTAAGACATGAGGTGGACGTGTCCCCGATCCAGGAACTCTTCTATACAAAGGCGGCGTTTGAGACCTCGGAGAAGCTGGAGGTAACTTGATTTATGCTTGAAATCTAAAGAACTCCAGAAGAAGCAAATATGTTAGGAATGGAATTTCATTCATGCCATGGCGGACTTCTGTTCCAGGGACATAGTCAATACCAGGATGAGACAACATGGAGAAGGAAGTTCGAGGTAAACTGTATTGGCCTCTGCTTACCTGCCTTTAGAAGACAGTACTCTCACTTCCCAGATAGCAGAATGAACAACTGCTGTGTTGTTGTGATTCTAATGTCCACAACCTGGTGTAGGGAAACAGTGACACCAGCTGCAGCGGTGAGCACTTACTCAGATTTCTGCCAGGAAATAGTCTGGAAATCCGACGGGAAATGAAATGAGCATGTGGCACCGTTGGCTGGGAGGGCCATCCGGGGATATTCGGTCGCCAAGTGCAAGTCGTATTTCAGTCGACGCCACATAGGGCGACTTGCGCGCAGGTGATGAGGATGAAATGAAGATTAGAACAACACAACACCCACTCCACGAGCGTAGAAAATCTCCAACCAGACCGGGAATAGAACCCGGGCCCGCTGCACGGGAGGCAAGCACGTTACCACCCAGCTAAGCAGCGGACAGAAAGGGGAAGAGGTAACTGACACAGTGACTGTGTGTGTGAAATCTTATGGAACTTAACTGCTAAGGTCATCAGTCCCTAAGCTTACACACTACTTAACGTTAATTATCCTAAGGACAAACACACACACCCATGCCCGAGGGAAGACTCGAACCTCCGCCGAGACCAGCCGTAACTGACAGGTCTTTCTGGTCCACTCTAATGGGTAGTTATGTCAAACAATGGCATGTGGCTATGAAGAATCCTTATCTGAACATATGTATATTAAGTATGAGGTTGAAACGGATGTTAAACAGACAATGACAAATAGGATTAGCAGGAAAACCTAAACTCTCGCTTATCTTCAGTCAGAACTTCGATAAGGAACCCATTAGATTTTGAGGAAATGGCAGACGCTGTCGCACCTGCCATTATGACCTCGTATTTAGAAAAAAAGAGAAAGAAACCGCCCAGTCACCACGAAGTTACAAACAGAAATTTAACTTGGTGGAACAACAATCTGGAAGTGCAAAGGAAGCGGTTTAGAAGACCTTTGAATCTTGCAAGGAAGGAAGCACAATGGAAAAAGTATCGGGCACCTCTTGTCAAATACAACCTTGCGATCAAGCTAGCGAAACTATCTTTCTGGAAGACTTTCTGTGAGGAAGTGGAAGGTACAGCTACTTGCGCTAGACTTCGTAAACTACCCACTAGAAAACTAGCTACACCAGGAGGTACTTTAAGGACGGAGAATAGTGAGTGTACAAGGACAACAAGTGAGGTACTGGATGTGCTCCTCAAAATCCACTTCCCTAAATGCACTCTGGCAGATGGGACAGACCAGGAGTCAGTCCCTGAGACACACTGATTTACAGCTACTCAGAGTGAAAACTGGGAATCTGCCGTAGAATGTGTTGATTTCAAAAACTCAACCGTTCAAGCCACCAGGCCCAGATGGAATCTTTTCAGCTCAACTACGACAATCAGGAGAGGATTCAATTAGATTCCTTCGTAGACTGTTTAGGGTCAGCATAGCAGCACGAATTATTCCTAATTCTTGGAAGACAGTGAGTGTTGTTTTCATTCAGAATTCAGGGAGAATTGATCATAGCAAGGCTAAGAATATGAGATCGATCAGTCTGTCCTTCTTTCGTCTAACGGCATTAGAAAAACTGGTTAATGTGCATGCTAGGGAGAGGAGGTTAACTGCGGTTCACCAACTTGTTGGGAAGGTGTAAAAAACTCAATACGTTCAGGAAATAGCTTTCTGCCTCTTTCAGAGTATCGAGGGTTCTTTTAGCAATGCGACCTTCGAATCCATGCTTAGAGCTGCAGTAGAGCATGGCACGGAGACCACCATATGCAGGTGGAGTAAAACCATGCTACGTAGAAGAAAGGCTGAAGCCACCATGATGAATGATAAAATTGCGATGAACACCACCAGAGGGTGTTCGCAAGGAGGGATCTTGTCCCCACTGCTATGAAACGTAGTGGAGAATGAACTCATTGAAGAATTAAATCTAGAAGCTACTTTTGCCAAGAACATTTAGACGATTTAATCATAGTAATACTTAGAAAATTTATTAGTACTGTTATAACCATGACACAATGTGCACTAGAAATTGTGGAAAACTGGTGCAGAAAACATGGTCTAATGGGTAGTCCCTAGAAAACTTTTGTAGTGCCATTTACAAGGGAGCAAATCCGGTACACATACTGGAATATTAAGGTTCTCGATGAAGCTCTACCAGTGGAGGGGTAGTGAAGTATGTAGGGATAACTCTGGATGTGAAACTATTATGGATCCCTCACATAAAGAATGTATGTTTGAAGGCAAAAAATACTCTTATGAGCATTAGAAGGGCCTGTGGTAAAAATTAGAATCCAAACCCCGGGAGTATATACTGGATATAGACCACTGTAATAAGACCTATGACAATTTATGGGGCTAGAGCATGGTGGATAAAATAGATCAGAAGGTGGCTGCTAAGGACTTGGTAAGGTTCAGAGCTTGCTTAGCCATTACAGGCAGAGTTAGGAGCGCATCCACTGCTGGAATGGAGACCATGCTTGCCATGCCTCCATTATACTTTTGGGCCACAATGGAGACAGCTGCAGGGGCATATAGGTTAAAAACTGGAAATAACTTAATTCCTTTAGGGTATCCAGTATCTCCCACCAATATAGTAACGAGGTAAACCTAGGAATGGTCGGGAATATTCCGGGTGACCATAAAATAATTTCGAGCTACTTTAATAAACCTTTCAACGTAACAATTGGAAGGAAAGAACGACAGCGTTCAACAGACATAGTCTGATTTACTGACGGTTCGAAAACATATTAAGGCACTGGGGCTGGAACATAAGGGGTACAGCCTAGGCTAGATAGATCAGTCTTTCTAGGAAAGCTGGCCACAATATTCCAGGCGGAAATGTCTATTATCAGAGTGTACGTGGAAGAGGATTTGCATAGGTGGTACAAGGATCGTACCAACCACATTTATTCAGAAAGGCAAGCAGCTATGAACTCTCTGTCAGCACCTGTAAAGAGCTCAAAGATTGTTGCTGAATGCCATGAAACCCTTGGGAGACTAGAGGAAAGCAACTGGGTAAACTTGCTGTGGGTCTCTGGTCGATCGGGAATTAGTGGCAATGAACTGCTAGACTCGCCAGGGCAGGAGCGACGACTCCATTTATTGGACCGGCACCTGTTATAGCCTTCACTAAGGAGATGGTAAAATCAAAACTCACAATTATTAGAATATTTCGAGCTATTATGCCTTGGTCGGATGGATTTCAAACTAAAATTTTAGTGTGAAATCCATGCGATCATCTCAAAATAGCCCGGAATGTTTTATTAATTGTGATGTTCCCGGCCGTGAAAATTCACAAGTAACAAAACTAATAACTGCGTACCTGGACCAGGAGGCGATACGTAGAATATAGGACTACGGTCCAAAAACGAAAAAAATGGCAAGCTAATGATGTCGAAGTTCTGTAATCCTCAACTTGGACAGGACACAGATTAAATTCATGATAGGGTTCATGACCGGTCAAGGGAACTTTAAGAGACACCTACACACGATGGGTAGAGAGCAAGAATTCCCCAAATATAGACTGTGTGGTAAAGAGGATAAATTGCACCACATCTTATCTTTCAGTACGTAGCAATAATAAAGGAAAATCGCAGAATATTCAGGTAGGTAGAGCCTGAAGAAATCGTGTCTAATAAGGAACTATAAAGAATCTCCCTGTTCCTTAAAGTTACCTGCTGGTTTTACTAGAATCACAGGGAGCGAAACATCACAATAAACTCAATGTTGATGTGAGCAACGGTGGGCTAAGACCACTAAGGTTTTTGTCTCTGCAAAAATCAAATCAAGAAGAATTTTGAAACGGGAAGATAAGTACAGGGAGAAGAAATAAAATCTTTCAGGTTTGCTAATGACATTGACGCTGTAGTTCTGTCAGAGACAGCGAAGGACTTCAATTAAACGGGATAGAGTCTTGAAAAAAGATTATAAGATGAACTGTGTTCCGTGTGTATATGTGTATTAAGAGTGCATAAGTAATGCACGAAGAATGGCTAATTAGGTGCAAGATGAGATTTTATAGCACTAAATAACCTTGCGTGACATTAAAACATCTACAATCTGTGGTCCAGTACCAACAAGTTACACATCTGGCATTGGTTAAAGAATGGACTATTTATTATTCGTTTACAGTTCGCCCAATTATTTCGCCTTAACACAAGTATAAATACTTATACTAGGAAAAGGAAAAACAAGACACCCCGAGAACAAATGACTAGACTGGCTTAAAACGTAATAAGTATTCATAGCATCATAGCGGCGAAAATGTGAGCACAAGAAGCAAGGCTCTAGAAAAGAACCGCATCGGGTCGTCACTACAACTGAACAACTCGTATATCCCGTCAGGCTATTTCTAAGTTACATACAACATTTCTTTGTACAGGCTTAGAGTTAAACAGACTCTGGATTGTACGCTGTGGCACATCTGTCCCTATTTGCTGCAGATGGATCTACAAATTCTATACATTTCGAACATGCTGCAATTGATGTTCCTTGTGTTCTCCTATTTGTTTTCTTTTCATAAGACAGTGCAGTGTGGCAGATCGCTACTAGGAGTAGCCGGCTGGGGTGGCCGAGCGGTTCTAGGCGCTACAGTCTGGAACCGAGCGACCGCTACGGTCGCAGGTTCGAATCCTGCCTCGGGCATGGATGTGTGTGATGTCCTGAGGTTAGTTAGGTTTAAGTAGTTCTAAGTTCTAGGGGACTGATGACCTCAGAAGTTAAGTCCCATAGTGCTCAGAGCCATGTGAACCATTTTTTTTAGGCTCTCACCATAGGATTCAAATAAAATCTGGATTCATCATTTAAGAGCAACACTCTCCAGTCTGTAGTAGTTGAACGGAGTCTTTCATGGCACGAGTGGAAATGAAGGCAATTTTGGGCGTGTGCCAATATCGAACCTACTAACGTCAAACTGGACACCAAATATCCTTTCACAGTGCGCAAACAAAACAGTTGGATGTGCTTTTACCTTATTGGCAGACTAGATGATTTACTATTAATTTGCTGTTGCAAACATATAAAACCCGACCACTACGGTCAGAATGGCACAGACAGCTGGCAATACAGTTATCCATCCAGTAGAATCAACTCTCTCTCTCTGCCCCTCTCTCTCTCTTGTTCCGCATCAATTAGGTGAGCACCTGTCGGCAGCAACGCAGACGCCTTCCACATACTTCAATTACTCGTAAAATAGCCGCACCGCATCATTCGGTAATTCACTTCAGTGCAGCAGTTCACGGTCACTAGAGGCACGACCGTACAAATCTGCACAGCATAGCGGTGAACGGATGATCATCCAACAACCTGCCGAGACTATCGTTCCTCATTATGTTGTAACTTTTCTTAGTCACAAGCTGTAAAAAGGCAGCGACTCAATAGGCCAAAATTGCGGTAATATTCTTTAAAGGGAAAAAATTTATACAGAAAATTAGGCACATTCTAAGTTATGACAGGAACAAACATGAGAAGAGAAGTAGTATATTGAGCTGTTTGGGCATGGGCTCTTAAGAAGCAGGAGAATGTTTTTAGCACAAAATCACCTTAATACTGAATATCAGCAGGATTTTTCAGATTTCGAGTGCGAAATCTGGAAGCAGAGATCATTCCTATGGGTTAGTACAAAGGAGGGAGGGAGATAAGGATTTAACGTCCCATCGACAATGAGGCTCTAGGGACGGAACACAAGCTCGAATTGTTTAAAGATGGCAAGGAAATCGGCGTGCACTTTCAAAGAAGCCATTCCGGCATTTTTCTAAAGCGATTTAGGAAAATCATCGAAAACCTTCACGTGGCTGGTCGGACACGGAATTCAACGGTCGTCTTCCGAATGCGAGTTATGGTTCAAATGGCTCTGAGCACTATGGGACTTAACATCTGTGGTCATCAGTCCCCTAGAACTTAGAACTACTTAAACCTAACTAACCTAAGGACATCACACACGTCCATGCCCGAGGCAGGATTCGAACCTGCGACCGTAGCAGTCACGCGGTTCCGGACTGAGCGCCTTAACCGCGAGACCACCGCGGCCGGCCCGAATGCGAGTTAGCCACATCACATAGATTAGTCAAGCTTCCAAACCAGAATCCATGAGCAGAAACATTTACGTTTCAAACGCTTTCGGAGGGACTGCAGACTATTGATCATACCCCACATTCTAACCAATCATCAGTTCAAATAACCAGAGACAATTAATTAATGCAGCAGATACCAGCACAAGATGTTCAACTGTCTCTGAAACTGATATAGAAGTGATTGTTATTTAGCGAGTCCCCTCATAACAAATATTTGGATCCACGAAAGATTTATTCGTGACTTTTGCAGCACAAATAGCTTGAACGGAAACAGCTGACGATTACTTTGAAAAATGTGACTCACTGTGACATCCATCTCGTCTGTAAAATAATCATCAAAGACCTGACAGCATTATACGAAGCAGTTTTTAAACAGTTGATGATTCACATCCACTGTCTTCCTTGAGAAATGTAGACTACTGAGAGGTCAAGTCAGGTGGCCGGATTCGCCCTCCGCATTTGTATGATGAGTGCGCGTGACTTCTTGACTGAGCGCCACTTTCTCGACCGACATTGGACTCCTTTGATCTTGGGCCTACAGACATCTTTTTTAACCCGCTTCATAGGACTGCACAAATACACTTCCAGGGGTGGACAAAAACATTGAAACAGCAAAGCTAAGACACAAAAGCATGTCTGATGACTAATGTGGCGGTGAAAAGAATTTATAGTGCTCTCGGAATCGATAAATACAGGTTAGGTATGGTTTTCAAAGGAATCGTATACCAACCGACTTGGAAAGTAACGACGATGGAGGCGGACAGCGAACACGTACAATTTTCTGAAAAAGCGCCGGCCGCGGTGGTCTCGCGGTTCTAGGCGCGCAGTCCGGAACCGTGCGACTGCTACGGTCGCAGGTTCGAATCCTGCCTCGGGCATGGATGTTTGTGATGTCCTTAGGTTAGTTAGGTTTAAGTAGTTCTAAGTTCTAGGGGACTGATGACCACAGCAGTTGAGTCCCATAGTGCTCAGAGCCATTTGAACCATTTTTTCTGAAAAAGCAGACATATATGCTCAATGATATTGAGATCTAGAGACTGTGGTGCCAAGGAGAGATGCAACAATTCGTCATCGTGCTCACAAAACCCGTCCTGGACGATGAGAGCTGTGCGAACAGGGGCTGTGTCCTCTTGTAACACAGCATCCCCGTTTGGGAACAAATTTTACTCCATGGATCAGCCAAAATGGTCACTTACAATAACCATGGCTGTGTTGGGCTCTTCTAGAGTAACCACTTGCACCAGAGGACCCAGTCCATTCCATGTAAATACAAACCATACCGTTATGCAGCCACCACAAGCTGGCACAGTGCCTCGTGGACAACGTGGGTCCATGGTTTTAGGGGGTCTGCTTCACATTCGAGCTCTACCATCAGCTCTTACCAACTGAAATCGGGACTCACGGTTTTCCATTCGTCTAGGGTCCAACAGATATGGTTATGAGCCGAGGAGAGGCACTGTAGGCGATGTCTTGCTGTTAGCAGAGGCACTCGCGTCCGTCTTTTGCTGCCGTGTCCCATTAACGCCAAATTTGCCGCGCTTTCCTAATGGGTACGTTCGTCGTGCGTCTCACATTGATTTTGGTATTCTCAGCACACTCTTGACACTGTGGATGTCAGAATATTTAATTCCTTAACGATTTCCGAAATGGAATGGCCCATGCGTCTAGCCCCAGCTACCATTCCGCGTTCAGTCTGTTAATTCCCATTGTGTGGCCATAATCACTTGGGAAACCTTTTTACATGGATTACCTGATCCACGAATTCCGTCACCTCAGTTCATGTCATTGTCGGCAAATAACTGGAAAATGATACGACCCTTGTCTGACAGGTTGGTTGTTCAGACTCGGAACAGTATGTTTTCGATAGTGCCTACATATGCAGTTTTTCTTGCATTTCTGATGTAATGCCACAACCTCTCGCTCTGCTCAGAGGCATATTGTATTTGACCTACGCATGACTATCTTTAGACTACGACATTTCTACCATCAACCTGACTGATTAGAACACGACAGTACTTTGTAAGGCCTTGTCCAATAGTAGGTTGTATGGACACAGCTTAATATAAGACTCAGAAGCGCGGTTCATCTTGTCTTTTTCCAAAGATGCTAATGTTTGCCAGAGGTGAAAGAAGGGATAATCCAGACTTTACGGTGTGAGGTCAGACATTTACATAATTAATAGTCAATCCAAACGGTCTCTATAGTAAAGAGTTTTACAGTTTATATTTCTTGTTGCGAAATTGCCCTGAAATTTTTGCAACTTTTTTCATTTTAATTAGTTATTTTCTCTGACACACTACAAAGTAGTTTACGTTACAAACCACTCACGTAACTATACAAGAAGTACCCCCTAAGAGCGGTCAGGCGCATTTTCTCTGATGTTTTGGCAGATATCTGCAATTTAGTTTTTACAATGTGTAGCTGGACTCAGCAGAGACAAACACTGCACATCATGTCTTTTATGTGACGTCCAGTGTCGAACCTAAGCGACAGTTTTATGTGCCCATTTGATAGAGCGGTCCCTGGTTAATCTGGTTCGATATTCCTTTTATCGATATGTATGAAAAGGGAAAGTAAAACTCCAAGAATAACCAGTCCTTCAAGAGCGACTGAGCAGCACCTTTCCATGGCGGTAGCGGTCAGCATGGACAGGGCAGTGCTCTGTTACTCGGTGCTAATTATTCTTCGTGTTTTACTCTCCCTGTTAATATACACTAATAAAACGAATTTCACTGTAAACTGAATTGGGACCGTTCTGTCGAATGGGAATGAACACGTAAAGTTACGCTTTAAAGTCAGTTTGTTTGTAACGGAGAACAAACCGGCGCTTCCATGAAAGAAGTGATGAGCAGTATTTGTTTGGGCTGTCTCTAGCTACACATGCAAAAACGACGTTGCATATACCTGCCAAAAACACCAGAGAAACTGTGCCAGACGACTGTTAAGGGAATACACGTGCTGTATTTCTGTTAATACCAAACAACTCAGTTAAATGCCATATCCTTGCATATTGTGGCAATATAAGTCGCGTCAGTGCTCTGAAAATAGTCTCGTTTATCACTAATCTGCAAGTCGCAGTATGTTACACGATACCCCTACATCTAACGAAATACACTCCTGGAAATGGAAAAAAGAACACATTGACACCGGTGTGTGAGACCCACCATACTTGCTCCGGACACTGCGAGAGGGCTGTACAACCAATGATCACACGCACGGCACAGCGGACACACCAGGAACCGCGGTGTTGGCCGTCGAATGGCGCTAGCTGGGCAGCAT
Organism: Schistocerca gregaria; assembly: GCF_023897955.1. NCBI lineage: Eukaryota > Metazoa > Arthropoda > Insecta > Orthoptera > Acrididae > Schistocerca > Schistocerca gregaria. Next base: position 490,753,176 of record NC_064931.1, read on the forward strand.
TTGTGCACCGCCGCCGTCAGTGTCAGCCAGTTTGCCGTGGCATACGGAGCTCCATCGCAGTCTTTAACACTGGTAGCATGCCGCGACAGCGTGGACGTGAACCGTATGTGCAGTTGACGGACTTTGAGCGAGGGCGTATAGTGGGCATGCGGGAGGCCGGCTGGACGTACCGCCGAATTGCTCAACACGTGGGGCGTGAGGTCTCCACTGTACATCGATGTTGTCGCCAGTGGTCGGCGGAAGGTGCACGTGCCCGTCGACCTGCGACCGGACCGCAGCGACGCACGGATGCACGCCAAGACCGTAGGATCCTACGCAGTGCCGTAGGGGACCGCACCGCCACTTCCCAGCAAATTAGGGACACTGTTGCTCCTGGGGTATCGGCGAGGACCATTCGCAACCGTCTCCATGAAGCTGGGCTACGGTCCCGCACACCGTTAGGCCGTCTTCCGCTCACGCCCCAACATCGTGCAGCCCGCCTCCAGTGGTGTCGCGACAGGCGTGAATGGAGGGACGAATGGAGACGTGTCGTCTTCAGCGATGAGAGTCGCTTCTGCCTTGGTGCCAATGATGGTCGTATGCGTGTTTAGCGCCGTGCAGGTGAGCGCCACAATCAGGACTGCATACGACCTAGGCACACAGGGCCAACACCCGGCATCATGGTGTGGGGAGCGATCTCCTACACTGGCCGTACACCTCTGGTGATCGTCGAGGGGACACTGAATAGTGCACGGTACATCCAAACCGTCATCGAACCCATCGTTCTACCATTCCTAGACCGGCAAGGGAACTTGCTGTTCCAACAGGACAATGCACGTCCGCATGTATCCCATGCCACCCAACGTGCTCTAGAAGGTGTAAGTCAACTACCCTGGCCAGCAAGATCTCCGGATCTGTCCCCCATTGAGCATGTTTGGGACTGGATGAAGCGTCGTCTCAGGCGGTCTCCACGTCCAGCACGAACGCTGGTCCAACTGAGGCGCCAGGTGGAAATGACATGGCAAGCCGTTTCACAGGACTACATCCAGCATCTCTACGATCGTCTCCATGGGAGAATAGCAGCCTGCATTGCTGCGAAAGGTGGATATACACTGTACTAGTGCCGACATTGTGCATGCTCTGTTGCCTGTGTCTATGTGACTGTGGTTCTGTCAGTGTGATCATGTGATATATCTGACCCCAGGAATGCGTCAATAAAGTTTCCCCTTCCTGGGACAATGAATTCACGGTGTTCTTATTTCAATTGCCAGGAGTGTATTTGATGATTACGTTCCATTTTCTCAAGACTTGTAAACCATAGGCGTGCATATCATTATTGATTCCAATTGTGGTTTATAAATTACGGAATATAAGGGTTCAAAGTTTGTGGCTTACCAAAGCGATTTGTTTTACATTTGTTCTTCATTTAGAATCTGTCAGAAATCCATCATCGAAGATACAGTAGCGTGAAGATCAGCTCATACCACCGTGGAAAGTACTGCAGGAAACTCTGGCATTCGGCCTCTGTCTCAAGTACCAACCGATCCTATTCAATGGAGTAGTTATGTGCAATCTGAACAGCAAACCTTTACGATTATGATTATACACTATCGGAAAAAATCAATGCACCATTTTAGAGGTTCAATTCACTCAAGATTTAGTGTTGCAACAGTGCATATGGAGTACATGAAATGATTACGTTTACAAATCAGTAGTGCAAGCGGTTCTCAGGTACTGTGTACCGACAAACGCTGAAACGCCAATATTACTGCGTTGAGTACCTCCACGGATGGCAGTGCAGCCAATGACTCTGGCATCCGGTCGATCGTACAGATGGCGAATGTTGCCCTGGGATGCGTTATGCCACGTTTGCCAGACCTTTTTACGTAGTTTCGTAAGAGTTATTGGTTGACGAGCCGCACGGATCACTTCTCGTTCCATCAAATCCCAAACTTGTTCGACTGGAGACAAGTCTGGAGATCATGCTAGCCAAGGACGTTGTTGCACGTCTAGTTGAGTACGTTGGTTTTTATGGGCAGTGTGGGGGGAGCATTATACTAATGGAACAACACATCACCTTCGGAACAACACGTCACCTTTCTGTTGCAAGAACGGCCAAAGAACAGCTCTAACAACATTCTCCACCTAGCGAGCATTGGTTAGCATCCCCTCCAGAAATACCAAAGGTGAACGAGAGTTGTAGGTTATCGCAGCCCATACCATAAGGCTTGGGATGGGAGAAGTGTGTCTTGAAAGAATGTACTCCTCGAGTCAGTGCTCATCAGCTCTATGCCGCACGTGCAAACAACCATCGCTTGCCTGCAGGTATTTTCCCCGTCGTGTACATAGTTCCCGTGAAATCATTATTGCGCATTCCTACACATTGCACCCAATTTTCGTAAGATTTAGCTAAGCAAAACAAGCCACCACACTACGCACAACAATTGTTACGATCATTCTCCACCAAAACAATACAACGAGTCGTATTTTCGCGTACTTCTTTCGCTGTTAAACTAAATTTTGAAGCAATTCTTCTTAATGATCTGCACTGTCAGTTCTGTTGGGTTGGTTATTTTTTGCATCCGTCCGGAAAATAATGCTGCTCCATGTGTTTGTCGAGAGTATCAAACAAAGTATCCTTACGTTTGTAAAGACTCTGCTATATATATATCTTGTAAGTAGTGTGAATTTTTATCGGCAACTTCACGAGTAGCTAGGCGCGTCTGCTAAGTAGAGTGACCTCGCAACGATTTTTAGCTGCTAGCACACCGTTAGCTGTGCGTTCGAAAAGACTAATAAAATTACATTTCGACGCCTTTGAGAAATGGTTTTACTGAAACAAAGCTTTTAAAAAAATAACCGTCTTTAATACTTGTTTGGCTATTCGCAAAGGCTATCGTTATTAACTGCAGCGTTTTAGTGGATGTTTCTGGGGGGCGGGACGGATAGGTGGGGTCGTTCTGCAAAGAAACAATAACTTTGACGCAATTCACTGCTTAACATATCTGTCGTTTATATAACCGAGTATTTTTCCACTAAACAACAGTGCCAGTATTTACATCTGGGTCAGGAATAAGGACAAAAACATGTTGGTGTTTTCCCTCTGAAAATGGATAATAATGTCTGCAGAAATCGATCTCCATTTCTACATGGGCAAATTTTGAAAATAATTCTTTTCATCGAACTTAAAACCATTATTGAAATTTTTCTCAAAACAAGGAAACTATTGTTTTCAGACAAGAATGAAACTAGGAAGACATTAATTGTTAATTAGTTTTGCAATCAGATTATCAAAGATATTCAAATAGAAATGAAGTTAATATTTTTGACTTACTAACCATGGACCTTGCCATTGGTGAGGAGGCTTGCGCCCTGTTGAGAGGCCGGACAAACGCGTGGTTCCTGAAGAGGGGCAGCAGCCTTTTCAATAGTTGCAGGGGCAACAGTCTAGATGATTGACTGATCTGGCCTTGTAACACTAACCAAAACGGCCTTGCTGTGCTGGTACTGCGAACGGCTGAAAGCAAGGGGAAACTACAGCCGTCATTTTTCCCGAGGACATGCAGCTTTACTATATGGTTAAATGATGATGGCGTCCTCTTGGGTAAAATATTCCGGAGGTAAAATAGTCCCCCATTCGGATCTCCGGGCGGGGACTACTCAGGAGGACGTCGTTATCAGGAGAGAGAAAACTGGCGTTCTACGGATCGGAGCGTGGAATGTCAGATCCCTTAATCGGGCAGGTAGATTAGAAAATTTAAAAAGGGAAATGGATAGGTTAAAGTTAGATATAGTGGGAATTAGTGAAGTTCGGTGGCAGGAGGAACAAGACTTTTGGTCAGGTGAATACAGGGTTATAAATACAAAATCAAATAGGGGTAATGCAGGAGTAGGTTTAACAATGAATAAAAAGTAGGATTGCGGATAAGGTACTACAAACAGCATAGTGAACGTATTATAGTGGCCAAGATAGACACGAAGCCCATGCCTACTACAGTAGTATAAGTTTATATGCCAACTAGCACTGCAGATGACGAAGAAATTGAAGAAGTGTATGATGAGATAAAAGAAATTATTCAGGTAGTGAAGGGAGACTAAAATTTAATAGTCATGGGTGACTGGAATTCGACAGTAGAAAAAGGGAGAGAAGAAAACATAGTGGGTGAATAATGATTGGGGCTAAGAAATGAAAGAGGAAGCCGTCTGGTAGAATTTTACACAGAGCATAACTTAATTATAGCTAACACATGGTTCAAGAATCATGATATAAGGTTGTACACATGGAAGAATCCTGGAGATACTAGAAGATATCATATAGATTATATAATGGTAAGACAGAGATTTAGGAACCAGGTTTTAAATTGTAAGACATTTCCAGGGGCAGATGTGGACTCTGACCACAATCTATTGGTTATGAACTGTAGATTAAAACTGAAGAAACTGCAAAAAGGTGGGAATTTAAGGGGATGGCAGCTCGATAAACTGAAAGAACCAGAGGTTGTACAGAGTTTCAGGGAGAGCATAAGGGAACGATTGACAGAGATGGGGGAAAGAAATACAGTAGAAGAAGAATGGGTAGCTCTGAGGGATGAAGTAGTGAAGGCAGCAGAGAATCAAGTAGGCAAAAAGACGAGGGCTAGTAGAAATCCTTGGGTAACAGAAGAAACATTGCATTTAACAGATGAAAGCAGAAAATATAAAAATGCAGTAAAAGAAGCAGGCAAAACGGAATACAAACGTCTCAAAAATGAGATCGACAGGAAGTGCAAAATGGCTAAGCAGGGATGGATAGCGGACAGATGTAAGGATGTAGAGGCTTATCTCCCTAGGGGCAAGATAGATACTACCTACAGGAAAATTAAAGAAACCTTTGGAAAAAAGAGAGCCACTTGTATGAATATCAAGAGCTCAGACGGAAATCCAGTTCTAAGCAATGAACCGAAAGCAGAAAGGAGGAAGGAGTATATAGAGGGTCTATACGAGAATGATTTACTTGAGGACAATATTATGGAAATGGAAGAGGGGGTAGATGAAGATGAAATGGGAGACACGATACTGCGTGGAGAGTTTGACAGAGCACTGAAAGACTTGAGTTGAAACAAGGCCCCGGGAGTAGACAACATACCATTAGAACTACTGACGGCCTTGGGAGAGTCAGTTCTGACAAAACTCTACCAACTGGTGAACAAGATGTATGAAACAGGCGAAATACCCTCAGACTTCAAGAAGAATATAATAATTCCAATCCCAAAGAAAGCAGGTGTTGACAGATGTGAAAATTACCGAACTATCAGTTTAATAAGTCACAGCTGCAAAATACTAACGCGAATTCTTTACAAACGAATGGAAAAACTGGTAGAAGCCGACCTCGGGGAAGATCAGTTTGGATTCCGTAGAAATGTTGGAACACGTGAGGCAATACTGACCTTACGACTCATCTTAGAAGAAAGATTAAGGAAAGGTAAACCTACATTTCTAGCATTTGTAGACTTAGTGAACACTTTTGACAATGTTGACTTGAATATTCTCTTTCAAATTCTGAAGGTGGCAGGGGTAAAATACAGGGAGCGAAAGGCTATTCACAATTTGTACAGAAATCAGATGGCAATTATAAGAGTCGAGGGGCACGAAAGGGAAGCAGTGGTTGGGAAGGGAGTGAGACAGGGTTGTAGCCTCTCCCTGGTGTTATTCAATCTGTATATTGAGCAAGCAGTAAAGGAAAAAAGGAAAAATTCGGAATAGGTATTAAAATCCATGGAGAAGAAATAAAAACTTTGAGGTTCGCCGATGACATCGTGATTCTGTCAGAGACAGCAAAGGACTTGGAAGAGCACTTGAACGGAATGGACAGTGTCTTGAAGGGAGGATATAAGATGAACATCAACAAAAGTAAAACGAGGATAATGGAATGTAATCGAATAAAGTCGGGTGATGCTGAGGGAATTAGATTAGGAAATGAGACACTTAAAAAAGTAAAGGAGTTTTTCTATTTGGCGAGCAAAATAACTGATGATGGCCGAAGTAGAGAGGATATAAAATGTAGACTGACAATGGCAAGGAAAGCGTTACTGAAGAAGAGAAATTTGTTAACATCGAGTATAGATTTAAGTGTCAGGAAGTCGTTTCTGAAGGTATTTGTATGGGGTGTAGCCATGTATGGAAGTGAAACATGGACGATAAGTAGTCTGGAGAAGAAGAGAATAGGAGCTTTCGAAATGTGGTGCTACAGAAGAATGCTGAAGATTACGTGGGTAGATCACATAACTAATGAGGAGGTATCGAATAGTATTGGGGAGAAGAGGAGTTTGTGGCACAACTTGACTAGAAGAAGGGATCGGTTGGTAGGACATGTCCTGAGGCATCAAGGGATCACAAATTTTTAGCATTTGAGGGCAGCGTGGAGGGTAAAACGCGTAGAGGGAGACCAAGAGATGAATACACTACGCAGATTCAGAAGGATGTAGGTTATAGTAGGTACTGGGAGATGAAGAAGCTAGCACAGGATAGAGTAGCATGGAGAGCTGCATCAAACCAGTCTCAGGACTGAAGACCACAACAACAACAACAACAACTTACTAAATTTACCTTAATCTTGAGCAACTAAGTCAAATCAACCAATGAATCTTACAAAGCAACCTTTCACAGTTGTAGCGTAATTTTCTGGTTTGAATACTTGCATAACAACTTTATTAAAATTGCAGTATAAAACATTACAGTGACAGAGATGCTTTTTAGTTAATAAACTGTTGAAAATGATTTAGTAAAATGGACATAGTTTTAAGTAAGTTAACGCAAATTACTTTAAAATAATCGCTATTGTTTTCAATAGCAGCACCACATTTTCCCTAACATTGCTGTGTCTCCTGTGATAATTCTGAATATAAAACTGAATGCCAAAATTCTTGCCTTGAACCCCCAGTGCAGTCGTGAGTATTGTGCAGATTAGCTTTCACATTATCTCCATGTCTCGTATTAGATGGTAGACAAAGTGCACCATATTACCTACATATTAGAACAATGATTGATACATCTGTGGTGCAACCCATAGCAACACAGTATTTTGCCTGGAAAAATCTTACTTCTAAGCCTACGATTTATATGATACGACAGTAGTGGAGCTGGGTACATTCGAGCAGAGCCTGCATTGTGGCCAGACTTCCAATGACGTCATCAATGATGTAGCCAGGCAACGTTCCCAGATTTTCTGTCACTCCTACTCTCACTCCTCTGACATTACGGGAGAATTGCTTTATTTATAACAATTGTGGGAAATTCAGCAAAAATATTGTAAACTCAAATCAGTCTGGAACCGCGATACCGGTACGGTCGCAGGTTCAAATACTGCCTTGGGCATAAATGTGTGTGATTGATGTCCTTAGGTTAGTTAGGTTTAAGACTGAAGTAGTTGTAAGACCTCAGATGTTTAGTCCCATAGTGCTCAGAGCCATTTGAACTATTTTTGTAAACTCAAAACAGACCAGTTGTACTGCATTGTCTGCCCCCTCCCCCTCCTGTGACACCACAACTCATCAGAATTCAATTGTTATAACTGTAAACTGGTGGAAAATTTAAAAAAAACATGCAAGATGGGTAATTATCCTATTGGTTGAAAATCCAAGATCTCTGACATGGAGATTCGAACACAGTCTCTATGACGTGAAGGACGTTACGCTCACTCCGCCAAACTCCAGTATGATGTCATTCTGACATGAACACGCCGTATTGAAGACGACACAAGCCATATATCTACATTTGTAGTCTTTTGAGACGCTAAACTGTGATAGGCAGTGTTACAGATGTATAAATGGAGCAGCTCCTGTCCTCAGTTGATATATTCATTGCAATTTAGGAAGCTATTGCTGCCTTTTCTTCCTTTGGAAATGAAAACCTGCAAACGTTACCAAAAGGACGTAGTACCATGGTTTCTGAATCGTAAAATAGGTAGATGTGATATGTCATCACGGTTCAATCAGCTAAGTGCTGTTGTGCAATGCCAGGTGTACCATTTTTGAACCTACAAGGAAGCAGATTATTTTTCTACATGAAAGAAATGCCACCAAATTGTACATGGTATGGATTCCACATTAAACTCGATGAGGATAAACTATAGATACCAGGTTATGTAACACGTATATGCACTGACGTAATTCAATATGTCAGATATCCAAAAACAACAGAAATAAAACTACAGTACCTTTGTAACCGCCATGGAACACACATTTCATAAGAATGTGTACTTATTTGCCGACAGGGTTAAGTTACTGTAACGCCCAAGTTCTTTTAATCGAAAATGTATAAAGTTGGACCTCATGTAGGACTACATATTGTGTTATTTTTAACATAGTTGTCAATATTTTACTTTAAGTTACATTCAGAGTGTAGTATAAATTTTTGTCATTTTAAGCAGTGCTATGTATTTTTGTTATCATTTGTGTTACTCAGTTTCGCATTATGAAGGTAGTTTGGGTATTCATCACAATTTTAAAAATGTAGGACACGACTAATGACAATGTCTGCCCTGGAACATGAAACATAATGTATTGCTGTTAGTAGCTGCAGGATAGCGTGCCAGAGAGATTATTTTTCCAAGTAGTTTAATGTCTTCATTCAATTTTACTCGACTGCCAACGTGTACAGAATTCTTCAGTCTGGTTTTCAACATGGTTTGGCTACTGCAACGAATGTACTGTGCAAATTTTAGAATCTGAGGAAAGTGTCTGTTGAGAAATGTTAACAAAACTGTGCATTTTGCTGATATAAAAAGCCGTTTGCAAATATTGTCAGCTTAGTATCATCAGTCAAAACTAGTATCTGCGGAAGAATAGCTTTTTGGTCACCTATTTTCAGTAGAAATGCTCTACCCTGTAGGTTTAACACGGCATCGCTGCTATCGCATAAAAGAACCAACTGAACAACAATGACATAATGAAAGGTCTCTCTGTTTTACCGGTCACAAACCACGTTGTTAGATCCTTTTCGAAAAGTTGTCAGAAAGTAAAAGTTTCCAAAATTGTAATGAATGTATCAATGGAAGATATAATGAGCTGCTCCTTTAATTTGTTTGCAAGAACGGCTACAGCAGTTTAGCATCTCGAACGATCACATAAATCGTGTTTCATAAAGCATATGTGTTTCACAATGATGTAACACTTAAGTTTGGCAGAGTGAACATAACGTCCTTCCTATGACGTCACAGTAAAAGATGGTGACGTGAGATGTTGGAACCGGAGATACTGGCAGAGCCAGTATGGTTGTCAGGTTACCCCAAACCTATGATGTCACAGGTGGACATGAGCACAGTATTCACGAATGCCAGATCTCTTGTCCAAGATTCACACTGAAGTGACAAAAGTTATGGGACATATACAGACGGCGGTAGTATTGCGTACACAATATACACGAGCAGTGCTTTGGCGAAGCTATCATTCATACAAAGGTGATTCATGTGAAAAGGTTTTTGACATGGTTATGGCCACACGACGGGAACTAACAGACTTTGAACGTGGAATGGTAGTTGGAGCTAGACGCAGCTATATTCCATTTCTGAAATACTAAGTAAATTCAATACTCCGAGCTCCACAGTGTCAAGAGTGCCGTGAATGCCGAACTTCAGGCCCTACCTCTCAGCGCGGACAAAGTAGTGGCCAATGGTCATCACTTAATGATCGAGAGCAGCAACTTTCGCTTAGACATGTCTGTGCTAACAGACAAGTAACATATCGTGACATAACCGTCGAAACCAATGCAGGACGTACGGCGAACGTATTCATTAGGACAGTGTGTTAATGGGCTATGGCAGCAGACAATCGACGTGAGTGCCTTTACTTACAGTACGATATCGCCTGCAGTGCCTCTCGTGACCATATCGTTTGGAGCCTAGACGACTGGAAAAGCGTACCCTGGTCAGATGAGTCTCGATTTCAGTTTATTAGAACTGATCTTATGGTTCGAGTGTGTCGGCAGACCCCACAAGGCCTTGGGCCCAAGTTGCCAACAAGGCACTGTCCAAGCTGGTCGTCCTCTGGTGCAACTGAGACTACTTGGAGACCATTTGCTGCCATTCATGAATTTTTGTGGATGACAATGCGTCATGTCACTAGGCCCAAATTGTTCGCGATTGGTTTGAAGAACTTTCTGGACATTTCGAGCGAATGATTCGGCTACCCAGATCGCCCGACAGGAATCCCATCGAACATTCAAGGGACCTAATCGAGCGATCAATTCGTGCACAAAATTCTTCACCGGAAAAACTTTGATAGTTATGGATGGCCATAGAGGCAGTGTGGCTCAATAATTCTGCAGGGCCTTCCAATAATTTGTTGAGTCCGTGTCAGGTCGAGATGCTGCACTGCACCGAGCAAAAGGAGGTGCGAACGATATTAGGAGGTATCCCATGACTTTTGACACCTCAGTGTGAAATGGTGAGATTTTTTTTTAAAATGCACTTGCCCATACGTTAAAAACTCACACAGCTTTCATGTTTAAACAATTCCTCACCCCTCTGAGGCAACAGGTCGCCACCCTAAGTTTGCAACCCAAGAACTGACTTGCCCTAAGGTGGTCATTATGAAATAGATTCGAATTCTGCGATTATGCACTGACATCGGCTGTTCGCGACTCATTAAAATTTGTGCAGGACCGTGGTTCCAACCCGGATTAGCTGCATACTGCGTGCGGTCGCCTTAACAACTTCGGCTATCCGAGCATACCTCCAGGACTGATACAAGCTTACTTAAGTCACATAGTCACAATCGTATGTTCGCAAAATTCGTGATTCCGAAACATGGAGACAAGTATCGTCATTTTTGGTCGTCGAGGCATGGATACATTATTGACAGTTACAATATCTGTGTTTATACAGTGTCTCTATCTTCACAACACAATGTCCTTCAAACATCCTTGGCTGAATTTGTAACCAAGTTCATTTGATATGCGGTAACTTCAGATAGCGGTATGTGTTTCGTTTCTACTGTTTCTGTGACGATCACTTAAGACACATTAGATAGTAAGGGGATTTCTAACATCAAGATTGAGCTCAATCTCTAATGATCGCATTGTCGCCGGAATGTTGAACTCTTATCTTCCCTACTTTCTTGTTCCCATAACGAGAGACGTCATGCATCACAATAGTCAAAATCAGCTGGCAGAGATGATTCCTCAGTCACTTAGATTTTCCCTGGTTAACTTTACACGTTTATACTGATATGTTGTAGGGTTTACAACTAGGCAGATGGGCATACATTCATACTTTCGCTGATTGTTATACATAAAGAACAACCTAAAACAATAGAAAGTAATCTGAGAGAGATTTGAGAACTTCGAAATAACTTTTGTTTTGCAAACAAAGGTCACAAATTTTAGTCACTAGTGGCCATCTAATTTGTTTCCAAGAAAATCAGATATGAACAACAGTAACAAAGAAAATATTTAACTTATATGGTTCGACAAACTTGTTCCTTAATAACTCTTCTCTATGATGTTAAATGTTCAGATTAAGTGCTTTGTTGGAACTAAGGCCTTTATTTTCTCCCTCCGCTGTTTATATACTTCGTGCTGCAACTATTCTAATTAAAATGATTTTCTAATAACTACCAAGTCATAGTGATCCACTTTTAATATAAAGAAAATACTTTTGGGAAGGTGTCCTTAGATTAACACGAAATGAAACGCAATACATTAGGCAACGTAATATAATGCATTTGGGTAGGATAACTGAATACTCTGTGTAAACAACAGAGCCTTCTCAGTTGTCACCTGTTTGGCTTTTTCTTGTGAACTTTGTCATTATTTGTTCAGGTATTGCCAATCGTTTCTCACAGTGCGTGTCCTGCGCTGCTGTCTGGAGAACTCCATCCCCGCTTTTCCGGATGACAGAGCGCTCCGTTGTTCAGTGGGTGGCACACTAACGCTTGCGACAATCAAACGGCTCTCGCTGTCTATTCCGGGGATGATATAACGTCTTCGCCATTTGTAATGCTCTCTATTTATTTATTTATTTATTGTACCGTGCTACCAAATTAAGGAGAGCGCCGGCCGCGGTGGTCTCGCGGTTCTAGGCGCGCAGTCCGGAACCGCGCGACTGCTACGGTCGCAGGTTCGAATCCTGCCTCGGGCATGGATGTGTGTGATGTCCTTAGGTTAGTTAGGTTTAAGTAGTTCTAAGTTCTAGGGGACTGATGACCACAGCTGTTAAGTCCCGTAGTGCTCAGAGCCATTTGAACCATTTTTGAAATTAAGGAGAAGTCTCCATAGTCATGGAACGAGTCAATACATGAAATTATAACACGATATTAGAAACAGATAAAATGAAATTATAAAAAACATATTCAGGTGACAAGTCGTAAGTTTAAATAAAGAAAATCAACAATGTAACACTGGAATTTGCTTAATTGTTTAGCTCTTCCAGGAGCTGCTCGACAGAATAGAAGGAGTGAGCCATGAGGAAACTCTCCAGTTTAGACTTAAATGAGTTTGGGCTACTGCTAAGATTTTTGAGTTCTTGTGGCAGCTTATTGAAAATGGATGCAGCAGAATACTGCACTCCTTTCTGCACAAGAGTCAAGGAAGTGCATTCCACATGCAGATTGAATTTCTGCCTAGTATTAACTGAGTGAAAGCTGCTAACTCTTGGGAATAGGCTAATATTGCTAACAATAAACGACATTAAAGAAAATATATACTGTGAGGGCAATGTCAGAATTCCCAGACTATTGAATAGGGGTCGACAAGAGGTTCTCGAACTTACACCACATATAGCTCTATAAACTAAATGAAGTAATAAATTTCCCCTAGTGTATTGATCGAAGAAAAAAAATAATTACTGGGTTGAACATAGGTGCATTCTACATTACGTCATGTACCCCAACTACAATGATTAAATTTTAATTAAAACTGTTTATTGTCTTTAAAATTCAGACATTAATGTAGGCTGGTGAAAGAAACTATGCGATTAAATGACTTGAAAATAGCTTGAGCTCTCAACAAAGTGTTTAGCGAACACGCAGCAAAAAAAAAAAAAAAAAAAAAAAAAAAAAAAAAAAAAAAAAAAAAACTGGAAAAAGCAAACAGTGTTCATAGTGAAGATCTAACCGAAGCTGAAATCCAAACCTTATGTTCGAAGTCCATCAATGGCAAACTGGGCTAAAGTTCAGACTCAGTGCACAAGTTCAGAGTTCAAATGAAGTTCAGACGCAAAAATAAGTTCTCCTGAACTTCTGGCAGAAATACGAGTCCAAATTTCAAGCAACCGCCTTTTAACCATCCAAATTTTGCTTTTCCATGATCTACCTAAATTACTCAGTTAACCATTTCCTTGAAAAGTACTCGGTCGTTTTTCTTCCTCATCCGAGTTTGTACTCCATTTCTGATGACGACTTGATCGACGGAACGTTGAACGCTAACCTTCTTTGTCTCCTTATTTTATGAAATGAAACGCAATCTAACGGAGCAATACTTTAAGCAATGTAATATTATGCATTTTGCAGGATAACTGAAAACTCTGTTGTTTCAAGATCTAGAGATTTAATAGCAGCATCGGTGCCACGAATGTGTAAAAATTCTTGAAACCGCAGAAAGTTGCGATATTTTTAGCTCCATCGCTGAGAACCTTGGAAAATGAGCATGAACACTCTGCCCGCTAATATAAGCACTGACACCTGTGCTCTAAAGAACTCGTGTAACAACGCGCCTCGTAGCACAGGCCTGCTCGACAGCGTACTGTGTACTCCTCCCATGACGGAGCGTGAAGGTAAAGTTGACATCAAATCAAAAATTGGTTTGAATACCGCAGTGCTTTACGAGCTATTCTGTTATTAGAGGTGATACAACGTTACCTTTCAACGATTTTGGCCCTGATTTCGTATCATACATCCAGTAAAACGAGGACTCCGAACCAGGATCCAACACGACAGTTTTACCATTAACGAACATTGCAAGAGGCGAAACAAGGGATACGTGGCCGTTAAAAGTTATACGAATTACCGGTACCGAACCCATATGCTTTGTTTCTGTAGTGTGACATTTAACCACTGAACCATCGAGCTACAGGATGCGATATGCAACGCTGAAACCAGAATTTCCTTCCTTAGAGTGTCTCTCAACTGCTCTGGAATACCGATGAGGTCATGGTACATTAGGAGGAATTACAGTCTCAGCATAGATGCTTATACTTGTATTTAAAAATAACGTGTTTTGAAAGCTGACGTCCTTATGGTGCCACGTAGGACTGTGTATTCGTAACAGAAGGCAAACGGGCAATTGCAACAATTTAGTCTGTGTCACAATTCGTAGTAATTGATGGAAAATCATCGAGTAAAGCAGAAGTGAGTTCAGAAGTTCCCCAAGGCAGTGTTACAGGCCCTTTTCTGTTCCTTATCTGTATAAAAGAATTAGGAGACAATCTGAGCAGCCGTCTTAGGTTGTTTGCGGATGACGCTGTCGTTTATTGACTAGTTAACAAATTGCAAAACAATTTAGGAAATATATCTGTATTGTGTGAAAATTAGCAATTGACCCTAAATAACGAAAAGCGTGAGGTCATCCACATGAGTGTTACGAGGAATACTTCGGTTACACAATAATTCAGTCAATCCAAAGGCCGTAAATGGAACTAAATACCTAAGAATTACAATTACGAACAAATTAAATAGGAAGGAACACACAGAAAATCTTGTGGGGAAGGCTAAAAAAAGGTTGAGTTTTATTGGCAGGACACTTAGAAAATGTAATAGATCTACTGAAGAGGCTGCCTACACTACGCTTGTCCGTCCTCTTTTAGAATATTGCTGCGCGGTGTGGGATCCATAGAAGAAAGGATTGACAGAGTACATCGAGAAAGTTCAAAGAAGGGCAGGACGTTTTGTATTATCGCGAATAGAGAAGAGAGTGTCATTGAAATGATACAAGATTTGGGGTGGACGTCATTAAAACAAATGCGTTTCTCATTGCGGCGGTATCTTCTCGCGTAATTTCAATAGCTGGTTTTCTCCTCTGAATGCGAAATTTTTTTGTTGACTCCGACCTACATCGGAAGAAACGATCAGCATAATAAAATAAGGGAAATAAGAGCTCGCACGGAAATATATAGGTGTTCGTTTTTTCCGCGTGCTGTTCGAGATTGGAATAATAGAGAATTATTGCGAAGGTGGTTCGATGAACGCTCTGCCAGGCACTTAAATGTGATTGCAGAGCGTCCATATAGATGTAGATGTAAAGGTACATATAGACTGGAAAGTTTTTAAACATCACAAGGCATACAGGAATATTTGTATAGATCCGGACAGAAATAGCATGTCTCTTACTGAAGGTTCTTTAGTGCATCATCAACCCGACTGGGGGAGGAGAATTTATTCCACTTTTATACTCATCCCGAAATCCCGTATTTAATGTTACGTTATGCGTGTTGTTCAGAAAAAATTTCGTGCTTAATGCTACCATGTGTTGTCCAGCGTGCTGCACATTAATTGGGTGGTGTTGATTACACATGGACATGACTGACAGCTTCTGTGTAAAAGCTGACTTACATCGCCCCGCAGATGAACCTCGTTCGCAGTGCCTCACGTCAAGGTGCTGACATCATGCTGATTCGGCAGACGCGCTGTGCAGTCTTTTAGCGGCAGTTTTGTACTCTAACCTTTGTTCTTAATGTTGAGCGACTGTGGGGATACCTAACGCTGTTAGCATAGATAACTCTGCTTAATCTCACACTAATGAAACTGGCGCTCAGTGTAGGAAACAGTTGATTTCTTTGAGAGCAAACACAACAAGACTTAGTAAGTTCTATAGCGGCTGATAGCATTTAAAAACCTAGTACCTGGACAGTCACATATTTTTCTAAAGAATGTTAATAAGGATTCCATAGAAAGATGGAAATATTGAATAATCCAAAAATAAAAGGAGAAGTCGAAAGTCAGAAATTGGAATTTTATTGACAGAACAAGTTGAAAGGCACAGTTTAGTGAGATTGTTGTAATACTGGCAAATTGTCACAGTGGTTAAAATTTTCACTGATAGACGGCGCTTTGGATAGAGAGTAGTTTGTACAGTTACGCAGAGTAGTTCGTAGTTGCCCTGCTTTGCTACATTTACTGTTCCATTTAGCAAAAATTTTGCCTCGTTATCTGCAGGGCATTTAACGGCAAGACCGAGCTACTTTCAGCTGATGACAATAAATTTTTATCTATTAGTTTTCACTTTTCCATTGCTTTTGTCTTACTCCGTTCTTTTAAGCAATAGTCTGGAAAAGTGGTTACTTGGATCTGTCAGTAGAGTCTTGCAACGAGGAACTGGCCATGGGAATATGAGTTTAGGAGTGACGCCTATGAGGACGACACTTTCGTTGGAAACATTTTAGACACGTACAAAGTGGTAATACATACAGCCTATTACGTGTGTTGCCATGTCTTCCTATAATTCTAGCTCTACATCTGTCGAAGGGAGCCAAAAAGAAATATAAATGCCGATTTGGTAGTTAGAGTTGCTGTTATTTTTTGTTTTATTTAATTTAAGCGCATTATGTTGCACTTCCAGCAACAACAATCACAAATTGGTATCTTTTCAAACCCAGATATCCATTTCACCACCGAGCTATCGTTTTATACTGCTTAATCAGGGAACATGATACACAACAATGACATGAAAATACTATTAATATATTATAATATACACTGTTGAGTCAAAACATGATGACCACTGCCCACCAAGACGTTGGATGTCGCCTGGTGGCGTTGAGGACCCGTAATGTGGTAACAAATGTACGTAAGCGGAGCAGACATGGACAGGGGATCATCCTAGCAAAGATATGGGCTGCAAATGAAGAAATCCATTGAGATAAGCGACTTTGACAAAAAATAAATTATTATTACGGAGAGCCTGTGAACGAGTATTTCGGAAACGGCGAAGCTGGTCAAATTTCACGTGCTACTGTCTTGAGCATCTACTGTAAGAGGTAGCAGGGCAGTGAAACTACCAGTAGGCGCTAAATCGATGGGCGTCCACGACTCTTCACTGCGCATTGGGTTCGGAGGCTAGTCTGCTCTGTAAGGTAGGATAGATGATGATCTGTAGCACCGAAAGAGCACAATGATGGTGCACGCACAAGCGCATCGGATCATACCGTTCCTCGTACATTGTTTAACATGGAGCTCGGCAGTTGATCCACCTACGTGTTCACATGTTGACATAACAACATAATCAGTTACGACTGCAGTGGGCACGGGAAGATCGGAATTCGAGCGCCGATAAATGGAAACGTGTCGGCTCTTCGGGTGAATCACACTTTTCTCATACTAGGGCAATCGTCGTCTCCACATTCACTTCCAGCAGCATAACTGTTCGTGTCTCGGAACGAGAACCGTGATACAGTGGTTTGGGGAGCATTATTGTGAACTCAAGTTGATGTTTCGACTACCAAATTCGCCTGATGTAAATTCTATGGAACCCATCAGCGTCGCTATCAGTCGCCATCAGCGCGTACGCAAATCAACCCGGAGTGGCCGTGTGGTTCTAGGCGCTAAAGTCTGGAGCCGAGCGACCGCTACGGTCGCAGGTTCGAATCCTGCCTCGGGCATGGATGTGTGTGATGTTCTTAGGTTAGTTAGGTTTAATTAGTTCTAAGTTCTAGGCGACTGATGACCTCAGAAGTTAAGTGGCATAGTGCTCAGAGCCATTTGAGCAAATCAGCGGCCCGTTATTTGAGCGGTTTACATGAACTGTGCATAGAAATCTAATGCCACAGACCTCCACAGACCTGCCAACAAACTGTCGGATCCCTGTTACGCAGAATCAGTGATGTATTTCGTTCCAAAGACAGACAAACACGGCCGCGCGGGGTAGCCGAGAGGTCTTAGACGTCTTGCACGGTCCGCGCGGCTCCCCCCGTCCTAGGTTTGAGTCCTCCCTCGGGCATGGGTGTGTGTGTCGTCCTTAGCGTAAGTTAATTTAAGTTAGATTAAGTAGTGTGTAAGCTTAGGGACCGATGGCCTCAGCAATTTGGTCCCATAAGATCTTACCGCAAATTTCCAAGTTCCTACAGACAAACACGCTATTAAGCAGGTGGTCATAATGTTTTGGCTCATCACTGTATGAAGAAAAAAGCCGAATAAAATGTATCTGAACTAATTTACTACCTCTATTGTAACAATTTTTAAGCTTGTGTGATATTGCCAGGTCTTAGTGTGACGCTAGTAGCTGAAGGTATGCTTAATATGCTAAACTTTCAGATGGCGTTTACAAACTGGATCTCTTTTTCATGGTCAGTGAAATCTCGGCTTTCGGCTTTACTTGTCCTCAGCGAGTCTATGACTGCACCTCATTCTGCACTAGTGCCACAACTGTAGAATGTCTTGCACTTTACTTCAGGCCATATACAGTCATTATGTGTTTGGTTAATTCGGGAAGACAGTAAAGTCATTATTTCCCGGTGATATACGAAGTGATATATTCATATCCTTCTGTTCAGCATGTCTACGAAACGTTTAAAGTGGGAGTCAGTCATCTTGTTAGGAATTCACTGCGTATTGTTTCGTACCTCATGTAGGCGTCCGATTGCAGACTCGCGAGTAAAGTGTGATAAGTATCACTAGATTAACGTTAATTATGCTTCAATAAAAATAGTTGAAAATAATGAATGAACGTAACTAAAGACGTTGCTTAGAAAAAAAAGAATGCATAGGGTTTTGCAACAAAATATTCATCCTTAAGAATTGTCACGCCAACACCGCATAACAACGCCTCGTCCACAGATCGGCGAGGACTAGTGTCCACATGTTTCCTCATGTGTGCTATGTCCTTCCGAAGCAGGATGATTAGGTGCCGCACAACTACCGAACTGCGCGGAAGTTGATTGCTACGTTTCTCTTTCTGATAGAAATATTCCCAGACAATTTCTATTGAATTAAGACTGATTGACTTAGCTGGCCATTCTGGATGCAGTAAACTACCTGACTGATCGTGAAACTTGGAACGTGTACGTTCAGTCCTGTCAACACGGATGTTATTATCTAGAAAGACGGGAATGTACACAGCACATACACCACGAACATGTAGAAGAGAGGGCAACACGCTTGAGTACCGAAAATACCCATATAAACGTCTAGGTTCATTCATATTCTGGATCTGCAGCTCTTGTCTTTCTTACCTCGTTTGCAGTTAAAATATTGGGTATAGGTTCCGCCTTTTATGCAAAAAACAGTTTTTTTCTGGTTACCCAAACATGTTTCGATACCTCTGTGCCATCATCAGTGGCTTTTGTTTATTGAAAACTATAGAAAGTGAACATATTTTAGGTTGTAACTGATCATAACGAAGTGAGGCCTAAAGAAAGTTTCTGTTCGTTTTTCTTCTCACCGTGATTGTACATTATATGTTTCTTCAGGACCACCTGTATGGTATCCTGCAGTGATAGCTTGTCATCTGCAAGCCAAACGGAGTAGATGTGAATTTCATCAGCGAGTTAACACATCTCTTGAATTAAAAAAAAAAAAAAAAAGACGTGATCTTGGTATGGTAAAATGTTTTGTGTGTATATTTGTCATTACTCACTTGTTGTTGTGACTGTCCTTTTATGTTCTGAGGGCACTTCACGCACATCTTAATGTAATTTGAGTAATTTCGTTTTTACAAACACCTGTTTACTTCGCAAAACGCGCTGAGCACTATGTTGTGTTTCCTAACCCTGCTGTCGTTCTTTTGTTCCCGGGAGACGTGCTGCGGCTCATCTATTCGTCTCGCGCGTTACGACCTTATTTATCATGCCTCTTTCCTGGCTCGGGTGTTGATTTGACAAAGAAGCGGAATGTAACTCGGCTTGAGGCGTCACACATTTCCTTGGTGACGTCTGAGAATTCGTTTTCGCCCAATTCCAATATTAGATCAACATGGTGCATATGTCCTTCGGGCCGGCCAGTGTGGCCTAGAGGCTCTAGGCGCTTCAGTCTGGAACCGCGAAACCGCTACGGTCGCAGGTTCGAATCCCGCCTCGGGAATGGATGTGTGTGATGTCCTTAGGTTAGTTAGGTTTAAGTAGTTCTAAGTTATAGGGGACTGATGACCTCCGATGTTAAGTCCCATAGTGCTCAGAGCCATGGAACCATTTCAGTGCTTTGAACCATTTTTTTATGTCCTTCGGATGTGTGTTGGAGTTCATTGCGCAGAAAAGAAACTTTTGGAAAATTGAAGGTTATCAGGATTTTCAAGTGCAACACGAATGTTATATCATCTCAGATTGAAGGTTATGCCGAGACACAGCGGTGCAGATTCGTTGAGGACGCCCTCCCGATGAGTGGCTGTTATGCAAGTGAGCGTTGTGGAATACTGTTTACCACATTCCAGGGCCGACCTTGTCGCCGTCGGCGGGGGTGCGCCACGTTCGCAATCTCTCTCTGCTGTCACATTTCGAAACGTTAAGTGGACAGCTTCGCTGTGGTGGTGGAGTACACTACGCAACGCCTCCAACACGACCACGACGAATGAAGCGTTGATATCATTCGGTAATAATAAAAGTGATTTCGTGCTCTCCAGATGCCAGGATGACTCTAAGCTTTTCTACACACTGTATTTAATAGTTTTATTAGTATTTTTGTGTTACGGAACACTATAGTTTTTGAATTCAAATTAACCAAATTCATATCTGTATTTTACCGACTATAAGACGCTCGGGCCTATAAGAAGCACCGTAATTTTTAAGCAATTTTTTAATAAATATCTTTTTCACCATCTTTATTATTCGATAGCAAAGCCAGACTAAAAAAAATATTTTGTAAAACCTATCTGAGCTTTAAAATCCCTGAAAATCTACATCTGAATTTTCTTTGTCTTCTTCTTTTCTTCTTCATCTTTGTCGTCATCGTTGTTCTCTTCATATATAAGATGGTCTTCACTGCCATCGAGAGCGTTACTTACGCCACACTTCTTGAAATATTTAACAATAACGTCCTCTATTACTCTTGACCTCGACCGTTTTATCCACTGACACACTTGTTTGATTGTAAGTCGTTTTAAAGCTTCCTTCGACGTGAATTCATGATGGGTTTCATTCATTATCCACTTGTTCCAATCCTCTCTCATACATCAAGTGGTTGCTATTGTGAAGTCAGTCCTCTCGGAATTACAGCAAGCTCTGTATTTCCCTGTCTCAGTTTCTCTTTCACAGAATTTTTCAAATGTCTACTAAACTGATCTAGCACAAGAAGAGAATTCTTCTTCACTAAAGCACCTTTTCTTCTCTCACACACTCTGTTAATCCACAATTTCATTCCGGTCTCGCCCATCCAACCCTTGTCATGTACGTCAACAACAACACTCGACAGTATTTCGGAAGATTTGTTTTGCGCTTGAAAATGATCATTGGATTAAGTTTAGTGCCGTCAGCACAACATGAAATGATAACAGTGTTGTGCATTTTCTCATGTCCACTTTTTATAGTTACAGTTTTAGCATATTTCATGGCAACGGTTCTATTACTCGGCCGGCCGCGGTGGTCTCGCGGTTCTAGGCGCGCAGTCCGGAGCCGTGCGACTGCTACGGTCGCAGGTTCGAATCCAGCCTCGAGCATGGATGTATGTGATGTCCTTAGGTTAGTTAGGTTTAAGTAGTTCTAAGTTCTAGGGGACTGATGACCACAGCTGTTAAGTCCCATAGTGCTCAGAGCCATTTCGAACCATTTTTTTCTATTACTCGGCACAGCACATGTAAGAGAAGTTTCGTCCATTTTCGCTATTTGGCTTCGTTCCACACTGGTTTTCTTCCGATGTTGAATAATAAATCCATGGAAAGATAGTATTTTCTCTTCATACTCTTGCGGCATTTTCTGATATATTTTGGTTTTGGGTCGCATGCTAAGTCCATGACCCTTCATAAACGTGTAGCATCAACCAAAACCGCCCTTAAAATCTGTTAAGTTCCGCTGCGCCGCAGCTTACAAGCATGTATTTTAATCATTTTTGTATGAATTCGAATGCCATTTTGACTGTGTTCTTGGACCCATCTGAATACACCATCTTCTAGCTTTGACCATTTTGTATTCAGTCCTTTGTTGGCACATTTAGTCTTCCTCATTTTTTTCACTTTTTCTTTATTAGCCCACCAATCGCGAATGTTTCTCAGTTGGTGGAAGGCCAAATGCGGCTCAGATGCTCTGTTTATATGTTCTTCTGTATATGTTATTACTTTCAGTTTATAGCTCGCACGATGTGAATACGTTTGCTTTTCATTACATAACTAGCTACTAACAAAAATATTGTACTGTTACCGATAACACTAATCACTTTCAATTGTAGTTCACTGGCACCGTAGGCTGCAATGACGCATCATAGTCTAGACAGTGTTCTGGGTTTGTGATGGAGGGGCGGAAGGGAGACAATGTTAGCACCCTTGTGAATCCCCGCAACTCATGCTCGTTGCATCGGTGCCTTGCTATTTCCAGTTGAATCCAGTGTCGGCAGATAGAGACAGGTTTCCCGAGGCATTCGTCTCGCGGTTCTAGGCGCGTAGTCCGGAACCGCGCGACTGCTACGGTCGCAGGTTCGAATCCTGCCTCGGGTATGGATGTGTGTGGTGTCCTTAGGTTAGTTAGGTTTAAGTAGTTCTAAGTTCTAGGGGACTGATGACCACAGCTGTTAAGTCCCATAGTGCTCAGAGCCATTTGAACCATTTTTTTTCCCGAGGCATTCAATATATGGCCATTTTTAAGACTAGCTGGAATTTTCAATCAAACACTGGAAATTTGTATTTTAATTTCGGGTACAAGACGCACCTGAATTATTGACGCAATTTTTCGAAGAAATAAGTGTGTCTTATAGTTCGTAAGATATGGTAATACTGCAGAAACATAGAACGGAACACTAAATGCAGCTTTTACAGTCCATTATTCTCCTATTCATGGGAAGAATGTAAAACAGTGTGAAACGACAACAGTGACCATGTGGGCATTCTGCTTCTGAAGTTGTTCCAAAAGGTACCCCAGTTCTTCCACACTGTTAACTTAGGCTGAGTGCAAGTCTGTCGTCTTGTTATTACTAGATAACTAACGAGATCAATGAGAATATGATATTGAAAATGTTACCAAAAACTGAGAAAACCTAGGTGCAAGTGATTCGAGGTGGAAGCATTCTAGGCGCTTCAGTTTGGAACCGCGTGACCGCTACGGTCGCAGGTTCGAATCCTGTCTCGGACATGGATGTGTGTTATGTCCTTAGGTTAGTTAGGTTTAATTAGTTCTAAGTTCTAGGCGACTGATGACTTCAGCAGTTAAGTCGCATAGTGCTCAGAGCCATTTTAACCTTTTTTTTTTTTTTTGGAAGCATTCTACCTGCTGAAGAAACTGAAAACTTCAAAGGAAGGACCAGTACATATATCCCACAACCATACCATAATAGTGGGAGGGATTTTTAATCTTCTTGTAGCATGTTGCTAAAATTACCGTTACATACGTAAAAGAAGGTAGAGAACTTTCTCAGAAACGAACCAGACTCTAAGCCGTACATACTAACGCCACACAGAGATGTATTAGATCTGTAACTGACAAACAGGCCTGGTCTGTTGAAGAACGCGGTTTTCAGACAGAGACTGCTATCGATGAACAAGACGCAGTTGCAGCAACAATGATTAGCGAAGTAAAAAAAGCGACAAACGCTAACAGATAGTCACACATGTTTTGTAAATTATATAAACAGGGGACTGTCTCATTTCTCAGACAAGGAACGCATAGAGGAACTGTGGTTTAATTTCAAGCAAATATATAATCAAGGCATACACTAATAGGTAGCTATTAGTATAGTTAGAGACTGTTGAGGCCATCTTTCGTATTCGAACAATATCAGGAAAGGTCTTTACAAATAGCATCCACAGTGCGACACGTACAGAAATTCTCATATAGGTAGATGTTAAGTGGAAAACACTGACTACGAGAACATCAATAGGAGTAACCTTCAATGACTCCGTAGAAATGTACGGTTGTAGGACCTCTCCTAAAATCTCATGTTTTACGCCAAGTGTAAAAAGGAATGGTCATTCCCCTGTTGATAGTAAAAGTTGACGCACAAGGATCTAAATTTACAGGTTTTTAAAAACGTTTCCTATTACAGACTTCTAGAGATTGTTGGGGGGAGGGGGGTGGGGGGCTCAGTCGATGAAGTTTTGGTAATGAACCCATTTACGAAAACGTACCGTTTGGATGTAAAATAAGTTTGACGACAGTATCATTTTTCAATCTTCGTGCTCTGGCCTATGTGCTCTACAGGAGCCCATGACATGGGCGATGTTTCGAGTATCCGTCCTAGGGTTCTCTTCCACGTTACGACCTCTTGAAAGTCGAGTGTGCGGCGCCCCCGTGGAGTAACGAAGTCAACACATCTATTTGCAAACATACGAGTTTCTCGCAGCCGTTGTTGTAGTGAGTCGAAAATATTATGTCATGCCATAACTACAACTGGGATTGACGATGGCGCCTTCGTCTGTTTTTGTGCGTACGTGAAGCGGAAGATTTGAAAGTGATCCGATCTTCAAACTTATTTTATACCCAGACGACACATTTCGGGATGTAGGTACCTTCTCAAAACTTTATCCAACAAGTCCCCTCCATATCCTCCATAAGCCTGTATCAGGAATTATGAAACACGTTGTATGCTACACTGCGGTGTAAAACGTAAGCAGGAAAGTAAGTTTCGCCAGATGTGTCACTTCCAAGCAACATAGCTCGACTGTACATATAAAGAACTGAACAGCATAGCACAGACTGTAACTGAAAGAAATACGCACTGAGGCGCACCGAAATCATTCTTTTATTCGAAGACAAACTCCCCGATGTTATTCAATCTTTATATTGAGCAAGCAGTAAAGAAAACAAAAGAAAAATGCGGAGTAGGTATTAAAATCCATGGAGAAGAAATAAAAACTTTGAGGTTCGCCGATGACATTGTAATTCTGTCAGAGACAGCAAAGGACTTAGAAGAGCAGTTGAATGGAATGGACAGTGTCTTGAAGGGAGGATATAAGATGAACATCAACAAAAGTAAAACGAGGATAATGGAATGTAATCGAATAAAGTCGGGTGATGCTGAGGGAATTAGATTAGGAAATGAGACACTTAAAAAAGTAAAGGAGTTTTTCTATTTGGCGAGCAAAATAACTGATGATGGCCGAAGTAGAGAGGATATAAAATGTAGACTGACAATGGCAAGGAAAGCGTTACTGAAGAAGAGAAATTTGTTAACATCGAGTATAGATTTAAGTGTCAGGAAGTCGTTTCTGAAAGTATTTGTATGGAGTGTAGCCATGTATGGAAGTGAAACATGGACGATAAATATATTGGAAAAGAAGAGCATAGAATCTTTCGAAATGTGGTGCTACAGAAGAATGCTGACGATTAGATGGGTAGATCACATAAATAATGAGGAGGTGTTGAATAGGATTGGGGAGAAGAGAAGTTTGTGGCACAACTTGACTAGAAGAAGGGATCGGTTGGTAGGACATGTTCTGAGGCATTAAGGGATCACCAGTTTAGTATTGGAGGGCAGTGTGAAGGGTAAAAATCGTAGAGGGAGACCAAGAGACGAATACACTAAGCAGATTCAGAAGGATGTAGGTTGCAATAGGTACTGGGAGATGAAGAAGCTTGCACAGGATAGAGTAGCATGGAGAGCTGCATCAAACCAGTCTCAGGACTGAAGACCGCAACAACAACAAGAACAATTACGCTAACGTCACCGCGATTGATGATGGCCCGTTGGACATTACAAAATGCGGGCCATGGCTCTTAATAGCGTGTGAGATCATCGAGGATGGTAATGCATGCTCTGCAACCTGTTTCCATACTGATCACAATTTTGGAAAGGAGTTCTCTTAGTAGAGAGTTTAATTTCTCCACCAGCGTGTTTGACAACTAATGGATGATTGTTTGTGCATGTGATCTTGCTGTAATACGTCTCCCGAAGCTTTCCACACGTGCTCCATGATATTTAAGTCTATTAACGGTCAGGATAGTTCTTTCACCGAATATCCTCCCGTTCCTCCGCCTGTGCAGTTCGATGCGGTCGCGCATTATCATCCATAAAAATGACGTCACGGCCAAGTGCACCCCTGAAAAGACGCACATGGGGAAGCAGTACGATGGAGTGATGAGTGTACGGTGTTCAAAGATTTAGAGGTTAGTACATTAAGCCTCCTCGCACCATAATACCTGGACCACCAAAGTTATCATGTTCGACAACCCTAGTATCATCGCCGGACATTATCGTTGATTATCTTTGCGCCAAAGTTAAAGACTTGTTACTACAGTATTTCCTGCCAAGTGTTTCTTTGTGAGTATATAATTCCTTCATACTAACGTAAGTGGGAAGCTCATTATCTCGTTTTTGTGTGGCCATCTGAAATCCTTTTTTCATTGGTAACGTTACAAACTAGTGTCTAGGCCAGTTATGAAACGATAGTTAATGTCTTTTGAAGGAGGTTTCTGCGTTCTAGGGAGCATGTGATAGTGCGTTTTATTGTTGGTCTGTGAAGCGTGTTGAAGGAAGGGCATAACTCTGCCTTGCTTAATTTCTAAACGAAACAGCTGCTGTTGGAGAAATTAAGTAGTTTCTTGTCCATAATGTCTGTCACCGCACCATTAAGCCTGCTATGTGTTCTACATGATACAACAAATGTGCCAGAAACGTAGTGGTCAGATAATGTAAATGTGCTTCTCAATGTAATTCAAGGTGATGATGTTAGGAGATGGTGTAGGTTGTCGTCAAACATCATAGCTATCGCGTGCTGATGATACTTAGAAATATGTATCTACAACGGGGAAATTCTGCTCGATAACGTCAACTCTGTCTCAATACAAAATCCGTATTACATTATATGGCCAAAATGTATGCTCATTCCACTAAATGCTCTCTCACTGACGCCAGGCTCTATATCCAAGAGGGTATAATAATGAACAGTGTTTCAATACCATGAACGTCCTTTCTGACAATATGAGTCAAATGACTGAGCTGCTGTTGGCTTAGAACATGGTGCTTTCCTCCAGATTTCACATGTGTAATTTTAGAGAGGTTATTGTGAAGTGGAAATTTCAGAGAATCATTAAACCCCATCGTTCTTCCTGGAGGACTAAGAATTTGATTGATAGGAACCGCCGAATTATAGAGCGTTCTGCACGAAATAGTCGTCAGATAGCCTTATCCAGCTGAAAGACCCGTCGAGAGTTAGGAGGACCATTCTTCAATATCGTGGAACTGAGTGTAAGCGTATGTCCACAAGAACGATTACGTGATGTCTCGTTGCGTGGAGAAAGCAACGGTCTGTGAACATTATACAGCACTCAGACAGCCACGCATGGACCGACGAACGACGCGTGCTTGGGTTTGTTGTGGCAACAGTGAACTTCGGTGGAGATGTGATGCTCTCGGACTATGTTTCGTGGTTTGTGTTCTAGTTTTTGCAGACTGCAAAACGAATGTAGCTGAAAACCTTTCTCGGTAATAGTATGCTTCCCTCACTACGATGACAGTTTGGAAGCAGACCATTTCTGCCTCTACGCGCTATTCTAGTACCAAAGATTGCTGCGTCGTTGCTTGAAAAAAATCAAGTGAATTGCTCGGGTGATCTGTTCAAAACTTAGAACTAAACCATATCATTGAGATCAACGAATGTGTTAGTGGTGTTGCAGATCGAAAATTTGATAACAACTTTCCACTATCCGTTAGCAAGAATGAAAATAAAACCAATCGTCACAGTTTCAAAACTGAGTGGGAAACTATACTCGGTGGTTAGGTGTCGTAATACAAGTGCATAATGACAAAATGATGTGCTAGACGCTATTACTAATAATGTTTGAGGATTGAAAGCAACATCATAGATGTCTTGAGTCTTTTGGCAGCATAGTTTACATCTGAAATGGAGCATGTATCTCAGTCTTCAACAACATCTACATACGTACTTCGCAAGCCACCGTATGGGGTGTGGCGGAGGGTGCCTTGTACCACTATTATTAATTCCCTTTCCAGTTCCACTCGCTAACAAGCGAGCGAAAAACGACTGTCTATATACCTCCATACAATCTCTAATTTCTCTTCTCGTATCTTCATGACATTTACGCGAAATGTTCGTTTGCGGCTGTAGAACCGTTCTGTAATCAGCTTCAAATGCTGGTTCTCTAAATTTTCTCAACAGTTTTCCAAGGAAAAAACAGCGCCTTCCCTCAGGGATTCCCATGTGTCACATAATATCAGTTACACCATAAAATTCGGTGCTTTTCTCAATCTTTGCAGAAGTGTTTTTCATTGGGCCGTCTCATTTGCCAGACATTTATGCTCACGCTATAATTTATTCATGCTACTTTAGATCTCATGTGTGAAAGCTGCCTGTTACAGACGGGCCTCCTCAGTAAGACTCTCGGCCTACTCGTAAGTGACGCCAAAATGACGAGGGGCTCCCTGCGACCACGAAACTTAATAACAGTCGACTCAATAAGCCGGGAGGAACTCCGGCTTCTCCCGTGTGTGAGTGGGATCTCAGATGTCTCAAAATATTCGCAGAAAACAACTACTAAATACACTGAAGCGCCAAAGAAACTCATATAGGCATGCTTATTCAAATACAGAGATATGTAAACAGGCAGAAAATAGCGCTGCGGTCGGCAACGCCAGTATAAGACAACAAGTGTCTGTCGCAATTGTTAGATCGGTTACTGCTGATACAATGACAGGTTATCAGGATTTAAGTGAGTTGTTGCGTAGTGTTATAGTCGGCGCACGAGCGATGGGATACAGCATCTCCGCGGTAGCGATGAAGTGGGGATTTTCCCGTACCACCATTTCCCGAGTACATCGTGAATATCAGGAATCCGATGAGACATCATAACTGCGACATCGTTTTGGACGGAGAAAGATCCTGCAAGAACGGGGCCAACGACGACTGAAGAGAATCGTTCAACGTGACAGAAGTGCAACCCTTTCGCAAATTGTTGCAGCTTTGCTGGGCCATCAACAAGTGTCATCATGCGAAACATTCAACACAACATTATCGATATGGGTTTTCGGAGCAGAATGCCCACTCGTGTACTGTTGATGACTGCACGCCACGAGGCTTTACGCCTCGCCTGGGCCCGTCAACACCGACATTGGACTGTTGGTGACTGGAAACATGTTGCCTGATCGGACGAGTCTCGTTTCAAATTGCATCGAGCGGATAGATGTGCACGGGTGTGAAGACAAACTCATAAATCCACGTACCCTGTATGTAAGTAGGGGACTGTTCAAGCTGGTGGAGGCTCTGTGATGGTGTGGGGCGTGTGCAGTTGGAGTCTAGATACTACTCTGGCACGTGACATGTACGTAAGCATGCTGGACAGCCCTGCAGGATTCATGATGTCAGTTCCCTCCAGCACTACTTCAGACAGTAGTAGAGTTCATGCCACGTCGTGTTGCGAAACTTCGACATGCTCGCAGGGGCCCTACACGACATTAGGCAGGTGTACCAGTTTCTTTGGCTCTTCATTGTATTATAACAAGCAAGAAAAAAAATGTAATTGCGGCCCTACACGACATTAGGCAGGTGTACCAGTTTCTTTGGCTCTTCATTGTATTATAACAAGCAAGAAAAAAAATGTAATTGCGGCCCTACACGACATTAGGCAGGTGTACCAGTTTCTTTGGCTCTTCATTGTATTATAACAAGCAAGGAAAAAAAATGTAATTGCGGCCCTACACGACATTAGGCAGGTGTACCAGTTTCTTTGGCTCTTCATTGTATTATAACAAGCAAGAAAAAAAATGTAATTGCGGCCCTACACGACATTAGGCAGGTGTACCAGTTTCTTTGGCTCTTCGTTGTATTATAACAAGCAAGAAAAAAATGTAATTGCGGCCCTACACGACATTAGGCAGGTGTACCAGTTTCTTTGGCTCTTCATTGTATTATAACAAGCAAGAAAAAAAATGTAATTGCGGCCCTACACGACATTAGGCAGGTGTACCAGTTTCTTTGGCTCTTCATTGTATTATAACAAGCAAGAAAAAAAATGTAATTGCGGCCCTACACGACATTAGGCAGGTGTACCAGTTTCTTTGGCTCTTCATTGTATTATAACAAGCAAGAAAAAAAATGTAATTGCGGCCCTACACGACATTAGGCAGGTGTACCAGTTTATTTGGCTCTTCATTGTATTATAACAAGCAAGAAAAAAAATGTAATTGCTGCTCGTGAGAATAACAATATCATTGCTTATAGTTTCAGTCACAGCAACTTCCTTTTTATAATTTAAACGTACTGAGGTCGCCAAATCGAAGAAATTCATTACTGAGAGAGTGTGCGCTTATACGTAAATAATATGGAATATTGTAGAACATACTTGTATTACGTTAGTAAGAAAACCTCGAAATCTGTTACAAGGGTGAAAATGAGAAAAAATTCGCTTAAAGCAGGACACAAGTATACTAGCTTCGACTCAATAACTTCACGTCTCTAATCGCAAGACATCAGTGAGCACACGCAGCTCAGAACAATATTATCATTCATCTTGTCATCTCCTGAAGGCTTTTAACGCCAGTGTGTCATTAACTGACATTTAATTTTAACAGATGGTACGAAGAGTGACGTATTTATGATAAATCTTCAATGTGCTGCTACCTTAAAACAGCATACTGTCATAACTCGCAAATTATAGTGCGAAAACAACAAAAAACGTCGTCAATATTGCGTCTGCAAAGTTATTCGTATGTCGATTGGTATCCAGTTTCGTGATCACATCGAGTTGCACATTTTGAGGACAGTTCCGAGCAAGTTACAAGTGTCTTTAAGGCGACCCACTATCAACGACTTTCATGTTATATCTCAGTACACGAGTTGCAAAGCATTTATGTGACTCAAAGACTCTATTATCCATGTTTTTGTCTTCTGAAGTACCTTTATCTTTGGCTGAGTAGGGAAAAGCGTATCTGTAAGCAGTACTTCGAGGGTGGAGTCTGGCCAGCCAGTCATACCGCTCTTCTCCTCCACCTGACGCCATGAAAACCCTGCTGCTTGTTGATGACCTGTAAATTGTAGACATATGCCTTGTGTGTTATTGAGAAGGGCATTTCCAAGCTTCATCGTCCAGGATTAGTGGTCAGCTCGTTGTCTTCTTGCACTACACTGGCGTAATTTTGAATGACATGATTTTTCAGACGTATTTCCGAGGCATGCTTGGCAACTGTGTATTCATACAAACGAGGTCAGCTGTTTGTTCAGTTCATGTATGTGTTTGATGTGTTTGAAAATGAGGATCAATGAATCTTCGGAGAATACTGGACGTCTTCCACATTACTTTCTCGCTCTGTAAATAGTATTATGGGGATTAGAAAGCATATGCGTTATTTGTGGTACCGTACAGCCACGTAGTCTGTTAGAGGATATTTGCATGTGTTATTCATGAGCATTGGTGTCCATTTCCTGCATACTAGCTCAACGTAAAATCAGGTTAATTATTTTCGTTACTACCATCTTTAACGCTCACTCGCACATGTGCCCATTTAGTCTTTGTTCATGTAAGCTGCATGTACGATTGCAACCTATTTAACATAAACTATATTCAAGGAAACTAATATTTCTGAACTTGCCTTAAGCAGTCATATTATTTTCCAATATATGTGATACTTTCAGCCAAATGAAGTGTGTGCAAGTTGCTGTGAACTTCAAGACATGGGTTGCAGAAGTGAATGATCCAAGATTTTGTTTTCAAATGTATTATTTTCTGTACAACTTGTATTAGAACTTACAGTGTGCAGTTACATATGTGTAATACGTACCTTTCCGATAAGAAACGATACATTTGCTCTCTTATGGTGGATTAGAACAGTTGAAGGTCTTGGTTACAATTTGTCTTTGCCGCGCGAGGTAGCCGTTCGGTCTGGGGCGTCTTGTCACGGTTCGCGCGGCTCACCCCGTCGGAGGTTCGAGTCCTCCCTCGGGCATGGATGTGTGTGTTGTCCTTAGCGTAAGTTAATTTAAGTTACATTAAGTAGCGCTTAAGCCTAGTGACCGATGACCTCAGCAGTTTGGTCCCGTAGTAATTACAATAAATTTACAATTTGTCTTTATGTTTGAAGGTCCATATGTCGTTTCGCTGAACTATGAAAGTTTTTTCACAAGTTCTCATATTTAATTATAAATCGGATCGTGTTGTTGTTCACTTATGGCTCAAATTTCATAATAAGGGTGATATTTTCATGGCGTCATTATTGGAGTCGTAACTTCTATGAACTCACAGGTAAAACTGAAGAGTTAGAGCAACTTTTATGTGTATAGACAACAAGGCAACAGACAAAAATGTTATTTAAAATAGTAGTTTCTGCTCAGCGTGACGGAGGTGTATGTTGTATGTTAGGAAATATTTTAAACATGAGCACTAAACTCACAAGTTTGAAGCATTTGTAGGACACGAAACACACATTATTGACAAATGGACTTATGAATTGTTCTCAGCTGTGTGTTGTAAAATAGGATATAAAAATCAAAGTGAGTTGGCTATTCGTGAATCAACTCCAAAAATCCTG
This sequence comes from Schistocerca gregaria, assembly GCF_023897955.1. Taxonomy (NCBI): domain Eukaryota; kingdom Metazoa; phylum Arthropoda; class Insecta; order Orthoptera; family Acrididae; genus Schistocerca; species Schistocerca gregaria. Next base: position 490,785,668 of record NC_064931.1, read on the forward strand.
GAAACTTTATGTATTGCAAGTCCTGATATTTCGAAAATTTCAAACCTATGGGAGAGATAAAAATACATACAAGGGAAAGATATCGTCCAAACGGTATTTGCAAAAAAATTAAAAAAAAACATTAGTTAACTACGTTTACTTCATGTGCATTGTGCACGGCAAGGCACCATTGGTGAGTGCAGAACATAATGTGCTGGTGTCACTTATAACATTTCAGCTCCTCAACACCAAATTAAAACGTTCCACTTCAATTTGTTTGCACTTATAGCGATCCCAGCTTCCTCAACCAAATTAAAACGTTGTATTAGGAGGTGTCTGCTTCGTGCAAAAGGTCTTGAGTTCATATTGACGACAACAAGTAATTCTTCATTACAGACGTTTATTTACAAACAGAACTGACAGACTTCACAGACTCAACAACTGACTCTCCGAGCTAACCGCACTGCATATCCGAACTGGCAACTGACAACTCCTAGGTGTATTAATATCTTTCCACACAATGAGAGTCTTTGACAATGTTTTGTTTACAATACGATAGCAATTCACGACTTAAAACTAAATTAGACATTACAGAATTTTAGTACAGATTAAAGTAAGTAAAAGGATCAGTACATATAAATTCTTACAAGCATAATTTCCAAATAGATTTTATAACATTTTTCTACCAGCTTCTGGAAAACCTTCACCAGATTTGTACCGATGTTTCCAGAAATATCTTGACATTTGATTCTGGATATTTCTTGAGTGATTTAGAACAACTATTTATATGTAAAATGATTAAAATCGTGTTTCAAAACGTAAATAAATCTTTTTATCAATATTTCTTGATACAAATCGTCTTTCGAAATTAGGTTATGAAACAGTTTTCACAAATTTTCGTATTTTTGCGATCATAATATAGAATTTCTCCATAGAAAGTTCCAGAAGTGTGCATTAAACGTTCATTTACAGACTTTCTCTTTAGCTGGTGAGTTTTTAAAAGTATCTTGTCCATACTATACGAAATAATTTAGCTCAAAACTGATAATTTATACAATTAATCAGAGCTACAGCAAACAGTGAGTCTTTCTTTTACAAAATGAAATATAATTACAAAATTGAATGAAAATAGGTTACTAACACTAATATATATTTACATTAATTCTATTTTTGTTCTTTCTGTGCAAAATGTCCTAATATTGACACAGTACCATATTTAAACATCACCAAAGTTTCCCTTTACATTTTGCATATCTGTATCGACATCCCCTAAAAGTCTACAGTATCGAATACTTCAATATGTCCCAATATGTCCTGTAATGTTACACACTGTTCCCCCGCACTGGTCCAATCACGATGCCTCATTGTCGGTAAGCGTCTAGTCTAAGGCGGAATTATTCTAATTTGCTATCGATATCATTACATGATATGTATATGGAAGGAAGTAATACGTTTCTTTACCAGTCTTGGAATCGTATTCTCACGAAATTTTAATAATATTTCCTTACTTGGAGCACATCTTCTCTATAGTTCCTGTTACTGGATTTTAGATTTTATTTGGCGCTTTTCTGACGCTCTCGCAAACTCCGACGAATAGAACTATCCATCTTTTCCATCCAAGTGACTGAAGTCCCTAGACTTACGAACAAATCGAAAGAATCGAAAGGACGAAAAATTTGTAAGCGATCTCTTTTGTAAACATATTAAAATTTTATTCTTCGAATTGATGTCCAGATAGCATCTGCCTTCCCGTAAGGAAAACTCCCCGTCGCACCCCCCCCCCCCCCCCCCCTCACACACACAGATTTAGTGGTAAGATGGCCTTGCGTATAGTCCGTCAAAAACTGAATACAGTTAAAGCATGAAAATAGGAAGAAGGTGTACAGAACTGTGAAAAACGAAGCAAAATAAGCAGTGAACGGTTCAAGCTCTAGGTATGCAACATCGAGCGAATCAGAAGAGCCTCAGAGTCGTGGTTATGTGTCCACGATGCTGGACTGCAAAGCTGAAGATCTGTGTTCCACTCTACCTCTTACCCCATCTTCTTCTTCTTCTTCCTCCAAAATTATGAACTGCTCGTCCAGTCGTTGACGTATCTGTTCGCTGTGTTCAAATTTGTGTCTGTGTCGTGGTGTAACATCCGTTTGCAACAGCGAGGTGTTCAAATGTGTGTGAATTTTTAAGGGGACAAACTGCTGATGTCATCGGTCCCTAGACTTACACACTACTTAAACTAACTTATGCTAAGAACAACACACACACCTCTTCCCGAGGGAGGACTCAAACCTCCGACGGAAGGGGCAGCGCAATCCGTGCATGGCGCCTCAAACCGCGCGACCATTCCGCGTGGTCAGCGAGGTGTAATAAAGGAGCCTGTAATGAAAGCTGATACCACACAACTACTCTATTAGCAACAGAAAGGTAGTGGCTCACGACTGGGAACTGCAAACGTTCGATGACGAAGGGACAAATCAACCTAATCCTTCATTGGAAGACACGACTGATGTGTCATACGCGCCACTGGCGACATGTGTCATATGGTAAGAATCTGTTACCGACGCATCAAACTTTTACACCTGGTGAGTGAATGAGATATGCCTCCCTGCCCGATTTACACAAGCTGCAATAAATCTGTGCAACAGTTTCATAATCACACAGTTTTCCCTATGCTCGATCAAAACATTCGTTTTTAACGTTTTTGAAGTTTTCCACATGTACACCATCAAATCCTGCATATGTCCAAGCAAATCTGAACAAGTCCCCAAATTTCGGGGAGCGAAATTTATTACGTATGAATACTTGAACTTTGCCAGCCGCGGTGGTCTTGCGGTTCTAGGCGCTTCAGTCCGGAACCGCGCGACCGCTACGGTCGCAGGTTCGAATCCTGCCTCGGGCATGGATGTTTGTGATGCCCTTAGGTTAGTTAGGTTTAAGTAGTTCTAGGGGACTGATGATCTTAGATGTTAAGTACCATTGTGCTCAGAGCCATTTGAACCATTTGAACCAATACTTGAACTTTGATAATAGACACACGATCACATAAACAATACTGCTCTATGTATAAAGGGCGTACAAAAAGAAACGAGCCGGAGGCTTAATTACAGAAACCAGTACCTGCATGTTAGAAGTATTGACCCTGGCTGTTGAGATACTTGTCCCACCGTGGCACAAGGTGGTGAATGGCTGTCTCATAAAATTTCCGGGGCTGCTATGTTAACCAGTCCCTCACGTACAGCTGGACGTCGTCGTCAGAGGTGAGTCGTTTGCCCCTCAAAATCTGTTGAAGGGGACAAAAAATGGCGTAATCACAGGGAGAGGTCCGGACTGTACGGAGGGTGGCCGAGAACCTCCCATTTGAATTTCTGCAGGAGTGCCGCGACTGTGTTGGCCGTACGAGGCTTTGGATTGTCGTGGAGCAGAAAGACCCCCGGATGAGAGTGCCTGGTCGTTTTGATATGATCGCTTGGCGAAGGGTGGTCAAGGTTTGCGAGTAGCACTGGGCATTCGCTGATGTCTCGTGCTGCAGGAAGTGAATCAGAAGGGGGCCATCTTGGTCAAAGAAGGACGTAAGCGTAACGTTTCCTGCGCTCGTGTGGACGGCGACGTCCAGCTGTACGTGCGGAACTGGTTAACATCGGAGCCCAGGGAATTTTATGAGACAGCCATTCAGCTCCTAGTGTCACAGTGGGACAAGTGTCTCATAAGACAGGGTCAATACTTCTAACATACAGGTATTGGTTCCCGTAATTAAGCCTCCGGCTCGTTTCTTTTTAACGGCCCTTATCGTTGTGCAACTTTGCAAAATCGTAGAGTCATTTCACAAACCATGTTACGGTTACACAAGAGGTGTACAAGCTGGAATAATAGTAATCACGTCTACTCCCACAGCAAACGTGTGCAATGCATGATTCTTCTGTTCTGTGTAGCTGTCAAGGAGTGAAACAAAATCTTTATTCACGTAAAGAGCAATCACATGTTCATTAAAAGCTTTCACTAGTCTTTTCTCCATTTTGCCTGATGCACTACAATTCACAGTGACATTGGGGGTAAGCGCAAATATCCTATTCACTTCTCGCTGAACTTGCGGCCCAAATACACCATTTTTTTCTCGCAAACATAAGTAAAATGCAGGTAAAAGAAATCCTGATTTGTTAAGGGCATATTGTATGGTGTAAATGTGGGAAGTGACATGCAAGTGGTATACACTACAATTTGTGTGGTCTTCTCCAACTAACGATAACGTCCGGGCCGATTTCATTTCATAATTAAAATGGACTGATCTGTGTTAATGATATATGCGTCTTCCTACTATTGGAATTTGGCGTTAGTTGCTATAACGAACTTCTTGGAAGAGTCAACAAGTTCTTCCAGTTTATTGGCACAGATTTTCCTTACGTATTTGGTAATATTTGTGCTAGTAATTTTGTATTTCTGTTTGAAAGTGATTAGCCAATGAGGTGAAATCTTAAAGTCCAGACCAGTTCGTTTAGCATAAAGCCATACCCAACATTGTAAGTCTGTTTCATGCACTGCACTTAATTCATTTCTGGCTTGAACAGATTGTTGCTGTACATGGTTTTCCAATTCACTTAACTTCTGTCTTCGGGTTCCACTTCTATTCCACGACTTCCTTGTAGTACTTAATTGTGTTTTTTCCTCCATCCCCTTAAATTTCTTGAATTTATTTGCAACTTCTTTCCATAATCTACGTTTCCGTCTTTTAATTGGTTTGGACAATATTCTGTATTGGAGCATTTCCTTGATATAACCAAACGAAATGTCGTCGATTGACGTCGCACCATATCTCCTTCATGTTCTTTGTACGGACCATCAACATTCTCATCATCTGATACATATAGCCCCGCAGCAATCAGCAACGCATCTTCATGGCCACACTTACTATTTGTCAACAAATGTAGGAAATAATCATACAAATATTGCACAATCATCAGATCCCTTAAAAAATTTGTAGATTCCTTAAAGTTAGGAAAATATTCAGGGATCTTGTTATGCAATTCTCTAGTTGTATTTTCTGGATTCATACTTCCCACCGCATATCACCCGTGCATTTAACACGCTCGCTTCCAAAGGTACAAACAATCCACTGTCATTCAGGCAGCTTTCTCAACAGAAATCCTCTCCCAGCCGTGCACTGTAGTCAACAGAGGTCCGTCGTGTGTTTGTTTCGTTTTGTTTCGATGTTTGTTTGTTTAGGCGTAGCGTCACCATACCACATCGTTATTGTCGCATCGGACCTATTGCTTGCAATGGATTCCGAACCACTAATAGGTTTGTATCCGAGATCTTGTGTGTTTTTACCAGTATTCGACACTGGGATACCGTGTTACAAGGCGATGAGCCTCCAGATGCAAGTACCTCCTGTTTGTTCTACACAAATACCACATGTTATGACTCGTGCTTTCTGTTTTGGAAGTTTTAACTCTTGAATTCCTATGTTGTAACACAGTTCACATACTTTTATTTGTTATTTTCATTTCTGTGATATGTCTATGAGGCACTTCGCCTGTTCTCACTGTTCATCACGTCACGTCAGTAATACGGTATAATCTTACCAAATGACTCATATCCTATAACCAATTTGTAATATGACAACTACCAAGACTACAGAAAGCGAACCGACACGTCAATGATCGGGCGATAAGTTCATAACTTTGTGAAAAAAATAAGTGAATAAATAAATGGGGTACGAGGGAGATTGGAATACGGGTGTCCATCTTTGCAGTCAATCACCGTCACCACTTAACCACGACACTGTGGCTCTTCCACTTCGTTCGATGATGCAAATCTTGACCTCGGACGGTTCACTATTCCTATATTATTTCTCTTTTCATAGTTCATTATATCTTCTTCCCGTTTTCGTGCTTGATCTGTGCTCAGTTTTTAACTGGCTATCCAAATGGTCATATTACCACTAAATCTGAAGGGTGAGCGGTGGGAAGTTTCAATTGTCAGAAACGAAATTTGAAGGTTGTTCCGTCTTAAACGTTCAGGTTATAGAGTCTTAAATCGCTGTGACGATTACAGTGTTTGTTCGACGTCAGTATCATCGTGCTGTTTTGTCCATTTACGCGCATTACAGACCATTTCGTTACGTTGACGACTGAATGTCATTTTCGATAACAAACGTTGGCCTTCCCTAAGTCTTACTGCATTTCGCAGCTCAGAGGAACAATTTGCTGGTACTGACTTCTGCGGGCAAAATAAGTCAGTTGCAAAATCACATTCTGTCTCACGTTTCTAGCTGGCATGTTGCGCTAACTTGTAAGTCAGGAAATAACCAGAATTTACTTGTTAACGTCGACTGATTTCATGTTATGATCGAGGAGTTATCGGGCGATATACTCTTGACATATAGATCCATGAACATTGTGAAGAACGGGGATGAATTTGCGTTCTGCAAATCGCCATGCGTAGCAAATGCTGTCGGAAACATCCACAATTCGTAGAAGCAAAGACTTGCGATTATAACTAGAGTACAGCGCACCGTAGTGTCTGCATTTCGCCTTGTATGACTTTCTACAGTATTCATAGAAAGTCAGTCAAAGGTAAATAGGACTTGTCAGAGAATGCGACCGATCCTGAAGCCGTTAACTGTATTGGTGCACCAACTACAGCTTAAAGCTTTGAGAGTCCAACGTCATACTTTTCGGTGGGTTTTATAACAAAAAGTGTTGGCATCACACTATGATTAAGCATGGAATATCATTAAAGATCGCTAGTGCTCTGTACTGCTAGTTCTATCAGCGATACCCTCTCCTTTCTGGCAAGTTGTTACGGTCAAAGCTACGACTATCTCTCAGCACACGTCTTCCAACAAACCAGTGCCTAGCCACGTGATGGGTGCATGTCCTTCACAGCAGGACAGGAAGTACGGGGTGGTTATAATTAAAGTGCAGCTATTCGCGGAGGTCCTATGTGGGCTGTAATTAGCGTATGCCAGCGGAACTTGGTAGAAATGCTGATGTGTTAACGTGGGGCCGGTTTACACTGGAGAACAAATCGGTCCCAGTTGTGGTCACCAGGTGCAAATCTCGCGCTGCAAACTGTTTGTACGACGGTATGACAGCCATGCCGTCATTTGACAAACCATAACGCGAGTGAACATTATGGCAATTGTAAAGAGAGACCGTGCGCTGTTAGTGAAACCGTTTTATGTGAACGGTAGTGATTACAGTGCTGCAGTGAGAGATCATCGACTGGAACGTCTGAGGAGAAGCCCAATACTATTTAATAGGTTAAAGAGAATGATATTGAAACTCGGAAACACGGGTGAGCTTGGTGTGGCACCTGGAAAAGGAAGGCTTCCTATCTCGGTGGAAGTTTCTGACGAGGTTGCTGTTGCTGTAACTGACCATGCAGCACGTGCTCTTGCAGTGTCACGAGAATTGTCCATCACACGGTCAACCGTACGGAAAGTTTTGCGGTCTATATTAGACCGCTACCCGTACAACGTCTAGATGGTGCACGTTCTGAATTTGCTCTTCGGTTTCTAGCACGGATCGAAGGCGATGACATGTGGGTGATCAATCTTCTATGGAGTGAAGAGGCATAGGTCACATTACATAGTGCACTGAGTACAGAGAAATACCGAATTTGGGATACTGTTAACTCGCGTGTTGTACACGGAAAGTCATTGCATCCGCCGTATGTGACTGTGTGGTGTGTCTCACAAGCAAATTTATTTTCGTTCGCTCTTCTTCGAAAAGAATACACCTTGAGGGCTTGTCAGATGTACCGTGACATCCGCACGTTATCGAAGCTTCCTCGTACAGCGTGCAATTCAGCTTTGGAAGAGTACAGCTGGGTGGAAACCACTGTTTTCATGCAATATGAGGCAACACCTCATACCGCTTGCCCGGTGAAAGATCTGCAGGAACGTGTTATCCTTAGAGGTTTTCCAGATTCGTAACCTGCAAGATCACCTGATTTGAACCCATGTGACTTTTGGCTCTGAGAATATCTACAAGAAGACATTTACCAGTGACACGATCCGTCTCTATTTGATCCGAAGACCAGTATGTAGGAAAATATTGCTCAGATTCCACCGGAACTGGTGCATACAACTGTTGATCACGTCGTTCTACGGATGCAGCATCTCTTCTACGTCTCTGGTGCTCATAATGAACAAATAGTGTAATCGGTGGTTAATAATGAAATAAACACTATGCCTTTATCACTTGTTTGACTCTTTCTCCTCAAATCCCGTTCCTAATCCATTACGTATGGAAACATTTCTATACGTCTTTTTTGCATTCACAGAGCAGGATTTGCACCTGGTGGCAAAAATGGGAACTTTTTTTTTCAGCGTAAATCGGTTTCACATAAACGCATTAGTATATCTGCCAAGTTTCGCTGCCATACGGTAATTACAGTCCGTATTGGATCTCCATGTGTAGCTGCACTTTAATTATAACCACCCGGTAGTTTTGATCTAGCTAAACATTTCCCAGAACTGTCGCCGATTGGGCACATGTAGAGCATGAGACCATGATCTGCTAGTTGTATCACAGTTTTCACTATACATCTGTGCCGAAGAATTATGAACTAGTACCGAAACGTTCTGTCGGAAATTCGCCAGACTCATATCAATTGTACCTTTGATTCGAGTTCTTGACATGTTCTAGAATCCCTATAAGTCACGGCAACTATAGTGTGAAACTTGTCCGTCACATTCACAACTGTCAATTCTTAATTTCTTTCGCATGTTCTCAAATAGTACATACTTTGCAAAGACATACCCTTTACCAAGCTATAGATCTTTAAGGCATAACTATCTTTGAAACGCTCAGTAGTATTGGCTGAGGAAACTGTTTGAAGCTCCGGTACCTGAGAGCTAATGAGAAACAAGCGCCGGACGTCGCCGAGTAGAGGACGTAGAGTTTGAAGGGGAAAAGCGAGTCGTGTGGAGCAGGTATGTAAGATGCTTTATAGTGGTGTAAGATTTGAGTAAATTGAAGTCAGGCATCGTGCTATTAATGCGTGCCTATTGCAAGGCTCGGAGTGGAATATTCACAGTATTTTCGAAACTTTTGTTTCTATCTGCCATATTGAGATCTTACGTTTTTGACCTTGCAGAGTGGATGATTTTCGAAACACGATACAGAATCGGGTGCCCATTAATCCGTCCGAATATTGGGCTACTTAAACTAGTCACAGTCTCATTAGATGAGCTTCTCTTAATATTTTCTGAGTTACATTGATTTTCTTTTGTTCAAACATCTCACGTGTTGTGGCCTTTTATACCACGTGCTATATGCACATACATTATGTATGCCATATTAGATTAAACACATTCTGAAAGCAATTACACGTGTTTTCTACTCAAATATTCTACATTATTCGAGATTCTTTACCATTATTTTCAAATTTCCTGTATTTATAGCAGAACGGCACTTTGTCATCGGGATCAAACTATATTCTACAAACATGCATTTTGCCTTCAACACAGGGAGTAATTTTCTTGATCTATCACTGCGATGAATATTCTCCATTTCATTAATTACGGTGAGAAATACGTTTCGCCTTTTTCTGTGCATGATTTTAGAGAACTGAAGATAAGTCAGTTGGTGCACTTGCCGAAGGAGTTGGTAGTTCATCACCTATATAAAGCGTGATTGCTTTACGTCTTGCATTTGCAGGCTTCAAAATGATGAGGTTAAGCTAAAAAATGTGTCCACCATGCCCCATGCACGCAAGCTGGCTAAAATCACGGTAGCTCACGTTACTCATGTGCGTTCAGGTGTTTATTACGGTTTAGCAGGTTCACGAAATTCACGTAACTATTTACATGTGACAATTATAAATACGTTGTGCAAAGTGACCTAGAACTGTTCTTCGTCAAATTTCCTTATTGGTGTAGTCAGGTAACCCATTTGCATGTAATCAGAATTTCACACAAGACAGGGGCTTACAAGGGTTCCCAGTATTGTTTGATCGTAATAGATAATTGAAAATATACACTGACAGGAGACACGAATTGTAATTGAGACATGACACTGACGGTAAACTGATGCAAGAGGCCCAACCGAGGTCAAAAGGAAAATACGCTATTCCCATCCGTGGGAGGCATTTGTGTATAGATAACACTAGGGAAGTACACCACCTAGGATGCATTTCTCAGTGTGCGAAGAATAAGGGTACGTCCGTACTGGTTGAGGTAGTATTCAATATTGAGGTAGTATTCAATATTGAGGTAGTATTCAATATTGCCTATAGTGAGGAAAGGAAAATGAGATGTTACATGACGATGTTTGGCTTTCGGAGAGGTAAGGGTACCAGATAGGCAGTTCTGATGCTACTGACAATGGAGTTAAGTCTTTAAACAAAATCGAGAAGAATTCATAGGATTTGTGAACCTAGAAAAAGGGTTCGATAATGTAAAATGATGCAGGATGTTTGAAATTCGGAGAAAAATAGGAATAGACTATAGAGAAAGACAGATAATATATGGGGGAATTCAAAAACTAAGTTAAACATTATTATGGGAGGCCGAGTCACTGTTATTGAATGTTACACGACGCTTTTTTCAGCATACTCACCAACTCTCTACAAACAACGGTTGGAACGTTCTACAAATCGTGCAGTCCCTCTACAGAGCCACTCGAGAACCGCTGTATGAACGTCCTCATATTTGGCAAATCCCTTTCACGCTAGATATTCCTTCAGCTTGCCGAAGAGATGGAAATCTAATGGTGCAACATGTGGACTCCCATATAAGCACCACCCAGATCTGTGCGGCCTTGGTAAAATTGTTGGAACCGTTTCAGTACGAACGGATGCGATATTGCATTTAATCCATATGCCATCAGAATTTCACGGTGAATCTCTGTAAAATTTAGCAGTTTTCCCATGAGAATCATACCGTCCCGCGTACTTCAACCTTAGAGTAAGTTTCCAATTGGCCGTGCCATTTCGATGGCACACTGCGATGCACCTTTGCCTGCACCACAGCAGAACTATGCCTGCAGGAAACTGGGAACATGTTCTCTCCTCTGACAATGCTACACACTTGTTGCGCAATAGTCTTAGGGTGGGACGACAAGTCCCTGCTTAATATATGTACAATAACCAAAAGGGAAAACCAAGAATGGAAGACCAAGAACGGAATGCTCGGATTAAAATGGGTTTAAGACAGAGACCTATTCACTCGCCCCTACTGTTCAACCTATGCATCGAGGAAGTAATACGGAAATAAATGAAAGTTGCAAGAGAGGGACTGAAATTCAGGGTGAAAGGATACACGACGAACGAAGCAAGGAAGACATGGAAATAAGACTTGCACAGGAATAGATGACATTCCTGGTCAAAAGAAATGTACTACATTCAGACATAGGCCTTAATTTGAGAAAGAAATTTCTGAGCCACATCATTATCATCTGCTTGTATTGGGAAGGAAGGACGATTGCGTTGAACGTCTCGTCGACATCGAGGTCATTAGAGATGGAGCAAAAGCTCTGACTTCGTCGAGGATGGGGAAGAAAATTGACTGTGCTCTTTCAAATGAACCTTCCCAGCGTTTGCCTGGAGCGATTTAGGGAAATTACGGAAAACCTCAATCTGGATGGCCGGACACGGGTTTGAACCGTCGTCCTCCCCAATACGAGTCCAGTGTGCTAACCACTCCGCCACCTCACTCGGTGTTTGTATTGGGATTTTGAAACTAATACTTTGTTTCAAGCCGGCCGTTGCGGCGCTTCAGTCTGGAACCGCGCGACCGCTGCGGCCGCAGGTTCGAATGCTGCCTCGGGCATGGATGTGTGTGATGTCCTTAGGTTAGTTAGGTTTAAGTAGTTCTAAGTACTAGGGGACTGATGACCTCAGAAGTTAAGACCCATAGTGCTCAGAGCCATTTCAACCATTTTAAACTATTGTGCAAGAGAGTTTATTCTGGATGAAAGAACACCCACTCAGTAAACTGACGGTACGGAATACGTTTGCCAGCATCTGTGAAAGCCAAAACTGTGACATCTTACATCTCTGGCAGAGCTTCTGGAGAAGCTGGCTAGACAGGAGAACCGGGGAAAATGAAGTTATCACTGCCCAACGGCAACGCACGGCACCCAAAGCAGACCCATTATTCTTAGATTTTCGTTGTACACAGCAGTATCCAGGTGTGTATAGTATGCCTTGTGACGCAGTATACGGCAGCTGACAACGAGACATGACGTAAATGTATAAAGTAATATAATGTAATATAATGTGGCGGATTATTTGATTTTCACAGGAAGTTTTGTTATAGGTTTTTACAAAATTAGTTACTGTTATAGTATAATTGTGCAAAAACGCATCAAAAAGATGAAACTAATGTAGAACGAAATGAGAAACTATAAATGATATCAGTTACTATTTGTACTGTCAGTGAGAACACTCGGTACAAATAAGTGCTCTGTGTTTATCGCAGATCGCCCTTTTACAATTCTGGCAGCACTTTTTTTCTGTCTCTTTTTCATGAACATGGTCAGCATCGCACTTTTTTTGGTTAGAGGTTCTGGTCTTTCTGGGATCACAGTATCTATTTCCAACATTTCTTCCATAGTTCTCTTCACATTCCTTCGTAGTGTAGGTATACTCAATCTAGCGCTTAGGTGTGCAGCAACTAAGTTCCATGCCAGTTCATGAAGAAATTTTCTTCGTGACCTCTTTACTTCAGCACTGGAAAGGGTAAAGATAACCATGGATTTTATCCTATTTTGACCCAAAATGCCACAGAAAACGCTCATACGCCATCTTATTGTTGTACTTGCAGCGATGTAAGTTTTGAACTGTTGATCAAGTGTCAGTATGACCTTTTGTTTTATTGTATGAAATTATCATTTAAGATAGCAGACGGCAAGAGTACAACTTTTTTCTTTTTTGGGACATATGACAGTAGCGTCTTTTTGACATCAAAGGCAAATCTTGAGAACGTAAAATTATTGTGGTATTTTAGACTTATTTTTTCTTACAGTTCCCAACATTTTCAAACCAAAGTATTCAATCTTTGTCTGATAAAGAGAAATTTATAAAAGCCAAATGTCAATATTCAGGTTTCTATTAGTTTCATGAATGGGTTCTAATAACTTTCTCACATAAAACGATGGGACAGCTTCATTTTTCCTTTCCTATATATGGAGTAGCGTTTTGCATGTAATATGTCTTTGAATCATTGGACCCTCAAAAATATCAAAATCTTAATTCCATATTTGTCCGGCTTTCAAGAAATAGGCATTCTGAAAGGACAGTTGCCACGGAAACCCATTAACTTGGTCGTCTATTGTCCAGTATTTAGAAGGGGCGTACAGGGGTTTGCAGTTATCAATAAATTTAGTCCAAATGTCCCGAATGGGTGCAAATTGGTCTACTTGTTTCCTTTGCATACAAGTTGCTTTGTCATCAAATCTTAGACAACTAGTCAAAAACTCAAATCGCCTTTGTGATACTGTAGCGGGAAACAGGGCATCGCCAAAGTACTTCTCAATTTGTGGGAGCAAAGATACAAGAAACCGATGACAACTCTTGTTGTTGTTGTTGTTGTTGTTGTTGTTGTTGTGGTCTTCAGTCCTGAGACTGGTTTGATGCAGCTCTCCGTGCTAATCTATCCTGTGCAAGCTCCTTCATCTCCCAGTACCTACTGCAACGTACATCCTTCTGAATCTGCTTAGTGTAGTTATCTCTTGGGCTCCCTCTACGATTTTTACCCTCCACGCTGCCCTCAAATGCTAAATTTGTGATCCCTTGATGCCTCAGAACATGTCCTACCAACCGATCCCTTCTTCTAGTCAAGTTGTGCCACAAACTTCTCTTCTCCCCAGTCCTATTCAGTACCTCCTCATTAGTTACGTGATCTACCCACCCAAACTTCAGGATTCTTCTGTAGCACCACATTTCGAAAGCTTCTATTCTCTTCTTGTCCAAACTACACTCCTGGAAATGGAAAAAAGAACACATTGACACCGGTGTGTCAGACCCACCATACTTGCTCCGGACACTGCGAGAGGGCTGTACAAGCAATGATCACACGCACGGCACAGCGGACACACCAGGAACCGCGGTATTGGCCGTCGAATGGCGCTAGCTGCGCAGCATTTGTGCACCGCCGCCGTCAGTGTCAGCCAGTTTGCCGTGGCATACGGAGCTCCATCGCAGTCTTTAACACTGGTAGCATGCCGCGACAGCGTGGACGTGAACCGTATGTGCAGTTGACGGACTTTGAGCGAGGGCGTATAGTGGGCATGCGGGAGGCCGGGTGAACGAACCGCCGAATTGCTCAACATGTGGGGCGTGAGGTCTCCACAGTACACCGAAGTTGTCGCCAGTGGTCGGCGGAAGGTGCACGTGCCCGTCGACCTGGGACCGGACCGCAGCGACGCACGGATGCACGCCAAGACCGTAGGATCCTACACAGTGCCGTAGGGGACCGCACCGCCACTTCCCAGCAAATTAGGGACACTGTTGCTCCTTGGGTATCGGCGAGGACCATTCGCAACCGTCTCCATGAAGCTGGGCTACGGTCCCGCACACCGTTAGGCCGTCTTCCGCTCACGCCCCAACATCGTGCAGCCCGCCTCCAGTGGTGTCGCAACAGGCGTGAATGGAGGGACGAATGGAGACGTGTCGTCTTCAGCGACGAGAGTCGCTTCTGCCTTGGTGCCAATGATGGTCGTATGCGTGTTTGGCGCCGTGCAGGTGAGCGCCACAATCAGGACTGCATACGACCGAGGCACACAGGGCCAACACCCGGCATCATGGTGTGGGGAGCGATCTCCTACACTGGCCGTACACCTCTTGTGATCGTCGAGGGGACACTGAATAGTGCACGGTACATCCAAACCGTCATCGAACCCATCGTTCTACCATTCCTAGACCGGCAAGGGAACTTGCTGTTCCAACAGGACAATGCACGTCCGCATGTATCCCGTGCCACCCAACGTGCTCTAGAAGATGTAAGTCAACTACCCTGGCCAGCAAGATCTCCGGATCTGTCCCCCATTGAGCATGTTTGGGACTGGATGAAGCGTCGTCTCACGCGGTCTGCACGTCCGGCACGAACGCTGGTCCAACTGAGGCGCCAGGTGGAAATGGCATGGCAAGCCGTTCCACAGGACTACATCCAGCATCTCTACGATCGTCTCCATGGGAGAATAGCAGCCTGCATTGCTGCGAAAGATGGATATACACTGTACTAGTGCCGACATTGTGCATGCTCTATTGCCTGTGTCTATGTGCCTGTGGTTCTGTCAGTGTGATCATGTGATGTATCTGACCCCAGGAATGTGTCAATAAAGTTTCCCCTTCCTGGGACAATGAATTCACGGTGTTCTTATTTCAATTTCCAGGAGTGTATTTATTGTCCATGTTTCACTTCCATACATGGCTACACTCCATACAAATACTTTCAGAAAGGACTTCCTGACACTTAAATCTATATTCGATGTTAACAAAATTCTCTTCTTCAGAAACGCTTTCCTTGCCATTGCTAGTCTACATTTTATATCCTCTCTACTTCGACCATCATCAGTTATTTTGCTCCCCAAACAGCAAAACTCCTTTACGACTTTAAGCGTCTCATTTCCTAATCTAATTCCCTCAGCATCACCAGACTTAATTCGACTACATTCCATTATTCTCGTTTTGCTTTTGTTGATGTTCATCTTATATCCTCCTTTCAAGACACTGTCCATTCCGTTCAACTGCTCTTCCAAGTCCTTTGCTGTCTCTGACAGAATTACAATGTCATCAGCGAACCTAAAAGTTTTTATTTCTTCTCCATGCTTTTTAATATCTACTCCGAATTTTTCTTTTATTTCCTTTACTGCTTGCTCAATATACAGATTGAATAACATCGGGGAGAGGCTACAACCCTGTATCACTCCCTTCGCAACCACTACTTCCCTTTCATACCCCTCGAGTCTTATAAGTGCCATCTGGTTTCTGTACTAATTGTAAATAGCCTTTCGCTCCCTGTATTTTATCCCTGCCACCTTTAGAATTTGAAAGGGAGTATTCCAGTCAACACTGTCAAAAGCTTTCTCTAAGTCTACAAATGCTAGAAACGTAGGTTTGCCTTTCCTTAATCTTTCTTCTAAGATGAGTCGTAAGGTCAGTATTGCCTCACGTGAAAAACATTTCTACGGAATCCAAACTGATCTTCCCCGAGGTCGGCTTCTACCAGTTTTTCCATTCGTCTGTAAATAATTCGCGTTATAATTTTGGAGCTGTGACTTATTAAGCTGATAGTTCAGTAATTTTCACATCTGTCAACTCCTGTTTTCTTTGGGATTGGAATCATTATATTCTTCTTGAAGTCTGAGGGTATTTCGCCTGTCTCGTACATCTTGCTCACCAGATGGTAGAGTTTTGTCAGGACTGACTCTCCCAAGGGTGTCAGTAGTTCTAATGGAATGTTGTCTACTCTGGGGGCCTAGTTTCGACTCAGGTCTTTCAGTGTTCTGTCAAACTCTTCACGCAGTATCGTATCTCACTTTTCATCTACATCCTCTTCCATTTCCATAATATTGTCCTCAAGTACATCGCCCTTGTGTAGACCCTCTATATACTCCTTCCACCTTTCTGCTTTCCGTTCTTTGCTTAGAACTGGATTTCCGTCTGAGCTCTTGATATTCATACAAGTGGCTCTCTTTTTTCGAAAGGTTTCTTTAATTTTCCTGTAGGCAGTATCTATCTTGCCCCTAGTGAGATAAGCCTCTACATCCTTACATCTGTCCGCTATCCATCCCTGCTTAGCCATTTTGCACTTCCTGTCGATCTCATTTTTGAGACGTTTGTATTCTTATTTGCCTCCTTCATTTACTGCAATTCTGTATTTTCTCCTTTCATTAATTAAATTCAATATTGCTTCTGTTACCCAAGGATTTCTACTAGCCCTTGTCTTTTTACCAACTTGATCGTCTGCTGCCTTCACTACTTCATCCCTCAGAGCTACCCATTCGTCTTCTACTGTATTTCTTTCCCCCATCCCTGTCAATTGTTCCCTTATGCTCTCCCTGAAACTCTGTACAACCTCTGGTTTAGTCACTTTATCCAGGTCTCATCTCCTTAAATTCCCACCTTTTTGCAGTTTCTTCAGTTTTAATCTACAGTTCATAACCAATAGATTGTGGTCAGAGTCCACATCTGCCCCTGGAAACGTCCTACAATTTAAAACCTGGTTCCTAAATCTCTGTTTTACCATTATATAATCTATCTGATACCTTTTAGTATCCCCAGGCTTATTCTATGTAAACAACCTTCTTTCATGATTCTTGAACCAAGTGTTAGCTATGATTAAGTTATGCTCTGTGTAAAATTCTAACAGACGGCTTCTTCTTTCATTTCTTAGCCCCAATCCATATTCACCCACTATGTTTTCTTCTCTGCCTTTTTCTACTGTCGAATTCCAGTCACCCATGACAATTAAATTTTAGTCTCCCTTCACTACCTGAATAATTTCTTTTATCTCATCATACACTTCTTCAATTTCTTCGTCATCTGCAGTGCTAGTTGGCATATAAACTTATACTACTGTAGTAGGCATGGGCTTCGTATCTATCTTGGCCACTATAATACGTTCACTATGCTGTTTGTAGTAGCTTATCCGCAATCCTACTTTTTATTCATTGTTAAACCTACTCCTGCATTACCCCTATTTGATTTTGTATTTATAATCCTGTATTCACCTGACCAAAAGTCTTGTTTCTCCTGCCACCGAACTTCACTAATTCCCACTATATCTAACTTTAACCTATCCATTTCCCTTTTTAAATTTTCTAACCTACCTGCCCGATTAAGGGATCTGACATTCCACGTTCCTATCCGTAGAACGCCAGTTTTCTCTCTCCTGATAACGACGTCCTCCTGAGTAGTCCCCGCCCGGAGATCCGAATGGGGGACTATTTTACCTCCGGAATATTTTACCCAAGAGGACGTCATCATCATTTAACCATACAGTAAAGCTGCATGCCCTCGGGAAAAATTACGGCTGTAGTGTCCTCTTGCTTTCAGCCGTTCGCAATACCACAACAGCAAGGCCGTTTTGGTTAATGTTACAAGGCCAGATCAGTCAATCATCCAGACTGTTGCCCCTGCAACTACTGAAAAGCCTGCTGCCCCTCTTCAGGAACCACACGTTTGCCTGGCCTCTCAACAGATACCCCTCTGTTGTGGTTGCACCTACGGTACGGCTATCTGTATCGTTGAGGCACGCAAGCCTCCCCACCAACGGCAAGGTCCATGGTTCATGGTTCTTAGTTCTACAATATTTGTAGTGCTATTGTATCTCGATGGGTTTTTGAATGAAGACCATTTGCAAGTAATTTCCTCGTTCGTGCAAGTGACTTTTATGCCCAGCATTTCATCAGTCAATAATATCTGCAATGCTTAAATTGGAATAGAAATAGACATTGCTTGTCCTTCTGGACTTTGGAGGCGAAAAACTATATTCCAGGATTTACTTCTTCTCCTCTGGTATACTTGAAGACCACTTATACCTGGTCTTACCTAGAAGGATATTTGAATTGGTATAATTACCATGACTGTCATCGTCGTCTTTTCCACACTATTCCTTAACAGATGGTTTCGACAAAACCAGGACCTTCATCAAAATCTGGAGCTCCAAATGGATCGTCTTCCTGATCCAACTCGTCTATAAGTGCACTGTATATATCTTCATCTGTTCTCAGCCGTTTACTCATTGTAACTAAAAAATGAAATAAAATATATAGAGCTGTAATGAAAGACAACAGCTATAATGTACATACAATATATATTTGAATATTTTATACTTACTAAATTATAGATTTTCCAATCTGCACAAATCAGCAATATGGACATGACACTGGGCTACCATACTACAGCAGATTTTAGCTGCAAAAGTATAGTTAACAATAGAATTTTTAGGGATCAATTGGGAAGAAATTGCGTATAGCATAATACATAATTAAAGTTCAGCTGTGTTTGTACTTCAGTGTTCAATTGCTTATTAAATTACACATTTTTAGCATGCATAAGTGAACTACACGGAACTCATGCTGGGGATATCAAGTCTCCAAGGACTTTCAACAACTACTGGAACAACAGTGTAAATGTTCGTGTTAACAGCGCATACATGAATCACTAATACAAACAAAACATACACTAAGTTTCAATAAATTTCAGCAAACATACTCTTTCTAATGCACAGTAAAAATACACCGGGGTTCCTTTTCAATTATTCTAACGAACCAAGAACCTTTATTGAATTTTAGCAGTTTTAACTGTTTTTCAACACAACTGCTTTTGAATCTTTATCATTTATCTTTGCACTAATACAGAGCCTGAATGTGTCAGTAATTTTTGTTCTTTTTTGGGGAAGAAACAATTGAAATCAGAGTTTATTTCGTATTCACGTTCCGCTTTGTTTTCACTCGTCGTATCATTATGTTGTCGGACTATAACTTTTGTCCTGTTAAAAGTCTTTACGCAAGAGTAGACTTTCTGAGACTCGCATTCGGGAGGACGGCAGTTCAAGCCCGCGTCCTGCCATCATGATTTAGGTTTCCCGTGATATCCCTAAATCGCCTCAGGTAAATGCCAGGATGTTTCCTTTGAAAGGGCACTGCCTATTTCCTTCTCATTCTTCTCTAATCCGTTGGGACCGATGACCTCGCTGTTTGGTCCCTTCCCTCAAACCAACCAACCAGCATCGCACATCTACAAACTTTCAATGTGGTATAGCATTAGAGAGACAGTCTGGTGAAACAAAGCCGTATCACACATGTTTCCTGTCTAAGGTGGTCCAGATTCGAGCCATTGCCTGACCAACGCGACTCAAGTTGCTTGTAATGTGAGTGCATCACTCAAGATGAATTTATTTCTATAGTCCGACAGTGAAAGCGTTTTACTTACCTTATGAAATTTAGCAGTTGATACGTGAATCATACACTTCTCAACGTCCCTCAACATTTGAAACGAGAAATTTCTTGCGTGACGAAGAAATACAGAACGTTTTTCTCTTAGGATCGTAAGGACATCAGATGACAGCGATGAAATTTACTCTGCTATTACAAATTTGCCACAGCGCTAAACACAGTTGTCGGAGGTGACCGTTCCAAGGTCGAGATAGACTGAAGATCAACGCGTACGACTCCACAAACTGTAGTCCTCGTAGCTAGCAGTCAGCGATTTGTATTCGTTATGCCTAAACATTTGTTTCGCACGTATTGTAAGCCATAATTAGCGCGGGCAAGCCGGTTCCATTCTATGTGGTAACGATTTATTTCTGGAAACACCTTTCCATCTCTTCCCCTTTAATAATAAAACATAGACAATGCGGAAGTTCTCACACCTATCCTGTGGAGGCGATATAATTATGACTCAAACAGTTTACCATCGCTCGGCACAAGCAGTGGAGGACATTAGTTATTGTAAAACCTTTAGCAACTTCAGCTGCAATGCTTGGAAAATCAATTCACACCGAGAATAGTTCCGAATAGTCACATTTGGTGCGGCATATAATACTCAGCTCGTGCAAGAGGTACTTGAAACGTCTTCCAGAATGCGGGTCCAATGTGCTAATCATTGCGCCACCTCTCTCGGTCCCCCAACTACACGAGAGGCTTAGGAAAACAGTGCATCTCACTACGATATATTGAATATATACGCGTACGGCCGAACAAGTTAAATTCCTCACTTCGGTCTTGATGGCACAAGATGACACTTTACACCACATTTGAGACAAATTAATGTCCGGAACTCTGTCAAAATATAACCTATTAGAATATCCAGCTTGTCTTCTTTTTAGGGTTACATACCTCATTCGGTAAAAACAGAACCTTATAGGATCACTTTGTTGTCTGTCTGTCTGTGTGTCCGACTGTTAAGACACTTTTTTCTCAGAAACGGGGAGAGGTATCAAGTTAAGAACTGGCGGTCTTGCTCCACAAAAGTAGATCTATGTTGGTACTCTGATCCGTTGTTGCATATCAGAGGAGGCTGAAATTTGAAACATAGGCGAGGCAGAACATTGGTTTTAGAGGTTTTCCACTCTGTTGAGCATTAGCATTAACAGGTTTCCACATTTATGTAGACAGCATTTAATTAGATATTAGTTTTTTGAAACCTTAGTTACTACATATTTCGTACAATCCACATAATTATTTAGTCATATCTTTCTACAAATCGTGCATTTAAGATTAGCTCTACTCTAACCCTCCATTTTTCACTTTATGGGACAATGGCTCCTCTATGAAGTCAAGGACGCGTGAGTGTCTCTATATCGTCACACGTGGA
This sequence comes from Schistocerca gregaria, assembly GCF_023897955.1. Classification (NCBI taxonomy): domain Eukaryota; kingdom Metazoa; phylum Arthropoda; class Insecta; order Orthoptera; family Acrididae; genus Schistocerca; species Schistocerca gregaria. The sequence goes on from NC_064931.1 coordinate 490,806,911, forward strand.
CTAGTTTAATTCTTTTGACAGAGTTCAGGACATTAATTTGTCTCAAATGTGGTGTAAAGTGTTATCTTGTGCCATCAAGACCGAAGTGAGGAATTTAACTTGTTCTGCCGTACGCGTTTATATTCAATATATCGTAGTGAGAATCGAAATGAGGGATGCACGAATGATTTACAATAAGATATTTAACTGTCGACGGAAGCCCAACATAAGTTTATATTCGTTGGAGAGGGACATAAAGTCGAGTACGTGCAAGCCACTGAAGTGCGAAAAGCGCGCGCCAGTTACAGTTCTGTGTGCTGGTGTGCACCCCTACACTGGTCTCGTCATCTATAGCTTTAGGCAACGCTACTACGCGTCAGCAGTGACGTTGTTTGTGATTTGCTACTGCTGCACCATTAATCTATTAGAATATCCGGCTTGCCTTCTTTTTAGAGTTACATACCTCATTTGGTGAAAACAGAACCTTATAGGATCACTTTGTTGTCTGTCTGTCTGTCTGTGTGTCCGACTGTTAAGACACTTTTTTCTCAGAAGCGGGGAGAACTATCAAGTTAAAATTTATGTCGCATAGTATGGTTTACGGTCCCTTGGCGGCGTAAAGAATTTAAGCTCCTAAGACAATCAAAAGATACGGCCATACATGTCACATATGGCAAACTCACTCTTTACAAACTATAGATGCACTATCAGTATTCATCTTGGCACTGGTGGTCTTGCGGTGATTACTGATGGTACCTGCAAAACGCTCACGACGCTCTTGAACACACACCGACGTACCATACGCAGTTCGAAAATTAATTACTCAGTGTAGTTGGGGGACCGAGCGAGGTGGCGCAGTGATTAGCACACTGGACCCGCATTCTGGGGGACGATGGCTCAAACCAGCGCCCGGCCATCCAGATTTAGATATTCCGTGATTTCCCTAAACCGCTCCCGGCAAATACCGGGTTAGTTCCTTAGAAAGGGCACAGCCGATTTCCTTCCCCATTTTTGAAACAATCCGAGCGTGTGCTCCGTCTCTAAAGACGTCGATTTCTACGAGACGTTAAACTCAATCTTCCTTCCTTCCTTCATTCCTACTAGTTTGGGACTACCAGGCTGAATGTGACGTTCCGCGCAGCATCACATCGAAAACAGAAAGACCTGAAATTGTAATCAGTGAGGAAGGAAAAAGTCTGGCTGATTCATGGAAAGCTGCATTCATTGAGGCATTAGCAGTGCAGCATGAGTTTGCTGTAGGTATTTTAGACGGCATTGTCGGAGAGAGAGAACGCCAATGGCAGCAAAAAAATTCCAATTTCATCATTTCTTGATGAAAGATTCTTTTAGGTGAAGTAGTAACGGGACATTCTCCTCTATCATTACCTTTCCTCAACAGTAGCTGTCGATACCAGTACTATTTTTCGAATTTTGGACAGGTCAGTATTACCATAAGCGTGTAAACAAAAACATAATAAAAAGTGCCGTAATGCGCATGCCTGTAAACCAATGGTTCCCAACCTGGGCTAATTACCCCCTCAGGAGTAAAATGAAATTTTCTGAGGGGTAAAAGATAGGACTTTTTGGAAATAATGAAGAACGAAGGGAGATCTCCGAGAAGTAAAGAAAGTTTTGTTTGCAAAATACTGCAGTAAAACAAACCCTGCCCTTTCCTTGTGTTATCCCACTATGTGTTTGTGTACCCTTGTGTATTTATGTTCTTCCTGTCTTTATATGTTTATCTGATAAGACTTATGTTGCAGAATTTTTCTAATACTAAGATACATTCACTATGATGAGGAATACTGTTATCCTCAAATATAATTTGCATTAATAACATGTTATTTACTTTGTAAAGATGTTTACACATTATTTATTCTGTTTTGTTCTAATGCTCATGTGTGAAGTTGATGTTTCAAAAGTTATTCTGATCTTTTATGTATGTAATTATGTCGTAATTTTTGTAACACTGATGTATTTGCTATTTCGATTCTTTTGTAAAGCCTGTACTACTACAAATGTTATCTGTATTGTTATGTTCTTTAATGATACATTTTGTACCTTTGTTATTGTATTCTCATGTTATAAAATTGTAATTGACACCAGTTCATCAAATTAAGTAACTTGTAAATTACATTTCACTGCACACGTTTCTGTTGGTCATAGTATATGCACAATATGTGAGAAGTAGGGACTGGTAGTGTTTGCAAGTGTATTGATAATTCAGCAAGGGACTGGTTAACAGTATTGCTGGTTCTAAGGACAATTCCAAAAACTTTGTGAGTGGACAAGTGGTGGGTTATGGACTTGCTATATTATCCGCAAGACTCTTCAATGGTGATTGTGCGCCTGGACAGTCAAACAGATGGCTGCTGGCTATCTCTACAAGGACTGAAGTGGATCTACACCTTCTATGACTCCCCAATACCATTATTTCTACAAGGACTGCAGTGGGTCTGCACCTCTGATGGCCCACCAATACCGTAATCTCTACCAGGACTACAATGGGTCTACTCTGTGTTGACCTACCTACCAATATTCTTCAAAACTTCGACTGACTCTGCTGTGGGTTTGCTCTGTTGTGGCCCATTACCTGTCTGCATGTCAAGAGTCAGCACTGTCTTTCCGTTGGAAGGACAACACTACTTCTTCAAGACTACATGGAAATCCACTACTTCTGTGTGCATTTTCTTATATTGCTCAGTCTTTGAGAAAAACACTACTATTTTACTGTGATGAATGATCAGGACTGTCTATATGGACTGTGAGAAAATTTTAGCTTTTGACCAACATTGTATCAATAAGTGTGTGCATTTGATTTCTTTGTTATTGTAATCATAATTATGAAAAAAAAAATTCAAATCTGTATTGGCCACTGCCCAAAACAATTTGTAAATTTTTTTGTGGGGAGCATGGGGGCTATGTAAGTAGGCTGTTTACGTTTCTTATTGGCAACGCCACGTAGCGCTCTGTATGAAAAATCACTGGCTGTGCCGTGTGCAGTCTGTGGCTGGTTTGCATTGTTGTCTGCCATTGTAGTGTTGGGCAGCGGCAGCTGGATGCTAACAGCGCGTAGCGTTGCGCAGTTGGAGGTGAGCCACCAGCGGTGGTGGACGTGGGGAGAGAGATGGCGGAGTTTTGAAATGTGTAAGAATTGGTATCACGAACTGATATATATATTATGACTATTAAGGTAAATACATTGTTTGTTCTGTATTAAAATCTTTCATTTGCTAACTATGCCTATCAGTAGTTAGTGCCTTCAGTAGTTTGAATCTTTTATTTAGCTGGCAGTAGTGGCGCTAGCAGTATTGCAGTAGCTTGAGTAACGAAGATTTTTGTGAGGTAAGTGATTTGTGAAATGTATAGGTTAATGTTAGTCAGGGCCATTCTTTCGTAGGGATTTTTGGAAGTCAGATTGCGTTGCGCCAAAAATATTGTGTTTCAGTTTAAGCACAGTCTTGTATAATTTTTCTAAGGGGACGTTTCAAAGTAAACCATTCGATTCTGTTTCAGTCACGAAACTGATTTACACATATCAAAAAAAGTTTTGCATCACCCCGGTTCCCAGAACTCCCGAAGATAGACATTGACTGTTGATATCATATCGCAGACACAGTCCCTTTGACTGCTCAGAGATGTCACTAAACCCGCCCAAAGAAGTAAACAACCATGCTTGAGCAGCGCCTATTAGACGGAGGGGGTCTGACAGCCCGTCAGTTCCAGTCATTCCACCAGGAAGGAGATACACGGCTAGTGTTAGCTGTAGTTCAACCATGGCTAGACTGTCAATGCCGCGGTTCGACTGCATCCGCATTGTTACTTTGTGCCAGGAAGGGCTCTCAACATGAGAAGTGTCCAGGCGTCTCGGAGGGAACCAAAGCGACGTTGTTCGGACATGGGGAAGATACAGAGATACCGGAATAGTCGATGACATGCCTCGCTCAGGCCGAACAAGGGCTACTACTGGAGTGGATGATCACTACCTACGGATTATGGCTCGGAGGAACCCTGACAGAAACGCCACCATGTTGAGTAAAACTTTTAGTGCAGCCACAGAACGTCGTGTTACGACTCAAAACTGTGCGCAATAAGTTGCGTGATGCGCAACTTCTCTCCCGACGTCCGAATTGACCGGTCACGGTTGGCATCACGTTCTCTTCACCGATGAGTGTCGCTTATGCCTTCAACCAGACAATCGTCGGAGACGTGTTTGGAGACAACCCGGTCAGGCTGAACGCCTTAGACACACTGTCCAGCGAGTCCAGCAAGGTGGAGGCCGACGTACGCCGCTGGTGGTCATAAAATGCGCTGTAACAGCTGTACGATACGTGAATGCCATCCTCCGACCGATAGTGCAACCATATCGGCAGCATATTGGCGAGGCATTCGTCTTCATGGACGACAATTAGCGCCCCCATCGTGCACATCTTGTGAATGACTTCCTTCAGGATAACGGCATCGCTCGACTAGAGTGGCCAGCATGTTCTCCAGACATGAACCCTGTCGAACATGCCTGGGATAGATTGAAAAGGTCTGTTTATGGACGACGTGACCCACCAACCACTCTGAGGGATCTACGCCGAATCGCCGTTGGGGAGTGGGACAATCTGGACCAACAGTGCCTTGATGAACTTGTGGACAGTATGCCACGATGAATACAAACATGCATCAATGCAAGAGAACGTGCTACTGGCTATTAGAGGTATCGGTGTGAACAGCAATCTGGACCACCATCTCTGAAGGTCTCGCTGTATGGTGGTACAATATGCAATGTGTGGTTTCATGAGCAATAAAAAGGGCAGAAATGATGTTCATGTTGATCTCTATTTCAATTTCCTGTACATGTTCTGGAACTCTCGGAACCGAGGTGATGCAAAACCTTTTTTAATGTGTGTATTTTTAAAAGATCATTACTATTATCACAATATTGTAAGACTGTAATATTATTATTCACGCATGGGTCCAATATGACCGCTCGAGGTGTATTCAATCAATGTCGCTTTTGATGGTTGACCTTCCTTTGTGTCCAAATTTGTTTCATCGTTTCAGAATGAGGTGTCAATCTTTCATCAGCCCATGGTGGTCCAGACCGTTTTCTAATTTGCCTCTGACCAACTTTCTAATCAAATATCTTTTGTGTGACTGTTTTTCTGCCTGTAACGTCAGTCTGAGTTATAATGGCTACTGAAGATCCTCCTTAATCACAGCGATCCATTTAATTCGCTCAGTTTTTACCTTAATTTTGTTTTCGTAGAACTCTGCTATTAGTTTTGTCAACCTAGTGGTTGCCATTCTTTTAATGCACTCACAAAATTTAAGTCTTCGTTTGGTCATGTCACCATGTATATCTGTCTCTTCTTCTATTTTCTTATTACTTCTCAGCCTATAACATACTCAGTCAGCAGTTTTAGGGGCCTAATATTTCCCTAATGATCTTTCTTTCGTTATTTTGAATTTCTTCATACCCATCTTTCTATTTAAAATTAAAGTTTCTGCTCCATAAAGACATTAAGTTTGCTGACGTTAGAAAGTGATTTTTTATTATAAATATTTTGCGTCAATCTGAAAGCAGTTGCCATTTTTTTGACAGCGAACTTCGTTTGCAGATTTTTTCAGACCGTTTTCTTCTATGATTTCCCTCAAGTATTCTATTGAAAACCCTATTTATTTTTCCATATTTCGTGTTCAAAAACTTTGGTCCCTTTTTTGTTGCATGTCATGTATTCCACTTTTTCGAATGGTATTTGGAGGCCTACTTTCTCCACAACTTCTTTAAGAGTTTCAATTTGTTTTTGAGCTGTGATAATATCCATAGTTAAAATTACCAGATCATCTGCAAAGGCGTGGCAGTGTACTTTAATATTACTTCTGCCTAACTTGATTGATTGATCTATATTTTGGCTCGACTTTTACTCTCGCCATTCTGTAATTACCTTTTCCAAAACACGGTTTAACAGTAAGTTGTTAACTGCAATTTTCATTTTTGAAGCAAATACTTTGAGGTTGGTAACCGTTCAGTTTTGTTTTGAGTGTTTAATAAAAGTTTCTTGTATTGTTGTTCGATAAGTCTTTTTGATTTCTAAAAGTTGGGCATTTTCGTTGTTTCTTTTAGTCTGTTGGATTAACTTGTATTGTATTGTATGTTAACCGGGGACCTAGAAACGACGGAGAGGCTCCGTCCCCGCCACAGCCGCAGTGGTACACAGCCCCATGACGACTACCGCAGTCCACTTCACCCCTCCGCAGCCCCACATCGAACTACTCATTCAGTGTTGTTGTGCGGTTCGGCCCCCGGCGGACCCCCCAGGGAACGTCTCACAACAGGTGAGTGTAGCCCCTATGTTTGCGTGGTAGAATAATGGTGGTGTACGCGTACGCGGAGAACTTGTTCGCGCAGCAATCGCCGACATAGTGTAACTGTGGCGGAATAAGGGGAACCACCCCGCATTCGCCGAGGCAGATGGAAAACCGCCTAAAAAACATCCACAGACTGGCCGGTTCACCGGACCTCGACACGAATCCTCCGGGCGGGTTCGTGCCGGGGACCAGGCGCTCCTTCCCGCCCGGAAACCCGTGCGTTAGACCGCACGGCCAACCGGGCGGGCTCGAATTAACTTAGATGTTTCTTTTCTTACAGGTAGAAAGGTGTTGTACGTATTTTCAGTTTTGTCAGTATTCCAAATTTTGAATGCCTCATGACTACAGTTAACTGCTGTTTAACAATCCGCTTTCCACCAAGAGAATTTTTGTTTCTTCCGAAGCGGAATTTCATTTTATGCTTTTTTGAGGAATTTTCATGTTAGGCTTTGCAGTTGTTGGATTGTCTTGTGTCAAGTTCCTTGTTAGAGTTAGTGTTATTTCGGCAGTGTCAAATTTTGGGATAACATTATTTGGTTTGAAGAGTTTTTGAGCTTGAAGTTTTACTTTTATTCGCGTTAAGTCAAGGTCAGAATCAATATCAGCCCCTTTTCCTAACTTGGACAGTTAAAATATCTTTCTATTTAGGGTATGAAATTTCTACATGATCGATTTGATATTCCCCAATAAATATATTGGGTGCCCGCCAAGTATTTTGTTTAGAAGGGTTCTTTTGAAAATGTGTTGGCACCATTTTAAGGTTAAAATTTTTGCACGTTTCAATAATTATTTGCCCATTTTCGTTTGTCGATTTATGTGCAGGAAGTCCACCGACCGTTTTCTTATATTTTTTCTCTTTATCTAATTGAGCATTACAATCACCCCTTAAAATTTTAACATGATTTAAGGGAATTTTCAAGATGATGATTTCTAACGTTCCCCAAGCTTCACTAACTTCTTCAGGTTTTTTTTTACGGTTATCCTCATTGACTGGCTATGAACATTAATTAAAGTGTATGTTTTATTTGCGTATTTAAAAGAAATTGTCTTTTGTCTATTATTAATGGGTTTTGCTTCTGTTATAGAATGTGTTGTTGTTGTCTTCAGTCCTGAGACTGGTTTGATGCAGCTCTCCATGCTACTCTATCCTGTGCAAGCTGCTTCATCTCCCAGTACCTACTGCAACCTACATCCTTCTGAATCTGCTTAGTGTACTCATCTCTCGGTCTCCCTCTACGATTTTTACCCTCCACGCTGCCCTCCAATGCTAAATTTGTGATCCCTTGATGCCTCAAAACATGTCCTACCAACCGATCCCTTCTTCTAGTCAAGTTGTGCCACAAACTTCTCTTCTCCCCAATCCTATTCAATACCTCCTCATTAGTTACGTGATCTATCCACCTTATCTTCAGTATTCTTCTGTAGCACCACATTTCGAAAGCTTCTATTCTCATCTTGTCCAAACTAGTTATCGTCCATGTTTCACTTCCATACATGGCTACACTCCAAACAAATACTTTCAGAAACGACTTCCTGATACATAAATCTATATTCGATGTTAACAAATTTCTCTTCTTCAGAAACGCTTTCCTTGCCATTGCCAGTCTACATTTTATATCCTCTCTACTTCGACCATCATCAGTTATTTTACTTCCTAAATAGCAAAACTCCTTTACTACTTTAAGTGTCTCATTTCCTAATCTAATTCCCTCAGCATCACCCGATTTAATTTGACTACATTCCATTATCCTCGTTTTGCTTTTGTTAATGTTCATCTTATATCCTCCTTTCAAGACACTGTCCATTCCGTTCAACTGCTCTTCCAAGTCCTTTGCTGTCTCTGACAGAACTACAATGTCATCGGCGAACCTCAAAGTTTTTACTTCGTCTCCATGAATTTTAATACCTACTCCTAATTTTTCTTTTGTTTCCTTTACTGCTTGCTCAATATACAGATTGAATAACATCGGGGAGAGGCAACAACCCTGTCTCACTCCTTTCCCAACCACTGCTTCCCTTTCATACCCCTCGACTCTTATGACTGCCATCTGGTTTCTGTACAAATTATAAATAGCCTTTCGCTCCCTGTATTTTACCCCTGCCACCTTTAGAATTTGAAAAAGGGTATTCCAGTCAACATTGTCAAAAGCTTTCTCTAAGTCTACAAATGCTAGAAACGTAGGTTTGCCTTTTCTTAATCTTTCTTCTAAGATAAGTCGTAAGGTCAGTATTGCCTCACGTGTTCCAACATTTCGACGGAATCCAAACTGATCCTCCCCGAGGTCTGCATCTACCAGTTTCTCCATTCGTCTGTAAAGAATTCGCGTTAGTATTTTGCAGCCGTGGCTTATTAAACTGATAGTTCGGTAATTTTCACATCTGTCAGCACCTGCTTTCTTTGGGATTGGAATTATTATATTCTTCTTGAAGTCTGAGGGTATTTCGCCTGTCTCATACATCTTGCTCACCAGCTGGTAGAGTTTTGTCAGGACTGGTTGTCCCAAGGCCGTCAGTAGTTCTAATGGAATGTTGTCTACTCCGGGGGCCTTGTTTCGACTCAGGTCTTTCAGTGCTCTGTCAAACTCTTCACGCAGTATCGTATCTCCCATTTCGTCTTCATCTACATCCTCTTCCATTTCCATAATATTGTCCTCAAGTTCATCGCCCTTGTATAAACCTTCTATATACTCCTTCCACCTTTCTGCCTTCCCTTCTTTGCTTAGAACTGGGCTGCCATCTGAGCTCTTGATATTCATACACGTGGTTGTCTTCTCTCCAAAGGTCTCTTTAATTTTCCTGTAGGCAGTATCTATCTTACCCCTAGTGAGATAAGCTTCTACATCCTTACATTTATCCTCTAGCCATCCCTGTTTAGCCATTTTGCACTTCCTGTCGATCTCATTTTTGAGACGTTTGTATTCCTTTTTGCCTGCTTCATTTACTGCATTTTTATATTTTCTCCTTTCATCAATTAAATTCAATATTTCTTCTGTTACCCAAGGATTTCTAGCAGCCCTCGTCTTTGTACCTACTTTATCCTCTGCTGCCTTCACTACTACATCCCTCAGAGCTACCCATTCTTCTTCTACTGTATTTCTTTCCCCTATTCCTGTCAATAGTTCCCTTTTGCTCTCTCTGAACCTCTGTACAACCTCTGGTTCTTTCAGTTTATCCAGGTCCCATCTCCTTAATTTCCCACATTTTTGCAGTTTCTTCAGTTTTAATCTACAGGTCATAACCAATAGATTGTGGTCAGAGTCCACATCTGCCCCTGGAAATGTCTTACAATTTAAAACCTGGTTCCTAAATCTCTGTCTTACCATTATATAATCTATCTGATACCTTTTAGTATCTCCAGGGTTCTTCCACGTATACAACCTTCTTTCATGATTCTTAAACCAAGTGTTAGCTATGATTAAGTTGTGCTCTGTGCAAAATTCTACTAGGCGGCTTCCTCTTTCATTTCTTAGCCCCAATCCATATTCACCTACTATGTTTCCTTCTCTCCCTTTTCCTACACTCGAATTCCAGTCACCCATTACTATTAAATTTTCGTCTCCCTTCACTATCTGAATAATTTCTTTTATTTCATCGTACATTTCTTCAATTTCTTCATCATCTGCAGAGCTAGTTGGCATATAAACTTGTACTACTGTAGTAGGTGTGGGCTTCGTATCTATCTTGGCCACAATAATGCGTTCACTATGTTGTTTGTAGTAGCTTACCCGCACTCCTATTTTCCTATTCGTTATTAAACCTACTCCTGCATTACCCCTATTTGATTTTGTGTTTATAACCCTGTAGTCACCTGACCAGAAGTCTTGTTCCTCCTGCCACCGAACTTCACTAATTCCCACTATATCTAACTTTAACCTATCCATTTCCCTTTTTAAATTTTCTAACCTACCTGCCCGATTAAGTGATCTGACATTCCACGCTCCGATCCGTAGAACGCCAGTTTCCTTTCTCCTGATAACGACATCCTCCTGAGTAGTCCCCGCCCGGAGATCCGAATGGGGGACTATTTTACCTCCGGAATATTTTACCCAAGAGGATGCCATCATCATTTAATCATACAGTAAAGCTGCATGTCCTCGGGAAAAATTACGGCTGTAGTTTCCCCTTGCTTTCAGTCGTTCGCAGTACCAGCACAGCAAGGCCGTTTTGGTTAATGTTGCAAGGCCCGATCAGTCAATCATCCAGACTGTTGCCCCTGCAACTACTGAAAAGGCTGCTGCCCCTCTTCAGGAACCACACGTTTGTCTGGCCTCTCAACAGATACCCCTCCGTTGTGGTTGCACCTACGGTACGGCCATCTGTATCGCTGAGGCACGCAAGCCTCCCCACCAACGGCAAGGTCCATGGTTCATGGGGGGAGGTGTTATAGAATATAAAATGTTTTTGGAGACTGCAAAAGCAACTCCCAGATGCGATGTATTATTAAGTATTCTTTACTCAGTTTTACTTTTAAAAAGACGATAATTGGCGAGCTCCATGGAGTTATTGCCCATCATTCATATTTCCTGATGTGGCAAAATTTGAATCTTGTGCTCTTCTAATGTATCTCAAAATTTACGAAGTTTACATGGTTGCTAAAGTGTTTGTAGGTTAAGTGATGCCGGCCGGAGTGGCCGTGCGGTTCTAGGCGCTATAGTCTGGAGCCGAGCGACCGCTAAGTTCGCAGTTTCGAATCCTGCCTCGGGCGTGGATGTGTGTGATGTCCTTAGGTTAGCTAGGTTTAATTAGTTCTACGTTCTAGGCGACTGATGACCTCAGAAGTTGAGTCGCATAGTGCTCAGAGCCATTTGAACAATTTGTTGTTAAGTTTTGTAAAAAAAATGTATTTGTTTTGGTTTTAAGTTGTGCAGAGGGCTTCTACTTCCTCTGTGAATCATGCTGCATTTTAACTTGGCCACCCCAGAATCCGAAAGGTCAGTTGTGCCAGTAATACTGGCGGTGGGTTGACCACCTGGGACAGTTGTTTAAAAAAGCTAGGCATACTAGCAACGGCTTCTCACTATATTTACTATCTTACTAAATAAGTTTTAAAGAACACGGCACTATTGGAAAATAATAGTTACATATACAAAAATATATGACTTCATCTTCGGATTTAAATATCTTAAAAACAAACCAAAATAATTTCTGTATGACAATCCCTACTTCCTGGAGGTTCTTCTGAATAGGCAGTACACTGGTGAGCCAAGATTCTATCATCATATGATTAACAGCGTGACGGTTCACTACTTGAACGCAATAGAACAGGATTCTATGTGGCATAGATTTGACAAGTCCTTGGTAAGTTTCCGGAGATATGAGGCGCCAGATGTCTATGCACTGGTCACGTGATTCTCTTAACCCTATGGGACCAGTGATTTCTACTTGAAACCACCATTTTATGATCTTTGTTTTGAGGTGCCAGTGTCTTTAGCATGAAATCTCAGATACTGTTGCAAGACAGAAATATCTGTTTGTACGCTGAGATACGAATGTAGTGCATTTAGCGTTCAAAGCAAAAGTCGGCGCGGAGATTGTGCTGCGTCATTGTAGAAGATTGTGACATGCGTTTTTTTCCCATTATGGCCGTATTGAGATCTTTGACAGGTGGGAAAGTTACTCTATCGCAAATTTGAGTTTGTAATACGGCTTTTATGAGTGCTTTCGAAATGAAACCATTGGGACAGTATGTAGTTTTAATGCAAAATTTATTAAATTTTGGGTTCATTTTTGCTTTTTATTGAGGATTATAATTTTTTAACCATTATGCGCTCACGGGAGTTTCGAGATGTGCGAATGTGTCCAGGAAAAATGCGTTTGCTTTCAAATGTATCGCAAGACATAATGTCTGGTTAAAAACTGTATGTCCTTGTGGTTCAAAAGTAAAACGACCACCGTAAAACAACTGATTGTTTAGTTTTGCCACTTTCTACTTGTATTCATTGCTTACTATGATAATAAAGATTAATTTTGTGAAAAATTTTAAGACTATATTTGTTTCCATGTTTTTGGGACTAAAAGCTTTAAAGTAAAGGCCGCGGTTTTTAGGCACGGAGCTCGTACCCGATAGCGTCAGCGTGAAGGCACCACATAAATCTCATGTCGATCGTTATGCTCAAGCACTTTAGATGTTTCGACCCCAGGACTGGTATTTCTTGGACCTTGAGAGGTGGGCAGCATCAAGTACGGATCCCCAAGCGAGGATGGGGGCTTGCATATTCTGCGGATTGTAGGTAAGACAATTTTTGGTGGCCCAGGAAATAATGTCGTCAAGGTCACATAGAAGTTGGCACTGCAGCGTAGTAGGCTCCTGCTTTTGCTGACGAGCTTGATGCCATCTGCAGCCGGCCAGTGTGGCCGAGCGGTTCTAGGCGCTTCAGTCTGGAACCGCTCGACCGCTACGACCGCAGGTTAGAATCCTGCCTCGGGCATGGATGTGTGTGATGTCCTTAGGTTAGTTAGGTTTAAGTTGTCCTAAGTTCTAGGGGACTGATGACCTCAGATGTTAAGTCCCATGGTGCTCAGAGCCATTTGAACCATTTTTTGTCATCTGCATATAACGCCAGTCGGGTGTTCCTCGGTCTAGGAATGTCACTGGTGAAGAGGATACATGACATGGGCCCCAAAAAGGATACTTATGGGATTCCAGCACGGACGAGATGGCGAGACGATTCTCCTCAGTCAGCACAGTCATGGAATGTCCCATCTTGCAAGTGGGAGACAAGAAACCTGATGTGGGGCACAGGGACCCCTAGAACCAACAGTCTGGAGGTCCTCATGCCACATGGAATGAAAAGATCAGGGAAGTAAAGGAAAACGACTCGAAAGTATGTCTGGTGATCCACTGCTACCATGGCATTCTCTGTCAACTGTATTAGTTGGTGGGTTGCTGAATGGCTGCACTGGAACCGAAATCGTTCATCAGGGAGAAGTCATTCATCTTGAATATGGGCTTGCAGTCTCTTTAGATATAATCACTCAAAAACCTTACATAATGAAGGAAGAAGGCTAACTGGGTGATGTCCAGCAGGAGATCGAGGGTCCTTGTGTGGCTTGAGGATATCCATGATTTCCAAATGATTCCAGACTACTGGGTACCCAGTCTGTAGTGTGACATTAAAGAGGCAGCAGTCCTAACAAAGGCGACTGGTGACCTTATCGGCCACTCCAACCTTCCTCGCAATGTGTCTCCTCAACTGGTCGTGGACTTCGTCTGGCGTTATGGGTGGGATGTGGTCGTCTGCATCACACCTCATCAGGTACAGTGGAAGCCGATTAGCAACTATAGCGATGAAGGTGGATTCAACGGGATGCTCCAATGAAGCGAAATTAGTGACGAAGACGTGAGGTAGAGCGTCGGTCTTGGCGCTACGCTCGCTGATGATGACGTCAACGTCCTACACTAGTGGGATGCGATGTTTATTGCGGAGAAAGAGCCAAGTCTCCCTCCACTTAGTGTTACCTTCGACCGCAAGCGCGGCAACTCGGTCGGCCCACGTTTTGTTCCGATGACGCTTCACAGAAGCCTTTATTTTTCACCAGAGACGGATGAAGAAGTGTTTCGCCTCAGGGTTTTGTGTGCAATGCCACGTGTGGAACATACAGTTCTTCTCGGTAGTGGCTTGGAGGAGATGCGTCAGTGTCTACGATTTGTCCTGTGGTTGATCATCGCCACCACTGGGTGCAGAATCGATGGTCGGCTGGAGGACACCGGATGTGACATGGTGAAGCGCCGCATCCACACCATGACTGCAGAATTCAGCGTCTGTTGCAGAACGGAATCGAGACATACACGAGGATCTCTGCAGCTGATGCTGCGGATGCTAATGCCTCACTTGCGGATGGGCGCCAGCTGTAGCACAACAGGAACATGGTTCGAAGACAATAAATCCCTTGTGCTTGCAGAAACCACGTATGGATGACCCTTACACATGGCTAAATCTAGAACGTCCATTTGCCTTCCTGGTTCTGGAGAGAAAATGACTGGTGAATGTGGTCCGATGATGGTTGCTTGGTGATACTCAAACTCAGTTAGCAAGGGCCTGCGCTAGTATTTTGGCCAGAGAGTGCCATGTTATATGTTTAGCATTAAAATCTTGCCATGAGGAGAATCCAGCCAGGAAGAAAAAGCAGAATGGTGAAATCAGCTGGGTCTAGATTTCCATGTGGGGCCCAGTAAGCATCGATAAAGCTTATTCGGCCATCGGCCATTTCAGTGATGACCCCACTAGCGTCCAGAGACTGAAGGGGTGGTAGTTGCTGCAGGTGATGGCAAAGGGTTGATCATAAATAAATGGCCGTACCACGGCCTGCCGTCAGACGATCTGTTCGATGGCAGAAGAAGCTGATGACGTGGATAGTGTTTCCTTCCTTGAGGTGGGTTTCCGTTATGCAACACACACGAGGATGCATCCGAGGCGGTAGCATGACGTGATTGTTGCCGACTTGATTGACGAGGACAATTAGGGAAGCAAGCACTTGTTGGGAGATATCCAAATCATTATCCGTAATCCTCTCGGAGTCTTCTTCCATAGCTTGGGTCGTTGTAGTGGGGCGACGTATTGAGTTCTGTCTCCCAGGAAATCCTTGAACCAGTCACGAAGCTAAGCTGACAAACAGTAAGCTTGTATTTTGTTCTTCACTACGTTGGGAGGAACTGCATCGAATGCCTTCCGGAGTTCGAGGACAAACTTTATCATCATGGTCAACGTGTCTGCTGTGTTGTTTACATAATTTAAGAAGAGAGCGTGCAGAGTTTCACAAGACCTGTGTTTGCGGACTTTTATGGAGTATATTTTCAAAAAAAAAAAAATGGTTCAAATGCTTCTGAGCACTATGGGACTTAAAATCTGAGGTCATCAGTCCCCTAGAACTTAGAACTACTTAAACCTAACTAACCTAAGGACATCACACACATCCATGCCCAAGGCAGGATTCGAACCTGCGACCGGTAGCAGTCGCCCGGTTCTGGACTGAAGCGCCTAGACCCCTCGGCTACCGCGGCCGGCGAGGATATTTTCGTTCTCCAACAAGTTTAAAGCCCTTAAGCATGATTCCTATATAGATTTATGTCTCCAATATAGGTCTACAGTTATGACCTATGTCCACCAATCCTCCTTGAAGCAGGAATGACCACCACCTGTCTCAACCACTGGGCACCCTTCGTTACTCCAGCAAGCCACCATAAACTGTTACTCGAAGGTAACAAGTTCTATCGCATAATTTTTACAGAATCGCAAACTTATGTCACCAAATTAAGGCGCCTTTTCCTTGCTAAGCTATTTTACTTGATTCTACAAACCGCTATCACTTACGTTAATACCTGCCATTTAGGCGTACTTGCACTGGTGTCGTCCGAAGAACGAGATCCCATGTCAAAGGTGGTACCTTATGACGGGAACACGGGTAAGTACAGTCGCTGCCTGACGCAGCAACGTATGAGAAACGGCGGCGCAGAAATGTCTTCAAGAGGTTCTATATGCCACCGCTGTTGGAAGAGTATTTAGGTCAGAGCGCAGTGCCGCTCAGCCCAGTTTGCAATCATGGCTTACGCCGACAGCATCGTTTTTGTCACATACAGCAGCGCCAGTTGTATTATACGTCAGAACTGTCTACAGAAATTTATAGTCAATGGAACATTGAGAGAAGACTGTCATGTTGTATTGTGTCAAGTTATAGTGTTTAAGACAGTAATAAATACACAGACGATTGTGGACATGGATTGTATGTATTCCATCTTGTTGCAGTTTTAATAAAGCCATCTAATGTTTTGTGCGTTACATTATCTGCTCGACCTCCTCCAGAAGTAATTTTAGGCTTACTAGGGCCCACTACAGTGCCGACGCTAATGTATCAAGTGGATTTTCATCCGGCACTACACCTGCAATGGCTGAAAGGAAGAACTGTATTAACATGTCCCGCGTGAGTATGATCATTGAGTGACCGAATAGATAATGTTAATGCGTTAAATGACTTAACGTAAAATCAAAATGCCTTAAGACTTTCATTAGAGCTGTTGTCAAAATTTTACTCCTTGCATTGCTCTCGTAAGCTCATTCTGGCTTCGTCAAGTTTTAGAATGTCAATAATCCTTTGATTTCGCTTAAGTCATTGATGATGCTATCTTTGCTATCATAGCAACTTTGGAACATGGATGTTGAACCACGGTGGATCTCCTCCATCACAACCTTTCTCGTCACAGAAATGTCTAAAGCATATTGTACAATGCTACCAATACTATCCTATCGTGCCCCACATCTATTTCCTCAGAGATGTTTGTCGGTGAATTACCAGATTATATGCAGTCTGTTTCTTGTCACACTTCATAAGCAAAATACTTTCCTATCTTTGTTAATATGGCTTACAACAATTGTAGTCATTAATGCTACAACAGCTTTGTTATCACTGATTTCTTCCTCTATGTTAATATAAGAGAAAAGTATGGGTCTGATACTTACTAGGAAATCTAAGACGCTGCTCTCACGAGTGGGATATCAACCGTTGATTTTTGCATTGCTGTGCAGATAATTTCAGTGCACTGCAGATAAAAAGGTAAATGGGGTAAGAAATCAGACGAAATGCAATTACGTGTACCTCATACGAGCCCGCCTGGCTAGCCGCGCGGTCTAACGCGTCGCTTCCCGTGAGGGAAGGCGTGACGGTCCCCCTGCTCGAATCCGTCCGGCGGATTAATGTCGAGGTCCGCTGTGCCCGTCAGCCTGTGGATGGTTTTTAAGGCGATTTTCCATCTGCCTCGGCGAATGCGGGCTGGTTCCCATTATTCCATCTCAGTTACACTAGTAGGCGATTGCTGCGCTAACACTGTCTCCACGTACGCATACATCATAATTACTCTACCACCCAAACATTGGGGTTACGCTCGTCTGGTATGAGACGTTCCTGAGAGGGGGGGGGGGGGGGAGGGGGGGTCCACTGGGGACCAAACTACACACAATAATCCGGGGTTGGGTTCGCTGTGGAGCGGCGGTGGGGTGGGTGGACTCCTGTGGCCTGTTGTGGGGTTGTAAACCATTCAGGGCTACGGCGGGACGAAACCTCTCTGTCGTTTCAAGGTTCCCAGTTCAACACACACACACACACACACACACACACACACACACACACACATATATATATATATATATATATATATATATATATATATATATATATATATATATATATACACATCCCATAACGAGCTGCCAGAACCCACGAGTCAATAATATTGATGTGTAGTGACTGTGGTGGCCAGGAGAGATACAACAGTTGATCCTGGTGTTCACAAAACCAATCCTGGACGACACGAACTGTGTGAACCGGCACTTCTAAAAACTCAGAAAATATCCTCAAACAGCCTCCGAAATTTTGTCAGTGGAGCTCGTGTTCAACCTGTAATTTACCAGCATTATTGATTGGCCGCTTGATAAGTTCTCTTGAGTAGCCCTCAGCTTGAAGTGAATGGCGAAATCTAAGATTATCCGAACAAAATTTGAGAGCAGCTTCTCCTGTACACGAATCCAGAGTTTCGGCACTATACCACCACACTCTGTGAATTACATCCAATGAATGGCAGACAAATCATGCTCCTTCATGCAAGGGGAGAATGAAAATATGGAAATATCACACACAGAACACATCATCATGCCTAATACGGTGTAGGAAGAATTTTGGCATTCAGAGCAGCTTCCAGTCGTCGAGAAATGGATAAATACAGGTCATGTATGGTTTTTCAGGGAATCTTATACCATTCTTCCTGCAGACTAGTGATAAAGTTCAGGTAACTACGATGGAGGTGCATAGCAATCACGCAACACTCTCTTCAATAATTCTCTCTGAATAATATTGATGTGTAGTGACTGTGGTGGCCAGGAGAGATACAACAGTTGATCCTGGTGTTCACAAAACCAATCCTGGACGACACGAACTGTGTGAACCGGCGCACTGTCGTCTCGGAACACAGCAGCAGCATTGGGGAACAAACATGTACCGTGGGATGTACCTGATCAGCCAGAATGGTCGCATAACTGTTGTCAGTAAAGCGAACTTGTATAGTAACCTGGGGCTCATTGCGTACCACGATATGGCTGACTGTATAATCACCGGACCCCGCTGCGTTTCACTCTTGAGATATAAACTTTGCAGAAGCTGGAAACAAGACCCAACCGACCAAAGGACATTGTAAAACTGCTCTATAGTCCAGGTTTTGAGGCTTCGGGCCGGCCGGAGTGGCCGAGCGGGTATAGACGTTACAGTCTGGAATTGCGCGACCGCTACGGTCACAGGTTCGAATCCTGCCTCGGACATGGATGTGTGTGATGTCCTTAGGTTAGTTAGGTTTAAGTAGTTCTAAGTTCTAGGGGACTGATGACCTCAGAAATTAAGTCCCATAGTGTTCAGAGCCATTTGAACCATTTTTTTGTGTCTTCGGTACTACATTTTCCGTTTTCGGGTATTTGCATGACTGCTGAGTGGTTTTGGAATTCCAATTCGCCCTTTAATTACGTGCTTACGGAGCTCCCTTCGTGTTATTTTTATGTTGTCACGGTTTGCGAGTGCGACGTTCAGTTCAAATGGTTCAAATGGCTCTGAGCACTATGGGACTTAGCTTCTGAGGTCATCAGTCCCCTAGGACTTAGAACTACTTAAACCTAACTAACCTAAGGACATCACACACAACCATTCCCGAGGCAGGATTCATTCAGTTTTGCAGTGACTTTTTCTTCTGTCGTTCTCTTATTTTCCGTCACAGTCCTCTTCCGAGATCGCCTGTCACGATCACTCAACAATCACTTACGTCCATGTTGTTAGTTAGCGGATGATGTTTTTCCCCTTTCTCTATATGCGGCGGAAATCTTCGATGTGGTGCCTCTTGAAACACCAAACACTTCATTTCCACTCGTTACGAAAGGACCAACAATTTTCCTGCGTTCGAATTCACTTATTTCGGACATATTGCACTCGAAACTACACAGAATATTGTTCCGACCACATGTAACTTATTGAGGACGTTGCACAGGCACCGTTCGTGGTTAAGTACAACAGCGCGACGTGTAGGTTTCGCTAGCATCAGCATTTATGTTATAGCATGTATGCCTCGCGGTTTTTTCCATATTTTTGTCCAGCATCTGCTACATGCCCAAGACATTACCTATACATATTTTGAACATTCGCAAAGAAAAGAGGAGGATGGCTATTTAATCGTCTGGAATCTAGAGAAGATTGTTTAAACAGAGTGTAATGTGTATTGTGAAAGAGACTGGATTTTGGGGGAGTGAGGACAGGAGGTACACTGCGCTAAGCCCCTGGCCCTTACCGTTCCGAGTGGATTGTGTGTTGTGAAAGAGACTGGATTTTTGGGAAGCGACGACAGGTGGTACGCTGTGCTAAGCCCCCGGGCCGTTATCGTCCCGGGCTGAAGACTTTCCCTCTCCACTGAAAGCTGTCTCGTAAGACCGGAACCGCTCGTGGCTTCCGAGAAGATGTACTGCTAGGACATTTGTTGAAAGGCCTTGTCTTGCAGCATGTCTCGCCGCTGGCGTTGCGCCACATGTCTGCGATCGACCTTCTCGCCCCTTACTTCACTCACCTTCATTTCTTCGTTGCAAAATTCAGAAGGATGAATTTTGTAAGCCCAAGTGAGTTGTCACAGTGGTGAAAGTCTGGACCTCATGTTCGTAAGAAGCTGAGTTAAGAATAATTCAGATCGTTCTGACGTAGGTTTTACTTTATTCTCTTAAATTACTCCTCGAAACTCTGACCTACATTAATATGTCGCCATGCATTATTTTACTTTCTAAGTAAGCTAGAGGCATTAGCAGTAAGAGACATAGCTAATGACTGGTTCCGATCACACACAGCAGATAGCGTACAAAGAGTAGAGGTAACATATATGCAACGTTTAGTAAAACACTTACCGCTACCAAAATACATTAATATAGAAGTTACTGAGCGTAGCATATTAGGGACAGTACTGTTACTGATGTACATCAGTGACTTTACCAATAGTGTTATTTCTCTTTACTGATGACAGCAGCACTACAGTCACTGAAAAATCAAGACAAATCCTTGCAGAGAAAGCAAATGAAACCCTCAGGAAGTTTTCAATTGGTAAATATCGAATAAAGTGACACTAAACATAAAAGAAACAAATGCCATGAATTTCAGTTTGAAGAGCGAAGTGACACTGTTAAATTAAATTTGTATGGCACTTCTATTGAATGCTTAAAAAACACAAATTTTCTAGGCATGACTACTGATTATCAGTCGAAGTGGTGTCAAGACAACGACACCTGCAAACAGAATGTCATCGGCATGTTGTGCCATTAGAGTCTTTCATCAGTGTGGAACAGACAGTGCCTTTTATTTACATCCTCATCATATGTACGCTCAATTTACAGCTATGGGTTACTTTTCTAGGAAACAAATGCACAAAATATTAACCTAGTTTTCAAACTACGGAAAAGAGCCTTAAGAATAATAACCAAAGGCAGTATTCGAGCTCGTTATAAATATCTGTTCGAAGTACTGGGATTTTATACACGCCATTTGCGTACATTTAGCAGCCGGTTGTACACATCAAAAATAACATTGATAATCATTGCAAAAACAGCTCTGTCCATGACCACGGGTCAAGAGCTAGACTGAAATTACATTGACCAAGAAAGAATAAACATAAAACTGAAATCAGCATTTTCTACCAGGAAATAAAACTAAAATAAATTGCACAATGAGATTATAGAGATTACTGAAACAAACTTATTTAAAAAGGCAGTTAAAAGTACCTGTTAAGCAATACGAGGTGCATTCAAGTTCTAAGGCCTCCGATTTTTTTTTCTAATTAACTACTCACCCGAAATCGATGAAACTGGCGTTACTTCTCGACGTAATCGCCCTGCAGATGTACACATTTTTCACAACGCTGACGCCATGATTGCATGGCAGCGTCGAGGCTTCTTTAGGAGTCTATTTTGACCACTGGAAAATCGCTGAGGCAATAGCAGCACGGCTGGTGAATGTGTGGCCACAGAGAGTGTCTTCCATTGTTGGAAAAAGCCAAAAGTCACTAGGAGTCAGGTCAGGTGAGTAGGGAGCATGAGGAATCACTTCACAAGTTGTTATCACGAAGAAACTGTTGCGTAACGTTAGCTCGATGTGCGGGTGCGTTGTCTTGGTGAAACAGCACACGCGCAGCCCTTCCCGGACGTTTTTGTTGCAGTGCAGGAAGGAATTTGTTCTTCAAAACATTTTCGTAGGATGCACCTGTTACCATAGTGCCCTTTGGAACGCAATGGGTAAGGATTACGCCCTCGCTGTCCCAGATCTTGGACACCATCATTTTTTCAGCACTGGCGGTTACCCGAAATTTTTTTGGTGGCGGTGAATCTGTGTGCTTCCATTGAGCTGACTGGCGCTTTGTTTCTGGATTGAAAAATGGCATCCACGTCTCATACCTTGTCACAACCGACGGAAAGTGCCATTCATGTTGTCATTGCGCGTCAACATTGCTTGGCAACATGCCACACGGGCAGCCATGTGGTCGTCCGTCAGCATTCGTGGCTCCCACCTGGATGACACTTTTCGCATTTTCAGCTCGTCATGCAGGATTGTGTGCACAGAACCCACAAATCTGGAGGCGATCTGTTCAACAGTCATTCGGTGATCCCCCAAAACAATTCTCTCCACTTTCTCGATCATGTCGTCAGACCGGCTTGTGCGAGCCCGAGGTTGTTTCGGTTTGTTGTCACACGATGTTCTGCCTTCATTAAACTGTCGCACCCACGAACGCACTTTCGACACATCCATAACTCCATCACCACATGTCTCCTTCAACTGTCGATGCATTTCAATTGGTTTCACACCACGCAAATTCAGAAAACGAATGATTGCACGCTGTTCAAGTAAGGAAAACGTCGCCATTTTAAGTATTTAAAACAGTTCTCATTCTCGCCGCTGGCGGTAAAATTCCACCTGCCGTACGGTGCTGCCATGTCTGGGACGTATTGACAATGAACGCGGCCTCATTTTAAAACAATGCGCATGTTTCTATCTCTTTCCAGTCCGGAGAAAAAAAAAATCGGAGGCCTTAGAACTTGAATGCACCTCGTATATTCTATAAATTCAAGAATAACACAGAATAGAGATTTGGTAACAAATGTAATATGTATAAATAGTAATATCGATAGTAAAGTATACACCATCCTACATACCACTTTCTTTCTTTTTTATTTTCTGGAAAAAAACTTAATCTCTGAGCAATGGATGTATAGTTCTATCGCCTTATCCATTTTCTGAACTCAACATCTTACTAGTTATGGAGGAATGACGACTCACTTTTTTCAGGCTTGCAAACGGAAGTTTCGGAACACAAAATGGAGACAGACATCGTCGCTATGACCCTGACATCAAATACCGTAAAGTATGCACCACAGTGGCGTGCTAGTGCTGAGATGTAAATGACGATTCCGCTTCTGGCGAGTAGGCTGTCAAGCATGGTGTGGGTGAAGAGCTATATGAACTACTATGTCTGGGAAGGAGGTGAGGCAGAGGGTGTTTGAACGTTTGGAAGTACTCGTGTGTCAGTGAAAACAGAGAGCGGGGACTGAGTGGTGCGAGGATTCAGTGTGAGAGAAAATGATGAGGTGCTATATTAGACCCGTGATCCATGGAAAGGTTACGAACGAGAAGGACTGTAGTGGTAGGGAGCCAATTGGTGCATTTTTTAAGGCAATGGACTCACTTTTGTGGGAATGGGGTTCAAATGCACGTCCATGTTCCCACCGCACCTCCTAACAGCGTTAGTGATAACGAATGTAAGAAATGTATCGGCTACCATAACATCGTCCGCTTCCATAGGTACTTCTATGCGATGCTGTCCATGTTCCATGGTGAGGTTACGAACGGCTAGGATCACAGTGGTAGGGAACGAATTGGTGTAGGGTTTAAGGCACTGGGCAGTCTATTGGGAGAATGGGATTCAAATGCACGTTCGGGTTCCCACTGCAATTCCTAGCGGCATTATTGATGACTGAAGTAAGAAGTGTATCGGCTACCACAGCACGGCCCGTTTCCGTAGGTACTTCTATCTTGTCTCGACATATTTTTGTGGTTTTCCAGTTGGCCTTCCGTGCATTCCACTTCTACAAATTCTATTCCGTTAGACCGTTCGTAGGCTGGAAAATATATTAGAATAGGTATATGACTCGAATACATCGGAACTTCTAGTTCTTAGTAAGCCACAGCAAGAGAGGATAAGAGATTATGGTTTAACGGCCCCCCGACAAGCTCATTAGAGATGGAGCACAAGCCATCATAATATGTGACAGAGAACAGCCTTTTAAATGGAACTACTTCAATGTTAATTTTAATCGATGTAGTGAAATTAGTAAACAAAAGCATTGGCTGCAGGGTACACAGCGACCGTAGAAGCAAACCACTACAGGTCGCGTAATATTCTTGTTATTAATATGCGCTCTTCAGAGCATCTTCAGGTGTTTATTGCCCTGCTGGCAAGACGTTAAAGGTGTAAAGCACCACTCGACGTCATCAGCAACATAATGTGATGTGAGTTGGATGTTTGATGACACTGATTTAGGGAAACTTAGATATAGAAAGGATGTATGGAATCAGAACGTCGCTCCTCGTGAATGGGAATCCAGATCCCTAACTATTGCATCAAATTGCCACATGTTACGACACAAACTAACCCTGCTCGTCTTGTACAAGGAGAACTGAGGACTGCGCTTGGCCGTCCGGTGTGGTCGAGCAGTTCTAGGCGCTTCAGTCTGGAACCGTGCGACCGCTACGGTCGCAGGTTCGAATCCTGCCTCGGGCATGGATGTGTGTGATGTCGTTAGGTTAGTTAGGTTTAAGTAGTTTACGTTATAGGGGACTGATGACCTCGGATGTTAAGTCCCATAGTGCTCAGGGGCATTTTAACCAAGACTGCGCTTGGCTAGCCACATCCACAACAGTCGCTTAGTCATCATTCACCGTTAGTATACTTGCTTCATCGACTAATTCCAGATACACGTTTCGTTATCTACCTGTCCATTTATAGTCCAATGCCGGATGGTGTGTGTTAAAGTGGCCTTAAATCACTTTATGATTTGCACGGTCACAATTTAGGGCTCTTATCCTCGTACAGAAAATTACCTTTCGCTTCCTATATAGGAATTGCTGTAAACTGATGCAAGAGACGTAGTTACGTTCACAATAACTTTTTCAATGGCACACAAATGGACTTCCTTGATCGTAGTACTAGTTGCATCGATCTGTCGATTTGTAATTTATATTATTGTCGACCAAAATCGCTGTAATCGCAATCCGCATCTTCTACCCATTAATGCAGCTTGATACGCTGGAAAGGGTAGTGTTTCAGCTGGACGTAGCGACACAAAAGTTTCCGTTATTGCTTTGTGCCATGTTTAGTAACACGTTTACATTGCTTCTTATCCACCTAGCGTTCCAATGTAAAATGTTCATTGCATATTTAATCGTCTGCAGCTGTGCCTTTAGACGGAACCTCCTTAGCCACATTTTTAATGCATCAATGCATCTCAAACTATCTGCTATACGAATTATAAATTGGACTGTTCCGTCTACAAGCGTATTAAGTCACTGCTGGCCATCGGTTTCCTTTTAGTTGTAGCTGGTACGGACGGCTTCTAAATGCTTTCCCGTGTAAAGGTAGAAGCTCAAGCAATGAATTAAAATTTCTTTCACAGCCAGGACTTTAACCGGGGTCGGTTGCTTGATAGACGGATGTGCCAGCCATTACACCACCATTGCATCTGGCACAGGTGACCTACTGATCTGATGGAATAACATTTTCCTGGAGACATATTTTTCAATTTTAATTCATTGATTCATCTTAAATCCTTGAGAACCACATTTCTCCGGAAAAAATGTTGTTCCATCAGGTCAATACGTTACCGTGTACTCCCCTGGGTTCGTTGACATACTGGAGTCGTGTGTAATGACACAATGAATTCTGTCTGTAGCTTTATATTTTCCTCTTGGTGTGCTGCTCGATCGCGATAACGGCGCCGTGCACCCTACCACTTCATGTTTCCGTTTATAAAGCGATTTGTCTTTTGACGACCGATTTATATCGCCGTTCGCTGTTTTGTGGCTCTTGAACGCGGATTTATTCTTCCTCATCTGGCGAGAAAATACTTTTAGTGACATTACTTCTGGAGATGTAAGACCCTCAAGGATAGCCTCTTGTGGGATTCAGGGAGGCGCACCGAATCCGAATCGAATCCGCCCGTCGCATTAACGACGAGGGCTGGTGTGACGGCCAACCTGGACGTGGTTTTTAGGGTGTTTTTCACATACAAACAGGTGACTACTGGGCTGTTACCAACGTCTCGCCTCATTTACACGATTCGCATACGTTTGGATTACGTCTGCACACTTTCACATGCGGTAACACTAGACACAGATAGTTGCGGGACGCAAATTTCGTCGTGTCCCTTTATAAGCTGGCCGTGGTGGCTGATCGGTTCTAGCCGCTGCAGTCTGGAACCGCGCTGCTGCTACGGTCGCAGGTTCGAATCCTGCCTCGGGCATGGGTATGTGTGATGTCTTTACTTTAGTTAGGTTTAAGTAGTTCTAAGTTATAGGGGACTGATGACCGCGGATGTTAAGTCCCATAGTGCTGAGAGCCATTTCAACCATTTCCCTTTCTAACATTAACACGTCAAATCCAATAATTAACACGCCGATCTCGTGAAGATAGAGGCCAGAAGAAATGTATACATCATGTTTGTCGATTTGGGTGCGTGGCTTTATTGTAATGAATCAGTCTCGATGCGATATCGTTTCATATGTAGGTCCAGTGTCTCTTTAACTGAATTTTTTGCACGACATTATTGTGCCCGTCAACGCTTGGTAATACTGGAGACATATTTCATCAGCGACGATATATGTTTTGTTACAGTAACCTCAGTTTGCACAATCTTCTCACGTTGAAGTCATGTGATAGACGCCACATTGTCACAACGTGGGTACTAACACATAGTTAACCTAGTTAACCGGTCCCTATGTTCTAATTGTCGACAGGATGTTAATCAATAATCTTCCTTCCTTCATAATTAATCAAAGCGTAAATTGTTGTAGCAGTTAGTCACTAGCAGAGTTCAGGAGTTCAGTACACACCACTTGCACGTCTACATCTCGCTAGCATTAGATCGTGATCTGTAAAAGGCATTTTGGAAGTTAATTTTTTTTCAATAATGTTCTGAAAGAACACTTTAGTCATTCACCTAAATACGTGTCTATTACTTGCAGCAATAAGTTTGTGGCCAGATTAACATGCAGCTGTTTATATGGTAGGTCTTGAAGTATTATATACGAGTTTCTCGTCAGATCGTGAAAGCCCATGGGATGTGAACCGGCCGCCGTGTCATTCTCTGCCTTGCGGCGTTACGCGGATGTGGTATAGACGGTACTGGTCTCCAGGCCGTTTTGCAAACTTTACAAACAGTGGAGCCGATACTACTCGGTGAAGTAGACCTTCAGTTGACATCACGAGGCTGATTGCACCTCGTACCAGTCCTCTTACCAAGGAAAAATTCTTGGCAGTACCGGAAATCGAACCCAGGTCCTCTGCATAGTAACTATCAATGCTGACCACCCAGCTACAGAGGCGGACCTTAAATGGGTCTATATAAAAACCGCCAACGGCCTTGCCGTAGTGGTAACACCGGTTCCCGTCAGATCACGGAAATTAAGCGCTGTCGGGCTGGGCTAGCACTTGGATGGGTGACCATCCGGTCTGCCGAGCGCTGTTGGAAAGAAGGGTGCACTCAACATTTGTGACTCAGACGCTACTTGATTGAGAAGTAGTGGCTCCAGTCTGGTAAACTGACACACGGCTAGGAGAGCGATGTGCTGACCACATGCCTCTCCATATCCGCATCCACTGTCGCCTGTGGGATGAGGAAAACACGGCGGCCGGTCAGTACCGTTGGGTCTCCCAAGGCTTGTTCGGACTGAGAGGAGAGTATATAAAAATCGATTAATGCCAATGACTACACTACATTCTGTACCGCGTTATCCATTCGAAGTTGAGACTTCCATCTATTTTTGTCCCACTGCCATATTTAGAACGTATACACTTAATTGTGACATTTTCATGAAACGATCTTACGACAGTAGATTGAACATATCCATCGTCTCAGATTTTTTTCTCTGATGAAAACAGTTTCAGATCCAGGGCCTGTTATTCCACATAGTGCCTTTTGTTCAAATGGTTCAAATGGCGCTGAGCACTATGGGACTTAAGTTCTGAGGTCATCGGCCCTCTAGAACTTAGAACTACTTAATCGTAACTAACCAAAGGACATCACACACATCCATGCCCGAGGCAGGATTCGAACCTGCGACCGTAGCGGTCGCGCGGTTCCAGACTGTAGCGCCTAGAACCGATTGGCCACCCTGGCCGGCTGCCTTTTGTTGGTGTTAGTCTGAGTAGCGTTATGTTTCTGTGCTCCAGGAGACTGGAATCGGTTTTACTTACTAGTTTCATGTCCACTGGGTTTATAAAATCGTCTATTGCATCATAGTTTACTACGTTATACCCTGATGCTATTCGTTTAACGGTTCCACATTGTACTCGCAAGCCCGATGGGCGTTGTCTGCCACTTGCGCGTCTAGTAAATGGTTGTTCAGTATGCTTAACGCACAGCTTACATCACTGCCGTAACTAACGTCGCGGGCGGCCATGGACGGGGTTTGATGTACGTGAGGAACGACTCTCACTTTCTCTGTAATGCCCTCCAGGTATCCCCCAACGTCACTTAATAAGACCTGTACCATGTAGTCAACTTTCGGTGAATTCTGCTTGGAAATATTCTTTACCCAGGATATTGCGCAAGGACGGCAGCCACTTGCTACCGGCGAGCGCACGTGCACAGCCGTTATTTTACAACAGTTCTAGCAACATAGGTATTCACTTTGTTTACAATAGCTGGACAGTTTTATTAGCAGTGAACACAATTTACAAGTAAGCTCGTTTATTAAATGTAGAATGGAAGTGTTAAACTTTTTAAGTGCTACTTTTTTTGACGTTTTCCGTGTTGTTGTTTTCTCGGTACTCTATTGAAAGCCCTTAGATTTGTTTCAAGTGCAAATCATGGATAAAATGTATCAACATTCATTATTATATGGCGCATTGCCTTCGTGTCAAGCAGTACTTCCCCCTCGTAGTTCAAAGTGTCATGCATCAAGATCTCCTCCATTTATCCAGAGATAATTGGAAGTTAAGGAAACTAACTCAAAATTTCACAATATATGACACTATAAAACAGCGTTTCTACTGAAATATGTAAGTCCTCTTTACGTTTATTCTTTTCCACCGATGTGCATCTTTATTTATTTATTATGTATCATTAATTTCACTATGTTAACATTGTAAACTAAACATGAGAAATGGTTTTGTTTTAAATATAAAAGTTTGTTTTAAATGGTGTTAAGAATTTGTTTTGTTCTTGGACTTAGGATATTTGTCATTGTATCTGCTTTTGGGATGCTTTCAGTCTTTTATTATTAATGTCAATAAATAAATTATTTTATTTTACTAGCTAACAATTATTTATAAGAAACAAATGTATGAGAGTAGGTTGATCGTCTGCACTGTTGATCGTAGCCTGCAGTGGAATTTATTATATTTTGATCTTTCTAGGACTTCATTTCGTAGTTTGCTGGTCCTTATTTTATGCACAAAAGGTGACACTTATCATCGGGGCAATGCAAATAAAACGCTTTATCGTTATAATACAGCTTACAATTTTGACATTA
This sequence comes from Schistocerca gregaria, assembly GCF_023897955.1. Classification (NCBI taxonomy): domain Eukaryota; kingdom Metazoa; phylum Arthropoda; class Insecta; order Orthoptera; family Acrididae; genus Schistocerca; species Schistocerca gregaria. The sequence goes on from NC_064931.1 coordinate 490,836,050, forward strand.
GTAAGAAGCTGATAGGGAGACCATGATGCGTTGTAAGACCTAGACGGATAGTTTAAATCAATCACTTTATGTTAGGTACGAGATTTCAGAACAGAATTTAGATTTTTTGTTTGGGTGCGTTTCAGCATAGTAATACTTTTGACACAGGTCTAATTTAAGCTTGTGGCAATTAATAAAGCTGGAAAGCTCTAACAGGATGTACTAATTTTTTTCCGCCTGTGATTTTAACTGTTTCAGATAGCATTCGATCACCTCTGAGAGTAGAGGTGTGAGTGGAAAGAGGATGACAGGTAAAAATAAGTATATTCCTGGTGCACCTTGAGCAGTTCCAATCGAATTAGATACACAAGTGACTTACTACCGAGAAATAAATAAGAGGACGGTAAGAGACACGTAGCATGGCCAGTGGTGGAAATGAGACGATACAGTGCCGACATGTAAAACGAATAAAATAACTCTTGATGTTAGTGTTCAGTGCTTAGTTGTAGGAGTTGCTAGAGTGATTTATGACGTTAACAACAACATTTCAGCCTAAATTTACTCGTATAGAACGCATTAGTGCAATGTCTGTATTTGAAAGTGTCTATAAAACTGAATGCAATGTTCCTTCTAACTTGCATGCATGTACGACGGAACACTGCATCGAACTTTACAGACTATCAAATACATACATTGCACTTAAGTATTTAATGCCAAAGCCAAGGCAACCTGACAAGAAAGTTAAACAAACCACTCCCTGTGAGGGAATCATATAACTGTGCGAGCACCATGCGAAGTAGAAAATGGAATGTGTGGAAGTTTAGGTCTGTCCGAGGAAAGTACGCAGATAGTAGAAGCGGTAAAAAAAAGAGCGCTCGCGTAAAGCGGGAAATCGACTACTGAGCCCGCGTGACGCTTCCCCCCCCCCCCCCCCCGCCCCCCACCCCCTCACCACCTCCTCGCAGAGTGAAGCCCAGCTGAGGAAGGTCGCCGCCGCGCCTGCACAGCACCCTCTCCTACAAAACGTCTAGAATACAGTGATTCAGTGTAGTGTCACACTTGTTTTTGTGTTAGTGCCATCGAATGTCATCGCCAGTGCCAATGAATAGCGGAGAAAGGAGAAAGTAAAAGGAAGAATTAATATCCTCTGACTACCAAAAAAAGTGTTATATTTTCATCAAAACGCTTGGAGCTTTATTAATTGCATATTGTTTTGCAGTGTCACAAACTGAGGTCACACTATGATGTCAATGTTTCTTAAATTTTCTGGGAAGTTATACGCTGTACGTCCATGAAGATTATGTTACTGTGAAGTGACAAAACCTCTTCTGGAACAGAATGTTATGGAATGGGATCACGCAATATAGTTAACGGCATCACTGTTATGTCCTCATTGCTTCCGAAACCCTAGAGCTTCAGGAATCGGAATCGGTGGTATTACCGAGAGTAAAGTGGCTCTACATTCTGAAAGGCTGACAATCTACATCTACATCCATACTCCGCAAGCCACCTGACGGTGTGTGGCGGAGGGTACCCTGAGTACCTCTATGGGTTCTCCCTTCTATTCCAGTCTCGTAATGTTCGTGGATAGAAGGATTGTCGGTATGCTTCTGTGTGGGCTCTAATCTCTCTGATTTTATCCTCATGGTCTCTTCGCGAGATATACGTAGGAGGGAGCGATATACTGCTTGACTCTTCGGTGAAGGTATGTTCTCGAAACTTTAACAAAAGCCCGTACCGAGCTGCTGAGCGTCTCTCCTGCAGAGTCTTCCACTGGAGTTTATCTATCATCTCCGTAACGCTTTCGCTATTACTAAATGATCCTGTAACGAAGCGCGCTGCTCTCCGTTGGATCTTCTCTATCTCTTCTATCAACCCTATCTGGTACGGATCCCACACTGTTGAGCAGTATTCAAGCAGTGGGCGAACAGGCGTACTGTAACCTACTTCCTTTGTTTACGGATTGCATTTCCTTAGGATTCTTCCAATGAATCTCAGTCTGGCATCTGCTATACCGACAATTAACTTTATATGATCATTCCATTTTAAATCACTCGCAATGCGTACTCCCAGATAATTTATGGAATTAACTGTTTCCAGTTGCTGATCTGCTATTTTGTAGCTAAATGATAAGGGATCTATCTTTGTATGTATTCGCAGCACATTACACTTGTCTACATTGAGATTCAATTGCCATTCCCTGCACCATGCGTCAATCCGCTGCAGATCCTCCTGCATTTCAGTACAATTTTCCATTGTTACAACCTCTCGATACACCACAGCATCATCTGCAAAAAGCCTCAGTGAATTTCGGATGTCATCCACCAGGTCATTTATGTATATTGTGAATAGCAACGGTCCTATGACAGTCCCCTGCGGCACACCTGAAATCACTCTTACTTCGGAAGACTTCTCTCCATTGAGAATGACATGCTGCGTTATGTTATCTAGGAACTCTTCAATCCAATCACACAATTGGTCTGATAGTCCGTATGCTCTTACTTTGTTCATTAAACGACTGTGGGGAACTGTGTCAAACGCCTTGCGGAAGTCAAGAAACACGGCATCTACCTGGGAACCCGTGTCTATGGCCTTCTGAGTCTCGTGGACGAATAGCGCGAGCTGGGTTTCACACGAACGTCTTTTTCGAAACCCATGCTGATTCCTACAGAGTAGATTTCTAGTCTCTAGAAAAGTCATTATACTCGAACATAATAATTTCCGGGTGAACGTTGTGCTGACCACATACTCCTCCATACCGCATCCTAGTGACGCCATCTGAAAAAAAAAAAAGATACGGCTGCCGGCAGCATTGCATGGTCCACCGTATCCAACCGTGGATTTCTTTTAGTGAGAGAGAACAATGGTGAATTCTCTGGAAACTGGCTGGTTATGGTGTGAGTTCTGCTCTGTGATGAAGGTAATTGCAAGTGAGAAATTTAGATGATACATGCATGGGACAGGGTGTTATAAGAAAAAGGAGATATGATGTACAAGGATTGGACAAAAATATGGAAAAAAAGCGAGAAATTCATGTTTGAACATAACACAGACGCTAGCAACACCTGCAGGTTGCACTATTGTGTTTGACCCCGAACGAAACCTGTACAACGTCCTTAATACTTTGGGTGTGTGATTCGCGATCAGAACAGTGTTCTGCGTAATTGTGAGTACATTATGTCGGAGGTCCTTGCATTAGAACGTAGGCAAATTGTTGGTGCTAGTACTGAGCGTGCTTCTAGCCACAGTGTTTGGTGTTTCAAGTGGCACCACATCGAAGATTTACACCGCACACAGGGTAAGGGGAAAAACGTCATCCGCTAAGTCATACTGCGAACGAAAGTAAGTGTTGAGTGATGAAGACGGACTATCACTGAAGAGGATTGTGTCGAAAAATAAGAGGACTACAACTGCAAAAGTCACTGCAGAACTGAATGTCGCACCCTGTGAGCTCCAAAACAACACGACGGAAAATCCATGAGGTGGGAATTGCAGGGCCAACTGGAATTCCAAAACCACACATGAGCGATGAAAAATCCAGTAACAGGGAAACGTGCCGCCGAAGCAGTAAGACCTGGACTATGGAGCAATGGCAGAATGTCATTTGGTAGGATGAATCTTTTCGTACACTGTTTCCAACTTCTGGCCGAGTTTGCTTCCGAAGAGTGAGACATGTCGAGGGTTCACTGATGATTTGGTCAGCCATATCGTGGTATTTCATGGGCCGCATATGTACTCGGCAAAGTCACATTACTGCCAAGAATGATGTGACCATTTTGGCTGATTAGGTCCATCCCATTGTACAATATTTGTTCCTGAATAGTGGTGCTGTGTTCCAAGAAGACAGGGCTTGATTGTCCAGCACTGGTTTTGTGGGCACGAGGATGAATTTGCCCTGGCCACCAGTCTCCAGCTTTCATTACTACTGAGGCTTTGTGTCCTACTTTGGAGAGAAGAGTGCGTGATCGCTATCCATCTCCATCGTCGTTACCTGAACTTGCCACTATTTTGCAGGAAGAATGTTACAAAACTTCCTTAAAAACCATACAGGACCTGTATGTATCCATTCTGGGATGACTGAAAGATGTTTCGAATGCCAACAGTTTTCCCACCTTTTGTTAGGCATTGAAATGTGTTGTCTTTTTGTTGTTTACATATTTTTGTCCTCCCCTATATTTGACGGAAGGATCTGACTGTGGAGATCTTGGAATTAGGAAATATATTTAAGGAAGGTAGGAAGGGTGTCTTAATACACTCCTGGAAATTGAAATAAGAACACCGTGAATTCATTGTCCCAGGAAGAGGAAACTTTATTGACACATTCCTGGGGTCAGATACATCACATGATCACACTGACAGAACCACAGGCACATAGACACAGGCAACAGAGCATGCACAATGTCGCCACTAGTACAGTGTATATCCACCTTTCGCAGCAATGCAGGCTGCTATTCTCCCATGGAGACGATCGTAGAGATGCTGGATATAGTCCTGTGGAACGGCTTGCCATGCCATTTCCACCTGGCACCTCAGTTGGACCAGCGTTCGTGCTGGACGTGCAGACCGCGTGAGACGACGCTTCATCCAGTCCCAAACATGCTCAATGGGATACAGATCCGGAGATCTTGCTGGCCAGGGTAGTTGACTTACACCTTCTAGTGCACGTTGGGTGGCACGGGATACATGCGGACGTGCATTGTCCTGTTGGAACAGCAAGTTCCCTAACCGGTCTAGGAATGGTAGAACGATGGGTTCGATGACGGTTTGGATGTACCGTGCAATATTCAGTGTCCCCTCGACGATCACCAGAGGTGTACGGCCAGTGTAGGAGATCGCTCCCCACACCATGATGCCGGGTGTTGGCCCTGTGTGCCTCGGTCGTATGCAGTCCTGATTGTGGCGCTCACCTGCACGGCGCCAAACACGCATACGACCATCATTGGCACCAAGGCAGAAGCGACTCTCATCGCTGAAGACGACACGTCTCCATTCGTCCCTCCAATCACGCCTGTCGCGACACCACTGGAGGCGGGCTGCACGATGTTGGGGCGTGAGCGGAAGACGGCCTAACCGTGTGCGGGACCGTAGCCCAGCTTCATGGAGACGGTTGGGAATGGTCCTCGCCGATAACCCAGGAGCAACAGTGTCCCTAATTTGCTGGGAAGTGGCGGTGCGGTCCCCTACGGCACTGCGTAGGATCCTACGGTCTTGGCGTGCATCCGTGCGTCGCTGCGGTCCGGTCCCAGGTCGACGGGTACTTGCACCTTCCGCCGACCACTGGCGACAACTTCGATGTACTGTGGAGACCTCACTCCCCACGTGTTGAGCAATTCGACGGTACGTCCACCCGGCCTCCCGCATGCCCACTATACGCCCTCGCTCAAAGTCCGTCACTGCACATACGGTTCACGTCCACGCTGTCGCGGCATGCTACCAGTGTTATAGACTGCGATGGAGCTCCGTATGCCACGGCAAACTGGCTGACACTGACGGCGGCGGTGCACAAATGCTGCGCAGCTAGCGCCATTCGACGGCCAACACCGGGGTTCCTGGTGTGTCCGCTGTGCCGTGCGTGTGATCATTGCTTGTACAGCCCTCTCGCAGTGTCCGGAGCAAGTATGGTGGGTCTGACACACCGGTGTCAATGTGTTCTTTTTTCCATTTCCAGGAGTGTATAAGAAGGGATGGACGGGATATGGTAGAGAAAGTAGTATGGATAAACCTCAGGGAGTATCTCACGGACTAGGCGAGGGGGATCTTTAAAATTGCCCTGTGGAAGGATGTGGAGTGAGATGAGAGGAAGGTGGGATGAGGTGATGCATATGTGGCAGCAAGTCAGTGTTCTTAAATATAGGGGATACGATAGGATCGCAAGACGAACGTTTGTGGGAGACGCAGTACAAGCGACGGTGTTCTAGATACTTGTGGAGGATATGGATTGAACAAGGCAGGTGAATGCGGAAAGCAATGTGGAGAGCATGATATTGAAGTGTTTTGGTGGACTGCTAAAACTTGGAAGGAGTAATATATGTATGGGTGTCTCATCTGTATGGATGATGGCAGTAGGATTTATACCCCACTTTCATTCATATTGCAGTTTTAGTATGTTGTGAACTTTTACTTGGTTGATAGGTTGAGATCCCAAGTTAGGTACGGACCGAGTGTTAGTCCTAGATTATTTAATGATTTAGTTATGTGGGCAGGAAGGTTATCCAAATATTATGCGTCAGTTTAAGATACACACTATCAGATTAAACGTGTCCGAGAACCTCTATGTCATTCATAATCGACCACTACATATCAGGAGAGGTGGACCGGCCTGTATAAAATGAGGCGGGGAGTATTGTATTTCAGTTGAGATGCAGTAACAGCGGACTGCGACGATCAGGAGAGACTTCTAACGTGGACTAGTCATTGGATGTCACCCGATTAATAAATCCATCAGGGATATACCAACCCTTTTGAAGCTGTTCAACTTGACTGTTGGTGATGAGACTGTGAGATGGAAATGCCAAGGAACAATCACAGCTAAACCAATACTGCATCTACTGACGAACAGAGACCATCGAGTATTGCGGAGGGTGGTTGTAAAAAGTCGCAGGAAATGAATGGAAGAAATCACTCGTGAGTTCCAAAGTGCAAGTACAGCAGCCAGCTCAATGACTGTGCCTAGGAAGTTGAAAGGAATGGGCTACAGTTCAATGATCGAGCAGTTCCTGTTATGCCACACATTTTTGTAATCAGTCATAAGCGACGTTTGAGCCGGATGACTGGAACTAAGGATTTGCTTTGATGAATCACGCAGTACCCTATGCTAATCAGATGGAAGAGTTTTGGTGTGGGAAATTCGTGGAGCAATGTACCTGCCATCATGTGTAGTGCCAACAGTGAAGTACGGAGGGGTGTGTTACGATATGCTGGTGTTTTTCGTGGTCAGGGAGTGGGTGCCTTATTGCACTTAAGAGAACGATAAATGCGAAGCATATGAACATATTCGACAGCATTTTGTACCGCATACAGTAGAGGAACAGTCGGAGATGTTGATTGTTTGTATCAGCATGACTATGCACCCTGCCAAAAAGCAGCATGTGTGAGACAATGTTAGTGAACAATAACATACCTGAACTGGACTGTCCTCCACAGAAACTTCACGTGAACCCAAAGGATTGCCTTTGGTATGAGTCAGAATGTACACTGTGCCCCTGATCCCAGCGTCCAACGTCACTATGTTCTCTGGTTTTGGCTCAGTCACATACCTCATTAATAAAAGTGTCCCTAGCAGAGGTCAAGCCATCGTAAAGGGGGACACTGGACGCACTCCACATTAGTGTCAGTAGTAAGTGTCAGGATACGTTTGATCAGATAATGTATGCTACAGAGTTAGCGCTGATAGTACAAAACTGCAGGCATAAGAAAAGCTCTGGCAGAAATTCATGTGGTGGAATTTGACGAGCAACGACAAGACATTAATTAACTTACGCAAGAACTTCCTTTCACTAGAGCATGTCGATCAGTTGGTGACTATTTGTATAGTTTGAGGTTTCATGATACAAAATTCTAAATAAATAGTAAACTCTTAATACAGCTGAATGTTGTGAAATAGCTATATGACTGGAAAAAAGCGTTAATACTGCTTTGGTGAAGTCTGCACATTAGTTGGATGATACGACGACCTACGAATATAACTTTGCAACATTCAAAAAATAATGATCAGTAATATTACGCTGAAGAACTAAACAAAGTGGTACATCTGTCTAATGTGGTGTAGGGCATGGCAGGGACGAGACTAATGTCTCAAGTAGTGCTTGAGGGAATTGACACCAAGAATCCTGCAGGGCTGTGTATTAATAGGTAAGAGTACGAGGGGGTGGAGATCTCTTCTGTACAGCACGTTGCAAGGCATACCAGATATTATTTATATTGTTCATGTCTGGGGAGTTTGGTGGCCAGCGGAAGTGTTTAAACTCAGAAGAGTGTTCCTGAAGCCACTATGTAGCAATTCTGGACGTGTGGGTGTCGCATTGTCCTGTTGGAATTGCCCAAGCCCGTCGGAATGCACAAAGGCGATGAATGGAGGCAGGTGATCAGACAGTATGCTTAAGTACGTGTCACCTGTCAGAGTCGTACCTAGACGTATCAGGCGTCCCATATCACTCCAATTGCACACGCCCCACACCATCACAGAGCCTCCACCAGCTTGAAGAGTGCCCTGCTGACATGCAGGTCCATGAATTCAGATGATGTTCAGATGTGTGTGAAATCTTATGGGACTTAACTGCTAAGGTCATCAGTCCCTAAGCTTACACACTACTTAACCTAAATTATCCTAAGGACAAACACACACACACACACACACACACACACACACACACACACACACACACACACACCCATGCCCGAGGGAGGACTCTAACCTCCATGAATTCAAGAGGTTGTCTCCATACCTGTACACGCTCATCCGCTCGATACAATTTGAAACGAGACTCGTCCGACCAGGCAATATGTTTCCAGTCATCAACAGTCCAATGTCGGCGTTCACGGGCCCAGACAAGGCGCAAAGCTTTGTGTGGTGCAGTCATCAACGGTACATGAGTGGGCCTTCGGCTCCGAAAGCCCATATCGATGATGTTTCGTTGAATGGTTAGCACGCTGATACTTATTGATGGCCCAGCATTGAAATCTGCAGCAGTTTGCGGAAGGGTTGCACTTCTGTCACGTTGAATGATTCTCTTCAGTTGTCGTTGGTCCCGTTCTTCCAGGATCTTTCTCTTGTCGCAGCGATGGCGGAGATATGATGTCTTACCGGATTTCTGATACTCATGGTACACTCGTGAAATAGTCGTACGGGAAAATCCCAACTTCATCGCTGCCTCGGAGATGCTGTGTCCCATCGCTCGTGCTCCGGATATAACACCACGTTCAAACTCACTTAAATCTTGATAACCTGCCATTGTAGGAGCAGTAACCGATCTACAACTGAGCCAGACACTTGTTGTCTTGTATAGGCGTTGGCGACCGAAGCGCCGTATTCTGCCTCTTTACATATCTCTGTATTTGAATACGCACGCCTACACCAGTTTCTTTGGCGCTTCAGTACATATCACATTGGTTACTTGTATTCCTTCTCGCACCGCACTACCGACGAAGGGAGACGGCGTCAAGCTATCCACACCCAATCTACTCCAGACCCAAGCTTACATATGTCGTCAACCATGCGTCTACAGCCATACTCGTACATCCATTATGTAATTTCCGTAAGGTGTGACATTTTACATGCAAGTCGTTTGCTCGGTGTCGGCGGATAAATAAGATTCCGCAGTGCAAATCTAGGTGTCAAAACCATTATCTAGGATACGCACGCATGCCAGCAACCGTCTCTCGAGTCAAATAAGCGGCTTGCGAGTGAAATATTCTTCACCCCTGGGAGAAGACCCAGCTCATCTATGGCACTGTCGACTCCTCCCATCGCTTTGAGGTTGATGGAAGACGCGGAAGATGCGACTCTTTCCCTTGCGAACAGAAATAGCATGATGAAAAATGCGTGTGGCTCTCGCGGAGAGCACACGTTTTCCCGGGGCCGTATTTCTGTGGCACACGCCTAAAGCTGGCGACTGATGCAATAGGAGACGCGGTTTGTCGCTTCCCACCAAGACCCAGTTACAACCAACCTGGCGGCTTGGTGGCTACGTCGATTTTCCAGAAGGGCAGCTCCATTGAGTTTTTCCAAAGTCCAGCTCTCCTTTGCAGTAGTCCCGACTGCTGATACTGCTGGTGCAATTCCTTAGTAGTTCATTGCCGTCATATATATATATATCACTGGTCAGAATGACGTCAAATTGCAATGTATTATTATAGAAGAAGGGGGAAAACGTATGGCAGAAGTAAAATAAATAGTTACAAAACGTAGCAATAGATGGCACTCTAAGCATCGTAATTTCATAGCAGTCGCCTGCAAATGACAGATGAATCGTACAACAATGCCTAAGGTGTACGTTTGACGTTCAACAAACTGTACTGCTGAGTGTGCATGGATGTACAGGTGTGATACTGTTAGTTAGGTAAGCCCATGCACTACGGCAAGGTCATATCCCATCGGATGGGAAAAGTCGGTTTTTGATTGTCCTGAGGCCAAAAACGCATAAAAAGCATCACTCACATCAGTTTTTTATTTGCCTTTAGGCCAAAAACTGCGTAAAAAGCATCAATCACTTCGGTTTTTAATTATCCTGAGGCCAAAAACTGCATAAAAAGCATCAATCATAATCAAATCGGATTATTAATTTCCATGTGGCTGGCGCAAAACATGTTCAATATGCTGTCCACCGTTTTCTGCAACAAGTTGAAATAGAGAAACAGCATGTTCCACAGCTGATCGAAGTGATTCCGGGGTTACGTTCAGAATGTGTTGCGCAATGCGTTCCTTCAGTGAAGAGAAGTTTGCAATCGGAACTCTGAATGCAACAGCTTTGAGATAGCCCCACAGCCAGAAGTCAGACGGATTAAGATCAGGTGATCGGGACGGCCAGGCTGTAGGGAAATGACGGCTGACAATTGTAGCATTTCCGAAATGACGCTTCAGCAGCTGCTTAACTGGATTTGCAATGTGAGGAGGTGCGCCATGTTGCATAAAAATGATCCCATCCACACGTCGACGCTGTTGGAGAGCTGGAATGACGTGGTTGCGCAAAAGACACTCATAGCGCTTACTAGCGAGTTACAGGTAACAGGACCGGCAACACCTGTCTCTTCGAAAAAAATATGGCCTTATGATAAATGATGCCGTAAACTCGCACCCACCACACAGTGACCTTTTCAGGATGAAGTGGTACTGGCTGATTTGCGTATGGATGATCCGTTTCCTATATTCGACACTTCTGTGTATTGACATATCCTGCAGAAAATCTTCCACGGCCAATCATTGTCCACTTCCATGCGAGCAAGGTCTCTCTTGCTGGCAGGTCAACAGGAAGCAACTCGTGCACATGGGTAATTTTGAATGGATGTTTCGTAGGATTTTACGCTCCGTGCTCACGGGTATGTGCAATGTTCGGGCAATTCTCCGTGAACTACACGTTTGCACACCACCACACGTCTCGTCCTGCATTGCTGTGACCACTGCTTCCACTGACGTCGAATCAATTCGTTTGCTCCCTCTACCAGGTTGCACACCAAAAGAATCCGTCTCCTCGAATTTCCGAATCATTTTCTCCAGATCCACGACAGCCATCGGACCAACGCCTTTTTTCAAACCCTTCCGTGTCCGGGACTTCTGCAGAGCGATGTGTGCACAGTCATCATTCTTGTAATACATCTTTACAAGCAGAGCGCGATCCTGCATTGAGACAGTCATGGAGAACGTCGCAGACGCGAAAGGAAGAAAAGCCGTGTACCCGGCGTGTTTGTACCAACTTCAATGGGTCGTGCGCATGACAGGTCTGTACATTTAGGTATTCGGACACATACAGCGCCATCTATTGACCAATTTTCACACTATTATTTCTGCTTCTGCCATACGTTTTCCACTTCTGCGATAATATTCCGTTGCAATTTGACGTCATTCTGACCAGTTGTGTTATTTCTACAGCGTTTTGAAGATTTAACTTTAGTTAGGGTGATTCTTGAGCATGATTCTTATCCATGATGATAAGAATACTCGACGTTTGAAGGTTAGTAGCAAAATTTTAGTCTTTGTTTTCTCCACTACTTTCTCGTACGCTACTTTTCCCCATGCTACATTCCCCTTACCAAACAAAAACTGCAGAAAAAGAAGGAGATTGCACTACATCACCACACCAAATTGGGATATTCCTTGAGATCTCACTCTCCTCTTTTATATCACTCCCTTGTATTAGCTACCCACAATTTTCGCCTTGATCTTATTTCTATCAGTCCGTCCTGCAGTGGTCTCCTATGTTTTGTTTTACTTGCTTCCGCTTCCTAATTCTTTACATGCTGTGTATTTTGTGTAGCTGCTGTATTGTTTTTGTTTTGGATTTTGTTTCTCCCTCTTAATATTATTCCTTCCTTTGTTCTTTGATATGGAGGCGCTTGGTTGCTGAAAGAAGACTGCTCAAAGGACATGGTAAGTTTGTCACTTAACTATTACTACATCTATATTTCATCTTTAGAGAACTATGACTCCTTTTTTGTCTAGATTCCACACTTTTTACTGGTACGTACATTACCTTAGTCGTCCAACAAGATCTCAACTCGCCTCTACAATATCTTCTCTTAGTTCAAAGCCTTCTAAAACAACGAATACGACAGTGCCAGGGTACTTTTGACACTGGTTATTCACACGTATGAGCCAGAAGCATCACCCTTCCTCTCTCATATCAAAACTATTAAAAGCGTCTCGCTTTGAAGTTCGCTCTAAATTTCGAGCCTCTGTAAAACTTCGCCAGTCTTGGGATAGTGAAGGAAAATGCATAACTGTTCTCACCAGCACTGGGAGCGGTAAAGGACTTTAAACACAAATTCCGCGTAAAAGAACATGCTAAGTTCTTTGTCTAGCGCTTTTCTATACCTTTGGTATTCTAGCAAAAGGTCTTAAAGGGGATACAGACTATCCATGATCAAGGAATGATCATGCTGGCAGTTAGTTCATCCAGCAGTCCCTTGCTAGTCGTACCTGAGAAGGATGATATAATATTCGTGGTGTTAGACTCCCGCAGATCAACATCATCATTGCACAGAAATAGACAAGCCAGAGAATCTCAAGGAACTATTACAAAAATTCCATGGTGTTAAGGTTTTGTCGTCGATCAACCATCGTTCGAGTTACTGGCAAATCAAATGAAATCCAGCATGCCACCAGTACACTGCATTCCTTTTTTTCATGAAATAGAATCAATTTAGGCGCTTACTTTTCAGACCCAGTATATCGTCTGCTGCTTTTACTCACAGGCTGGATAACACGCTTAACAAGTCGTTCCAGCAATGTGTCACGTGGTACATGGATAACATTCTGGTAGCAGAGAAATCTTGAGAAGGATATGATCTGGTACTGAGACGTTTGCTCTGTGCATTCCTGGATAATGGCATCATTTTAAATCTCTAAAAGATTAAATTTTTCGGCCATATTATCACTAAGCCACGAAACAGTTTCATGCACCAACTACGAATAGGCAGGCCAGTTTGGGGTTATTAAAAATTCTATAAACGTTTCATACATGCAGAGAACAACTCCCAACATGAGTAACTTAGAAGTACATTTCCTTGGTGTACCGAAGCAGCTTAAAACACTTTAGAGAGGCAAGGCTTCCGGTCCCGCTTCTATACCATCAGGCTCCTTTCAGAGTATACTGATACAACAGCTCCATACTTAGCAATTATATACAAAAGCTCGCTCGTAGAATGATCCGTACCCAGAGACTGGAAAGTTGCACAGGTCACATCGATACCCAAGAAAGGAAACAGGAGCCCTCTGCTGAATTACAGAGCCATATCACTAAGGTCGATTTGCAGTAGGATTTTGGAACGTATTTTGTACTCGAATATTATGAATCACTTCGAAGGAAATGAGTTATGACAAAAAACCAATACTTTATTCAGAAAATCTCATTCTTGTGAAACACAACTAGCTCTTTATTCTCACGAAGTAATGAGTGCTATCGACGGGAGACATAAACACATTCAATATTTTTAGATTTCCAGAAGGATTTTGACACCGTTCTTCACAAGCGACCTCATACTAAATTACGTGCCTATGGAGTATCGCCTCAATTATGTGACTGGATTAATGATTTCCTGTCAGAAAAGTCACAGTTCGTAATAAACGACGGAAAGTCATCAAATAAAATAGAAGTAATATCAAGCGTTCCCCAAGGAATTATTATAGGCCCTCTGTTGTTCCTGATCTACATAATCGATTTATAAGACAATCTGAGAAGCTCTCTTAGCTTGTTTTCAGATGATGCTGTCATTTACCGTTATGTAATGCCATCAGATGATGAAAAGGAATTGAAAAATGACTTAGGCAAGATATCTCTATTGTGCAAAAAGTTACAATTGACTCTAAATCATTAAAAGTGTGAAATAATCCACATGAGCATTAAAAAAATCTGGTGAATTTCTGTTATACAATAAATCACACTAATCTAAAGGCTATAAACTCAACTAAATACTTAGCAATTACAGTTACGAATAACTTAAATTTAAACTATCGTACAGATAATTTTGTGGGAAAAGCAAACCAAAGATTGCGTTTTATTGGTAGAAAACTTAGAAAATGTAGCAGATTTACTAAAGAGACTTCTTACACTACGCTTATCCGCCCTCTTCTGAGTTTTGCTGTGTGGTGTGGGATCTCATAATATGGAATTGCCGGAGGACATCGAAAAAGTTCAAAGAATGGGAGCTCGTTTCGTATTATCACGAAATTGGGGAGAAAGTGCCACGGATATGACACACGAATTAGGGTGACAGCCATTAAAACAAAGGCGTCTTTCACTGCGGCGGGACCTTCTCAGGAAATTTCAGTCACCAACTTTTTCTTCAGAGTGTGAAAATATTTTGTTGGTACGCACCTACACAGGGAGAAATGATCATCATAATAAAGTAAGAGAGTTCGAAGCTCGCACGGAAAGATTTAAGTGTTCGTGTTTCCTGCGCGCTCTTTGAGAGTGGAACAGTAGAGAAATAGCTTGAAGGTGGTTCGATAAACCCTCTGCCAGTTACTTAAATGAGAACTGCAGAGTAGATATCGCTGTAGATGTAGATACCTAATAACTTTCCTCACTCATACGTGCTGAAATTTAAGACTGCCCCAGACTTTTCCTGTATTTTCTATGCAACTTCTGCATCTAACAATAATCCACCATGTTGAGTCTGAGATAGCGGGCTGTCTGGGAGACTATCTGGATTTTCATTCTACAACCCCAACTCTACACATAAATTCAGGCAATTTGATGCAATATATTCACGATCTACTTGCTTTTCAAAACTAAGGTCAATTGCTGGGTTCTTTCGTAACACTATTTTTCTGCTTCCCAAGTCAAGGATGGCGTGGTTCTCATTTAGGGAATCGATAACGAAAATCATGTCAGTCAACAGCATAGGCATCACCAAAAGATCCCACACTAACTTGTAGTCTTGGAAGATAAATTCAAGCCACATCTGCTGCCTATCGTCAATATTTTTTTTCCATGGATTACTCTCCTTTTCTTGAAGACAGCACCGGCCAGTGCCCATTCTCCTCACATTTCCTAAAAGCCACATCTGAGAGCACCGAGATTTGACTAATGCTATCAAAAATAGCCTCATACCTTACACTGCCTAGTGGTACAGTAATTACGTCTTGTAAATTCCTCGAGCTCACACTCACCTTTTATTCTAGCAGTAGGTTCCTCATATTATCGCAATACATCATATTTATCTGTCTTCATTCGATGTTCGACACGGTTCCTCAATTTCCATACCAATGTCTCCTTCGAATCATTGAGATACTGGGCGATCATTACTATGCTTTGGAGGTCAGTGGATCGAATCTCCACAAGATCGACCGGGCCGCTCTTTCCGATTGTTCGATCCCTGGTCAAACCGATGGCGGTACCTATCATTACTCCAGCTCCATTTACCGCGATTTTGTTGCTATGGTCGAAAATGACTTCTATCCTGACGGTGTCAGAATGTCGCAGCATTCTGGTGTTCAGAAATCCTAAACAATCCATTTGTCCGTTTGTCTAAGCTCAAAGGAAACCGACCTCGTCCCTAGCCGCGCGTGCTCCTATGCTGCGGCACGAAGAAGAGCAACCATCTTGACATGGGGGTAGATTTCAGCAAGGGAAGAGATGCCTGTCACACTCTAGCTATTCAAAGCTCTGTCCTAGGGAGTCCTTACAAAGACGGAAACAATTTGTTTGTAGTGAACGCCGCAGCGTCAGCTCGACTCGACGTAATACTATGTAAACAATTCCCGGATTTGTCACCTTACTACAAACAAGAGGAAGGGCCGTTCCCCAGTCTGGCCCGCGCCTCTCTGGTGCCGAACAGCACACCATCTGAAGCATTTGTATTTGCTTTCCAGACCTCCTCACTCCAACAAATTTTAAAGTGAAGCAAACGGCCTGATGTAAGAGGAAACGCTTGAGATACCAGTGTGATGCTCTCCTGTCGTCTTTTCAGAGGGCTCGCGTAGGCTGGCATACACAGTATGCTCCTACTCGTGAGGAGAAAACTTTTCCCTTGACGTAATTGTGCAAACGGCTGCCCGCTGCCTGCAGTTTGGGCGAGGCCAGTCCATAACAAAACCATCTATTTAGTTACGCGTTGAAAAGTTATTCCTTTTGCAAACAAGTAATAAAAACTGCTCATGTTTCACAGTCATAAGAAGGGGAAGGGAGGTACTACCACTTGACGTTTTACAATTGCCTCTGTTGCTTCGCGAGTTCGACATTTATTCTTGTGACCAGAGTGAAGCATATTTTTAGCGTACGAAACGACTCAACCAATGAACTGGCTGAGTGTTTCGGGTTTGCGAATCGGGTGGCCTTGAGGAAGCATTGACTATAAACTAGATTGCAAGCGGTCGCTTGCTTTAATCATAAATATATCTCGGTGTGATGCCAGATGTTATTGTCTTTACATAAAGATAAATATTATAATTTTTTGAATCTATGAAATTAGTGAATTTACTCATGGCATATTTGTTGCCTATGACGATGACCACTTTCAGAACTCAAATTAATAAGCAAATTATCTAATTTAATACGACTGAATTTTGAATTGCTGGTGTATACATGTATCACCACAAAAAAATAAAAACAGAGAATAGTTGAAAGAGTATGAATGAAAAAGGTAGCTTATTTAAACTACAACCGAGGTGTTAAATCTTACAAAAACAATGAGAAACATAAATCAGGAAAGGGATGGTGTTTGATTGGCATAGCATTTATAGGGGGCGGAAACTATACAAATTCTCCCCTGAATTAGTCCCTCTTACAACGCAGTCTGACTTTGTTTACATGAATCCACAGTGACGCCTGATTCTATTCAAATGGAATCAACAACGACCAAGTGCACCACGAACCATGGTTCACGGAGAACAGGGAGCTGTGAATGTCATTTAACAACCCCTCGCCGGTACACCAGTACTTTACCCTTTCACCTTGATTCAAGCGGCAGAAGAAACGGCACGCTGTAGGCGATGAGCGGCTCGCTGCGCCAGCTGTAATGTTCTGACGCATCCACGAAAACTTGAAAACTACTGGCGTTCTGGTTAGTAGAATGTGGGAATCCTTCTGAGTCCTGAAATCCTGGCAGATTTCAGTGTGAAGCGCACCCGTTGGCAGGTCTGGCCTTCCAATTTGACTCACAGGTACGACGGCTCGTGCTGGAATTGTCAAACGTCAGATGGGCGACTCAGGACGGATAAGTTCACCCTCGTGACACACGATATGTCTGAGATGATATGCAGTTCCACCGTCGGTGCAGTTGGAAACTGCCACTGGCTGTTAGTTCACCACAAGTCTCACCCACTAGGGAAAGACCTTAAGTTCTGTACCAGGGGAGGAACAGAAGACGAAGAAGGCAAAGAATCCCCATCACTTTCCTCCAAGCCTCAGCGCGGGAGTCATATTAGCAGAAAAAAACTGTTCCATGTTGTACAAACCAGTTGAACTATCGTCTACTCACTAAATCTCCCCTCTTGACTGTTCTGCGACCCTGGTGGAGAAACCAGACACAGCATCAGAGTTCCCACAATGGGGGAGCAATCCTCTGCTTTGCATATCCTGAGTGGAGCCAATCAGTGACTCAAAATCTCTCTTGTCTGAAAAAAGATTTTAGACTTGGAGGGCGTCGTTTTCGCTGTAAGCATGGCCATGTTTCGGCAAAGAAAGGTCTACCTAGACGGGACTACATTCCCTCATTTTTGGAGAGCTCTAATTTTTTCAGGCTGATCATTTCCAATTTCTGAAAGAAGACTTTTAAGCTTCCCAGACAGTCGTGTGTGTGAGATATACGTTTCTGCTGCTCGCTAAAAGAAACTGGCGACTTCTTGGCATTGGGTGAAATACAGTCTGGCCTCCATTAAACACGTAAACTAGCCACTCTGTTCGTATCATCCCAGCTTATAACATGAGAACACTCGTAGTTTTAAGGCCATCCTAACATTTGCACATAAGCTCAGGTTACAGCGCTCTCTCTTAAATGGCTTCCTCCATCCACTTTCTGCCAACTGGGCACCTTTCTGACGGCCTGTAACCTGGCCCGGGTAAAATTTTTTGCGAACCGGCGCCCTCCTGTTCCCGCCCTAAGTGGGAAGAGTGGTGTGCCGTGGCCCGAAGTCCCTCTGCAGGTACAATTCACAGGGCGCTGGTTGACAAACCACGTGCACAACCAGGTCGCTGGACACAACATTTATGGCCCGCAATCCATCTTTCTCCCAGTTCTCTGTCGTCTCTACTGTGGCCCCTTGGGTACAAGTTCTCTATAGGCTACACATGCAGCTACATAAACACTCTGCACACAGTTTACTCTTTACTCATGCAAAAAAGTCGTAAACGATACATACCAAATGTAGTACTTTGGAACACGGAGATCATCACCTAAAATATGAATATTAATCTTTCTGACAGTATACTTAATGTGAGAGAGGGCGTGCCACCTCTCGAGATACATCAAGGCTAAAATGGTTCAAATGGCTCTGAGCACTATGGGACTCAACATCTGAGGTCATCATTCCCCTAGAACTTAGAACTACTTAAACCTAACTAACCTAAGGACATCACACATCCATACCCGAGGCAGGATTCGAACCTGCGACTGTAGCAGTCACGCGGTTCCGGACTGAAGTGCCTAGAACCGCACGGCCACCGCGGCCGGCATAAATCAAGGTAACAACATGATGCCCTTATGACAGTTCACAGCTAGTAACGTTTTTAAATTACGGATGGACTAAAATCGCTTAATAGAGGAAAATCACTTTAGTCGAATGAGATACCTCTAAGATTTTACAGGGATTATTGTCCCCTTCTAGCACTAATTTATCTTAGGTTGATAACTTGACGAAAGTTACCTAGTAACTTGTAAAAAGTGCATGTCATTCCTGTTTCCGCGTGGAGTCATAGCATGGATACACATTGTTACAGGCTTATATCGCTGACGTTAATCTGTTCTAGAATTAAGGAACACATTTCATGCTTATGCATTATGGCGATTTATGGAAAATGAAAATCTTCTCTACAAGAATTAACATGGATTCCGCAGAGGTCTTGCGAAACTCCGCTCGCACTGTTCATCCAAAAGATTGAGAGTGGCCGGCCGGTGTGGCCGAGCGGTTCTAGGCTCTACAGTCTGGAACTTCGCGACCGCTACGGTCGCAAGTTCGAATCCTGCCTCGGGCATGGATGTGTGTGATGTCCTTAGGTTAGTTAGATTTAAGTAGTTCTAAGTTCTAGGCGGCTGATGTCCTCAGATGTTAAGTCCCATAGTGCTCTGAGCCATTGTTTTTAATCAAGAGTGCCATAGACATCGGCACCCAGGTTGATAGTGCATTCCTGGACTTTTGGAAAGAATTTGGTGCAGTTATGCACCGTAATTTAGTGAACAAAATACGTGCTTACCGAGTCTCGGAACAGATTTGAGACCGGATTCAGGACGTTGCTCTTAACGGAGGAAACTCGACCGATAACTAGATAACTTCTGGAATATCCCAAGGAAGTGTGATAAGTCGAATTGTGTTTGCAGTCTATGATTTACAATGATGCCGTTGGTAACAGAGGAAGGTCCATGAGGCTGTTCGTAGATGCCGCGGTTAAGAAGTCTGTGACGTAGAGCAGGAAGAGCTCCAGAGGATTGAGGATTGGTGTAGGAACACGTAATTTAACCTGAAAAAATAAATGTTAAGTATTGCACATAAATAGGGGAATAAATTTACTATTGTGCGATTGCCATATTGTTGACAAATCAGTGGAAACAATCCTCTTTTTCGTGTCCTCTATCCTGTATCTTCACGGGGTTGGCATGCTAATTCTAGGATTTGGCAATGCCAGTAGCTGGGGGCCATCGGATGCCCTTCCCACATGGGAAGGAATTTGTGCATCTCTGAGGCTATTGTATATGTCAGCTCGGTATTCACCCAGTAGTAGGAGAGAAACCGCCTAAAATCCACATGCAGGCTGGACGGCGAACTGGTCTTCGTAGTTAATCCGTCGGACGTATGCGATCTGGGGCGGCGTGCTAGCGCGCACGGCTATCCGGGCGCGTCGAATCACTGGAAAAGTAATTGCCGTAAATACCTAGAAGTAAACTTTCGGAACGACCTAAAGTGGAATGAATTAATGAAACAAATAGTAGGAAAAGGAGATGACGGACTAAGAGTGACAGAAAGATCGTTAAGGAAATGTAATTCATTTACTAAAGAAGTAGTTTAAAAGGCAGTTGTTTGACCGCTTCATGAATATCACACATCAGTCTGAGACCCTTACTAAGTTGTATTAAATAATAGATATACAAGGTCGAAAGAAGAGCGACGTATGTCGTCACAGAATCCCTTAGTCGGTGCGAGAGCATTACCGAGGTGCTTAACAAACACCTGTGGTAGGCGGTACCAAGAGAGGCATTGTGAATCACGGGGAGTTTCACTGCTGAAATTCCGAGAGAGTGCGTACTGAGGAGAGTCGAGAAACATATTGCTTCCACCCTCAACCCCACACGTACGTCTCAAGAAATGACTGCAACGAGGATTATTCGAAAAATTAGAACTAGTACGGAAGTTTCCCGACAATCCTTCTTCCCACGAGGCATTAGCCAATGCACAAGGGAAGAGAGAAACAGATAATGGTATCAAAAGTGCCCTCTGCCACACTCCTAATGAGGCTTGTGGAGCATAGTAGTAGGTGCATAAGAATGTGACTTGTTTCTTCTTCAGACGCTGTGAATCGAGATATCCAAGTAAAAGTGTGGAACATGTCACTGTCTGTGAAACTTGTAAACCTTATTTCTCACTGTCTCCTTTACGCAATGATACGCGTGCTTCGAATGAAACACAAGGACGAAAGGTTACAATTTAAGGTTCGGCCCACGTCAATGTCGGGGCAAATTCTCAGTTCTCAGTTGGTCAAGGTGAGAGAAGAAAACCGGCCACGACCATTTTGAAAGAGCCACTTCAACATCTGCATGAAGTGATTTAGGGGAACCGAAGTCCTAAATTACACTACTGTGTTGTGTCAGTAATGGGATGCACACTATGGGCCCAGACGATGGCAGCGGACAGCTATTTGCAAGGCTCAGTACACCTGCGTTGGATTCCAGCTGTGAGTGAGTGGTATCCATTATACACTGCCTGGTCAAAAGTATCCGGAGACATCTACACTACTGGCCATTAAAATTGCTACACCAAGAAGAAATGCATGTGATAAACGGGTATTCATTGGCAAATATATTATACTAGAACTGCCATGCGATTACATTTTCACGCAATTTGGGTGCATACATCCTGAGAAATCAGTACCCAGAGCAACCAACTCTGGGGCCGTAATAACGGCCTTGATACACCTGGGCATTAAGTCAAAGCAAGCTTGGATGGCGTGTACAGGTGCAGTTGCTCATGCAGCTTCAACACGATACCACAGTTCATCAAGATTAGTGACTGGCGTATTGTGACGAGCCAGTTGCTCGGCCACCATTGACCAGACGTTTTCAGTCGGTGAGATTTGGAGAATGTGCTGGCCAGGTCAGCAGTCGAATATATTCTGTATCCAGGACCTGCAGTATGCGGTCGTGCATTATCCTGCTGAAATGTAGGTATTTTCAGGGACCGAATGAAGGGTAGAACCACCTGTCGTAACACATCTGAAATGTAACGTCCACTGTTCAAAGTGCCGTCAATGCGAACAAGAGGTGACAGAGACGTGTAACCAATGGCACCCCATACCATCACGCCGGTTGATACGCCAGTATGGCGATGAAGAATACACGCTTCCAATGAGCGTTCACCGCGATGCCGCCAAACACGGATGCGACCGTCATGATGCTGTAAACAGAATCTGGATTCATCCGAAAAAAACGACGTTTTGCCATTCGTGCACCCAGGTTCGTCGTTGAGTACACCATCACAGGCGCTCCTGTTTGTGATGCACCTTGAAGGATAACCGCAGCCATGGTCTCCAAGCTTACAGGCCATGCTGCTGTAAACGTCGTCGAACTGTTCGTGCAGATGGTTGTTGTCTTGCAAACGTCCCCATCTGTTGACTCAGGGATCGAGACGTGGCTGCACGATCCGTTACAGCCATACGGATAATATACCTGTCATCTCGACTGCTAGTGATACGAGGCCGTTGGGATCCAGCACGGCGTTCCGTATTACCCTCCTGAACCCACCGATTCCATATTCTGCTAACAGTCATTGGATCTCGAGCAACGCGATTAGCAATATCGCGGTACAATAAACCACAATCGCGATAGGCTACAATCCGACCTTTATCAAAGTCGGCAACGTGATGGTACGCATTCCTCCTCCTTACACGAGGCATCACAACAACGTTCACCAGGCCACACCGGTCAACTGCTGTTTGTGTATGGGAAATTGGTTGGAAACTTTCCTCATGTCAGCACGTTGTAGGTGTCACCACCGGCGCCAACCTTGTGTGAATGCTCTGAAAAGCTAATCATTTCCATATCACAGCGTCTTCTTCCTGTCGGTTAAATTTCGTGTCTATAGAACGTCATCTTCGTGGTGTAGCAATTTTAATGGCCAGTACTGTATATAATGCACAATTGACCAGTAGATGTCACAAGAGGCGGACCCGTCATTATAAAAGCAGGAGAGGAGTGTCATATTGTCAGTAGAAAATCAGTAAGAGCAGAATGGGTTGGTCAGAAGAACTCTGTGGTTTCGATCTTGGGCTAGTCATGGGATATCATCTGAGTAATATGTTCATCGGATACATTTCAACCCTTGTAAAGCTGCCGAATTCTACTGTTGGTGACGTGATTCTGAAGTGGAAACGCAATGGAATTACCACAGCTAAAACAAGACCAGACGGACCACACCTACTGACGGACAGGGACCGTCAAACACTGTGAAGAGTGAGTGTATAACATCGCATTAAATCAGTGGAAGGAGTCACTCGTGAGTTCCAAAGCGCTAACAGCGGACTATCTAGAACTACGAGCGTGCGTAGGGGGTTAAAAAGAATGTGGTGCAATAGTCGAGCACCTCCTCATGACCCACAAATTCCTATTGTGAGTGCTAAGGGGCGCTTCAGGTGGTGTAAACAGCGATGACACTGGACAATAAACCAGCGATCTGGAGTGTTGAATTATGCTATACACTGTGGCAATCCTATGGAAGTGTTTGGGTTTTCCGCGCGGGATTAGCCGAGCGGTCTAAGGCGCTGCAGTCCTGGACTGTGCGGCTGGTCCCGGCGGAGGTTCGAGTCCTCCCTCGGGCATGGCTGTGTGTGTTTCATCTACATCTACATACATACTCCGCAATCCACCATACGGTGCGTGGCGGAAGGTACCTCGTACCACAGCTAGCATCTTCTCACCCTGTTCCACTCCCAAAGAGAACGAGGAAAAAATGACTGCCTATATGCCTCTGTACGAGCCCTAATCTCTCTTATCTTGTCTTTGTGGTCTTTCCGCGAAATATAAGTTGGCAGCAGTAAAATTGTACTGCAGTCAGCCTCAAATACTGGTTCTCTAAATTTCCTCAGTAGCGATTCACGAAAAGAACGCCTCCTTTCCTCCAGAGACTCCCACCCGAGTTCCTGAAGCATTTCTGTAACACTCGCGTGATGATCAAACCTACCAGTAACAAACCTAGCAGCCCGCCTCTGTATTGCTTCTATGTCCTCCCTCAATCCGACCTGATACGGATCCCAAACGCTTGAGAAGTACTCAAGAATAGGTCGTATTAGTGTTTTATAAGCGGTCTCCTTTACAGGATAATTTAGGTTAAGTACTATGTAAGCTTAGGGACTGATAACCTTAGCAGTTACGTCCCATAAGATTTCACACACATTTGAAGTATTTTTTTGGGTTTGGCGAACACCTGGAAAACGTTGCCTGCCATCATGTGTAGTGCCAACAGTGAAGTACGGAGTATGGGGGCTATTTTTAGTGGTCTGCAGCTCGTGGTCTAGTGGCTAGCGTTGCTACCTTTGGATCACGGAGGTCCCGTGTTCGATTCCCGGCCGGGCTGGGGATTTTATCTTTCCCCAGGGATTAGGTGTTTGTGTTGTTGTCATCATTCGTGATTGTCACTAGGTTGGACTGTGAAAAAATTGGGACTTTGTACGGGCGCTGATGACCTCGAAGTTGAGCGCCCCACAAGCCAAACATCATCGTCATCATCTCTTTAATGGTAGGATCTGGTTCCCTAATTCCAATTAAGAAAAAGCCAAATGCAGAAGGAAACGAACACGTTGCACAACACTGCGTACTGCGTGCAGTAGAAGAACAGTTCGGAGAGGATGGTTGCTTTTATCAGCATGACACTGCAACCTGTCGTAGAACAGAAACTGTGAGGCAATGATTTGTGGAAAATAATAATTCTGAAATGGCCTGGCCCTCCCAGAGTACCGACCTCAGACTATTAGAACACCTAATGGACCAATTATAACATCGACTTCGCTTAAGACCCTAGCGTCCATCACTACCTTCTATGATTTTGGCTAATGAAGGAGAATGGGCTGTCATTCTTCCAAAGACATTCAGACGCCTCACTCAAACTTTCCGTAGCTGAGCTCAGTCCGTCATAAAGGCGACGTGTGGCTACAGTCTACAATAATGTCCGCAATACGTGTCACGATGCTTTGCATCAGAGAGTGTCTATGGGTGCAATCATTAGTGCATTTCTTTGGTCTGATCTTCAAGAAACTGAGGTGTTATTAAATACATAGTAGCAGTTCAGCTTGAAAAGGGTAGGGAATGAACCATATCGGCTCTCAGATGAAGTGATTTATAGAAACTGTGGAAAACCTAAATCAGGATGGCAGATCGGAGATTGGTTAGTTGCTACTCCAGAGATTGAATATCTCCCATATTTCCTTGCTAGGAAAATACATTCTATACTGTGTGCTGACAAATGAAAAGATTTACTTCAACATCTGAAACTTAATTCTCTTTTGGTTAAACTGTCTGCTGTGTGAGTCTTAACTGCCTCACTGTAGGGACATTTGTAACTGCCTCGCTGAGTGACTCATTGTTCGAGGTGGTGCTTTGCTGAAAGGTGTGAAGCGTTTTCTAGTGACACGCAGCTTAAAGGAGGACGTTTTCCCACGTGTCATGAGTTAAGAGTTAGATGTTATCGGAATTACTTTCAGACCCGAGTATTGTGTGGTTTTTAGTTCATTTCGAAGGCATTGTGTGCATATGATATAACGAGGAAGTTCCCTGTTCCCAGACAAGAAGTGGCCGTATACATACACTACACTGGGACACTGCACGTCGTATTGTGCCATACGGCACACAAACTGATACTGAGAAAAGCAGTCGCCACGAATTAATCCAATGAACATTGCGCGTACTGTTGCAACTTGCAGCCAGTGTGCTGTTTTAGTGTTTTTCATTTGAAGTGAAGAACATGGATTTTTACTTCTTACTGATCAGTCCTGCAAATGACCTGCTTACTACCAAGGCTATATCCTTCAGCGTGTTAACGAAGAAAAATTAGCTAGATGCAAGTAGGACCCGCGCTCTGAAAGTTCCGTACAATTATGTAGATAGACTGTTCATCCGTCCCAGGAATCGAGAATCTCGACGATTTTTGCCAGTTATCGACACTGATACTGGCAAGATATCGGTCCCGGGAATTTCAAGCCTTCGAGAATATTTTAATTCCGAAGTCGAATTACAAATGACAAAAGAAATATTTTTTCATGTGATATAATTGCAAATTAACAATTTTCTGATTTTTCCTTTACTTTTACTGTGAAACCTTACTCTTTGACAAATTTCTAGGTCAACGGAAAGTACCACGTAGGTTTTGGTGAGTGAGTTTGCGAGTTTGAAAATGTGTGATATAAGTGGTCGTGTCTTTTAACTGCAGTGACTTAGAAGCTGCAATCTTTTACACCGCCAAGGGACTATAGACCTCCGTATGTGTCATAAATTTCAACTTAATGCGTCTATTCGTTCTTTAGAAAAAGGGTTTTTAACAGTCGGACACACATACAGACAGACATATAGACAAACAAAAGGATCCTATAAAGGTTCCGTTCTTAAAGACTAAGGAACGGGACCATAAAAATAACTTTAAATTACTGGTACTGTTTGAAGCGTCATACCTCACACAACAAAGGATAAATGTTTAGTTTCAGTGTTGGTGTTAGGATGACATTATTACGTTGTAAAGCGATCAATTTAACATCAAACACGCTCCAGTTTTATTTTAAAAGTTTAAACTCATATGGATTATGAGTGAAAGAAGCAAAACAAAAATATAGCTGATCTTCCACAACTTCTGGTGCCTGCAGACAACAGTGTTGGACCACAGGAAACGAAATTACGTTCTGAAAGAAAAGGGCCGTTCTTTTTTCAATGAAAATACTGTTGCTGCATTATATTTAAATCAAACGTGGAACATCCTAAGGAAACAAAGCATCAACAGATGAAGAAGTGGATGGATGATCTGTAGAACGCAGAGTGAAATTTTTGAGCGTTGTGCACATTTCTTAATACGTGAATCTTTGTTATTGGATGACAATGCTCTTATTGGATGTTTTGTCTTTTTACCAAAGATTTACGACAAATATTTTTTCAGGCTTAGATTGTGAAGTGCTATTTAAAACAAAACGCGTTAGTTATTCTAAACCTGAATCAGCTGTAACATAAGAGAGAATTTTTTTGGAAATTTGTGGTAATGTCTTATGGGACCAAACTGCTGAGGTCATCGGTCCCTAAGCTTACACACTATTTAATCTAACTTAAACTAACTTACGTTAAGGACGACACAAACCCATGCTCGAGGGAAGACTCGAACCTCCGACGAGGAAAGCCGAGCGGACCGTGACAAGACGCCACAGACCGCACGGCTACCCCGCGCGGCCTTAAGGGAGAACATTAGAACTGTTAGCCTCTGATCTTCAGCTTGGTGTTAGTGCCATACCAATGTACAGCGCATCGTGGATGGTCGCTCTCGGAATCTCGGTCCCCAAATTTACGCAGTAGCGTTTCATCGAGAAATACGTCGTCTTCTTTTTAATTATTCTCACGTAGTTCCTCTAAGAAGCATTGTAGCGGTGTTCTATTGGCTGAGACAGCATAGTACGACCTATGGTAGCATAGCTGTAAATTCAGTCGGTCTGTTTATTGCATTCGAGCCTATGAGGATCCGAAACAGTATAACACCACTCAAAGATATACTGCGTGACAAAAAGTTTGAAGGACCCAAAGAGGAGGAGGGAACGAAATGGAACTTTTCGGGTTGGGGGTATTTCAGTGATTACAAAATGGCGACCACTTTACAAAGAACTTGGCAGGATGAGCCCACTTATCAGTGTAACGTTGCACTCCCTAAGACCTCGAAAAATGCAGTAATTCGGTTGGGAAGGGTGTCAGAAAGCCATTGTACCCTTTCCTTAGGCAAACTAGGTCACATCTGAAACTTTTTTGGCAGATTGAAACTGTGTGCCAGACCGAGACTCGAACTCGGGACCTTTCCCTTTCGCGGGCAAGTGCTCTACCAACTGAGCTACCCAAGCACGACTCACGCCCCGTCCTCACAGCTTTACTTCTGCCAGTACCTCGTCTCCTACCTTTCAAACTTTACAGAAGCTCCCCTGCACACAGTTTTAATCTGCCAGGAAGTTTCATATCAGCGCACATTCCGCTGCATAGTGAAAATCACATTCTGGGTCACAACTGTTGTAATTGACCCTTAATATCCTGGATATGGCACTTGGACAGTGTTGACGTCACAGCTGGTACCACACATGTTCTGTAGGCGAAAGACATGGGAATGTTTCTCACTACGTTAGTACCTCAGCATCACGGAGACAGTTCATAGAGATACGAGCCATCTCTGTACGAGCACTGTCCTGTTGAAAAATACACCACGATACTATCGCATGAGAGGTAACACACTAGGATGAATGATGTCCGTGCTGTACCGTTGCGCTGTCATAGTTCCCTCAGTCACTACTCGCCGTGATATGAAGTCATATCCGATGGGTCGCCACCCCATGATGCCAGCAGTAACACTGATGTTCTTCTTCAAACCATTGGAACAACAGGACCTCTCGCGAGATTACTGACATACTCGCCGTAGATAGACATCCGGGGTAGCATGGATATTAATCAATGAACAGATTGCGACGCCATTCATCAGCATTCGTGGTTCTCGGCAAGGACACCACTCCAAACGCAGCCGTTGGTGTAATGGTGATGGAAACGGAAATGTCGTGTGGCTAGGGCCTCCCATCGGGTAGACCGGTTGCCAGTTGCCAGTCTTTTAAGTTGACGCCACTTCGCCGACTTGCGCGTCGATGGGGAGGCACCATAGGAAATTTTAATTCCCACTGTCTATACTTTCACAAATAAATTCATATGACTTTGTCAGCATGATCAGAAAGTATTCAAGATTCACACTCATAGCAGTGGAAGTTCAAAAACACAACAAAATATTTTTTTACGTGTGAAACTTCATCATTTTTTCACTTACTATTGGCTGCATTTATTGCTGTAGGTACACTTTTCTTCATTTGTAAGAGAGATTCTTCGGTTTGCACAGCATACAAACCATACTTACAGGTGTATGAAAGTCTAGAATTTTCTAAATCTATTAAAAACTGTGGTAAAAATTGAGATAATTAACTAAAAAACGTGGAATTTTTTCTAAACATAAAGTTCAAAACGTAGCAGCTCATTCATTTTTCATAAATTTAGTAAACTTACGTCCCCCCCTCCTTAACAGAGTTGTACTAATTTAGTTTTCTTTCGGCTTGTAGGAAGATTCCTGAATCGACGAGTTGCACATTGACGAACAGTCGGGGCAGGGAATGTGATCAGAGAACTATTATTATCTGTTTGCATTTTCTTATGTTAACAGTTTTCATTTCCGAATAAAAACTAATAAGACTGCTGGTATTTGTAAGTATGTTATTGTTTCGAATAAGTATTTTGATTGTGGAGGAAGCGAAATCACTCCATCACGTGAGGAACATTTACCCCTGCTATTCTCTTGACAGAATGTCATCTGTCATGTTTTACGTGTTCGAGAACTTTTCTTGTTGAGGCCAGCCCTACAGTCCCACTGACTAAGATATCGTAACACATTTGTTAAGAACTTCTGTGTTTAAATCGTTATTTTTAAGAACGTTTACTGTATTGTAACTTCCAGTGCGTAGAATGTCAATTCATAAAAATGTTGTTGTAATATTCAATGATTGCTAGAGGATTATGAAGAACAAATAAAAACCTAGTTCATTTGTCCGAAGAATCGAGAAAAAAGATACGCAGAAACAAAGTAAAGACTAGCAGTCAGGCACCTCCCTATTTGCGCCGTATATTCTCACTACCCCAAGTCTGAAAGTTGAAATACAACGAGCATTTGCCCAATGCGATGAGACCGTAGTATATATCCACCTCTTCCGTGTATTCCATAACGAAAAATTGGCAACTGTAGACACAAGGCACACTTCTTTACGGACATTTGGTGCTCTATCTGACAGCTTCTCATTTTACACTCTACATAATTCAGGAGGCCTGATTCCTCAGAGAAAACTCAAAAATGACACACCTAGGGTCACCGTCTTCTATCTCTTTCTGTAGGCACTCGAAGAGAAAAAGCGAAGTTTTTCTTTATAAGTTACCCTCTGATACTCACATGATTAAGTGCCTCATACCCGACGGTAAATTACTGAACTACTAACTGAGAAATATTAGTTTAGACCTTTCAAGATCGTCGGTAAAACGCGATGCATATCGTACAAAAAACGTACCTCTCCATTACGAATGAGATGTATTCGGTAAAGGTATCATATGTGTTGTTGTCTATCAAGATTTGTCACTGTCATCATCGCATCATGTTAACAAGAACCACAGACTACATGCACATGCTTTTAGTACTCTGTTTGTTCTTTCCGAGTGGCATTAGCGCCGAGAGGGAACTTTCTCTGCCTTACGTGGGGATCTTAGACATTCTCACAAGGAGTTCACGACATTTTCTACGCAGTGACATATTACTCCACTGATTGCACTCACTTCGACGCTCGTAGGCAAAAGAAGATTTAATGTCAACCTGTCTGTAGAAAAAGTGTGAAATTCATCTGCAAAACAGATCTACTTCTGTGGCGTCAGTTTACGTCTGTGTTTTTTTACCGGGAGAATATTTATTGCTATTTTACGAAGTCCGAGCGAGCTGTGGGTTTTAAAACTTTTGTTCGACTCTTGTCTATCATGGACAACATTCTTGCCAGTTAAGCTACTCGAGCGCATCTAGCAGTCCTAATGGAATCTTATGGTGACAGATTAGCGCTCTGAAGTGGACCGAGAGATGTGCTAAGGTAGCTTAACTGCTAAACTTAGCGAGTCGACCCAGTGACTGTCACTATGAACTAGCACTCGGAAGGAGTGAGTTTTAAATAACCATTTCTGTAGTAGGTCATTGCCGAGACGCGTTATTCGAAACAGTATGCAATCAATTTGCTCCGTCATTCTTGTACAACCGAGTTAATACACTGTCTATTACTATCTTGAAGTCGACGGGACGTTAATCTCTAACCTACCCTCCTGGCGGACAATACCCTCGTTCAAATTTCTTTTTGTCAGTCAATTTTAACATGTCAGGCAGCTCTATTCTCGTGCTGTTAGATGTAAATGTTGCAGCGTATGTTGTAAGGAATATTCCCTATTTGTTCAGCTGGCAAAGTTTGAGTGTTGCGTGTTGGCTATGAATGTGACAAGTGCGTGTGTAGTGTTTTGTGGTATTTATTTCGTTTTTATTTTAATTGCGGATGCTGATGAAATGGGAGAGATAGGGGGAAACTATGACGGCACATTGTCAGTTCCTCTCCAGTAACATCAGTAAGGTCTCAGAGCTGATCGTCTTCATCCGACGGACGGATTACCAACACGACCTCCTTCATGAGACACCGAGCGAGGTGGCGTAGTGACTAGCAAACTGCACTCGCATTCGGGAAGATGGCGGTTCAAACCCGCGTCCAGCCATCCAGATTTAGGTTCTCCATGATTTCCCTAAATCACGCCACGCAAATGCCGGGATGATTCCTTGGAAACGGAACGGCCGATTTCCATCCCTATCCTTAACACAGTCCGAGCTTTGGTCCGTCTATATAGGCCTCGAAGTTGACGGGGCGTTAAGCCCAATCTTCCTGTCTTCCTTACCTAACACACAGCGGAGATGTTTGAAATGCAGTCTAGAACATCGTTGCAATGGTGACCAGAAACTTCATTCTGCCTCCTCGTTTTCCATTATTTACGTTATATTTACGGTAAAAATGAAGTAGTACTGGGTTTCTGATTGGCTAGCTACAAGACTTATTCCAACACTCGGTAGTATCTCGTATGATTCGGCTCAGTTTTTGTTTCTTTTTTTCAATTGATCCTCCTTCCGTCACTTTCAGCCTCGCCTTACACTGAAGTGACTATACGGGCAGCAAATTGGGAAATCCACTGGCGTACAAGACTTTGACAAATAGCAGATTGATATGGCGCATCGCCTGGGAACGAGCATCGCGGAAACTGCGGAACTGGTCTGTACGCGTGCTACTGTGGTTAGCATCAATGGAAAGTGACTGAAACGCGGTGAAACTATGGATAGGCCACAATATGTTAGGCGTTTACGCCTCAAACAAAAGTGGAGGTCGGAGGCTCGCTCGCTCTGCAGCGCGGCCTGACGACAGAGTACAATGCCGCCACAGGCGCAAGTGTTTAGGAGCACATCATACAGCGCACATTACTGAACATTGATCCCTGCTGTTTCCACGTTGACACGGACACATCCTTAGTAACGATTTCAGTAGGCGTGCCACCTGGTCGAATGAATCACGTATCTTGTCACACCAGGTCATGATCGTGTCCAGACACCCCGTCACCCAGGCGAACGGCTACTCGTTGCATGCTTCACGACACGAACGCAAGCCAGTGGTGACAGTATTACCGTGTGGGGATCATTCACCAGATATTGTATGAGACTGTGTTAGTAATCGAAGATACCATGACAGCTGTGGGATATGTAAAAATTATTGCGGTCCACCTGCATCCTTTCATCCTTAATGTTTCCCCGACAGCGATGGCATCTTCCAACAGGGCACCTGTCGCTGTCACAAGGCCAGACCAAATTCGCCTGATGTGAACCGAAAGGAACACATCTGTTACGCTTTCTGCCACCAGACCCGCTCCGACAAACCATTGGCCCGTAATTTATATGAACTACCTTACCTGTGCGTAGACATCTGGTGCCATATACCTGCGAAATCCTACCAACGACTTACCGCATCCATGCCAGGCAGAATCGCAGCTGAATTGCGTTCCAGAAGTTGACCAACACGTGGTCGTAAAGCTCTAGCCCATCAGTTTATGTTCCACATGACTTACATTGCTGGTTATATTATGGAGAAATGAGGCAGAGATTAGTACACAGTCCAGTCGCATTAACGTGACGACCGCATTTCCGAAACAGCGAAGTTTGTAACGCCTAGGTTGAAGCACACCACGCATGCAAAATGGTGCTGTCCAAAAGCGGCGCCGATGCAGCTGTGATACACCAAGAGTCGTAGATGACAGAGGTGAACGACGACTGCGGGGATGTGTACGCGCCAATCGACGACCAACTGACCACCCAGATGAACCAAGGGGCTACCGACAGTGTCTCCTCACAACCGTTCAGCGAACGTTGCTGCTTATGGGTCTCAACATCAGATGCCTGGTTCATGCATCAATGCTAACTGTCGTTCGTCGACGATGAAGGCTCGAATTTGTACTCTAGTACTGAACGTCCATTCAGTGGTGACACGTGACCTTTTCAGTTGAATCACGTTTTATGCTTCATCGGACAGATGACCGTTGACGTGTACAGTGTGAAATTGGAGTTTACATTGTGAAACGGTTGAAAGCAAACGCCGTGAAAGAATCGTCGGAAGGGTCCAGGGCGGAGTAGGGAGTGTTACGGTCTGGCGAATGTTTCCGTAGAAGTGAATTCAAAAAATGGTTCAAATGGCTCTAAGCAGTATGGGACTTAACATCTGAGGTCATCAGTCTCCTAGGCTTAGAACTACTTAAACCTATCTAACCTAAGGACATCACATACATTCATGCCCGAGGCATGATTCCAATCTGCGACTGTAGCAGCAGCGCGGTTCCGGACTGAAGCTCCTAGAATCGAACTGCCACAACGGTCGGCAAAGTGAATTTCCTGGGTGATCTCGTCATTCTGGAAGGCGCAGTTGAGCAGCACACGTATGTATCCGTCTTTGGGACTACATCGACCCCTACATGCAGTTTTTTTTTCCTCGGCATGATGGATATACCAGCAGGACAATGGAACGTGTCACACAGCTCATGATGTACGTGCGTGGTTCCAAGAGCACCAGGATGAGTTTACCGTAGTCCACTGGCCGCCGAACTCCCCGGATTAAAACCCAACTGCGATCTGTGTGATCGGGCTGTTCGCGTCATGGATTTTCAGCCTAGAAACCTAGCACAGCTGCTCGCAGCAATGGAACCAGCATGGCTCCGCTTCTCTGTTGGTGCCTTTCACAAACTCACTCACTCTTCCTGCACGTTTCGCTACGGCCCACGCTGCAAAATGTGGTTATTCAGGCTTTTGACAGGTGGTCACACCAATGGGGCTGGATAATGTTCATACTGGGATGGGATGATGGGATGAGAAGTTCCGCCTTATGCAAGACACATTTTTCTTTTGTTTCACCCATACATGTTTCAGCACTTTTGTGCTATCGTCAGTGGGTTCTATTTTTATTTTTAACCGTAAATTTGTTGTTTATATATTGACATTTGCGTCGTTTACAAAATTATGTAAAAGTTGCAATTATAACTTAATTGGCGAAAAGTAACGTATCTTACATTATGTTATTGTCCTCTTGTTTTGGTAGCTCTTATTCTACACAATATACAACATGTCATCTGCAAACAGCAAAACGTAATTTATTTTCTGTTTGTTATGCATTTACGAACGGAAATAAGACTGTATCACGTTTTCTATCTATAACTTACAGTTTTGAAGTTGTGGTACGTTTTCTTATGTTGTTGGCGAAGTAAATAGGCTTACTTCTTTGCCTGTGTTCGCGTGGCAATGCAGTTTTTCGATTACTCAAAACATAGGTGGAGTTTTCGCTGCCATTATGTGTTGTTGTGGCTGTGTGGCGTTCATTTGTTTCGTAGCGTGTTCTGCTGGGTGAGGCGCCCGAGTTTGAATTGTATTTGGTGTTAGTGGTGTGCGGTTTATGTGGGTTTGCGTGTGTGTGATGAGTACTGGGGCAGTGTGTGTGTGTGTGTGTGTGTGTGTGTGTGTGTGAGAGAGAGAGAGAGAGAGAGAGAGAGAGAGAGAGAAAGAAAGAAAAGAGAGAGGATTTGTGTGTGTGTGTGTGTGTGTGTGTGTGTGTGTTTTACTTGTATAGTTCTTCTATTGTGGCGAAGATAGTTTTGTTGCACAGTGTATTCATTGAGTACTTTCTTTCCTTGGGCTATTGATTTTTGGATGTGGTAGTTTTCTTCTATAGTTAATTTTTGGCATAGGCTGGTGCTAGTTTTTAGGATGTGAAGGTCAGTTTCAATGTTTGTTGGGTGGTGGTTGTGTGCTACCAGGTGGTCTGCAAATGTTGAGTGTGTGCTATTGCTTTTCAGTGCTCTGATGTGTTCATTATATCTGGTTCTGAAGGTCCTGCATGTTTGGCCCACATATACAGATTGACAGCAGTAGCAAGTAAGTTGGTAGATGCCAGACTGGCTGTATTTGTCAGTGTTGGTGATAATTCTTCCGAGTCTGCTCTGTATTGTGTTATTGGTTCTGTATGCTATGTTGAGTCCTTGTTTCTTTAGTATATTACCCACCCTGTGTGTGACTTTGTTGTTGTAAGTCATTATGTGCCATTTGTTGCTTACTGTCTGCTGATTTGTTTGTGATGAGTTGTGTTTGTTTCATGGTTATGGGCTGTTTGTTTTTGTATTTTGTGGTTTATTTTGTCTACTCTCTTTGCGTCATATCCATTCTGCTGTGCAATTTGTTTTATTGTGTTCAGTTCTTGTATGTAGTCATGCTTATTCATGGGTAATTTGTTCAGCCTGTGAAGTAAATGTCTGAAGCTGGCTTCTTTGTGGGTTATGGGGTGATTTGATTGGTTATGAATAATGGTGCTGGTGAGTGTGGGTTTTCTGTAGATTGTGAATTCATGTTTGTTGTTTCTCTTGTGTATAGTGAGATCTAAGAAATTAAGTTTTTCATCTGTTTTTGTTTCTATGGTGAATTGTATTTGTAGATGGATGGAGTTTATGTTATCATGAAGTTCTTTGATGTGGGACAGTGGTTCATCTATTAAGCAAATTATGTCATCTACATATCTGTACCAATATATTACTTTGTACTGCTTTGGTATTACTATTTTGTCAAAGGTTTGTTTTTCTATCTGGTTGAGGAAAATATCAGCTAGGAGGCCACTGATTGGGGATCCCATGGGTAGTCCATCTTGTTGAGAGTAAAATCTGTTGTTGAATGTGAAGTAGTTCTGTTCTGTGATGAGCCTGAGTATGGCTAATATTTCTTGTATGTTTGTTATGGGTATGTTTCCTTGCAGTTGGAGGTTTCTTTCTATTATGTTGATGGTTTTTTCTGTTGGGATGTGTGTGTACATTGAAATTATATCAAATGAAACCAATGTTGCTGTGTCTGGTATGTTTTAATTTTTTATTTTTTCTATTAAGTCACTTGAGTTCTTTAGACTTCTGTTGTCAGTGTATTTGTATATTCTCTGTAGCAGAGTGTGTGTGTGTGTGTGTGTGTATTTGGATAAGTGGTATGTTGGTGCTTTGGTGAAGTTAATTAATGGACTTATGGGTATTCAGGGTTTGTGAACTGTAGGCAACGATTTTAGGGTGTGGGCCTTGGGATTTTTCTGTATCATTTTTTTAAATCTGTGTTTCTGTGAAAATTGTTTCTATGTTTCTCAGGGTTTTCTGTAACTTACTTTGGTATCGGTTTGTTGGGTCACTTGTTAATTCTGTGATGTCGTTGCTTTGGATGAATTCTAATGTTTTGTGAATGTATTCCTGTTTGTTTATGATTGCTATTGAATTACCTCTGTCAGATTTTGTGATGATGGCATTTCCTTGTGTTAATTTATTCTGTAGTTTTCTGTAGTTTTTTTCTTCAGGAGTCCTAGTGTTTTCTTTTATAGTGGTTTTGTTCCCTTTGATGATATTTCTTATTTCCTCAGCAACTAGTTCTCTTGTTAGATTTGCATTAAATTCAGGTGTGTTTAGTTTTTCTTGTTGCTTTATGATGTTTTCAGTTTCTGTTATGATATTTTCTACTGTCCTATGTGACACCATTGTGTTAATGTTATGTTTGGGACCCTTTTCAAGTAGGCTGCTTTCGTGTTCAGATAATTTTATGTCTGTTAGATTAATCACTCTTTTGTGAAAAGTGTGTTTGTTGTATTGGTGGTGGGATTGGTGGGTGTTTGTGTGATTTAACATTTTTGTGAGTTTCTTTTGTTGGATTGTCTGTTTTCTGCCTATTATGGTCTCAGTGTATGTTCTAACCCTGTATGTTAGTTCATCAAAAAATGGTGGGTGTGTTATGTGATTAGCTAATTCTAAATGCAATCTGTATAATTCAATATTCAGTCTGTTTTTTGGAATACAAAGCCCGGATTTCTTGCTTTATCCACATGATTTCTGCCTTACATTTAGTCTGCTGTGCTGCTGGCGACATGTTGTTTACAGTTATTGTTACATAGTTAGGTACAATTTTATAAGCCAAACATAGTGTATTGAACTTAATGTTAAGTATGGTTTTATGAAGTCTGGTGGTTGTGTTTTGATATTTGTTGAAGAGCTGCGATGGAAATACCTGGCTCTATGATGGCTTGTTGTTGACAAAATAATTGCTATTGAGGTAGGGACTGTTGATATCCAATAAAGGTCTTGGTTGCATAGGAAGATCCTCAACTCATCGTCCAGTAATCTCCACGTCTTTGGCCTAATTTGCACGCGCTGAGTATTGCTCGAAGACAGAAATGGAAACTGACTCCGTATTTGGAATACAACATGCGAATAATCGGTAATTTTGATTCTTTCGCAATGGCATAATGTACTGTCAATGACAGAATTCGAACGACAGAATTCGCGAGGTCCCTCGTCTTTACTGCCTGTTACACAGCTAATAGGCAATGAGAAACAACTCTACCAACATACTGTAAACTTGCATGTATCCCTGCTGTATCTTACAGGAAACAAAATGTGAGATACCAACTGGACTGAATTTACGAGTTAACGAAAGAAGAATTTCAAGCCAAAACAATTTAAGAAAAAGGTTAATTTTCTTTATACAATGGGGAAGGAAGTTAGTCATCTACGAACATTACAGCCGGTAAGAACAACATTCCTCGTGATGTTAGTGTAGAGTCTTGTATTGCAAGGAAGCAAGGGAGAGCATTTTGTTATAGGTACCTGGTATCTTCTTCCTGCAACACAAATGCACAAGTGGATTAATACGGTTCTTTATTTACATGAACTGGAAATATTTACTTAACTTGAATACAGTCCATGTTTTTTGGTGCAAGCTTATCAGTGATAGTCCTCTTGCAGACTGATGTAATGTCAATATCGGTAATCTTGCTATTACAAACTTAAGTTTCTCACTGTTAGCAAAGTACAATTCTGGTTGAGGTAAACTAGTCCCGCTATAGTCACTAATCTGGTCGCTATGTACCGTAGTAGCCTATGACGAACTAATCCGGCTCTGAGAGAAAACTGACAGACGTCAAACTAGATGATTGAGGGATTGGGAGAGCTCGGTCGGCGGCGGTGACCTATATGCACGCTGCCCAGGGGGCGTTATCGGCGTGTAGCCTGGGGGCGTGTCTAGGTCTTCTCTTGTCACAGACAGGCCTAGTTCAGGCCCTGCTATACATTGTTTATTAGTGCCGACCGGTGTCCTTGTGAAGGCGTACGCCAGAATAATTAGCATTTTTGTATCACATAATGTAGAGTTCGTAAACAGCTTTAGTAAATTAAAGGTGGCAGTCAATCCAATTTTCATATAATCTTGTGGTAGTATAATTCTGTGATTTTATCACGTTCGACAGAATGTCTTTCCTCTACTTGTACTTTCTCACATTTTTCCATGCCAGAGAGAAAGATCACACTGGGAACCGAAACTGAGTGTATTTTATTCTCATTTTTATTACATTTGATATTCAGCACGCCATATATCTGTAATTGCCTCGCCTAAACATGGATGATTGATGAACTGCATGAATGTGGGTATAATTGCAAACGCGTGCAAGTGGATCAACACAGGTGGAGCTTCTTGGCTTTGCTTTGCAGCAGAGGCCTGGGAACAGCGTTTGAGTTCAACTTTCAAATCTGGCTTGCGGCGCTACTCAGGTGGCGTATCCGTATCGGGGTGTTAGCTGTGGGGGTTTTCGTAAC
The DNA here is from genome assembly GCF_023897955.1 of Schistocerca gregaria. Lineage (NCBI taxonomy): Eukaryota > Metazoa > Arthropoda > Insecta > Orthoptera > Acrididae > Schistocerca > Schistocerca gregaria. The sequence goes on from NC_064931.1 coordinate 490,874,612, forward strand.
GGGTGCCCCTGCGATTAGCTCCAGATGGCCAAGCCTTTACAAGAGAATAGCGTTTTCGGGGCGGATGGGGTGAAGTATGAGCTGTTCATATTAGCATAGTTTCCCAGAAACGATTGGCGCAGTGGAAAGAGTCCAGAAGCGTAATCCGGGAGTAGGAGGATCGAACCCCTACGTTGTAACATCTTTTCTTTTGTGTCTTAAGTTTTTACGTTAATTACACTGCATATAAACCGAAATAACTCTGAATATGCTGTATTGTGCTTATTGATATTTTCATAATAGGCACGAAAAGGAAAGGCAAAGGCAATTTTGGGATTGAAAATAAATTTCAAGGGATTATACTTATCCCGTTTACTTCGTGTGGCGATGTCACTTGCAACTGGCGAGATGTTTGTGGCGGAGGACGTAAGACGTGGAGACGGCACCTGTGAATCGATGGCGGCCACCCAAGAAATGCAAAAATCTCACGGTCTAGCGATCAGGCAGATGGACCACAATTTACTCTCTGCCAGGGCCCTGAAATCATGGTAGATTTCAGTGTGTGACACACCCGTTCGCTGGTCATACCAAGGGACAATTTGGGTCACTTATGCGACAGAGCGCACAAGGATACCAAACGTCAAGGCTGGAAAACCAAAAACGAATAAGTTTACCCTCGGCAAACGAGTAGTCCAAGACATTTGAAGTCACACTATCGGTACAGGAAGAACTTCACCACAGGCTCCCCAGTCTAAACTATTCGCAAGTGAAGTCAGTCTCAGGATAGGTCCCAAGTACCAGCCACACATGCCAGAGTTTCGATTAGAAGTCCATTACCAGACTAAAGTCCTGCACCCCAGTACTTCGCACATCTCGAGAAAAAAATTCTGTTTTCCCGCAAAGTGCACGAACGACACTGCCTTCATCCCATCTTGAGCCAATCACAAGGATCTAGAGGCGCTAAATCTCCCCTCCCACACGACAACACAAACTCATGACGAAACAGGGCAAGAGTTAATAAACATGCATCTCTGAAAAAAAAGAAACCACCTATTACTGGCTTTTTAAGTATTTACAGGGGGAAGAGATGATTTTCTCTAAAATCGTGTCGCTTCCCATGGCAACAAGCGAATAGATACAATCTCAAAGATCTTTATCTAAATTTACTGTGCCTTGGAGCTAGTTAGTCCTCGCTACGAGGTGTAATAAAGACTATCTCTAAACGTTTCTCATATGCTGAAGTTTTCTTATACAACAGAGGTGGCTGAGGGAAGTGGTTCACTATCGGTGAACACAAAAACATGATAATTTTTATTACATGAGGTTCTGCATACAATGTCCAGTTTACAACTCCACTGCATAGACGTGTTCCTTTAGACCATCGCTCCTGCCCGGGCTTCTATCAGCGCCGTGGCAGGTATCGCACCATTGTTCTGCTGGAGCCCTGTCTCGATGAGGGGCTGCCCTGTTTGCCCTTTACGGCTGTGGGCTGTCTGGAAAGATTTACTAAGGGATGGACTCGCTGCCATTTGCTTTCAACTCCCAACAAGTCATTTCTCTGAACTAAGAATCATAAAAATACCTCATGCTTTTAGCGCCATACCAGGCTCCATCAACGTCTGATCAGGCATTCTGGAATCTTCCTCTAGATGTGTCAGATTCTAATAAAATCTTTACTTATTTTCTGTATGCGAAAAATAGATGAAAGAGTAACTTGTCCTCTCATCTGCAAATAATTTTCCGAGAAGGTATTGTAATTCAAGTGCACAGAACATTGTTACACATGGTTTACTACCTAACTGTCTGATGAGAGAGAACCTTTTGTCAATTTAAACCACTTTTTTATATAGAAACTCTGAATAAGCCATGTAGGTGTAAAAGAATGACATTAATAACTAATGCAAGATGTCGAGAAAATTACTGTTTCCCCTATTTTTATGATGAATAATACCGTAGCATTTGTAAATTATCTACTCTAAAATGTTAAAAGTATCTAATTTTAAGAACGATGGCAGGATTCCATGTCGTGTTGGCAACGAGCTCTCGACTTGCAAAATTATTCTGGCATATTTAATTCCCAGGAATAATGGGAAGAGGTTCAGATATAGTGACAAAATGACGGGTGCTCGTTTGAAGACTACGGGGCTTACAGAATTACGTGCAATGAGTGGTCACAACAATAAATTGACCATATGGGTAGAACACATGATGTCAGTTTTAAAGAATATTCACCTGTACGGGCAGTAGGTCCGCTCTGGGAACCCAGTTTTCTGAGATGGATAACCCTGTTACCAGTATTCCATACGACTTTTCAGTGTTGCATAGGGGATGTAAGAGCAATGTTCTTAATGTTCTCGAAGAACTAGAGATTAATCGTGCGTGAAAGCAGTCTCCTAGTCATTTTCTCAACATCCATGTTGAACTGAAACATAAATCGATCTTAGCTAATTTTGATTATTTCAATGGATAACCCAGTCCTTCCACCTGTTTGCGCATTGACTGCTCCTTTATCTCCAACCTCATCTTTGGGTATTTTTACAGTCTGAGGTTATGGATCCCTCTCCTTTTAGTTTTTTCAGAGAGTTTTAACGCTTTTATTAGTTTCCCCAGAGTACGACATTTATGCCTCCCAACTGTACCCAATTTATATTTTGTATTTCCTGTTGTAGTAGTTGACTTAGTAATCTCTTATGCACCCGATTCCTAGGCTTTTTCTAGCACTCAAAAGTGTTCGCCTTAGCTCTTCTTCGCAAGCGTCATCTTTGTAGTGGCCTAACATGTGAGTGCTTCCGAGTTAGTTGGCTGTTAGCCGCCGCGCTTCCCTGTGCTCGATTCGTCGGCCACGCTGGAACATGGTATGGTTTCCTTCCGTTTCGAGTTCTCAACGTATTTTAGCCGTTTATTTATATTCCTTTTTAGGTTCCAACTATTGGCCCCCCTCTACATTTATTTATCATGGGCTGCGAAACGATTTTTAGAATGGAATGAAATCGGGGGAAAAGTTCAATATCAGTTGTACGCTAGTATCATGTTGTAACTATAACTATTTGTCATTGCCACATTTTATATTAATTGCATTCAACCACTTTTCGGAAATTGTCTGGCGTTATTTTTATCCAAGTTTGTCATTTCGTTGTATTATTTCATGGCTTATTTATATTCAGGACTACCTGATGATATAACTAACGTTACGAAACCGGCCGTACTTTTTAAATAAAGTAACCAGACAGATTCAGTTGTATTTTTCACTCAACATTTATGCATGAAGTTGTGCACGTCTTGCAGTCCCTTTCTGGAAATTTATTGCAATCCCGAAGTTTTATTTTCATGCCTGTTTCGAAAATATTCACAATTTCAGTATACTGAGCATTATTTTGATGTATTTGCGGTGGTACTAATGTAAAAACTGAAAAAAAAACTTTTCCACATAGAAGCCCGACCCCACTACCCTTGTATTACCGGTCTGTACTCCTTTCGCTGCAACAAGCGCTGCCTGGAAATAGGTCACGCCTCACGCAACACGCACTAAAAATACTGTATTTCTACTTTGGTTCCTGGGAAAGCCTGGAATATACCATAAATTTGGACGAAACCGGTGTTGACGATTAGGCGAGATCCTCCTGTTAGAACAACGCATGACGAGTGCGTACGTTAAAGTTTCAGACTTTGGACCGATGGAGGATTTTCTAGAACGAGTAAACAGGCATAGTCTCTCCTGTCTTCTGAGGTGAAACAGATGCTTCTTACCACAAAAGAATTCGTCTCGTCGATTGGTCAATTCGCCCCCTCCAGATTTTTTGGTCCCTGTGCTCTGACACGAGGCAGAGTGGATTTTAGGCAGGAGTTAGTGGGGAGTCGAGTCACAGTTGAGTCACTGTGCTGATCAGCATGATCTGTCGTTTAGTTGTTGCGCCTACAGTAAGTGGTAGAACTAGTGAAGAGGACAATTAGAATTAAATCTTTACTTTCGAGAACACCATCACTGATAGCGTGTAGCTTCGCACATTATGACAAAGTCTAACGAACTAGACTGAAGCACAGCACATTTATTTACGAATTGGAGCGTTCTTCTGAACTGCATTAAACACTGAGCACGTATAAAATCTTAACATGATGATTCCGTAAGAACGAACTGTGTTAACCATTATTGTTCAGCGAGGATGGGCTAGGTCAGTGAGGCGCATCATGGACACATATATGCTCACACGTAAAACCTCAGACATTGACTAAGCGGTGATTTTGAATGGGTATTACTTTGAGGACCTTTAAAATCATTTGTTAAAGCACTAGAGGTTTCTCATGAGTAGTAATTGTGCTATCATTCAGCTAAATTCAAATGGTACAGAACTTGCTCTTTACCTGGTCGTAATTCACTTCATGCATCTTGATTCTGATTATGTTTAGTGTTTCCCATCCAAGGAGACGTGCAAGCCAGTTTTGGTGACTCAACATTGGCAACAAAAAAAGTGAGTATTATCTTCGGTAACTCTGTCAATGTCTGAGGTTTTATGTGTGAGCATATATGTGTCCATGATGCGCCTCACTGACCTAGCCAATCCTCGCTGAACAATAATGGTTAACACAGTTCGTTCTTACGGAATCATCATGTTAAGATTTTATACGTGCTCAATGTTTAATGCAGTTCAGAAGAACGCTCCAATTCGTAAATAAATGTGCTGTGCTTCAGTCTAGTTCGTTAGACTTTGTCACAATGTGCGAAGCCACACGCTATCAATGATGGTGTTCTCGAAAGTAAAGATTTAATTCTAATTGTCCTCTCCACTAGTTTTACCACTTACTGTAGGCGTAACAACTAAAATATTAATTTAAATGTAAGACAAATATAAGCTAGCTGTGATGTCATTGCTGACTTTTTTTTATACATACATTATTATTAGTGCAATAACCTAACGGTCGCCGAACATCGATGTGGAAACAATAGTTGTAAAGGTACCCAAGGAAAATAAAACCTTGGATTTGCAGGTTACAGCGATTTTTGGTTTTATTAATAGCGCATCTAGAGAACACGGCTAATATAGAAACGAATTTAATAGTTTCGGAAATGACAGTAGCAAACTTAAACTTGCATCTTATTTATAAGTTCCATGCATTAATACCGACAGCTAAAAATGTTGAATACAGACTGTGAACGTTGAATGCTGAAGCTAAATCTTCGTTGTATAAAAATAATTAATGATAATAATACGACAGCATTCTAGGGCCTCATATTAAGACACACAATTACTTAAAATGACTACTCAAAGCAACTAGTTTTTCTAAAAAGATAAGCTTACTCATTAACGTTGACCAGCTGACATAATATTGATCAACAAACACAGATTTTAGTTCAAAAATGGCTCTGAGCACTATGCGACTTAACTTCTGAGGTCATCAGTTGCCTAGAACTTAGAACTATTTAAACCTAACTAACCTAAGGACATCACACACATCCATGCCCGAGACAGGATTCGAACCTGCGACCGTAGCGGTCGCCCGGCTCCAGACTGTAGCGCCTAGAACCCCACGGCCACCATTTACCAGACGTTTTCAATTGGTGAGAGATCTGGAGAATGTGCTGGCCAGGGCAGCAGTCGAACATTTTCTGTATCCAGAAAGGCCCGTACAGGACCTGCAACATGCGGTCGTGCATTATCCTGCTGAAATGTAGGGAGTCGCAGGAATCGAATGAAGGGTAGAGCCACGGGTCGTAACACATCTGAAATGTAACGTCCACAGTTCAAAGTTGGGTGGGGTGGGGCCGCTACATTTTAGATGAACAAACAAGGTGCTCTTGGGCGACCCTCATTTATATCATGTTGTTTATTTGGCTGTACATCATTTTGCGTTGGCGAAGGGCTGATGCTTGGACGTTGCCACAAGGCAGGCTGGGTGCCCCTCATCTGCTGGCAGAATGGCGATAGGCCACAGAAAAACTGCGAGGTGCATGGCAGCAGTTGACTGTTTGAAAAGTACTGTGTCCCCGCCATAGGTGGGAAGGAGGGAGGGAGGGAGGGAGAGTGGGGACGAAGGAATCTACGAGTGCCTATAATTTCGATAGTTTCTGGCAATACGATGAGGAGAACTTATGTTCAACTGCCGCCCCGTCTGCAATCCTTTGAGACGCCGTTTTTCCCCAGTACATGTGTTGTATTATGACCCATTGATTACGAGGACTTTATCACGATAATTTCGATGTGTAATTATAGCAGTGAACCATTTTCCATCAGTTACCTGGACTGCAAGGTGATTGTCAAGCAGGCATCTGTAGCTGACTCTGACATCAAATTGCGATAGATACAGTCTTCAGCTGTATGCATACGGGTAATGCACTTATTAAACTCCTCTCTGTCCAACACCAGCATCTTATTAGTTGTACATAATTCTCGCCAAAAACAAAAATAATACCTTCCACTCTAGGCTATTTTCCTTTATGATTAATTGCTTAATGGGGATCAATTTTTACTTCAGATGCCCGCCGAAATAAGTAAAGTACACTAATTCAACCTTCCTCTCCTTCATCTGAGGCGTTTTCATATGTTTGAGGATGCACTTCGGCTCTCTGTCGAGAGGGTCCAGGGTCAGAGTCCTCGAAAGAGCACTGACATTTTGAATTCTCGCCAATTTCAGGGTGGAAGGTTTTGGGTGGGACATTACCTCTGCCCTCGGACCCAGAAATTCCTTTCAAAGTTCTAAATTCCCGCAAAAACTCGAAATTCTCGTTAAAATTTGAAATACTCGCGAACATGGCAGGTGGGAAGGAGGAGAAAAGACCGGGGACTCACATGTCGGCTGAGGAAAACACATGACGTCATCTGGGGCTAGGGGTGGGGATAGGGTGGGTGCTAGAAGGGGGCTAGGGTAACTGAGTGATCAATTTCATTAATTTGCATAGCAATTTGTTATCAAAAGTGTCCTCTTGCTGCCCTTACCCTACTACTGACAGCAACTGCCGAAATATGCTTGTCATGAAGTGTAGCCTACTGAGATGTGTAACCAACTTGATATAGGAGAGCATATTCAGAAGTTTTGTTTCCTCAAGCGCAGCACAGCAGTGTGCTTCCTTTGACAAAAAAAGGTTCCTGAAATCAGTTTAAATCGAAGTGGCAACTGAATTTCTGTCGATTTTCGCTGTCTTGCGTATTTCATGAATTTGGTGATTGGTGCTCAAGGAAGTTACTCTGTCACCACCATTCAATGTCGCTCTACTTAAGCAAACTGTCGGTGGTTTCACTTGGCTGCGGGAAACTGATTTCGATACATAATTAAGCAGATTAAATTCAAGGCCTTTGGAACAACTAATCCTCAGGCCCGTCCCTACTAAATTGTGTAAGCAATATGAATCTTATTTGGAAACTTCGTTATAATTTTATTTCACTCTCTTTCTTTGTAATGGGCCTGGACTGGACAGCTGCTGAGACTCCTCCACGTGCTCTATACATCTCCGAAAAGTCTCTGGGATTTACTGAGAAACAAGAAACAGTGAAGTTCCAACAATGGCTACCATTCACAGTTAATGTGTGCAAGTATGTAAAGTGCTGTGAAATTTGTACATTAACCTGCTACATTTTTTGCATGCCATCTCGAGATGTCGAGGTGTAGTAAACACAAGACAAAGGAAATGTGGGTGAATATTCTCTGTGTACCAGATATCTGACTAATATGTAACGTAATTCCACTATTAGGCTTAGAGGATCACTTGACGCCGACCGACTTCTTAGTCATCCTCTGCCGTACGATGTCGTACGATGTCGTTTGGATGAGGTACGAAGGGCCACACGACCAGCACACCGCTCTCCGAGCTGTTGTCAGCTTTTATGGCCGTTATTCCTCCCTCATTTTACTGCTCCTGTGCTAGCCGCACATTTCTGACTGCACCCCATTCCAGTACGTCTCTGACAGTACAGGGAATTGAGTATGGGTACCAAATGATTCAAATGGCTCTTTAGCACTATGGGACTTCACAGCTGAGGTCATCAGTCCCCTAGAACTTAGAACTACTTAAACCTAACTAACCTAAAGACATCTATGCCCGAGGCAGAACCTGCGACTGTAGCGGTTGCGCGGTTCCAGACTGAAGCGCCTAGAACCTCTCGACCAAAACGGCCGGCGAATATGAGTACCCCGCCTGCCAGTTATGCTCGCTGATTATTCAGCTATGGAAGCAGAATGAATAAAACTGACTTTAATCACCACAGATACAGGGTAGTTAGAAACTGTAATACGATGGTAAGGGTGTTGCAGGGTAGTCTGTGATGAGAAATAATTGTTCGGAAAAAAAATCGTTACAATGCGGTGCTTCCGAGTTAATTAGCATTGAAGATAGCCAATGACGCCGTTGCACACACAAACTCAGGCGGCCTTCCAGACACAATTAGTATCAGTTCTTCTCATAGGATAGTCAGGGTCGCTCAGCAAAGCAGATCGGGAGCACGGTCCCGCAACCAGTAAACAAAACGACAGGAAAGTGCAGCAGAAAGAGCGAGAACTGTTGCGGCGGCCAGTCCCAGCCGTCAGTGCATTTATACATGGCAGAAACAGCAAGCAGCTCTAACAGCAGGCCCTCAGCATGGAACGATCTATACATTTTTACAGAACACGATGGTCGTGTAAAATGATTAGTGTGTCGCAAGCATTCAACCACATACAAAAGTTCAATTTAAGACGTCATTATGCAGTAGATTACGTGGCAGAGTGCGACAGACATGTCGACGACGAACGAAAGGCAATAATCCTTGAACTGAAAGCCAGCTTTTCAAACGAAGTAAGGTACCACTTGATAATAAGTTTTGTTTGTAATATGGTTGCAGTGGAAGGATTAACACAACAATGCTTTGTTTCAACAATTACCATGCCCGTTTAGAGAGCTTGTACTACTGATACTATTTGATAAAATTATTTCATATTATTAGCAAGATGTTGATCATCCTGGAAGAGACTCTTCCGTGAGAATTAGCTGCAGATTTTCTGATCACGTAGCTGGACACTTGAAGCCATTTGCTGAAGGTGCCCACAACTGGCTCCGCAGTTACAGTCCGTGTCACTTTCAAGAGCCAGTGTACTGCGCCGAACTGAAGAATTAGCAGAAGATTTGGAGGTTCAGCGGACAATGAGTGTTAAAGACAGTGTTGCATTTTCTTTGTCTTTGGGTGGCTCTCTTGACTAGTCAGACACAACACAGATGGTGATTTTCATTGAAACAGTAAACAAAATGCTGGAAGTTCGCGAGGGGATGTTAAATCTCATCCCACTGAAGGACACAACGACAGGTAAGACATGTTCTATGCACTTGAAGCTGTTACGAAGAAGTTTGGTCTGCCGTGTGAAATATTAACTTCCGTAGTAACAGATGGTGTTCCAGCTACGACAGGCGAAATCAGTGGCTTAGTAGGGCGCGTCCAGAGAAAAATGAAGAATCATGATCTCCTGGTTATCCCTATACAGTGCCTTATCCATCAAGAACATTTATGTTCAATAAGCCTCAAACTGAGTAATGTAATGAGGCTGGTTGTGAAAATCACTAACTTTATTTGAGGAAAAGGATTCGATAAACACTTGTTCAAGGTGTTTCTGGATAATGTTGGTGGTGAATATGGAGAGTTACCTTATCACTGTGAGGTTTGCTGGCTCAGTCATGCTGAAGTTCTGGAGCGCTTCATGGAACTGCGCCAAGAAATATCGTTATTCTGTAAGCCACACACTCCAAATGGAAATCATACATCTTCTGTGGTATTCAGAATTTAAAGGTAGATATCAGAGCAGAAAGACTTTCAATTCCCTTTCACAAACGTTTCTCTAAGAGGCATTACCTGAAACTTCATACACATATCATGCTTGCTTAGTCTGTTCGGATCAATGTACAACTGTGAGCAATTCTTTACGCTAATGAGAGTGTGTAAAACATGACTGAGATGCTCCATATCAGATTATCATCTGAAATGAGTTTTAAGACAGAGCTGTGCTGAATCAGTTACCCCTAACATTGAAACTCTTACACAATGAAAAGTGAATAAGTGTAGGAAGCAGCAATAGCGAACTGAGGTGGATCAATTTCGTGTGTTTACTTTGTTATTCAGTTTCGTAGGTTTGCTTTTCAATTTACCATCATCCATTAACTTTCGTATTTAGTACGTATTTATATTCATCTTGTTCTTATTTATTTACAGTCAATCTTTTCTTGAATTCGAAAATCTGTCTGGAATGAAGACTATTGTGATAAATGTCTTTATTAAATGTTCAACATGTTTAATTAGGATAGTGGTTCCTTTTTACTGTACCTTTAGTATGCATATCCCCAACTGCTCAACAGACTATTGATTTATTTGTGACTAACAAAGTCAAATTCTGTCATCTGTTTATGACACAACAGTCTTCCGCGATGGAGAATAAGCCAGCTTTGCGCAGCGCCACTTGGCTGTCACTGTGAAGCGAATAGTTAATTAAGTGCTCCGCTCCCCTGCTCGCAGAGCTCCGACGGAGCCGGAGCAAAGAGAGTGATCACGCAGCTCCGTAGAGCGGTACGTTGAACGGCCCTGATACAGATGATAGCGCACCAACCAGCTTGCTACGGTCCCATGTCCATTTTTTTGTGTCGCACTCTTGTTCCGTTTTAGGAAGCCAAACAAAGAACACGTTTGGCGGAACAAACTCTGGTGGGCCGCTTGAATCTGTGAGCACAACGGCGTGATTGGCTAACTTCAATGCTAATTAACTCGGAAACGGTACAATGTGTCTGATTTTTTATTAACAATTATTTCTCAGCACAGTTTACCCTGCAACACCCTTATAAGTTTTTCAGACTGTTTCCAACCACCCTGCATATCTGACATAAATGTAATGATAATTCTGTTCTTCTGAACTTAAAAAGAAAAATGTTAGACGTCTCTTATTTGTAGCTTTGGGACACAATGGACTGAGTCCTTGTCTTTAAATTTCGTCGTTGAGACATGCATGACTTAAATAAGTCAATGACGTCACTCATTCCCTGTTTTCACTCAGCTCCTATAATAAGAAAGGAAGCAAACATTTAATCATATAGCGTTGCTTTCCCATGGTTTTTCCTTACAAAGATTAAGAGTGTTAACTGCTTGATCTCTCCATGCTGAGAATGCTGCAGCTACTACAAGATACAGCCACACTGATAAGCTTAAAACAAACAAGATGGTGGAACTATAGTCACAACTGCATCTGGACTGATATAAAGTATCAAATTGCCAATACTATCTCATCCATCGCTCGGTCATGTTACTTTCAATCTTCAGTCGCTGAATGCTTGCATACTCACCACAGTTTCATTCTTAACAATTCTAAGAACGTTAAAGTCATCATGAATAACAAATGGTACCTAAAGACAGAACTTAACAACTAACAGGACATGTTGCTCCAGTCAACAAGGGAATTAAGGAAACATCTTCAAAAACTACGCCCCATGTTACCTGATGATGTACTGCCATCCCAATCAGCGACCCCGCCGGCTAGCCGCGCTGTCTAGGGCGCCTTGCCACGGTTCGCGCGGCTTCCCCCGTCAAATAACATCGACACCTTAAATACAGCTGGAGGAATTTCTACGCCGCGTGGGATTAGCCGAGTGGTCTCGGGCGCTGCAGTCATGGACTGTGTGGCTGGTCCCGGCGGAGGTTCGAGTCCTCCTCGGGCATGGGTGTGCGTGTTAGTCCTTAGGACAATTTAGGTTAAGTAGTATGTAAGATTAGGGACTGATGACCTTAGCAGTTAAGTACCATCAGATTTCACATACATTTGAACATTTTTGAGGAATTTCTGCATTTTTAATATAAATTTATACCAGCTGACGTCCCACTGTCGTCCATTTCAACTATGGACGGACGAATAATACGTTACTTTGTTTAGTGAGATTTTTTTACAGTGGCCAACAACTTAACGTATTAGTTAATTGTATCCTCTTTGGAAATGTACGGATAACAGATAAGACTAACATTTTATTAGCCCAGCCCTCTCTATTTCATTGAACTCCGATGTTAAACATTTTATCAAATCGCAAGGCAAGTATTTCACTGGGATTGCTTTATGATTTTTTGCCGTTGTACAGAACAGATTATTATGTGTATAAATTATTGTTGGATGTAGGATGCTGAATAACAATGACACTTTCATAGTAATTTACATAGCAGCAGTGACCCTGCAAACCAATTCCACATTCATACTTATTATGTTGGATAGCAAGTTGGGAATTTTTTCAAATTTGTTGCAAGTTCCTATGGGACGAAACTGCTGAGGTCATCAGAACGTAAGCCTACACACTGCTTAATCTAACTTAAACTAACTTACGCTAAGGTCCACACACACACACACACACACACACACACACACATGCCCAAGGGAGGACTCGAATCTACGATGGGACGAGCAGCGCGAACCGCGACAAGGCGCCCTAGATCTCGCAGCTACCTGCGCGGCTAGCAAGTTGCGATATCTCTCTCTGCCACATGCATATATCATTCATGTGTTTGTACATAAATGCTTAAGTAACAGGTGCTCAGTGCTCAGTCAGGTAGCTCAGTGTCCCAGGAAGGGGAAACTTTATTGACACATTCCTGGGGTCAGATACATCACATGATCACACTGACAGAACCACAGGCGCATAGACACAGGCAACAAAGCATGCACAACGTCGGCACTAGTACAGTGTATATCCACCTTTCGCAGCAATGCAGGCTGCTATTCTCCCATGGAGACGATCGTAGAGATGCTGGATGTAGTCCTGTGGAACGGCTCGCCATGCCATTTCCACCTGGCGCCTCAGTTGGACCAGCGTTCGTGCTGGACGTGCAGACCGCGTGAGACGACGCTTCATCCAGTCCCAAACATGCTCAATGGGGGACAGATCCGGAGATCTTGCTGGCCAGGGTAGTTGACTTACACCTTCTAGAGCACGTTGGGTGGCACGGGATACATGCGGACTTGCATTGTCCTGTTGGAACAGCAAGTTCCTTTGCCGGTCTAGGAATGGTAGAACGATGGGTTCTATGACGGTTTGTATGTACCATGCACTATTCAGTGTCCCCTCGACGATCACCAGAGGTGTGCGGCCAGTGTAGGAGATCGCTCCCCACACCATGATGCCGGGTGTTGGCCCTGTGTGCTTCGGTCGTATGCAGTCCTGATTGTGGCGCTCACCTGCACGGCGCCAAACACACATACGACCATCATTGGCACCAAGGCAGAAGCGACTCTCATTGCTGAAGACGACACGTCTCCATTCACGCCTGTCGCGACACCACTGGAGGCGGGCTGCACGATGTTGGGGCGTGAGCGGAAGACGGCCTAACGGTGTGCGGGACCCTAGCCCAGCTTCATGGAGACGGTTGCGAATGGTCCTCGCCGATACCCCAGGAGCAACAGTGTCCCTAATTTGCTGGGAAGTGGCGGTGCGGTCCCCTACGGCACTGCGTAGGATCCTACAGTCTTGGCGTGCATCCGTGCGTCGCTGCAGTCCGGTCCCAGGTCGACGGGCACGTGCACCTTCCGCCGACCACTGGCGACAACATCGATGTACTGTGGAGACCTCACGCCCCACGTGTTGAGCAATTCGGCGGTACGTCCACCCGGCCTCCCGCATGCCCACTATACGCCCTCGCTCAAAGTCCGTCAACTGCACATACGGTTCACGTCCACGCTGTCGCGGCATGCTACCAGTGTTAAAGACTGCGACGGAGCTCCGTATGCCACGGCAAACTGGCTGACACTGACGGCGGCGGTGCACAAATGCTGCGCAGCTAGCGCCATTCGACGGCCAGCACCGCGGTTCCTGGTGTGTCCGCTGTGCCGTGCGTGTGATCATTGCTTGTACAGCCCTCTCGCAGTGTCCGGAGCAAGTATGGTGGGTCTGACACACCGGTGTCAATGTGTTCTTTTTTCCATTTCCAGGAGTGTAGTTGAAATGGAGAAGCAAGTGGTCAGCACTCCGCTCTCCCGGGCGTTGTCAGATTACGAGACCAGAGTCACTACTTCTCAGTCAGGTTACTTGTCAGTGTGTCTCACAAGGGCTGAGTGCACCTCACTCGCCAACAGTGCTCGGCAAACCGGACGGTCACCGGTTCAAGTGCTAGCACTTCGGTGATGTGACGGGAACCGGTATTACCACTGCGGCAAGGTCGCTGGCATAAAAGTGTATACCATTATACGAAAGACATTGAAAGTAATGGATGTTAATAAGACTTGCTTTACAAAAATCAGGTTTTCAGAAATCATGTAAATGAAATACTGTTGTGGCACACACAATCGCTCATCTGAACGAAAATGCAATAAAGACTGCTGTGATACGATTAGTGACCTAAATGTGAACGTACCCAGATGCAAGTTGACAAAGTCGACAGATTTTGTGTCGTATTGTTTGGCACACGAAGAGGTCAACGGAAGGTGTGTAACACCCAAAGAGGTTAACATAAAAACGCCGGAACACGGATGAGTCAGAGGTAACTTGTAGGTTCAGAAAGTTAATCTGCCACTTTACAACGACGTCAGAGAGGCTATTGGAGAGAATCTGTCAACTACGAATATGTTTATAAAGAAAGAAAATTCTCACTACAGAAAGAAGCGTTCAAGGCTCCTATGTGGAAAATGAAACACACAAGATTGAGAGTAACCTCTTGTTTGGGAAACGTAGCAGGAACAGAAACGCTAATTCGATGGTGGTAACTTGCTATGGGACCAAAACCGCTGAGGTCATCGGTCCGTAGGTTTACACACTACTTAATCTAACTTAAATTAACTAATGCTAAGGGCAACACACACAAACCCATGGCCGAGGGAGGACTCGAACCTCCGTGGAAAGGCGCCCTAGACAGCGTGGCTACCCGGCGTGGACACTGATGGGGATGGAGAGATATCACAGTGGTTTTTGAGCGTTTGTTGCAGACAGGGACGAAATGATACCTGGACATCCTCCAGATTGATCAAAGTGTAGAGTTTTACAGTATGTATTTCAAGACCGTTATGCAGGGGTATGGAATACTTCACTGCTCAACATTCACCCAACTGAAGGTAAGTATTGTGGAATGTCTGAACAGAATAATAAAAGCTCAAATGTGGATGCATTTTAATCAGCGCAGTTCATACAAATGGATGGATATCCTCCCAGAAATAATGTTTCAGTATAACCAAACGTAACACAATAAAAATGAGTCCAGTCGATGTCCGTGATTGCATTGCATTGTAAGTAGGCTGTTTAGGTTTTCTTATTGGTAAAGCCACGTAGCGCTCTTTATGAAAAATCACTGGCTGTGCTGTGCGCAGTCTGTGGCTAGTTTGCATTGTTGTCTGCCATTGTAGTGTCGGGCAGCGGCAGCTGGATGCTAACAGCGCGTAGCGTTGCGCAGTTGGAGGTGAGCCGCCAGCAGTGGTGGCCGTGGGGAGAGAGATGGCGGAGTTTTGAAATTTGTAAGAATTGGTGTCATGAATTGATATATATATACAGGGTGTTACAAAAAGATACGGCCAAACTTTCAGGAAACATTTCTCACACACATAGAAAGAAAATATGTTATGTGGACATGTGTCCGGAAACGCTTACTTTCCATGTTAGAGCTCATTTTATTACTTCTCTTCAAATCACATTAATCATGGAATGGAAACACACAGCAACAGAATGTACCAGCGTGACTTCAAACACTTTGTTACAGGAAATGTTCAAAATGTCCTCCGTTAGCGAGGATACATGCATCCACCCTCCGTCGCATAGAATCCCTGATGCGCTGATGCAGCCCTGGAGAATGGCGTATTGTATCACAACCGTCCACAATACGAGCACGAAGAGTCTCTACATTTGGTCGCGGGGTGGCGTAGACAAGAGCTTTCAAATGCCCCCATAAATGAATGTCAAGAGGGTTGAGGTCAGGAGAACGTGGAGGCCATGGAATTGGTCCGCCTCTACCAATCCATCGGTCACCGAATCTGTTGATGTGTAGGGTACGAACACTTCGGTTAAAATGCGCAGGAGCTCCATCGTGCATGAACCACATGTTTTGTCGTACTTGTAAAGGCACATGTTCTAGCAGCACAAGTAGAGTATCCCATACGACATCATGATAACGTGCTCCATTGAGCGTAGGTGGAAGAACATGGGGCCCAATCAAGACATCACCAACAATGCCTGCCCAAACGTTCTCAGAAAATCTGTGTTGATGACGTGATTGCACAGTTGCGTGCGGATTCTCGTTAGCCCACACATGTTGATTGTGAAAATTTATAATTTGATTAAGTTGGAATGAAGCCTCATTCGAAAAGAGAACATTTGCACTGAAATGAGGATTGACACATTGTTGGATGAACCATTCGCAGAAGTGTACCCGTGGAGGCCAATCAGCTGCTGATAGTGCCTGCACATGCTGTACATGGTACGGAAACAACTGGTTCTCCCGTAGCACTCTCCTTACAGGGACGTGGTCAACGCTACCTTGTACAGCAGCAATTTCTCTGACGCTGATATTAGGGTTATCGTCAACTGCACGAAGAATTGCCTCGTCCACTGCAGGTGTCCTCGTTGTTCTAGGTCTTCCCCAGTGGCGAGTCATAGGCTGGCATGTTCCGTGCTCCCTAAGACGCCTATCAATGGCTGCGAACGTCTTCCTGTCGGGACACATTCGTTCTGGAAATCTGTCTCGATACAAACGTACCGCGCCACGGCTATTGCCCCGTGCTAATCCATACATCAAATGGACATCTGCCAACTCCGCATTTGTAAACATTGCACTGACTGCAAAACCACGTTCGTGATGAACACTAACCTGTTGATGCTACGTACTGATGTGCTTGATGCTAGTACTGTAGAGCAATGAGTCGCATGTGAACACAAGCACCGAAGTCAACATTACCTTCCTTCAATTGGGCCAACTGGCGGTGAATCGAGGAAGTACAGTACATACTGACGAAACCAAAATGAGCTCTAACATGGAAATTAAGCGTTTCCGGACACATGTCCACATAACATCTTTTCTTTATTTGTGTGTGAGGAATGTTTCCTGAAAGTTTGGCCATACCTTTTTGTAACACCCTGTATATTATGACTATTAAGGTAAATACATTGTTTGTTCTGTATTAAAATCTTTCATTTGCTAACTGTGCCTATCAGTAGTTAGTGCCTTCAGTAGTTTGAATCTTTTATTTAGCTGGCAGTAGTGGCGCTCGCTGTATTGCAGTAGCTTGAGTAACGAAGATTTTTGTGAGGTAACTGATTTGTGAAACGTATAGGTTAATGTTAGTCAGGGCCATTCGTCGTAGGGATTTTTGAAAGTCAGATTGCGTTGCGCTAAAAAATATTGTGTGTCAGTTTAAGCACATTCGTGTATAATTTGTTCTAAGGGGACGTTTCAGCATTAATATGCTGGATGAACAGAAATTTATTAATGTGGGTGATTTGGTGTGTATCTGAAATCACAAGACACCATTTGAGAAGTTACACCTCCCAAACTGATTGAGTGCGATATTCACAGTTTCCAGAGTGCAGAGAATAAATCACAGAATTTATATCTTAAGGAATAGCAGTGGTACTGAAATTTCTGTATGCTTTTACTCAGAGGGATTGCAGAAAAGCTGAGGGCCACATGTGTTGCTCATAGAGTGTGTCATAAAGCGTTAAGGGGAACAGATAATCAGTTAAATTGATTGGTTTTCCAACAACACAAAACAGTCGGTGTGATGCTGACGATTTGGTATACACAGAGTACGACCAGACCTGGTGGCCAGAGAGGTGAAGACCCATGGTCACCAGAGCAATACTCCAAAGGGGGCGGCAGTGGCATTAACAAGTGTGTGGACATTAGGGGCAGGGACACCTGAGGTGGTGGTGGCCTGTTTAGCTACAAACCATATCCTGGTGGGCAAGTCATGCTTCACGGGACTGCGTTTTTATGCTGTTTTTCCCGGCTCTGGCATCCATGCCACAGTGTACTGAAGGGTTGGTGGAGGGGAAGCTCGCACCCTGGACAGTGTAGACTCGCCATCTGTAGAGAAAGAATGACGATAAATTTGTACACATGCTATGAACTACTCTGATACTTTTCCTGTTGCTACGAAGGAAAGAAAACATTAAATAAAGAACAAACGCAAATTACCTATATTATCCCACATCTACAGTAACAGCACATCCCTGAAGTCGTCAGGGATCTCCTCTATCCACTCAGGCGTCTGTGCCTCAAAATGACAATGCAAATCTTCTGCTCCATCTCACTCCACTGCAGCATCTTTTCACCCAGACCAGCAGGGAGCCACCAGTCCATCTCACTGATATCGCCTACAACAACAACAATAACAACAACAATAATAACAAAGCGATTTAAAAACCTGTACAGTACTATGAAAAAAAATTAAAGATAGAATGTGTAGTTACAGTACATCTTCGATAGGTTTAGCGGGGATGATGTAGCACTACTCTTGATCTCCTTGAAGTCACCTACAGTATCAAGAACACCACGATTTGAAAAACATGTAGACGGAGAAGACACAAAAGCACAAATATACAACTCTGTGACAAAATGTTTAACGAGAATATATACTTAAATGACAGCTGTGTTGGCGGAATTTCCGCTGGATGCTGCTCAGACTCGCTAACCTGCTCGCCAACACTCTCCATAGCCGTGAGCGTACATATGTAACAACAACAGCAGGAATTTGCAACTTTTCTAATGAAAATATACTACGAAATTGGAAATTTGATGAGACTTTTTTAAACAAACTTGGCATGAAACTTTTTTAATTAAAATATGCTACGAAAATACTGCTGTGGTGGCTGAATCACAGCTCGACGCTATTCGGACCAGTTAACTTGCTGCTGCTTTTGCTGTTGTCTTTCATACTTCTGATGTTGGCGAAGATCACCCAACATTCCAGGGACGTACACAACAAGAACGGGAACTGGAAAATTTTTATAGTGAAAATATACTTCGAAATTTGACGAGACTTTTTTAAACACACTTGCTACCAAACTTTTTTTTTAACGGATTATATTATGAAATCTGAACACACGTCACGAAAAACTAAAATACACTACGAAAATATGTACTTACCTGGTAATTCCCACTCTCCTGATTGCCTAGAGCGTTTCCCACTGGCGCTGCTTCTGCTGTTGGCTGACCGCTTTATCTTGCAATCACTAACTAATAAAGACCGACGATTAGCGCACAAACAAGGAGACAAGCGATCTGACACAACCACGGATGATGGTAGAATGAGGAAGACTAGTGGCTGATGGCAGGCTTTATGTAAGTTCACTGATTCAACATTATCTGATAAGAATTCAATTTTCTGGAGGAGGACACTTTGGTCTAAGGTTCTGAGGTGTAGGTGTTAGAACAGGAAGTTTAGTGGAAATTTCTTGGATATCGAATATCAGAGGACGTCGCCTTCCAGTCCATAGTTCCTTGACTGTGAGATAAAAGGGAGCCATCGACCAGCGATTGCCGACGGGCGGGCAGATACAAGAAATTTATCGTAACCTGCTGTCGCCGGTACAGGTCCCAGCGGTGGCGGTGACGCATGCAGTGCCCTGTGAGCGGCTGAATAGAGAACTGACCAGTATACTGGATGATGCGGTGACAGAAGCGGACACGTTTTGCAGCATGGCAGTGGGCACTCAGCACTTACGTGGGTTAGGGGCAGTGAATGGAGGACGGTACTTGTGTTCTGAAACGTCGGTGCATACAAATCGTCGGATATGATTAGAAATATGATCTGTTTGTGGTGAGTGTTTTCTATTCGAAATTTAACTACTTGATTTGTAAAATGTAACTGTGTGTGTTTTTATACCTGTACAACGAAGTTCTTATATCTGCAGCAAGCAATGTGTTACTAGAACAAGCACTTTCTTCTTCTCTGAAATTTTTCTAATTTTTTTCTATGTGTAGCTCAAAGTTTTTCGCCATACGTGGTGAGTTACAATTAGAGCATTTACAAAGTGTTTTTTCGATGTGTAGGTGAGATTATGGTTTTGTTCAGTTATCGATTTTTGAGCATTTTTCTATTTTTTGCTCACTGCTTTTTCATGAGACCGTTTTTCTATCGCCCCGTCAATTTAAAGCAGTAGCGTTTATTTGAATATCAATCAGCAAGGCTACAGGGTAATTTTCAGTTCAGTTTCACCATCAAAAATAAAGAAAATTCTTCCAGTAGCGCCTGTTGGACAATTTCCATCCAATTTCAAGTGGTATTGTCGATTAGAGCATACAGAAAGGTGAACATATTCATATACATGATTCAAAGGGGAACAAAATCCATTTCAGGCATCCTGAGTTGAGACCCCCTACAAGAAGGCAAGTACTTCTGGTTCATTCCGTTTAGGGTAGTGTAACAGGAGAAAGTTGTCTCCTGCACTAGGGTTGACCAACCATTTCAAAAAACATGAACAGCGCCAGCACAGACAGTAGTCTCTATGAGTTGCAAAATGCATCTTCAATCCATCCCACTGCATCAACATTGTTTGCTGAAAAGTATTCCACCTACACTCATCCATTATCATCTCCTTCTGTTCCTCATGTAGGAGAATATGGACTAAGTCCTCTGCTGTATACTTACAGGTAAGACATCAACTAAACACATTTGTGAGCTTTTTCCCACTAATTTACAAAAGGAAAACCTCAAAAATAAAGACAGTACGTTCCTCACCAACAGCTCAAAGTAGGTTGAGCTTTTCCTGCCATATCACAAATGTGGGAGGGGAGGGGAAGTGGGAGAGGCGGAGGAGTGGCGATGATAAATGCTATGTTGTCAGATCTTCCCTCCATGGCGAGGATGTGAGGGACACCAGGGAGAGCCGTGCCAGCTCTCTCTTTATTTCATTACTGACGTGACAGAATGGCAGAAAGTAGCTATCATATTTTGTCTTACCCTTACCAACATCAGGAGTGGAGTTGCCTGATTTTTTGGCGTATTGGCGTGGACTGTCCAATGTGTCTACATGAAATGGTGCAGCCACCTGAAACGACTTCAGAACATTGATTGTCAAAAGATCCTAACTTATAGGGACCAGAGGCGGGGGAATAGTTGCTGTCAGTGTGTGCAGTTCCATTCCAATCAATATCTGAGCCAATTTTGGGAGGAGAGTTGCATGCAATGACATTTGGGGATGGCTGCCTCACAAAAGGCTGATGTACATAGTGGAAAAAAATTGCCATTTTCAACAGGCCAAACTACACACAGAAACAGACGGCAGCTGACTGGAGGCGTGTAGTGGTACGACGAGATGCGGTTCTTCTTCTTTTCAAACAATACAAGGAGTCAGGTGCACCAACAGCTCAATGGGGTGTTAATCCTGCAGTTCGTAGAGGGTGCAGTGAAGATGGAGGCGTTTTTTTTCTTTTTTTTTAACGCTTTGGGATATTTTTCGTGCCGCGCGGGATTAGCCGAGCGGTCTAAGGCGTTGCAGTCATGGACTGTGCGGATAGTCAAAAAATGGTTCAAATGGCTCTGAGTACTATGGGACTCAACTTCTGAGGTCATCAGTCCCCTAGAACTTAGAACTAATTAAACCTAACTAACCTAGGGACATCACACACATCCATGCCCGAGACGGGATTCAAACCTGCGACCGTAGCGGTCTCGCGGCTCCCGACTGTAGCGCCTAGAACCGCACGGCCACTCCGGCCGGCTGTGCGGCTAGTCCCGGCGGTGGTTCGTGTCCTCCCTCGGGCATGGGTGTGTGTCTTTGTCCTTGGGATAATTTAGGTTAAGTAGTGTGCAAGCTTAGGGACTGATGACCTTAGCAGTTACTCCCATAATATTTCACACACATTTGAACATTTTTTTGACATTTTTCGTGCTACGACTTGGGCCCACTCATTCACGTTGCTGGGAACGTGGAACAAGATATTTATTTCACCATTCTCAGTAACCAAATGATGGCGTTTGTTCTGCATCTTCATAATGAGCATGCTGTGAACACTCCTGTCTTTCAAGGTGGCAACTGCCACCACAGGGGTACACATGTATGTACCCAATTTGATGCATACATGGGCTCACTACAGCTCCTCGTCTAGGCTGCTAAACCAACCGATTTTAATCCCTTATAAAGTTCTTGAGACCATTACGAACACTGGGAAAAATGTATCAATCATCATCACGACAGTTTGGTAACTCTAGAGAATTTAATTATTAATGCATGGTTTTAGTTAGATATGGCATGCCTGAAGACACTTGTAGACTCCCTTCCTGCTCACTGAGGTCGTTATCAGGACTAGAGGTGGTATTACACGCTATTAGTCTGAAGTCTCCTGAGGGTAAGTAATTTTTTGTGTGGTGTACTTGTATAGAATATCATAATGAATCACAAGGTTGTACAGATGGCTGGAAGTAGCTACGACAGAAATTTCAATTAAAATTCTAAATTAATTGTTTATATTTTTTGTACACACAAAAAGGAATCTCAGTGATATAATAATTACACTAATCATTGTTACAAAATCAAATACAAAAGGCCAGCTGTGAAGATTATATAGTGTCAAGATGCTTGACGTGGGTGGTTCAAATGGCTCTAAGCACTATGGGACTTAACATCTGAGGTCATCTGTCCCCTAGACATAGAACTACTTAAACCTAACTAACCTAAGGACAGCACACACATCCACACCCAAGGCAGGATTCGAACCTGCGACCGTAACAGCAGCGCGGTTCCGGACTGAAGCCCCTAGAACCTCTCGGCCACAAAGGCCGGCGACGTGGGTGGAATAGAGTTTGTAAATGTATCAGACAAAGCTCTAAAAAATTCATTTCCGCTTCGATATGATGTGAAGGCGTTGACTTACGGCTTCATTTGGCAGCGAAGGTGGGAAATTGTCTTAAATTAGGTAAGTGAGCTTGTATGATGTCTATGCATTCTCGTTACATAATCTGACACTTCAACGATGATTGTTAACATATTACTTTTTTATTTTTTTCTGCCTTCATTCTCTGTGACGTGTAGCTTCATTGTACCTGTAACATCTTTTTTTTTCTTTAGTTAAGCTCATTTTAGAATTAGTTGTAAGTTTTTAGCAATACAGAAATTTAGGAAATAATTCTAATTCCTCTGGATCATTTATTGAACTAAGTACCTCCTTTAGAAGTATAGTTCTACACTCCTGGAAATGGAAAAAAGAACACATTGACACCGGTGTGTCAGACCCACCATACTTGCTCCGGACACTGCGAGAGGGCTGTACAAGCAATGATCACACGCACGGCACAGCGGACACGCCAGGAACCGCGGTGTTGGCCGTCGAATGGCGCTAGCTGCGCAGCATTTGTGCACCGCCGCCGTCAGTGTCAGCCAGTTTGCCGTGGCATACGGAGCTCCATCGCAGTCTTTAACACTGGTAGCATGCCGCGACAGTGTGGACGTGAACCGTATGTGCAGTTGACGGACTTTGAGCGAGGGCGTATAGTGGGCATGCGGGAGGCCGGGTGGACGTACCGCCGGATTGCTCAACACGTGGGGCGTGAGGTCTCCACAGTACATCGATGTTGTCGCCAGTGGTCGGCGGAAGGTGCACGTGCTCGTCGACCTGGGACCGGACCGCAGCGACGCACAGATGCACGCCAAGACCGTAGGATCCTACGCAGTGCCGTAGGGGACCGCACCGCCACTTCCCAGCAAATTAGGGACACTGTTGCTCCTGGGGTATCGGCGAGGACCATTCGCAACCGTCTCCATGAAGCTGGGCTACAGTCCCACACACCGTTAGGCCGTCTTCCGTTCACGCCCCAACATCGTGCAGCCCGCCTCCAGTGGTGGCGACAACATCGATGTACTGTGGAGACCTCACGCCCCACGTGTTGAGCAATTCGGCGGTACGTCCACCCGGCCTCCCGCATGCCCACTATACGCCCTCGCTCAAAGTCCGTCAACTGCACATACGGTTCACGTCCACGCTGTCGCGGCATGCTACCAGTGTTAAAGACTGCGATGGAGCTCCGTATGCCACGGCAAACTGGCTGACACTGACGGTGGCGGTGCACAAATGCTGCGCAGCTAGCGCCATTCGACGGCCAACACCGCGGTTCCTGGAGTGTCCGCTGTGCCGTGCGTGTGATCATTGCTTGTACAGCCCTCTCGCGTGAATGGAGGGACGAATGGAGACGTGTCGTCTTCAGCGATGAGAGTCGCTTCTGCCTTGGTGCCAATGATGGTCGTATGCGTGTTTGGCACCGTGCAGGTGAGCGCCACAATCAGGACTGCATACGACCGAAGCACACAGGGCCAACACCCAGCATCATGGGGTGGGGAGCGATCTCCTACACTGGCCGTACACCTCTGGTGATCGTCGAGGGGACACTGAATAGTGCACGGTACATCCAAACCGTCATCGAACCCATCGTTCTACCATTCCTAGACCGGCAAGGGAACTTGCTGTTCCAACAGGACAATGCACGTCCGCATGTATCCCGTGCCACCCAACGTGCTCTAGAAGGTATAAGTCAACTACCCTGGCCAGCAAGATCTCCGGATCTGTCCCCCATTGAGCATGTTTGGGACTGGATGAAGCGTCGTCTCACGCGGTCTGCACGTCCAGCACGAACGCTGGTCCAACTGAGGCGCCAGGTGGAAATGGCATGGCGAGCCGTTCCACAGGACTACATCCAGCATCTCTACGATCGTCTCCATGGGAGAATAGCAGCCTGCATTGCTGCGAAAGGTGGATATAAACTGTACTAGTGCCGACATTGTGCATGCTTTGTTGCCTGTGTCTATGCGCCTGTGGTTCTGTCAGTGTGATCATGTGATGTATCTGACCCCAGGAATGTGTCAATAAAGTTTCCCCTTCCTGGGACAATGAATTCACGGTGTTCTTAATTCAATTTCCAGGAGTGTATGTTCCTACTTCGTTTACCCGCTTTCTGTTTTATGACACCCAAATGGCTCTAATTTTATTTTCAGCATTAAATACGACTTTGTCATTGCATTTTTTTTCCAGCACGTAATATCCTCCTGCAAATTTTTGAGTAATTTTAAAAGTTTCAAAAAGTCTGTCTCTTTATGACGTTTTTACGAAACTAAGTTATTTGTGAGCCTGAGAATACTTTCTAGCACCTGATGTTATCCACTGGTTTTGTTAGACTTTTGTATGTCGTTTTTGACTATTGCTTATAGGGTTCCTTTGATGAGCTCGGGTAAACTAAATCAGTCAAATACGTCAGCTTGTGCCAGTTTGTAAGATTTATATACAAGAAGTGGGAAACTCATCTTACCCTTCTCTCACCTAATGTACTGCGAACTAATGATGAAGGACAACAGGCAGATTCCATACTCCTGTTGCTGTATGACATGGTGCCCCACTGCAGGCTGTTAACGTAATAGGTTCCCAGATATGTCAGTGGCTCGAAGATTTGTGAAGTAATGGAATCCAGTACGTTGTCCTCGACGGCGAATGTTCATCAGAGAGAAAGGTATCGTCAGGAGTGCCCCAGGGAAGTGTGATAGGAATGCTCTAATTCTCAATATAAATAAATGGTCTGAAGGAGAGGGTGAGCCACAGTTTGCAGATGTTTGCTGGTGATACTGTGGTGTACAGAAAGATGTCATCGTCGAGTGGCTGCAGAAGCAAACAAGATGACTTAAATAATATTTGTAGTTAGGATGATGATTTGCAGCTTGCCCTAGACGGAAAAACTGTACCGGCAGGTTAATTCAGATGAGTAGGAAAAACAATCTATACGGTATATGTATATCTGACCCCCCATTGTTTGGCGTCACCAACTACAACATCAGTTGCTGAACTGATCTTCTTCAGGCCAATCATATCCTTCTGTATAATATTATCAAAATTTTGCATGAAATCTCACGGATGCCAAGCCTCTGCCTTCCGAGGATCATACTTCTTATCTTTATTTAAATGATCAAACTTATGGCCGGCCGCGGTGTTCTCGCGGTTCTAGGCGCTCTGTCCGGAACCGTGCGACTGCTACGGTCGCAGGTTCGATCCTGCCTCGGGCATGGGTGTGTGTGATGTCCTTAGCTTAGTTAGGTTTAAGTAGTTCTAAGTTCTAGGGGACTGATGACCACAGCAGTTGAGTCCCACAGTGCTCAGAGCCATTTGAACCATTTTGTTCAAACTTATGAACTTTAAAAGGCGAAAAATTAGAACAGTTTTGAACTCGCTGTTGCAAAGTCTCAACTCTGCTTCTGACTTCCAAAGTTTTACTTTCGCATGCTCCTAAGCTGGCTTGCAGTTCAGTCCTTAACTTCGTAATTTAAACACTAGCTACCATTTGAATTACAGCGTAAACTACTTTCACTGATTCTGATGCTTTCGTCTCAGTTGTAGGTCCACTATCACCACCAGTTTTCTGTGCCTCGATGTCAAACGTTTCATTTGCTTCCGTAACTTGATTTTGTACTACTTGTATGTCATTCTGAACAGAAACCACAGCACCTACCTAACTTATGTCTTGGTCTTGCTTTTCAATTCTGCTGTTGCTTCAAATGGCTCTGAGCACTATAGGACTTAATATCTGAGGTCATCAGTCCCCTATAACTTAGAACTACTTAAACCTAACTAACCTAAGAACATCACACACATCCATGCCTGAGGCAGGATTCGAACCTGTGACCGTAGCGGTCGTGCGGTTCCAGACTGAAGCGCCTAGAACCCCTCGGCCACACCGGCCGGAAATTCTACTGTTAATCGGACACTTATTCCCTTCATTTTCTTCTTCGGTTCCTTAATATTATCAGTTGAACGTCTTACATCTTACGTTATTAGTTAAAACGATATTGCAGTGCCTGTGTGGTTCAGAAGTATGATGCAACTTCCCTGCAGACAGGCACTGTGGCGACTACAGCCTCTGTGAAATACGTGAAATGTATATGGAATGTGGAATGATGACTAGTGGAATATGTGCCGGACCGGGACAAAAAACCATATTTCCATCTTATCTCTAGCGATCGCCTATCATTAAGCTATACGAGCACGCATAATGGCCAGACCCAAACTCCCATGTGTTTTCAGCCATGTCTCTACAACCTGAGCTCGTACTTTCACTCTGGGTATTTTCGCACAGGGAAGACACTTTAGTCAAAAATCGCCTGCCTGTTGTTGGCGGATAAATACAATATTGCAAAGTCTGTGTTGTTCAGAAGGACGACGCAGGCACTGCGGCCACTACAGCCATTATGAAATACATGAAATCTATTAGCAGTTTAAAATATGGATAACTATCAGCTGTATAATGGAATGACAATGCAAACTTGTGCCGGACTGGGACTCAAAACCGAATTCCCTGCTTATCGTGAGTGGTCGCCTTACCATTAGGCCATCCGAGCACACTTCACGGGCAGACACAAATTTCCCTATGTTGTCAACCATGTCTCTACAACCTGGACTCATACATCCATTATGTACATTTGAATACAGGGGAGATACTTTAATGGAAGGTCGCTTGTTCGGTGTTGGTGGACAGATGCAATATTGAAGTGCCTGTGTTGTTCAGAAGTACAGTGCGATGTTCTTCGGACGTGTATGTATGGTTGACGACATATGGAAGTCTGAGTCTGGCTACATAGCGTATGTTAAGGTGAATGTTTGCGATAAGTGGGAAATCCGGATTCTAGTCCTGGTACGGTTCAAATTTTCATCGTCACCATTCCATTATACAGTAAATGGTTGTCCATATTCGCCACTCCGAATACATTTCGCGTATTATTGGCAAATGTTGACATAATACCAGAGAGATCATCCTATCTCCTTTCTCGCTTACTTGAAAGATAATTCCCTAGTGTCGTAAGACTATCCGCGATATTAATTTCCCCATGGCGAATATCGCCGACTACCATTTCTGTTTGAATCTTAATTGTTCAATCTATCGGCATTCCTGGAACCCATATCGAATTAAAGACATCGTCTGTTTAAAACACATGAGCTGTTTCACGTCGCAGTGCACTACATTCACTTAACGAGCCACCGACTCTGTCACTTCCTCTCGAAGTCGTAAACATGTAGCGAGATTATTCTACTGGCGAGGATTTAGGCGGGACGCCGCCAGCCTCCCAGCCAATCGATCCAACGCGCAGGCTTGCTTCTCCCAGCCGCTGCCTGGTAATTTATTTCTTCCGTTCTCGCCAGCCACCATCACGTTTCAGATGTTTTTATGATTGTTATTAATTAAATGCCTCTGGTGTGGGTGACGTTCTTATTTTACCAGTGCGTGAATACAACTACATATCACAGCTTTCACTGTAATGGACACTGTTTTTCACTATTCACAAACTCTTGCCACTACACCCAGCAAATTGGATCTTTCCTACACTCAGATTTAGTGTCCTATTCATGTTAGTTTATTCGAGAGTCATTTCGCGGCTGGGAAGCATCACGATCTTGTTACAACTTTGTCTAACGTAGCATCCAAAAGCATAACTGCGAAAACAAACACCAACAATATTTAAACTTTTAACAATATTCTTAACTACAATGCCCTCTATAACTAATCTTGACCGTGTGTGTACCTGACTTAAATTTAATTTGGGTATCAGACTTCTTCTGAAGCGTTTAGTAGACAACCCATTGAGTAATAGCAGTTAGCAACACAGTATTCGATGCACTTCACTGCTCGCCTTGATTTCGGTTTTCCATGAACATAGTTACTGCATCTACCACTGGGACAGGAACTGTGACGAAACTCACCTTGAGAAATTCCTCACGAAATTTAATGCTTCTGTTCACTTTATGCGGTCTCCACGCTCTGAAGGAATGGATTTTGAAGGTCAAATCTGTACATTGAACTTGGTACAGTTACTTAAAATTAGCTTTTCAGAACCAGAGTTAAAGTGAAAAGATATTTATTGACCACCTTTCATTACTTAACTACTTTTCAAAATCCAGTTAAAGTTCATACTTGTCATTTTAATTAAAAATGCACTCTTCAAAAATTAAAAAAGTGTCTTAATGCAGGCGGATTTTACTTGAATAATGTAGCAGAGTGGTCCTAAAAATGCTTAATATTTCGGCTCTGAATTTAAGTAAACACTGCAGCTACTTCTTCTGATTTCACAATCATCATTGTCACATTTGAACGTAACAGTTAAGAAAATATGAATTGTATACTTGAAATCAAACACTAACAATCTACAGGCGTTAATGACAATATATTTAACAAAATCATTTTTGTTCACAGGACGAATTGAATTTTAGTCTGGCTTTCATTTACATTAATGACTAATAAATAGTTGTAGCTTGCCTTGTTATGAGTAATGCTGTTGAAGTGTGGTGCAGATAACCCTTCTGACAAATCTTCACGTCTGTGGTTAAAAGAACATGACAATGGCCTCGCAAAGGGAACCAATATTGACGGGCGATGTGGCCGAGAGGTTCTAGCAGCTTCAGTCCGGAACAGCGCTGCTGCTATGGACGCAGGTTCGTGTCCTATCTCGGGCATGGATGTGGGTGATGTCGTTAGGTTTAAGTAGTTCTAAATCTAGGGGACTGATGACATCTGATGTTAACTCCCATAGTGCTTAGAGCCATTTGAACCAATTGGTGCCCACATTGACTATATTTGAAGCCAAGTTGTGCAACTACAGCAAACCCATAATCAAGCCTGGTAAATCTGGCAACGGCTAATTATTATCAAAGATGACTTAGTGTAAATTCGAAATAATAATGTCTTCCTGCGGTATTTTGTACAGATGTTAGCAGAAAATGTAACAACTCGTGGGGAGCACCAGAAAACATATCCTTTCACAATCACTATATTCCAGCTATATCTGCCCCATTCAGTCTCCATATGGTAAAGTCTTTTCCGTGTAAGAAGTGTTCCCAAAGTGAAATGGGTCGAGGCCACCTGTTATCCGTATCTCAACACTGTCGGCCCGGCCTTCCTAAATCGCATTTTCTCTAGTAGAGGAGGCCCTGCCAAATGGAAACCGCAAAGGCCAAAGCTGGGCCTTCTTAAATCCTAACGGTGTGTTTTTAACGATTGTTTTGCTAATTTTTTTCAATAACAAACAATAATAAGTAAAGGATGAGCTCAGACCATGCATAAATGATTTGTTTTATCTTTATAAATCTGCAACAATGATTTATCGTTGTAATTCATCCAAATTTTAGTAACTAAGCTCGTCAGATCCTCTGAGCACACTGCGTATATGGACACTAACACTATTCCATTACAATCATATATCACCATTTCTTCTCTTTATTAACTAAACCACGTACTTCGTGTCGACTTATAAATGCTTTTAGGGACAGTTTTATTCCGACCATCTTGCATTCTGATGTAATACATATGGGAAATGATAAGTCAAAACACTATAAACATCTGATTAGCAGCGTGTTTGGAATACAATATAGCAACGAATTTGAGTGACATGGTTTCGACGAGTCCTTGGTTGTTTGCCGGAGCTACGTGTCACCAGATGGCTACGCGCAAGTAACTCCGAGCCGGTGGTTTGTGGTCGGCGCCTAATAGCGTTCCAGATGTGTGCTGTCGGTTTCAGATCAGGCGAATTTCGTGGCCAAGACATCACCGTGAGTACACTACCATACTCCTCAAAACGCTATCCTTGTGTGAAAGTGACCACTTGCGAAGTCTGTTTCGTTTACGTTGCAGAAATTTCAGTACGAAGCCCGTAAACATCTTCCATACAATGCCGCTCCTTCCTCGTGCGATTTCCGTATTTCTGCAGCCCTTAAGAGACTTTCGTAGTCGTCGATTTGCTTCGGACGAAGTGGTGTACGTCTGGTTACAATCATGTTGCCGTAGGAAACCGCTAACATTTTTCCATGATGGTACTGGCCGTCTTGTCTCATAGTGGAATAAATTTATTTAGCAGTTATCGCTATTACTTTAGAAATAATATATAGCTTACTTACTTATAGCTTAAGGACAGTTTTATTCTGACCATCTTCTGAATCTGCCTCATTTCCATTTGACTGCCCCTTAAGAAATGTCGATCCATCTTGCCGTCTTTGCTGAAGCAGTAGACACATAGCTTGGCTGTTTGTGTAACTTAATTCAGTACGTAAAATACTGGTGGGTAAAATTTAATTACGAATGTAAATTTCGTACGATGTGTCACTGCAAGTGACATACCAGGGCTGTTAGGAAAGAAAGCTCCTATTCTTCACGAAATGGGAACCAATGTGAAATTCAAAAATGTTTAATTGAAACAGTTAGCTAGACCTTCCATCTACTTCTCTCTAGTCGCCTCTCAGACTTAAACATCTGTCGTAGCATTGTACCAACTTTCCAATGCCGTCCTCATAGAAGGCAGCCGACTGCGTTTTCCGCCAAATCTCTACGGTGGTCTACAGCTCGTTTTCTGTGCCAAAATGTTGTCTTCATAGCCAGCAGTTGATTTGATCAAAATGAAACTCAGTGGAAGGCAAGTACTGGCTGTATTGTTGGTAATCAAACACATTCTATCGAAAACTTCGCAGGAGAATCTTTATTGTCCCTGCAGAGTGTGGGCGAGAATTGCCTTGAAGAAGGAAATGCATGATAGTTATGTTATGTGGGCTGAATAGCTTCAGGCGAAATCTCTCACAAGATCCTCACACTTGGCGGGAGACTCTTTTATAGGCATCTTGAGGTGCTCACTGTGCGCTCAAAACTGGAAAGAGTGACGTGACGCAATAGACGGACATACTAGAGACACTGACCAACACATCTGTGCAAAGTTTCATTGGATTTTCACTGTCGTTTCCACTTCGCGATCGATCGGACCTTACTTCCGGGAGAGTGGTCCACGTACAAAGAACTGCTACAGTTTAGTACAGAAGATAACTGAAAGAAGTACACAGCGACACAAACACAGCTGACTTTTATTCAAAGTGCACGTTACAATGAACTCACAGCGATTTATAATGGTTCCCTGGACTTTGCAAACGGCGGAATATGGTTCTTAACAGGGCGTGTGATCACCAAGGATAGCAGTGCCTGCTCTGCAACATGCTCCCGGGCTGTCCACAAGGCTGGTAAGTAGTTCATGTAGGACGATCCATTACTCAACCAGTGTGGTTGACAGTTGCTGCAGGGTCGTTTATCCATGCAGCCGTGCCTCAGTACGTCTCCTCAGCGCGTCCTAAACGTGCTCCTTGGGATTTAAGACGGGGAATTGGGCAGGCCAGCCCATTCTCCGAATTCCTCTCGTTTCAAGAGCTCCTATACTTGCGCTGTACTATGTGATCGTAAATTGGCATCTATAAAAATAGAGTGGGGGGGGGGGGGGGGGAGGAACCCTGAAAAGATGCAAACGGGGAAGGCATACAGTAAAACGTCGACCAAGGAGTGTACTGTGACAAAGATTTGGAGGTCAATATACCAATAAAACATTATGCACCACACACCATAACGCCTGGACCACCAAAACGATCATAATCGACAATGTTTCTGGGTGCAATATGTACTCTCATGTAGCTAGAGGATGGAACAAATAATGCACCCTGGAACGTTGTCGAACATGGTGGTTTTGGTGGTCCAGACGTTATAGTGTTTCGAGGCATAGTGTTGGATAGGAGTACTGACCTCCTAATCTTTGGAAACTGTACATACACCGTTCCACGTTATTGTGACACGGTGCTTCTTCCCCATGTGCATCTTTTCTGTGGTAACTTCGGATCTGATTTCATTTTTATGGATGATAATGCACGACCGCATTGAATAGCGCGCGTGGAGGAGCTCTTGGAATGCGAGGAATGGCGACTGTACTGGTCAGTCCGTTCCCTCGAATTAAACCCCATCGTGTGAGAGTTGGATGCGCTGGGGAGACGTACTGCAGCAAGTCCACATGCACCATTGTCCATCCAGCAGTTGTCAACTGCGGTGGTTGAGGAATCGGACGCTCTACCACAAGAACTCCTTACCAATCTTGTGGCCAGCATAGAAGCACGTTTCATATCATGCATCCGTGGTGATCATACACCGTATTAAAAACCATGTTAATTTAATTTGGTGGTAAGTTCCTCTGAGACCAAACTGCTGATGTCATCGGTCCCTAGGCTCACACCCTACTTAATCTAACTTAAACTAACTTACGCTAAGGATAACACACACACACACACACACACACACACACACACACACACACACACATGCCCGAGGGAGGACTCGAATCTCCGACGGGGGAATCCACACGAACCGTGACAAGGCGCCCAGACCATGCGGCTACCACTCGCCTAAAACCGTCTCTTGCCACTTGTAATGCCTAGGTGAACCTTCGCTTTTAATGACGGCTCTAACTCTTCTGGGGACGATTTCAGTGAGGTGTCTGAATGGCTGTGGATGAATTGCCACCCATTCTTCTTCAAGAACCGAAAAGAGACAGTGCAGCACTTCACAACAGAAAAACAAGCTAATAACATATGCGAACTACGGGTTTCTTAATTCAGTAGGTCTGAAATCTCGTAAGGAAGTCATTCAGTATAACTTACATGGTAGAATATGACGAACATTTATACGTCAGGAACAGTTTTCACACAAACCTTATGCTTCAACCACATTTAACAAGAACGATGAAATTAGGATCGTGATTCAAAATCAACAAGCCTTAACCCCCAATGCAAGAGTTTCATATTGCTACAGTGGAACCGAATCTTACACATAATGCTTCAGCATTCCTGTTTTATGATATACAATATGAACTTAATGCGGTCAAGATTGACAGTACACATGTTGTAGTCATGGCATCAACTCTTAAAACATACGTCTCTGATTCTCGGGACTGATGATGTCGCCATTTAGTCCCATAACTTCCCTCAATCAATCAAGCGATCTCTGCTTCTCCCTCAGATTTGGAAAACGCTGGATGGCTCATAGACGAGACAGTTGGTAGAGCAATGTAAGAGTACATGAGATTTACTGCATGTATACCTCTGATGACATTCAGCTAGTTGTGAATGCTAAACAGGAACTTATGTTATAGAGTGCAATGGGCAAGAAATTATACATTCAAGGAGCTCAAGAAGAGAACGAGGTCAGCCAATAAAGCAAAATAAAAAATGCTACACTTCACTGAATCAGATGAATAGCGTTTAAAGCTTTAAAAAGTTCTGAATGCTGGTGTATTCCTATCCGTTCATGGGAGCTTTTCGAGCACCCAGTGGTATTGGCTGCAAGCAAGCAAACGAGGGCTATTAAAACCTCTGTTCATCTGGATAACCCCACATTCATCGTACATGTTTTTCAGACCAATAGAAGACAGAATATAGCAAATGACTGCACCAAATTTGACATTTTCAAGTTAACTAATGCCAGAGTCTACCTCAACTCCGAATTCAACTTGTGTGCTGATTTAGACCTGCAGTGGGATGAAAATTTATGCAGTCTAGCATTTGACATGTATGTGAAGTTCTGTGCTTCTCACTACGAAGAGGAAGGATGTCTACTAAGCCCCTGAAAACTCAAGGAGCTGGCGCCAATCATCATAACAGACTACTCAAAACAGAGTGAGATAATTAAATCTGGACCTATAGATGTAGAAACTGATTTGAATCTTCGGCAAATTTCCCAGACCACACTGCAGCGCATGCTCTAGTTATACAGGACCATGTGATTTAGTACTGCGCACTCACTGTTGTTGTGGAACGAGCTGTATAAATAAACAAGTGTTGCACCATTCCTAGAGCATTTCGCAAAGGCATCTCAGGGTGTGAACATCACTGCAGACGCTCAGAGTTTCTACGATGATGAGCGTATCATAGTTGATATTTAAAGATGTTGCATTCATAGCATAGACAGAAGATGCTAGCATAATAAAGACATTCTCAACAAGCATTGCATCACAGAGGACTTTCAAAGATGTGATGTGTGCTAAAACACAGTGGAGTGCAAACTGGTTAACACGCTTCTACCATGGAATGCACTGGAATGATACTGGTTACCTTATAAATATGGTGACTTCACTTTGATTATTTGACCACACGGATACTGTCATCCATATCAAAGGTGAGAAGATCGCATGGATTCGCTGAATCTTCAAGTTTGCTGCTATTCAATACCTGGGATTCTATGGGTCTCCTGCTCTCCATTGACTCAAGAAGATGATGTGTGAAAATAGTGTTGATGTGTCTGCTTATGAAAATTTTAAATTACTTTTAAATTAGATGGAAAATAAACGAATGTTTACCTCACAATCTATGTACTTTTCATTCACACTTTGTTAGTAACTTCACTCAGATACCATGTCTGTGGTTCTCCCCAAGCACAGGAGATATAATTTTAAACGTTTGCTATAGTTTCTTGAAGTGGCCACATTCTTATACAGCATGATAAGCATAGTACCAAGCAACCATTACATTAATTTTGTTATCTCCATCTTAAATTTTACCCTCGCATAGCCTCTTGCAACCATTACATTTATTTTGTTATCTCCATCTTAAACTATACCTTCGTGTTTAAAACGAATGTCATTTGTGTCTTGCACGTCCTTTATATATACATCTTGGATTAGTTTTCTGTAAATAAGAATAACAAAGCCGTTTGATAACGAATATTTCGTTTATTAAATTCTCACAGATACAATTTGGGTCTTCAGGTATAATTTGCTTCTTGAGATACAGCTTTGTCATTGAGGTACAATTTGATACTTGAGGTACAATTTTATTCTAATATTTCAATGCAGAAATCCTAGTATCTGTGACTTGATACGATTTGGGAAAAATATTTTCAATGCAGATCTGCTTTAAACTTACACAATGTTGCTGTTACTAATAACTATGATTAGAAAAATCCTTCCACAGTCTATCCTACTGTAGCAGGACTGGTAGAGAATACTTTTTCCATGTTTCGAGGGCAAATTAGCACTGGTTGAGAATATTTTTCCAGTTTTCCAGTTCATAGTAGCATATATTGAGAATATCTTCTAGGTGGACTGGAATCTATAAGCACTAAAATCTAATCAGAGTTAATGGTTGGCAACAGGTGATTCTTAAACACTAGACTATTTACACTGTACACACACACATGGTGTGTGAATACTTACAGATGCACATTGACAAAACTCACACATGTTGTGGATGTATTTATTTACACACACACACACACACACACACACACACACACACACACGTTTACTCTTACAATAATTACACTATGGTAAACGAGCCATACTATTCTGCAAACGTACAGCAACATTTAGTCACTCTCACTCTCTCACATTCACGGAACACTCATCAAGTGAATAGACAGTGTGGGAGAGTTCTATTTATATCATCACAAATGACTTGTTTATCATCATGAGTCGACAAGTCAATTTTAGACAGGAGCACAGTGTAGATCTCATACCTCAAGACCAAATACTAATTAGCTGTACCAGGTGCAGCAGCTCCACTGCAGCATGGTGAACACATCTGTACAAACTCTGAAAGTAGTGTTCAGTTTCGAGGACCCTTGATGCCACGTGATGCACGCCCTTTGCCCACCTCTGCGTTTCACCTTCCAGTGTACGATATGCGTACGTCTTGGATCTTAGACCTACAAACTCCACACTCGGTGACCCATTCACCTCGTCATTCATTAAGTTGATAACCCTCTTGTTCTGTGGAACAGTACCATAAGGATAATTGGAGGTCTATGAAGACGTGTCAAATTCTTTACTGTGGCACCTCATTACTTCATTCGGATGCAGTTCTTCACCCAATAGATGAAGCTATCTGTATCCATATAAAGTAACTTAGGATCAGCGAAATGAGCTTTCACAAACTTAAAATACATAGCATTAATACATGTTGAATTTGGACATGTCTAGTATGCACATCCCCACATTGACAGGTTTCATTAAATCTGTTGCAGTCTTTAGCGTCTCTACAGCAACTAAGTTCTTGTGGAAGACAGTGACCTGCTTGAAATTTGGTTTGTCGATACCCTTCCTTACGCACTAGCACCCATCCCAACAGAACCTAATAAGAATTTTGCGACGTTTTCGCAAATTTTCCATTATTAATTAGTTTATAAAAGTCCCTTTCTAAATCAGTTTTACTCATGGCCGCTTTGTGGTATTTACATTATTACACTCCTTCAACTGGGGTGACTGCTTGAAGGAGATAGCGCATCTAACTGCAGTTTGGTTCATTAGTAAATCGCGACGTTGCTGGAGGTTTCTGTAACATATGATGTATCTCTGCTTGTTCCCCAGCATTGTCATAACTTTTGGATGGTCTCATATTGCCAAGTTGGTTGCTCTGGACATACTGGCAAATCACTTTGCGCATCATTCAAACTATTTGCGTATACGAGATCTGCCTCCAAAACATATCCAACACCAGAATCAGCTGCCACACTATGGATAGTTTCACATAATATCTTTCATTTGTTTTCGGGCATCTATCGTTGCTCACCGATCAGCAGCGATTGTTACATGTCATGCCTCTATACGTTATTGACATACAAGTACATGATGTAGCTCAAATCAAGGGATGAACTGAATCTCTCACACAAACATGGATTATTCGCCTTGACATGTCTATGCATGCATTGGCAAAGTCCCCTACGGATCTCTTGATCAAAGAAAAGAAGTGTGTCAGCATTGGTCAAAATCTTGATGTTCACTTTCGTTTTCTTAAGCATGGCGTCCAAAGACCTCACTGGTGCCGTGCAGTAGAAGGCAGGGTCCAGAGAATACACGGTCATGCATATATCTCTCGAAAACATCCGCTAGCAAATGCACATCTCTGTCTATATAAAGTCTTGCATACTCCCCAAATGTTTGATGTTAATCTGCTGCCAAACATTCACAGCATACTTGTACTCTGCATCCAATATGCCTATGCCTGTAAGATTGCTGGGGAACACAGCTATGTCATGTAGTCTGATTTCGTTGACATTCTCCATAAATCCAAATTCTTGTATGGGAATACGCCCTTCCTTGTCACAAGCTGAATTTTCACATCATTGAACAATGCATTTTGGGTGATGTGCATATCCTCCTGAAGCAGAGTTTCAACAGGTTTCTGGAGTGGTGTCTGCATAAAGCGTAGCGAGTCCAGGAAGAGCAGCATAATCCTGATTGTCATTTGTTTGTCGAATGCGATACATTTCTTGAGTCTCTCTGGCAGG
Source organism: Schistocerca gregaria (assembly GCF_023897955.1). Lineage (NCBI taxonomy): Eukaryota > Metazoa > Arthropoda > Insecta > Orthoptera > Acrididae > Schistocerca > Schistocerca gregaria. The sequence goes on from NC_064931.1 coordinate 490,912,577, forward strand.
ACACTGATCTATTTATACTTCAAACCGAAATTAGGAAAATGCTCAATTATAAAGTGAGCATCGTACCCATTTAGATTGTGAAAAAATTGAGCATGTGCCATTGTAACTGATACATCAGGTTTAATGTGCTATGGGCATTACCCTGTATCTTCCCTGTAAGATGACAATGGTCAATGAGGAGTTTCTGCTTTCCAGTCTAATGGCTGCCCTCAGCTATGACAGCCTTCATGTACAAATTATTCTCCTTTGACAAGGTCATGGAAATGTTGCTGCTGTAAATCTTATCAACCTCCCATGAAAGTTTATCGAGCTCAATGAGCAACCAAATCTCCGGCATATGATTTGTAATGGCTAAGACTTGAATCATCTGTACATATGACCTAGTACTCCGTTGCATACGGTATGTGTTTTTCTCTGAAGCTTATGTATGAGGCTGTAGGGGCGCCTTCACAGCATGTGACAGGAGCGATGAGAAATTCGAAATCAGCATAAACTACAAAGGGGCATCGCTCCTGATGGTGGACATTCTTGAACTTTGAAATTTATTTTCCTTGCGTTGCTTACATGCTTTTTTGATAGCTATATCATCAGGAAGCTCCGTTTACTGAATCATGGAACTGCTTACTGATATAGTTTATTACTCAGCTGAGCCTCTAAAATGCATTTCAGAAAACTTGCTCCAATAGCACTCAAGGTGAAACCTTCAAACTATGTAGCAATTGAGGTGCTCCATGATACCATTCCATGCCTCTCCTAAATGCAGACTGTACTGGTCTCCTCTGCAGCTCTGTCTTGTTTGGGAGAATGAGCTCACAGCACTTCACTTAATGGAGGGATACTGTTGATTAATAAGCCGAGTGAGACCTCTCTCCAGTAGGGAAAGGCACGATTTCAGAAGCCCTATTGAGTATTTGTACCCCCCACCCCCCCACCCAAACGGCTGGGTTCTCAGTTGGCGAGAAAGGTATTCACATATCAAAAGTGACCTCAATGTAGTTTAGCTCGGGCACAATGTTACTAACCTGGTGCTGATCACCATTAGGATGGGAGAAAGAGCTGCTCTCAACCATAGAAACACTATCACTAACAGTGCAGGACTGCATCCTTCCTGCCTTCCTGTCGGTGAAGGTGGTTGTAGGACGGAATGAGGTGGTAAATGGCACAGCACACCAATCTTGTGGGCCCCCTGAGGCTGGAGTTCTGACACATCAGGCCAGTATGAAAAGCCTGGCTGCATTGAGTTGGCAGTCGGACGAACAGGAGATGCTGCATTGGGCCAGTGTCAGCATCCAGGCTACGAGGATGGCTGCCTGTACAGCCAGGAGCAGCGTCCTAGCAGCAAGTTGTGCTGCACAGGACTGCATTTTGATGCTGTCTTCCCCTGCCCTCGCACCCATTCCTCAGTGTACTGAAGGGTTGCTAGAGGGGAAGCTCGCACCCTAGCCAACGTTGACCTGCCGACTGTAGAGAAAGAATGACGAGAAATAAGTGCACATGCTATAGACTACTATGACACTACTGCTGCTGCAGAGAAATAAAGAACTCTGATTATATGTACAACAAAACATAAATTATTTATGTTATCCCCCATCCACAGTGACAGCAAATCGATGAGGTCATCAGGGATCTCCTCCATCCACTCAGGCGTCTGAGCCTCTAAATGACAATGCAAATCTCCACCTGCTTCATCTCCTCACTCCACTGAAGCATCTCTTCACCCTGACCGGCAGGGAGTCACCAGTCCATCTTACTGATATCGCCTACAACAACTACAATAACAACAACAATAGCATAGCGATTTAAAAACCTGTACAACACTATGAATAAAAATTAACGAAAGAATATGTAGTTACAGGGCATCTGCGATAGGTTTAACGGGGATGACGTAGCACCCCTACTGATCTACTCGAAATCCCCTACAGTGTTAAGAACACAAAGACTTAAAAAACATGTAAGAGTAGACACAAAAGCACAAAAGTACAACACTATGACAAAGAGTTTAACGAGAGTATAAACTTACATGACAGTTGTGTTGGTGGAATTTCCGCTGGAGACTGCTCAGAGCCGTTGCCCTGCTCGCCAACACCCTCCAGCTGCTAATCGATAGATGTGAGCATTTACACTGTAACAACAACAACAGGAATTTGCAACCTTTTGTAACGAAAATATACTAAGAAATTTGATATTAGACGAGACTTTTCCAAACAGACTTAAAACGAAACTTTTATTATCGAAAATATACGAAAATATACTACGAAAATGCTGCTGTGGTGGCTGAATCACAGCCGGAGGCAGCTTTCACCCATTAGCTTGCTGCTGCTGTCTATCAGGCTGCAGCTGTTAGTGGGCCTAACCCAACATTCCAGGGACATTTACTCCAGCAAGAAAATGAATTGGAAAATTTTTCTAGTGAAAGTATACTTCAAAATTTGACGAGACTTTTTTAAACGAACTTGCTAAGAAACTTTTTTTAACAATATATACTATGAAATCTGAAAACACGTCACGAAATAACAAAAATGTAATACGAAAATGTGCGCTTACCTGGTAATTCCCATTCCCTGATTGCTTAGGACGTTTGCCACTGGCACTGGGTCTGCTGTTGGCTGAACGCTTTATCTTGCAATCCTTAACTAATAGAGATATACAATTAGCGCGCAAGCAAAGAGATAAGCGACCTGACACAACCGTGGCCGATGGTAGAATGAGGAAGACTGGAGGGTGGGGATAATCTCTATATAAGTTCACTGACACAACATTGGCTGATACACTAATAATTGTTAAAAATCAGATAAATAACGCCATCTGTGAAGATTCTACATTCTCGAGGTGCTTGACATTGGTGAATAGAGTTTGTAAATGTATCAAACAACTCTCCTGACTTGTTCGTGTCACGTTCGATATGATGTGAAGTTGACTTCAGGCTACATTTGGCAGCGGCGGCGGGAGATTGTCTTAAATTACATAAATGGGCTTGTATGCTGTCTATACATTCTCATTACACACTCTCTCACTTCAGCGATGTTTGTTAACTTTTAATTTTTTTAGCTTTTAATTTTTCTGCCTTCATTCTCTGTGATGTATAACGTCATTGTACCTGTAACATCTTGTTTTCTTTGTAGAAGCTCATTTCCGAATTAGTTGTAAGTTCTTAGCAATACAGATATTTGGGAAATCATTATAATTCCTCTGGACCATTTATTGAACTAACCTTCTTTAGAAGTATGGTTGTATATTCCTACATCGTTTCCCCCTTTCCTGTTTTATGACACTCAAATGAATCTGATTTTCTTAAACTCGACTTTGTCACTGATTTTTGCGCCTGCTGTTGCCGGGACAGATTTCAGCGGTGGCAGTGGCGCTCGCAGTGCGCTGTGGATGGCTGAATAGTGAACTGACTAGTACGTTGATTGAGCTGCGTCAGAAGCGGACACTCTTGCAGTATGGCAGTGGACTCTCAGCACTTCGTGGCTTATGGGCAGTGCACAGAGAAGGGTGCTTGTGTTCTGAAACACCGACGTGCATACAAGTCCTCAGATATGTTTAGAGCTAAGATCTACTTGTGACGAGTGTTTTTGATTTGCAGCGCTTGTAGGACTGTTTCCAGACAATTTCGAGTGGTATTGTCGGCTAGGGCATACAGCACGGTGAACATATTCACACACACAATCGGAAAGGCAAAAAACCACATTTCAAGCATCCTCATTCGAGCCCTGTACAACAAGGCAAGCAACTCTGGTCCATTCAGTCTCAAGTTGTGTAACAGGACAAAGTTGCCTCCTGCACTGGGGATTGTTCAGCCATTTCAAAAAAACATGAACAGTTCCAGCACAGGCAGTAGTCTCTATGAGTTGCAAAATGCATCTTAAATCCATCCCGCTGCACCAACCTTATTTACTGAAAAGTATTCTGCCTACACTCATCCATTATCATCTCCTTCCATTCCTCGTCTAGGAGACTGGACGCAATCCTCTTCTGTATACTTACAGGTAACTCTTCTCTGTCCGACAGCAATATCTCATCAACTGAACACATTTCTGAGTTTTTCCCACCAATTTCCAACATGGTAACCTCAAAAATGAAGACAGTAAGTTCCTTACCAACAGCTCAATGCAGATGGAGTTTTTCCCACCATTACACCGGCGGGGGAGGGGAGGGGAACTGGGGGAGTGGGAGGAGTGTGGGTGATCAAAGAGATGTTGCCACATGTTACCCCCATGGAGAGGATGTAGCGGACCCAAGGGAGAACTGCCATCATGAATAAATTTGACAGAATGCATATTGTGCCAACTATCTCTTTATGCCACTACTGGGGTGTAGACGTGACAGACTGGTAGAAAGTAGCTATCGTGTTTTGAGGTGCCCTCACTCAGATCACGGGTGGAGTTGCCTGATTGGTTGGTGTATCATTGTGGACTGTCCAATGTGTGTACATGGAATGGTGTAGCCATCTAAAATGACGTAAGAACAGAGATTGTCAAAAGATTATAACTGATAGGGACCAGAGGCGAGGGAGTAGTTGCTGTCAGTGAGTGCAAGTCCACCCCAATCAATTCCGAGCTAATTTTGTGAAAATAACTGTATGTAATGGATATTTGGAGATTGCTGCCTCACAAAAGGCTCGTGTAGAGTGTAGCGCAAATAATACACATCTTCTAATGGCCAAACTATACACAGAAACAGACGGCAGCTGACTGGAGGCGTGTAGTGTTGTGGTTGGCATGAGAGCCAAAACAGGGTTACTAAAGGAGGCCGAAATGCTCGCGTTTTAGCTCACGCAGTCTGGCGTGAGGTCTGGAACATAACAAAGGAATTAGAATTGAGAAAAACGGACGTAGCTGGTGTAATACTTAACTTTAATCCTGTGGTGTCACCGCCAGACACCACACTTGCTAGGTGGTAGCCTTTAAATCGGCCGCGGTCAGGTAATATACGTCGGACCCGCGTGTCGCCACTATCAGTGATTGCCGACCGAGCGCCGCCACACGGCAGGTCTAGAGAGACTTCCTAGCACTCGCCCCAGTTGTACAGCCGACTTTGCTAGCGATGGTTCACTGACTTCTACGCTCGCATTTGCCGAGACGATAGTTAGCATAGCCTTCAGCTACGTTATTTGCTACAACCTAGCAAGGCGCCAATATCCGTACTATTGATATTGTGAATCATGTACCATAAATAGCGACGTTCGTCATTAATGGATTAAAGTTAAGTATTCCACCAGCTACGTCCGTTTTTCTCAATTCTAATTCCCTTGTCATGTTCCAGACCTCACGCCAGCCTGCGTGAGCTGAGACGCGTGCATTTCGGCCTCCTTTAGAAAAAACATGGTTGGCTCTCCTGCCAACCACAACAAATCCATTAATGACGAACGTCGCTCTTGACGGTACATGATTTACAATATCAATAGAAACTGATTATGGCGCCTTGCTAGGTCGTAGCAAATAACGTAGCTGAAGGCTATGCTAACTATCGTCTCGGCAAATGAGAACGTAGAAGTCAGTGAACCATCGCTAGCAAAGTCGGCTGTACAACTGCGGCGAGTGCTAGGAAATCTCTCTAGACCTGCCGTGTGGCGGCGCTCGGTCTGCAATAACTGATAGTAGCGACACGCGGGTCCGACGTATAATAGCGGACTGCGGCCGATTTAAAGGCTACCACCTAGCAAGTGTGGTGTCTGGCGTTGACATCACATTCCTCTCCCGCAATTCGGCGTACGGTTGTGGCATAAGGCTTCCGCCCACCGCGGGGAGGACCGCGTGTTGACGTATGCGACGAGGTGGGGAGCCTAACAACAGGCGAGGCTGTGCCACCCGCACCCTGCCATTCGGACCACGGGGAGCTAGGAAACGCCTGAAAACCTGCTCCAGGGTGTATGCGCCCGTAGTGAGACAGGAGGGGCCGAAGGGTCGACCTCCATCGGGCCGGGGCACCCGACAGGCGAAGACGACATATGGTCCGGAGCGGGCAAGAGTTCCATGTTGGAGGACAGCTGGTCACGGGAAGCAATCGGCGGCGCGTGACCCAGGGAGGCGCCCGGCGGTTGCAGCGACGCGTCCACTGCGGGCGTCGCCGGCGGGAGAACAGGCGGCGGCGGCGGCGGCGGCGGCGGCGGCGCGTCGCCATGGGGCAAAACGGAAGGCAGCGTCGGTAACATCTGGGGCTGAGGCGAGCCAGTAGATGGGTCCCCGGGGCGCTGACCGGACGGCACCGTCGCTGAAAGCACACGGCGAGCGGCAGATCCCGTGCGACGACAGAGGCGCAGCTGATTGAGATGCCGACGCACCTCACCAGAGGCCCCCAAAACCAGATACATAGTGCTGCCGAGGCAGCGAAGAATGCGCCCTTCGAGTCAACACCGTGCACCTCGATAGTGCCGATAGTAGACAACGTCGCCTGAAGCAAAAGCAGGTGTCTGCCGCTGCACAGGAACCTGATGCGGCGGATGTAGCAAAGACATCAAGGTTCGATGATGACGACCGTGGAGCAACTCAGCCGGCGAGCTACCATGTCGGGGCTGAGAGCGATACGAGGACAAAAAGAGCAATAACGCGTCCTCCCGAGAATGCGACTCTTTCAACTTCAACATCTGTGACTTGAAAGTCCTGACCAATCGTTCAGCGGCACCGTTTGACTGTGGCGAAAACGGCGCGGACGTCAATGTTGAATACCATTGGCCTCGCAGAATGAATGAAATTCTGCGGACATGAATTGTGGGCCATTGTCGGAAACAACAGTCTGTGGAAGACCTTCAATGCAAAAGATAGCGGATAACTCGTGGATGGTGGCAGATGACGTCGTGGAAGACATCCGGACAACAAAAGGAAAATTACTGAATGAATCTACCACAACCAACCATTATGCATTCCAGAATGGACCAGCAAAATCGATGTGTAAGCGTTGCCAAGGAGAAGTGGCTTTTGGCCATGAAAAGAATTTCCGCGGTGGTGCTGATTGTTGTTCGGCACACACCATGCAAGAAGAGCACATATTCGTAATCGCGGCTTCGATTCCGAACCAATTACAGTGCTGACGAGCAAGTTGTTTCGTTCTCACTATACCCCAATGTCCTTGGTGGAGAATCTGTAAGACAGAGGACTGTAACGAACGTGGTAGCACGACCCTGTACTGATCATTATCAGAACGCAACAGCAAAACACCACGTCGTACAAAAAGTCTATCCTTGTGAGCAAAAAATCGGCGAACCAACGGGTCCCCGATCCGTGACTTTGACAAGGGCCATTGCGTAGCAACAGAACGCAGAACGGGAGCAAGGACAGGGTCGGTAGCTGTGGGTGTAGCTACACGACGAAAATCAATCGGAAACGATTCGACCACGTCATCGGTTTCCGCATCAATCAACATGCAAGCAAGTTCGGAGGAATCGAATGCCCTATCCTCAGCAACAGGCAAGCGGGACAACACATCGGCGTTTCCGTGCTTAGCACTGGACCGATACAAGATATCGTAGTGGTACTGCGAGAGGAAAATAGACCAGCGAATGAATTTCTGTGCTGTACGTGGAGGTACAGGCTTGGTCGGATGAAAAAGCGATGTCAAAGGTTTGTGGTCTGTGATTATGGTAAAGTGACGACCATACAAGAAATCATGAAACATTGTAACACCAAATACGAGAGCCAATGCTTCTTTCGCGATCTGTGAATAATTTCTTTGCGCAGACGAGAGCAATTTGGACACAAAGGAAAGAGGGCGACCGTGCGATCCATCTTTGTGCGCAAGCACAGCACCGATCCCGAAATCCGATGCATCCACCATCATCAAAAGGGGCTTTTGAGGATCGAATGGCGTAAGGCAAGTATTGGAAAGAAACTCCGATTTCAACTACCGAAAGGCGCGTTCGCATTCCGTCGTCCAGACGAACGGAACACCCTTACGGCGTAAGCGATGAAGCGGAGCTGTAAGGAAAGAGGCCTGCGGCACATAGCGATGGTAATAATTGAGTTTTCCCAGCACAGTCTGTAGCTGCTTCAAATTCTGCGGCGAAGGCAAGTATTGTATGGCACGAAGGTGCGTTGGACTGGGATGTATGCCTTGGGCATTGAGTACATGTCCCACGTATGGTAAGTCCCGAGCAAAAAACACACATTTGTCCTTTCGAAAGCGAAGACAATTTGTCGCAAGACCTGAAATAATGTTCTGAGATTGGCCAAATGTTCTTCCGTTTTTCCGGAGATCACAATATCGTCCAGATAATTTGCTGCAGTAGGGAACGACGCACAAACAGTTTGTAGATATTGCTGAAACAATGCAGGGGCTGATGCACACCCGAATGGCAGTCCTTTTGCATCGATACAAACCAAGATGCGTGTTAACCACCAAAACGCGCTGGGATTCTTCGTCCACCGATATTTGCAAATACGCATATTCTAGGTCCAACTTCGAAAAATATTTACCCGGGCACAGTTTGTCAAAAAGATCTTCCGGGCGGGTTAAAGGAAAAGTTGCAATCACTAGTTGTGGATTCACTGTTGCCTTGAAGTCTACACAAAGTCAATTTTCCGGAAGGTTTTCGCATAAGGGTGATGCCCAGAGAGAAGCCTGCACATGTTCATTTACACCTTGTGATTCCAAATCGTGTAATGCTTTTGCGACCTCATCACGCAATGCGTGGGGAACATTGCGCACTCTGAAAAATTTCGGTTGCGCGTTTACTTTCAGTTCCAAATGTGCTTTATAGTTCTTAGCGCAACCGAGACCCGGTGCAAAAATGTCTGCAAATTCTTCACATAGGCGAGAAACACTGTCTGAAGACACAGTCTGGTTAACTGAGAGAACCTGATTTACTATAGACAAGTTAAACAACTGAAATAAATCGAATCCAAACAAGTTCACTGCAGAAGAAGAACGAAGGACGTAAAATGACACAAGTTTTGTTTGTCCTTTGTATGTTGCAAGAAGGCTGCAGGGATCTTCTTTCCGGAATAGCTAGTTAACATTTGCGGCACGCAACGGAGGTGTTCCCAGCAGTTTGTAAGTGTCTTGATTGATCATTAAAACTGCAGCTCCGGTATCGAGCTAGAATGGTATCACTTTGCCGTTAATGTCCAAGTCTACAAAAAGTTTATTGTCCTGCTGACAAGAGCGACTGTCTCGTGCAACGTGAACTGACACTGGTACATAATCACTTGTGACTTGACGGGAGTTCCGGCGATGTCGACGCACACTATTTTTGGGACGAACACAGTCACTGTTAGAAAGAGTGGCACTGGGCGGAGTGGAATGAACTACATTAATTTCCATGGACGAAGTTTCGCGAGCCTGAGTATCCTTGGTTCGATTCCGATTGCGGCGCGAAGCAAATGGCCTGGAACGGGATTGAGCTTCCGTTCTGAGCTTTTCTGGCAAACACTCTGAACATGTCCTTTTTTATTACAATAAAAGCAAATAGCTTGGCGTGACGGGCAATGCTCACGCGAATGTTTAGTAGCACACCGCGGGCATGATTTGATCACTGCACTTGTTGGCCTGCGCGGCACACGTGGCTGAGAGCCTGGCGGCAGCGGCGCGGCTGGGCGCGAGGGCTGTTTACTGCTCCGTGCAGCTCGCCCGGCGGGCCGGTTAACCTGACACACTGCTGGCGAAGTTTCAAATGATTCCTGAGCAAAGTCAAGTGTGTCCTGCCAATCCAATATGTCCATCACTTGTTGAAGGGAGGGATTTACTAGTTTCAAAATCTGTTCCCTTATACGAACATCAGAAACGGTCTGTGCAATTGCATTACGTACCATAGTATCTGAATAAGGGAGTCCATATTGACACTCAAAAGCACAATCTCTAGTAAGGCCTTGCAAGGTTGCAACCCACTCCCGATTAGTCTGACCTGCCGTACGTTTTGCACGAAAGAAGGTATACCGTTTGGCAACTACATTGACTGATTCCTTGAAATATGCATCTAATGCAGACAAAATTTCTTCGTAGGACAGAGTCGCTACGTCGCGTCGGGGAAATAATTTGACTATCACACGGTACGTAGTCACGCCGACGGACGAAAGGAGAAAAGGCTGCCGCTCGTTACCTTGAATTCTGTAGGCGGCGAGATGGAATCCAAATTGGCGTGACCACTCCGTCCAGCTTTCCAGTGCAGCATCAAAAGGTCGAAAAGTTGGTGCAACAGCGTGTTGTGGCTGCGTTAGCGGTGAAGCGGCTGCTGCCGCATCATTTTGCATTGCACGTTGACCCTGGACGAGCTGTCCAAGGGCATCCAGTAAGGCCTGCGTCTGCTGATTCTGTAAGCGATAAAATTCGGACAGTACATCTGGAGATTGTGGCGAAACCATTACACAAGTAAATCAGGGGAATTTAGATAAGAACACTTTTACTCTCGTCGCCAATGTTGTGGTTGGCAGAAAAGCCAACCCGCATAACTAAAGGAGGCCGAAATGCACGCGTTTTAGCTTACGCAGTCTGGCGTGAGGTCTGGAACATGACAAGGGAATTAGAATTGAGAAATACGGACTTAGCTGGTGGAATACTTAACTTTAATCCATTAATGGAGAACGTCGCTCTTTATGGTACATGATTCACAATATCAATAGTACGGATACTGGCGCCTTGCTAGGTCGTAGCAAATAACGTAGCTGAAGGCTATGCTAACTATCGTCTCGGCAAATGAGAACGTAGAAGTCAGTGAACCATCGCTAGCAAAGTCGGCTGTACAACTGGGGCGAGTGCTAGGAAATCTCTCTAGACCTGCCGTGTGGCGGCGCTCGGTCTGCAATCACTGATAGTAGCGACACGCGGGTCCGACGTATACTACCGGACCGCGACCGATTTAAAGGCTACCACCTAGCAAGTGTGGTGTCTGGCGGTGACACCACATGTAGTGGTACGATGATTTGTGGTTCTTCCTCTTTTCAAAAAATGCAAGGTGTCACATGCACCAACAAGTCAGTGAGGTGTTAAACCTGGAGAGTGTAGACGGTGCAGTGAAGCTGGAGGCGGTTCTGTAACGCTTTGGGATTTTTTTTGTGCTATAACTTGGGCCCACTCATTCAGGTTACTGGGAACATGGGACAGGATATCTATTTCAACATTCTCAGCGACCAAATGATGGTGTTTCTTCTGCATATTCACGATGAGCATGCTGTGGACACTCCTGTCTTTCAAGATGACAGCTGCCGCCACAGGGGTACACTCGTAGGTTCCCGATTTAATGCATACATGGGCGCCATACTGCTCCTCGTCTAGGCTGCTAAACCAACTGATTTCAATCCCTTACAAAGTTTCTCAGACTATTATGAACACGGGACGAAATTTATCCATCATAATTGACACAGTTTGTAACTTTACAGAATTTAATCATTACTAAATGCCTTCAGCTGTATATGGCATGCCTGAAGACACTTATGGACTCCCTTCCCTGAGGTCGTTATCAAGACTAGAGGTTGTATTATATGCTATTAGCCTGAAGTCTCCTGAGGGGGAGTAATTTTTTATATGGTGGACATATGTAGAATAATATAATGAATCACAATATTGTATGGATGGCTGAAAGTATCTCGGACAGAAATTTCAATTACAATTCTAAATGAATTGGTTATATTTTTTGTAGACACAAAAAGGAGTCTCGCTAATACAATAATTACACTAATAATTGTTTAAAGAAATCAGATTAATAAGGCCATCTGTGAAGATTCTACATTCTCGAGGTGCTTGACAGTAGCGAATAGAGTTTGTAAATGTATCAAACAACGCTACTGACATGTTCGTTTCACGTTCGACATGATGTGAAGTCGTTGACTTCAGGCTATATTTGGCAGCGGCGGCGGGAGATTGTCTTAAATAACATAAATGAGCTTGTATGCTGTCTATACATTCTCATTACTCACTCTGACACTTCAACGATGTTTGTTAATCTTTAATTTTTTTAGCTTTTAATTTTTCTGCCTTCATTCTCTGTGATGTATAACGTCATTGTACCTCTAACATCTTGTTTTCTTTGTAGAAGCTCATTTCCGAATTAGTTGTAAGTTCTTAGCAATACAGATATTTAGGAAATCATTATAATTCCTCTGGATCATTTATTGAACTAACCTCTTTTAGAACAGCTTGGTGGAATGACACAGTCAAGGCAGCCTGTAAAAGGAAAAAGAAGGCGTATCAAAAATGGCTACATACTAGAACTGAGGTAGACAGAGAAAGTTATGCTGAAGAAAGAAACAAAGCCAAACAGATACTTGCAGCATCCAAGAAGAAATCTTGGGAAGACTTAGGAAACAGGTTGGAGACATTGGGTCAAGCTGCTGGAAAACCATTCTGGAGTGTAATTAGCAGTCTTAGAAAGGGAGGTAAGAAGGAAATGACAAGTATTTTGGACAGGTCAGGAAAACTGCTGGTGAATCCTGTGGATGCCTTGGGCAGATGGAGGGAATATTTTGAAGAGTTGCTCAATGTAGGTGAAAATATGATCAGTAATGTTTCAGATTTCGAGGTAGAATGGGACAGGAATGATGACGGAAATAGCATCACATTTGAGGAAGTGGAGAAAATGGTCAATAGATTGCAGTGCAATAAAGCAGCTGGGGTGGATGAAATTAAGTCGGAACTCATCAAATGCAGTGGAATGTCAGGATGGCTACACAGGATAATTGAAATAACCTAGGAGTCGGGACAGGTTCCATCAGACTGGACAAAAGCAGTAATCACACCAATCTTTAAACATGGAAACAGAAAAGATTGTAACAACTACAGAGGTATCACTTTAATCAGCGTTGTGGGTAAAATCTTCTCAGGTATTGTTGAAAGGAAAGTGCGAGTATTAGTTGAGGACCAATTGGATGAAAATCAGTGTGGGTTTAGGCCTCTTAGAGGTTGTCAGGACCAGATCTTTAGCTTAGGGCAAATAATGGAGAAGTGTTATGAGTGGAACAGGGAATTGTATCTATGCTTTATAGATCTAGAAAAGGCATATGACCGGGTTCCTAGGAGGAAGTTATTATCTGTTCTACGAGATTATGGAATATGAGGAAAACTTTTGCAAGCAATTAAAGGTCTTTACATGGATAGTCAGGCAGCAGTTAGAGTTGACGGTAAATTGAGTTCATGGTTCAGAGTAGTTTCAGGGGTAAGAGAAGGCTGCAACCTGTCGCCACTGTTGTTCACATTATTTATGGATCATATGTTGAAAACAATAGACTGGCTGGGTGAGATTAAAATATGTGAACACAAAATAAGCAGTCTTGCATATGCGAATGACTTAGTTGTGATGGCAGATTCGATTGAAAGTTTGCAAAGTAATATTTCAGAGCTAGATCAGAAATGTAAGGACTATGGTATGAAGATTAGCATCTCCAAAACGAAAGTAATGTCAGTGGGAAAGAAATATAAACGGATTGAGTGCCAAATAGGAGGAGCAAAGTTAGAACAGGTGGGCGGTTTCAAGTACTTAGGATGCATATTCTCACAGGATGGCAACATAGTGAAAGAACTGGAAGCGAAGTGTAGCAAAGCTAATGCAGTGAGCGCTCAGCTACGATCTACTCTCTTCTGAAAGAAGGAAGTCAGTACCAAGACTAAGTTATCGGTGCACCGTTCGATCTTTCGACCAACTTTCTTATATGGGAGCGAAAGCTGGGTGGATTCAGGTTACCTTATCAACAAGGTTGAGGTTACGATATGAAAGTAGCTAGGATGATTGCAGGTACTAGTAGATGGGAACAATGGCAGGAGGGTATCCACAATGAGGAAATCAAAGAAAAACTGGGAATGAACTCTATAGATCTAGCAGTCAGGGTGAACAGCCTTAGATGGTGGGGTCATGTTACACGCATGGGAGAAGCAAGGTTACCCAAGAGACTCATGGGTTCAGCAGTAGAGGGTAGGAGGAGTCGGGGTAGACCAAGGAGAAGGTACCTGGATTCGGTTAAGTATGAGTTTGAAGTAATAGGTTTAACATCAGAAGAGGCATCAATGTTAGCTCTGAATAGGGGATCATGGAGGACTTTTATAAGGGGACTATGCTCCAGACTGAACGCTGAAAGGCATAATCAGTCTTAAATGATGATGATGATGGTGATCTCCTTTAGAAGTATGATTGTATGTTCCTACTTCGTTTCCCCCTTCCTGTTTTATGACAGTCAAATGAATCTGATTTTCTTAAACTCGACTTTGTCACTGATTTTTAGTAGTATTAAACAGTTCCATTATACAGCTGATGGATGTCCATATTCGGAACTGCGAATATATTTCACGTATTTTTGGCAAACGTTGACATATTACCAAGAGAGATAATTTTAATTCTTTCCTCGCTTACTTGAGAGATGATTCTCTAATTGCGTAAGACTACCCGCGATTCGTCATGTACCACTTCTGTCTAGATCTTAATTGTTCAATCTATCGGCAGTCCTGAAACGCAGATCGAATTAAAGAAATCGTCTGTTTAGAACACATGAGCTGTTTCACGTCCCACTGCCCTATACTCACTTAACGAGCCACCGGCTCTGGCACCTACGCTCGCAGTCGTAAACATGTAGCGAGATTATCCTACTGGCGGGGATTTAGGCGGGACGCCGCCCAGCCTCCCAGCCAATCGATCCAACGCGCAGGCTTGCCTCTCCAGCCGCTGGCTGCCGCTCTCATTTATTCTTTCCGTTCTCGCCTGCCACCATTACGTTTCAGTTTTTTCTGATTGTTATTGCTTAATATTTTAAACATTTTGAGGCTGTGAGCTCAGCAACCGTGTATGCCGTTATATAAAATGTAATAGTCAGCCAACCAGATACAAGTATTAAAAAAAAAAAAAAGAAAAAATAGCACATTAACCAGGTGTCGATAGTTCTAAGACTATCTTTATCAGAATGGTAAAAGTTACATGACATCAAGTAACAACTTTAAAATTTCGGCAACAATGTTCTCGTCAAACGACATGTTTGCGTTCCGTGAGTCAAGAATAAAAATAATAATAAAAAGGACAGAGAGTTATCACAGAATAATAAAACCACGGTTCCAAGTCTCGGCTCAAGTTAACTGTCGTAGCCGGCTAAGAGTGGCACATACACAGCGCAAGAGGCATCAAACTAAAACGTTTTAGTCTGATGCCTCTTGCGCTGTTGCATTTTATATAATGTTATTACTTAAATGTCGGTAGTGTTGGTTACGTTCTTGTTTCACCACCGCGTTAATACAACTACGTTCCACATCTTTCACTGTAATGGACACTGTTATTGCACTATTCGCAAACTCTTGCCACTACAACCAGCAAATTTAAATTGCCCTGTCACGGTCACCATGTATTATTAGCCGATAGCCCTCTTTCCTACACTCAAAGTTAGGGTCCTCTTCATGTTAGTTTATTCAAGAGTCATTTCGTTGCTGGTAAGCATCATGACCTTGCTACGACGTTGTTTGTTTAACTTATCATCTAAAAGCATAACTGCGAACCACAGTACTTTGAACAGTATACTTAACTACAAAAAATGGTTCAAATGGCTCTGAGCATTATGGGACTTAACATCTGTGGTCATCAGTCCCCTAGAACTTAGAACTACTTAAACCTAACTAACCTAAGGACATCACACACATCCATGCCCGAGGCAGGATTCGAACCTGCGACCGTAGCAGTTGCGCGGTTCCGGACTGAGCGCCTTGAACCGCTAGACCACCGCGGCCGGCTACTTAACTACAATGCCCTCTGTAACTAATCTTGACCGTGTGTATACCTGACTGAAATTTAATTTTCGTATTACAGTTTTTCTGATGCGTTTAGTAGACAAACCATTCGTTAGCAGAATTTAGCAACAAAATATGCAATGCCTTGATTTCGGTTTTCCAGTGAACAGTTACTGCATCTACCACTGAAACAGGAACTGTGACGAAGTTCGCCTTGAGAAATTCCCCCTGAAATTTAATACTTCTATTAACTATATACAATCCCCATGTTCTGAACAAATTGATTTTGAAAATCAAATTTGTTCATTTAACGAGGAACAATTACTTAAAACTAGGTTTTGAGAACCATAATGAAAGTGAAAAAAATATATATTGATTTATTTTCACTATTTAACTACTTTGCAGAATTCAGTTAAAGTTAATACTTGTCATTTGAATAAAAAAAGTGCACTTTTGAAACATTAGGAAAGTGACTTAGTGCAAGTGGATTTTACTTGAGTAATGTAGCAGAGTGACCCATAAAAATGCGTAATATTACGACTGTTTGAATTTAGATAAATACTGCAGCTCCTTCTGCTCCTTTCGCAATAACCATTGTCCATCTGAATGTAACATTTAAGGAAATATAAATTGTATTCTTGAAATCAAACACTTCTGCCAAATCTTTACGTTTCTTGTTAAAACAACATGACAGCGGCGTCGCAAAGGTTGCCCACATTGAGTATACTTGTGCAAGCACAGCAAACCCATAATCGAGTCTGGTAAATCTTGCAACATCGGCTCATTATTATCAATGTTGACTTTTTGCAGTATCGAACTAGTGATATCTCCCTTCACTATTTTGTGCGGATGTTAGAACAAATTGTGACAACTTGTGGAGAGAACCACAAAACACGTCCTTTCACAATCACTGTTTTCCAGCTATATATGCCCTAGTCAGTCACTCTAAGGTAAAGTTTTTTTTCCGTGTAAAAGAAGTTCCCAAAATAGAATGGGTCGAGGTAGCCTGTTATCCGTATCTCAGCACTGTTCTCCCGGCTTGCCTCAATCGAATTTTCTCTTGTAGAAGAGGCCCTGCCGAATGGAAACGGCAAGGGCCAAAGCTAGGCCTCCTTCAAGCTTAATGGCGTCCTTTTTAATGCTTGTTTTGCTAATTTTTGCAATAAAAAATAATACTAAGTAAAGGATGATCTCAGACAGTGCATAAATGATTTGTTTTACGTTCTTAAATCCACAACAATGGTTTATCATTATAATTAAACTCATACAAACTTGGCTAAATAACTCGTCAGATCACATCAACACACTGCGTACTTGGACACTGACACTGTTCCATTATAATCATAATGTCTAACAATAATATAATAACAATAAAAAATAAGCAGATGACTGGAACAATGATGTTTAGCATCTATATAATGGACGAAGTATAAGCGATAAAGACATTAGTAGCTAATCTCGTTTTTAATACTCCTTGAAAAGCATTTTCGACATTTCGTCGGAAAATGGCGAAAGAATAAATTTTGCGACACATCGTTGTGTATGGGGACTAATTGCAGCCTTTTGTGTAATAAGAATTTCTCCTCTTTACTAACTATGCCACGTACTTCATGTCGAATTTGTACATGCTTTTAAGGACAGTTTTATTCTGGCCATCTTGTATTCTGATGAATACATATGGAAAATAATGAGTCAAAACATTATAAATATCTGATTAGTAGCGTGTTGATCCACGTTTGTAATACAATATAGCAACGAATTTGAGTGATATGGGTTTGTTTTCAGGAGCTACATGTAACTAGATGTCTACGCGCAAGTCACTCCGAGCCTGTGGTTTGTGGTCGGCAGCTCATAGCGTTCCAGATATGTGCTGTTGGTTTCAGATCAGGCGAATTTGGTGGCCAGGACACCACCGTGAGTACACTACCATGCTTCTCAAACCACTGCAGCACGATTATGGCCTTGCGTGAGGCTGCCCACGTATTGCCTAGGTTGTTTCGTTGACGCTGAAGAAATGTCACTACGAAGCCGTTAAACATCTTTCATAAAACGCCGATCTCTCCCTTTGTGATTTCCATATTTATGGAGCCCTCAAGAGAGACATTCGTAGTCGTCGATTTGCTTCGGACGAAGTTTACGTTTTTCTTCTGTATCTGCCTCATTTTAATTTGACTGCCCCAAATATGTAATGTCGATCCATTTTGACGTTTTTTCTGAAGCAGTACAGACATAGCTTGTCTGTTTTTGTAACTTAATTCTGCACATAATATACCGGTGTGCGAAACTTCCGTGCGAAAGCAAATTTCTGTACGATGTGTCCCTGCAAGTAACATAGCTTGATGAAACTTGGACATTACATAGAAAGAATTGCTACAGTATTGTACAGAAGATAACTGAAAGAAGTATGCAACCACACGTACACAGTTGACACTTTTATTCAAAGTGCACATTACAATGAAGTCATCGCGATCTACAATCGTTCCCTGCACTTTGCAAACGACGGAATATGGTAATTAATAGGGCGTGTGATCATCACGGATAGCAATCCATGCTGTGCCCCGTGCTCCCAGGCTGTCCACAAGGCTGGTAAGGAGTTCATGAGATAGGGCGTTCCATTACTCAACCAGTGTGGTTGACAGTTGCTGCAGGTTCGTTGATGCATGCAGCCGTCCCTCAGTACGTCTCCTCAGCGCGTCCTAAACGTGCACCTGAGGGTTTAAGTAGAGCGGTTCTAGGCGCTACAGTCTGGAACCGCGCGACCGCTACGGTCGCAGGTTCGAATCCTGCCTCGGGCATGGATGTGTGTGATGTCCTTAGGTTAGTTAGGTTTAAGTAGTTCTAAGTTCTAGGGAACTGATGACCAGAGCAATTAAGTCCCATAGTGCTCAGAGCCATTTGAACCATTTGATTGGGCAGTCCAAGCGATTCGCCGAATTCCTCTTGTTCCAAGAGCTCCTACACTTGGGCTGTACTATACGATCGTAAATTGGCATCTATAAAAATAGAGTGATGGCTGTATGAAACGCTGAAAAGACGCAAACGGGGAAGGAGTACAGTAAAACGTCGACCAAGGAGTGTACTGTGACAAAGATTTCGAGGTCAATATGCCAGTAAAATATTATTCCCCACAAACCATAACGCCTGGACCACCAAAACGATCATGATCGACCATGTTTCTGGGTGCAGTAAGTACTCTCATATAGCGAGAGGATGGAACAAATAATGCACCCTGGAACGTTGTCGAACATGGTCGTTTTGGTGGTCCAGGCGTTATAATGTTTCGAGGCATAGTGTTGGATAGGAGTACTGACCCCCTAATCTTTGAAAACGGTACATACACCGGTCAATGTTATTGTGGCACGGCTCTTCTTCCCCATGTGCATCTTTTCTGTGGTAACTTCGGATCTTATTTCATTTATATGGATGATAATGCACGACCGCATTGAACAGCGCGCGTGGAGGAGCTCTTGGAATGCGAGGAATGGCGAATGGACTGGCCAGTCCGTTCCCTCTAATTAAACCCTATCGTGCGAGAGTTGGATGCGCAGGGGAGACATACTGCAGCAAGTCGAAATGCACCAGTGTCCATCAAGCAGTTGTCAACTGCGGTGGTTGAGGAATGGAACGCTCTACCACAAAAACTCCTTACCAATTTTGCTGCCAGCACTGGATCACGTTTCATACCATGCATTGCCGTTCGTGGTGATCACACACCCTATTAAAAGCCTGTCTTGACACTTGTAATGCCTATTGGACCATTATAAATCGCGGTTCCTTCAGGAGCAGAACGCGAAGCTTTTGTTTTGCTTTGTATTACACTGAAGAGCTAAAGAAACTGGTATATCGGCATAATTATTACGTAGGGCCCTCGCGAGCACGCAGATGTGCCGCAACACATTATGGCATGAATTCAACTAATGTCTGATGTAGTGCTGGAGAGAATTGACACCATGAATCCTGCAGGGCTGTCTATAAATCTGTAAGCATACGAAGGGTTGGAGATCTCTTCTAAATAGCACGCTGCAAGGCATCCCAGATATGCTCAATAATGGGGAATTTGGTGGCCAGCGGAAGTGTTTAAACTCCGAAGAGTGTTCCTGCAGCCACTCTGTAGCAATTCTGGACATATGAGGTGTCACATTGTCCTACTGCAGTTGCCCAAATCCGTCGGAATGCACAATGGACATCAATGGATATAGGTGCTCAGACAAGATGCTTACGTACACATCACCTCTCAGAGTCGTATCTAGTCGTATCAGGGTCCCATATTTCTCCAACGGCACACGCCCCACACCATTGCAGAGCCTCTACCAGCTTAAACAGTCCCCTACTGACACACAAGGTCCATGAATTCATGAGGTTGTCTCCATACCTGTAAACGTTGATTGGCTTGATACAATTTGAAACGAGACTCGTCAGATCAGGGAACATGTTTTCAGTCATCAACAGTCCAATCTTGGTCTTGACGGATCCAGGAGAGGCGTAAAGCTTTGTGTCGTGCAGTCATCAACGGTACACGAATGGACTTTCGGCTCCGAAAGCCCATATCGATGATGTTTCGTTGTATGGTTCGCACGCTGACACTTGTTGGTGGCCCAGCATTGAAATCTACAGAAATCAGCGGAATTGTTGCACTTCTGCCACGTTGAACGACTCTCTTCAGTCGTCGTTGATCACGTCTTGCAGGATCTTTTTCCGGCCGCAGCCATTTAAGCAGCAGTAACCGATCTAACAACAACGCCAAACACTTGTTGTCTTATATAGGCGCTGCCGACTGCAGCTTTAGTGTATGAAAGAATTTACATCCAAAATATTTATTAATTCATTCAGATATGATAGAAAGATACATTTCATAAAATGAAATATAATGGTCGCAAACAATAAATCATTGAGCACTATATTATGGCACTGCGTAGCAGGCAATTCGATCAGACATTGCAGCAAATGTTGCATCACCACATCTCAGACACTGCAGAGGAAAGAAAAGAAGAGCATACACGCACAGAAACCAATCGGTACACGTATCTGCATCCAATGACATATGCGTAAATGGCAGCACATGGTTTTAGCACTCACACAATAGTAACTTTTGTCACGATGATGCAAGGGACAACCAAAAGCTTTAAGCAAAATAAATATAATAAGCTAGTCAGAGCAAAGGAGCTTGAAATACACTGAAGCGACAAAGGAACTAGTATAGGCATACGTATTCAAATACAAAGATATGCAAACAGGCAGAATACGGCACTGCAGTATCAAGATTTAAATTAGTTTGGACGTAGCGGCGCACGAGCGATGGAACACATCACGTCTGAGGTAGCGATGAAGTGGGGATTTTCCCGTAAGACCATTTCACGATTGTACGGTGAATATCATTAATCCGGTAAAACATCTCATCTCCGACATTAGTGCGGCCGGATAAAGATCCTGCAAGAATGTCACCAACGGCGACTGAAGAGAATCGTTCAGCGTAACAGAAGTGCAGCCCTTCCGCAAATTGCTGCAGATTTCAGTGCTGGGCCATCAACAAGTGGCAGCGTGCGGACCATTCAACGAAACATCATCGATATGGGCTTACGGAGCCGAAGGCCCGCCAGTGTACCCAAAGCTTTACGCCTCGCCTGGACCCGTCAGAACCACGATTGGACTGTTGATGACTGGAAACATGTTTCCTGGTCGGACGAGTAGATAGTTCCTGTGAAATAGTATGGTTAAAGGTTATACCTGACAATCGGACTAAACTATTTATTGGATCGTTTTACCGACCCCCGACTCAGAAGATGTAGTTGCTGAATGGTTCAAAGAAAATTTGAGTCTCATTTCAAATAGGTACCACACTCATACAATTATAGTCGGTGGTGACTTCGATCTACACTCGATATGCAAGAAAAATTATGCGTTAAAGCCGGCGGCAGGTATAAAACGTCATCCTAAATTGTACTAAATGCTTTCTCAGAATTTCTTTTTATCAATTAGTTCATAAGCCGACTCGAAACGTAAATCGTTGCGAAAGCATACTTGACCTCTTAACAACAAATAATCCTGGACAACTAGTGAGTATCGTGACGAATACAGTGATTAGCGAGCACAAGGCAGTTGCTGCTAAGCTGAATACCCTCCCGATCTGATCACGTAAGTGTATAAAGGTTGTAGAATGATTTAAAAGACATAGTATCGACAGCAATTGAGAGATTTATACAACATAAATTAATAAGTGATGGTACTGATCCCCCAAGGTACACAAAGCAGGTCATACTGCTGTTGCAGAAGAAGCGAAAAAAGCATGCCAAATTTAAAAGAACGCAAAATCCCCAAGACTGACAAAATTTTGCAGAAGTTTGAAATACAGCGCGCACTTCAATGCGAGATGCCTTTAATAATTTCCAAAACGCAATTCTCTAAATCTGGTAGAAAACCCAAAGAAATTCTGGTCATACATAAAGCACACCAATCGAAAGACGCAATCAATACCTTCATTGCGCGATAACAACGGTGAAGTCACTGATGACAGTGCCACTAAGGGAGAGTGATTAAACACCGTTTTCCGAAACTCCGTTACCAAAGAAGACGAAGTAAATATTCATGATTTCCAATCAAGAACAACTGCCAAGGTGAGTAACACAGAAGTAGATATCCTCGGCGTAACAAAGCAGCTTAAATCACTTAATAAGGCCAAGACCTCCGGTCCAGATTGTATACCAGTCAGGTTACTCTCAGAGTATGCTGATACAATAGCTCCATATTTAGCAATTATATTCAACCGCTCACTCACAGAAAGTTCCTTAACTAAAGACTGGAAAATTGCTTAAGTCACACCAATACTCAAAAAGGGAAGCAGCAGTAATCCTCTGAATTACAGGCCCATATGACAAATGTCGATTAGCAGTAGAGTTTTGGAACATGTACTGTATTCGAACATTATGAAGTACCTCGAAGAAAACGATTTATTGACACATAATCAGCACGGATTCAGAAAATATCATTCTTGGAAAGCATAACTAGCTCTTTATATTTATGAAGTAATGAGTGCTATCGACAGGGGATGTCAAACTGATTCCATATTTTTAGATTTCCAGAAGGCTTTCGACACGGTTCCTCCCAAGCGTCTTCTAACCAAACTGCTTGGCTATGGAATATCGCCTGAATTTCGACTAGATTCGTGATTTCCTGTCAGAAAGTCCACAGTTCGTAGTAATAGACGGAAAGTTATCAAGTAAAACAGAAGAAATATCCGGCGTTCCCGAAGGAAGTGTTATAGTCCCTCTATTGTTCCTGATCTATGTTAACGACGTAGGAGACAATCTGAATAGCCGTCTTAGATTGTTTGAAGATGATGCTGTCACTTACCGTCTTGTAAAGTCAATAAATAACCAAAAAGAATTGCAAAATGATTTAGGTAAGATATCTGTGTGGTGCGAAAAGTGGCAATTGACCATGAATGAAGAAAAGAGTGAAGCTATTGACGTGAGTACTAAAAGAAATCTGCTTAATTTCAATTACGCTATAAGTCACACAAATCTTAAGGCTGTAAATTCAACTAAATACTTAGGGATTACAATTACAAAATAACCTAAATTGCAACGATCACATAGATAATGTTGTGGGTAGAGCAAACCAAAGACTGCGATTCATTGGCAGATCACTTAGATCTGCTTACACTACACTTGTCCTCCATATTCTGGAGTATTGCTGTGCGGTGTGGGATCCGCATCGGGTGGAACTGACGGGCGACATCGAAACAGTTCGAAGAAGGGCCGCTCGTTTTGTACTATCGCTAAATAGGGCAGATAGTGCCACAGACATGATACGTGAATTGCAGTGGCAGTCACTAAAACAAAGGCGTTTTTCGTTGCGACGGGATCTTCTCATGAAATTTCAATCAGAACTTTCCTCCTCCGATTGCGAAAACATTCTGTTGGCACCCACCTACATAGGGAGAAATGATATCGGTAAAATAGGAGAAATCAGGGCTCACAAAGAAAAATTTAAGTGCTCTTTCTTCCGCGCGCCGTTCGAGAGTGGAACGGTAGAGAGACAGCTTGAAGGTGGTTCATGGAACCCTCTGCCAGGCACTTTATTGTGACTAGCAGAGTAATCACGTAGATGTAGATATAGATGTAGTAACTTATTAGTGGATTTCATTGCGGGGTGTGTCCACCCTTCGCTTTTAATGACGGTTCGAACTCTGTTGGGGACGCTTTCAGTGAGGTGTCTGAATGGTTGTGTCACCTATTTCTATTCAAGAGCCGAAAAGAGAGAAGGAAGTGATGTTTGAGGCTGGGGTTTGCGGCAAATTCGACGTTGTAACTCGTCCCAAAGATGTTCCATTGAGTACAGGTCGGGACTCTGGGCAGGGCAGTCCGTTTCAAGAATGTTATTGTCCAGAAATCATTGCCTCACAGATGCTGCTTCGTGACAGGGTGCACTGTCATGCAGACATCAACAGTCATCGTTTCCGACCACCAAAAGACCTTCATACCATAACACCACCGTCGGCCGGGGTGGCCGAGCGGTTCTATTCGCTACAGTCTGGAGCCGTGCGAATGCTACAGTCGCAGGTTCGAATCCTGCCACGGGCATGGATGTTTGTGATGTCCTTAGGTTAGTTAGGTTTAAGTAGTTCTGATGGCCTCAGAAGTTAAGTCCGAAGATGCTCAGAGCCATTTGAACCATAACACCACCTCCTCCGTTAAAAAAACTCTAAACACTATGGGAGTTAACATCTGAAGTCATCAGTTCCCTAGACATAGAACTAGTTAAACCCAACTAACCTATGGAAATCACACACATCCATGCCCGAGGCAGGATTAGAACCCGCGACCGTAGCAGAAAAATTACTAATGATATTCTGTAAGTTTCGTCTGAAGCGCTCTACAACTACAGATCCTGACCCAGATGGCACATGAAATCATCCGATCACATGGGGTTTGCCTGGTCTTTGTTTAACTCCGGTTGTTCCATCGCGTTTCTACTTTGTAGTCACATCACCAACAGTCGACTTGGGCAGCTTTAGAAGGGCTGATATGTCCCTGACTGATTTGTTACCCATGTGACATCCTGTGACTAGCCCACGTTCGAAGTCACCGACCCATTCAGCTGTCACAGCTTCTCTACTGACAACACAATGCTCTTTGCCTAATTTTACTATATACTGGTATGGCCGATCCTCGTGATATCTAGTGGACACTTCAGCATTATATAGGGATCAGTGTGCTAATGTAGCATACTAGTATTAGCCCTCTGCTAAACTTGTGTATGCTACCTTAAGAAAGACAGTATCCTAAACTTAAAGACCCCACTTCCTTTGGCCGCGTGAACTGTGCGTCGGAAGTTCGCTGGTTTCACTAGCGCCGCGGGAGGAATCCGGCGGACGGAAGCGCACGCGGTGATAATGCGTCCGCGTATCAGACGCCGCTTGTTCCCGGGTCCTCCGACAAAGCGGCAGCTTTCCCTGGAGAACCGGTCCTACGGCTTTCACTCGTCTCGCCGGGACGCATCGTTGCGCAAACGCCGGGGGCGTCTTCACGGGAGTGGCCTCGCCTGACCTTCGGTCGGCACCGTCAACCTTAGCATGGTCACCGCCGCGATTCTCATACCCCTCCCCTACACTGCTCTGTATATTTATGATACAAGCTAGCCAACACTAACACAGATTGACTGTGCGTAATACCAATTATGTCCTCCTTAAAAGTCCTATCATTTACTCATGTAGTCCACATATACCGGTAAACACAATTAGAGGGTTAACCACGACATAATGATCCACTATGTAGAGGTTACCATATCTGAGAGATCTTCAATTACAGCCACCCAAGTTTAAATGTACGATGAGCATCATAAAAATTTTTGTTAAAAAATGCTCAAATGTGTGTGAAATCTTATGAGACTTAACTGTTAAGGTCATCAGTCCCTAAGCGTACACACTACTTAACCTAAATTATCCTAACGACAAACACACACACACCCATGGCCGAGGGAGGACTCGAACCTCCGCCGGGATCAGCCGCACAGTCCATGACTGCAGCGCCCAAGACCGCTCGGCTAATCCCGCGCAAAATTTTGGTAGAGAAAAAGTTCGGTAATATGTTATCTGAATAAATTTGTCTAAAAGTAAGAAAGGAAGTAGATTGTACCATCACTTGACACACCTCATAGCCTCTGGATGATTGCGAACGTCATTCAACGGCACGTCAAATGTTTCTCTTACCTATTTCATTTCTTACTTTTAGACAAATTACTTCACAAAACCTTTTACTGATTTTTTGCAGTTCTTGCTTATTGTCAAGTTTTCTTCAGAAAGCATGATCTTATTGTCATCTCATTTGCTCCACTAGCGTCTTCTTTTTTCAAAACGTCTTGAATTTAACACTTAATTTGAAGGAAAACATTTTGACAGTTCAACACATCAATGTAACTTTTTATGCGCAAAATAGCGGGCCCTTGAAAAGGTAAACTTTTTGTACCTCTTTGCCTTCCTAGTGTTTGCTCTTCTCGAAGTTACCTAAATTTACTATTTGATTCGAAGGAAGCCATTTTAAAAATCACGTATCAAATCAGTGCAACTTCATGTAGACAAAAGAGCTACACGATGAAGGGATGAACTTTCTGACAACTTATTTGGTTTCCTAGTGTCTTCTGTTCTCGAAATGTAGTAAATTTCGTACTTGATTGACTTGATACGAAGAAAGTCTTTTTGACATTTAAATGTCACACAATGTAACTATTCATGCGCAAAATTGCTAGGCCTTAAAGAGATGGAAATTTTTGACACTCCGTGTACAGACGGTGACAGATTTCGCGAGAACCCTCACTAATTCGTTAAGCTCAAATGCAAATCTTTGCTCTCCGGTTCAGAGCATAATGGGCTAGGTGGTACAACGCTACCAACATTGTCAATTACACCTGTGTTTCACGAAACAAAAGCTGAGAGGAAATATCATGGAGCGCCACAGCCAGTAGTAACAATACTTGCGCTTTTTACTGAGACATGGGGCAGGTCTCGCAAACGCATTTTAAAAACTGCATTGCGTTTTTTTCCGAAAATGTTTTAACCAGTTCTCGACCGACACATTCTTTTCTTCATCTCTTTTATCACAGCTTCAGTGAAAGAAAGCAGCAATAATTATTGTGACGTTACAGTTTGCGGCATGTTATTCAGGAATATCTTACTGATTATAATGGAAAACGTCCTTACGTAACATAGTGCTTACATAATACGGATGACAGGAAGCAAATTATCGACAGTGGCTAGTACCTGAAGTAACCTTGATCCCAAAAGATCGAGTCGACAGACGTTCAGTGGGAGCTTCACCGGCACACTTGCTGGACCGAAGCTAGCAGTACTTATTCGTTGGCGGGACAGACAAAATGGGTCCTATTCTACAACCTTTGTTACGAATCGCTAGGTTCCACGGTGTACAACGATGTCCGGTTTAAGCCCAGCCGTTCTGTCAGGTGCCAGAATGGCGACAACTGTTTGGCGTGGTGGATCGCTGGTAGCTTTCTCGAGCGTAAAGATTTCGTTCGAATTGTCATCTCCACTAATTTGAACACTTTCGGTTGATGTTGCAATGAAAATATTAATGTAAATTTAACAAATGTTAACTAGCTGTGTTACCAGTAACAACACTTCCCCCTATAGATACTTTATGAATATAATAAGCTACCGAGCGTCTTGCATCGATCTCGAAATACCGAGTTCTAACGGTACACAAAGAAAAGTAAAACTTTGAGGTACAGGTCACAGTGGTTATGAATTTTATTGATAGCATGTACACGTAATAGAGAAAAGAATTTTGTAATTTCTCGGATAAGAATGGCAAACGTACCCAAAGCTACAAATGTAATTAATGGTAGGCGTACGAAAACATACTGAGACCTAATACTAACATATGCGATAATTGAAAATGAATGATCCGGTCTTTGCTAAAGATAAACGTATTTATTGAATCTCAAACCTCAAACCACTGGCCAGGAGGCCATGGTTCGAGTACTGTCTTTTTCACATTTTCTTGCATTTTGGTATATTTCACATTATTTTTTTCTCGTCACAGAAACAAACGCATATAAAATTTTAATTGACGAAATTATTGTTGGTATTCACAGTATTGTTCCAAAATCCTGAATAATCGGGACAGTAAGAAATAAAAATGGGAAACAGAAAATTGTGATGCACCAAACGAATTTCTCTTTATTGACACTGTTGTGGCTGTGCCCTTTTGTGATGTTTTGTGGTTCCTGGCTGGATGAGGAGAGGGTGGTATGATAGGTGGGTGGCCCGTTTCCTCTCACTATAACACAAAATGCAAACGTAGTTAAAATACACTTTATTACAGGAACTACCTGAGTACTTAAATTCATTGATGTCCAATCTGAAGTTCCATGCTTAACAGCTATCAAATAACGTGTACTAATTCTTGAATCTTGTCCGTGTCCATATCAGAACTATAAAAAAAAAATGGTTCAAATGGCTCTGAGCACTATGAGACTTAAGGGATGTGGTCATCAGTCCCCTAGAACATAGAACTACTTAAACCTAACCATCCTAAGAACATCACACACATCCATGCAGGAAGCAAGATTCGAACCTGCGACTGTAGCGCCTAGAACCGCTCGGCTACTCCAGCCGGATCACAACTATATACGATGACTAACGTTCCCTCACAGCTAGCTAAGGTACGAAGCGACGACTATCACTGTGGAAGACTAGAGCACAGTGTGACGTATTGAGGTACTGAGATTGAGAGATTGGCCCAGCTCGGTCGTCGTCGGCGGCCTATATGCACTCTGCCCAGGGGGCGTTATCGTCGAGTAGCTTGGGGGCGTGGCTTGTCTTCTCTTGTCGTTCAAAATGGTTCAAAAGGCTCTGAGCACTATGCGACTTAACTTCGGAGGTCATCAGTCGCCTAGAACTTCGAGCTAATTAAACCTAACTAACCTAAGGACATCACACACATCCATGCCCGAGGCTGGATTCGAACCTGCGACCGTAGCGGTCGTTCGGCTCCAGACTGTAGCGGCTAGAACCGCACGGCCACTCCGGCCGGCCTTCTCTTGTCGTAGGCGCACCTAGTTCAGCGCTTGCTATACAATGTTTCCTAGTGCCGACCGGTGTGCTGACGAAGCCGTACGCCAGCACAGGCACGAAAGCTACATGTCGAGTGTAAGCAACATCAAGAATTTCAAATGGCTGCGACATCCGTCTCCGTCATAGTCTAATCTAATCCTATTTCACTCCAGTCGGCAGTGGGAGGACATCAAGTTTGACTGGAATTCCGAATAGCGGCTGGCCTGGTGTTCTTCACTTGACACTGACAGAGGTGGACGAGGTTTTTAGTGTGAGTAAAAATTATTATTGCCGGTGAGTCTCGAACACGAGACATTTCGCATACAGTGTAAACACCCACTCGCCCACGCCATTCACACCCAGCAACGAACATAGGCACAAACAAAGTTTCAGATGTATGTGAATTCCTAAGGGACCAAACTGCTGAGGTCATCGGTTCCTAGACTTATACATTGCTTACACTAACGTATGCGAAGAACAACACACACCCATGCCCGAGGGAGGACTTCCAGCTGAGGGAGCCGCTCAACCAGTGACATGGCGCCTTAAGGCGCGCGGCCATTCAGCGCGACGAACGTGCACATCAATCGTCTTATACTGAACTGTCGTGATTTCCAATGGGCACAGCGAAACCAAAGATGCTGAGTAACTTCTAATAAGTAAAAATTCGAGCCTGAGATTCGAATTTTAAAGTCTCGCACTGAGTAAAAATATGGAGAAAAACCGGACAAGTGCGAGTAAGACTTGTGCTCTGACTTAATTACATATATTGATAATAGTATATAATAATTTCGTGTGTCTCAATGGCTTGGTGGTAGTCTCTCTCTTAACAGACGAAAAGATAGACAGAAAATAAACGCCAAAAATATTTTTCATGCGATCTAATTACAAATTAACAGTTTTCGGACTTTTCATGCTCAGCACTCCTTTAGCGTCTGACTTTCCTAAGAGTAATTTTTTGCCTTACACTTGAGCTACAATATTACACGATTTATGGGCGCCTTTTTTATAGAACAACTGGTCGTCTCTGGGAATCATCTTGTAGCAGGAGATCGGCGCACGCACGCAGAACGCCCGCCTTATCGCCCGACGCTGCGGCTTGTCGCACAGCCAGACGTCGCGCGCTGTTGGTCGCTTTCGTCGCTTACGTAGGATGCGGCCTTATACAGACTATCGCTGCCACGAAGCACTGAGTCGTCGGCGTGGCATGCGCTGCGATTGTGTGGAGTAGAGGGAAGCATCGTCTTTCCTCGACTGCTCACTGACATTTGTGGGTACTGCTGCTTCTTATACTGACTGACTGCTTTACGAGGGCTGGTTGTCGTGATAACGGTCTACTAGTGGGGAAAGTAGGACCACTAGTTTATATTATTGTGCAATGGACCTTCTGCTACAAATTACGCCGTAACTATATATTCTGTTATTATATGATACTGTTTCACTATTGTATTTTGTGCAACTGGGGACCTAGAAACGACGGAGAGCCTCCGTCCCCGCCGCAGCCCGCAATGGTTCACAACCCCACTACAGGCAACAGCAGTCCACTCACACCACCGTCGCCCGACACCGAACACCGAATCCAGTGTTATTGTGCGGTTCGACCACTAGTGGACCCCCCCTCCCCTCCCCTCACCGGTAACGTCTCACACTAGACGAGAGTAACCCCAAATGTGTGCGTGGTAGAGTAATTACATGGAGACAGTGTTTGCGCAGCAATCGCCGACATAGTGTAACTGAGGCGGAATAAGGCGAACCAGCCCGCATTTGCCGAGGCAGATGGGAAACCACCTTAAAAACCATCCACATACTGGCCGGCACACTGGACCTCGACACTAATCCGCCGGGCGGATTCGTGCCGGGGATCGGCACACCTTCCCGCCCGGAAAATGTTTCATCATAATGCTATTTTTTTTTACTAAACGATAAGTTTTAGAATTATCACTACAGCTTGGTAAAGAATTGTAATGCTTTAAGAAAGGTGAAATGTGCACTAAAACTGAATGCTGTTGTGTGTGTGTAACTCAATAAACTCGACAGTTGTGTCCAGTCGCTGTCACATCTTAATCGTGAATCATTACGAGATCATATCTTACCTGTGACATCTCGGTTACATTTTGCCTTGGATTGGATGGTTTTTGCTGGCCTTACTGTTTTTTATTTCGTTGTTTTTAGCTGCAAGACAAACAATTTGAGCACGTGGAAGCTGGTACTGAAACAAAGTGTTGCATTTTATGGACACAAATTATAATATGCTTCGAAATACTTGTCACAGTGTCGCTGTATTCGCCAGCTTGTTCGGAAGTGCATATTGTAGACGAATTCAAACATAATCTGAATGTAAACTTATAAAAGTTCTATGATAACAAGATGAGATTTGGTGGCGATTACAGTTTGTATCATCACCAGACTGGAAATATTATGCTTATATTTTAGCGCAAAGGGCTTCACAGCCAGTTTCGAGAACACATACTTTGAAAAATTCGTAACTTCCCCAATGATACACAGTACACTTTTTGACATAAAACCTGGCTTGCGCCCGGCCGCCACAAAGTCTAAGCCCTTGCAATAAGCTGGCTGAACTGATAATTCTCTAAAGCCAGCTATCTCCACAACTTGTCAACACTGTAGTAGCCTGCGGTTTCGTGGAGGAAGTCTTGTCTTCAGTTGGAGTCGGTCGCGTCGTTTACACCCGCGATAGGACGCGTGACATGTGAATTCAACGTCATACAGTCGAAGCCACTCCGTGCTTACATTTTCTGTTCAGCGCCCTTCGTCTGAATGCTGATACTACAATGTATATCACTTTCTGACACACCAATAATAGCAGTTCCACTCATAGTGTAAGATACTTTACTGTAGTTGAGTAATGCTTCACCAAAAAGTCTTCAACTTGCATTTCACAACTGATAGCAACGCGGGCAGACGACATGTGTTTATCTGATGACTTTTCTACTACACTAATATGCGACACATGAGTGTGGCACGAAACTGATTTTATATTTTGTGATTCAATTAAAATACTTCACTGCGTTCTTTAATGTTATGATTAACGCTTTATATCTCGCTTCTTTTCCTCCTTCAGGTGGTCCTTAGTGCAATTATTCATTCAGAAGTTCGTGTGTTTCTATCAAGCCACAGTTAGTAACGATGGTGCAATGTGTTTTAATGTCGTTGTTTGATTCTTTAGGGTAAATGTATGCGATAAACAGTGTGAATACCTTGCAGGGCATGACCTGTTGCATAGCAGCCACCCTGCATATCTTGAGGACCATGTATCGGCTCATGGAGAACTTAACGCTAATTGAAAGTGATATTTAAGGTATTCAGTTAGATTTAAACCATCAAAACTGCTCATATTCGAAGCTACCTTGAGTGGGAAGAGATTGCAGACGCCGGTGTCAGAAAACGTGTAGAGGGAGTGTTAATAGCTATTACAGGGATTTAGCGCAGAAGAAGTACAGAAATGTTAAGCATTATGTTTACTTCATAACAATTCCCCTGGCATTTGGATGCTAAGTGACAAAGAAAACTCAGATTCGTCTGATGGTCGATTCGGATCTCTTCAGAGAAGTTTGCGTAGTGATGGAGCTTGACAGTCGTAGAACGGACGTCTATGAACATTAAAACAGCTTAGTTAGTTGAGATTGTGAGAAGACTTAAAGTGTAACTATTTTCTTTATTCTAGAATTTTTTTATTTCCATTAAGTGAAACGGAAAAAAAGAAATTTGAGTGCCGTGGTACACACCGCGATTAGAACCAACAACCCACACTACCGTCGGATGGCAACATCCATACAGAACTACTTTATTTATTATTTCTTTACTTTGTTCATTGTTGTGTTCATTGTTTGTTCTGGGTGGACATAAAATGGCACTCCTTCCAGCTAATCGTTGAATACTTCACTCAGCTCTGTTTATTACAGAAGGCAGCCAGCTCTATGACGAAACACGCTGAGCTGTCGTACCGGCATCACTAAACTAACGAAACGCTGCAGCCAGCATGTCTCTCATACCGCATGATTGGTCACTGAGCCTCATAACGCACCGTTAAACGTAATGCAGTTATTACTTACGTAAAGTACGTAAAACCTACAGTCCAGAAGTGAAATTTTCCTTCTCAGAGTCTCATCTTACATGAAGATCATACAGCATAAGTCATCGAGATGGAAGATGAACATCAAGTGAATTTCGGGGGTCTATTTACGGCCATACGCGACCGTATATGCACTCTCACATGGTTGCTAAACATTTACGGCGCTGTTGCCACTTCTTAACTCTGCTAGAAGTAGCAGTGTAGCGAAGTGCCTCAAGTGCTCGTCTTATACGAGCTCTGAGAGGGGAGGCGCGCGCGCATTTGAATTTATGCACTGTTATCTCCTGATACATTCTAACGTCGCCTTTTAGGGTATCTATATTTAAGTCACTCAATTACATTTAATCCAGAATTCCTCCTTTCCTAAGCTTTCAGGCGTGGAAGGGGGCTGTTAAACCCAGTATTGTATAGTATCAACGTATTAGTTTCGCTCATACAGGATCTGGCAAGCGAAGTGGAGGTTAGGTTGTTTGGAGGAAGAGACCAAACAGCGAGGTCATCGGTCTCACCTGATTAGGGAAGGACGAGGAAGGAAGTCGGCCATGCCTTTTCGAAGGAACCATCCCGGCATTTGCCTGGAGCGATTTAGGGAAATCACGAAAAACCTAAATCAGGATGGTCAGAAGCGGGATTGAACTGTCGTTCTCCCGAATGCGAGTGCAGTGTGCTAAGCACTGTGCTCGGTGGGTCCATGAATTCATGAGGCTGTTTCCATACCCGTACACGATGATCGGCTCGATACAATTTGAAACGAGACTCGTCCGATCAGGCAACATGTATTCAGGTATGTAATTTTCCATCACGATTACGATTGGCCGAGAATACAAAAAAATAAAACATTTATCCTGATAGGTTGAAACGGAATAAAAAGTATTTGGATATCAATCTTTCCTTACATGTCACGAAACAGTTAGAGACCAAATACTTTGCACCTCGAAGTCGCCTGTCTTATGTGTACGTTATGTAGGTTGGTGGGGATGGAAGCAAGAAGAAACGCTGTTAAGAAATTATTGGATGTCATGTAATAATCAACTCATTTGACGATTTAGAAAGGAAGAAACTGAAAAATATGTTCATTAACACGGAAACAAAACTGTAAATATAGACAACGTGCAGTTCAACGACTTCATATATTTTTCACCCTGGTATTCATATACAACAGTCTGTTCATTAATTTATTAACGTTTCCCACCTTGTGTGTGGCCGGCCGATGTGGCCGAGCTGTTCTAGGTGCTACAGTCTGGAGCCGCGCGAGCGCTACGGTCGCAGTTTCGAATCCTGCTTCGGGCATGGATGTGTCTGATGTCCTTAGGTTAGTTAGGTATAAGTAGTTCTAAGTTATAGGGGACTTCGACCTCAGCAGTTGTGTCCCATAGTACTCAGAGCCATTTGAACCATTTTGAACCACCTTGTGTGGTCCGCAAATGATAAAAATAATCCAAATCCAAGTCACTGATGGTTCCTTCGAACCGTTACAGCCACGATTTCGTCCGTGTTGCTGCTTGGTGTCAGAAAGTGGAACATCATACCTGCTCACTCGGTAATGGGTAAAGATGGCTAGAAGACTTACTAACTGCATTGGAAATCGAATGTCGTAAGTGAAACAAGCAAGGGTAAAAAATTGGAAGTTTGTGGGAAGATCCTGTGGGTCCAAACAGCTGAGGTCCTCGGTCCTTAGGCTTACGCACTATTTCATCTAACTTAAACTAACTTACGCTAAGGACAACACACACAGCCATGCCCGAGGGAGGACTCGAACCTCCGATGGGGGAAGCCGCGCGAACCGTGGCAAGGCGCCTCATACGGCGCGGCTACCCTGCTCGGCATTAGCTGTAATGTAAATTATACTTTACATAGATGCGTAAATAAAAGCAAGAAGAAACTCTACTTTAAGAACTACCATAATGGTTCAAATGGCTCGGAGCACTATGAGACTTAACTTCTAAGGTCATCAGACCCCTATAACTTAGAACTACTTAAACTTAACTAACCTAAGGACATCACACACATCCATGCCCGATGCAGGATTCGAACCTGCGACCGTAGCGGTCACGCGGTTCCATACTGCAGCGCCTAGAATCGCTCGGTCACCCCGGCCGGCTAAGGACTGCCACAACTCTGTCGAATAGCAGACAACAAAATTATCAAACACATATTTCAATTCAGAGTTATTGCATTATAACCAGTAGCTGAGCCAAATTTCACAATTTCCCGGGTACCTGTAGGAGCCGCAGAGTCCATACTGCATATTTGGTTGCTTAGTAATACACTGCGAAGAGAATTTATCTGTCACCACGGTGTGGAATCAACAGAAATTGTTGCAGAGTACTGCCTACATCATCGGTTGTCGTTTATTGTGATTGGGTTTTCCCTATTGCCCTCAACACAAGACGCCGAGCTAAATGTGTATATTCTGCGTGGCGTAACATCCACCATTTCATCCTTCCGGAATCAGTGGTCATGTGCATCAACACAAAATAGGGAATCGAAATCTCCTGTGACTTAAGGACTAACAGTCCTAATGTAAATAACAACAAATCAGTAATGAATGAGGTTCATTGCGTTTGAGGAAATGGTTGAAGCTTAAAAATAAAAATAGATTCAGTTGGTGCTAACCACAATTGTCCTTCTCATTTTGTTACTGTATTCCGATCTTGATATTTGCCAACAAAAAAGAAAAACTGACGCGATACGTATTGGTAATCTAACGAGATCTGAACTAGCCACTACTCTTGCTTTAGATCACAGGACGAGCATGGTGCCATGAGGCTAACAAGACTTTAATGTGTTCCTCTTCATTCACTGCTCTGGTGGTAGGTAATGCAGACAAGTCATAACACAAAATAAAGATTCAGTTGCAATCTAAGTATGCAGTGACCCTCCTAGAGACATTTAAGACAGGCCTCATTTGTTCTCCGCAGCTGCACAGTTCTGAAGATCGTGCAAATGAGACTAATCAAATTACTTCATTAATATGAAAAGAATATCATGAGAATTTTAGGAGGAATACTCAGAAAGAATCCCGGCAGTGAAAGAACGGTCATAGAAATGGCAGCCATCGTCAGCAGTAGTGCCACGTCGCTACTGCACCAGCCATGTGAAGAACTTCACGGACAGATAACAACTTCCTGACCACTATCCGCAGCCTGCTTCAGGCAGCCCTCAGGAGAGCTGCCCTAACAGACGCTGGTCTAAGGCTCACTGCTGCGCATGGTGGAAACAGCTGGGTTCCTGACTGGGAGTGGAATTCAAACAGGACAGTCATGTCTCCAAGTTGAAAGGCCAAGAAAGCTGGAGGACCTGACGTCTGGATGTCCTGACGCGTTTGCAGACTGAGCTGGTCTAAGGGAAGGCTGCAAACCGACAGCAGATTAAACCATTGGAAAATACAAATTAATTGCACACTTATGATGTTCAGTTTGCGGCGAAGGCTTATTTTAACAAAACCAAAATTTAATGCAAAACTATCTTGTCCAAACTATCAAAAATGTTAGATACGTCGCAGTGTTGTCCTGAAGTGGACTGCTCAAAAGTGGTTCACATGGCTCTGAGCACTATGGGACTTAACTACTGAGGTCATCAGTCCCGTAGAACTTAGAACTACTTAAACCTAACCAACCTAAGGACATCACACACATCCCCGCCCGAGGCAGGATTGGAATCTGCTACCGTAGCGGTCTCGCGGTTCCAGACTGTAGCTCCTAGAACCGCTCGGCCACTCCGGCGGGCCAAGTGGACTGTATTGTGTCCCATGTATTATACTGTATACAACTAGAATTTCAGGAATACCACTAAAATGTGAAGCTATTTCGGGTAAAAGACTAGTATAGTGGTATGACGGAATAATAAATAAAATGGTGGATTCACAAGAAAAAGTGAGTGTATCACACCTGCAGCAGTAAAAGAAGCAGACATTGGTTAATGTGCAGTTGCGCAGTCTCATACGTTTTTCATCGTCAAATCTACTATAGGTCAGGTATACTAACAAACATGTTCACTGCTTGCGTAATTTTTTCCGTTTCGTTTGGTACTGAGAGAAATGAAGTATAGATTCTGGAGACTAGACGTCATAAACATTGAGATGCGTAAAAAACTACTCCGTCAGCCATGACCTCCTGTTCTATTCCTTCTTCGCTACGAAAGCTATTCGCAAACAATTTCGGTACAAAAATATTAAAAAGTATCTAAAATCACAGGTGTGCTCCAGTGTACATTGTGTCAAAATTTCAATCAGTCGGTCAAGGACTTTCCGGGATTTGCTGCTGTGAAAATGTTCGGCTCTGCTTTCTTTCTCGCAGACCTGCTAAAAGAAAGACTGACATCTGCACAATTTCCCTGACGTAATATCCGACTTCTAATTCTGACCATTTGCGGCAAATGCTTGACCTGATTAGTCCTAGTTTCAAACATGGGCAGATGCAGAAAACCTAGACATGAAGGACTCACTGAACGCAATTAGTCGGTACTACAGAAAACGTTTGGTTCCATTGGGAACTTGTGTTAACTATTTAGATTCTGACAGTTATGTATTCCTCCCAGTGTCATCAGTGAGAAGAAAAATAAAGAAACTGTTCATTGGTTCATGATCTGTGCACTGTACATTAAAATGCTATGCTGCTACGTAAACTGCTTTGGTTATTATATTCTTCACATAAAACAGGGTATCACTTTCAGTCGCAGGGATGGCAAAAATTTCAGAAAAATTCAGAATGGGAAAAAGTGGCATATCGACTATGGCTTCTCGCCATCAGAAATAGTTCTTACCAACTGTGTTTCCTGTTTTTTCTTTGACCTTCATAACCATTTACAGACCAGCCTGCTCTTTTCACAGCATCTTTTTCGACTTTCTTCTTCATCTGCATTATAGCTACAAATTTGTTCAACATATAAACTGTTAAATAGTGAACAGTTTTTGGGTGGCTAACGTCTTTGCATTAGTAAATAGTGTATTCCCTAAATTAAAAACTTCCATTTAATTCTTATATCTTTAAACTTGATACTGCAATTTTTCATTGAAATATCGCGTAAAAATAAAATTTTAGATTATAATGTCAAAGCTTTAGATGTAATGAACTAAATATCACGTAATTTTCTTTTGCAAAACTTGTTATTCTTCCAGACAACCTCGGTACCTCTCAAAATGTTTGATGTAGTTGCTGTGTTGCTATGTGAACGAACGTTGGGTCTAATGAAATAGTACTGTTTGTTCTCAGAAACTGAAGCCTGATAAATAAATAAATAAAACTTCTCTGCTAATGCTGCTCATGATCCCGTATAGCCACCACCCGCTTTCACAGTGACTCGAAGTCTTTTGTGTATTTTTCTTTCTTTTTTTCCAGGCTTCCTTACCTCCCCAATTAAGCCTTCATTGGTGAACTTCTCAACTATTTTTTTAAATTATTGCTGAATTTGTCTTTTTGTTCTTTTTGCATATCCATGTATTTTAGCCATTGGATGAATATAGAAAATGGAGCACTTCTTCTCTTGGCAAATTAAATATTACGTATCCTCTAGAAAGCCGGCCGCGGTGACCGCGCGGTTCTAGGCGCTTCAGTCTGGAACCGCGCGACTGCTACGGTCGCAGGTTCGAATCCTGCCTCAGTCATGAATGTGTGTGATGTCCTTAGGTTAGTTAGGTTTAAGTAGTTGTAAGTTCTAGGGGACTGATGACCTCAGATGTTAAGTCCCATAGTGGTCAGAGCCATTTGAACCATTTGTTTATCCTCTAGAAAATTAATTCGTTCGCCCAGTTTAAAATCGTAGCTTTTCCATAAAATGATATGAAATTACACCTCTCCACAAAAATTAAGTTAAAGACATCTTCTGAATCTGATTGGTTAACAAAAAATAACATCTCTGGTAATGCTGCTCAGTATCGCGTATCGCCACCTTCTGCTCCCATAACGGCTCGAAGTCTGTTGGACTTTGAGCCCACAACCCTAACCACATAACTTTGACATAACTCGTTCCAGGAGTCATGAATCACATCAGAAAGCTGGTGGCGAGTGGACAGTGAATTTCCCTTTTTCTTCATAATTATAATATTCGCTACTGGATTCGTGTCAGCTCCTTTAGATGGCCATTCCAAAACAGTAATACTGCATTTATGCGGTCGTCGAACCACCTGTTAACCTCACGTGACATATGAACGGGCGATCTTCTCCAGGATGGAAATAAAGTTGCGCGTTTCCAGTTTTCCTTCCAGCTCCCACAGGAGCCACATCCTTCGGCCGATATCCATGCCCATACTGTTACTGATTCCCTACCCCTTCTGCGGCAACTGTAAATATGTCTTGGATCATACCTAGCACGTTTTGGTCTGTAAACAAGTACTCTTCCTGTTGAGGCAGCACCGAATACTTTTTCGCCTGTAAAATCCACCAATCTCCAAAACTGGACAGTATTACCAACATTTGCAGCAGTAAAGCCAGGGGGTTTCTCTGTGGGAAACAGACAATGCCTCTTTCTGACCGAGCGAGGTGGCGCAGTGGTTAGCACACTGGACTCGCATTTGGGAGGACGACGGTTCAATCCCACGTCCGGCCATCCTGATTTAGGTTTTCCGTGATTTCCCTAAATCGCCACAGGAAAATTCCGGGGTGGTTCCTTTGAAAGGGCACGGCCGACTTCCTTCCCCGTCCTTCCCTAATCCGATGAGACCGATGACCTCGCTGTTTGGTCTCCTCCCTCAAACAATCCAATCCAATGTCTTTCTGAGCAGCGTTTCTTGCTCGCAGTCCACCTTCGCTTAGACAGCGAATGACGGTTTTGCTGCTAATAGGGAGGCTCAAGGCTTGCTGAATTTGTAGTGCATTGACGAATGTATGGTTTTCACTGTAACGGCATATCTGCCGATCCTGAGCTGCTGTTGCTTTGCGGCGAGCACCAGTATGAGGCCGTTTGTGCAGGTTAGGAACTTCTTCCTTTCGTCTGACCCACCTCGCAACCGTCGACTTGTGAAGACCCATAGTTCTTGCTATATAGCCATTTGTAAATGCTCTGCTTCAACCAAATGAGACGTATAGCGTTGACTGAATTCCCCGTTGCGTATAACAAATGCTGCGCATGCACTACTAGCAGGAAATACACTGCGCCAGCGCTGTCAGTTTGCCCCACTCTGCGACTGCAGACATAACACTGACTGCTGAAGCATGTAGCAGGGGAATCGGTGATAGCAAAGAAGTGGATGACAGCAACGAGGAATCGCAAACCTGTACCCGTGTCATTACACAGAGGAGCAAGTTACAGTCTGGAATATTGCTTACAAAGGAATAGTCTTTGTTGTCATGTCTTAATCTGTTTCCATTTTATTTTTAGTTTGCTAGTAGTTAACGCCCAGATGCCAAAAATTAGTTTCGGACACAGACTAGACATTATACGAAAGTAAATTTATAAAATTTCTCATGGTGTCTTTACTTGAAATATCCTTTATCACCATAGGAAATCATGTGAGGCGGAAGACGGCACCGTGCTTGGCACTGCCGTACATGTGCCACTTCGAGAGAAAAGGGAGCACATCTGCAAAGCAAAAAACACACAGTTGTCATGATTCAATTTAGGAAGTTTCCGGTTCCCGCTGGCGCCTGAAGTATGCCATTTAGATTCGATCTGACTTTAACAGTAAGTGACAGAAAAATCAGAACAAGCTTCAACACGACACGAAGGACACTGATCAATCCCTAGTTAGTTTAGCTTTAATCGCGACAAATCAGGTCTCATTGACAAGTACAAGCCACAAACGTCAATAGCCGATGGAAACAATTTCACTACACGGGTAGGACATGGCAAGACTTAGGTAAGCTCGGATTATAGTGTGTTCTCTGTCAAACATTATCGCACGAAACATTTCATAAAAAATATTGAAACTTCATCTACAGTGGTTTGTAGAACGCGATTGGTCGAAGAGCATGAGCTAAACCTTACTAAAACACTGGACTTAATGAACCTGGCCTGACTAACATCGATTCTGGCAACTAAAGAGTCTTCGTAGTTTTTAAATAGTTCACCATCACCACTCATCCCCTGGTGTGGCAGCGGGTTATGAGATCTCGCTGTGCTGCTAATCTGGGAGGAAAGAGTAGACTGGGTTCGATCCCATGTCGTTCCGAGACGGTTTGGCGAAGAAATCTGTGTATGATTTATACGTGGTTTTCTGTTTTCTATACACATCTAGGTGAATGGCGGCATAAACGATTAGCAAATCTCTATTGTAACGCTAAAATGAAGAGACATTTCAAAACACATCCTCAGACTATTCGAAATAACCGTAAGTTGCATTTATGGTATAAATCGTTTGCGTTTACACCAATAAAACCAACTTATACTACCATCAAAACAAATTAATTTCTTGGCTCACAGAAAACATGAAACAGATAACTACATTTATGACAGTTACTTTAGTATTATTATCCGGTTTCACAATGTAACATTTTACTTTTTCCGGTACCCCAAGATTACACATCAAATTTGATTTTCATCCTCCATTTTTGTCTATCTGTCCATAAATTTACTTCAACATTTCTTCATCTGATAGAGGTCTGAATCCCTTGAATCCATGTGGTCGGCAGTCTCCTCTTTTCTTTCTTCCTGGTGGCTCACATTCCATAATTACTTTTATTAAATATATTTTCATTTTTTGGTAATATGGTGATTAGAGAGAATAGTTATTTTAAAAATGCACGCCATGTCTTCAGTTCCGGAATCTATCGATTTTCCTTGTGCTTATCAGTCAGAGGACTTAAATAGTGTGTATCAGATAGAAAATTCTGACTTATTCAAGGTATATTTTCCCAAACCGACAGACTGATGACCTCAGATGTTAAGTCCCATAATGCTAAGAGACATTTGAACCAAACCGACAGTGAAACGTTTTGCACCTCATACATCAGCATTATATCTCCGCTCTATGACGGTAAAATGTAATCGCCAGCAACTCTGATATTTGGATCACGGAACTTTTACAAGATTACATTCCTCTTCCGTTCGAAGTCTTGTGCAATATCCGCTTCTGAATCCTCTGTGATATCCACTTCTGAAGACCCTGGCAGTTACAGCAATAGTATAACAAATAGTTCCAGTCTTACTATTTTTTGTGTTTACGCATCACACTTTCTTTCAGTCTTACTTTCAGCCACTTAAGTTTCTTGTCTACAGATAAAAAGAATGAATTAGTACATAACAAAACCAGCAAGCAACCTTGACGTTCAAAAAACATGTAACTGACGTGACTTAATTAACAAATAATTTCCTTTTTGAAAGTTGTAGATTTCGGGTTTAATGTATTCCACATTCAGCCAAATAGAATTTTAGTGCACCACACACAACTTTTTTAAAGCATAACGATTTATTACTTTCGTTACTAAGTTAGAGAGGTTATTGAAAACGTGTCGTTTAGCAACGAAAGAATTATCGCGAAATATGGCTACTAATAGGCATGCTATTTGAAAACAACCAAACATAAATTTCGGTTCCGTTTGTTGCAGTAGGTTTACTACATAATAATATAAAGTAGGAGCAGAGTCCGTTAGTAAATCGTTATCATCGAAACCAGGCCCAATAAAGCCTTTCTGTAAAAGAAAGGAAATTTCTAAACACGTCAGTGAACAATCGAGGAAAGGCGATGCATTCTCTACTCTACTCAATTACAGCGCATGCCGCGTCGTCGAAATGGTTCAAATGGCTCTGAGCACTACGGGTCTGAGGTCATCAGTCCCCTAGACTTAGATCTACTTAAACCTAACTAACCTAAGGGCATCACACACATCCATGCCCGAGGCAGGATTCGAACCTGCGACCGTAGCGGTCGCGCAGTTCCAGACTGAAGTGCCTAGAACCGCTCGGCCACACGGGCCACACGGTGCTTAAGGCCAGAGACAGTTCTGCATCATGGTAAACTGTGACATTAGACAACACAGTGAGCGAGGATACAGAAAATTTGCTTCTTATGCGGCGACCTACTGCACCTAAAAATTCATGGAATAAACTTCAGTTTGTCTCAGACGCTGCATCAGTAATATAAAACTATTAAATGATAGCTCAGAGTGCCAAAAAATCTGCAAAAGTTTCTGTGACAACACATATCGGTGATAAATAAATAATTCTCCTGTTGTCATCGCAGGAAATGCAATACCTGGCGACCTGTAGAGTGAATATCTCGACGTTCCAAGATCTCAATTTTTGGTGTTTTGAAGCCCGACTGGTCTGTAGAATATAGAACCTCTTGCCCTACGTATTCGACAGGATTACTCTCCCGTTGATGCATGTACTTTTCAACTATAGATAAATTTTAAGTCACGATACAGAGTACCTTTAAATCACGCCAATATTAAAAATTTATATTAATAACTGTTTTGCAGATTCAGCATTGGTAGATACAGCAGACTAATTCCATCTGCACGAATTTAAAATTTGTTCCCACAGTTATTTGGTTGAAGCTACGAATGTAAAGTGACCCTGGATTTCGCTGTCTCGGCATGTCTCAGTCAGCGTACCCTGCACCGAGGAAATCCTCATCATTGAATTATCACTAATAAGTAGGATTCAGCATATGTAAAATTCTGACTTAGATTCCCAGTACGCAAAAACATCGGGGGGCACTTCTCAGCCCTTGTCGAGAAAAAAAGTTCAAAGACTTATGGTACAGGTCTTTTACACTTGGCATGTGCTTGTCACTCTGGGCAAGTATAGGTTCAGCAAAAAGCGCTCTGCTCGTGCATCCGGAATCGAAGTTATGAGTTCACATACATGCTAATATTTTCAATTTGTACTAGTCTGGACTATTATATTATCTTTACCGTTGTATTTGATAATTACGATTGCATACGTCGCGTTATGTGTCCTGAAACCTCTGTTTAAGGAAGTCCTTTATGCAGAAACATGATCTGTCCGTGAAACACATTCGTACTATGATTCATAGCATTTCTTTTTAATGCTCGCGGTGGCAGTGATGATGTACTCAATACATCTGCACGCTAACAGATTTTTCATTTATAGTGGGGAGTTAACTAAGAACACAACTTCATCTAACGATTGCAAAATTTGTTTTGGTTAGTCGTCCAACAGTTATCACAGTAATTACTCGAATATGAATCATCATTTGGGCACGTTGGGTAGCCAGTTCAACA
This sequence comes from Schistocerca gregaria, assembly GCF_023897955.1. Classification (NCBI taxonomy): domain Eukaryota; kingdom Metazoa; phylum Arthropoda; class Insecta; order Orthoptera; family Acrididae; genus Schistocerca; species Schistocerca gregaria. The sequence goes on from NC_064931.1 coordinate 490,956,483, forward strand.
TTTTACGTATAATGTTTCCTTAAAAAAGTGAAATGAACAGGCTGAGTAAATTGTTCAGATTTTTAAATACTATTTTCCCTTAAAAAGTGGTTATTGGGCACATAACTTATGTATTTCTGAATATCAAATATATGGAGTGCAAATTTTGTATTCGCGCAGGTGAGTGTACATTAAAAAATAAACCTCCTAGGAGATGGGCTTGATCCTAGGACCTCATTTTACGCATCACTGCGCTACCAGTCTCCAAATATAGTCTGAATATAATATACATTCGTGAGAGCATCGATAATTTTTGAATTCGATTTTCTCGAGATTGGTCCAAAATTGCATGAACTTGACTTATGTCTAAAATGGATCGAATTGGTAAGAAAACTTCTTTTGTAAGAAGAGAGCTATATACCTTAGCATTATCAATTTTCGAACTTCATCAGGAACACACTGTTTATACAGAAGTGACACGCCATCCGGAAACCATACACCCATTGATTGGTGATGAAAAACCGTGGTTTTGAGTTCTAGGAACTGAGACCCTCCACAGTATAATGCCGTTCTACGTCAGCGTTCGTAGCAGAATAATAGTCAATTTCCAAATTTAAGAGATCAGCATACGAATTATTTAGCCCTGTAATGCTTTTCTTTTATTTCTCTACTCATTTTTCCACAGTACAACTGCCGTTACGAACAACAAGTAGAAAATTCGAATCTTATGCGCGTAATTTCACTTCTTACAAGTCACCTTACATTTGTAGTATCGCGGTTCATAATATGAAATTAATGCCTTTCTCTTGGGAAGGATGTCAAAAGTCAGTATAGGAAATTATTGAGAAGTGTGCTTTAGAGACAGAGAGAGAGAGAGATATTTTTTACTTCAATAAAACGCAAAGAAAAGTATTCCGGTTATCAGAATGTTATCAGAGACACCGGAAAAGTCGAATAAAAGAGGGCACGGACCACGCATCGAACACGGAGCGGACGCGGCGGCCAGCCCTTATTGTTTATTTATTTATTTATTTTCTTTATCTTTCTTTTTTTATTTTTACATATTTTTTAACATTAATACCACCGAGAATAGCAGAAAACCGACGACACGAGAGGGCGCAACAAGACGTCAGACTCATTGAGACTAACAACGTATAGTTAGTCCGAGAAGAGTACTGCGATGACCAGAGAATATATCGATTTTAAGTGTGAAAGAGGGGGATCAACTCTTCATGATGGGAACACCCCAGCTTTGGGGTGGGTTAAGGAAGACACTTCAAAGGAAAATGGAGAAAAAGTTTCAGTATTTTGAATTGCGGACAACTGCACAATGTCGTTTATTAAGGAACTGCCAAATATCAATGATACTTTTCTCGCCACCAGCGAACAAGTATTGAGCTGCGTGTCCACAAATACGATTCACAGAGTTCGTCTTCGCTTGCGGGAAGTATCCCGCGTCTGCAAAGAGGAGCAGTTGAGTAGGTGTCTGACGAGGAGGGCTACGGGTAATCAGGGACAACGTCTGTCGCACCAAGAACCAGACAACTCTTGTCGATCTGCACACCAGCCGGTGCTCGTCTGCGTCCAAAACGTCACAGGCGACACACAGGGGGGTGTCTGAGAGGTGAATCCTGTGAAGGCGTGTCCGGCATACTTACTTCCCATGGACATTAAGGTAGCACGAATACTGGACGCCAGTGTCAAGATAAGGAGCGCACACCGATCGCCAAACAGAACGCCAAGGGGACGTGTGGATGCTTCCCCTCAACCACATTCGGTGATCTCTGCTGCTGAAGGAGACCACAGATCGCCTTCATGGACGTCTACTGTGCTGCCAGTTTCACAGTATGGAAGTAAGGTCAATTTGAGGAAAAAGTGGCGTAAGTAAAAGAAGGACGGCGGGACTTCCGAAAGCTGGGTAGGATCTGAGCAATAGGCTGGTAAGGCACGTAGGGTTACGGCGTCACAACGTCATGTGAGAGCCAATGAAAGAAGCTACCGCCCTGTCAGGCACATGGTACAAACCTAAACGGCTCCTACACTGCGGGAGAGTGAGCATCTCGTACCTTACCGTGAACTCGTTCTGACCGAACACTCTGAGCTACCGTGCCGGTATCACCGAACCGCTGGCCTAGCGTTCCTGTACGTGAAGAATTACGGGTAAACAAGCGGCAGCATGAAAAAGAGCCTTTCCGTCATTAACTTTGATCTCGACTTTTTCAATATCTTCGGAGTGTCTAGCAAGAAGTCGAAACGCGTCTTTCTTTTTTTTAAATACAGAACGTCCTTGCAAAAATTTACCAAAATCACTAATCCATATGTCAGACTTTCTCCTTGTCGGAGTAGGTGATGGCAGGGGCAAATGATACAGCCATTTAAAATACTTAATGTTGCTTGCACTCAAATTGTAGTTATTACGGAAAAAAAAAAATAAAAACACACTTATTTGTTTGCTTTCGAAAAATTCGATATTTGCAACTCTGTCCTCTGTTGCCCATGTTTCTTTTCTTGCTTCTCAGACTTTTGAAGTTCGCGGAACGTGACTGTGAACGACGAAAATAATTTCGTCATAATGTTTGCGAGACTCGTTATCGTTAAAATTTTGTACAGGATTTTTTTTTGACGAGGAAAAAAGTAATGCGATATACACTCCTGGAAATTGAAATAAGAACACCGTGAATTCATTGTCCCAGGAAGGGGAAACTTTATTGACACATTCCTGGGGTCAGATACATCACATGATCACACTGACAGAACCACAGGCACATAGACACAGGCAACAGAGCATGCACAATGTCGGCACTAGTACAGTGTATATCCACCTTTCGCAGCAATGCAGGCTGCTATTCTCCCATGGAGACGATCGTAGATATGCTGGATGTAGTCCTGTGGAACGGCTTGCCATGCCATTTCCACCTGGCGCCTCAGTTGGACCAGCGTTCGTGCTGGACGTGCATACCGCGGAAGACGACGCTTCATCCAGTCCCAAACATGCTCAATGGGGGACAGATCCGGAGATCTTGCTGGCCAGGGTAGTTGACTTACACCTTCTAGAGCACGTTGTGTGGCACGGGATACATGCGACGTGCATTGTCCTGTTGGAACAGCAAGTTCCCTTGACGGTCTAGGAATGGTAGAACGATGGGTTCGATGACGGTTTGGATGTACCGTGTACTATTCAGTGTCCCCTCGACGATCACCAGAGGTGTACGGCCAGTGTAGGAGATCGCTCCCCACACCATGATGCCGGGTGTTGGCCCTGTGTGCCTCGGTCGTATGCAGTCCTGATTGTGGCGCTCACCTGCACGGCGCCAAACACGCATACGACCATCATTGGCACCAAGGCAGAAGCGACTCTCATCGCTGAAGACGACACGTCTCCATTCACGCCTGTCGCGACACCACTGGAGGCGGGCTGCACGATGTTGGGGCGTGAGCGGAAGACGGCCTAACGGTGTGCGGGACCGTAGCCTAGCTTCATGGAGACGGTTGCGAATGGTCCTCGCTGATACCCCAGGAGCAACAGTGTCCCTAATTTGCTGGGAAGTGGCGGTGCGGTCCCCTACGGCACTGCGTAGGATCCTACGGTCTTGGCGTGCATCCGTGCGTCGCTGCGGTCCGGTCCCAGGTCGACGGGCACGTGCACCTTCCACCGACCACTGGCGACAACATCGATGTACTGTGGAGACCTCATGCCCCACGTGTTGAGCAATTCGGAGGTACGTCCACGCGGCCTCCCGCATGCCCACTATACGCCCTCGCTCAAAGTCCGTCGACTGCACATACGGTTCACGTCCACGCTGTCGCGGCATGCTACCAGTGTTAAAGACTGCGATGGAGCTCCGTATGCCACGGCAAACTGGCTGACACTGACGGCGGCGGTGCACAAATGCTGCGCAGCTAGCGCCATTCGACGGCCAACACCGCGGTTCCTGGTGTGTCCGCTGTGCCGTGCGTGTGATCATTGCTTGTACAGCCCTCTCGCAGTGTCCGGAGCAAGTATGGTGGGTCTGACACACCGGTGTCAATGTGTTCTTTTTTCCATTTCCAGGAGTGTATGTAGGAATCCAAGGGAACTCGAGCCATCATTTGCTGACCAGCAGTAGGCCAGCTGATAAGACTTAATAAATAATCTTATGTTTTAGCAAAACTCTGTGTACGGAGTTTTCGTTTGAAATAATCGCGTTTGCTAGCATTAAGCCCCAATAGATGATCGTTGAAAATCTTTACTAGACACCGACTCTGGATAGCTTAGCTGCAGTTGTACAGGTTCACAATCGATTGTAGATATTTGTAGTTTTGTATAGAAACTATTAAACAAGAAGAAACTATATTTCGAGTAATCCTCTATAATATGTGCACTTAAGACACATTATTAATAAAATTAATAACCACTCTACCCTGCAGTAGATGGTGTACTTTTATTTGGGTTCCATTGGAACGGTTGTTTCCAGATCGATCCATGACACCCAGTAGCTTTTTATATTAATTACGTATCTATAGAGCGAACGGTCGTTTGTGCTAACACAGATTGTTCATATTTGTTAGATTTACACTAATACTTTAGCTGCAAAATGAATAGAATTTGTTGAAACCAGCGGACCAGACCATTAGAATGAAATCTTGTCTCTCGGGAAAACCACAAGCGATCCACTACGCCAAACACTTGTCACCGTTCTATCGATTGACAAAGCTGGTGGGCGGAAACTGTCGCAAGGCTTGTCCGAACATCGTGGTGCAGTGTGGCCCCTAGCAACTCGCACAAAGGATGTAGAAAAAGATCTCTTTTTGTCTGTCCCGTCAAAGAATAAGAGCGTGGCTCCAGTGTATGTGCCCGTGTAGGTCCCATTAAACGCCTGTCGACTCGATCTGGTGTAACCAAGGCTACTTTAAGTCATCCATAATTTCGTTCTGTAATCTAATTCACGGAATTTCGTGTTATGTAAGTACCTTTTCCAATCTAATGAGTCAGAAATGTGGAAATAATGTTGCCCGAAGTGTAACATGTTAACTTTTAATACTGTCTTCATTCATTGAAACTACGACAAAAGGTATGGATAAAAGAAGGTGTCATTCGTGAATAACTTAGTGTATAACGCCTTGGTGAAATGTGCAAAACAGTTTGAAAATCCGTATGCGGTGTCCACTGCAGAAAAAAAATCGTGAGTTGTTTTTCGGTTGTGATCGTCGTCGATAACTGTTTTCCTCTTAGCTTTCTTTTAGTGTAAGATTCACTCGTTACACATGAGACTGTATGTTGGTAGCCTTGTGTCTCCTAGTCTGTGCAGTTGAGCATAACGCATAGGCGATTGGTTGCGCGAATTCTATCACCGACTGTACATTGCTAGCAGCAGATGTTCGTGAAATATCCAGACAACGTATCTCGCCGCACGCGCAGCAGTTGGTCTTATCGATCCTGTTCTCGCTGGTAGGTGGCAGTGCTACATATCGCTGCGCTAGGCTACTCCGGTTCCGTTATTGCATTATCCGATGTGATACGGAAGTGCTCGCAGTAGTGGTAATACAAGACTACGATGAATCCGCTTAAATTTACGAAAACAGAGTAGCCTAAAGGAATGATGTGTAACACTGCCCCGTACCAGAGTGAGTATGATCGACAAGCCCAATCGCTGCACATGCCGCGAGGTTTGTCATCTGGTAACGTCACATGTTCAACATTTGAAATCCACTTTTGAGATATTCCCCGACATTTGCGACGTCATGTATCTCATATTAAATTACTTGTCTCAGTGGCATCTACGCCGCTTCGGGAGTTTTTAAACGTTAATAAGGATCACACTGTATACACCGCAAGACAGTGTAAGATGAAGGATACTTCTTTCCACCATTAACGATATTGTGTTCTATTACGTTTGCGTGTTGAGAGAGGAAATGCCTCTATACGCCCCCGAATCACCCCTAACTTATTCTCATGATTCATATGCATGATATCCGATAGTGGCAGCAATATCGATTCTCGTTAAAGTTCCCGGAGCTTTACTGTTAAACATCGATACGAACTACACCTTACGATCGTAGCTGCGCGTCTCTGAATTTGTTGGATGTGTGCTATTATGCGTATATGATAATTACTCCAAACTCTGGAACAATACTCTAGAACTGGTCGCACTAGCATCATGCGTATAAATTCCTCTAGAGATGCACCCCGGCCAACAAATCTAAGTCTCCCATTCACCTTCACTCATACTGATTTTAAGAATAGTCCCACTTTATGCCGCTTTTTCACATTACCCCTAAAGACATATACGATGTGTGTGCTCAAAATGTACATTGCTAACCTTGTAATCGGATGCTATCGGTTCTTTCTCTTTGTTATAAACATTATCTCTCATTTATTCGCATTTAAAGAGCGTTACTTTTCGCCTGACCAAATGGAAATTTTGTCCAAGTCTTTCTGATTTCCTCACGCTAGTCCAACGATGATGCTTTTCTGGAAACATGAACGCTTTCAACGAATAATCTGGTAGAGCTGCTGATCCAATTTGATAAATCTGTCGTGTGTATTGAGTACATTAGAGGTCCCGTTTCGCTTCACTGAGGCACACACTGCGTATTTATTCCTCATTATAGTCAGCCTGGCACGAACACGTTTCTCCCAACGAGAGACCGTCAGTGTAGAATGTTTGACTTTGCTGATGGAGCCACGACTACACTTCTCCTTGCACTGCTTCATCACTATCAAAGTGAAGTCCTCGAAGGTATTTTCTAAGTTTCGGAAAGAGATGAAAATCGCATGGGGGCAAGTCGGGACTGTATGAAGGATGATCGACGACAGCGAACTCAGTGCGTGGGATTGTTGCAGACTCGCAGCGCTCGTGTGTGGTGTGACATTGTAATGCTGAAAGAGAGGGCGCTCCATGTGTGAACGAACTCTTCTGCGGCTAGATACACGATTGCAGCACACTCTTTCTGACACATTGACATAATGAAGTTTCACACGCTACAATTCGGAGCCCTCTAGCGCCAGAGTGTTGCAACTTGCGCCAGCAAAGCGGGAAAGTCGACCGAGGACTGTGCATGACATGTAATACTTCAATCGATGGTGAGAACAGAATAAAAAATTCAGAGGCATTACTTTTAGCACACCGTCGTACTTCTTGTGATCGTATCTTGGTTAGTATTCGACAGTGACTGTGTCGAAGGCCTTTCGGAAATCTAAGAAGATCGAATCTACGTATTCAACTGTATCTTTTGTTAGCAAAATATCGTGTACGAAGAAAGCAAGCTGAGTGTCACTCAACTTGTTTTTCCGGAATTCGTGTTCATTCTTCGAGAGAAGCTTGCATTCCCCAAGAACGTCAACTTTTTGAAAACTAGAATTTGATGTAGGATGCTACTGCAGACTGACTTAGAGATATTGGTATGTAATTCCATGTATCCGAATTTTTTTACCATATTTGTAAACCGGAGCCTCAGGGGACTATTCGCTGCACGAGAGAGTCTCGATAAATCTGAGCTAGAAAAAAGGCTAATTCGTAGGGTATTCCATGTAAAACAAAACTTGAATTCCGTCAGTGCCTGATGCCTTGTTTGCGTTTTATGTTCTTAATGGATTTTTTATACTGAGTATGCTAATATCGATATCTCTCATTTATGAGTCTGTGGGGCAGGTAAACATTGCTGTGGTAGTATCTTCATACTTCAATATATTTCTAAAATAGACGTTACCCGCAGCTACACTCGCATACAGTGGTTTTGTTATGATAAGTGATGGCAAGTTAGTAAGCTATGAAAGTGCAATAACATCAGCTGCTCTTACGAGTCTGCTTGATCGGATAAGTGCAATGCTCACCACTCCAACCACCCTAACACATGACGATAGGCACGCATACAGCGTTGCTGCTGAGCGGTGCATGCATCTGTGCATCGTGCTAGTGAAGTATCTTTACATTATACAGTGTGTACATTAGGCAAAAAATTTAATAATTTTTTAACGTGGTTTATGTTCACTAATGAAAAAAAAAGTATTCATCCCCAGCTTCACTCTCTTAAGTGTCGATCTTTCTTTGTTTACTTTCTAAAGTAACCGATGTTCTTTCTCAGTGTTCAAGCTATCTTCGCACCAAATTTCATCGAAATTGGTTCAATGGTTTAATTGTGAAAACGTAACAGAGTTACTTTCGCAAGTATTACATTATAGCATGGAAGCATGGATTAAATTCGCTGTGGATTATATAAGTATTGTATTCATTGTGTTGAATCGTTTTATATAGAACATATCACTCAATAAAATAATTTCCACAAATATGATGTTCAAAAGCCAAGGAATAAATAGTTTTTTCAGAGTATATAGTTCCCCTAATTCGCGTAATATTCTGCAAACAAATAAATATCTTGTGCTACACAATTTTTAAAGTATCGTATGTTCATCCTTAGCGTTTAAACTGTCTCCATAACCAAATTTGACCACAATCGGTTCAGCTGTTTAGTCATGAAAAACAAACTTTCGTGTTTATAAATTTTAAATTACGATGTCTTTTCTTCCGGGATGCGATTTTGATGAAATAAAGCTTGTTGCCCCAAGCTACGCACACGTTACGTGCGAAAATTCCATGAAGATTAGTCTAGTAGTTTTGTAGATTAGCATTTTGAAACAGATAAACAGACAGACTCGACGGTTCTAGACAAAATTTTAAATCACAATATCGTTTTTCTTCCTCATTCAATTTTGATGAAATAAAACCTATACGTTTCCGCTAAGCTACGCTCAAGCCGCTGTGAAAACTATATGAAAATTTGTTCATTAGTTTTTGAGATATGGGATTTAGTATCTCATCTTTCTGTTTATTGTCTTCAGTTTTAATACCAGTCGGATTCAGAAGAAATTGAAGGGAATGTTTGAACTTTTTCATTGACATTACCTATGACCTGAGCTGCTTAAGATTTTCTGACACTTTGTTCGCCAGGATTTTGACTAAAATTTTCTGTAGGATTCGCGCATGGCACTTCTTTCCAATGCACTATTTGCTAATATGGTTTCCCTACCATTTTACCTGCAGTCTCTATCTTAGTGAGAGTATAATAGTCACGGTTTTTGCCAAATTGTCAGAAATAAATCAGTAAAGCAAAATACGTCTTCATCATCTTTTATTACTTCAGTTGGTATTTATCTCTATCGCCGTTCATAGCGGTTTTCATCTTAAATCACATCTGTTCTGCATTTGTTTGATCTGAAATAAATGTTCTCATTGCGTCCATTAAGTGAGTCGATAGACTGCCAATCAGTTCAACAAACAAAAATACTCCTCTAGCTTTCCCGATGCCTTTAGTAACCAATAATCCTGTAATTGTCTCATTCGCTATCTCCTCTCACTTGTGAATGTATCAATAAGGTCCCGATCTGTTTGTAGCCACGGTGCCCAAGATATTTCTTTCGTGTGAGGATTGGTTTACTATTTGTCAAGGCAGTTGTCAACCATTGTACGTAGTATTACTTCACATGACTCTTTGTCCTTACTGCTGTTAATACACGCGTAGTTTTCCCAGTCGATAACCATTATAGGAATTTATCACGCACGAGTTTATAGCGAAAAATAGCTGAATATTTGAGAATACCGTAAAGCACCTCGAGAAGTATTTGACTGTGCTGCCCTCTATTGAATGGATATGGAAATTAAAGCAGTGTTGTTTTAGGAACTACCCCCAAGGAGTGCGGATATCGGTCCGTGATACCAGCAAGTTAACATCTCATCTGCAGTTCTTTACACCAGGCAAGATCAAAAAGTTTCCGTTTAAGGGCGTTGCTGCAACGTAGTGCGACTCCGATGCGTGTGTATAAGCACCGACATGTAGAGAAGTGTTTAGTGTGTCTTTCCCACGTGTGTGCGGTGAATGTGGAAACGTGAACTTGGCGACGTTATTACCAAATGCGTCCAAACAGGGCCAAAGTGTCGGTATTCTTTTCTTGGTTGTCGAAAGACAAACAATGGTAGACATCCGTCTGAGAACGAAGATTGCGTATGGGCCAGTATGTCTGTCGAAAACCACCATTGTGGAATGGTGCGTCAAGATCCCTGCTGGACGAGATTCGTAAAGCAGACACCAGTCGATGTGGGAGCCCAGTCTCAACTGGGAGACTCTCGAGCACCCGCCCTGTAGTCCTGATCACTACCCGTGCGAATTTCACGCCTTTGGTCCCTTGAAATAGGCCTTTAACGGTCGACGATTCCTGTAGGACGAGAATGTGCAGCAGGCAGTTACGGACTTCTTCACTCAGCAGAGCACAGTGTTTTACCAAACAGGTATCTTCATCTAGTACGTAGGTGCGATGATTGCCTCAGTGCTCACGGCGACTTTGATTAATTGGTTTTTGATGGAAATGTGGACATATTAGAACATCTCACTTATGTGAACTGTCCACCATTGGAACACAGTCAATTCTGTGCATCTTCATGTTTTCACTGCGCTATAACTGATTCATTAAATTTCAGGTGTGAAGCCGCATAAACTCTATTTATTGTTCTTCTGTTTCGGCCGTATCCCCTTTGGCCGCCTTTAAAGTGAGCCGACAGACTAAAGAAACGTACTGTTTCCGTCGTTTTCAACCACGAGATGGAACCGCGTGACCGCTATGGTCGCAGGTTCGAATCCTGCCTCGGGCATGGATGTGTCTGATGTCATTAGGTTAGTTAGGTTTAAGTAGTTCTAAGTTCTAGAGGACTGATGACCTCAGAAGTTAAGTCCTATAGTGCCCAGAGCCATTTGAACCAACCACGAGAACAGTCTGCAAAATGAGCCTCTGCGCTTCAACGGAGTGTGGACATTATCCACAACAGATATGTAAGGCACTACGAAAAAACCTATGCTGGAGATATTTAGATCCATGGCTTTCCTGTCGTATGTAGGAAATCTGTCCTCATAAATAGGTCGAATCCACAGCAAGCACGAAGTTAAACTGATTTTTCGTCCTTTAGCAGCGTTTCTGGTGTCCATCAAAGATTATTTGATGTTCCACAAGCCTAGGTTTTACAAGATCCTCTACAAGTGTGCTTTTTCGTATATTGGGCAAAAGGCTCACCCAGTTCGTGAAAGGTGCATGGAACAACGGTGGCCCACAGGCGCTTACAGCCCAATAAATCGGCAGTGGCAGAGTAGTACATCGACACTGGTTACTCTATGCGGCACGGAAATGTCAAGACTCTAGCGTCAACTCATCCTTTTGGGACTCGGTGATGAAAGAAGCAATTATATTTAGTTTGGTGAAGAATTTCATTAATAGATATAGTTGTTTCAACTTGAAAAAAGCATGGAATCAGGAGCTTTCTATAATCAGTTGACAAAGGAGTATCATATTGCAGCTCATGATGATACATTGATATCGCAGCATGGATCGACCGCGTAACCATAGATTCAGTTTATGCTTGCTCTTTGTCGCCGATCAACGTTTCTGGTGCTTGTGTATCTGTGGTTAAAAACGACGGAGCGAGTACTGTAGCTTCAGCGTGTACACTAGCTATGAAGATGGCCGAAGCAAGAAGCAGAAGAAGATGAAACACAGTTTATGTGGCTGTAGTTACAAAATTTAATGGAACAGCCAATTATTCAAAGCATGTTGCACTCGTCTCTAAAACTCAGAACATTTCAAGCTCCGTACCTGAAATGGATGGACATTTAATTAAATGATTTGTACACCTTTGGTTTAAATACGTCTGCTACATTATAGAAAAAAAATAATTTTCTACTTAAAAATAATATAACCTCTTGTGCTAACTCTTGGGATAGTAATTAAATAAACTATGTTCATAACACCTATCTATTATATATTCCTTTCACTTATTATTCTGTAAGGATAGAATAATATACCATACGTGAAACACCCTGCATACTGAAAATTTGTGGAATATCTTAGAATCCTGCAGTAGAAGCTATCATTGTAAATAATAGCGATATGATGAACCCACGTTCTAAAATACCACCAATGGAGACTACTAAGTGCTTCCAAGCATTACATAAGCAGACGCGATAAAACATCTTCTTAGGATAGCACTAAATTTGACACAACGTCCGGTATGTCTTTTTTGGTTTTTTGTGTTTATTTTTTAAATAAAATTTACATTTTTTAGTCTTATGTGTATGTTGATACTACCATATCCTCACAGCTTTCAACGTCCAATTGCCTTCATATGAGAACACTTTTTTTTAGTGTTTCAGAACCATTCAGTCGGTGTTGGCAAGAGAGCTTTATCACAGGAAATAATAAATAAAAACCCACTGTGTATTGGTACGTTTCCAAATAGCTACTTGTTGCATAGCTGTAACTGACGACTGCTTTTAGTTTTGTTTTATTCGTCTCGGTGTCTCATTTCTAAATTAAATACGTAGTTCATAAGTGAAATACACATCACAATATATCAAATCTGTGACTCGTCTCCTAAACATGCTCCAAAGCCGAATTAGCTATGTGTTCGACACTTATCACACTTCGCGTACGTAAAGATACAACAGAGTTGGGCAAACGCGGAAGTAACTGTATAAAATCGACCTAAAAAAGGGTTCAAATGGCTCTGAGCACTATGGAACTTAACATCTATAGTCATCAGTCCCCTAGAACTTAGAACTACTTAAACCTAACTAACCTACACGTCCATGCCCGAGGCAGGATTCGGACCTGCGACCGTAGCAGTCGCGCGGCTCCAGACTGAGCGCCTAGAACCGCTAGACCACCGCGGCCGGCTCGACCTAACAGGTATTATTCTTATGGGAAAGCAAATAAAAGTTTTTATGAAACTTCCCGGCAGATTAAAACTGTGTGCCGTACCGAGACTCGAATTCCGTACTTTTTCCTTTCTTGGGGAAGTGCTCTACCTACTGAGCTACTCAAGCAGGACTCACGGTACGTCCTCACAGATGAATTCTGCCAGTACCTCCTCTCCTACCTTTCAAACTTCACTGGAGCTCTCCTGCCTACCTTGCAGAACTAGCACTCCTGGAAGAAATGATATTGCGGAGACATGGCTTAGCCACATCCTGGGGGATGTTTCCAGAGTTAAATTTTCACTCTGCAGCGTCATGTGCGCTGATATGAAACTTCTTGGCAGATTAAAACTTTTTGCCGGACCGAGACTCGAACTGGGTACCTTCTCTTTTCGCGAGAAAATTGGTTCAAATGGTTCTGAGCACTATGGGACTCAACATCTGAGGTCATGAGTCCCCTAGAACTTAGAACTACTTAAACCTAACTAACCTAAGGACATCACACACATCCATGTCCGAGGCAGTATTCGAACCTGCGACTGTAGCGGTCGCGTGGTTCCAGACTTCATCTTGTGAAACAGAAGTGATGTACATTGATCCTCTACATGCACTTATTTTATATTCATTTGCCTGGGTGTTCTTAAAGTTTGATTGTAACATATTTTCAGCAACACCTGTGAAAAAGTTGTTAAATGTGTTGGCTACTTCTAAGGGGTTTGCTACTTTTTTATTTTTATGTGATAGTGTTATATTTTTCCAAGGTTGTCTGTATTCTCCGCTTTTTTTTTTATAACACTCCACATAGCCTTTGATTTATTAGCTGAATTATAAGTGATTTCATCATTATGCATTATTTTTGCTGCTTTTATTACGTTTCTTAATACTACAGGTGAGGAATTTTTTGAGTTACATATTTCATGAAGTAGTCTTTTCTTCTGGCATGAAACTCTTATTCCCTTTGTGATCCATCTGTTTGTTCTAGAGTTTCCCCATATGGTTAATGTTTTCAGTGAGAATGTAAGTTCAAAGAAATGGGTTAATACATCAATGAAAGTGTTGAATTTTTCATTTATATCGTTCATTTTGTACACTCCTAACCATTTTTCTTTCTGTAATAAGTTGTTGAAGTAGTTCACATTATGCTGATTATAACTTTGATATGCTGTTCTGAAAGACATGTTGTTAATAATACTGCCTTGTACTTTTATGCTTAATATTTGAGCAAGATGATCACTAAAACCTGCACTTCAGCCTTTAAATTGTAGGACGTTGCAAAGTTCAAAATGGTCTCCTTATTTCCACTATTCGCGAGGAAGTCAATATTGAAGTCACCACAGATTATCAATTCACAATCCATTTTATTTACTTTATTTATCAGTGACTACATTTTGTTTAAGAAAAGTTCAAAATTCCCGGACGGAGATCGGTAAACTGTAGCAATAACCAGGTTGAACTGAGTAATTTTTATAGGTGCAATTTCATAATCCTTTTCGACATTTGCCCTAGTTAAGTCAGGTAGTGTAATAAAATCTACATTAACCTTTGTGTAAATTGCTACCCCACCCTGCTTGCTGTTTTTCATGCAGTAGTAAGTAGCCAAGACAAATTTGTTTATTTTCGTATTCTGGATTAATTCTGGGTTAAGCCAGTGATCAGAAACCGGTCGGCCACACCGGCTGGCGGAACACGAGCAAGTGCTCTACCAACTGAGTTACCAAAGCACGACTCATCAGCCGTCCTCACAATTCAAATTCCGCCAGTACATCGTCTCCTTCCTTCCAGACTTCACAGGAGCACTTGCCCGCGAAAGGCAAAGGTAAAGATTTCGAGTCTCGGTCCGGTACACAGTTTTAATCTTCCAGGAAGTTTCATATCAGCGCACATTCCGCTGCAGAGTGAAATTTTCATTCTGTAAAGTTTTTATCCCTAACGAACACATGAAACATGTTCACCCCCGGAAAATAAATAGCGTACTGTCGTTATCATCAATCCCTGCGCTAGTAACCTGTCTAATGGCTTCGACATATTAGAGGGTTTTTCAAATGACGAATAATGTACTTCATATATTGGGTTTCAAAGCTGACGTAACAGAGAAAAATACGACATTGCATATTACCGCATGGGACGTATGGTATGTAAAATTTGCTAACGCTCATGATAACCTCTTCATTGTCATCGATATGCGTTTAGTACAGCAGCTTCCTATTGACGCTAAACAAATGATATAGTTTTTTTTAATTTTCCCCGTGTAATAGGTGTTGAAAGCGTATCAGATTGCGTGTATGCTATTCACAGTGAATTGAAGCCACATTTCCATTTATAAACCAGCTTATCTGCCCGTCCACAAGATTCGAAGCCTGTTATTGTCCTCATACTCTCGGACTGCCATGAAACCTGATGTCAGAAGTTTGCTTACATTATCGATAAGTCTCACGGTGCATGCGTTGCGAAAAATGCATTGAGAAATTCTCCAGTGCCACGAGATAAGCGTTCCGATTTCCCACCGCTACTAGCGTATGCTTTGGGTGTTTCCATCGTATTGTATTCAGGCTGTATTTTAATAACTACGGCAGGGTGGTCAAGAATTCTGCAGACAGGTGAGACAGATCTGCACGTCTCCAAGAGCACTGCACGCGTGCAAGGCTGTCCCACCGGCTCAATACTTCCCCACCACCACACCACGCTGTCTGAGAGGCAAAATGGGGAAGAGGGAGAAACTACGAACGTATCGCATTTAGATGGCAATGCAGTCGCATAGCATGGAATCTGATTTCATATTTCTTATATCTCAAGAACACAGATCACAAACAAAACAAATGTTCTGTGTTATATATCTATTTTTGGTTCGCTGATTTTTTTATATGGTACAAACTGTTGGCATAGGGACGAATGCAAACAATTTCGCATGTTTTCACTCTCAGGTTGCCACATAATTAAGACTTACTTAGTTTCAAAATAGAAAATAACTATTCGCACAGCCGCGCGTGGTAACCGAGCGTTCGAGGGCGCCTTGCCACGGTTCGCGCGGCTACCCCCGTCGGAGGTTGGAATCCTACTTTGGGCTTGTGTGTGTGTGTGTGTGTGTGTGTGTGTGTGTGTGTGTGTGTGTTGTCCTTAGCGTAAGTTAGTTTAAGTTAAATTAAGTAGTGTGTAAGCCTAGGGACCGATGGCCTTAGCAGTTTGGTCCCATAGGAATTTACCACAAATTTCCAAAAAAAAATTTCTAACGCACAAATACGTTCATCGAAATAATGTATCACGTTTGCAGCTTCATTATGGAGACGTGGAAACTCCAATTGAGGAAAACAATGTAGACGTCATGGACAGTTTTAACATAAAAGAAATTGTCTTTTAAGCGGGAATTGCACTGCAGATCGATCCGTTTCATCTGTATATGTACAGGTCGCTTTCAACTGAAACGGAAACTGGTCTCGAAAACATCTCGAAAACGGATGTAAGATTGATAGTGTTCTCAAAAATTTTAGAAAACTGTCCTTGTAATTCTTTCAAGGTGACAAAGACTTCTTCAGAACTCCCATTTCCCTTAAATCCAGTGAGCTTAGGGAAACGGACGATGGTTTTTGTCAGAATTTGTCCCTTCCACTATGAGATTTTCGTTTTATGTGCATTCCCATTTTGCCGTAGCAAGCCTAGATGACAGTACTATAGCACACACACAAAATATTGCTCACTTTAATAAAATTCTTTAATATTTGAATGAAATCGATGTCTACATGAGTGACAATATACACTGAGTTGAAAAAAGTCATGGGATACCTCCCAATATTGTGTCAGACCTTCCTTTTCCCGGCTTTGTACAGCATCTGGACGTGACATGGACTCAAAAGTTGTTGGAAGTCCCATGCAGAAATATGAAGCCATGCTGCCTCTCTAGCCGTCCATAATTGCGAAAATTTTCTGGTGCAGGATTTTGTACATGAACTGACCTCTCGATTATGTCCCGTAAATGTTCGATGGGATTCATGTCGGGAGCTGTGGGTGGCCAAATGATTTGCTGGAACTGTCCAGAATGTTCTTTAAACCATTTGCGAACAACTGAAGACTTCATAACAAAAACAACCCTTGTCAAAAATTTAAATTTTTCAGCGAAAAAATTCTCTAAATTGTTTTATAACATCTTTTTTCAATTTGATTTTTATGTGGCTTCCTGGGAATGTCGAAAACATTTTATGGCTCTATACTAACTCACGTTTCGGTGTAGCTAATAACATTTTGTTTTTCTAATTACAGTCCTCACTGACGTAGGCTGTTTTTTTCTGAGAATGTGGCTGGGAGGATGAAGGAATGACTCGATAGGTGTATTAATTATACTTTATAAACCTCCTAATGTACTAAATTTTCACAGAACAAAAGGTTACGTTACGTTAAGGATAGATAGAATTGATCAAATAAGCCGCCAGGTTAACCGATAGCGCTAATGCGCTGTTTTCTCGACTCGGGCAGGTGCGCCGAACCCGGCTGGAATCCGCCCAGCGGATTATCGACGGGGGCCGGTGTGCTGGCGAGCCTGCATGTGGTTTTTCGGCGGTTTTTCACATCCCACTAGGTGAATACTGGGCTGGTCCCACGTCCAGCCTCAGTTACACGACACGCAGACATTTGAAAGAGGTTCGGACTATTCCATAATGTACACTAGGCGCAGACAGCTGGGGTACACTGATTCCATCCCAGTAACGGGGGGGAGGGGGGGGGGGGGGGAGGAGGGCTTGGGGTGTTACGGGGTGGCGGCAGGAAGGGCATCTGGCCACCCCTTCCCATTAACCATGCCAAATCTGATTGTAACAGTGCCGACCCTGCGCCAACTGCGGGACAAAGGCTCAAGCAAAAGAAGAAGAAGAAGAATTGACCAAATAAACATCACTGGTCTTCTCCACTACTGTCGTCAGATTCAATAATCCCCAAGTTCAGCCCATCTTCTTCCTCTCCACAGGCAATCAGTATTTTGAAAAAGTTTTGACTGTCACTTGTTAAATAAGCGCCGGCCGAGGTGGCCGAGCGGTTATAGGGGCTGCAGTCTGGAACCGCGCGACCGCTACGGTCGCAGGTTCGAATCCAGCCTCGGGCATGGCTGTGTGTGATATCCTTAGGTTAGTTAGGTTTAAGTTGTTCTGTGTTCTAGGGGACTGATGACCTCAGAAGTTCAGTCCCAGAGTGCTCAGAGCCATTTGAACCATTTTCTTAAATAAGGAAAAACTGTCTTTAGGTCTTGAGCTTTGGACTTGTAAATTTTGAGTACATTGTTGTAAGCCTGAGTGAAAGTTAGCTCATATGGAAGTTTTGCATCTTTCCGAAGTGCAACCGTAAGCCAACGTCCTGTGTAACTGTCCCACACAAAAATGTAGCTCGTGCATGCCTCATTTTTATACATCCTTGGCCGTTTCAGTTTAACTGTTTTTTTTTTTTTCGCAGATGGTCTGAAGTAGTGGTCAATAACTTCTTTGATGCTGAATATCATCGATTGGCCTACTTCGCAAATGCGGAAATGTGCTGGGTGTTTTAGAGAGGACGTAATGACTGTGTCCCAGTCGCCCAGTACTTAAGTGACCTGATTCTGTTTCTTAGGTGAAACTAAGGAAAAAATATGATCATTGGGTAGAAAAGAATGACCTCTCATGGGAAACATTGAACATTTTTAGGCAGTGCACACTAGCATGTACAGAAAATACATCATGCAACAATTTTTATTCTGACAAGCGCTTCCAATTGAGATCAAAACTAAATCTCTTTCCAGATGTTGTTTTGTTTCAAGTTATGAAGCAGTGAATAGGTCACTTCTTTCTGGCCCCTCTTGGTAACTCCTTCGCGATATGTAATTACTACTCCTTCATCACTGGCAAGGTCGTGAATGCAAAAAACATAATACCATAGCTGTTTCATATAAAATATTGCATTAGTTGTTATCTGAGGTACAGGAAAGTTTTGCATGTAATAGAAAGATACAACTGTCTCTAACCCCTGTCGAGAATTCTGCCTGAAGCATCATTTTAGTTTATAATAGCCGCGCGGAGTGGCCGCGCGATTAGAGGCGCCATGTCACGAATTGCGTGGCCCCTCCCGCCGGAGGGTCGACTCCTCCCTCGGGCATGGGTGTGCGTGTTGTCCTTAGTGTATGTTAGTTTGAGTCGTGTGTAAGCCTAGGGACCGATGGCATTAGCAGTTTGGTCCCTTAGGAATTCACACACATTCGAACATTTTTGAGTTCATAATAAGATTACGCTTTTAAGTGAAATTCTTTCTGAACAATCAGACCCGATTTGTCACTGACGTTAGCAGGAGGTGTCTGCTTTTCTAAAGCCTCATAGATAGAACAAGTGCCAGAGCGAGGATATTCATATGACGTACTGAAGATATTGAACACTTCCCAGTAGAGTCCCACTTCCCCGTAGAGATTTTAAGGCACATTAATTTGATATTCGTCTAGAAGAACATCGTGCATTTTCTTCTCAGTTAGTGTTTCAGGCAGATACTTTTGGAAAAAATCTTACGGAATGAGAAATGAGAAATCCTTGGTTTAAATAAAGATATAAGATGTTCAACAAGGTCGAGCAACTGCACGAGTTCTGTTAGTGCTTACCTCTCATATCCTTTGGAGACCCGTTGTTTGGGATCAGATTCCGTTGGATAGTGCTTAGTCGACCTGGACAGATTGCGTGAAAAGCCATGAGTACCTCTCTACAAACAGATAACTCCGTTGTAGTATCATCAGAAGTCATTCGAACTTTAGAACAAAAAGAAATGTCGTGTGCAAAAGGGCTGCTGGATAGTGAACCGAAGCCATAACCATCATTTGCTCCTACTTCACGCAATACTTTGCACAACCTACTTTGTTTCACATTACTTACAGTGATAAGACCAGCCTAATAAGAATATTGTGCA
The DNA here is from genome assembly GCF_023897955.1 of Schistocerca gregaria. Lineage (NCBI taxonomy): Eukaryota > Metazoa > Arthropoda > Insecta > Orthoptera > Acrididae > Schistocerca > Schistocerca gregaria. Next base: position 490,976,073 of record NC_064931.1, read on the forward strand.
TTTATTGAGTCCATTCTACAGAATTCTGAGAAAAGCTGTTGCCTTTGTTCAGCTGTTGTCGTATGAAAGCACTGCAGTCTTTTGCACCTGCAACCAAAGAGAGCAGAAGTCAGGTCACTTACATACCTTATCATTAAGAAAAACAGATAGAAAAATTTACTTGTGTAAATAAAGAACGAAAGCAATGCCTACCTGCAGACATCTCCGACATTTTTGGTGGGAATCATTTTCCCGACGTAATTCATGTGTTCCTCGCCCATTAGCTTTTTCTTCTTTATTACATTCTTCTTTCTTGACGTTTCTGTTTCTTAGGCCACTGAGCGCTATCTACGGAATTCATTTCAGAACTACAGACACTGATCCGTCACTTCCGAAAGACAAGACTGAAATAATCCAACAAGTACTACGAAGGCGGCAATGATAATTGAGGTTGCAATGTCACCTGATTTCACACAAAAATAGCCCTAGTCAAATGAAAAAGGCTATTCTTGTCAGGAATTGTTTTGACAAGGGGAGCTTATATAGAACCATCAAATTTTTTTGCACAACCTACTTTGTTTCTGCCATGTTTCATTAGAACAAATCGTGAGTCTCTGGGAAAAAGACAAGGGTTGTTTTTGTTATTAAGTCTTCAATTGTGGCCCGGTGACAAGACGTATTGTCATCCACAAAAACTGTCTGGGAACATGAAGTCCTTGAAGGGCTGCAAATGGTCCCAAGTAGCCGGACATAACCGTTTCCAGACAACGATCCATGTGAACGCAGCCCCCACCATTATGGAATCACCATCAGCTTGCAAAGTTCTTTGTTGACTTGGGCCCATGGCTTCGTGAGGTCTGTGAGACACTCGAATACTACTATCAGCTCTTACCAACTGAAATCAGATTTCAGAGTACCTGACGGCTCAACGCAAAAGTTTTGTTTTAAGCACAGATAGTGTTGAGGATCAGTGGACAAAGTTCAGAACCATCGTACAATATGCGTTAGATGAGTATGTGCCAAGCAAGATCGTAATAGATGGAAAAGAGCCCCCGTGGTACAACAACCGAGTTAGAAAAGTGCTACGGAAGCAAAAAGGGAACTTCACAGCAAACATAAACATAGCTAACGCCTTGCAGACAAGCAAAAATTACGCGAAGCGAAATGTAATGTGAGGAGGGCCATGAGAGAGGCGTTGAATGAATTCGAAAGTAAAGCTCTATGTACTGACTTGGCAGAAAATCCTAAGAAATTTTGGTCTTGTGTCAAAGCGGTAGGAGGATCAAAACAAAATGTCCAGATACTCTGTGACCAAAATGATACTGAAACAGAGGATGACAGACTAAAAGCCGAAATACTAAATGTCTTTTTCCAAAGCTGTTTCACAGAGTAAGACTGCACTGTAGTTCCTTCTCTAGATTGTCGCACAGATGACAAAATGGTAGATATCGAAATAGACGACAGAGGGATAGAGAAACAATTAAAATCGCTCAAAAGAGGAAAGGCCGCTGGACCTGAGGGGATACCAGTTCGATTTTAACAGAGTACGCGAAGGAACTTACCCCCCTTCTTGCAGCGGTGTACCGTAGGTCTCTAGAAGAGTGTAGCATACCAAAGGATTGGAAAAGGGCACAGGTCATCCCCGTTTTCAAGAAGGGACGTCGAACAGATGTGCAGAACTATAGACCTATATCTCTAACGTCGATCAGTTGTAGAATTTTGGAACATGTATTATGTTCGAGTATAATGAATTTTCTAGAAACTAGAAATCTACTCTGTAGGAATCAGCTGGGTTTCGAAAAAGACGATCGTGTGAAACCCAGCTCGCGCTATTCGTCCACGAGACTCAGGGCCATAGGCACGGGTTCCCAGGTAGATGCGGTGTTTCTTGACTTCCGCAAGGCGTTCGATACCGTTCCCGAAAGTCATGTAATGAACAAAGTAAGAGCATATGGAGTATCAGACCAATTGTGTGATTGGATTGAGGAGTTCCTAGATAACAGAACGCAGCATGTCATTCTCAATGGAGAGAAGTCTTCCGAAGTAAGACTGACTTCAGGTGTGCCGCAGGAGAGTGTCGTAGGACCGTTGCTATTCACAATATAAATAAATGACCTTGTGAATGACATCGTAAGTTCTCTGAGGCTTTTTGCGGATGATGCTGTGGTATATCGAGAGGTTGTAACAATGGAAATTTGTACTGAAATGCAGGAGGATCTACAACGAATTGACGCATGGTGCAGGGAATGGCAATTGAATCTCAATATAGACAAGTGTAATGTGCTGCGAATGCATAGAAAGAAAGATCCCATATCATTTAGCTACAATATAGCGGGTCAGCAACTGGAAGCAGTTAGTTCCATAAATTATCTGGGAGTACACATTAGGAGTGATTTAAAATGGAATGATCATATAAAGCTGATCGTCGGTAAAGCAGATGCCAGACTGAGATTCATTGGAAGAATCCTAAGGAAAACAAAGGAAGTAGGTTACAGTACGCTTGTTCGCCCACTGCTTGAATACTGCTCAACAGTGTGGAATCCATACCAGATAGGGTTGATAGAAGAGATAGAGAAGATCCAACAGAGAGCAGCCTGCTTCGTTACAGGATCATTAAGTAATCGCGAATGCGTTACGGAGATGATAGATAAACTCCCTGTGGAAGACTCTGCAGGAGAGACGCTCAGTGGCTCGGTACGGGCTTTTGTTGAAGTTTCGAGAACATGCCTTCACCGAGGAGTCAAGCAGTATATTGCTCCCTCCTACGTATATCTCGCGAATAGACCATGAGGATAAAATCAGAGAGATTAGAGCCCACACAGAGGCATACCCACAATCCTTCTTTTCACGAACAATACGAGACTGGAATAGAAGGGAGAACCGATAGAGGTACTCAAGGTACCCTCCGCCACACACACCGTCAGGTGGCTTGCGGAGTATGGATGTAGATGTAGATGAAATCGGGACTCATCTGACCAGGTCACGATTTACCAGTCGTCTAGGTCCAACCGGTACAGTCACCAGCCCAGGAGAGGCTCTGCACACGATGTCGTGCTGTTAGCGAAGGCAGTCGCGTCAGTGTCTGCTGCCACTGCCCATTAACGCCAAATTTCGCCGCACTGTCCTAAAGCATTCGTTCGTCGTACGTCCCACTGTGAATTCTGCTGTTACTTCAAACAGTATTGCTTGTCTGTTAGCGCTGACAACTCTACGTAAACGCCATTGTTCTCGATCATTAAGTGAAGGCCTTCGGCCACTGCGTGTCCGTGCTAAGAGGTGATACCTGAAATGTGATAATCTCGGCACACTCTTGACACAGTGAATCTCGGAATACTGAATTCCTTAACGGTTTCTGAAATGGGATGTCCAATGCGTCTAGCTCCAACTGGGATTAGCGAACTGCCCATGAAGCTTCTACACGGTACCACAGTTCATCAAGAGTAGTGACTGGCGTATTGTGACGAGCCAGTTGCTCGGCCACCATTGACCAGACGTTTTCAATTGGTGAGAGATCTGGAGAATGTGCTGGCCAGGGCAGCAGTCGAACATTTTCTGAGTCCAGAAAGGTCCGTACAGGACCTGCAACATGTGGTCAGTGCATTATCCAGCTGAAATGTAGGCTTTCTCAGGGATCGAATGAAGGGTAGAGCCACGGGTTGTAACACATCTGAAATGTAACGTCCACTGTTCAAAGTGCCGTCAAAAGGTGACCGAGACGTGTAACCAATGGCATCCCATACCATCACGTCGGGTGATACTCCAGTATGGCGATGACGAATACACGCTTCCAATATGCGTTCACCGCGATGTTGCCGAACACGGATGCGACCATCATGATGCTGTAGACACAACCTGTATTCATCTGAAAAATGACGTTTTGCCATTCGTACACCCAGTTTCGTTGTTGTGTACACCATCGCAGGCACTACTGTCTGTGATGCATCGTCAAGGGTAACCGCAGCCATGGTCTCCGAGCTGACACTCCATGCTCCTGCAAACGTCATCGAACTGTTCGTGAAGATGGTTGTTGTCTTGCAAACGTCCCCATCTGTTGACTCAGGGATCGAGACGTGGCTGCAGGATCCGTTACAGCCATGCGGATAAGATGCCTGTCATCTCCAATGCTAGTGATACGAGGCCGTTGGGATCCGGCACGGCGTTCCGTATTACCCTCCTTAACCCACCGATTCCATATTCTGCTAACAGTCATTTGATCTCGACCAACGCGAGAGGCAATTTCGCGATACGATAAACCGCAATCGCGATAGGCTACAATTCGACCATTATCAAAGTCGGAAACGCGATAGTACGCATTTCTCCTCCTTACACGAGGCATCACAACAACGTTTCACCAGGCAACGCCTGTTAGCTGCTGTTTGTGTATGAGAAATCGTTTGGAAACTTTCCCCATTTGAGCACGTTGTAGGTGTCGCCACCGGCGCCAACCTTGTGTGAATGCTCTGAAAAGTTAATAATTTGCATATCACAGAATCTTCTTTCTGTCGGCTAAATTTCGCGTCTGTAGCACGTCATCTTCGTGGTGTAGCAATTTTATGGCAAGTAGTGCAAAATACGAGTTCTGCACTGCATTTCAGATGTTCTAATTATCGTTTCTGCTTTCCTTTTCCTTCAGAATTTCAAAAATAGTGTGTTTTAAATCGATGTTCCTTGTGACTTAACCACCGTATTTAACTGTAATATATACTGTAAAGCCACCATACCCTTCTTTCAGTGTCACTGAAACCTGTTGCAGGCGACGGGGTAATAATGGGAGCGACTTCAGAAAATTTGCTATTCATGCAATCAACTACAAAATTTGCTCCATGCCTGAAAATTTAGCAACAATTGAGTCTTGATGAACACAACAATAAAGACCCTACAAATCTTCCACTAATCGTTGCAATTTCTTGCTCTTTCATCGTCAAGTAAATCTTCTAATTCTTTCTGCATAATGTTGTGATGTCGTTTGGTAGCAAATTTTTAGTAACAATCGATTATGGGATAGCGCAGGAGACATTTAGAATTCACATCCTCTTATTTTGTCATTCGCATTTACAATGAAGCGCCAGAGAAACTGGTATAGGAATGCGTATTCAAGTACAGAGATATGCAAACGGGTAGAATACGGCCCTGCGGTCGGCAACGCCTAAATAACACAACAGGTTACTGGCGCAGTTGTTAGATGGGTTACTGCTGCTACAATGGCGGCTTATCAAGATTTATTTGAGTTTGAACGTGGTGTTATAGTCGGCGCACGAGCGGTGGGACACAGCATCTCCGAAGTAGCGATAAAATGGGTATTTTCCCCTGCGACCATTCACGAGTGTACCGTGCATATCAGGAATCCGGTAAAACATCAAATCTCCGACATCGCTGCGACCGGAAAGAGATCCTACAAGAAGGGGACTAACCTCGACTGAAGAGAATCGTTCAACGTGACAGTAGTGCGACCCTTCCACATATTGCTGCAGATTTCAATGTTGTGCCATTTACAAGTGTCAGCTTGCGAACCATTCAACGGAACATCATCGATATGGGCTTTCGGGGCCGAAGACCTATTCATGTACCCTTGATGACAGCACAACAAAAAGCTTTACACCTCGCCTCGGCCCGTCAACACCGACATTGGACTGTTGATGACTGGAAACATGTTGCCTGGTCTGACGAGTCCCGTTTCAAATTGTACTGAGCGGATGGACGTGTAGGGGTATGGAGACAATCTCATGAATCGCGTGTGCAGTTGGATTGATATGGGGCACCTGATACGTTTGGATACGACTCTGACAGGTGACACGTAAGTAAGCATCCTGTCTGGTCACCTGCATCCTTTCATGTCCATTGTGGATTCCAACGGATTTGGGCAATTCCAGCAGGACAATGCGACACCAGAATTGCTACAGAGTGGCTTCAGAAGCACTCTTCTGAGTTTAACACTTCCGCTGGTCACCATACTCCCCAGACATGAACATTATTGAACATATCTAGAATGCCTTACAAGGTGTTGTTCAGAAGAGATAACCACCCCCTCGTACTCTTACGGATTTATGGACAGCCCTGCAGGATTAATGGTACCAATTTCCTCCAGCACCACTTCAGACATTAGTCAAGTGGATGCCGCGTCGTGTTTCGGCACTTCTGTGTTCTTGCGGGGGCCCTACGCGATATTATGGAGGTGTACCAGTTTCATTGGCTCTTTTGTGTATTTTTCAAGGTGTGTGATGATAGATCACTAGATTGTCTCTCTTCTTCCAAAAGCGCACTGGACCTGTGAACTTTCTTTATACCACAAACAATTAGCGAAGAATAAACTGTGCTGACACCAAGATTCTGGCGAACTGAAGAATGTTGTGCCGGCCGAGAACTGTCTCACTGCACTGTCAAATGAAATGTCGCACTGTAACGAGTATTTCAGTGAAGGACCGAACGAAGCCGAGACGGGTCAGGCCTCAGACGGCAGACTTGCAGCACGTCATGCACGCCATGGATAGCTCTGTTCTACGAACGGTGAGTCTGAAACTGGTGTTCGGTAGAAACACCTGATCATAAATCCAAGTCCACCGACTTCGGTTACTAGATATAGGAAATGACAGTGCATGTCTCGTCGCACTCGACAGTTTCTGGAACTAGTTCTTGTAAAGTACGCCTCTAGTCGTCACGTTTCCGCCTCTCTCTGAGAATTCGTTGGCAATAACAAGCTCGGACTCTTGCGGAATGGGCCAGTAAGCTAAGCGATGAATAATGATGTAGTCTTCTATTTACAGTGAATGGCGTAGTGCTATCTGCTAGGTATACAGCACCAAACAACACACGAGGAAAATTCGATCCTTTCGTTTGAGCTGTATTATTCATTTGGTGTGAGTAGGAGAAATTTGCATGGAACTTAATACTTCTAGTGCATATTGACTGCAACGAAGATCCAGATACCCCAGAAAATAAAGTGCAATGTTGCATATGTTTCTGTTATTGTTATATTGTCATTTAAGGACTATGAAATATTTCAAGACAGTTGCCACTAGTAGCTGTTCTTCTTTATAGCTTACTAGTGCAAGTAATAGCGATAGTATGTTACTAATTTCCTAGGGGGCGTGTATTTTTTTAAGTGTATTAGGAGAAAAACCTTTTCATTGTGTCATCATATCTACGGAATTCAAGAGCATTGTGTAGTTCCTAACTTACCTATATTAGCTCTGTCTCCGTGTATACAAACCGTAAAATATATTCCGACACCTAAAATGTTTGGTTTTGTAGCTTGTGTTAGGAATTGTTCATGTTGGGTTGGCAGAAGAGCCAAACCGTGTTACTAAAGGAGGCCGAAATGCACGCGTTTTAGTTCACGCAGACTGGCGTGAGGAGGGAAGAACTATACTGACGTGAGGGCTGGAGCATGACAAGGTATTAGTATTCAGAAAGCGGACGCAATTACTTTGATACTTAACTTAAATCCATTAATGATGAACGTCACTCTTGACGGTACATGATTCACAATATTATCTGTTCAAAATAGTAACTGAATATGGCGCCTTGCTAGGTCGTAGCAAATGACGTAGCTGAAGGCTATGCTAAACTGTCGTCACAGCAAATGAGATCGTATGTAGACAGTGAACCATCGCTAGCAAAGTCGGCTGTACAACTGGGGCGAGTGCTAGGAAGTCTCTCTAGACCTGCCGTGTGGCGGCGCTCGGTCTGCAATCACTGAAGAGTAGTGACACGTGGGTCCGGCGTATACTACCGGACCGCGGCCGATTTAAAGGCTACCACCTAGAAGGGTGGTCTCTGGCGGTGACACCACAGCTCACTGTTTTAACAAGAACATTCTCAGTAAACTGTTGATGTTGTGGTTTTTATTTTACGTATGAGGAACACAAATAATTAAAAATAAATCATTTCGGCAAATAAAAAAAAAACTTTGAATGGTCTTCAATTGCAAACGCGCACCAAGTATTCGGATACTTTGGTCAAATTTTCGTGGTAACGTTGATTATCTAGAATCTTAAAAATATATTCTTGAGCGAAGGCAGTATGACGGTGAAGGTTGTGTGGGGATGAATTACGGCGAATGTATCAACATACAAAGATAAGAATTCGAAACTATAACTTTTATTTACAAAATCAGGCTTGCCTTTCAAATGGTTCAAATGGCTCTGAGCACTATGGGACTTAACATCTTTGGTCATCAGTTCCCTAGAACTTAGAACTACTTAAACCTAACTAACCTAAAGACAATCACACACATCCATGCCCGAGACAGGATTCGAACCTGCGACCGTAGCAGTCGCGCGGTTCCGGACTGTGCGCCTAGAACCGCGAGACCACCGCGGCCGGCCAAAATCAGGCACAGAAAGCTTAAAAAACGTAGTCTACATTGTCATACTAAGCGTCAGCATAAACATATGCCTTGCTTCTTCTTCGTGAGTACTACTATACTCATTTATTTATTGATTCAATCGATGTCAAGGTCTCCAGTGTCGATATTTCTCCTCAGGTTCCTGGAAGTGGTTATGTCATCCCTTTCATTTTCACAACGATTAGTTTTAACGTACAGTTCTAAAGTGTTTCACAAAGTTTAAGCATATGTAAATCAGAAGATCATAATGTCTTATGCTGTTCTGTGGAGTTGTACAGGAACGACAGAAAGGTGTTTTTTAAGTATTTTTGGCGGTATGCTTCAAACCTGTAGCCTGTTGAAGATAAAATTCTTTTCCATTACATCTATACTTCGCAAAACAGATAACGCGTGGTAGTGTTTCCATTTCAGACCTAGTTTTAACGCTCTTCAGCACATTTGATTTCAGTATATGAATGCGGCATGTTACTCACTATTTTCACAAACAAATACGGGTTACCAATTCCGATCGAACTTATCATTCATACCGGGACATCCAAAAAGGCACTGATTCAGCTCCAAACTTTATGATTGGTGTTAACTGACCATGTGAGCTGCAGTTCTGTATGTGACAAGTGTGAAGTAAAAATGTAAGGGAAATCAACAAAATAAATAACACATCTGATATAGTAAATATATATTGTTTTGATTAAAAGCTCAGTAATCTGTCTTCTTACGTCATTCATTTTATTTATGGTAAGCGTACGACTCCAACATACGTAGAATAAGTTAAATATAGTATAATCGCGGGAACCCTATGTTCGATGCCTTTTTCTTCCCTGATTCATCATTCCAGGAATAGAGTCCCCATCCAGTGTGGTTGGCGACGAATGAGGAACACGCCGAGTATTTTCGCTTACGTTATTAATTTTATGTAGTAGTCGTTTGCAGGGTCATGGTATTAAACATGAGTGTCAGACGCTTTAGATCTAAAAATTATTCTTTTGGGGATATTTCTTAGCGGGTAACTGTTTATATTACAGTTCTCAGTGCTCACGTACTTCAAATAAGTGCTTCCATTTTATACATTACTTCCAGTAATATTGGCATACAGGCATAACATTTTATACTCTTTCCTTTTGTCTGTAAGATTGGCTGTTATTGCTATTGGTTGTTTGTGCATACTTCAAAAATAGTTTTCTTATTTTCCTCTATTTAAAGTTAATGAGAAAACAAGCTGCTTGGCTGACTTATGAACTTGACGTGTCTAAAAGTACTGTAAAATATAATCCATGGACAAATAGTGTACTACTACTATTGTTACGACTACCACCACTTTAAGGCTGGTGGATATCGTACACGCCTTCAAGAGCCCGCTGGGAAGAAAAAAGGAAAATTGATGCTGTCTCATATAACAACAATCGTAAGCGCAAAACAATTTATTATGTTTATGCGGTGTTTGCACATGTGACACAACACTATCTTGAAGTTAGTTGAAGATTCAGGCATTTGTTGTGTGTATGTATTCTCCTGATAACGACGTCCCCTTGAGTAGTCCCCGCCCGGAGATCCGAATGGGGGACTATTTTACCTCCGGAATATTTTACCCAAGAGGACGCCATCATCATTTAATCATACAGTAAAGCTGCATGCCCTCGGGAAAAAATACGGCTGTAGTTTCCCCTTGCTTTCAGCCGTTCGCAGTACCAACACAGCAAGGCCGTTTTGGTTAATGTTACAAGGCCAGATCAGTCAATCATCCAGACTGTTGCCCCTGCAACTACTGAAAAGGCTGCTGCCCCTCTTCAGGAACCACACGTTTGTCTGGCCTCTCAACAGATACCCCTCCGTTGTGGTTGCACCTACGGTACGGCCATCTGCAACGCTGAGGCACGCAAGCCTCCTCACCAACGGCAAGGTCCATGGTTCATGGTTGTTTTTTTTGTATGATGAGTAAAATATTGAATTCAAAGAAATAGGATCGACTGCAATTGAGAGGTTTATACCAAATAAATTAACAATCGAAGGAGCTGATCCCTATGGTGCACGTAGTGGGCCAGAACACTGCTGCAAAACCAACGAAAAAGCATGCCAAATTTACAGGAACTCAAAATCTCAAAGACTGGCGACCTTTTACAGAAACTCGAAATATAGCACGGACTTCAATGAGAGATTCTTATAATAGTTTCCACAACGAAACTTTCTCTCGAAACCTCACAGAAAATCCAAAGAGATCTGATCGTATGTAAAGTATGCTACTGGAAAGACACAATCAATGTCTTCTCTTCGCGATAGCACTGGAGATACTATCGAAGACAGTGCTGTCAAAGCACAATTACTAAACACGGCCTTCTGAAATGCCCTCACAAAAAAAGAGGAAGTAAATAGTCCAGAATTTGAATCAAGAACAGCTGCCAATCCTCACAGGTTACACCAATATTCAGGAAAGGTAGTAGGATTTTGGAACATATACCGCATTCGAACATTATGAAGTACCTCGAAGAAAACGATTTATTGACACATAGTCAGCACGGTTTCAGAAAATATCGTTCTTGTGAAACACAATTAGCTCTTTATGCTCATGAAGTAATAAGTGCTATCGACAGGGGATGTCAAATTGATTCCATATTTTTAGATTTCCAGATGACTTTCGACACCGTTCCTCACAAGCGTCTTCTAACCAAACTGCGTGCCTACGGAGTATCGCCTCAGTTGTGCGACTGGATTCGTGATTTCCTGTCAGAAATGTTACAGTTCGCAGCAACAGACGGAAAGTCATTGAGTAAAACAGAAGTAATATCCGGCGTTCCCCAAGGAAGTGTTATAGACCCTGTATTGTTCCTGATCTATATTAACAACATAGGAGACAATCTGAGTAGCCCTCTTAGATTGTTTGCAGATGATGCTGTCATTTACCGGCTTGTAAAGTCATCAGATGATCAAAACGATTTGCAAAATGATTTAGATAAGATATCTGTATGGTGCGAAAAGTGGTAATTGATCCTGAATAAGGAAAAGTGTGAAGTTATTCACATGAGTACTAAAAGAAATCAGCTAAATTTCGATTACGTGATATAAGTCACACAAATACGAAGGCTGTAAATTCAACTAAATACTTAGGGATTAGAATTACAAATAACCTAAATTGGAACGATCACATAGATAATATTGTGGGTAGAGCAAACCAAAGACTGCGATTCAGTGGCAGAACACTTAGAAGGTGCAACAGGTCTACTAAAGAGACTGCTTGCACCACGCTTGTCCGCCCTACTCTGGAGTATTGCTGAGCGGTGTGGGATCCGCATCAGGTGGGACTGACGGATGAAATCGAAACAGTGCAAAGAAGGGTAGCTCGTTTTGTATTATCGCGAAATAGGGGAGATAGTGTCACAGACATGATACGTGAACTGGAGTGGCAATCATTAAAACAAAGGCGTTTTTCGTTGCGACGGGATCTTCTCGTGAAATTTCAATCACCAGTTTTCTCCTCCGATTGCGAAAACATTCTGTTGGCACCCACCTACACAGGGAAAAATGATCATCACGATAAAATAACAGAAATCAGGGCTCGCATAGAAAAATTTAAGTGCTCGTTTTTCTCGCGTGCCGTTCGAGAGTGGAACGGTAGGAGACAACTTGAAGGTGGTTCATTGAACCCTCTGCCAGGCACTTAATTGTGAATAGCAGAATAATCACGTAGATGTAAATGTAGATGTAGATCGTCATGTGCTGCTATTGCTCTCAGCCCTTCACTACTGCGTTGTCAGGATGAGGGCTGCACTGGTCTCAAGCAATTTAGTCTCAGCCAATACGAAGCACGTCTTCTGTCCCTTCCCGTTTTTATTATAAAAAGCTAGTTGCTTCTAATTCGATGAGGTACCACCTACTACCACTGGAGAATAAAAGAATACTGCTAGACTTGAAAGTAAGAATTCGTGCATCAATTATGTATATTAATATTGCTATTACTCATTTATTAATATATTCGTTTATACTTAAGTTTGTTATTTCTTCCGGCATCACAACACGCTCATGATCTAATACTAGCAGAACTGCACAGACAGGACACTCAGGTGGACATACTACTGTCTGCGCCCCCACCACAGCGGCAGCAACAGTCCACAGTTGGTCTTCCTGATTTATCTGACCTGATACTGCATCACAACAGCTGCCGCCAGAACTTCGTCAACTTTCTGAGCCTTAGTTAAGTGTCGGCAGAATACTGCTGTTCACCAATACATATAATTCCACTGCTAGTGCTTCTAAACTCGTGAATTTGGCCTAGCACCTGGTGGAGACTTCGAGGTAGTAATTGAATTAGAAACGTTCACTGTGTTGGGAGTAGAGTGCAGTATTTGTGGTACAAAGGGGCTATCTGCACAGCATTAAGGAGTATATAGAACAGAAGGTGATGACAGAGTATGACTCACCCATATGCCTCTTAACATCCACATGCTTGGGAGAAAGGTGTCTATAGTCGAAATTTATGGGGAATCTGTGCCTGAATTAACTTCAGAAGATATGCTCATTTACATTAAAGTGTTGTGAATTTGGGTGATTTACACTGTGCATTAGGGATCGATACAGACAGAGCTGCTGACGTCCGTATGTGAGAGGTGCATATTACGTATTTGTGAACTGTTCGTATTTGGTTCAAATTATTGGTAAATAAAAAGAAATATTTCCTTCCAACTAATTCCTATTCCCTATCCCCAATCTCAGTATCCAAGTGTCAATAAAAAGTAAGAAAAAGCTGTAGTCATCGTCGCCTAGTAAGGAAGGTGCTTCATTCCCAAACAACAACCATCTTGATAAATTGCAGTGACTACATATACTACTATTTTTAAGAAAACAGTACATTGAGAAATCATTGACTTATTTCTTCTTTCTTTTTAAGCCGTCACAGTGCAGTTTAATAGGAGGAGAACCGTCAATCTGAGACTGTGCATTCAGATTGTAACGTTTATAGCAGGGATCATACATAGAAAGAAGGCACCACTCTTAAACACTCAAGGTAGCCAGTTAAATCTGTGTGAAATATCACAAAACAAAGTTAAAAGTTGTGTAAGAAACATTTAATAGTTAATAGCGTTAAAACTACGATGCCTTTCAGTAAGTTCCTGCACACGCTTCTAGATTTCAGTCACTCGAACGTGTAATAACCATTAACGTGTTTCTCTTCTTCTCCTTTCTCGTCGAAACCGAATTTCTCCATCTGAATCACTGAGGCATACTCGGGGAAAAATAGTTCCAGAATATCTAGAACGATTGGTCTATCTAAGTAGGTTTCTCGAATGCACTAATATCATGCAGTCATCATTCACCTTCAGGAGTGAGTTAATGGATATGTTCAGAGTACGGACACATCCATAAGTCGTCATAACTTGCAACATACGTTCACTACCTTCACACAAGTTTACAACATGAACTGTCGCCCAGCATTCATCAGGCTTACTGTCCAGGATTATAACCTTGTACATGTTCGCACGAGCGACAGTGATGAAATGATTGTAGAGCTCAGTATTCATTCTTTTATAACGAAACCATGAATGACATAAATAATTTTTAATATTTTAAAGTTCTACAAACTACTCCTAAAAATGGTAAATTAAAAGCTATTGATAAATCGTTCACGTACTTGTGTGAGAACTTTCAAGGACATACAAGTTGAAGTTATAGGAACACTGCCCGCTGCAAGACACCTGCCCTGTAAACATAAGCAACGACGGTGATGAATAAGAATGTAGTCGGAAAATTAGACATACACTCTAAGAAGAAAAAGTACTCACCACGAAGGAATTACCTGAATGCGAAGGAAATCAGTAGATGCGATGTACATGTACAGACAAACAAATGTTCACAATTTCAGAAAAACTGAATGGTTTAGTAAAGAGAAACAGCTTCACAAAGTGAGCAAGCAAAAAAAGTGTTACGCCCGAGACTACCACGTACGAACTTGTTGGTGTACAGAGGTAATGCTAATCGGTACGAGGGGTGCCGTAAGCTCAGCCCCCTTTCTGTGAGACACCTATTAAAATGGACCTTGTGGTCATTGAAGCACCAGTTGCTTGTTGGATCGATGACGATGATGAATCTGTGGCTCTCAGTGCTCCTTTGACGATTGCTCAGTCCTCATGTTCTGTCATCTTTCTATGTCAACCGCTTACTTCTTCACGTTATGTTCAGCCATGGTTCAGTCATTGCTGCCAACGTCATCCAATTGTGGCATTGCTCCTATTCAAATGTAGAGGAATCTGTCCAGTTGAGTACACAGATTGAAATTTGCAAAGATTTCATGCTCTGTTATTGTCGTATCCCCCTTTTTACATCCTTGCCAGTTGCGTGGTGGAACAGTGCTGCAGCATCACACATTCATCCAGCGGCTGCCAAAGTTTGCAGTTTTTCATTTTCCGTCAACACCTGTTTCCATCAACACCTGTATGAATATCAGTTTGTGACCAATTTGCGTAACACCTTTGACGTTTTTGGTCGTAGAGCGTGTTATAAGTCTCTCTCTCTCTCTCTTTCTCTCTCTCTCTCTCTCTCTCTCTCTCTCTCTCTCTCTCTCTCTCTCTCTCACACACACACACACACACACACAGGCGCACGCACGCATACACACTGGTGATCTGCACAAGCTGGTGGTTGCATCATCAGAATATTTCTATCAGCAAGTTGATACAGGCAAGCTAGTGCTGACTACAAATAAACCATGCTGAACAGCTCCTGTCCAGTTTAGTTCGGTCAGCATTTGCAGTTACATTACCAATATGTAGTACTAGTCTGACTTCCCTAATGGTGATGGAGTAAGTTAAGTGCTCTCGTTTTGAGACAATGGTGATGAGACCACGAACATATCATCAGCGCTCTTTGATGATGAAACTATTGCTTTCCTGCTGAATGATTTTCATGAAGATAGAATAATGAATAATTGTCATTTTTTAAATAGTAATTTACATTTGCAAACAATGCTTACAACACGCCTTTCTTCGAGGTGATCTGAATATTATATGTGAGTGGAGTAACAGCAAACAGGATGGCGTCATTATTCCATCCCAACCGCCTCCTCTTCTACAGATAATATTAGTAGATTCGTGCTTCTATGAAAAGATCCGTGAACGAAGCATACCTCCGCCGCACCTTAGCAAAAGATTTGGGAGACAACCCGAGCAGATTTTGATGAGGATGATGTTTGGTTTGTGGGGCGCTCAACTGCACGGTTATCAGCGCCCGTATAAATCCCCAACCTTTGCTCAATCCAGTCTCGCCACACTCATGAATGACTCCGCCGGGAATCGAACCTTAAACCCCGTGCTCGGGAAGTGAGAACGTGACCGCGAGACCACGAGCTGCGAATTTGATATTTTGCTCCTGTGTAAAATGCTAAGCGGATTTAAGGCTGCCATCCAGTCATTCCTTGTCTACGTTGGTGTGGAAGCTGAAGATAGCAAAACGAAACCCGAAGTTTCAATTTTCACGTGTTAGAGATCGTTCACGCAGGAGAATCGTACAAACATACTGTCGTCTGACCATCGAACAGACTCTCCTATGGACGACATAGTAATAAGCATCCCTGGTGTAGAGAACCAACTGAAAGAGTTAAAAACAAATAAGTTGCCAGGTCCGGATGGAATCCCAATTCGGTTTTACAAAGAGTTCTCTACGGCATTTGATCCCTTACCTAGCTTACATTTATCGCGAATCTCTCATCGAGAGCAAAGTCCCAAGCGACTGGAAGAAACGATCTGTGACTACTGTAACACGAAGGGCAAAAGAACGGAACCGAAAAATTACAGACCTGTACACCTAACATCGCTTTGCTGAAGAAACCTTGAACATATTCTCAGTGCGAATAATATAATAAATTTTCTTGAGAACGGAAAGCTCTCGTCCAATAATCAGCATGGTTTTAGAAAGCCATGCTCGTGCGAAACTCAGCTTGGCCTTTTCTCACATGACATACTGCGAACTATGTATGAAGAGCAACAGGCTGGTTCCATATTTGTAGATTTTCTGAAAGCATTTGACACGGTGCCTAACTGCAGACTGTTACCGAAGATAGGAGGTGACCAGACATGTGAGTGGCTCGAAGACTTCTTAAAGAGTAGAACCCAGTGTGTTGTCCTCGACGCAAGTGTTCACCAGAGATAGGGGTATCGTCAGGAGTGCCACAGGGAAGAGTGATACGACCGCTGTTACTTTTTATATACATAAATGATCTGACGGACAACGTGCGCAACATTCTGCGGTTGTTTGCTGATGGTACTGTGGTGCACGGGAGTGTGTCGAAGTTGAGATAACTCAGAAAAAATTTCGGGTTGATGTGATGAATGGCAGCTAGCTTTAAATGTGTAAAAACGTAAGTTAATGAGGATGAGTACGAAAAACAAACCTTTAATGTTCGGATACAGCCTTAGCAGTACCCTGCTTGACACAGTTATGTCATTTAAATGTCTGGACGTAATCCTGTGAAGCGATATGAAATGGAACGAGCATATGAGAATTGTGGTAGGGAAGGCGAGTGGTCGACTTCGGTTTATTGGGAGAATTTTTTCATTTGTAAAGGAGACAGCTGTGGACGCTAGTGCGACCTATTATTGACTTCTGTTCGAGTGTTTGGGACCAACAACCTGTCGGATAAAAGAAAGAAATCGAAATATTTCAGAGGCGGACAGCTGGATTTGTTACCGGTAGGTTAGAACAACACGCAAGTGTTGCGCAGATGCTGCGGGAACTCAAATGGGAATCCCTCGAGGGAAGGCAAAATTCTTTTCGAGGAACACTAATGAGAAAATTTGGAAAAGTGGCATTTTAAGCTGACTGCAGAATGATTCTACTGTCGCCAACATATATTTTCACGCAACGACCACGATGACAAGATACGAGAAATTAGGGGTGGTACGGAGGCATACAGGCTGTTGTCTTTCATTCACTCTATTTGTGAGTGGAAGAGGTAGCGAAATGACTAGTAGTTTTGCAGGGTACCCTCCACCACACTCCGTACAGTGGCTTACGAGGTATGTATGTATATGTAGATGTAAATGTAGACAGTAAAAGTGATACCGAAAACCTTATACGAAAACATTTAGCTTCCCTTTTAGTACGTTATACACTTTACCTGCATTCACTGTCCTGATTTCAGTTGTGGTCATCCGTCTATTCGTTAGGGCCAGTCGAACAATCCTGCGATATTTAAATGGCGTAGTCTTTGTGACAGTACAAGGGCCTTCTCTTCCTGTCACATTATTGTCCTCAGTCCATCTCGGCACCACTCCTTCTGCAGTTCAGCACTACAGCCTTTGCAATCTATCGGTATAAGTGTTCCATGACCCTCATGCCAATTAGCTGGAATAGAATCTGGTCTTGGAATCCTGTACTGCACTCTCCATCTGAAAAGTTCAGTAACGTTAGACACATATAATAGCTATCACGCATTCACACCATTCCCCATCTGTTGGAATGTTCTTTTCTTTTTACTGTATGGAATCATTGCATTCATTAGGGCCATACTCAACGCCATACATAATCTGAACTGCCCCACAGACATACTGTTCGCTCGGGCATGCAGGATCGTGCAGTCTCTTCACGTATGTAGAATCAGTTAATAGTCTTGTGTTACAGGAAGATACGTTACCACACGGACAGTGCGACAGCGTCTGGAGCACGAAGAATTTCATGTCGGTGACCATTGTAGCAGCTTCCCTTGACATGGCAGCGCACAGAGGTCCACCGAGAGTCACGCTCCCTACAACACTGGTGACAGGACTGGAACCACGACGTCTTCCCAGACAAGTTCTGATTCCGCGTGCAGCGCCAGGGCGGATATACCCATGTGAGGAGTCTCAGAGGAGAACGGACAGTGCCAGATTGATTTCTTCAGCGTCTTAGCACACTGGACTCGCATTCGGTAGGACGACGGTTCAATCCCGCTTCCGGTCATCCTGATTTAGGTTTTCCGTGATTTCCCTAAATCACTCCAGGCAAATACCGGGATGGTTCCTTGGAAAGGGCGCGGCCGACTTCCTTCCCTGTCCTTCCCTAATCCGATGAGACCGATGACCTCGCTGTTTAGTCTCTTCTCCCAAAACAACCCAACCCCAACCCTCTTCAGCGTCATAGGTGCCCATCACATGGTATGGGCTAACGTTGGGTGCACAACATAATCATCTCTGGTTCGCAGACCCGATAATCTGGACAGCATTCGTCACATTTCTGACGTGTTATGGCACATGGCTGCTCCCTATTTCGAGGTATCCGTTATGCAAGACCGCATGTTGCCTGTGGTGCTCTCACCTAACTCGATACACAGGATGTTCGACCACTGCAATGAACAGCATTTCTTCCTTATTTCACACCCATTAAAATATCTGATCATGGGTTGCTGAGAGATTAGTATACCATCGCTCGCCCGCCACTAATACTGAAGACCTGTGGCATAGAGTTGAAGTAGCGTGGAAGCTGTCAACCAACTTCAGTCGAGTAAGAGCTTTTGTAGCTGCCAGCGATGGCAGGATTGCGTGCTAAAATCCACATCCTGGATACCCGGAAAACATCTAAAAATGAACCATCTATCTTTACTACTATGCTGAATACATATAAAAAGTTGCAATTTTAAAGGCCAAGAGTGCTAAGAGAACCCCTCCACCACCAGAGTCAAACGTCTCTTTGCGATGAATATTCCAGCCGAATATAAAAATGTAATTGTTTAATTTTTCTGGTACTATGTACACATTATCAACATTTTTAACCGGAATCTAGTCCTGGGACTTTTCCGTGGACGTTCCTGCTCTTAGAGAAATAGTGACAAGAGAGGGTAACGAAACAAATGGGAACTCGGCATGACTGACGCCAGGAATCTTGCGGCCGGCGGAAGCGGTCATTCCAGGAGAAACTGCAGATACAGTCAATTGCAGAACATCGCTCACTCCAGTACCAACGACGTCTATCGTTTGGGTTTTGAGAACATGTTGAACCCTTTTTCGAGTCTGACAGAAGTGGTGAAAGCAGTTAACCTCACTTTGAGGTCTCTGCACAGTTACTCATTCCGAGTGTCTTTCCAAAGAATAATCGGATCAGTCTGGTCTAGAGCCAAGTGGAGGGATTTAACCAGAACTTTCGTCAGCGCTGTGATGAGCTAGGCTATAGATATTTGATGTACGCTACACAGTGTAGACTTATAAAGTCGTCCTGGTTAGGACACATGTGTGCACTAATACCACAAGCGACCACTCGAATTGAAGAGTACATATGGAATTCACATGTTTTTATTTTGGATGAGTTAGGAGCAATCCTCCGTTACAGCTGCAGCACTTTGTTTATTTTCTTGCATATTAGTGTATTTACTAGGCACATTCTCACGTTTTAGTAACTGTGTAGTACAGAGTACTATCATCTTTTGTATGGTTAGGCAATGGACTGAGAATGCTCTGGCCTGATGCAACCTGAGTTGGTGGCCTTTCGTTCACAATTCCAGGTAGTGCTGGCTTCGGTCATGAGGATAAAGGCTGCTTCCAATGGGTATCACTTTGGGGGGCCGGACGGGGGACTCCAAGATGTCCAGCAGGTTCCATGTGTCCTTCAGTCGATCCACTGCTGTGGCTGGCCCCGTTACTGCACACATTGACAGTTACCGTCACGTATGGTTAAGTGGGAGGCCATTTCAGAGTGTGACAGGCAGCAAAAACTTTCTGGGGGACCGAACGAGAGGTCCTCCCTGTTCGACTCACAAACACGTTTTAGGCAATGTCTGTGGCTGAATAAAGATCCTCACCCATGATGCAGTCACTTGCCCTGTTTCAGAGAATGCCTCTTGGTCTGTAAGATCCGGGCATTTACAGATGGTGGAATTGTTGATAGTTTAGAGCTTCAATGTTAGGTATGTAATAAGGCCCCTTATGGATATGGCTGCCAGGTAGGGGAAGTCCAGTGTGAATTGTGTGTTTGAATCATCCCAGATGTGGGACGGGTCCTTCTGGATGCGATTGAGAGGGTGTAAGCAACTGCAGGTGGTGGCGCATGTCTGCACCAATTACGAAAGATGCTTTGGATTGGAAAAGATTCTCACTGGTTTGTAGCAGCTATCTGAAGTGGTCAAGACAGACAGTCTTATTTACAAAATGAAGGCAGAACTCAGCATATGTGACACTGCTCACATGACCCATTCCGAACTTTTGGTGTAGAGTCAGGTAAAGGGTATGAAACAGAGGATCACCTGGCTCTGCAACAGTTAAGGATGCGGATTCTTTGACCTGCACATATGATGGAGAAGTGTCGGGTATGACTTAATAGTTCGGGGTTTCTTTATAAGGAGGACGCGGCTACACGGATATCGGGTGCTGTGTTGAGTGAATTAGGCAGTTTTTTAGGTTAGAGGGCTGCGGAAGTGAAAAACATTGGTCCATTTCTGAAAGGGCGCAGGTCCAACACAGGACAGAGGTGGACCCAGGACCAATCGGTACTACTGTATATTTGAAAATTATTGTAGCTGTGTTGGGGACAACTGTGCTCCAAACGTTAATAGAAAGCCACGAAACTCAAATCGTGATAAGCACTGAAAGATGGCTAAAGCTGGAGATAAGTTCACCAGAAATTTTTTCGAAGGCTTTAACGGTATTAAGAAAAGACAGATTAAAACAGTTGGTGGTGGCGTGTTTGTTGCTGTTAGAAGTAGTTTATCTTTAACGAAATTAAAGCAGATAGTTCCTGTGAGTTAGTGTGGGTAGAGCTTACACTGTACAATTGGAATAAATGAAAAAGTAGTTTCTGTTAGCGATCCCATGACTCAGATGATATAGCTGCTGAAAAGTTCAAAGAAATCTCGAGCTTCCCTCCAAGTAGTTACCCTGTTCACATAATTATAGTTGGAAATGACTTCAATCTCCCTGTGATATGTTGGTGAGAATACATGTTTAAAGCCGGTGGTAGGTATAATACATCATCCAAAATTGTGCTAAGTGCCTTCTCCGAAAATTATTTTGAGCATTTAGTTCAGGAGCCCACTCGAAGTGTTTTGGTTGCGACAACAAAGTTGATTTAGTGCGACTGAATGCCATAACAACAAAATCCACCAAAATAAACGCAAAATAAATCTATTTAAAAACGTAGCTAAAAATTCATTTGAGGCCTTTCTAAGAAACAGCCTCCACTTCTTCCAAACTAACTACGTACGTGTAGACCAGATGTGACTTAATTTCAAAGAAACAGTTCGACAGAAATTGAGAGATTTATACCAAATAAGTTAATAAGAGATCGAACAGAGCCCCATGTACACAAAACGGGTCTAAAACCTCTTTCAGAGCAAAGAGAAAAGGATTACTGGTTTAAAAGAACGCAAAGTATTCAAGACTGGCGATGTTTTATAGAAGATCGAGATTTTTTAAAATAGTTTCAACAACGAAATTCTGTCCCGAAATCTGGCAGAATATCGAAAGATATTCTGGTCGTACGTAAAACACGCAAGCATAGTAAAAAATCAATATCTTCAGAGCGCAATAGCAATGGTGATGTTACTGACTGCAGTGCTACTAAAACGGAGATACTAAACACGGTTTACCGAAATTCTTTTACCAAAAGAAGATAAAGTAAATATTCCAGAACTAGAACCACAAACATGAGTACATGAGTAAATTAGAATTACGAGTGCGTGCTGAAAAGTAATACCTCTCAGTTTTTTATTCTGTTTTCAATATCGGTTGAGGCGTACATCACATGTGAAGCATATTACTCCGTCGACTTTCCCGCTTTGTTGATGCAAGTTGTTGCTACCCTCTGACGCTAGAGGCTCAGAATTGTAGCGTGTAACATGGCGATGTTAATGTAACTACGCCGGTGCGTGAGAAACAGCGTGCTGTAATCGAGTTTCGAATTCCAAGAGTTCGTCCACACATGGAGCACCTTCCCGTTCAGCAGGACAATGCCAGATCACACACGGGCCCTGCGACATCTACAACACTCCGATGCCTTGGTTTCAATGTCATCAATCATCCTTTATACAGTCCTGACTCGAACCCATCCTATTTTCATCTGTTTCTAGAACTCAAAGAACACCTTCGAGGTCTTCACTTTGATAGCGATGAAGTGGTACAAGCGGTGGCTCCGTCGACTAGGTCAAACATTCCACAGTGACAGTATCAACAATTTGGACTCTCGTTGGAGAAATGTGTTCGTCGCCAGATTGACTGTGTTGAGAAATAAACATGTAGACATGAAGAATAAACTTGTAGAATATTAATAACGTTTGTTTTGTTTATGAAGATTTAATAGTTTCCATGTTAAATATTCGGAGGCATTACATTTCAGCGCACCGTTGTACGTACCCTCGGTTTAGCGAAGTAACTTTAATCATTAAATAAAGACAATTTTCCTGTCCAGACTGTATACCAGTTAGATTATGTTCGGAGTATGCTGATGTAATGTCTCCATACTTGGAAATCATATACAACCGCTCGTTCTATTTAATATCTGTACCTAAGGACTACAAAGTTGCAAAAGTCACTCCAATGCACAAGAAATGAACATTACGAATTACCTCGACGAAAAAATCTGTTGACACATGGTCAGCACTGATTGACAAAATACCGTTATTGTGAAACACAGCTGGCTATTAATTCATACGAAGTAATGAATGCTTTCGGTAGGGTGTCTCAAACGGATTCCACATTTCTAGATTTCCAAAAAGCTACTGACGCCGTTCGCCAGAAGCGGCTTCCAATCAAACTGCGTGCTTATGCCGTATCGTCTCATTTGTGTAACTGAGTTAATGATTCCCTATCAGGAAAGTCAGAGTTCGTAGTACTGACGGGAAGTAATCGAGTAAAACACAAGTAAACCGTGCGAGGTGGCGCAGTGGCTAGCACACTGGACTCGCATTCGGGAGGACGACGGTTCAATCCCGCGTCCGGCCATCCTGATTTAGGTTTTTCGTGATTTCCCTAAATCGCTCTAGGCAAATGCCGGGATGGTTCACTTTAAAGGGCACGGCCAACTTCCTTCCACGTCCTTCCCTAATCCGATGAAATCGACGACCTCGCTGTCTGGTCCCCTCCCCCAGAACAACCAAACCCCAAAACACAAGGAATATCTGGCGTTAGCCAAGGAAATGATATGTGCTCTCTGCTGTTCCTAATCTACGTAAACAATTTAGAAAACTATTTGAGCAGCCCTCTTAGATTATTTGCAGATGATGCTGTCGCTTTTATCATGCGAAGTCATGAGAAGATCAAAACTAAATGCAAAATGATTTTGGCAAGATATCTATTTGGTGCGAAAAGTGGCAATTGACTCTATTGGAATAAAAAGTGTGAAGTCATCCACACGAGCACTAAAAGGAATCCGTTAAATTTCCGTTACACGAGAAATCAAAATCACGCGAATCTAAAGGCTGATAATTCAACTAACTACCTAGGTTTTCGTTGAGGCGAGATGTTTCCAACAAATTTCAAATACCAGCTTTCTTCTCCAAATGCGAATATATTTTATTGACGCTCACCTACGTAGGGAGAAATGATCATCATAGTAAAATAAGAGGAATGGCTTCTCACACGGAGTGATTTAAGTGTTCGTTTTACCCGCGCTTTGGTCGAAAGTAGAATGGCAGAGAAATAGCGTAAGAATTGTTCGATGAACCTTCTACATGGCACTTAATTGTGAATTGAAGCAGTCATTTAGTTGTAAATGAAGCTCCGAGAAACACACGAGAAAAACCTGTATCAGGTAAACAAATTATTCAAAACATCAGAAAGCATAACATGTGGAGAGTAAGAATTAGAGATGGGCAAACTCGTTCATCCTCGGGAACTAGTTGACTAGTGATGGCTCTTTTTTGGGACCCGTACAATTTTACACGTTCACCGTTCATTTGTGCATGGTATATGGTTCTTATGAAAAATTGAAAATTTGTAGCATAGATGACTGAAGATGGAAGGCGCCAAGAGGGTCACTTGCCTCCCCTCTGGAGTACAGAGTTTTTATTCATTAAAGAATTCTCACACAGTTGTAGAAGTAGTTCTCGTGATTCTGCAAAACCTCTCGTTTAGCCAACTGTAGCGTTATGTGGCTGATCGCAGTGAAATAGTATAAGGTGGTGAAAGAAAAAGCGGCCGCGAGTACAGATTGCTCTCCAATCACGCACGATTTGTTGACCGCTACGAGCAGAATAGATAAAGATGTAATTATTAGTCATTAAGGAAATAACAAATAAGCTAATGCAAACAACAACTTCGAAACAATAGATGACCATTGGTGGACGACAATGAGCAGTCTAGAACTCGGGGCCGACTTTTCGTGCGCCACCCTGTTCCACTGAAATAATGTTGTAGAAGTTATCGTCATCTCTTTAAAAAATGTGAAAAAAAGACGGAAAGTGGCCACTCGTGTATGCCGTACCGACTTCCTTTGTATGTGTAATAAGAGGGTATAAGAAATTCTTTTGCTGTTTATCGAAATAGTGAAGCAAGCTGATACGCCCTTTTGTCACCTGAAAAGATGTATTTGTTACATGCCACGTAATTTTTATGTAATGTACGTAATTATAAAATGCATTTTAATTACCGGTCGTGGGCACTGAATAGAATTTGAAAAGAACCAAAGTCCAGAGTTCAAAAAAAGTTTGACATAGATCGAAAAAGGGCGTGCGCAGCGAACGAATCGAACAACTCGATACTGAACTAATTAGGAGTAGTCGGCAGTGCAACTGAAACGAGTGGCCACGCGAAGAAGAGCGAGTCCAGCCGAGGGGGACCGAGACAGAGACCGAGACCGGCCGACGGGCCGTTGCGGGAACGAGACCGACCGTTTGCCATTGCCGGGAACTATAAGTAGAAAGCCGCGACTGAAGTGAACTGTGAAAGACCGTTACTTAGAATTGGTTCCTTGCTTCTTCCGTTCATCTTGGTGAACCGTTCCTTTGGACCCGTTAGTTCGCGAACGACCCATCTCTATTAAGAATGTCAAAATGTTAGTTGATAACTGCCGGAATATTTGCAATAAAGTCACAGCACTGACGTCTCTAATCGAAAACAGCTGCCCCCAAATCATACTAAGAACTGAGAGTTGTTTGAAACCTGAAGTACAGAGTATATCGTAAAAACAGATTACATTCTAAAAGTTACTATATAGTGGTAGGCGTTATTATTGATACCTTTTAATAGAAATTAACTGTCATTGTTATATTTTTCACACAAGTTTGTAAGATATTGTATTCAAACATCCCAGCATTCCTCGTTCTTATCTGATTATTCGCGATTTCCCCAAATGTTTGCCGCATTGGGTAGCCGAGCGGTCAAGGCGCCTTGCCACGGTTCGCGCGGCTCTCCCCGTCGGAGGTTCGAGTAAGCCCTCGGGCATGGGTGTGTGTGATATCCTTAGCGTAGGTTAGTTAAGTTAGATTAAGTAGTGCTTAAGCCCAGGGACTGATGACCTCAGCAGTTTGGTCCCATAAGAACTTGCAACGATTTTCCAAACTTCCCAAAAGGTTATCGATTCTTCGGTTACACCCTCGCATTATCTGTGCACGCGCAAGCAATGAAATGGCTGCCGTTTACTTTCGTGGTTTCAATATTTCATAGTACTTATTTCTTTGGAGGGAGGGGGGTTGCTATTGCTCCATTTCGCTGTAAGCTCCCCCTTTGTTCTTTAGAGTAGCTCTGCCCATCAGGTCTTTATTTATTTGTATTTTCGCGTTACCCTTGGATTACCGTGATGTAACTTGTTTAGGCTTCACTGGCCAATTTGGACTTGTATCTCTACGTTCGGCTTATTATGATTCATTGACGTATCGCCATTTAGCACTTTACTCGTTTGGTCTGAGACCGAATGTTTGCTTGTATATAATGGGCTACTTAGGTGTTATGACTTAGTTACGAGTGTACAGTTTTTTCTATTTTACATGTTTTTCAATTTTTCTTTAAAGTTCTTTAATTTTTAAAGGAGCCACTTTCCGAAACGCATTATGTTCGCTGGTAGACAAAATTGAGTTTGATATGAAATCTAGTATTTTATTACCCGCTCTACCCACTCCTGCAATCAGATTGTGTCCAAACACATGTTTACACCTTCAAAAAGAGCTCTGAAAAGTAGCAGATGCAACCATGAGTAGTATGATTGAATGAATCAGCATTAAGTCCAACAGTTACCTTTATTTTCTTTTATTAAACTATGTTGACTACAATGTAAGACTAAAGTGAAACCCTTTAACTGATCAACAATGACTAGTTAAGTTTCGTTTTCAGGATTACAGCATTGTTGTGCATAAACGTTTATCATTCTGTCTGTCAGACGTAAAAACGTTGTTGTGCTAAGATGGAGAGTATTATAGCGAGTGAATGTGTCATTGTTGTAGAGGAAATGAATCGTGGAACGAGAAAACCGATAGAGAGCAAATCAAAAAGGGAATTAGAGAATGGAAACAGGTAAGAGTAAAGAGTAATGAAACTACTGTTATTGCAAAGCTATACAAATTAATCTACACTCCTGGAAATTGAATTAAGAACACCGTGAATTCATTGTCCCAGGAAGGGGAAACTTTATTGACATATTCCTGGGGTCAGATACATCACATGATCACACTGACAGAAACACAGGCACATAGACACAGGCAACAGAGCATGCACAATGTCGGCACTAGTACAGTGTATATCCACCTTTCGCAGCAATGCAGGCTGCTATTCTCCCATGGAGACGATCGTAGAGATGCTGGATGTAGTCCTGTGGAACGGCTTGCCATGCCATTTCCACCTGGCGCCTCAGTTGGACCAGCGTTCGTGCTGGACGTGCAGACCGCGTGAGACGACGCTTCATCCTGTCCCAAACATGCTGAATGGGGGACAGATCCGGAGATCTTGCTGGCCAGGGTAGTTGACTTACACCTTCTAGAGCACGTTGGGTGGCACGGGATACATGCGGACGTGCATTGTCCTGTTGGAACAGCAAGTTCCTTTGCCGGTCTAGGAATGGTAGAACGATGGGTTCGATGACGGTTTGGATGTACCGTGCACTATTCAGTGTCCCCTCGACGATCACCAGAGGTGTACGGCCAGTGTAGGAGGTCGCTCCCCACACCATGATGCCGGGTGTTGGCCCTGTGTGCCTCGGTCGTATGCAGTCCTGATTGTGGCGCTCACCTGCACGGCGCCAAACACGCATACGACCATCATTGGCACCAAGGCAGAAGCGACTCTCATCGCTGTAGACGACACGTCTCCATTCGTCCCTCCATTCACGCCTGTCGCGACACCACTGGAGGCGGGCTGCACGATGTTGGGGCGTGAGCGGAAGACGGCCTAACGGTGTGCGGGACCGTAGCCCAGCTTCATGGAGACGGTTGCGAATGGTCCTCGTCGATACCCCAGGAGCAACAGTGTCCCTAATTTGCTGGGAAGTGGCGGTGCGGTCCCCTACGGCACTGCGTAGGATCCTACGGTCTTGGCGTGCATCCGTGCGTCGCTGCGGTCCGGTCCCAGGTCGACGGGCACGTGCACCTTCCGCCGACCACTGGCGACAACATCGATGTACTGTGGAGACCTCACGCCCCACGTGTTGTGCAATTCGGCGGTACGTCCTCCCGGCCTCCCGCATGCCCACTATACGCCCTCGCTCAAAGTCCGTCAACTGCACATACGGTTCACGTCCACGCTGTCGCGGCATGCTACCAGTGTTAAAGACGGCGATGGAGTTCCGTATGCCACGGCAAACTGGCTGACACTGACGGCGGCGGTGCACAAATGCTGCTCAGCTAGCGCCATTCGATGGCCAACACAGCGGTTCCTGGTGTGTCCGCTGTGCCGTGCGTGTGATCATTGCTTGTACAGCCCTCTCGCAGTGTCCGGAGCAAGTATGGTGGGTCTGACACACCGGTGTCAATGTGTTCTTTTTTCCATTTCCAGGAGTGTATTTGTACTTACCTGTATAAATATTTCTCTTGTGACTTTTTATTGTCGGATATAGGAATAAGGATCCTCATCTCATGAGCTTCGAACCTTCTTGCCACCATAAAGTAGGACGCTTTTGCTGTTGTTCGATTCCTGTTAACAGTCTACACAAAACTAAAAGGGTAGTGTTTGTTAAACCAGACAAAAAGGAATAAGATAAAAGGCTTTCCTTTCTTCTAAATGTGAGCAGTCCTAAGTGCAAGAGAGTACGGAATGATCCGAAAAATACACCACCTTCTTTAACAGTGCAGTATCACGTAAATAAAAAATCGTCAAATTTATGATTTACTACTCTGACAAAACGTGTTAGAAGAATAATATTGTAATTGCTACCTACCTTTAATGCTTTTCAGGTTTAGTCAAAAGATTTTAGGGTTCCTGTGTGTACTGCTTTCTTCAGGAAGCTTTCCGGCGTTGGTCAAAGAAGAGTGCATACCATCCCCTATGGCCTTAAAACAAGTGAAGGAGTGCTTGACAAGAGAGGAGGAAACCATAAAGCTGGAAAGTATGGTGCGGAAAGAAAAAAGGTAACTGAATGCATTTCACATCTACAAGCAAGGGAAAGTCACTACTCCAGAAGTAAGAGCCAGCGCCTTTATCTGCCAAGTGACCTGAATATAAACAAACTTTTCATCTTGTGTAACAATTCAACCACATCTGATCTGCAAGTGAAGGAAACATTTTATACGAAAATATTTAATACAAAGTTTAATCTAGGTTTTGGAACTCCAGCAAGTGATACCTGGAGCTTCTGCCATAGAATGTATCACCAAATGAAAACTGCTACCGACATCATCACAAAGAATAAGCTAATGATTGAACTTGGGTCACACAAATTAAGAGCTACAGCTTTTCAAAAATTAACGAAGCAAAAATATGACAGTAGCCTGACATTTGCCTTTGATTTAAAGCAGGTACAACCCCTCCCAAAATTGTCTCTTGGTGAGGCATACTATGCATGACAGATATGTCAGTACTCCTTTTGTGTAACAAATGTGGCAAATACAGAACCTACATTTTACATTTGGAGTGAAACGCAGGAAGGTAGAGGGTCACAAGAAATTTCCTAAGCCATCACCGATTTCTTAAAGAAAGTGACTGTTGACACATCTGTCACATTTCTCAGATCGTTCGCGGATGGATGTGCTGGCCCAAACAAAAATCAGCACGTTATTCACACAATTGTTTTCTGGTTATTCAAAGAATCTCCAGTGCATGTGATTGATTTACTTCACTGCTTTCCAGTTCGAGGACATTCCTTTTTACCTCCTGACAGAATATTTAGACGAGTAGAAAAGAAACTTTGTAAAATTTCAAATATATAGAATCCAAACACGTACCAGGATGATTATGCAGAAGTGGGCGAAACAAGGATTTTAGGGAAATACTGGGAAATATTTTATTTCAATGAAGTAAGTAAAATTTTGAGGCCTGTAGGTGGGATTAGCGATCTGAAATGATCCACTTGAAGAAACATGTGGTAGGTGAAAGGGTAACTGACATGTGATTACATTTTCACGGAATTTGGGTGCATAGATCCTGAGAAATCAGATCCCAGAACAACCACCTCTGGCCGTTATAACGGCCTTGATACGCCTGGGCATTGAGTCAAACAGAGCTTGGATGGCGTGTACAGGTACAGCTGCCCTTGAAACTTCAACACGATACCACAGTTCATCAGAGTAATGACTGTCGTATTGTGACGAGCCAGTTGCTCGGCCCCCATTGATCAGACGTTTTCAGTTCTGGAAAATGTGCTGGCCAGGTCAGCAGTCGAACATTTTCTGTATCTAGAAATGCCCGTACAGGACCTGTAATATGCGGTCGTGCATTATCCTGCTGAAATATAGGGTTTCGCAGGGATAGAATGATGGGTAGAGACACGGGTCGTAACACATCTGAAATGTAACGTCCACTGTTCAATGTGCCGTCAATGCGGACAAGAGGTGATCGAGAGGTGTAACCAATGGCACCCCATACCATCACGCCAGGTGATACGCCAGTATGGCGATGACGATTACACGCTTCCAATGTGTGTTCACCGCGATGTCCCCAAACACGGATGCGACCATCATGATGCTGTAAACAGAACCTGGATTCATCCGAAAAAATGGCGTTCAGCCATTCGTGCACTCAGGTTCGTCCTTGAGTACACCATCGCAGGCGTTCCTGTCTGTGATGCAGCGTCAAGGGTAACCGCAGCCATGGTCTCCGAGCTGATAGTCCATGCTGGTGCAAACGTCGTCGAACTGTTCGTGCAGATGATTGTTGTCTTGCAAACATCCCCATCTGTTGACTCAGGGATCGAGACGTGGCTGCAAGATCCGTTACAGTCATGCGGACAAGATGCCTGTCATCTCGACTGCTAGTGATACGAGGCCGTTGGGATCCAGCACAGCGTTCCGTATTACTCTTCTGAACCCACCGATTCCGTATTCTTCTGACAGTTAATGGATCTCGACCAACGCGAGCAGCAATGTCGCGATACGATAAACCGCAATCGCGATAGCCTACAATCCGACCTTTATCAAAGTCGGAAACGTGATGGTACGTATTTCTCGTCCTTACACGAGGCATCACAACAACGTTTCACCAGGCAACGCCGGTCAACTGCTGTTTGAGTATGAGAAATCGGTTGGAAACTTTCGTCATGTCAGCACGTTGTAGGTGTCGCCACCGGCGCCAACCTTGTGTGAATGCTCTGAAAAGCTAATCATTTTCATATCACAGCATCTTCTTCCTGTCGGTTAAATTTCGCGTCTGTAGAACGTCATCTTTATGGTGTAGCAATTTTAGTGGCTAGTAGTGTATGAAAATCAAAACGCACATCATCTACTATTCTGATGATCCTTGAAAGCGCTTTTTGCCGTTAGTTAACGATGATACAGCTTGAACAAAGTATCAAATATCTCCTAAGTGTCACCACAAATGAGGTTGAAACAAGAAAAGAAAGGCGATGTGGAAAAACCACCAAGCTTCAGATATTGAAACAACTGGAGAGAATATGAAATACTTGAATTTTTCACTCAGACTATCAGCCTTCCATGTAACGAACTTATTACCCGTGATACTATTTGTGATTGTTTAGAAGAGGAGCCTGTCTTGGGAAAAATATTGTGAACTCTGTTATTGTACATGAAGCACATTTCCGTTTTTGTTCCTACTTCTTGTGTTAAAATGTTTTACTGAATGCTAAAAATGTATTTTCAAACAATAAATAGTAGTTTTACCAGTTATATGTCACTGAAAACTAATCAAAACCCATTATGTGCAAAATAGCTTACATCAAAAGGCACATTGTCCAACCGAACCCGACAAAACGCATTTTGTCCATTACTAAAGTGCTCATAGCTTGAAAGTATAAAAAGCAATTTCCTTGTATTAAGCACATTTCGATCAACAGCCCTGCCTGAGTACGACGTATAAAATTCTTAAAAATTAATCGAATATTTTTTGCGATGTACGTTTTTCGTTTCTCCTGAAAAATTTAATTTTGGGACGTAATGCGTTTTGAAAAGTACCTACTCTTTCATCTTACTTGGTATTTTAGGGTCTGTTACTCTATCATGATTCATTGTTATGCAAACTTGAGAATGTTGTTTTCAGTGCTACAAAACTAACTGTGATCTGATACTAAAAAGGTTAAATACAACTGAAGCTGTGTCTTAATGCCCAAAGTGGTTATTCAGAGCTGTGGTTGCCCTGTCTGTAAGGGTTTCTCCAATATTAGTTAAATCTGGAAGATGTCACAAGCCCAAGTCTGAATGAGTATGTACAAAGTAGGACAATAAGCCGCAGAGACCTACTAAGGTTTAATGGTACCATACATATAATGATGCAAAAATAGGGTCCACTACACTCTCGCTACAAAATAGGTTGCAGGGATAGTGATAGAGATTCGTGCATCTGTAAGGAGCATCCGTAAAGCCTGCAGTAATTTTCACAGTCAGTCTCTGGTAAAAAAAATTATCACAATATCCTACGACGTTCTAGTTAAACGTAAATTCGATGAACTGATGCGTACCTTTCATTCAATCACTCATGGGTCCGTAGTGTGTCTAAATTGAGATAGCACAAGAGAATACACTGAGGTGACAAAAGTCATGGAGTAGCAATATCTGCATATACAGACGGCGATAGAATGTGTAAAAGGGCAATGCATTGGCGGAGCTACTCAGGTGATTCACGTGAAATGTTTTCTGACATGATTTTGGTCGCACGATAGGAATTAATAGACTCTGAGCGCGTGATGGTAGTTGACGCTAAACGTATGGGACACTACATTTCGGAAATCGTTGGATAATTCAATATTCTGAGATCCACAGTGTCAAGAGTGTGCCGAGAATACCATTTTTCAGGCGTTACCTGTCACCACGGACAACGCAGTGGCCGTCGACCTTCACCTAACGACCGAGAGGAGAGGCGGTTGCGTATATTCGTCAGTGCTAACAGACAAGCAACACTGCGTGAAATAGCCGCAGAAGCCAATGTGGGACGTACGACGAACGTATCCGTTAGGACAGGGCGGCGAATATGGCGTTAATGAGCTACGGCGGCAGAAGACCGACGCGAGTGCCTTTGCTAACGGAACGTCATCACCTGCAGAGCATCTCCTGGGTTCGTGACCATATCGATTGGACTCTAGACAAATAGAAAACTGTGGCCTGGTCAGATGAATCCCGATTGCAGTCGGTAAGAGCTGATGGTAGGATTCGAGTGTGGCACAGACACCACGAAGCCGAAGTTTTCATCTCGGCGCTGTACAAGCTAGTGGTGTCTCCATAATGGTGTTGGCTATGTTTACATGGAATGAACTGGGTTCTCTGGTACAACTAACGTATCATTGACTGTAAACAGTTATGTTTGACTACTTGGAGAGCATTTTCTGCTATTCATGGACTTCATGTTCTCAAACTACGACAGAATTTACATGGATGACGATGCGCCATGTTATCAGTCCATAATTGTTCGCAATGGGTTTGAAGAACATGCTGGACAGATCTTACTACGTGTATCTCTATGAACATTTATGGAACGTAATCGACATTTCAGTTCGTGCACAAACATTAGTATTTCTGTAGGGGACTTCCAACGATTTGCTTAGTGCATGCCGCGTCGAGTTGCTGCACTACAGAAGGAAATAAAGAGTCCGACACGATATTAGAAGGTATCCCGTGACCTCTGTCAACTCACTGTACTACCATACCACTGTCTGACCACCGTACAGACCTACAAATGAGAGATATCAGCATTAGCCTTTCCTGATTTTGAGGAAAGGCTCCAGGTTCTTTAGCCATTCCAGATAGATTCTACATAGAATGTGCCGCAGAAGGAGCTTATTTCCTTGCTCATATTTATCGAGAATCTCTTGCAGCGCGAATTGTCCCTTGTGGCTGGAGAGAAGAATAGGTCAGTCATGCTTACACAAACGTTAATACATCGTATACACATAATTACAGACGAATATCGCGAGGTTCGTCTGTTGCCGGATGCTGTAGCATATTGGTAGCTCACCTGAAACTTCGAAGCTCCTGGAGGAAAACATTGCTTCTCTCAAAGAATCAGTACGGATTCAGAAAAAAATACTCGTTTGTAATACGGCTTGGCTCTATCACACAGGAAATCTTGCAAACAATGAATACATGTAAAATATGGGATCTGTGTTTGTATATTCCCGCAAGGCGGTCGGTACTGTACGACATCGCCGACTAGTCGAATATCAACAGTAATACGATCGCACAGAGAATCTTCGCAGATATACTTCTCTGCAAAACTTACGAAACATAGAGCAACGTCATGTGCGGGAGCACGTTGCCAGTGGTCTCCCATTCGTGCACAGAAAGTTCAGTGTCACTCGGCGTGAGGTTAACGTGACTACGGCGCTAAAATGGGGCTGGCCCCGTAGCTCGAGGCAGTGGAAGATATGATGGGAAAAGACAGCGTGTGTCAATCAGCGAGCAGATACTATGCGCTATGGTGGTGTTCTTCATTACAGCATGGCACGGAGTTAATATTTGGATGACTCCACACGGAGAAGAATCGTCGGGAAACTGGAAGAAGGACAAAGTGTGACGAGGGTAGCTCACGACTTTTGTTATGCTCACAGCATTGTTTCACGAGCATGGGGAGCTTCACGAACCACAGACACTGATGCCGGAAGGGGAGGAGTAGGTCGACCACGGCCAACTACAGCAGCAGATGGCCTCTACATTGCGTAGTAGGCAAGAAAGGACCCACGTCGAACACCGAGTGCAATTGCAGCACATTTCACAGGACTGCAAGGTACGCAATCTCACGCTCCACAGTGGCACAGCGTCTGCATTTAGGTGGTCTGTTTGCCCGACGTCCAGCACTATGTGTTCCGTTGACAACCGCAAATCGGCTTTACTATTTGCGATGGTGCCAAGAGCGTAGGGACTGCTCCAGTGAGAAGTGGGATTGTGTGCTTTTCTCGGAAGAGATGGCAGGTTCACCCTGAGTAGTGATTCTAGACTTACCCTCGTTCAGCAAGAGGTAGGACCACTTAATGTTGCAAGAACGTTGTCGAACGTGATCGTTTTGGTGGTTCAGGTGTTACGATGGGGGGACGTATCATGTTGCATGTGTGCACAGACCTTCAGCGTTTTGAACACGGTACACTAACCGGTCAACATTATTGGGACACTGTGCTCATTCCTCATGTCTTTTTGTGGATGCATTTGCCCTTTCCTCCATTTTCATGGATGACAGCGCTTGACCGTTCCTCATAAGCGACTTCTAATCAAGCTGCGGAGCTATGGGGTATCGTCTCAGTTGTGCGACTGGATTCGTGATTTCCTGTCAGTTCGTAGTAATAGACGACAAATCATCGAGTAAAACTGAAGTGATATCAGGTGTTCCCCAGGGAAGCGTCCTGGGACCTCTACTGTTCCTAATCTATATAAATGACCTAGGTGACAATCTGAGCAGTTCTCTTAGACTGTTCGCAGATGATGCTGTAATTTACCGTCTAGTAAGGTCATCCGAAGACCAGTATCAGTTGCAAAGCGATTTAGAAAAGATTGCTGTATGGTGTGTCAGGTGGCAGTTGACGCTAAATAACGAAAAGTGTGATGATCCACATGAGTTCCAAAAGAAATCCGTTGGAATTCGATTACTCGATAAATAGTACAATTCTCAAGGCTGTCAAGTCAACTAAGTACCTGGGTGTTAAAATTACGAACAACTTCAGTTGGAAGGACCACATAGATAATATTGTGGGGACGGTGAGCCAAAGGTTGCTTTTTATTGGCAGGACACTTAGAAGATGCAACAAGTCCACTAAAGAGACAGCGTACACTACACTCGTTCGTCCTCTGTTAGAATATTGCTGCGCGGTGTGGGATCCTTACCAGGTGGGATTGACGGAGGACATCGAAAGGGTGAAAAAAAAGGGCAGCTCGTTTTGTATTATCACGTTATAGGGGAGAGAGTGTAGCAGATATGATACACGAGTTGGGATGGAAGTCATTACAGCATAGACGTTTTTCGTCGCGGCGAGACCTTTTTACGAAATTTCAGTCACCAACTTTCTCTTCCGAATGCGAAAATATTTTGTTGAGCCCAACCTACATAGGTAGGAATGATCATCAAAAT
The DNA here is from genome assembly GCF_023897955.1 of Schistocerca gregaria. Taxonomy (NCBI): domain Eukaryota; kingdom Metazoa; phylum Arthropoda; class Insecta; order Orthoptera; family Acrididae; genus Schistocerca; species Schistocerca gregaria. The sequence goes on from NC_064931.1 coordinate 491,011,914, forward strand.
AAAATAAGAGAAATCAGAGCTCGAACAGAAAGGTTTAGGTGTTCGTTTTTCCCGCTCGCTGTTCGGGAGTGGAATAGTAGAGAGATAGTATGATTGTGGTTCGATGAACCCTCTGCCAAGCACTTAAATGTGAATTGCAGAGTAGTCATGTAGATGTAGATGTAGATGTAGATAGAGCAGGTGGAGGATCTCTTGGAATGAGAGGATATTCGGCGAATGGGCTAGGCTGCCCATTCCCACGATTAAATCCTATCGAGCACGTGTTGGATGCTTTGAGAAGACATATTTCAGCACCTCCACATGCACCACCTATTTTAATGTGCAGGGTACAATCATAAATCGAGGTGACTTCAATGTAATTATTGTTTTTGAATAGAAGCATCATTCCCTTTCGTCTCAAAAATGGTTCAAATGCCTCTAAGCACTACGGGACTGAGGTCATCAGTTCCCTAGATCTACAACTATTTAAACCTAACTAACCTAAGGATATCACACACATCCTTGCTCGAGGCTGGATTCGAACCTGCAAACGTAGCAGCAGCGCGGTTTCTGACTGAGGCGCCTAGAATCACTCGGCCACTGCGGCCGGCCCTCTTCGAGTCATTGCATATTTCATTCAGTTAACTTATGTACTATTACTGTTCAGTTCTCCTTATTTATGGTGCAAGTTTCATCGAACTATGTTACTTGGCAAGACAAACCATGCAAAAGTTCCTTTCTCTCATTACATCTGCAAATTAACGTATATACAGATATTTCTATTGGGGACTGAAGATGGTATACTGAAATATATCAGTATTTACGTCATCAGCAGACTAATAATTATAGCCATTACAACTCGCATAATCATTTGGCAGCAGAGGATGAAGTTGTAAGTGGGCTGTTTAGGTTTTTATATTGGTAACGCCACGTAGCGCTCCGTATGAAAATCACTGGCTGTGCTGTGCCATATGAAAGTCCCCTTTGAACAATTATACAGGACTGTGCTTAAACTGACACACAATATTTTTTTAGCTCAAAGTAATCTGACTTTCAAAAATCCCTCAAAAAGAATGGCTCTGACTAACATTAACATATACCTTTCATGAATCACTTGCCTCACAAAAATCCTCGAACTACTGCAATACAGCGAGCGCCAATACTGCCAGCTAAATAAAAGATTCTAACTACGGAAGGCACTAACTACTGATAGACATAGTTAGCAAATGAAAGATTTTGATAGAGAAAAAACAATGTATTTACCTCAATAGTGTTCAAAAGTCATAATGTATATAGCAGTTCATGACATCCAGTCTTACAAATTTCAAAACTCCGCCATCTCTCCACCCACATCCACCACCGCTGGCGGCTACGCGCTGTTAACAGCCAACTGCCCAACACTACAACTGTTAACATGCGACAATGTTTGAAGTTAAATATCCAGTCAAGAACCAAGAAAACTTATTTAAACAGAAATTACGAATGCATTGTTACTGTGAACAGACGACACAGTGTTATTGTGTGTGTACATTCTTGCTTGTTAGTTGCACGATTACGTAACGACTATAAGGCTCACATACTTAGAACATTTACCAGTACTGCTAATGAGATATTAGTGCAACATTTTGGTTTACTTCAAAATACATTCTGGATTTAAAGCACTTTCTGCGAGATACCAGATGACATAGTGGTTAGTTTATGTGACATCCACACGATTTTATCACGCCGCTACTAATGAGTGACAATTCACAATGTTGCTTTTGCGGTGTTTTTATTTTATATCTGCACAGTTTTTCTGAATTATTCTGGAAAGTAAAACATGTTTTAGTAGTAACTTTTGTGGTATAGCTACAATGAGACAACCTTTTCCCTAGCACAACATTACGTTACAGCACAGTACTTTCTTCATCACGGCAATAAGCGTAATAACTAAGATATCTATATGCAAAGCATTTCACTTTTGCTTATCATGAGGTAAGTACATTAACTTCTGCAGAACTTAGCTTTCGGTGGACGATAACTACGACACTTCCACAGAGATTATCTTACAACAAGACGCACAGTTTAGCGCTACAGTACACGCATTTGAGTGACTAATTTTGTACTTAAAACATTTATTTTTAAAGATATTTGAAGTACAAAGATACAAAGGTTTTCCGTGATACATTTCATTCCATTGCTGTAATCTGTAACACCTGAGGGTATAATTACATTAATCCTCAGGGGGGTACACACCTACTTTGTGTACCATGTGTCTGGCAAGCACAAGGAGCCCTAGGTAATGTAGTATTTGCTTATACAACTTTACACATCAGTACCAAATTCCTCTAACACAGAATTGCACAGCTATCTGATTATTTAAGAGAGAAACAAACATTTTTTTTTACTACGTCAGTGACAGATGTTTACGTAATTGCACAGCTGAATAACTTCAAATTTTATCTTGTATGTACTTTGTGAACTGTTCATATTTTTTCGGAACCATTGCGATACTATGAGAGCTTTGAATGATGTATTTGGTATGGGATCATGATTTTTAAATTACGTCTGAGGTAGATGACACTATTGAAATGAGCAGAGAATTTTTTTAGGTTTTGAAATTATTGGAGGAAGCTACGACGATTTTGAGATTTGGCTGAGGTTTTATGATGTTCTGATGACGATGTGTATTTCGCTGTTGCGGTATGTTTATGATCAATAAACTGATGATATATGAGGAATTTGATTATGCTACGTATTTATTACGATGAAATATTGAAGAAGTGTCGACGAATATGTATATGTGTAATAAGGTAAGGAATAATGAGTATTGGTTAGGGACTGAGTTGTGAAAAAGGCTGTTGGAAACCAAGAATCGTACTTTAAGAGTTATGAAATGAATGTAAATGCGTGAATGTATTACAATGCCAACGAAAATTTTTTGGACACTGTTATATTAATAGGATTTTGTTTCTACACATTTGTAACGCAAGTTCTTGACCTGTGAAATTTTTTATATGAGACTGTCACTGTAGTGCAAATTGGTGTCGTAAATATTTCGGTAAGAAAGTTAAGTGACCACCTTGAAGTAATGCGTCGTGGGCACCCAGCTGCGCGACGGTCGCCTGGAAAAAAGCCATTAGTGTATGCCTTTCAAGAGGGACAGGTGAAAAAGAAAGGAGAGGCCATTAACCTCGCTATTGACATTTCTATTTCTTTGTAGAAAGCATTGCAAATACGACACGCTCAAACATGAAAACATATGATTACACTGTGGAGCTCTTAATTTATGATATTTACTGAAATGCCTAATGAAACGACGAGAAATATTTTATGTCTATACACCTGATAATGACTACTGTCTTTCTAGTTGAGAGACTTTTTTACTGCCTTATGAAATGCCATATGGCTAGTTAATGATGTTTCATGCTTTCCTTTGTACATATTTGCTTATTTTATTTAATATCTAGTTTCTAGCTGCACTGCTGCATTAGTTAAAATAAAATTTAATAGGTGTACTAATATCACTATTTTGTGTCTACAGACCAAGTAAAGAATAATTTTATGATGTACTTTCGTAGAAAAGAGAGCACAAATAGACATTTCCCTTCACAGGAATTGCAAAAATAATTTTTTTAACGGTATGGTAACTTGTCTGCTAGAGTAAGTCAAGGTGATGCATCGCTCTAGTGTTAAGATGTGATATAGGTATTAAACATGGCCATTTTTACTGTAATATTTCTTCTGCTTGAGCTATGTCATGTTTAGGTATAAGTTATTGCATTTGCTGCTGCTGTTTGCTGGTATAGTGCTACTAAATTTCTGTTTGTATGACTCTGTTAAGCCAGATTTACTACTGATTTATTTTTCTTGTTGCTGCACATTGGCTCATATTAGTTGTAATATTGCAATTGCTCTGTTAATTTAGATTTACTGTTGCTTGCTTTGCCAATTTGCATTTTTTGTCATTGCTGTTTGTGTTAATTGTTTTGTGCTGCTGCATTGCCTTGTCCCTTAGTGTAGCATCTGAGCTCAGTAGATTTAAGTTAGCTTAAGATGGGGTAGGCTATATAAGAGAACGAGTTGTGATGAATTGGAAGAAATGCATTGAGAAGCTATAAGAAAATGGTTTGGCCAAAAAAAAAAGCATTTTGAAAGAGGATATGAACAAAAAAGTAGGGTTTAGGGACAACAGGTTTAGGTAGGATTGTCTTGGAAGTAAATGATGAGGTAAGATAATGGAAAATAAATAATCAGGTAAGGAATATGTGAACATATAAATGTAGAAAGCAAGCTTGGATTGGTTTTTTTGGTGGAAACAAATGTTGAAATAAGACGAAAGGTCTATGGAATGAAGTTTTGGGTTGGACTGCAGTACCAAATGTTACCCTGAAAACGAATCCTGTCTTTCCTTTTGTATTATTCCGCTATGTGTTTATGTATCCTTGTGTATTTGTCTTTTTCCTGTCTTTATGTGTTTAGCTAATAAGATTTATGTTGTAGAATTTTTCAAATACTATGTTATTTTCTTTGTAAAGATGTTTAGATATTATTTATTCTGTTTTGTTTTAATGCTCATGTGTGAAGGTGATGTTTCAAAAGTTATTCTGATCTTTTATGTATTTACTTATGTCATAATTCCTGTAAGACTGTTATATATGTTATTTCGATTCTTTTGTAAAGACCACATTACAACAAATGTTATCTGTATTGTTATGTTCTTTAATAATGTATTTTGTGCCTTTGTTATTGTATTGGTATGTTATAAAATTGTAATTGACACCAGTTCATCAAATTATTAACTTGTAATTTACATTTCACTGCACGTGTTTTTGTCGGTCATAGTATATGGACAATATGTGAGAAGTAGGGACTGATAGTGTCTGCACGTGTGTTAATAATTCAGCAAGGGACTGGTTAACAGCATTGCTAGTTCTAAGGACATTTCAAAAAGAAAAAAAAGATTGTGAGTGCACAAGTGGTGGTTCATGGACTTGCTACGACTCTTCGATGGTGATTGTGCACCTGCACAGTCGCAACAGATGGCTGTTGGCCATCTCTACGAGGACTATGGTGGATCTGCATCTTTGGTGGCCCACCAATACCATTATTTCTACAAGGACTGCAGTGGGTCTGCATCTTTAATGGCCCACCAATACCATTATTTCTACAAGGACTGCAGTTGGTCTGCACCTCTGGTGGCCCACCAATACCATAGTCTCTACCAGGACTACAGTGGGTCTGCTCTGTGATGACTTACCTACCAATATTCTTCAAAACTTCTACTGACTCTGCTGTGGGTTTGCTCTGTTGTGGCCCATTACCTGCCTGCATGTCAAGAGTCATCACTGTTTTTCCGTTGGAAGGACAACACTACTTCTTCAAGACTGCGTGGAAATCCACTACTTCCGTGTGCATTTTCTTTTACTGCTCATACTTTGAGAAAAACACTGCTATTTTACTGTGATGAACGATCAGGACTGTCTTTATGGACTGTGAGAAAATTTTAGCTTTTGACCAACATTGTATCAATAAGTGTGTGCATTTGATATCTTTGTTATTGTAATTATGAAAAATTTTATCAAATCATTTTTGGCCAGTGCCCAAAACAATTTGTAAAATTTTTTGTGGGGAGCATGGGGGCTATGTAAACGGCTGTTTACGTTTTTATTGGTAACGCCACATAGCGCTCTGTATGAAAAATCACTGGCTGTGGTGTGTGCAGTCAGTGGCTGGTTGGCATTGTTGTAATACTCGCCATTGTAGTGTTGGGCGTCTGGATGTTAACAGCGCGTAGCGTTGCGCAGTTGGAGGTGAGCCGCCAGCAGTGGTGAATGTGGGGAGAGAAATGGCGGAGTTTTGAAATTTGTAAGACTGGATGTCATGAACTGCTATATATATTATAACTTTTGAACACTATTAAGGTAAATACATTTTTTGGTCTCTATCAAAATCTTTCATTTGCTAACTATGCCTATCGGTAGTTAGTGCCTTCCGTAGTTTGAATCTTTTATTTAGCTGGCACTAGTGGCGCTAGCTGTATTGCAGTAGTTCGAGTAACGAAGATTTTTGTGAGGTAAGTGATTTGTGAAACGTATAGATTAATGTTAGTCAGCCTGATTCTTTTGTAGGAATTTTTGAAAGTCAGATTGCGTTGAGCTAAAAATATTATGTGTCAGTTTAAACACAGTCATGTATAATATTTCTAAGGGGACGTTTCAAAGTAGGTAAAAAGACGAGGGCTAATAGAAATCTTTGGATAACAGAAAAGATACTGAATTAAACTGATGAAAGGAGGAAACATATAAATGTAGTAAATGAAGCAGGAAAAAAGGAATACAAACGTTTCAAAAATGAGATCGATAGGAAGTGCAAAATGGCTAAGCGGGGATGGCTAGAGGAAAAATGTAAGGATGCAGAGGCGTATATCACTAGGGGTCAGATAGACATTGCCTACAGGAAAATTAAAGAGACCCTTGGAGAAAAGAGAGCCACTTGCATGAATATCAAGAGCTCAGATGGAAACCCAGTTCTAAGCAGCTAAGGGAAAGCAGAAAGGTGGAAGGAGTATATAGAAGGTCTATACAAGGGCGATGTACTTGAGGACAATATTATGGAAATGGAAGAGGATGTAGATGAAGATGATATGGGAGATATGGTACTTCGTGAAGAGTTTGACAGAGCACTGATGAGCAAGATGTATGAGACAGGCGAAATACCCTCAGACTTCAAGAAGAATATAATAATTCCAATCCCAAAGAAAGCAGGTGTTGACAGATGTGAAAATTACCGAACTATCAGTTTAATAAGTTACAGCTGCAAAATACTAACACGAATTCTTTACAGACGAATGGAAAAACTGGTAGAAGGTGACCTTGGGGAAGATCAGTTTGGATTCCGTAGAAATGCTGGAACACGTGAGGCAATACTGACCCTAAGACTTATCTTAGAAAATAGATTAAGGAAAGGCAAACCTACGTTTCTAACATTTGTAGACTTAGAGTAGGCATTTGACAATGTTGACTGGAATACTCTCTTTCAAATTCTGAAGGTGGCAGGGGTAAAATACAGGGAGCGAAAGGTTATTTATAATTTTTGCAGAAACCAGATGACAGTTATAAAGAGTCGAGGGGCATGAAAGGGTAGCAGTGGTTAGGAAGGAAGTGAGACAGGGTTGTAGCCTTTCCTCGAAGTTATTCAATCTGTATATTGAACCAGCAGTAAAGGAAACGAACGAAAAATTCGGAGTAGGTATTAAAACCCACAGAGAAGAAATAAAAACTTTGAGGTTCACTGATGACATTGTAATTCTGTCAGAGACAGGAAAGGCCTTGGAAGAGCAGTTGAACGGAATGGACAGTGTCTTGAACGGAGGATATAAGATGAACATCAACAAAAGCAAAACGAGGACAATGGAATGTAGTCGAATTAAGTCGGGTAATGCTGAGGGAATTAGATTAGGAGTTCTGCTATTTGGGGAGCAAAATAACTGATGATGGTCGAAGTAGAGAAGATATGAAATGTATTCTGGCAGTGGCAAGGAAATCGTTTCTGAAGAAGAGAAATTTGTTAACATCGAGTATAGATTTAAGCGTCAGGAAGTCGTTTCTGAAATATTTGTATGGAGTGTAGCTATGTATAGAAGTGAAAGATGGACGATAAATAGTTTAGAGAAGAAGAGAATAGAAGCTTTCGAAATGTGGTGCTACAGAAGAATGCTGAAGATTAGATGGGTAGATCACATAACTAATGGGGAGGTATTGAATAGAATTGGGGAGAAGAGGAGCTTGTGGCACAACTTGACTAGAAGATGGGATCGGTTGGTAGGACATGTTCTGAGGCTGCAAGGGCTCACCAATTTAGTATTGGAGGCCAGCGTGGAGGGTAAAAATCGTAGAGGGAGACCAAGAGATGAATACACTAAGCAGATTCAGAAGGATGTAGGTTTCAGTAGGTACTGGGAGATGAAGAAGCTTGCACAGGATAGAGTAGCATGGAGAGCTGTATCAAACCAGTCTCAGGACTGAAAACCACTACAATAGTACCTTCTAGAGCACGTGGCAAGAGCAGGTCATTAATGTCTATTTTCCCTAAGCAGCAGGTCAAGTGTTGAAGTGTGTTAAATTAAAAAGAAATGCGTAATCCACTTAGTAGTGCAGTATGACCGTGCTGCACTGATACCTGTTAACCCTGTATGAAAGACGAAGGTTAAGGCGCTTACAGAGATGTACAGTCAGTCATGTTTGCTTTGCCCACTATGCAAATGAAATAGAAAAGAAAATTGCCATGCCCTGTACAGTATGGAGGTATGTGCAGACTAGTTGATTTTATGACCTGCTACCTCCTGAACCATGAGTCGTACAATGATAGACTTTACAGGAACATCCAGTGTTATATATGAATACTCTCTGCTAAATGCGTCGAGAATACAGTTGGTTGTAAAAAATTAATAAGTGAAAACGTCATGCACGACGCGACAGTTTTACTCCATGAACAGTGAAAATGTGGAAAGCGATAAACGTTTTGTCCTTTATTATTTTGTGGGACTGTCAGCAAGAAAAAGTTTAGGAAAGGTTTAAAATTCTGTGTAAAAATTTTTGCAAGTTACTGAGTGCTCTTATTTTCAAATACTGGGTGAATGAAGTCTGGGGATTCACGCCTCGTGGACTATAATCCTTTTTCGCCCCTACCCCAACCCCCTTCTGTAGGTTGGCGGTCATTATCCCCACAGCGACTCTTTCCACAGGGTGTATACGACCCGGGACAACGGGGAGATCCGGGAAAAACCCGGGAATTTCTTCATCCGGGATAAAACCGGGAAAAACCCGGGAATTGTTTAGAATCCCGGGAATTTTTCATTGTTTTAGTTTTCAGTTAAATTTTAGTGACTTTGACTGGTAAGAACCAATGCTCTATCAATGGATATTACTGCATCCCGCTACTGCAGAATAATACTGCAGCAACAAAATATGACAGCGAGAAAAAAAAAAGAAAAACAAAAAACGAAAACAAAAATTAAGTTGCAAAGAAATGCGCCTTATACAACAACAACACAGTGCTCATACAAGCATCTGCCAACAGCAAAGTGTCAAAGGCTTTAGGAAGACTATGCATTGCCTCCGATAAGCGTGACATGACAACTGTTTAAATTAGATTCATTTGAGCAGTTGTGGGCGGGCTCTTGCGCATGCGCAGTTGAGTCGCGTATGAGTAGTACCTTCTCCCGCTTCTGGTTACGGAAGTGTGGCTGGGCGCCAGTACATAATATTGCCTCGGTTCGGAAATATAGTAAATTTGGGGCTGATATAGTAATAATATTAATAATAATAATATTGTGTGGCGAGGGCCTCACGTCGGGTAGAACGTTCGCCTGGTGCAAGTCTTTCGATTTGACGCCACTTCGGTGACTTGCGCGTCGATGGGGATGAAATGATGATGATTAGGACAACACAACACCCAGTCCCTGAACGACATAGGCGGGAATCGAACCCGGGCCCTTAGGATTGACAGTCTGTCGCGCTGACCACTCAGCTACCGGGGGCGGACTGAGTTGTGGTGGGGAGGTTGTTCGTCTCCACGTGACCTACGTTTACGTTCAGTGATTTTGTTGTTTTCTCTTCGTTTATTGCTCTCACGTTAAATGATAACAAAACGGATTATCGTGGGCGGGAACTATCAAATGAATTAAAATACGTTCTCATAATTACGGACGGCTAAAATATGTTATTAGTTTGAGATTTTATTTCCACCTTTCTGACAGTCAAGCATTAATCGCCTTACACAACAATGAAGTTATTTTTACCGGTTTGCTAAAGAGATTAGGCTTTTATTAATCCTTTCTGCTGAGGCACTCAATTTATTTGAAAGGAAGTATTTAATTTCACACTATTGGCTAGTTTCAACTGTTCGCTGCATTTCAAGTGCACGTATGGCATTATGCCATAATAAGGAACCAAATATGAGATAATACCCTACTGGTACTCTAAAAAGATTTACATACGAATGTGCATTTTAAGCCGAATTGTGCGTTTCAGCATGGTTCACGAAATTCTGACGCTCTTGAAGTATTCTCTTTTGTTTTGTTTCTTTTATGACAAAATGTAAGACCTTTTAATGTTTTACACGTGCCAACATATGGGCTCCCTGCGTCATCGTAGTTGCGCAAGTGCGGTGACGCCTGTTATCTGGCGCTCTCTTGCAACCTATTTCTAACAGGTCGCGGGAAAATATTGCTAATGGCGGTTTGAAAAGCGTTACATTCAAAGCAGATTTACTTTTACACAAGATGAACTATGTGCGAGAATGTACGATGAATTTCTTAAATAACGAAGCGTTTGACTCTCATATAAAAATCAACTCCTTGAGAACGAACATTTAGAAGAATTTCGAGCCCAGAAGATCAAACATTTACGTCATTATTAAAAATTTTACTGACACATTTGCGTGATTTATCTTAAAGTGTAACACGCGCAAAGATGATCAACAATATATTTGGAAGCTTAGCTTCTCTTCCAGCTTATTAATCTTTGAGACCAAAATTATATGTGAATGCTATGTATATTAATTTAAACCATTAACTTTCCTTATTTGTGTGTTCGCGCTACTTAAGACTGATCTTATGCTGTCATCAACTGACGATATCACGTGACATGAGCTGTGATTGGCTTACATACCGTATCGCAAACTCGATTTCAATGCTTCGGAAAGTGAGATGCAGTGTTTGGTGGAATTCAAATTTATACCTTCGTAATACGAAAATAGGCAGCGTACATGTTGCTGCACATAAAAGGTCTTTCAAAACGTGTTTTTCCCTCTGAGTTTCGTTTTCTAAAGTACCGGGAAATTCTACGTCGGTATATAAAACCATAAACATTCAAAGGATTGATGAGTTTTATAGTGCCGAGGGAGAGTATACTGTCACTTAACGTGGAAAAAGTATTTTTAACCAGGAAATCTGGGAAAAATCCGGGAATTTTTTTCCTTGTCCATGTATACACCCTGTTCCAGACAGTAAGTGATATGTGATATCAAGTTTGACGCAAATCGGTCCACTGGTTTAGGAGAAGACGTGGAACATAGATAGATACATATATTTTTATAATATGTTTGTAGATGTAACGCTAAATTAACATTTCTTCCTGCAATCTGCAGTGACGTACGTTACCCTCTTTAATGAAATGGGTTGAGACTTTTCGACCTCCGAATTATATATATATATATATATATATATATATATATATATATATATATATATATATATTTGGCTCATGGAGGGGTTTCCTTAGCTTTACCCTCATTCTCGACGCCCAAGAGAGAGAGAGAGACCAGAGGTAGGATGAGAAAGGTTGGCGTGGAGGAGGAAGGAAGAACGGTTAGAGGGGGAGTGACGAAGAGACAAATTCCTTTTTCTTTTATTTACCGAAAACCTTTTGTTTCCGTATCCTTGAAAGTGGCGTGTCCCCGATCACGAAGTTACCTGTTCGAATACTGATGGTGAAGAGAAGTGGAAGAGAGAGACGGGTACAGCAGTTTTCGATCGAATTTTTGTTAAAGCGATAACTTCAGTGCTAAGGGTACTCCCTAGACTCTACGTTCGAGTTCATTAAGTCGTGTGGTCTTCTTGAAGAAAGTTTCGTTATTATTGGGAATTCAGTCTATTCTATCTGTCATTTCCACCACCACCACCAGCAATAATGCTAGGTGACGCGGTTTATGAATCCTGATTGTTACACGCAGGACGTGGACACTCTCCATGAATTTTAGCCACCTGTTTAATTTCCAACGATATGATTCAGGTAAAAAACTGGAAAAAAATCTACTTGTGGATACGCAGAATGATTATTTCGATCTCCAGCAAGATGCTTCACGACAATTAAAATCTTTGTGACCCGAACTGACATTCTTGCTTTTCACTGGCAACCATCATACCAGCTGAGATATCCGTGCATCCACGGTGGCCTGACGTAAGACTCCAGTAGCTCTCCGCTACACTTCTAGCTCCAGCGAGGCTCTCCGGAATAAGACGAATAGAAAAGCGAGTTTGAATCCCAACTCCGCACAAAGTTTTATTCTGTCAGAAATTCTAATTACTGCATAGACACTACTCCCCTTCGCACCATAAAATATTTTTCAGAAAACAGTTCCTCTCCTGTTTACGAGCTATTTCCGTTATATCTTCCCTGTTGGGAAATTTAGTTCCAGCAGGGCTCTCAAATAAACTCTGAAGATGGTATAGTTACCCCCGAAATGCAAGAGTATGGTCCAGCATACGCGTTCATTCAGACAGCATGTTTCATCGAGTATACACATCATTAGTTTAGTGTGGAGGCTATATTACTTTTGGCTTTGATTAAGAGGTTCGCAAAGATGGTGGAAATAAGGTTAGAGCTTAACGTCCCGTCGACGACGAACTTGTTAGGAAGATATCTCAACCCCAGATCGTACTTAGTCTGACAAGGAAAATGGCTGTATCCTTTCCAGATGACTGGGATTCGTGCTGGTTGATTTATAGAAACCACGGAAAATCTAAACCGTAAGGCTGGACAGAGATTTTAACTCGCTGCTCCAGAGTGCAAGTCCAGCGCGTTAACCATAGACGTGTCACTAACCAGAGAAGTTCTTGTAAGATATTCCGCTGTGTTTGTTTTATATCTTTAATATTTTTAGGGAAAATCTGATAAACATCTTCTGTTGCGTGGTTTGTCACGCATTCATTCCGTTCTGTCACTTTCCTGGTTTACTTACATATCCTTCGTGTCTGCTAACAGTTACAGCTTTAAAAAAATGGCTCTGAGCACTATGGGACTTAACTTCTGAGGTCATCAGTCCCTTAGAACTTAGAACTACTTAAACCTAACCAACCTAAGGACATCACACACATCCATGCCCGAGGCAGGATTCGAACCTGCGACCGCAGCGGTTGCGCGTTTCCAGACTGTAGCGCCTAGAACCGCTCGGCCACTCCGGCCGGCAGTTACAGCTTTATGGGCGCTCTGTAATGTGTCGTGCCACAATATTTTTATAATTTTAACACCATTCTGCGTTTGCGTAGTCCTTTCGGCGTAGAAGACAAACTTTAAGGCACACTTAGTGCGTTTATAGCTTGAACATAACAGAAGGCTAAGAGAAATTAGTTTTCTTTTTTTAATTTTGTTTAGTAGTAGGTGACTGCGTTCTTTCATTCCTTTGCTTCCAATTTTGAAGCATTGTAATGAGTCATACGATCAATTAACTTCTGTGGCTTTTATACATATATCAACAAATGTGTTGCATCACCCCTATATGTCGTGCAGATGTGTTGCTATTGTTACTGTTCCTGTACCGATCGGAAAGTCACCACTGATGTTTGTAAATATGCACATAATTACCATTAGTGCTTTCTACGGGTAGAGCACCGCACTGGAATGAGCTATAGAATGTCAGTTGAAAGTACAGCACCAGTAGAGATTATTGACGTCTGTGGAACGGCTGAGTGAACATCCATCATGTCAATAAAGACACTCGCTATCAAATATTGGGTCCGTATCATCACGTTATACGCAGAAGGCTTGTCAACCAGGAAAGCTGCTCGAAATGTGCACCGGAGTCAATGTTACATGGTGCGTGCATGGAATCGGTTCCCCCTGACGGTTAGTGTTGAGGACTTACACAGCATAGGCCATCCAAGTTCGACAGGTTCACAGAATAATCGATATCTACGACTTTCGAGGTAGACTAGCCGTGGACTGACTGCTCCAGAACTGAATTCGACGTTTATAGAGGCTACAGGATGCCATGTATAACTCGAAACAGTTAGGAAACTATTGCATGATGCGAGTCTCCGTTCCCGGTAACCATTGCGGGCACGATGTCGTACACCACAGCACCATGTACTACGTTGCTGATGGGTAAGAAACCGTGCAGAATGGCCCAGCACAGCATTGGTATCAGGTCTTGTTTACGAACGAAATTCGGATTTGCGTGTAACCTAGCAACCACAGGCAATGTGTTTAGCGACAGCCCTGTAATACCTAACGTCTTCAACACTGTGCCCCAAATGTGCAACAAGGGGGTAGTGTAATAATATTCTGGGATGCCATTACATGAGGTCACCATACGACTCTTGTGGTTGTTGTGTGCGATCTCATTGCTCTACGGTAGAGGGACAAGATTTTGCAACCAGTAGTAGGACCACATGGCCATCATTTTGCTGACAGTTTCATTTTGATGGATGATAACTTGCGGGCTCATCGTGCTGATAGGATGACCCTGCTTGTTACCCGGACATGAGCGCAATCGAACATGTGAGCTTATTTTTGGACGTGCGCAGAACAGCCATTGAAGAGTGGGACAGTTTCGGTCAGGTTTGCTCGATGATCTCATCGGTGGTATGCCACCACGGCTGCAAGCCAGCACTCGAGCAAGGCAACGTTCCACCACGTATTGACGTTGCTAAGGAGTACTGTGAACGCGCCCAAATGCATAAAAAGACGATTTCATCGTTATGAAAATGTTTGTTTTTTAATTTGGTAATCTGCAGAACTGAAAATCGAAATATACGCATTCCTCAGGGCCAGATGTTTTTTCATGTGCCATGAAATTCGAAATCGAGGGATATTGGAAAAAATTTTGTTGATGTGTGTAGATAAACTGTGTTCGTACAAGGAGTATAAAGTTCAACTTTTCCGCGTTTTTGTATTTACCATTGCTCCGTTGGTGGAAACGGAAAATTTGTTTTACTTTCAGTATCTTTTAAGCTTGTGGGTCTAGGTTTAACGCATGGGGCCGACTAGATGGACTGCACGTCGTATGAATAGCCTGCGGTCTGCGTCATGCATACCACAGTCTATCGGTAAATATCGCTTTGAAATTCAGATTAATGGCTGTCGGCAAACAAAAGGACCTTGTCACGTTTCTGTAGCTGCAGGGATTCGCAATTACGACACTCCTATCGTCGTATACGTGAGGTCTGAGTGGGAGAAATCATTAACATGAAATACTTCGTCGCAGACGAACAAACAGCGGAAATGTCAACACACGCCACGTTGTCATGGAATACTTACTTCAGCTGCAGTACGGATGTGAGATCATTGAAATTTTGTAATATTCAGTTCACTTGAAGATCAAAGACTACACTTCGGTATGATAGAATGAAATTTCAGAAGTAGCTATAACTGTCATGCAATCATATGAGGAGAAGATTTAACGCTGCTGTTGACTTTTCTGTTCGATAGTGCGCGGAGAAGGATACAATTTATAATAATTTTATGTAAAACATTCAACGGTATTCTCTGTTCTTTAAATCCAGTCGCCAGTGAACTTAGTGAAAAGCTGTCGCATCTGGCTGTGATGGCCCTATCTTTTATTGATTTCTGTGCTTTACACTAGGAAATAAGAAAATATTCAATATAGTCACATTTTATGGCAGGCCACGTTGTCCAGTGTTATTTCATTTGATACATTCCATAAAGCAAATGAAAATCTGGAAGGATTGCAAAACGCCTGTCTATGGTTTCCACAATGTATTCACTGGATTTAATAAAGTTTACCAACCGCATATATCGTTAGACGTGGGAGTTGATGGAATACAGAGGATGTTACATCAAGTAAAATGCTTGAATGTTCAAATATTCCTTAATTCAGTGCTTCAGCCTTCTCACTGACAAAGCACCTCTACATGCAGATTCATTGCCCTGACGAAAGATAAGTTTTGTCTTTCGCCATCAACGGCTTTCCTCGTGTATTTTTTCATCCAGTTGGTGTAGGAGACTTGCGTTGTATTGATCTGCAGTTTGTAAGGTAATTATTAAAACGAATCTCTATGGTATTCCCTAAAATACTGCCTTTGTTGTGATACAAGACACCAACCCTACTTTGGTTGCTGTTCGCTGCTAGCACAAGACAGTTTAACTCGCAATAACAAATCGGCTCACTAAATCAGATGGAATCTTCCTGAAACGGTTGAAAAATTGCTGCGAAATTAGATTTGTAATTTTATTTATATCAGCATCCAATTAATATGACACAAATTTTGCACAAAATTTGTCATTGTCAGTTCTTCGTGTAAAATTTACTGTATTCTTTCTTCTCATGAACTGAAGATGAGTTCAGCTTTTCGTTCCTCTCATGACCCCAGAGCGATGAATGGACGGAAATGTCAGAAATTAAATACGAAATACAAAAGTAATTCAAGAACAAAAGACTCAGAGAAAACATCGCATCAAATTTTCCTTCCAACGATAGCTGAGATACAGAAAACTGCAAACATTGTAAGTAGGCTGTTTAGGTTTTTTTTATTGGTAACGCCTCATAGCGCTCTGTATGAAAAATCACTGGCTCTGCTGTGTGCAGTCAGTGGCTGGTTGGCATTGTTGTAATACTCGCCATTGTAGTGTTGGGCGGCTGGATGTTAACAGCGCGTAGCGTTGCGCAGTTGGAGGTGAGCCGCCAGCAGTGGTGGATGTGGGGGGAGAGATGGCTGAGTTTTGAAATTTGTAAGACTGGATGTCTTGAACTGCTAAATATATTATGACTTTTGATGATATTAAGGTAAATACATTGCTTGTTCTCTATTAAAATCTTTCATATGCTAACTATCCCTATCAGTAGTTAGTGCCTTCCGTAGTTTGAATCTTTTATTTAGCTGGCAGTAGTGGCGCTAGCTGTATTGCAGTAGTTCGAGTAACCAAAGATTTTTGTGAGGTAAGTGATTTGTGAAACGTATAGGGTAATGTTAGTCAGGGCTATTTTTTTGTTGGGATTTTTGAAAGTCAGATTGCGTTGCGCTAAAAAAATATTGTGTGTCAGTTTAAGCACAGTCCTGCACAATTTTTCTAAGGGGACGTTTCATATGTCGACCCTTAGCCGAGGATACCTCACTGGAATCTTCTGATTTTTTTCTTGTAGTTTGCTTAATTAGTGTAGATTTTGTTTATTGCTAGCGCGTAATTGTAGAGAGAATTTCCTTTGTAGTTGTAGTCTTTCATTGTTTTACAGTAAATGGTTGTGGCATGCATGTAGAGTTGCACCAAGTATTTCGCAGCTGCGCTTGCAATTAACTAGATATTATTTGCTATGTTATTGTGTTCTCTTACTTTTTCTCTTCAAATTGTGTTTTTCTGTGTTGTCGTGTGAAATATTGTGACAATAACGGCGTGTGAAAAACTTACTACTAGGCTCCAAAGTAAACTGAGAAATGACAGTGAAAACGAAAGCAGTGTGTTAGCGCCACCATGTAATGAATTAACTAATGTTCAAAGTAGTAATTTTTTAATAGTACATAGGGAAATGGAGCGGGCTGCAAATAATGGTGTAGGCAGTGAAACAATTAGTGAACAGGGAAGCATTATCGATCGATCGGTCGGCAACAGCTCGTGTCTGGAATCCGAAATTATAGGACACAATCTTGCAAATACTGCACATTCAGGTTTTGCATCCTCACCGTTTTCTCAAATAAGTCAAGACACATTTTCTGCTTGTCAAAATGTGAATGTTGCCGGTGCAAATGCACTGCCGAAAAGCATAGAGGAACAGATTACCGACACTAATACATTATTATTGTAATTAATGCAACAAATGGAACAAAATCAGAGACAAACACAGCAAAAGCTTCAAAAGTTAGACACAATGGAACAAAATCAGAGACAAACACAGCAAAAGCTTCAAAAGTTAGACACAATGGAACAAAATCTTCGGAAGTTAGACACCACACTTGAACAAACACGTGAAGATTTAACTACTGAGTTACATAACATTGAATCTAAATGTCAAAAAGCCTGTAATGACGTAAAAATACAAATTTGTGAGCATTTTCAACCTATTTTTTCGCGGCATGAAAGTGCATTACAGAATCACGAAGCAGCCATAAAAGAACTGCAAACTATTGTTAGTGAAAATCACGACACCTTGCAAGCTAAAATGGACTCAGTTGCATCCACCGATTCGGTTACGCAACTTGCAAGAACTCAGGAAAACTTTAAGGACACAGTGGATTCGATTTCAACAAAAATGGACACTGTGAAACGTGTTTCAGAAAAACACACGGAGGAAATGTGTTCACTATCAGAGAAAGTAGCCGAACTTTCGGATCAGTTCACTAATTTATCTGCAAAGGTAGATGATGATCTGAATGACACAAGACCTGTAGCCACCACTGACACAGAAGAGTATGAACAAATTAAGAAATTCAAAGAAAATCAGAACCAAATTAATACGCAATACAAAAGAGAAATCCGGGAAGCACAAGATCAGTTGACGCAGGTAATACAAAAATTACATATTTCAGAGGACACTCGTGTTCCAACACGGGAAGAGGAACTTAGAAATACGGAAAAGCCACAAAATAATAACACAGGGCATTTCGGAAATCATGAAAGAAATTGGCAAGGTTCACCGAACTTTGAGATGGAACCGCCGACACGACGTAACAATGACCGATATGCTACTCGCCCACACGATGATTTTGACTATAAGCTGTTCATTACTGCACGTAAATTCAAAACATTTAAGAATTTTGGCAACGACATTCATCCACAAGCGTGGCTCCATCAATTCTCTCATTGTTGTCCTCCCAACTGGTCATTAGAGCACAGATTAGAATTTATGTGTGGCTACTTGGAGAATGAACCAGCTGTAAGAATGCGATCGGTAATTCACGATTGTCACAGTGAAGGAGAATTTTATCATGCCTTCCTCTCAGGATATTGGTCTGAAGCTACACAAGACCGAGTAAAACATAGCATCATAATGATGAAACATTTCGAACAATCTGAATTTTCCAGTCTTGTCAAATATTTTGAAGACATGTTACATAAGAATCAGTATCTTTCAAACCCATACAGCCCTTCAGAACTCATCCGCATTTGCTTAATGAAATTGCCGGAACATTTAAGGAATATTATTTTGGTAGGACGTTGCAAAGACGACACTGAAGCTTTTCAGCGACTCTTACAAGAACTGGAAATTGACACTGACAATCGCGGAACGCGAAAACAGAAGCACAACAATTACAGGTCACATCCGTCGCAATTCCGCGATGAAACAAATAATTTATTTATTATTTATTTATTTATGCATTTATTTTACCTGGCAAGATTAGGGCCTTCAGGCCCTCTCTTACACCTAACCAGGCATACTCAGGTTGAACGAGTTACAGTTTCTACTTAACATTAAGGACATATAGCCTATTATGCAGTATTGATGTTAAAGAAAAAAATAGATATTATAACAGTAGTATAATGATAATTATAACAATAAAAAATAATTATAACAATCAATAATAATAATAATAATAATAATAATAATAGTAATAGTAATAATAATAATAATAATAATAATAGTAATAATAATAATAATAATAATAATAGTAATAATAATAATAATAATGACTATGTATATGAAAGTAAACATACTTTTCTTTTCTGAATGTCAGTCCCATTGTTAGTTGGGAATTTTCTCGTTATGTTCTTGCAGCTTGTGAGTTATTCTCATCGAGCAGAGACATAAGACGATAGAATGGGGTGAAAGAGATATATAAGAGGTAGATAGGTTAGAGGAAGAGAAATAGAACGGTAAAATTCGAAGCTGTGATGGAGAGGAGAAAGAAAGAGATGGGAGGGGCACAAGAATGGTGGTTATACCGTCCCTAATATGTAAGCTTTGAGTTCCCTCTTGAATGTTGAGTAGTTCTGGATAAGACGCAGATCACAGGGGAGCGCGTTCCATAATAACTGGACACGACAAGGCTATTCTTACAACGCAAATCGTGAACAAAACAGACACCACCCGTATGACAACCACTGGCAGAGTAATAGTTACAGAGGAAGATCGCATTTCTGTAGTAATGAATATTACACAGACAATCATAGAAACAGACAATATGGCAACCAGAACTATTATTATCACGGGAGACAGAATAATTTAAGACCCAACGGTCCAGCGCGCAGTTACGATTCAGGGAGAAATTCTCCACCACGTGACCGACAAGAAAGTAACTATGGAATCTACCGACACGACGACAGACGATATGATCGTAACGACAGACCTGAATTTCATCAGAACTGGCGGGATTCAAACAGAGCTGGGCTCTCTCGGCAAGGTGAATTTGTAGAAGTTAGGTCTCCTAATCCCAATAACGACGCACGCCAACAAAGAGATAGCAGACAATGACTCGCACCGCAGGCAGCCACGTGCGCCGGCTGGCTTAGAGAAAAATAACGTAGGCGCTAACCTTGAGAAAAACTCCAGTATTCTTTACCGACGTTTACCGCATGATAACTGCGTTGAAGTTGAAACTCTGCGTACTAGGAAGAGTAAAGGTTTACACCACATCTCACATGTAAAACCGTTTATTGAAAGATAATCTGCTTTTTAACTTTGCTTTGCCATAAAACTTTTCACTTTACATTACTAGTATGCTTTGTCAGACTTAAGAAATTGTTAACATGCAACAATGTTTGAAGTTAAATATCCAGTCTAGAACCTAGGGAACATTTTTAAACAGAAATTACGAATGCATTGTTATAGTGAACAGACGACACAGTGTTGTATTTGTACATTCTTGCTTGTTAGTTGCACGATTACGTAACGAGTATAAGGCTGACATACTTAGAACATTTACCAGTACTGCTAATGAGATTTTAATGCAACATTTTGATTTACTTGAAAATACATTCTGGATTTAAAGTACTTTCTGTGAGATACCAGATGATTCAGTGGTTAGTTTATGTGACACCTACACGATTTATCACGACGCTACTAATGAGTGACAATTTACAATGTTGCTTTTGCACAGTTTTTCTGTATTATTCTGGAAAGTGAAACATTTTTTAGTAGTAACGTTTGTGGTATAGCTACAATGAGACAGCCTTTTCTGTAGCACAACAATACGTACAGTACAGTACTTACTTCATCAAGGCAATAAGCGTAATAACTAAGATATCTATACGCAAAGCATTTCACTTTCGTTTATCATGAGGTAAGTACATTGACTTCTGCAGAACTTAGCTTTCGGAGGACAATAACTACGACACTTCCACAGAGATTGTCTTACAGCAAGACGCACATTTAGCGCTACAGGACATGCATTTGAGTGATTAAGTTTGTACTTAAACCATTTATTTTTAAAGATATTTGAATTACAAAGAAAGTTTTCCGTGATACATTTCATTCCATTGCTGTAATCTGTAACACCTGAGGATATAATTACATTAATCCTCAGGGGGGTACACGCTTACTTTGTGTATCATGTGTTTGGCAAGCACAAGGAGCTTTAGCTAATATGGTATTTGCTTATACAATTTTACACATCGGTACCATATTTCTCTAACACAGAATTACACAGCCATCTGATTATTTGACAGAGAAACAAACATCTTTTTACTACGTCAGTGACAGGTGTCTACGCAGTTACACAGTTGGATAACTTCACACTTATGAAACTGTATTTTGTCTGTACTTTGTGAATTATTCATATTTTTTCAGAATCATTGTGATACTATGAGGGCTTTGAATGATGTATTTGGTATGGGATCATGATTTTTAAAGTACGTTTGAGGTAGGTGACACTATTGAAATGAGCAGAGAATATTTTTTAGGTTTTGAAGTTATTGCAGAAAGCTACGATGATTTTGAGATCTGGCTGAGGTTTTATGATGTTATGATGACGATATGTATTATGCTGTTGCGGTATGTTTATGATAAATAAGCTGATGCTATATGAGTTATTTGATTATGCTACGTACCTGTTATGATGAAATATTGAAAAAGTGTCGACGAATAAGGTAAGGAATAATGAGTAGTGGTTAGGGACTGAGTTGTGAAAAAGGCTGTTGGAAACCAAGAATCGTACTTTAAGAGTTATGAAATGAATATAAATGCGTGTATGTATTAGAATGCCACCGAAATTTTTTTGGACACTGTTATATCAATAGGATTTTGTTTCTACAGATGTGTAACGCAAATTCTTGACCTGTGAAATTTTTTATATGAGACTCCCACTGTAGCGGAAACTGGTGTCGTAAATATTTCGTTAAGACAGTTAAGTGACCACCTGCACGTAATGCGTCGTGGGCACCCAGCTGCGCGACAGCCACCTGACAAAAGAAAGCCATTAGGTGAAAAAAAAAGAGGCCGTTATCCTCGCTATTGACATTCCTTTGTAGAAAGCATCGCAAAAACGACATGCTCATTACTTGGAAAGATACTTTCTTACATCAACACACCTGATAATGACAAGCGTCTTTCTACGAGAGTTGAGAGAATTTGTACTAACTCATGAAATGTCACATGACTATTGAATGATATTTTTATGCTTTGCCTTTCATAGTTATTTATTTCATTTGATATCTGGTTTCCAGCTGTGTTGCAGCATTGGTTTTATAAAATAAAATTAAATGCATTTGCTAATGTGAACACTTTCTGTCAACAGATCTATTAAATATTCATTTTATGATCCACGTTCTTCAAAAAAGGAGCACTTCGAAAGGAAAGAACAATAAGAAGGGATTAATAACAGTCACTGCATACTTAATTTTCTTTTCAACTACTTTGTAATTTTTGGTAGAATTAGCTTTTGTGGTGCACCACTTTAATGACATAGACATTAAGGTGTGAATATACATTTCCCTTATCTGCATTGTTGTCTTTACTGTAATATTTTTTTCTGTTTGAGCTTTGTCATGTTTAGATATAAGTTATTGCATTTGCTGCTGCTGTTTGCCAGACATAGTGCTACTAAATTTCACTTTGTATTACTCTGTTCAGCTAGTTTAGTTGTAATATTGCATTTGCTTTTCTAAGTCCTATATTGCTGCTTTTTTGCCAATTGGCAGTTTGTGTTAATTGTTTTGTGCTGCTGCATTGCATCGTCCCTTAGTTTAGCATCTGAGCTCAGTAGGTTTAAGTTAGCTTAAGAGGGGGTAGACTATATAAGAAACTAACTATGAGGAATTAGAAGAAATGCATTGAGAAGTTATAAAAAAATGATTTGGCCAAAAAAGATGTGTACAGTGGAGAAAAACTATTTTTGAAAGAGAATGTGAACAAAATACAGAAAGCATGCTTGGATAGGATATTTTTAGTGGAAACAAATGTTGAGATATACTACGAAAGATCTACAGAATGAAGTTTTGGGTTGGACTGCAGTACCAAATGTCACACTGAAAACACACACTGTCCCATATTTTGTGTTATTACGCTATATGAATTTGTATTTTTTCCTGTCTTTGTGTGTTTAGCTGATACGAGTTAAGTTGTAGAATTTTTCTGATAATATGTTATTTATTTTGTAAACATGTTTAGACATTATTTATCTGCTCTTTTTTGTTGCTCATATGTGAAGTTGATGTTTCAAAAGTTATTCTGATCTTTATGTATGTACTTATGTCATAATTTTTGTAACACTGATGTGCATGTTTATTTCTATTCTTTTGTAAAGCCTGTTTTACTACAAATGTTATCTGTATTATTATGTTTTTAATGATGTATTTTGTGCCTTTGTTATTGTATTCTTATGTTATAAAATTGTAATTGACACCAGTTCATCAAATTAAGTAACTTGTAAAGTTACATTTCACTGCACACGTTTCTGTTGGCCATAGTATATGGACAATATGTGAGAAGCGGGGACTGATAGTGTTTGCACGTGTGTTAAAAATTCAGCAAGGGACTGGATAACAGCAATGCTGGTTCTAAGGACATATCAAACAAATACTTTGTGAGTGGACAAGTGGTCGTTTACGGACTTGCTGTATTCTCTGCAAGACTCTTCAATGGTGATTGTGAACCTGCACAGTTGCAACAGATGGCTGCTGGCCGTCTCTACAAGGACTACAGTGGGTCTGCACCTTTGATGACCCACCAATACCATTATTTCTACAAGGACTGCAGTGGGTCAGCACCTTTGGTGACCCACCAATACCATTATTTCTACAAGGACTGCAGTGGGTCAGCACCTCTGGTGGCCCACCAATAGTAATCTCTACCAGGACTACAGTGGTTCTGCTCTGTGATGATCTACCTACCGATAGTCTTCAACATCGACTGACTCTGCTGTGGCCCATTACCTGTCTGCATGTCAAGAGTCAGCACTGTCTTTCCGTTGGAAGGACAACACTACTTGTTCAAGACTGCTTAGAAATCCACTACTTCCTAGTGCAATTTCTTTTATTGCTCAGACTTTGAGAAAAACACTGCTATTTTACTGTGATGAACGATCAGGACTGTCTTTATGGACTGTGAGAATATTTTAGCTTTTGACCAACACTGTATCAATAAGTGTGTGCATTTGATATCTTTGTTAATGTAATTATGAAAAATTTTATCAAATCATTATTGGCCAGTGCCCAAAACAATTTGTAAAATTTTTTGTGGGGAGTATGGGGGCTATGTAAACGGCTGTTTACGTTTTTTATTGGTAACGCCACATAGCGCTCTGTATGAAAAATCACTGGCTCTGCTGTGTGCAGTCAGTGGCTGGTTGGCATTGTTGTAATACTCGCAATTGTAGTGTTGGGCGGCTGGATGTTAACAGCTCGTAGCGTTGCGCAGTTGGAGGTGGGCCGCCAGCAGTGGTGGATGTGGGGAGAGAGATGGCGGAGTTTTGAAATTTGTAAGACTGGATGTCTTGAACTGCTATATATATTATGACTTTTGATGATATTAAGGTAAATACATTGCTTGTTCTCTATTAAAATCTTTCATATGCTAACTATCCCTATCAGTAGTTAGTGCCTTCCGTAGTTTGAATCTTTTATTTAGCTGGCAGTAGTGGCGCTAGCTGTATTGCAGTAGTTCGAGTAACCAAGATTTTTGTGAGGTAAGTGATTTGTGAAACGTATAGAATAATGTTAGTCAGGGCTATTTTTTTTGTTGGGATTTTTGAAAGTCAGATTGCGTTGCGCTAAAAAAATATTGTGTGTCAGTTTAAGCACAGTCTTGCACAATTTTTCTACGGGGACGTTGCAACATCTTTAACTGCCGATCGTCCAGTGCAATACTGTGCCATTTACCGATGTTTCAATCCGTGTTTGCAGCTTTTGAAAGTCTTTAACGAAGAGCGTCGGGACTACAGGTACGACCACGTTTGGATACAGTCGCCTATTTCTTAACTGATAAAAAGAATTCGCAGACTCCTTGCAAGTCTTCCTTAACTTTGGATTAACAGTTATCAGCTACAAACACTCCAAAGTAAAGAGTTCTGTGACGACATGGTATTCCAGTTTATCCATTTGCTGAAAAACAAATATCACAACTTTAACAAAGTTAGAAGCAACGAAGAGACCAATTAAAGTAATTCACGCGTCAGACTTCTGACGCGAGCATTTCTGCCCATAATGTGATATTCATGTTCTCAGTGCAGACCATCAAAAAAAATCTCACCTAATATCCTATATAAATTTAAACACGTTATCCAAGACGCCCTACAAAAGGACTGTTACGATATTCCAAGACGGGATATAACTAATGAGCCGACAAGAGTCCGGGAATAAAGTAGCAGACTTATTGCACTGCATGACAAACATTCTCCTGGATGTTCTGCCAAGGCAAAGTCTGCTCCTGCTCCATGGCTGAAGACAGAACTGCGCCAGATAATGAATAAGCGAGATTTTGCGCATGGATGAATCAAACGGAATCCAACACTTGAACTGTATGAAGTATAGAGAAAGCTGCGGAAGAAGTGAAGCAAAACGTATGCCCGCTCTATTATACGCAGCATGTCTGTCTCCAGTACTGAAAAAAAATCTCAGCTTCAGCATAGGAAAGCCAAAATCTGATGCTGTTTTTAAAGCCTTTGCAGACCAATTATACGACTTTATCTCAACATCAGTCAGATCGAAATTTGTGATAAATTATCAATAATTGGACAAAACATTCTCGATGGATACGTTTTTCTCAAATCATTCTTGTACATACGCAGTACCAAAAGCAATCATGAGGCTCTCTTCTGATGAAATGAATATAGATATAATTAAAAACTATTTTTTCAGTTTTCGCAGACATCTTCAACATCTCTTATGTGGGTAGCACATACTGTACTGCTTACAAGAAAAGCTGAACTCACCCAATAGCCAAGACGAAAAAACCGAAAAGGACCTGGTCAGTACAGACCGATTAGCATACTACCCGCACTGTCTAAAGCCTTTGAGTACGCTGTTCATGAAAAGCTCACGGATTAACTTAAAACTTATCCATGATAAATATCTATAGGCTTCCAATCACGCCACAGCAAAGCAACTGCATTAATCAGAGTGACTGATAAAACTAAACACGCTTTGGAGCGACGTGAAACGACTGTTTCGACACTGCATGATTACAAATGGTTCAAATGGCTCTGAGCCGTATGGGACTGAACTGCTGAGGTCATCAGTCCCCTAGAACTTAGAGCTACTTAAACCTAACTAACCTAAGGACATCACACACATCCATGCGCGAGGCAGGATTCGAACCTGCTGCCGTAGCGGTCGCGCGGTTCCAGACTGTAGCGCCTAGAACCGCTCGCCCACTACGGCCGGCTGCATGATTACAGCAACGCTTTTATTTGAGATGCGTGTAAATAATATATCGGAAAAAAATGCTTTGCTGTAATTAAGCAGCATTAAAACACTTGAATTTTTCAAGGAAACATAACGTTACACATGTTTGGGTGAGCTATTCGACCGGCTAGGGTAGGTACTGAGCAGAGGTGAATTTGTTCGTTTTGGTGGGTGCGAGTCGGCGGGCCGTGGATGCAGCGCGGCCGCTCCAGACGATGTAAGTTACTAAGGCGACCCGAACGTGTCAGGATATTGGGGACTTGGTCGGCGGCTGCTCGCATGACTTGGGTGCAGATGTACCAACAATGGCGGCGTTTAAGGCGGTGTAAAATATGGCTACATACAATACTTAGAAATTCAATAATAAATCGCACTTAAATAGTGGAGAAAAACTGGATACATCTGCAGCCTCAAAAAAGTGAAATGTGTCCAATAATTTTTTCAATATCTTAAAAACTGGAAAGGTTAATAATTTATAGTGACTGAATATTTTCACAATGAACATTAAAATTAATAACTTCTAAACGTTTCGTGCGATTTCATCAAACAATGTTTCACAGGATAGCATTGCACTATAGCTACCATCCCCGAAATTTAAAAATATGTATCTAATTTATTTAGTTACTTATTAAATTTTAATTTTTTATATCTTTTACATCATGAAAATGTCTGTCAGAACATCGTATTCTCCTCAATAACACAGCAACTGAATGCAGTGTGGCAAGCCTCATATCTTGTCGTACGTGTGTAGTTATCTAGTGAATATTTTATTATTTTTTGTCAGTAATTTTATTTAAATGTTGATTATGGCTGATATAAAATATTGTATTTTAAAAGTGGTGAGTTGAATGAAAAAGCCGACACCACCAATGGATGGAGCATCAAAAGATGCTACTATCAAGCAGGCCAAAGTCATTGTTTAACAAATATTTAACAACATTTTAATATCTACTTCTGCATCTACATTTAATTGATTACTCTGTAATTCACAGTTAAGTGACTGGTAGAAGGTTCATCGAACAACCTTTAAGCTACTTCTCAATCATTCCACTCTCGAACATCATGTTGTAAAAACAAACATTTAAGTCTTTCTGTGCGAGCTCTGATATCTCTTATTTAATTATGATGATCACTTCTCCCTTTGTGAATAGGCGCCAACAAAATTTTTTCACACTCGTAAGAGAAAGATGGTGATTGAAATTACATGAGAATGTCCTATAGCAGCGGAAAACGACTTTGTTTAAATGACTGTCATCTCTTTGAAGACTAGTTAGCTGTTGATGAGTCGGCTGCTAATCTTGTAGTGCACTTAATGCAACTCTACTTCTTTTAAATAAGGTTTTATTTCTGTGTATATTATAATTATTATTTGTAAGACTATCTTTCCATACCTTTCTGGTTACCTGATTGCTTAAGCTAACTACTATTCAATATAATCCTCTAGTGTCGTCTACATCAATTTCAAACGTTAGCATAAAACCCTTTTTATCAACTATTTATTGTATTTCATATTTAAAATACCTGACTTACTTTTTTTTAAAAAATGGCTCTAGGCAGTATGGGACTTAACATCCGAGGTCATCAGTCCCCTAGACTTAGAACTACTTAAACCTAACTAACGTAAGGACATCACACACATCCATGCCCGAGGCAGAATTCGAACCTGCGACCGTAGCAGCAGCGCGGTTCCGGACTGAAGGGCCTAGAACCGCTCGTCCACAGATAGCAGTTTCTGATTATTTTGTTAATTCGCAATTCCAGTCAGTGCATATATTACTTGGTAGTAGGATCAACTTCATCGAGTCATCATTTGTAAACAGAGCCGTGCATAGCCCAATTACCGATCTATTCTTTTTGGCCAGTCTATCCCGGTTAAAACAGTTGTAAAAGACTAGCAATCGTTGCGGAGTGCAGTACTGTGGTTCGAGAGCTACTTCAAAAACAGATGCCAACGAGTCGTCTGTGGTTCGGAGAAGTCATCATGGAAACGTGTTCTCTGCAATCCCCCTTAGTTGTGTCCTAGATACATTGCCTTTCTCACTGTATATCAATGATATTTAATTTGTGCTTGATAATTGTAACTACCACTTATATGCTGACTCTATTTGTGTCTAATCGCTGCACCTAAGAACATCGCTGCTGCCGTATGAGGTATGAATGACTGTCTTTGTTCATTATCATAATGGGCACAAAACCTGGGTCTTGAGCGAACAGGGTACCTCATACAACACGCAAAATGATCGGCGGAAATTTTTAAGAAACAGTTCCTCGGTTGTGCGTCTAAATTACGGAGAACAAACTGTTTTAGCATGCAGGAAAACTTTCTCTAGCCTGTTCGAAAAAAGAGAAATTTAGAAAAACATTTCTACCTCAAAATAAACGCACAATAGTCCAGCCTTCAGCCCTGCGGAATCTTTACTGCTATTGTCGAGTTGAGCACTGTGTAAATAGCGTAAACACTACACGACTAGGGCTAGCTATGGAAATCTAAATGAGCATTTGGCGTCATTGACCGGGAGGCCCCTTACGGGGCAAGGGCTATCTATTAGGGCTTGTGAAAGATTTGTGTTTAACATTTGGTTGTTTGATCACATTAGTTCTTCCTGTGCTCAGTTTGGATGGGCGCGACCGTATAGGCGACGTGGTTTTCACACTATATTTACTTCTTTGGTTTATTATGGTGTCCTCAATACATCTCCTCACATATAAAATACATATTATTCCGTAACTACAATACCAGATAGAATACGTCCAGTATCTTGGCTGTACCTTTGCATGACACTAAATCTTCCTCTATATTTTTCTCCATGGAACAAATTACGCTGTAACATATGTCTCATTCAAACCCATTCTGCATTCATGCGGACACTAACCCTCTATTACCGCCAGTTACATTATGTAAGATAAGGTTCATATGAATCTACATCTACATCTACATCCATACTCCGCAAGCCACCTGACGGTGTGTAGCGGAGGGTACCCTGAGTACCTGTATCGGTTCTCCCTTCTATTCCAGTCTCGTATTGTTCGTGGAAAGAAGGATTGTCGGTATGCTTCTGTGTGGGCTCTAATCTCTTTGATTTTATCCTCATGGACTCTTCGAGAGATATACGTAAGAGGGAGCAATATACTGCTTGACTCCTCGATGAAGGTATGTTCTCGAAACTTCAACAAAAGCCCATATCTAGCTACTGAGCGTTTCTCTTGCAGAGTCTTCCACTGTTTATCTATCATCTCCGTAACGCTTTCGCGATTACTAAATGATACGGTAACGAAGCGCGCTGCTCTCCGTTGGATCTTCTCTATCTCTTCTATCAACCCTATCTGGTACGGATCCCACACTGCTCAGCAGTATTCAAGCAGTGGGCGAACAAGCGTACTGTAACCTACATCCTTTGTTTTCGGATTGTATTACCTTAGGATTCTTCCAATGAATCTCAGTCTGGCATCTGCTTTTCCGAGATCAACTTTATATGATCATTCCATTTTAAATCACTCCTAATGCGTACTCCCAGATAATTTATGGAATTAACTGCTTCCAGTTGCTGACCTGCTATTTTGTGGCTAAATGATAAGGGATCTACCTTTCTGTGTATTCGCAGCACATTACACTTGTCTACGTTGAGATTCAATTGCCATTCCCTGCACCATGCGTTAATTCGCTGCAGATCCTCCTGCATTTCAGTACAATTTTCCATTGTTACAACCTCTCGATACAATACAGGATCATCTGCAAAAAGCCTCAGTGAACTTCGGATGTCATCCACCAGGTCATTTATGTATATTGTGAATAGCGACGGTCCTATGACACGCCCATGCGGCACACCTGAAATCAGTCTTACTTCGGAAGACTTCTCTCCATTGAGAATGACTTGCTGCGTTCTGTTATCTAGGAATTCTTCAATCCAATCACACAATTGGTCTGATAGTCCATATGCTCTTACTTTTTTTTACTAAACGACTGTGGGGAACTGTATCGAACGCCTTGCGGAAGTCAAGAAACACGGAATCTACCTGGGAACCCGTGTCTATCGCCCTCTGAGACTCGTGGACGAATAGCGCGATCTGGGTTTCACACGACCGTCTTTTTCGAAACCCATGCTGATTGCTACAGAGTAGACTTGTAGTCTCCAGACAAGTCATTATACTCGAACATAATACATGTTCCAAAATTCTACAACTGATCGACGTTAGAGATATAGGTCTACAGTTCTGCACATTTGTACGATGTCCCTTCTTGAAAATGGGGTTGACCTGTGGCCTTTTCCAATCCTTTGGTATGCTACACTCTTGTAGAGACCTACGGTACACCGCTGCAAGAAGGGGGGCAAGTTCCTTCGCGTACTCTGTGTAAAATCGAACTGGTATCCCATCATGTCCAGCAGCCTTTCCTCTTTTGAGCGATTTTAGGTTGAACTGTGAGTTCGACACGATCGTGAAAGCGAATAGTGATTATTTATTTTGATTTATACAATGGTTTTTACCGTCGGGAGCGTTTGTAGCGCAATAAATTGCAGCAACAACAGGAAGAAGACACCACAGCTTTCTTTTCTTAGGTTTCCTAAGGATCCTGGGAGATATATACCATCATGTTACTTAACTGTATCGTCAGGATTCACTTGCAAACTATATGTGTATAAATGATGAATGTTTCGTTTTAGGGGCAGAAAATGGCTAGTTAATAGCAGACGAGAAGACCTTATGAAGAAAGACCAAGTTTACCTGTATAATAATATTAGGTTTTGTTCGCTACTTTTCGAACAAAACCAGTTCATGAAGACCGACAACAACAAACACGTTTGGAATGCAGTATCCACACTGTTTGACATTCCAAATAAGCCCCCCTCAAATGACGATGAAAAAGAAACTGCCACAAAGATTCGACAATCTAAAGCTGTAAAACAGGCCTGTGACACTGAAGCAGCCAGTTCGACTCTCCATGTATCAGTGCCAGATTCGTATGACTCATCAACACAGACCTGCTTTGACGATGAAGTGGTTAAATTAAGTGCAGCTGTTCGTGTCTTACAAAAGCGTGTGAAGTGTCAGAATGTGCAGAAGCGAAACTGTTACGGGGCAAGGAAAGTGCCTACAGACACATTGTTTGAAAATTATTCAAATATTGGGTTTTTCGTGAAATGTAATGTAATCAGCTCATTATAATGCTTTCAGCATATGTCTCCCACTATTTGGCAGTTGCTTGTCCCACTTAGAATAATATAAAGATGAAGGTCGCACTTGTGGCAACAGACGACAATGACAAACACAGTAGGCCTACAGAACGATAAACGAGCTGTCGATCGCTTTTACATGTAGAGGTACATGTCTGTGCTTCTTACATGTGAATCTGTGTGTTTATATTCTTTTGATATCAACGTGGTAAGCTGCAATTCTGCCCAATTTTGCAAGTGTTTCTTCACGAATGTGTTGTGTAGCTCGCCACTCTATTCATGGTTTTTGTCCATACTTGCGCATATTTTAGAATCATTTTTAGAAACGTAGATGCCTTCTGATACTACACAAACTCTTGGAGGCAAGAAAATAACTCGAATAATTCGGAAATTACGTAGGAAATGGATGCAAACAATCATTCTGCTTATGACGCGTCAGACGTTCACCTTACCTGCCGCTTGGAGCGTTAGTGTCGCTCCATCTGTCAAACGGCAACAACTTTTACAGCAGTGAGTGTCGCGACTGTTATGTTAGACTGTGGTAATAGTGCGCATTTTGGATTATGTTTATGAATGTTCGTCTCTGTGACAGTAACAATAGCTGTTTCTGATAGCGGGGCTGAAATATAGAGGCGACTGCTAGATCCTGTCTGAAAATAATGTTCCTCTCATACAGTTTTCAGCTAATCTTGCAAGTGCATTGATATCTGCTGGAAAGGAAAATTCAAGAGAGGACATCCGAGAACTGAAGATAGGTCAAAAAATCTAAAGAAACATAGTACTGCAGTAACTGCGGCGTTAGAGTTCCAAAAGCACAAAATTGACTACTGTTTTCAGTGGAATAAGACAAGAGGAAAGTATAAAATTTAGAAGAAACAGAATTCTTTTCTTCAGTGTCAAAAATGCAAAGTTTTCTGTGCTTCAGCAAAGACAGAAACTGTTTCAGAAGATTCCACTACTAAAGGAAGTGTAGCTACATATCCTTGTGGTTCCATTATTGATTGTGCTTTTGCAATAAGCCGATTCAGAACGTAGAAATTTTAATATATATTTATCTTACCTTGTCTATACCGTTACCTTGAGTCTCAATGTTACATATGTCTAAAATACTGTAGAAAGCGCCCAAAAATGAAAATAGCCAACAGTTGTTCATTTGTCTTCCAGTCTATAGGTAACTGTAAATACTATTCCGCTGCAATAAATATTAATTGTTGTGGCCCTTGAGGGTTAAAGTTTGATCTGTTTCCATCGACATAGCTTCCCTCTCACAACATCCCAGCAATTTTCTTTCTCCCCAACAGGCAACCAAACTCTTCTCTCTCACGTTGTAAACTGTATATGGTTTTCTCATCATTTATCTATTTCCCTTTTCTTCCTTTCATCTCATATTCTAACCTTACCCTATTATTTCTCGCTCTTCTTCTGATCAGCCAACTTCTTTTCCATATTCATTCATTCTGTGGATCCAAGATGGCTGGCGACAGAGATACACAGGTATATTTCTTATCTACACGAAGCGCCAAAGAAACTAGTATAGGCATATATATTCAACTAGAGAGATATGTAAACAGCCTGAATACGGCACTGCGGTCGACAGTGCCTATATAAGACGACAAATGTCTGGCGCAGTTGTTAGATCGGTTACTGCTGCTACAATGGCAGGTTATCAATATTTAGTTTGAACGTGGTGTTAGGCTAGGCGCAAACTGAGACGCGTATAACGCGTGTGCCGCTACGCAGCGCAGCGCGCGTTTTTGTAACATCACAGGTTCAAATGGGACCGCGTAAATTGCGACGCGACGCGACTGGGACGCGACTCGCGCCTGCGCCAGGTCGCGCGGCGTTGTGGTTGAGGCACAGTTTCTCGTGCCGCGCGTCGCGCATGCCTCGCTCGCATCGTGGGAAATTTTAGCCGGGGAGCGAAAAAGTAGCCCGGTCATATGCTCACATCGGAACGACGCATATGAGCAGTGGTATTATAGCTCATACGATAAATTTTGCCTTACTGTGTACTAAATTTTATTGCCTTTGGGTAGTGTTTCGTTTTTCGCCATTTAAACGCTCCATCTTTCTTCGTTAGCACGTTATAGTTTCTGTTATTTATATCTGCATAGTTTTGTTTTGTTTTTCTTCTGTCAAGAAAAATGTATACATCAGTAACTGATGAGCCATTGGCCGCTGGAATTGCACCATATGCCTCCGCGATGTTTTCAGATCGCAAGGTGGGACAGAGGTAGTGAATAAGAAAGCAAGGAATATTATAAAATCATGTGATAAAGAATCAAGACAGGAAAGTAAAGCAAGGTTTCGAAAGGGATAATCTCCACAGGTGTGATCCCTTTGTGCTTGTGGTAAAAAGCGTCCAAGGTCTGACGTATAGAAGTTTCACTGTGATTACTCTGATATGGATGTATTAATGTAATACGACACATTGTTCTACATGCACATGAACAACATATTTCCACTACAAGCTAGAAACAGTCGAAAAGCAATCACAAATAACAATGTTTTAATTGGTTCGCCGTGATGAGAAAAAGCATTTCAATTATTGAATGGAAATTATCAACATTAATAAACTAATTATACAACAACAGGCTACACAAATGAAGAAACTGGTCGGTATTATTACGAAAGTAGGATATCCTAAAAGAGTGTTATGATTAGATATATTTAATTTGTTGAAATGTGCTGCTGACAAAGGCAGATCTACTTTCATGACAATGTTTTTCGAACTCCATCTCACAAGGTACACATGGCTAGCTTGTGCATTACTGTCGCGCGCATTAAACTCCGCTACTGACAATACACCGACCATTGTGTTGTGCGACAGATAAGCTGCTTACTTTTCTCAATAACAACAATTTTATTCGCGATCACACATTGTCAGTTTGGCAAGCCGTAGCTGAGTAACCAGTATCTGGCATGTTCCTATCATTCCGCCTGAAGGAACGCTCGTCATTATTTTAATATTGCTCAGATCAAAAGAAGGAATAAAATCCTTTGGTAAGTTTCCATTCCAGTCGCCCAGTGTTAAAAAGACGATGGGTTATGGGGATTCCACCAAAATTCCAACAGAATTGGCAATCTATTCTTGTATGAGTTGTTAACCTTTTCTCATTCGAAGAAGCATCACCGTTTGTGTGTAAAGGCCACATTTCTCTTGGTGATTGGTTTAATGGTACTTTCTTAGTCACAGTGTAATTTGCCAAATTCATCTCACAGCAGTTATTGAGACAGAATTCCGAAACGGAGTGCCTCATTAAAGAAGTAATTGGCAATCACAGAGCACAATAGCTAATGGAAAAACTCATAGTGTCGGTTTGCAGTAACAAAAAATGGTTCAAATCGCTCTGAGCACTATGGGACTTCACATCTGTGGTCATCAGTCCCCTAGAACTTAGAACTACTTAAACCTAACCAACCTAAGGACATCACACACATCCATGCCCGAGGCACAATTCGAACCTGCGACAGTAGCGGCCACGCAGTTCCAGACTGAAGAGTCGGCACACGAGCGATGGGACACAGCATCTCCGAGTAGCGACGAAGTGGGGATTTTCCCGTACCACCATTTCACGGGTGTACCACGAATATCAGAAATCCGGTAAAACATCGGTTGTATCGAGCGGATGGAGGTGTACGGGTATGGAGACAACCTCATGAATCCATGGATCCTGCATGTCGGCATGGGACTGTTCAAGCTGGTGGAAGCTCTATAATGGTGTGGGGCGTATGCAGTTGAGGTGATATGGTACCCCTGATAAGTCTAGATACGACTGTGACAGATGACACTTACGTAAGCATCCTGTCTAATCACCTGCATCCATTCATGTCCATTGTGCATTCCGACGGACTTCGGAAATTGAAATTCCAGCAGGACAGCCCACACGTCCAGAGTTGCTACAGAGTGGCTCCAGGAACACTTTTCTGAGTTTAAACACTTCCGGCAGCCATCAGACTCCCCAGACATGAACTTTATTGAGTATACTTATATGGATACGGGGTCTGTTTTTTTTTTTCGGGCATGTCCGAAAGAACAGACACCATTTCCATATAAGTATACAGTTCTGGCAATACCGGCCATGGCATTCTTCTTTTGTGCGGATGCACACACATTACCCGAACTCTTACGGGACTTGCTAAGAATGTCTTCCACAAATAATGAGTGTGTTGGGTAGGGACACAACGAATGTAGTGTGTGGACATATGAGGTGGGTCTCGCGGGAGGCGTGAGCGAGATAGTCCCTGCAGTCGCGCTACCCTCTGTGCCGTCCCTGGCTCAGATGGATAGAGCGTCTGCCATGTAAGCAGGAGATCTCGGGTTCGAGTCCCCGTCGGGGTACACATTTTCACCTGTACCCGTTGATGTATATCAATGCCCGTTAGCAGCTGACGGTATTAATGTATAATTCTAATTATTGAGTATGTTTGGGACGCTTTGCAACGTGCAGTTCAGAAGAGGTCTCCACCCCCTCGTACTCTTACGGATATACGGATAGCCCTGGAGGATTCAGGGTGTCAGTTCCCTTAAGCACTACTTCAGACCTTAGTCGAGTCCATGCGTCGTCATGCTGCGGCACTTCTGTGTGCTCGTGGGGTCCCTACCAAAGAATTCTAGTCCAGGTCGTGTTGGCCCTACTCTATATGGGGCAGGTGTACCTGTTTCTTTGGCTCTTCAGTATGTAAAGTACTTAAGGGGAAAATAGTGTTAAATGTGAGTTTATTTACTTTTCTATACTTGCAGTCGTGTCTGTTCGTGTCACACAGGTTAATATGCAACGTTCCTGTTGTGATATTTCTAAAAACAGCTCGTGTTATTTGTAAACAGTCGCGATGTTAGTCGAAATATTGCGTGACATATAACGTTGAAAATTCTATTTAAATTTTCTTAATAGTATAAATTACTTTAAAATAGGACAACTAATAGTTTCAGTAGTGTCTATTTCGGCTATAAAAGTTTGAGTAAACGTTTCTAAAACTTATATATCTACACTAATGTTTAAAGAGTTGAATAGACGCGATCTAGGCATATATTTTCCGAGTTATACGGGTTTAAAAACCTAACCGAACAGTTATGGTAACGCGAATTCTCTAGTAACAAAGTAACTACTAATTCATGCCTCTGTTATTGTATCTCTAAATCAGTGCAAAAACAGCGGCAAAAGCACAAAACATTTTAGTGTCTTTTTTTTCACACAGCCAATCTCGCGTCCTTGTTGGATATAATACATTCTGTAAAAATAAACTTAATTACCATTTCTAAATTTAGCACGAGTGAGAAATGTGAGGACTGTTATAGACAAATAAGAAAAGAGATTTGTTTCCAATCTTGTAGGAAATATTTTCTCTGGGGAAGATTTAGTGGGGAGAACGCTGGGAAAACAGAAAAGGCTCTCTCTCAGAATTGCAGGTTATATTGGATAAAGGAAATCATGGAGGATTTGAAAGAGCTAGAATTAACCCTTGACGATTTGCATAAGAAAACAGAAAATTTTAAGAAACTGAAAAATATAAAAATAAGGTTTAATGCAAAAATAAACAAAGAACAGACAATAAACATCGTATTTGACTAAAGACGCCCAGTGAGCCCGTAAAAGCAAACGAGAGAGAAGAAAAAGAAGAAATATTATGTACATTAAGTTGTCACTTTCTTTACGTCACCGGAAAACATTTCCTTGTTAAGAAAAGCATAATTTCTTAGAGAGAAACGTCGTCTTTTTGTCAGGCAGAGAAATTTTCTTTCTTTTCATGTGAACCATACATAAAACTTTCTTCAAGAAATTTGGTCTGGCTGTTAGAAACCTTTCAGTTAAGTGGCAGTGACTTGAGGTCTATGATGGAACCAAAACAAAAATTAGAGAAGAGGAAACTAGCTATTTAAAGCCTAGAAACTTTATTGCCTGCTATAACTCAAGTATGACAGAGTATTCAAAAATTTTATGAGAGCATAAAATTTGTTTACATATTAGATAAGAGAAAAACCCGTTGGCGAGTCCTGGATACATGGGGGAGTGGTCGTTATTTCGTTCAGGCACCACTCCATAATTGTATACACTCCTGGAAATTGAAATAAGAAAACCGTGAATTCATTGTCCCAGGAAGGGGAAACTTTATTGACACATTCCTGGGGTCAGATACATCACATGATCACACTGACAGAACCACAGGCACATAGACACAGGCAACAGAGCATGCACAATGTCGGCACTAGTACAGTGTGTATCCACCTTTCGCAGCAATGCAGGCTGCTATTCCCCCATGGAGACGATCGTAGAGATGCTGGATGTAGTCCTGTGGAACGGCTTGCCATGCCATTTCCACCTGGCGCCTCAGTTGGACCAGCGTTCGTGCTGGACGTGCAGACCGCGTGAGACGACGCTTCATCCAGTCCCAAACATGCTCAATGGGGGACAGATCCGGAGATCTTGCTGGCCAGGGTAGTTGACTTACACCTTCTAGAGCACGTTGGGTGGCACGGGATACATGCGGACGTGCATTGTCCTGTTGGAACAGCAAGTTCCCTTGCCGGTCTAGGAATGGTAGAACGATGGGTTCGATGACGGTTTGGATGTACCGTGCACTATTCAGTGTCCCCTCGACGATCACCAGAGGTGTACGGCCAGTGTAGGAGATCGCTCCCCACACCATGATGCCGGGTGTTGGCCCTGTGTGCCTCGGTCGTATGCAGTCCTGATTGTGGCGCTCACCTGCACGGCGCCAAACACGCATACGACCATCATTGGCACCAAGGCAGAAGCGATTCTCATCGCTGAAGACGACACGTCTCCATTCGTCCCTCCATTCACGCCTGTCGCGACACGACTGGAGGCGGGCTACACGATGTTGGTGCGTGAGCGGAAGACGGCCTAACGGTGTGCGGGACCGTAGCCCAGCTTCATGGAGACGGTTGCGAATGGTCCTCGCCGATACCCCAGGAGCAACAGTGTCCCTAATTTGCTGGGAAATGGCGGTGCGGTCCCCTACGGCACTGCGTAGGATCCTACGGTCTTGGCGTGCATCCGTGCGTCGCTGCGGTCCGGTCCCAGTTCGACGGGCACGTGCACCTTCCGCCGACCACTGGCGACAACATCGATGTACTGTGGAGACCTCACGCCCCACGTGTTGAGCAATTCGGCGGTACGTCCACCCGGCCTCCCGCATGCCCACTATACGCCCTCGCTCAAAGTCTGTCAACTGCACATACGGTTCACATCCACGCTGTCGAGGCATGCTACCAGTGTTAAAGACTGCGATGGAGCTCCGTATGCCACGCAAACTGGCTGACACTGACGGCGGCGGTCCGGAGCAAGTATGGTGGGTCTGACACACCGGTGTCAATGTGTTCTTTTTTCCATTTCCAGGAGAATATTTAAGAATATGTTCTATGTGGAATTGGACTTGTATTGTGTACGAATGTTCACAGGTATAGATTCCAAAAGGCCATTGCAAACACTCAGCAGTGAATGAATCATTGGCACGTGAGGGCGAACGTTCAGCTCATGACGTGAGAATCGTCTCAGTGAAGGGCGCTTAAAGAATCGTTGGAAACGACTGATGCTACAACTAGAGACCACAATGTTTTGTGTAATGAAAGTTGTGTTTAACTTTCCAGTGTTTCACGAGAAATTGAGAATGAGAGTTTGAATGTGGGTTTGAAGTTTATCAAGGTGTGTGCCCTACGTGTATCAGTATTGCTCGAAGAAGAACGCGGAATTGTGTTGTATTGTACAGGATGGCAAAAGTAAGACAAGCATTAAAACATTTTCACTCTTTCGTGACAACGTAATCTAAACAGTAGAGAGATCTTCAGAATACTGGACAGACACAACTGAATGTGAAACCACGCAGGCGTGTGACCGTCCTGAAGGGATCCTCGCGCAGACCAATGACAGAAATACGTCGTTTGTGTGACAGCTGAGGGCCCGATTTTATTTTGTCTAATCTGAATATGATGAATTGTAGGACCTAATCGTCACTGATATTGAGACACAAGTTCAACTCTGACACCTAAACATGCGTCCATAAAGTTCAGGTACTTGTCGTTCGAAAACAAAAAGTAGCCCATCAGATTTAATAGTAGTTGCAAATATCACAACCAGTTAACCACGACTTTTGGCTGGGTGTAATTTTATCATCTTCTCTGCAGCGTTGACCTAAGTGTCAATTATTTTTTGCCGGTCGGCAAGCAGCCGTTGTATGCCGTTACAACTCTGTGTTCTGCTTCTTCGGGGTCTCCCTGGAGACGAAAATGTACAGGATCGACCACTGCAAATCTGAGTGGGGTAGACCCAGCCATTCACAATACGAGAGATAGCCTACCTACGTTCCACTGGTTTATAAGAATTATAATCTTGTACTGACAAAACCCAGGGCCGAGGTACAATCATTGGATCATTTGACGATTGCGACTTCTAGTCTACAGTCAAAAAGGAACTGCCTTTAGGGTTAGTGTTTCGATTGACGTGTGTTCTGCGCCTTTGGTAACATCAAATGTTGTGAGTATACTCCGAAGTTATCACTTACATGAGTTTACGTCGAAAAAACGGCCGGCATATGTGCTCTCACTTGTCTCCCTGAGTCACCAATACTTACCGGAATCAAGCGCCATTATCATTGTCAATATTCTTTGCCAAAATCGACAATCACTGTCCGTGTTACCAGTTGCCGATGGAGACAACAGTTTCTTCCAGCCCCTCTTCGGCTCTACAGCTACAATACGGTCCTTCCGTTCATCCTCACACTGCATAGGTTCTACGTCAACCATAATTTCTGATATTTTTTCTTTTTTCTCAACGCCAACAGTATGAAGCCAAGCACCACCACCACCACCACCACCACCACAACCAGCACCACGAGTAGCGTCAGTGCCACAAAACCACCATTATCAGCACCTTACCCTACTTAAACTTTAATATCTTACGTAAGCATTGCCAGTAATTTACTAACCATCACCACCTCCCTCTGTATGTCCCACAAATCTCCTTAAATCCCACTACAACATGAAATAGACACATCTCCTATGCCTGAACCTTAAAAGAGACAAAAAAGGACCAGATTATTGGAAACCATCCATATTCACTCACAAGAAAGTTTTTACATCTACATCTACATTCCGAGAACCGCTGTGAAGTGCGTGACAGAGGGTTCTTCCAGTTGTGCGATTTATTAGGGCCTTTTCGGTTCCTTTCACATATGGAGCGCGGTGAGAATGATTGGCCAAACACTTCTGTGCGCGCCACAATTAGTCTAACATTGGCTCCGTGATCCCTTCGGCAGCGATATATACAGGGTTGTAGCATATTCCTAGAACATCATTTAAAGTTTTTTCTAGAAACTTTCTATAACAAGTAGGCTTTCACGGGATAGTTCGCGAAAGTAAGAAGAAGGAAGACTGAGGTCATTAGAGACCCAACACAGGCTCGGATTGTGTCAAGGATAGGGAAGAAAGTCGACCGTGCCCTTTGAAAGGAACAACCCCGTTTTTGCCTCAAGCGATTTAGGGAAATCACGTAAAACCTAAATTTGGATGGCTGGACCCGGATTTGAAACGTCGTCCTCCCAATAAGGATAGTTTGCATTTATCTTCAAGTGCCTGCCAGTTTCAGCACTTCCGTTATACTCTGCCATGAGTAAAGAAACCAGTGACCATTCCTGCTGGTCTTTTTTGTGTGTATATTGTTCTCCAAAAATCCACTCTTTATCCTACTCTGCCCTGAGACAAATTTCCCTAATCCCAAAATAGCATCATTTAAATATTTTTTTAAAAAGCTTAATGTTAACGCAACCCTTTTAATTCCGTATGAAGTATCCATGACAATAAATGTCAGTAGCCCTGATTTACATCACCTCCTACTGGAAAAAAGAAAGCTTCATCATTCTCTTCGATTACCGTGCTTGGAGTAATACAGTGCATCCTTTCAAATTGCTTGTTTGACGGTGAAGTTCATCATCTTTCCTGCTCTACTAAACCCCCTAAATTGTACGTAAACAATCACTTGAGTTCGGTTTCAGAACAGGCCCTCAGATATTAATTTCCTCAAAACGCCGATAATGGAATGTAGTCGAATTAAGTCGGGTTATGCTGAAGGAATTAGATTAGGAAATGAAACACTTAAAATAGTAAATGAGTTTTGCTATTTGTGGAGCAAAATAAGTCATGACGGTCGAAGTAGAGAGGATATAAAATGTAGACTGGCAATGGCAAGGAAAGCGTTTCTGAAGAAGAGAAATTTGTTACCATCGATTTAGATTTAAGTGTCAGGAAGTCGTTTCTGAAAGTATACGTATGGAGTGTAGCCTTGTATGGAAGTGAAACATGGACGATAACTAGTTTGGACAAGAAGAGAATAGAAGCTTTCGAAATGTGGTGCTACAGAAGAATGCTGAAGATTAGATGGGTAGATCACATAACTAATGAGGAGGTACTGCATAGGATTGGGGAGAAGAGGAGTTTGTGGCACAACTTTACTAGAAGAAGGGATCAGTTGGTAGGACATGTTCTGAGGCATCAAGGGATCACCAATTTAGTATTGGAGGGCAGCGTGGAGGGTAAAACTCGTAGAGGGAGACCAAGAGATGGATACACTAAGCAGATTCAGAGGGATGTAGGCTGCAGTACGTACTGGGAGATGAAGTAACTTGCACAGTATAGAGTAGCGTGGAGAGCTGCATGAAACCGGACCACAACAACATGTATGAGTCAAGTATCGTTTGAGTTTATTGTCTCCTCAACGTCGAGACGGAGCAGTAGCTCAGTTGACCAGCATGAGGAAGAAAACAGGATGAGTTCTTTTTACATAAGGCAGTCCAGCATTCAGTTGAAATGGCTGAGGAAATCCAGGAGATACCGCAACTTGGGGAATCTACATAAGTATCTGTAGTGATCTGTAGTGCACTCCTCAGAGCTATAAATTCAGCACCTTGACTAATGAGCCACATAGATCGGACGCACTGCTTCACGAACTGTACAAAAGTCCTCTTGCGACTAATTGTGACAGCGATTCATTGCTGATGCCAGTGACAGCTGTACGTAAGAATGGTTCAAATGGCTCTGAGCACTATGGGACTCAACTGCTGTGGTCATCAGTCCCCTAGAACTTAGAACTACTTAAACCTAACTAACCTAAGGATATCACACACATCCATGCCCGAGGCAGGATTCGAACCTGCGACCGTAGCAGTCGCACGGTCCCGGACTGAACGCCTCGAACCGCGACACCACCGCGGCCGGCGTACGTAAGAATGCGAGTATCTTGTACTGAAGTCGGATTATGTAGACATAGCTTTCACAGTGCTATTAAGTAGAAATAAAATTTTCTTTCTGATTCTAGCTTTCTTTCATATTTTAATTTTATCTGCATCTGATAGTCAATCTGCTTTCATTTTATCATAGGTTTATGTGTTTTAAAAACTGTTAATATTTCCAAGTTATTATTATATCATTGTCTAACTTTATGTTCGGGTTTGCTATCATTATTTACAACTGGAAGTAGTTTTCTATCTGATATATTAGGAATAACGTGACAGTTGTTTGCATTTCGTATCGAAGAATCTAAGAAACTATACAGACCGATACTCATATTGACGCAAACGGTCTGCTGACATTTAGGCCCTGATACAATTCACAACTGACAGCTACTTCACGGTAGCACGATTAATACGAAGAACGGTTGTTTTGTGGCTGCTTAAGAACTGCAGCTAATATTATTTGATAAGTATCGATGAGAACAACAACATCAATTAGTAGTCACACTCAGTGTCGGTATCTTACTGTTATAACAAAATGGGTAAAACAGTGGTAATTGGAATGAAATTGAATTAAATCAGGGGATACCGAAGGAATTAGAAATGAATTTTGTTTTTTGAACACCAAAATAGCTGACGACAGCCAAAGCACAGCTGTAAAATGTGAACTCGGTATAACAACGAAAAAATAAATATTCCGTGATATTATGGGGTGGGGTCGGATAGATGTTTCATCAAAACCCAATGTTTCGTCCTCATCGGCGGAGGACATTTTAAAGAGGGGTCGTAGCTTCTTTGAGAGTCCTATTCATTCACGGGCTCGCTAGTGACTACGAGTGCTCCAGCGCAGTGGCGAACGTCGCATGCTTCAAAGTGATGCCCGCGGTAGTTCAGGTGGGCCCCCTGTCAACAAATGGGCGCAATTGGTCGTTGTCGGCTGGCGTCATGCGCTGTTGCCATCACCCCATGTTGGAAGATACGTACGCATCTTGTTCAGCACCGGGATCCACATGTCATTCAATTTCACGCCCTCGTCTTTACCACTGAAATTCGTGGGGTGTTTAACAATCTCTATGGGCTTTCTTTATAGCCTTTCATGGTATCTGCTTGTGCCTGCCAGTACTTACGAGTCCTATCAGAATGAATATGGTCCTCTCCTCGCAGCAAAGTATGTTCCGCAACAGCTGATCTGTCAGTCTCTCCTCTCCTATAGTCGCTCTTGTGCTCTTCTAGTCGTTTTTTGACCATTCTCTTAACTTTTTTTCTTAACATGGAAAGCATTCTGAAAAAAAGAGGAATTTGTTAACATCGAATACAAATTTAAATATTAGGAAGTCCTAGCTCAAGGCATTTTTGCGGCGAATGGCCTTTTACAGAAGTGGGAAACGGACGACAAACAGTTGAGACAAGAATAGAATAAAGGTATTTGAAATTTAATGCTAAAGAAGAATGTTGGAGATTAGAAAGGTATATCGGATTAGTAGTGGGGAGACACTGAATCAGATTGAGTTTAAAAGGAATTTGTGGCACAGCTTGACGAAAAGAAGGGATCGGTTGACAGGACACATCCTGAGGCATCAAGGAATTGCCAGTTTGGTGATGAAGGGCTGCGTCGCGAATAAAAGTCGTAGAGGGAAACGAAGGCTTGACTGCGTAACCAGGCAGATTCAAATGGATTTACGATGCAGTAGTTATGCAGAGATGAAGAGACTTGGTACGAGATCAACCAGAGTGGAGAGAGGGACTAAATCAGTCTTTGAATTGTAGAGTCATTGAACTGCAGACCACAACAGCAACAGCAGCGTGCGAAATTTACCACACAGACCTATCACCTCTAGGAGTACAAGTGGACCTAACTTCACATTAATGTGTAAAAAATTCCACTGTTTATCCCAAAAAATGAGAAATTTTGGATAACACCTTACAGAAATC
This sequence comes from Schistocerca gregaria, assembly GCF_023897955.1. Taxonomy (NCBI): domain Eukaryota; kingdom Metazoa; phylum Arthropoda; class Insecta; order Orthoptera; family Acrididae; genus Schistocerca; species Schistocerca gregaria. Next base: position 491,056,729 of record NC_064931.1, read on the forward strand.
AGTTATCGTGAGCTTTCGTGACAGCGTATTAATTGTGCATATCCCTTCCTCAACGAAACGGGTCAGTATGACAACTAATGCTGGTTGAAGACGGTATTATTCGTGACTGGATATTTGAATTATTTTGGTAGTCATATGTATAGTGTGTAAGCTTCCTTTAGAATGAGCTTTAAAAGTTAAAAAGTTATTGAAGCTGAACAGAGGCTCTGAAAATTATAACCGTAAGGCTTCACGGAACGATGTGTCCACGGCGGTAGAGATCTTTGACCGAAGGCGTGTGTCACACTCCAGTATTACTTTACAGAGATTGGATAAACTGGTTTGTCTACTCCCTACTGGACAAGCGTAAGCAGGAGAGAAGAGTTGATCTGCCATATCATTTATAACATAGTGTAAGTAGGCTGTTTAGTTTTTTTTTTTATTGGTAACGCCACGTAGCGCTCTGTATCAAAATCACTGGCTGTGCTGTGTGCAGTCTGCTGCTGGTTGGCATTGTTGTAATACTCGCCATTGTTGCGTTGGGCAGTTGGCTGTTAACAGCGCGTTGCGTTGCGCAGTTGGAGGTGAGCCACCAGCAATGGTGGACGTGGGGAGAGAAATGGCGGAGTTTTGAGATCGGATGATCTGGATGTGTGACCATCAGAGACAGTAAATTTGTAAGACTGAATGTCATGAACTGCTATATATCATGACTTTTGAACACTATTAAGGTAAATACATTGTTTGTTCTCTATCAAAATCTTTCATTTGCTAACTATGCCTATCAGTAGTTAGTGCCTTCAGTAGTTTGAGTCTTTTATTTAGCTGGCAGTAGTGGCGCTCGCTGTATTGCAGTAGTTCGAGTAACCAAGATTTCTGTGAGGTAAGTGATTTGTGAAACGTATAGGTTAATGTTAGTCACGGCCATTCTTTTGTAGGGATTTTTGAAAGTCAGAGTGCGTTGCGCTAAAAATATTGTGTGTCAGTTTAAGCCCAGTCCTGTATAATTTTTCTAAGGGGACGTTTCAATAGTTGTTCTTTAAAACAAATCCCAACGCAATCGCAAGGTAACAACTGCGTACTGATGTAGTTAGCAATATTTTGGTATTTTAGGAATATTAATTTTCACTAGTAAGAGTTATTACCACGAATTTTAAATTAATAATTGCAGTAACAAGTCATTTGTGTGTTCCTGACTATTTTTGAAAGTTTCAGTTATTCAGTCATGTTCAAATGTTAAAATGTGTGTTAATTCCTAAGGAAGCAAACTGCTGAGTTCATCGGTCCCTAGACTTGCACCCTACTTAAACTAACTTATGCTAAGAGCAACACACACATCCATGCCCGAGGGAGGACTCTAACCTCCGGCAGGGGGACCACGCAATCCGTGACGTGGCGCCCCAAACCTCATGGCCACTCCGCGCGGCTATTCAGTCATACCGACTGTATTAGCCGCATGTTACTTAAAAACGTAGGGAACCTACTAAGTTACTAATCAAACCTAGCGGACGTATAAGATTCTAGTCACTTCCGCCTAACGAATTCGAAGGGGCAAGATTCACCACTCTGCTCATTTAACTGAAATCAAATCGATCAGTCGCTGTGAAACAATACCTCTGTTGTTCTACTTCTATAGCTCCTTGCAAGATGTTGCTTTCTTGATCATAAATGTGTGTGCAAGTGATGCTAAACGTTATTGTAGAAAAGTATTATCTGCTCAGCAATCTTCATATCGTGAGCTGCAGTCCCCCTTTGTTGCCTTAGTATGCGGTCACTTCCAGATCTCAAATTATATATACCCTACTAATACATAGCGTAATTATTGGATTTCGTGCAATGATGTCAAAAGTACTGGCGCCACCAGAATCAGAAAGCGCTTTGTCGTCATGAATTTCGCTTGTCGGGGAGTAATATGGAACGAGCTGCTTCTACCTCGAGACTGCTAGTAACTTTAACACGCAGCGAGTCACTGCATGAATCTGAGCTCGCGAACTTTCCTGATTAGCGTGTACTGAGGCAGCCAGCATAACAGTCTTCCCAAGTGGCAGCGCCATTGTCTACGTCCTATTGTAATGTGAAAGAACCGTTCATTTCGTTCACATGCCCCACGTAAACAGTTGCGAAGGGAGTTCATTCACCGCCTTCACCGACATTCCTAACTTGATGAGCTTGATGACCATTAAAGATATCTGAAATATGCGATCTATGCTTTTCTCTGCCTTCTTGTATATTCTACATATCAGATTTATTTACTTTGTCTTGAGCGCTTACGAATGCATAAACTTTATTTATTTGGTCATTCTTCTTCCCCGTACCTACGTACTAGACTTATTGGCATCGGTTCGTTGCGAATAAGTAAGATAACGTACGTGAATCACGTGTGGAGTGAGATCGTATGGAAACAGCCTCTCACACTCCAGATTATTAAGGGAAACTACTCAGACGTATAAGATGCTAGTCACTTCCACCTAACAAATTCGATGGTGCAAGTTCCACCAACTCAAAAGAGAAAAATGAGAAAGAAAATCGGTCTGCCATGCTACGGCTGCTCATTTAACTGAAATTAAATCGATCAATTGAAAACATGAAATGCTTTGTTACGCTGTCGCAGTGAAACACTACCTCTGTTGTTCTACTTCTATTGCTCCCTGCAAGATGTTGCTTGGTTTATTACAAATGTATGTCCAAGTGATGCTAAATGTTGATATCTTTACATATAGAAAAGTATTATTTTCTCAACAGTCTTCAAATCGTGAGCTACACCCTTAATTTTTATATATGATATTCATGAATTTACTCATGGCATTTTTGTTGCCTTAGTCTGAGGTCCCTTTCAGAACTCAAATTAATCGTAAAATTAAATAATTTAGTACGACTGCATTCTAAATTGCTGCCATATCCATGTATCACCACAAAAAAAAAAAAAAAATGGAAACAGTGAATGGCTGGGGGAGTATGAAGAAGAACAGTGGCCTATATAAGTTTACAAAAATAATGACAAGTTTTTATTCATCCTTTTATAAATACAATCGATCTGATAAATCTTACAGAAATATTACAAACATAAATTAGGAAAGGAATGGTGCTTGATTAACAAAGCATTCACTGGGGTGGAAACTATACGCAAACCACACTTCGTTGACAGGAATCCACTGTGAGGTAAAATGGTTCAAATGGCTCTGAGCACTATGGGACTTAACATCTGAGGTCATCAGTTCCCTAGAACTTAGAACTACTTAAACCTAACTACCTAAACACATCGACAAACATTGAATCTCGAGGCAGGATTCGAACCTGCGAGCGTTGCGGTCGCGCGGTTCCAGACTGACGCGCCTAGAACCACTAGGCCGGCCTGTGAGGTCAAATTCTATTCAAACTGAATCAACTAATACCAGGTACAGCACGGAGAACAGGGGGCTATGAATATCATGTAACAACCCTACGTCGGTGCTGAAATGCTTTACTCTTTCACCTTGATTCAGGCGGCAGCAGAAAAGTGCACGCCGTGGGCGTGGGGCTGATCGCGGCGGCAACTGTAATGTTCTGAGCGTCCACGAAATATTGCAAACTACGCGGACTGGTGTCTGATTATTAGAAAGCGGGAAACTTCCTTATCAGAGCCCTGAAATCCTGGCAGATTTCAGTGTGAGGTGTACCCGTTCACTGGTCTGGCCAACCAGTTTGATTCACAGGCACGACGGCACGTGCTGGAATTGTCAATCGTCAGACGGCCGACTCAGGACGAATGAGTTCACTCTCGTGACACACGATATGTCCCAGATGATATGCAGTTCCACTGTCGGTACAGTTGGAAATTTTCATTGGCTCTTAGTCCACCACAAGTTGCATACCAAAGTCTCACCCAGTAGGGAAAGACCTGAAGTTCTCCACCAGAGGACGACCAGAAGATGAATAAGCCAACGAATCACTAACAATTTCCACCAAGCCTTGTACAGGAGCCAAATTAGCTGCAAAAACCACCTCCACGTTGTATAAAACAATCGAAATATCCTCCACTATTGAATCTCCCCTCTTTATTGTTCAGCTAGCCTGGTAGCCAATCCAGACACAGCAGTGGGGTGCCCGCGCTAGGAGAGCAAGCCTCTGCTTTGCATGTCCTGAGAGCAGCCAATCAGTGGCCCAAAATCTCTCTTGTCGGAAAAAAGAAGATTCAGACTAGGGGGAAGGGGAGGGGTTCGTTCTCACGGTAAACACAACCATGTTTCGGCAAAAAACGACTACCGTACCTAGATGGAATCATTTCCAATTTCTGAAAGAAGGCTCTTAAGCTTCCCAGTGATGCCTGTGGATTTATTTATTTGATCACCAAAAGCGCCTGGTGACTTCCTGGTGGAGTTAGTCTTGCCTGCACTTGACACGTGCACCAGCCGCTCTGATCGTATCGTCCCAACTTCTAACATGAGAATTGTTATAGTTTTATGACAGTCCCGTCGTTTGCACAAAAGCTCAGATTACAGTAGTCCCTCTTCCTCCACCCACTTTCCGCCATCTGGATGTCTTCGCAACGGACTGTCGCCTGCCTCATGTTAAATGTCTGGCGAGCCGGCGCCTTTCTGCTCCTACCGTAAAGTGGGAAGAGTGGAGTGCCACGGCCCGAGGTCCCTCTGCAGATACAATTCAAAGAGCTCTGCTTTTACGAATCACTTGCACAGCCAGGTCGCTGGGCACAACATTTATGGCCCGCAGTCCACCTTTATCCTTGTTCTTCGTCGCCTGCACTACGGCCCTTCTGGTACAAGTTCTCTACAGACTACACGTGCAGTTATATGAACATGCTGTGCACAATTTCTTCATGTAAAAAGCCAAAAACCACACGTACCAGACGTGCTACTGGGGAACACGGAGATCATGACCTAAAATATGAATATTAATCTGACCGACAGAGTAGTTAAACTGAGAGAGTAGCTTGCTACCTTTCATCCTTTTATTGAAGATTATCTTGAATCACTCACTTTTAATGTTAATCGAGAAAAATGTTTGTGCTCTTCTTCCGCAGAGAAACCTAAATAAATAACTTTCTGGCAAAAGTCTACAAATCTCAATAACTGAAAATTAATAATGTTATCGATATTTAGAATTGATTCTCATAACTGAAGTGCATAAAACATTAGCTCGCAGGAAATTAAGTAGTTCTCGAGATGCGCCATACTAAAAATGATGTCAGTTGGGGAGGCATCTATAGAGTCATTACTGTTATATGTGTTGTGTCTGTTCTTTTGGATATGTCAGAAATAACAGACACTACTAGTAATCTCTGTACGTCTTAACGGCATTTCATGATATATCTTCAGTATGGATGCATCTTAGGTCCTATCTCTTGGGGGAATCACGTGAAATGCTCCGAGGAATGAGGATTGTGGACAGGAGAGCGCTAGGAAGTAGTGTGCGACGAGTGGGTATTTGGGTTGGACGGGAAGAATGTTCGCACGGCCGAGGCATTCAAGGTGACCGCTCGAGTAAAGTGGGCAATACGGTTTCGGGTCATGGTCGGGTACGAATTTTCAGTTATCGTAGCTGAATTATTTCAGTGCCCCTATAAGGCTGACGTCGGCATTTGTCTTTAATGTTATAAAGACGTTGTGTGCACTAATAAAATACCGACAGAGGGCGTTGTTAGGGAAGTCTAGAATCATATTCTTTCCTCCATTCGTTCGTGATAAAGGCCGGTAAAAATAGTAAATTTGAGAAATACGGAGACATTCGTTTACCCACACGTCATGGCCAAATGAAACAGGTGGACGGAAAGAGATACTGGCACATTTGCCTTCTGCTTCGTTCTTTACGGTTATTTGCAGAGAACAGATTTACAAGCAGTAATGGCACATTAGACAACGACTACATTGATGTACATTCCCCAGTCAAAGGAAGTATAAATTAAAAACTTCAGCTTAAGTTAGTGTAGCAGCTACTGACAAGGCTCATGTGGCTGGGCGGACAAATTTTTTATTATTGTCCATGTCACAGGAGGATTCACGGTTTCGTTAAGTCTATATATGCTTTGCTGGAAAAATGGTACACCTCCAGCGAGCATTTCGATGGGTGACTTTGGATGCTAACGTATCTCTGCATACGAGGATGTGCTGTAAAGTAATGCCACCGAATCCTTTATTCTGTTGTCAGTAGCGATTGATGTAAAAAATTTGGAAATTTGTGGTAAGGTCTTAATGGGAGCAAACTACTGAGGACATCGGTCCCTAAGCTTACACACTACTTAATATAACATACACACCTACGCCCGCGGGAGGACTCGAACCTCTGACGAGGGGACCCACATGGACCGTGACAAGGCGCCCAAGACCGCGCGGCAAGCCCGCGCAGCTCGATTGATGTATTACACGTAATGCATATTAGTTGGTCGACTTTCCCAGAGAACTCTGAACTGTAGAGTGTAACGTGGCGGTGTGTAACGTAATTATGTCGGTACGTGAGAAACAGTGTGCTGTAACAGAGCTTCGAAGGGAAGGAAGAAAAGAAAATTGGATTTAAAAATGGTTGAAATGGCCCTGAGCACTATGGGACTTAACATCTGAGGTCATCAGTCCCCTAGAACTTAGAACTACTTAAACCTAACTAACCTAAGGACATCACACACATCCATGCCCGATGTAGGATTCGAACCTGCGACCGTATCGGTGGCGCTGTTCCAGACTGAAGCGCCTAGAACCGCTCGGCCACCTCGGCCGGCTTGGAATTAACTTCCGGCGACATCGAGATCATTAGAAACGGAGCACAAGCTCGGATTGTGTCAAGGATGGGGAACGAAATCGATCGTGCCCTTTCAAAGGAGCCATCCCGGCATTTACGTGGAGCGATTTAGGGAAATTACGGAAAACCTAAAGCTAGATGGCCGGACGCAGGTTTGAATCGTCGTCCTCCCGAATGCGAATCCAGTGTGCTATCCACTGCTGCAACTTGCTCGGTCTCGGTTTCAAGTTCAGAATTCAAAGAGTTCGTCCACACACGGAGGACCCTCTTCTTCAGTATGACGATCCGAGACTACACACGAGCGCTGCGCCATCTACAACAATCCGACGTCTTTCGTCGGTCATCTTCCATACAGTCCCGACTTGGCCCCATACGATTTTCATTTGTCTCCAAAACTTGAAGAGCGCCTTCGAGGACTTCGCTTTGATAGTGATGAAGCGGTGCAAGCAGAGGTGAGATCGTGGCTCCGTCAACAAGTTCAAACGCTCTACAGTGACGGGATGAACAAACTGTTCTTTTGTTGGCACTATGTTGAGAAATAAATACGTAGACTTGAAGAATAAAGACGTAGAATGTTAGTGAAGTTTTTGTCTAAAAAGCTTTAACAGTTTTCACATAAAAAATTGGAGGCATTACTTTTCAGACGCTCTCATAGTTCTTAATTCGGTTATCATAGATCTTGAAAGTCCCTTTGTTGTCTGTTCAAAGTACTTCAGTTTTCCTCGATAATTCAGTCGTATTGCACTCACGTTTAATATGTCAAGACAAAAATGGATTATTTGATTTACGTTCATTCTTTGTTTATTCCATCATAGCTAGAATTCAGCTTATTCCTTGTTCACGTTTGTGGCGGTGTATTAGTTCAAATGGTTCAAACGGCTCCGAGTACTATAAGACTTAACATCTGAGGTCATCAGTCCCCTAGAACTTAGAACTACTTAAACCTAACTAACCTAAGGACATCACACACATCCATGCCCGATGTAGGATTCGAACCTGCGACCGTATCGGTGGCGCTGTTCCAGACTGAAGCGCCTAGAACCGCTCGGCCACCTCGGCCGGCTTGGAATTAACTTCCGGCGACATCGAGATCATTAGAAACGGAGCACAAGCTCGGATTGTGTCAAGGATGGGGAACGAAATCGATCGTGCCCTTTCAAAGGAGCCATCCCGGCATTTACGTGGAGCGATTTAGGGAAATTACGGAAAACCTAAAGCTAGATGGCCGGACGCAGGTTTGAATCGTCGTCCTCCCGAATGCGAATCCAGTGTGCTATCCACTGCTGCAACTTGCTCGGTCTCGGTTTCAAGTTCAGAATTCAAAGAGTTCGTCCACACACGGAGGACCCTCTTCTTCAGTATGACGATCCGAGACTACACACGAGCGCTGCGCCATCTACAACAATCCGACGTCTTTCGTCGGTCATCTTCCATACAGTCCCGACTTGGCCCCATACGATTTTCATTTGTCTCCAAAACTTGAAGAGCGCCTTCGAGGACTTCGCTTTGATAGTGATGAAGCGGTGCAAGCAGAGGTGAGATCGTGGCTCCGTCAACAAGTTCAAACGCTCTACAGTGACGGGATGAACAAACTGTTCTTTTGTTGGCACTATGTTGAGAAATAAATACGTAGACTTGAAGAATAAAGACGTAGAATGTTAGTGAAGTTTTTGTCTAAAAAGCTTTAACAGTTTTCACATAAAAAATTGGAGGCATTACTTTTCAGACGCTCTCATAGTTCTTAATTCGGTTATCATAGATCTTGAAAGTCCCTTTGTTGTCTGTTCAAAGTACTTCAGTTTTCCTCGATAATTCAGTCGTATTGCACTCACGTTTAATATGTCAAGACAAAAATGGATTATTTGATTTACGTTCATTCTTTGTTTATTCCATCATAGCTAGAATTCAGCTTATTCCTTGTTCACGTTTGTGGCGGTGTATTAGTTCAAATGGTTCAAACGGCTCCGAGTACTATAAGACTTAACATCTGAGGTCATCAGTCCCCTAGAACTTAGAACTACTTAAACCTAACTAACCTAAGGACACCACACACATCCATGCCCGAGGCAGGATTCGAACCTGCGACCGTAGCATTCGCGCGGTTCCGAACTGAGCGCCTAGAACCGCTCGGCCGGAACGGTGTATTAGTAAAAGACTATGTACCGACTTCGAGCTGTATTCTCCATTCCAATTGCATACAAATTAATCGATCAGTGGACGTCCAGTTTACTACGACCAAGTTCTGGAGTTCCGCTGGAAATGAGATTGGTCAAAAAATAAACGAGATTCGTGCTCTAATATGTATACTTAGATATGTTGAGTTAGTGGCGGTCGCCTTCAGAGTAGGACTAACTACAGCCTACACTCGTCTGCATGCCATCCTTTCATTGGTCAGAATCTTTGGGCACGTTGCTCTCCGTGAAGCTGTGCAGTTGCTCCACCACTGATGTGTTGAAGGCGAGTACAAAAACATGTCTACTACCAACCCGCTCGTCCACTGTCACTGAGCTGAACACTTTCGATGAAACGTGACAAAAGCGCGAAGACGTAGGTGAGGGCCGAAAAGCATTCGCGTCCTTAATGCGCCATGACCGATACTTTCTTAACCATTTTAGGTTAATTATCTCTCCAACGAAGAAACACGCTCGTCTCTCACTGGATGGTGCTGGTATTACGTTCTAAATTATTCTGTGGTTTTCTTAAATTCAAGATCTATTCTTATTCGCCCTCGAACATAAAAATATTTTATCAACATTATCCACGAGATACATTTGCTCTAGATTAATAATTTCTGACTCGACTTATGGAGATAGGAGGTCTATTTGGCCAGTGTGTATTGTATTATGTATTAAACTGGGGACCTAGAAACGACGGAGAGGCTTCGTCCCTCCGAAGCCCTCAGTGGTTCACAACCCCATAACAGGTCACAGCAGTAGACCCACCCCACCGCCGTCCCATACCGAACACAGGGTTATTGTGCGGTTCGGTGCCCAGTAGATCCCCCCCCCCCTCCCCCCCCCCCCCCACCTGGAAACGTCTCATACAAGACGAGTGTAACCCCAATGTTTGCGTGGTTGAGTAAAATGGTTCAAATGGCTCTGAGCACTATGGGACTTAACATCTGAGGTCATCAGTCCCCTAGAACTTAGAACTACTTAAACCTAACTAACCTAAGGACATCACACACATCCATGCCCGAGGCAGGATTCGAACCTGCGACCGTAGCGGTCGCGTGGTTCCAGACTGAAGCGACTAGAACCGCTCGGCCACACCGGCCGGCGTTTGAGTAATTATGGTGTACGTGTACGCGGAGACAGTGTTTGCGCAGCACTCGCCATCGTAGTGAAACTCAGCCGGAATAAGGGGAACCAGCTCGCATTCGCAGAGACAGATGGAAAACGCCTAAAAATCATCCACAGGCTGGTCGGCACACCGGACCTCGACACTAATCCCCCGGGCGGATTCGTGCCGGGGATCGGCACGCATTCCCGCCCCCTCGGGAAGTAGCACGTTGACCACGCGGGTAGCCGGGGGGGGGGGGGGGTAAGGCTTATTTGGACCCTCTGCCAGCCTTACAGTCGTAGACGAGGAAGCGAGCAGTTACTCCAGAAGTATCTGGACAGTGATATGTAATGTTGAATCGACCACTAGATGTCACGAAAGGCGGCCCCGCAGGGAGTATTGCGGTCCCAGCGGAGAAGCAGTAGGAGCAGAGCTCTCTTGCAAACGTGGACTACTCGTTGGACGTCACCTGAATAACATATCCATCAGGGGCATTTCAACCCTTTAAAGTTGCTCACATCGACTGTCGGTGATGTGACTGAAGTGGGGCGAACACGGACCGTCGATCACTGGGGCGAGTGTGGGTAGCTGTAAAAACTTGATGAAATCAGCGGAAGGAATCGCTCTTGACTTCCAAAGTGCTACCTGCAGTCTAGTCAGCACAATAACTGTGCATAGCGAGTTAAAAGGAATGGGGTACGTTGATCGAACAGCTCCCTATAGGCCACACATTTCTGTAGTAAATGATAAGTGGCGCTTGAGGTGGCGTAAAAAGGGACGGCACTGTACAGTGGATGTCTGGAAACGAGGAATTTGGACTGATGAATCACGCTATTCCCTGTGGGAATCCGATAAAAGGGTTTGGATTTGGTAAATGCGAGGCGACCGATACCTTCCATCATGTGTAGTGCCATTAATGACGTTCAGAGGAGGTGGTGCTGTATAGTACAGGGGTGTTTTTCGTGGTGGGGCCTTGCAATGGACTGATCAGCCCAGAGTCCTAACCTGTATACCTGACACTTCTGGGGTGAGTTGGAACGTCGACCTCTCTCCAGACCCCAGCAATCAAAATCAGTGCCGAGCGGAATTAACCGAGCGGTCTAGCCGCTGCAGTCATGGACTGTGCGGCTGGTCCCGGCGGAGGTTCGACTCCTCCCTCGGGCATGGGTGCGTGTGTTTGTCCTTAGGGTAATTTAGGTTAAGTAGTGTGTAAGCTTAGGACTGATGATCTTAGCAGTTAAGTCCCATAAGATTTCACACACATTTGAACATTTTTTCAAAATCAGCCCCTGAGGGAGAATGGACTGGCTTTCCTCCACAGACATTCAGACACCTAACTGAAAGAGTCCCCAGCAAAGTTGAAGCCGTCGTAAAGGCGAAAGATGGACACATCCCATATTGTAAATGTAAATGTCGTGTGATTAGGGTCTCCCGTCGGGTAGACTGTTCGCCGAGTGCAAGTCTTTCGATGTGACACCACTTCGGCGACTTGAACGTCGATGGGGATGAAATGACGATGATTAGGACAGCACAAAATCCAGTCCCTGAGCGGAGAAAATCTCCGACACAGCCGGGAATCTAACCCGGGCCCTTAGGATTCTGTAGCGCTGACCACTCAGCTACCGGTGACGGACATCCCATATTAATGTCAACTAATAGGTGTCCGGATATCTTTGATCAGATGGTGGTTTTCAGTTACCAAAATTGTGATCTCTGGGACGTGTCAGTTTGCTTACGGCTTTGTATTGAAGATGTATAAACACCCCAGGAGGCGGAGTCTTCATGCCATAATTGATGAATAGTTCGCGGGTTATTAACATTTTATAGATGCTGATTCAAACTGAGATCTGTTGTCGGTTAAAGCTACGAACTTCCATTTTTGGTCACATGACTATAGATTATCAAGTTTTTGAAAGACCTCATATAACTCGTAAAAACAGCATTTTGTTCCTACTGGCACAGTTTAATAGGTAGGAAGATAGGCTTTGCACCCAGGAGAAAGGAAATGATCTCTTTTTTTGGGGAAACTTCAGGGAGTCAGTGCTGCCCGAATTTGCTAGCTTGAAGCGATTAAATGTTTCATTGTGCGAACTCTTGACTTCCGAGTTAGATGGCGCATTAAATATCAAGCTGGACTCACCCTCTGGAGACTGGCGGTTCTTTCATGCAGGCGTTTTCCGGGGTTTCCCTAAATCGCTTAATACTTTAGGTAAATGCTAGAATGGCTCCTTTGAAAGGTTAGCGACGGTTATCCTCTCGTCCCTTCCTGTTCTTCCCCCTATTCGACCTTCTGCACCAAATGTGCTGACCTCATCTTCCTTTCTTTTTTCGTTGTACTTACGAATTTGTATCAAATCCTACATCATGTTCACACTCGAGGTATAACGGATGCGTCTCGTATATTGATGATGATAAATTATATATTTTACCTTATTCTGGCTATGTTATATCCATACATACACGGTTCAGTCACCTCGCGGGGTAGCCTCGCGGGGTAGTCGTGCGGTCTGAGGCGTGTTGTCACGGTCAGCGCGGCTGCCCCAGTCGGAGGTCCGAGTCCTCCCTCGGGCATGGGTGTGTGTGTTGTCCTTAGCGTAAGTTAGTTTCAGTTAGATTAAGTAGTGCGTAAGCTTAGGGACCGATGACCTCAGTAGTTTGGTCCCATAGGATCTTACCACAAAATTCCAGTCACATTAATAAGACCACCTGTCAAAAGCCTGAATAAGCACATTTTGTGGCCACTTCTACGGAAGGTGCAGGCATAGGGTCAACAGGGATGCGGAGTCATGCTGGCGCTAGCGCCGCGGTCGGCTGAACGAGGTTCCTCGCTTGAGAATCCATGGTGCGAACAGTCCGATCAAGGTGGCCCCACGGATTCTCGATTGTGTTTAAACCCGCGGAGTTTGGTGGCCAGGGGAGTAACGGTAAACTCATCCTGATGCTCTGCGAAACACGCACGTATACTGTGAGCTGTATGATACGTTCAAATTTAAATGGCTTCAAGCACTATGGGACTTAACATCTGAGGTGATCAATCCCCTAGACTTAGAGCTACTGAAACCTAATTAAGTCTGGAACCGCGAGACCGCTACGGTCGCAGGTTCGAATCCTGCCTCGTGCATGGATGTGTGTGATGTCCTTAGGTTAGTTAGGTTTAAGTAGTTCTAAGTTCTAGGGGACTGATGACCTCAGATGTTAAGTCCCATAGTGCTCAGAGCCAAACCTAACTAACCTAAGGACATCACACACATCCATGCCCGAGGCAGGATTCGAACCTGCGACTGTAGCAGCAGAGCGGTTCGGGACTGAAGCGCCTGAAGCACCAAAGGCCGTGTGTCCGGTAAAACTAAAGAACGTTATCCATCTCAAAAAGCCACCTGTCGCCACTCAGTGAACGTCCAGTTGCGATACTGGGTTGCAAATTTCAGACTTCTCCAGCATTTAGCATGGATGATGAACCACGCGCCTGCTGCGGGGACCTCAAGCGCAGCAACGTTCGCTGGACGGTCGTTGAGGAGACACTGTTGGCAGCCGCTCGGTTCATCTGGGCCGTCAGTTTCTCTACGTTGCACGACTATTCTCCCGTATACATCTCGTCAGCCGTCGTTCTCCCCCGTCATCTATGGCCTGTTGTGCACCACAGCTGCCTTAACGCCAGTTTTCGATTCGCGCCCTTGTGCCATTAATCACGTAAGCACGCGAGAAGTTTACAAGCTTCCCCATTTCGGAAATGCTTCCACCTTTTCTCACAAAGGCGATGATCATGCCCTTTTGGACGTCATATAAACACTCCGTTTCCGCATTACTGCAACGACTGCACTGTTTTTCGCGGAGCCGGCCGGAGTGGCCGTGCGGTTCTAGGCGCTACAGTCTGGAGCCGAGCGACCGCTACGGTCGCAGGTTCGAATCCTGCCTCGGGCATGGATGTGTGTGATGTCCTTAGGTTAGTTAGGTTTAATTAGTTCTAAGTTCTAGGCGACTGATGCCTCAGCAGTTAAGTCGCATAGTGCTCAGAGCCATTTGAACCACTTTGTTTTTCGTATCCCCTGGACACGCCACTGCTAGTGTTGACACCTGCTGTCTGTAAGTGGTTATTGTACGCTGACGTCGAAAATAGGCGGTGGTCACATTAGTGTGACAGGACAGTCTATAACGTTCTTAAAATATCTGTTAAACGTTTGTTATGTACTGATTAGCCGACAATCGTCTGACCAAACAACTTCCTACATTTCCCCTTTACCTTTGCAAATGCTGCCATCTTCAGTTTCGTTCATTCGAAGATGCACTCTAAATATTTTAATTCATCTGTTGAATTCAGAGTACTGTACTTTTAATATAATATTCGAAATACATTAGTTTTTTGTGCTTAGCTTTTGATAATTGTTTCCAGAGAATCCCGCACACAAAGAGTGATTTGCAATGTGATGAGTTTCCTGTAATCGTGAATCTGGTATTTTCTTTGGTGGTCGGTGGCCCTTCCAGACACAACTGCCTTTAAATGTAAGTGGAAGAAAGTCATCCTGATAATTGTGTAAATTCTATTTATGTGTTTTAGTGTTCAGCATTTGTGTTTATGAGACAGATGTGGGAACTAGACAGGAACTGCCTGAATCAGGAAGCGCTTGAACGCACTCCCAAATTAATCGACGTAGGAGACCTGCGACCGCCAGTACGGCTTCTGGGTTACCGTCTCGCCAGCAAGCTACACATTACGTTGAGAATCGGCTTAGTAGGAGCAGATATGGTGAGAGACTATTTTGTGTTATTTAGCAAAGAATGAAGCCGCTAAAACTGAGAATACTACACACATGGCCTGTAGTAACTTACGTTGTTTGCACCATCCTAGCAATACTGACTCTGTTTGTCATTCACAATGGGCAGTTTCCCACGACGATTACGAAACAAAGCTTGATACTCGATTTGTTTTTGCATCGTCTAATCAAGAAGAAGTCGATCAGAAGGCACTGCAATATCTGTCAAAGTACCATGCAGATATGAATTTGGCACAGTGCTGGAACTAGCTAAAACTTCGTTACGTTCCAAATGGTGTATTTCACGATATATGAATGACTCCTCATATGAGGAGTTTTTTAGAGCCCCAAGGTAAGAAGAAGGGTGCAATAACTAAAATCTAAAAAGCTGTTATTGACTGTTGACTGATGTCTGGTGTGAACGTGTAGCGACTGAGGTGATGGCTGATTTCTGTTGAAGTGGAATTTTTTGATAATGGTATTACTGCTTTCCTTCGTATTTCTATGGATATTTCGGATGAATCTAGTTCTGGATGTGCCACTGGCTATTGGTGATCAGCTGCCAATGGTTGGGGATGGATGTAACAGAAACAGCGGGTGATATATGGGTACTGAAATTGTAGCAAGTGAGAAATCTGACAACACATGACGTAGGAGTCTTAGTATGTTAGGGTCATCTGTGGGAATCGATTCGTTTCAGAAAGGGGCTTGATAATGAGGGTTATTGGAGGCTAACAGGTACGTGGAGACTGTGAAACTAGTTGTTCAAGAATGGCATGTTAGCTGACACCTAGATATACTTGTTCAGCCCAACCCACACAGGTAGGAATGATCATCAAAATAAAATAAGAGAAATCAGAGCTCGAACAGAAAGGTTTAGGTGTTCGTTTTTCCCGCTCGCTGTTCGGGAGTGGAATAGTAGAGAGATAGTATGATTGTGGTTCGATGAACCCTCTGCCAAGCACTTAAATGTGAATTCCAGAGTAGTCATGTAGATGTTTGTGGGAGCAGCTTGTCGTAACACGAGATGGGAGCTAGAGCGAGTAGTAGGAATTATTTCGCGCAAAGAGGCAGGAAGCGGCGAGGTATTGAATTGCAGATGGCGACGAAAGTGGACGAACAGTCAAGTGGCGAAAGGATAATGGCGCTGGTAGAATTGGGGAACTGTTGTAGCCAATAACAGATGTATAGACAACGGAAAACACTTTATGCTCGAAAATAAATTCTTTGCGGCTCCCGCCGGAAGTTCGAATGTGTGTTCATATTGTCCTTATTTTAAGTTAGATTAAGTAGTGTGTAAGCTTATGGACCGATGACGTCAGCAGTTTGGTCCCATAAGACCTTACGACAAATTTCCAAAATTTTTCCAAATTCTTTGGGAAACGAAGAAGTTATCGGTGGTCATAGATATATTACTCTAGTACAAAAGAGCAGCTTTGGCAGTTTAATATACAGTTCGATGGGGCACCGACCCATACTCCAACGGCTTGTAAATGTTCAGAAATTAAAGAAGAACGAAGGAAGATAATCTTTAATTTTCAGATGACATCGAGCTTCTATTAATGGCAGAATAAGTGAGAGAAATAGGGCTTCTGCCACACTAAAAGCTGTCGATTCATTTGATGAAATACAGGAAGCATTTTTTTTACATTAATATTAGTGCAAAACTGATTACGGTTCTAGTAACAGCGTTTCGTTTGATACTTAAGGAGTAGGCGTCGAGAACTTCACTGCTGCTGACATCTAGTGGCGTTTGCGCGCACACACAACGGCAGCAAACTCGCTTGTAACTTTTACTGCCGCTAGAGGGCAATGGATGTTCGCTACATGTAGAGAGTCTGTAAAGAGAGAGAATGACCAACGCTGCTACGGCGGCCATGTTCCTGCCAAACTTCGGGCGGAACATTGGAACGGGCGATAGTGGAGTGCAAAGTTCCGCGGAAATACTTCTGTCCCTGAGACAAAAACACGAGATGAAATCGCGAGAAATACTCAAGTAAACATTTTTAGAACGATTGGGTGCTTATTGGATCAGTAATACATACCCCTAGTTGTAGAATATCCAACAGTGAATGTGAAAACCATTCGGCACCTAGATATTTCTGTTTTAAAGCTCGCTTGGAAGACAAATTACCGCAATAACAAGAACGTAAACAACAAATTTGTTGTTGTGGAATTTGTTTTCCATCTCAAGTTCAAAACGTTAAAAATATACATTTGATAAAATAAGATCATAAGCAGTGCACTATTGTGACGCGCAAAAATGTTTGAGGACAGGACAAAAAGTATTAATAAGACGTTCTCAGAGACTGAATGTTTTTCATGGGTAACTTCACCATAAGGAAACATTACTGGTATCAGGCGATGCTAAATGCCCTGCAGTAACGGACAAGTATAACAAGAAAACTAATTCAATAAACTGCAGACGTGGAACGCCACAGAACGGAAAAGTTTTCAAAGACAATTTCTTCAGCAAAAAGTTCTCAAGTGAGTAGTGCTGATGCATCCAATTACAAATGCGAAAAACATGTGTTTATAATTTACACGTGTCGATCCTCAGGCGATTATAATAGTGAAACACAAAATATTCCTTGTGTTCTGGTTCGCAAATAAACCCGAAACTGACATCAAAAATTCGGACACCCACTGCAAACCATTTGATGAAACTTTCCGTTACCAGTGAGGACTGGCGGATACAGACTTCATAAAACACTAGTGGTGGGGGGCACGAAAATTTAAAGAAATATAGTACATAAAAATCAGTACATTACAATACTTGTTGGTGCGATGGTTTTACAAGGAAACAATAACAGGAGCCTGAAACTGAGAGTTACTTCAGTGAAGCAAAGAAGCAAACAGTTTTGGTTACAGGAATAACCAAAAAAATCTACGAACGTATGCTATTAAGGTATTAGTAGCTGCTCTGCGTTATGAGATACTGTAAGAGATAAGATGCTAACAATACAAATGCGTGATAAATTCATGTTCCTTTCCTATTATAACTGATTGGGATTGCCAATTTGATCTTTTGGTCATAATTCCTCACCCTATTTCTAAGCTGGAAGATGCAGAACATATTTTCAGCCATTTGTCACTACAAAGATGACAGTAGTAAAGCATAAGCAGTGCTGAAGTGTCTCACACCATAAACTGCTTCTCAGACTTTTCAGGTGTCTTTAGACTTTCAGACTATGTAAAAACCTATAATATACAATGCATTTATATCTGCCTGGAGTTACCTCAGATTGGCTGTGTCCTTCATTCAATTACATGAAGTTTTAGGTCTTGACCAGACATTACAGTATGCAGCAAGGAGGTACAAATTTGAAACAAGTCTCACATAGACAAATTTCTATTGGGTCTAGTACAAATCATGGGCATTCACTCTCTTTGCCACAGAGTACGAACATTCAAGTTGCAACCATCAGTGAAGAATTGCATCTCACAGCTGACCTATGCAGTGCATAGCTTCGAGGTGGCCTGGAATTTTGATAAGCTCTTCTCATTGCCATCCTATGTAGTTTCCTATCCACATGGCCATCACCAACGGTACTGATTTAGATTAGATACATTGGTCCATAGATCCCACAGTGAGGAAAAAATGCACATGAGGACAGGTCAGTATTCATCAGATAAAAAAGCACTGAGGGGCAGACTGGCACACAGAAAGCACTGTGTGTGTGTGTGTGTGTGTGTGTGTGTGTGTGTGTGTGTGTGCTTGTGAGCTGCTCAGTGCTTATTTCTCTAGGTACAAAAATTGAAATTCATTTGCTTCACACACGTGTAAATTCACACTATGGAATAATGTCCAACACGACACTCATAACAACCTGTCCTCATTTTTATAAGGTGAGGCAGTTTACCACCATTTAGCACTGGTTGTTTTATTTTATTCTTACCAAAGAGTCCAATATTGTGGGCAGACAGAAAACACTGCCTCCACCCACCTTAAAGATGTTTCAGTCAAAGGCAGAAGAAGAGAAAGTGAAGAACATAATGAGAGATGAATGTATAAATGTGGAAGTACATGACATTCTTGAAACAAATATTTGATGAAGCATTTCCTGAAATATTTAATTGGATTGTCCAGAATGACATAAACTCCTTACTTTATTTTCAGCATAACAAACAGATATAGAACAAAGTGTGCATCAGTAATAATGTAGGCAATTAAAGCTACTGAGTAAAACAGAATGCAGTATCTCTATTTGTCAGCAATTAACGACATCATTACAATTATTAAGTCTTTAATTAAAGAGCAGAAACAAAACCTAACGTACAGTGCATAAACAATATAGATGTACGGATTTGTTGCGTACAATAATTGAAATTCATTTTCATTACACGCACATCAATTAACACTATGGAATAATGTTCAGCAGGACACTCATAAACTAAAAAGTGGCTAAACATAAAAAAGATTGGTGTGATACTTAATCATAAGAACTTGGTATATTTTGTAAACACATTCTTTAACAGTGGGGAAACTTACCTACAACAGGATTTATTAACACAAGTCACTGCACACTACCATTAATGTTTGTGCTATTGCCCAGCAGTAGGCAGTTAGTAATACAGTGTTCAGTATTAAAAATAAAACTTCTAGAGCTTTAAACAAAAGTGTACTTGCCAAAAGAATGCATTAACAGGACGGAAGGACTTTATTTGAGAATGTTAATATACCACTGATACCCAGTTACAAACCCACTTATTTTCAAACACACTAAGTTTCTTCCTCTGCACACAGATTAGGTATCAGTCAAAATGTAGGAAATAAAAATTCCCAGCACTGTCATCTTTCACAAAGATAATAAAAACTATTCAATAAACAGACTCATGAATCACTTACAGCAGTCTTCGCGGTAAAGAACTATTTGGCTTCAGATTTAGAAAATTGTTCAACGTATGTGGTGGCAGCAGTAGTAGTTCCGTAAAATGTTAGATGAAGGAAATATGTTACTGGCATCTTCCTAGACCCAACTAAAACCTTTGACCCACTAGACCTAGGAATTTTGTTAAAGAAACTTGAAATCCTTAAAATGTTTAGGGTAGTGAGGAAATCGTTTCTACCCTACCTAGAAAACGGAATGGGATCGATTACTGAGACAATTTAACTAGACTGATCCGCATCTCTCAGAACAAGAGTATGTAAATACAGAGGTTGCTATGCTATGGGTACAATACTATTCCAAGTTTGCATTAACGATTACACATAATGTACCACATTGGCAGAAACAATACTCTTCACAGATGACAGCAACTTTTTATTTAGTGCTCAGTCACCAGAAACACTGAGGTGATAATTGCACCTATGATAACACAAACATAGGCAATAAATAACAGAGCTACACAGATAAACTCTAAACACAATGAATTTCAGCATAACAAACAAATCTGACCTTGTAAATCTGAACATAAATTACCTGATCCCAAACATTAAATTCTTTGCTGTGTATGTTGATGAGTAGCTGATATAGGATAAGCACATCAAATACCATGAAAATATAATGTATACAATACAAATACTGGACCATCTATGCAACTCCTCATGGTTAAAAACATGTTACTTGTTTGGTGGAAATGGTGTTATCATTCTGAGATATGATGGGACATGATACTTGCACTGGTGCTTAGACAAAACTGAAACACAGTCCTTCAGCCTATAAAAAGTTCAGAGCTGAAGCACAAGAAATAATTTCTTGTAGGTGTCGCATAATACAGATAAGATTCACTACAACTACCTAAACATTTTGAACCAATGCATGCATAGCAGATGTTTTTCTTGCCATTGCATGGGCACATTTCAAGGACATATTCTTCTTCATTTTTAAACAGAGTATCTTCAGGCAAAATCTGACAAATCATTTCACCAATTTCAGCTTGCTTTTGTGGCAATGAGGAAACTGAACTCCTTGGATTTGATCATCACTATGAAATGTATAATGACAAACTAAAAACAGTTCAAACTCTGTGAGTTTTCAAGTGTAGGAGCAAAATTCCTGAAAATCACTTCCATTTTCAGAAAAAGGAAAATCACTCCACTGAGGCACAGATAAGGCTGTCTTTTTCCTGTCTGAACTATTTCAAATTCACAAAAGTGCAATAATCTTTGGTTTGTCTGGTATATGAAGCTATTACATTCAGACACTTCTGACATAGCTTGTCAAATATATAACATACCCGCCATTGCTTTCAGTGTCGCGTAAGTCATCCTCACAACTGATTTCAAGCTCTTTCCAATCTTTTGGAAGCGTAAATACAGGATGAGTTACAAATTATGTGGTGCGTGTAATGGAATGTTGGTCAAGAAAACTTGAAAGGTAGACAGAATCACTCTTCTAGTAGGATAGTTCCCGACATCTGTGAAATGCTGAGCAACACAAATAGTTTTCAAATTGTTTTTGTACTGCAGTGCAGTGGGAACCTTCTGGATACTTTTAACACAGGAGAATAAATTTTCTAGGCAGTCTTGTATTAATCTAGCTGTCAGCAAAAATTTATATTTATTCCTGTGCAAAACAATTTCCTGCAGATCAAGTACACTTTGTGCGGACAGTCTCACACCAGTTTGAACTGGTTTCCAGTGACCAAATTTTCCAATTTCAATACACTCAGATATCATCATAGTTTCATTCAGCAACGTGATATCCTCCTTCTATCTTTCTCGATTGAAGGTATTGAGGGCAGTAATTGGATGCCTAGAAGTTACTGTCGAAAACCGCTTGTCAGCTACCTCATCAAACCATGCTGTCGTTCTATATTCAGCGGTATCATTTTCAGAGGACATAAACTTCAGACCCCAACTGGTTTCGTGACTGAGAACAGTACGCGGTCCAGAAATTTTCATTATGCTAAACTTATTTGGTTCTATTACATCTGTTAGATTGGGAACAAGTTTCAAATCATTATCCTTATCAAAATAATAATGTAGTTTCTTAATATAATTACAGTCAACAACTGTGGATTGCAACTTATACTTGCCCCTTATCCTCTCAGGAATGTGTAGCTGGATCTTTAGGATTTAAAATGTAATTTTGAATGACAGAGCTTTTCAAGAAACAATTCCGAAATGTCTCCACATACTTTTATTTACAACACTCATATCTGATGTCACACACTGTACATGTAGTCCTATATGTTCACTGCATTTAATTATTTGTACATCAATGCCACACAAAGCTTTACCACTTACACTACTTCCAGCAAAATGATATGTCACTACTTGCTTCCATCTGGAAGAGATACCACCCAAAAGAAAAACTCAAGCATGTGTGGTAACGCCTTCATGGCTTGGAAGGGTAACTTGGCCAGTAAACTCACCCGTTCCCACACCAAATTCCCTGTTGGAAGTAATTGACATTTCATCAAGCAGTGGAACACAGTCACGTTCTTTTTCGCTCATACTTTCAACCTTTTCTTAGAGGAGTGTGAAGACTTGGTCTAGAATACCAGAACTGAAGTACAAATCTCGAAGTCTCCTCCTTAGTGTACGCTATGACGTCAGTGGGAAACCTGAACTAATTAAAAAATAAAATCCTTTGCTACCACATGCAAAATTCAACTGAAGAGCTTTTTTCGCACTACTCGCATTCCATTTCACTTTTTTCTTGTTTAAACTTGCCAGTTGATTGTCATTAAACAATCTTTTTAGTTTATGTGGAACTGGGTGACACATACTGTGGAGTTTCTTTTTTAGTCGAGTATTCCTCAAGGTAAGACAAATGACCTTCTTGAGATTTGAAATCTATCTCTGTTGAACGTGAATGTAACCTTCTAGTGTATGTAATTTTTCTGTGAGTTCACACTCTAATGGTTCACTTATATATCTGTCTTACTCACTACACGTGCGATCTTCAGCCGGCCGCTGTGGGCGAGCGGTTCTAGGCGCTTCAGTCCGGAACCGCGCTGCTGCTACGGTCGCAGGTTCGAATCCTGGCTCGGGCATGGATGTGTGTGATGTCCTTAGGTTAGTTAGGTTTAAGTAGTTGTAAGTCTATGGGCCTCGTGACCTCAGATGTTAAGTCCCATAGTGCTTAGAGCCATTTGAACCATTTGAATCTGTAAAAAACTCACATTACCTTCTAATTGTTTCCAAAAGTCTTCAAAGCAAGAACTCCGAAAAGCACTACGAATATAGCACTCGAGAGAGACCTGTGGCATAGACATGGCGTCGCAACGGCTCAGCCAATCACATGCGATTTCACCTATGGCTACTCTCTCCCTGCTTATAGGCTCTCTATAGTGGCCGGCACGAAAATAGGTCTACAAAGTCATCTCGCCGTCTTACAGCTTTTCCAGTTTTTTTATAGTGATAATTTCAAAAGTTCGTAAAAAATAAAAAATAAAATTTTGAACAGCTCTATTTTTAGCCTAGAATATGATGGAGTACTTTCCAAAAGAAAATTCTCACTAGCTGCTAGGGGAAAAAAATGAAAACTAACGTTACAAGAAATTTTTGTGAAAAATAATTTTTTATCTCAAACTGTGGTAGTAACAGAATCACTAATGTATTGGTCTGAAAAAAAATGAACATTCTCAAAGTTTACAGATGCATATGCTGCGACTTATATTTCGGAAACATAAAAGTATTCTGAGATAAAACATAAAATATTATAAGAAGTGTGAAACTGCGCCGAATGCGTAGCGAAAAATGTAGTCGCTGATGAATTTTCGTTCTGTAGGACTGCGAAGAAACTTCCTACGAGAAAGTTGTTACGAAAACTACAAAATTATTTTTGGTATTGTTTCAGACATCATTATAGTATCTTATCATATACAGAGGCAAATTACTTCCGCAATATTACGTGCGCAGCAGCGCACGAGACGTTGTAGGCCGTCGCCAAGAGTTTTGTTCGGAAGGCTCGCTTTAATATGACCGAGAATATTCCCTACTTCCAGAAAATATTGTACTGGGTGCTAATACATATCCTTCGTTATTGCACCCACCACTCAGAACGCCAATACACGCTACGCAAAAGTAATTGCAGTTATTTTGAAGCCAATATTTTCACTGAAGTCGAGCAAAATATTTGTTCGAAAGGTTTTGTGAAACCTATGCTTTATCTAAATTTTCTCTAAGCCTATTATTCTCAACATGCTATACGTGCTTGGTACACAAAACCTCGTTCTTACTACTACAATGTTCCTGTCTTTTTTTTTTTTTTTACAAATTTCGTCCATCATTGCAGTTTCTGAATTAAAAACCAAATGGGAGGTGAAGACAGTGTATTGAATTGACTGGCTAGTTTAATCAATTTTATCAAGAAAATTGCCCTGTATTTCTCTAGCCATCAGATACTATCCTCTGTCATACTAAAGTAATACAGTTTTACGTTCTAGCTTTTTGTGAAAGTCGTCAAATATCATAGATTTCTATGCTCTTCTCGGAGAATCAGAATAGGTGCTGGGACTGTTCTGATGTTACTCCACTGTTTTATATGCAGTCGATACAGAAGCACCACAACGTTTTGTCATTTTATGAACTGCATTTCCCTTGGTATGAAACAACCAGTAAATCCTTGTATGAAAAAAGGAGTTAAATTTCGAATGTACAAATAAAGCGAACGCAGTAAGATTATATCCGAATGTAAAGACATTCGATACAGGATTTTAGGAAAAACTGTTGTTAATTAATGCAGAATTGACAATCTTATTTTAATTGATAGTTACTGTCGAGGAAACTAATCGCCACCACTTGTGATAAATTTATCAGACGTCTACTGTAATGGAAAAATATTCGCAGTGTGTCCTCTATAACTGAAATGAATAAACAAACATTTAAATCAAGTCAGCTTTTTACATAGACGACAGTTACCTAAACTGAAGGATCTTCTGGCTCCATGTCTTCAGATTCACTGTCGCTTGTTTCAGACACGTGTATCATCACAGATTCCACTATGGTGTCACTTAAACCCTGGTTCAAGAAATCAGTTTCTTGCAATGCTTCTGCGTGTTTTACGCACGTCTTCCAGTCCTGTTGAGTAACATTGTCAAGAGCTTCGTGTGCTAGCTTCTCGATATTAGCAAGGTTGGAAGTAGTATTTCTTTTCGCTACTTCTCTCTTTACTGCGGCCCATATCAATTCAATGGGATTATACTGGCAGTGATACGGTGGTAGACGTATCACTTGGTGTCCCATTTCGTTTGCCAGTTGATCTAATTCGTAAGTCTTTTTGTCACCTACGATTTCTTCTTTACACAGGAGTTCGGCCTTCGTTTCATCGACTGAAAATGAAACATTCTTTTTCTTCAACCACTCCATGATATCTCCCTTGCGTGTATTTGAACGTGGCAGCTGTTTTATCTGAATGGAGTGGTAACTGGAGTTATCCATCACGATAATTTACCCTTCTTCCAGCACAGACAACAGTCGAATAAAGCAATTCTTAAAAAACTTCTTCACTCATTTATGAATGGTAATCGGATTGACAAGAACTTTTTCCACCACGAAAAACAAGTTTGGCCTCTGGTGTGAAGCGTGAGCGATGGTTAATCGTTCACCTCTATCAGTAGGCACTTTCAAACCTCCGTTTCCTTTGGAGTTGTGTCATATATACTTATTGGTATGGTTCCGTGAATCCCAAGTTTCATCCAAGTACACTACAGGCCTGGTGTCTTCAGCACGCAAGAAGTGCATTATACGCAAAAACTTTGCTCTTCCTGCTACAATGCCTCTGTGTTCCATTAAGAATTTCCGTCTGTCATTACACTTCTTGAATCGGAAACCAAGGGAGCACAGAAGACGAAGAACGGAGGCCTCTGAGCCTGAGTAATTAATTTTTTCACGGAGTTCAGCCTGTATTTTTTTAGACGTTGAATTCTCTCTTCTGTCGTAATATCCAAGTACAGTTCTACGCATGGGATCTTCGTTAAAATCGTCAAAGTCGGTAGATTTCCGTTCACATTCGTATCTCTTTCTTGGATAATCGAAACACTCATTCATGTCTGGAGATTCTGCCAATGACACAGATCTGCTAATACAGCCTGCAGTCGACTTGGAAACCCCACTCGCTTTAGCAGTAAGTTTATGAATTTACCCAAAGTTTATGTTATGCCTCGTTTCTTCATTGTCGGCCAGATCAGTAAAAAACGTGAGTACATTCGATATGATAATTTTCGATTGTTTTCGACTATCTTTCCACCCTTACGCACCGCGACTGGAGGAGTACTACAAGTAGGCCGTTGCTCCTGCATTGTTGTTCAGCACTGAACACACGTCAAAGCACCTTTCTAAAGACAGTAAGACACTGAGATCAGACATGAACACTCGATATAGCACAGTAACACTGAGCTTTCAGCTGCTCTGACCTACCACACCACTAATGGTACCTACGTGGCAACAAAGCCGAGAGGCTGGCGAATCACAGCCTGCAGCCCCTGCTGGTGGCATGCAGTGACCGTGACCTTGAGTACACTACTTTCGTGCCAGCCACTCTAGCTACCTTGAACTGAGTATATGTGTATAGCCGTCATGTTCAGGGGCGCCCACACCATGGGTGCTCCGGTGCTTGCGATTGGCAGAGAGAGTTTCCTCAAAATAAGAGGAATGCTTCTATTTGTCGGAAAAAGCGATGATGTGGAGCACAAAAGAACCCAGGTAGGGAGACAGTTTTGCTATGAGAAAGACAAGACCGAAAATTTTGGGGACTCTCCTCTGAACTGGCATCAAGTATAGAATGGGGCACATCACGCTCTGTACGACGCAGAGGAGAAATTTGTGAAAACACTGCATTCACTGCGGCTGACATTCAGCCAGATATTAGCTGTAGCATCATTGCGCTCCAATTGCAGAGAAATGAACCAGCCACTTAGTTAATTGCCCTTGCGAGGACTGAGAGGGCATTGTAATATGCACGCTGCTCCAGCGATGCGTGTGCATATCCCCTTATTCCAAGACTAGGGATGAGTACAGGTTTTCTCGCCTAACGAGAAACATAGGAGAGTTTCTGTTGAAAAAATATGCACGCTGCTCCAGCGATGCGTGTGCATATCCCCTTATTCCAAGACTAGGGATGAGTACAGGTTTTCTCGCCTAACGAGAAACATAGGAGAGTTTCTGTTGAAAAAATCAGCAAAGGTTTGATTAGCTTTTATAGGAATTTTAGAGGACGAGAGCAGCCATGCAGACGACACCTCATCGCAGCTAAGGTAAATATTGAGAGCAGAGAAGTAACTTGTTGGTTCACCAGTTTGCGACCAGTGCAAACTCGAGCAACCTTGGGTAATCTTTTGCTCAGCTTGTCTTAAAACTAATCATCCTCTGCAGCCTTGATTGTCATCCTAAATAGTACCGAACTTAGAACCGGAAACATATGATTTATCACAGTATTTGCCTACTTCAAGATACAGTAGTAAGAATAATGTTGCAAAGAAACTTCTAGTCAAAATTTGATATTGTTGTGCTTAGAGTTATTTCACTTACTCAGGACGATAGCATTATCTTGACAGCTGTCCTAACATTGTCACGTTGCAAACTGTGTAAATTCGTGTATTTCTGTGAAATATTAGCATTAAAAACCAATATGTTTACAGATTAAATGAAGTTGTGATCTTTCATAGAATAAGAATCCACACCTATACCAAAGTGTTAGAAAGTTATGTCGATCTGATGCAAGTTTCGATGAAAGATGGAGCTCTTGTTTGGAACTGACAAGAAAATTTGCTGTCTAAGATCCGAAACTTTCAGAAGTTCGAAACTTTTCGCGAAATCAGGATTACAGCGCCTTTCCTATGCTTTTGCCAGTGTTACGACCGAAGAATTTATTTTGAGGTTCTAGACATTGTGATTAGTGTTTCGATGATCGAGTTGCTAAAGCTACTATGACTGACTTCAAAGATATACCCATTAGGGTGGCTGTTATGTAACAGAGTTCTATAAGAATGACTCTGACCCAGAAACATTAACTTTGCATGGTAATATGATCGTAGGTGTGTGTAAATCTAAAATTTACTTCGTTGGAAGTACTGAAGACTTACTACGCTTCTTTTCTTCAAATATATGATGAATTGATTCCAGATGTGATGAAATTGATAAATATCGCTCTAACTATAGCAGTTTCTAGATGTACAGCAGAACTTTCTTTCTCCGCCCTTAGTAGATTAAAAACTTACCCGCGCAACACCATGAGGCAGGAGAAATTGAACCACAACGCTATCATACAGGTTCATATAAAAGAAGCCTAAAACTCGAACCTTGACACTGTGGCTAAAATTTTCATCCAACGATCTACTAAGACAATTCTATGTGGATTGTGGATTAATTTTTATATTAATTTCTATTACTTAATTAGTATGGAAAGGAAACTAATAAATAATACTTTGTCTATCTTTATCAATGTTACTCACTGAAAAATACCTGAAACTAGGTTTTCAGGAGAGTTATCTTTCAGCGTTTGTGAACTGTGATTTAGAGCACCCAAAGTGATTTCAAAATCCGGCGCTCCTGGTCATTTTAGTGACCAAATGACAGAGATTTTCACGGAAGAGCAAGTTTGTTATAAGGAAGCTCAGGGTCACAATTATAACTGGCATTACTTTTCTTTCATAAGTCCAAACGAGTGCGTCAACAAAAATGTCAAGTGGGTGAACGATTTTTATTTTACTATCGAAATCTGTCCATACTATCATCAATAATGTACAATGCCTCTTCCATCGAAAACGAAGGCTCCGCCGCGCGGTTTGAGACGTCATGTCACGGACTGCGCGGCGACTCCCGCCGGAGGTTCGAGTCCTCCCTCGAGCATGGATGTTTGTGTTGTTCTTAGCATAAGTTAGTTCAAGTAGCATGTAAGTTTAGGGACCGATGACCTGAGCAGTTTGGTCCCTTAGGATTTCACACACATTTGAAAGAAGTCTCCAAACCAACCTTTCCCTGCATAACAACAAGCCCACAAACCTCCTGCCACCTACATCGCACTTTTTGGCTCTTCCCAGTACTCATCCCATACCGATAGCCTTTCTCATATTGCTTCTTCTGCAGTTCCATTTACGTCCAAATCCCTCACCTAAATAAATGTTACTAGGAGCTCACAGCACAGTCATCTTTATACATTCCGAAGACTGTGAACATCATCTCATAAATCTTAGATAATAATTTTTGTTCCTAGTAATGTACCGTATGGCCCACATATAAGCAGCATTTTTTCACCAGCATTGTGCCACGAAATATTATGGTACGACTTTTCTGCAGCACCAGGAGATGCTGGCAATTTTAAGCATCATAGAAAATTCCACAGTAAGCTCGTTCCTCAGATCTAAATCAAGCAAAAATATCGCTGTTGTATAGAAATTAATCGCTTAAATGAGGTAGCAATGAAATAGTCTTAGGTTGACTTTTGGTTAATGTACCAAACGTAGCGGAATTTTCTGACCTTTGCAGCGTAGCAGCGTAACAATAAAATTGTTAGAAAATGTGGCGTAATTTAACTTCCTTTGGCTGACTGTAAAAATTATCACGGTGACTTTAAATGTTAGTAATTTACAGACTAATAGAAATTTAATATGTACTGGGCATGATGGGTACATTTTAATCTGCCCTCCTTCGTATTTTTTCGGATATGAATGATCTGATGACATATGAGACGATAACATTTAAGAAATCACGTACACTGAACCGGCCATTGTGATATGGATATGGGAAAGTTAAAGATGTAAGGTTACTTAATAATGAGTGCTAAAGCTGTCTGGTCAACACCAACGAAGAAAAAGAAATATAGGGATGAGACTGCACTAGATGGGGAAAAAACTAGAAAGCAATTATTCGCTCCAAAATTGTTAAATGAAGACATTTTTAAAAAGTGGTCCAGTTAGTGATAACAACATGAAAGCAAAATGCAAAGCTTGTAATATACTACTAGGAGCAAAACGAAGCGACTTAGTGAACGACATCGGAAGTCAGAAAAACAAGAAGAACGTGAAAGCTACGAACCATACAAGAAGTATTTCTCACGTAAGAAAATGTATTTCTAATTCGCACTAGTTAGATAATGCTAGTGGATATTATTATTATCATACTATTACTATCAAAGTTGTGTTTTATGAATTTGGACTTTAAAGCTAGAGTAACGTGTTGAAGTGCGAAAATTTCCGTAGAAGTACGTAACATATTATGATTATTTACGTCAATGTAGCAGGAACTCACTGTTGCGGTATGTAATTACTTTCAGTTTCAGATATTTAGAACAGAAAAAGAGCAAACTGATCTTACAGTAGCCGATATACGATTCGATTTGTTAGTTGTGGCTAATAATTTCAGTTTGAGTGCAATAGAAAATGTTGTTGAGACAGCCAAATTCAGTTTTAAGGACTCAAAACTTGCAAAAATAGTGGGCCAGAGTCGCACAAAATACAAATGCATTGTTGAGAACGTACTCTCTGCAAATACTGAGTTAAGTAAAGATCTAAGAAACAAATCAGTTTCCATGAGAGCTCAGATATCAGCAGTATCAAGTTAATGAGTATACTGGTGAGATATATAAACAATTCTGAAGCCAAAACACAACTTCTTAATCTAATTCCCATAGGTGGAGACGAAACCAACGCTATGGGTCTGTACAACCTTTTCAAAAACTTTTTTTAAATCAAAACTTCCTTCCTAAGTAAGGACGAGAAGTTAGACACTTTAAATGTATATGACTGATGTGTTGCTTGGAACTGACTGCAGTGAGACCGACAAAGAGCAATTCCGGCTAGTTTGTGTAGAATTTTACCAAAAATGTTTGATTGATGCCTATAAGAGATTTGCAGGAAACAACAGTTTATGTAAGAATATGTCATATGTGAATTCAAAAATTGTAGTATTGATACAGAGTATGCGAGACAGAAAGACTTGCCGAGGAGTATGGAAGGAAGGTCGCTAAACACGAAGCCATCAAGAGTTGAAAAACTAAAGGTTTTGATACAGAAAAAGCGGCGCTAGGCTCAACAAATAGCGTCGAATTCTGGAGTTCAGTAAGTGAAATAAAGTATTTTGATAGACAGCATGTGAAACCAAATATTGCCAAACTATAAAATATAATACTAGTCTTTCTGCATGGGAATGCACATATAGAACGGGCTTTCTCCATGATGACAGACTTTAAAACTACAAAACGTGGTGGGCTGCAAGCATAAGCACGAAGTGACTTGTTAAAGAGTTCGACTAGACATGCGAAACACGCAGCATTGTTGTATTTCGTACCCAGTTATGGAGATACATATCCTGGAGTTTCGGAAACGCGTGTATCATCTCTCTAACAAAGGCGAACACGTGCTGGAATCGCCTGATGATGAATTATTATAGGATTCCTCTCCGGGTGACACCACCTTGACGAAGTACTGTCCGTGCGGGTGGAGAGGCTTGCGTATCCGCCTTAAGCTAAGGGCTATGCCGAAGGTAGAGGACCTACTGCCGGAAAGGAGTAACAGTGTCTCACAACGTCCCATCTTCCCTATCCACTCCTAGTCCTACCCAAATTCCTGACCCAACCCAAGGTGTGATGCGATACATGCCGAGGGGTGCGTGGCACATGCGACGTCAAAGGTAGGAAGCGGATAAGGGAGGAATCAAAGATTCCCTCCTCCCTGGATAAGCGAGTCCAGAAAAAACCGAGGAAAGAAATAGGGCAACAGACCTATAGTCTCTGTTTTTAGGATGGCAATTATCCAGAAAGGCTATCCACTGGTGGCCATCACCTAGCAGCAGGAGGAATTGGTACAGATGGCCCTCTTTGATACTGCTCCTCAAAACTCACTTTCCTCAATATGCTCTGCCGGACAACACAGTCCAGAATGTGATCCCGGAGAGACAGTGGTCCTCAGGCACTCGAAGAGAGGACTGGGAATCGGCCAAGGAGTGTGTGAACTTTAATAAAATCCAATGGGCGGTGGGAACATTCCAACCGTTCAAGTCACCTGGCCCAGATGGAATTTTTCCAGCCCTCCTCCAGCAAGCAGGAGAGAAGCTCATAAGAATCCTATGCAGGTTATTCAGCGTTAGCCTAGCAGTAGGAATCATTCCCAATGCTTGGAGGACAGTCAAGGTTGTCTTCATTCCAAAACCAGGGAGAATTGATCATACCAAGGCTAAGGATATGAGACCAATCAGTCTGTCCTCCTTCATTCTCAAAACATTGGAAAAACTGGTTAATGTATATGTCGGGGAGAGGAGGCTACGGAGGGCCCCTCTACATTCAAACCAACACGCATATCAACCAGGTAAATCATGCGAGCCAGCTCTCCAGCAACTCGCTGGGAAGGCGGAGAAAGCACTTCACTTCCAAGAAATAGCTCTCTGCATCTTCCTGTATATCGAGGGGGCCTTCACTAACACGACCTTCGATTCCACGGTAAGGGCAGCAGATGTGTATGATCTGGGGACCACTAAATGCAGGTGGACCAGTGCTATGCTTAGTGGAAGGAAAGTAGAGGCAACCATGATGAATAAAAAGATGGTAATTGACACCACTAGAGACTGCCCAAAAGGAGGACTTTTTTCTCCTCTATTGTGGAATCTAGTGGTGAACGAACTCATTGAGGAATTAAACTGCAGACAATGCTTCTGCCAAGATCACGCAGATGACCTCGTCATAGGAATACTTGGCAAATTTACTGACACAGTTAGAAATGTGGAACAGGGAAGTTTGGACATTGTGCAAAATTGGTCCATCAAAAAGGATCTGAGGGTTAATCTTAAGAAGATTGTTGTGGTAACATTTACAAAGCCACATATTCAACACTCAAGCTGGAATCTAAAGCTCTTCGATGAAACTCTACCTGTGAAGGGGATAGTGAAATATCTAGGGGTAACCTTAGATGAGAAGCTAACATGAACCCCTTACATTAAGTGTATCTGCTCCAAGGCAAAAAGTACTTTAGTGAGCACTAAAAGGGCTTGTGGCAAAAACTGGGACCTAAGCCCTAGGGGTATGCACTGGATATACACAACAGTGGTCAGACCTAGGATTTACTATGGGGCCGTAGTGTGGTGGAAGAAGGCAGAACAGCAGGTTGCAGCTAAGGAGCGTGCTAAGGACCAGATAGTGGCCTGCTTAGCCATACAGGCGGAATTAGCAGCACACCAACCACAGGAATAGAACCCCTGCTGGACATGCCTCCACTACACCTTTGGATGAAGATGGAGGCAGCATCTGGGTTACACAGACTTGAAACTGCAAAAACTGGGTCTCATTCGGATATCTAGAATCACACATTAACATAGTAAGTGAGGTAAATATAGGAATGGCTGGGGAAATGCCTGACGACTATATAATAACTCCCAACTGCTTCGACAAGCCTTATAATATACATTACTGGCCATTAAAATTGCTACACCACGAAGATGACGCGCACAGACGCGAAATTTAACCGACAGGAAGAAGATGCTGTGATATGCAAATGATTAGCTCTTCAGAGCATTCACACAAGGTTGGCGCCGGTGGCGACACCTACAACGTGCTCACATGAGGAAAGTTTCCAATCGATTTCTCATACACAAACAGCAGTTGACCGCCGTTGCTTGGTGAAACGTTGTTGTGATGCCTCGTGTAAGGAGGAGAAATGCGTACCATCATGTTTCCGACTTTGATAAAGGTCGGATTGTAGCCTGTCGCGATTGTGGTTTATCGTATAGCGACATTGCTGCTCGTGTTGATCGAGATACAATGACCGTTTGTAGAATACGGAATCGATGGGTTCAGGAGGGAAATACGGAACGCCGTGCTGGATCCCAAAGGCCTCGTATCACTGGCAGTCGAGATGACAGGCATCTTATCCGCATGGCTGTAACGGATCGTTTAGCCACGTTTCGATCCCTCAGTCAACAGATGGGGACGTTTGCAAGACAACAATCATGTGCACTAACAGTTCGACGACGTTAGTAGCAGTATGGACTGTCAGCTCGGAGAAGATGGCTGCGGTTACCCTTGACGCTGCATCGCAGACAGGAGCGCCTGCGATGGTGTACTCGACGACGAAACTTGGTGCACGAATGGCAAAACGTCTTTTTTTCGAATGAATCCAGGTTCTGTTTACAGTATCATGATGGTCGCATCCGTGTTTGGTGACATCGCGGTGAACGCACATTGGAAGCGTGTATTCGTCATCGCCATACTGCTGCCATACTAGTTACCCGTCTCGGTCACCTCTTGTTCGCATTGACGGCACTTTGAACAGTAGACGTTACATTTCAGATGTGTTACGACCCGTGGCTCTACCCTTCATTCTATCCCTGCGAAACCCTACATTTCAGCAGGATACTCCGTGCGAATTGGTATGGGTGGAGGTTATACTTAACAGCCGAATTAAGTTAATAATTGGCTCCTTCTACCGACCCCCAGACTCCGATGATACAGTTGCGGAACAGTTCAGAGAAAGTTTGAGTCTCGTAACAAATAAATACCCCACTCATACGGTTATAGTTGGTGGGGACTTCAACCTACCCTCGGTATGTTGGCAAAAATACTTGTTCAAAACTGGTGGTAGGCAGAAAACGTCTTCCGAGATTGTCCTAAATGCTTTCTCCGAAAATTATTTCGAGCAGTTAGTCCACGAACCCACACGAATTGTAAATGGTTGCGAAAACACACTTGACCTCTTAGCCACAAACAATCCAGAGCTGATAGAGAGCATCATGACTGATACAGGGATTAGTGATCACAAGGTCATTGTAGCTAGGCTCAATACCATTTCTTCCAAATCCATCAGAAACAAACACAAAATAATTTTATTTATAAAAGCGGATAAAGTGCCACTAGAAGCCTTCCTAAAAGACAATTTCCATTCCTTCCGAACTGACGATGCGAATGTAGACGAGATGTGGCTCAAATTCAAAGATATAGCAGCAACAGCAATTGAGATATTCATACCTCATAAATTGGTAAGAGATGGAACGGATCCCCCGTGGTACACAAAAAAGGTCCGAACGCTGTTGCAGAGGCAACGGAAAAAGCATGCGAAGTTCAGAAAAACGCGAAATCCCGAAGATGGGCTAAAATTTACAGACGCGCGAAATTTGGCACGTACTTCGATGCGAGATGCCTTTAATAGGTTCCACAACGAAACATTGTCTCGAAATTTGGTAGAAAATCCGAAGAAATTCTGGTCGTATGTAAAGTACACAAGCGTCAAGACGCAGTCAATACCTTCGCTGCGCAGTGCCGATGGTACTGTTATCGACGACTCTGCCACTAAAGCGGAGTTATTGAACGCAGTTTTCCGAAATTCCTTCACCAGGGAAGACGAATGGAATATTCCAGAATTTGAAACACGAACATCTGCTAGCATGAGTTTCTTAGAAGTAGACACCTTAGGGGTTGCGAAGCAACTCAAATCGCTTGATACGGGCAAGTCTTCAGGTCCAGATTGTATACCGATTAGGTTCCTTTCAGATTACGCAGATACTATAGCTCCCTACTTAGCACTCATATACAACCACTCGCTCACCGATAGATCTGTACCTACAGATTGGAAAATTGCGCAGGTCGCACCAGTGTTCAAGAAGGGTAGTAGGAGTAATCCATTTAACTACAGACCTATATCATTGACGTCGGTTTCCAGTAGGGTTTTGGAGCATATACTGTATTCAAACATTATGAATCACCTCGAAGGCAACGATCTATTGACACGTAATCAGCATGGCTTCAGAAAACATCGCTCTTGTGCAACGCAGCTAGCTCTTTATTCGCACGAAGTAATGGCCGCTATCGACAGGGGATCTCAAGTTGATTCCGTATTTCTAGATTTCCGGAAAGCTTTTGACACCGTTCCTCACAAGCGACTTCTAATCAAGCTGCGGAGCTATGGGGTATCGTCTCAGTTGTGCGACTGGATTCGTGATTTCCTGTCAGGAAGGTCGCAGTTCGTAGTAATAGACGGCAAATCATCGAGTAAAACTGAAGTGATATCAGGTGTTCCCCAGGGCAGCGTCCTGGGACCTCTGCTGTTCCTGATCTATATAAATGACCTGGGTGACAATCAGAGCAGTTCTCGTAGGTTGTTCGCAGATGATGCTGTAATTTACCGTCTAGTAAGGTCATCCGAAGACCAGTATCAGTTGCAAAGCGATTTAGAAAAGATTTCTGTATGGTGTGTCAGGTGGCAGTTGACGCTAAATAACGAAAAGTGTGAGATGATCCATATGAGTTCCAAAAGAAATCCGTTGGAATTCGATTACTCGATAAATAGTACAATTCTCAAGGCTGTCAATTCAACTAAGTACCTGGGTGTTAAAATTACGAACAACTTCAGTTGGAAGGACCACATAGATAATACTGTCGGTAAGGCGAGCCAAAGGTTGCGTTTCATTGGCAGGACACTTAGAAGATGCAACAAGTCCACTAAAGAGACAGCTTACACTACACTCGTTCGTCCTCTGTTAGAATATTGCTGCGCGGTGTGGGATCCTTACCAGGTGGGATTGACGGAGGACATCGAAAGGGTGCAAAAAAGGGCAGCTCGTTTTGTATTATCACGTTATAGGGGAGAGAGTGTGGCAGATATGATACACGAGTTGGGATGGAAGTCATTAAAGCATAGACGTTTTTCGTCGCGGCGAGACCTTTTTACGAAATTTCAGTCACCAAATTTCTCTTCCGAATGCGAAAATATTTTGTTGAGCCCAACCTACATAGGTAGGAATGATTATCAAAATAAAATAAGAGAAATCAGAGCTGGAACAGAAAGGTTTAGGTGTTCGTTTTTCCCGCTCGCTGTTCGGGAGTGGAATAGTAGAGAGATAGTATGATTGTGGTTCGATGAACCCTCTGCCAAGCACTTAAATGTGAATTGCAGAGTAGTCATGTAGATGTAGATGTAGAATGCACGACCGCATGTTGCAGGTCCTGTACGGGCCTTTCTGGATACAGAAAATGTTCGACTGCTGTCCTGGACAGCACATTCTCCAGATCTCTCACCAATTGAAAACGTCTCGTCAATGTTGGCCGAGCAACTGGCTCGTCACAATACGCCAGTAACTACTCTTGATGAACTGTGGTGTTGTGTTGAAGCCGCATGAGCAGCTGTACTTGTACACGCCATCAAAGCTCTGTTTGACTCAATGCCCAGGCGTATGAATGCGGTTATTTCGGCCAGAGGTGGTTGTTCTGGGTACTGATTTCTCAGGATCTACGTACCCAAATTGCGTGAAAATGTAATTACATGTCACTTCTAGTACAATATATTTGTCCAATGAATACCCGTCTATCATCTGCTTTTCTTCTTGGTGTAGTAATTTTAATGGCCAGTAGTGTAATAATTGGAGGCAGGGAGCGGTGGGAAAAACCGTTCGACACCGTACGGTCGACATTGTTTGGTTCTCTGATGGGTCAAAAATTGACTAAGGCATTGGGGCAGGGGTGTACGGGGTTCAGCCAAAACTGGAGGGCATCATCTCTCTAGGAAAACTGGCCTCTGTATTCCAAGCTGAAATTACTGCAGTCAGGGCATGTGTGGAGGAGAATATGCGTAGGTGCTACAAGGACCGTAGCATCTACATTTATTCAGAGAGCCAGGCAGCTCTGAAATCGTTGGCAACACCTGAAACAAGATCTAAGATGGTTGCAGAATGCCACAGGGCTCTGGTGGAGCTAGGGGTAAGCAAGAGGGTAAAACTAGTGTGAGTCCCTGGCGACTCAGGGATCTGTGGCAATGAACAAGCCGACAGGTTGACTAGAATGGGGGCAACAGCTCCATTTATTGGACCGGAACCTCTCCTGACAATCAACAAGGCTATGATCAAATTAGAAGTACGGGACTGGCTTAGGAAACAGCACATAGGATATTGGACCAAGGTCCATAAACAAAAACATTGTAAGGTAATGATGCCCAAGGCATGTTTTAAATGAATCTGTGTAATCCTGGGATTGGACAAGAAAGAGATCAAACTCATGACCGGGCTGATAAACGGCCATGGGAATTTCAAGAAACACCTACACACAATGGGTATAGCGGAAAAAGACCCTAAAACTAGGATCTGTGATGAGGGTGAAGAGACTGCGTCACACCTAATCTTCGAATGCATGGCACTGGAGAGTAAAAGATACAGAATCTTCGGGACAACTAGACCTGAAGAAATTGTGTCTAACAAAAAACTGGTAGAGGGACTCCTTGCACTATCTAAGGGCATTGTTTGGCTTTACTAGATATACAGGGAGCGATACAGCACAAACTTTGGAATTCGACACCGTTATTATTCATATTTCAAACTCATGGTTATTCACTAAGCGAAGAGCACGCCTAATAGAGAAGCTTTCAGACAGTATGGTTCAGTAAGTGCAGCGTGTCCAACGCTCTAGATGGAAGCCAACATAACATACTTTGGAAGGAGAATGACTGAAATTCTGTCAGTAATGCAACAGATACTACCAATAGTGAAGTTAATTGTGAGATCAGTCAACACTGATTAGAAAACTGGCATTTTTTCGTGATTTGTCTGCATTGTAGCAAAAACACGTGATCAAAAATGACTATTTTGTGAACAGTTTTTGTAAATTGGTGTATTGCTTCACCAATGAATTTCTCTCTTTCTTCCCCCATCAAAATTAAGCACGCTCCCTATATTCGGTTGGGGATTATGTTCGTGACAATACGATGTATTTTTATGTATTTTAATTCTTTTAATCGAAGCCTGAGGAAGAGTTGACATAGGCGCTAAAAACCGTCCCAATCCGGGGGAATGTAGAGAACAGATAAATTTTAAGAAATACAAATACCTTTGATGATTTACAATAGCACGCCACATCGCTGACCGATAGGCTTTGTTACAAATTACTTGAAGTAAAATGATTTCAGGCGATCACAAAAATAAATTTAGCAAGTGTAATATTCAAAATTAGTCCATACAGGAGAAACAGTAACAAATGGTTTGGCATTTCGCCTGTTCTATTCTGCACACTTTTTATTTGACAACGAAGAAAGCTATCTACACAATTGGCCATTAAAACTGCTACACCACGAAGATGACGTGCCACAGACACGAAATTTAACCGACAGGAAGAAGATGCTGTGATATGCAAATGATTAGCTTTTCAGAGCATTCACACAAGGTTGGCGCCGGTGGCGACACTTTCAACGTGCTCACAAGAGGAAAGCTTCCAGCCGATTTCTCATACACAAACAACAGTTGACCGGCGTTGCCTGGTGAAACGTTGTTGTGATGCCTCGTGTAAGGAGGAGAAATGCGTACCATCACGTTTCCGACATTGATAAAGGTTGGATTGTAGCCTATCGCGATTGCGGTTTATCGTATCGCGACATTGCTGCTCGCGTTGGTCGAGATCCAATGACTGTTAGCAGAATATGGAATTCGTAGGTTCAGGAGGGTAATACGGAACGTCGTGCTGGATCCCAACGGCCTCGAGAAGACAGATATCTTATCCGCATGGCTGTAACGGATCGTGCAGCCACGTCTCGATCCCTGAGTCAACAGATGGCGACGTTTACAAGACAACGACCATTTGTACGAAGAGTTCGACTACGTTTCCAGCAGCATGGACTATCAGCTCGGAGACCATGGATGAGGTTAGCCTTGACGCTGCATCACAGAAAGGAGCGCCTGCGATGGTGTACGTAACGACGAACCAGGGTGCACGAATGGCAAAATGTCATTTTTTCGTATGAATCCAGGTTGTGTTTACAGCATCATGATGGTCGCATCCGTGTTTGGCGACATAGCGGTGATCGCACATTGGAAGCGTGTATTCGTCATCGCCATACTGGCATATCACCCGGCGCGATGGTATGGGGTGCCTTTGGTTACACGTCTCGGTCACCTCTTGTTCACATTGACGGCAATTTGAAGAGTGGACGTTACATTTTAGTTGTGATACGACCCGTGGCTATACCCTTCATTCTATACCTGCGAAACCTTACATTTCAGCAGGATAATGCACGACCGCGTGTTGTACGGCCCTTTCTCGATACAGAAAATGTTCGATTGCTGCCCTGGCCAGCACATTCTCCAGATCTCTCACCAAATGAAAACGTCTGGTCAATGGTGACCGAGCAACTAGCTCGTCACAATACGCCAGTCACTACTCTTGATTAACTGCGGCATCGTACTTAAGCTGCATGGGCAGCTGTACCTGTACACGCCATCCAAGCACTGTTTGACTCAATGCCCAGGCGTATCAAGGCCGCTATTAAGGCCAGAGGTGGTTGTTCTGGATACTGTTTTCTCAGGATCTATGCACCC
Source organism: Schistocerca gregaria (assembly GCF_023897955.1). Lineage (NCBI taxonomy): Eukaryota > Metazoa > Arthropoda > Insecta > Orthoptera > Acrididae > Schistocerca > Schistocerca gregaria. Next base: position 491,096,632 of record NC_064931.1, read on the forward strand.
AAATTGCGTGAAAATGTAATCAAATGTCAGTTCTAGTATAATATATTTTTCCAATGAATAACCGTTTATCATCTGCACTTCTTCTTGATGTAGCAATTCCAATGGCCAGTAGAGTATGTGACCTTCAGAGTTGATGGTGTTTTCCCATGGCCTCCGTGCAAATCAGAAACATGTGATAATCAAGCTGCAATATTTGCTAATGGAGAGTTAACAAGCCAATAACGCAAACATTTACACCAATTCAGTTTTATGTATTTCTTGCGATCATGAGAGTTGCTGACTTAGTTACGTTCGAGTTGTCTAGAAACGTGTAAATATTTTTTCTCAGGTACCTAGACGTGTTTACGAAGACTCAAGAAAAATGAGCAAGGAAAACAAGACTACACGCTATTTGCTCTGTTAGTGCGGAATTGGAGTGAGTTAATTGCGTTAATGTATGCTGGAGCTCTAATAGCGCATGCAAAAAATCTGTAAGTTGTCTGTTGTGGTCGACCTCGATCGAACCTTCTCCAGAAGGCGCAGCCCTCATTCTCAAACGGTACACGTGACAGTTAGTATGAAACCAAAGATGATAGGCCTCTCATTCAGGCAGGAGGTGATTGGAACTGCGCCAAAGGCTGTTATGACTATGGTCTGCATGATGATGTCCTTCGCTTTCTTTTACACAACAGACGAAAATACTGCGATGAATTTTATAAGTATCGCAGTAATTGTTTCATTTTGCATCATCTACATCTATACTCCGCAGGCACCTTATTGTGTGTGGCAGAAGATATTTCTGGTAGCAATATATTTTTTTCCCCCATTCCTGTTCCTTCTACGACTAACGCTTCGGAAAACTGACTATCGGTAAAGCCCCGTATGAAACCCACTCTCCATTACTTTCTCGTCTTGATAATTTCGCGAGATGAATGTGGGATGAAGTAACAAGTTGTCCGTCTGTTCTTCGAACGTACGCTTCGAAAAATGAACAACAAACCTCTCTGAGATCACGTCTTTTTTGTACTGGAGCTTGTTGAACATCTCTGTAACACTCTCCGCCGAGTGACAAAAGGAGCCGCTCTTTGTTGGGTCTTCTCTGTCTCTTCTTTAATGCTACTTATTAATGGCCCCAGACTGATGAACAATACTAAAGAATATGCCGAAGGCGTGATTTGAATGTCACTTCTTTCATGAATGAATTACATCTCTTTAACGTTCCCCCAATAAACCTCAACCTAACTTCTAGCAATGTTATGAAAAGGAGTTGCTACTCACCATAGAGCGGAGATTCTGAGTCGCAGATAGGCATAACGAAAAGGCTGTCAGAAAGTGAGCTTTCTGTCAACTACGTCTTTATCGGAAATAGACAAAACACACAAACATACAGACGCAGAAGCAACTCACACACACATGACCACAGTCTCTGGCTGCTGAGCCCAGCATCTGGCATCACCAACCAAAGTGTGTGGTCATGTGTGTGTGAGTTGCTTCTGCGTCTGTGTGTGTGTGTGTGTGTGTGTGTGTGTGTGTGTGTGTGTGTGTATGTTTGTGTGTGTTTTGTTTGTTTCCGACGGAGTCCTAGTTGACCGAAAACTCTCTTTCTAACAGTCTTTTTGTTGTGCCTGTCTGCGACTCACCATCTCCGCTATACGGTGAATACCAATTCTCCTTTTCATAATATTATTATATTCCATCCGGTTTTTACCATTTTTTGAATCAACCTGGCTTCTGTTTTTCCTATTATTTGTTTTCTGTGTTATCTGACTTTAGCCCCCTCCATATGGTAACTCCTAGGCATTTTATTTTAGTTACTGCTATGAAACGTCCCCTTAGATCAATTCTACATAACTGTGCTTAAACTGACACACAATATTTTTAGCGCAACGCAATCTGACTTTCAAAAATCCCTACAAAAGAATGGCCCTGACTAACATTAACCTATACGTTTCACAAATCACTTACCTCACAAAAATCTTGGTTACTCGAGCTACTGCAATAAAGCGAGCGCCACCACTGCCAGCTAACTAAAAGATTCAAACTACAGAAGGCACTAACTACTGATAGGCATAGTTAGCAAATGAAAGATTTTGATAGAGAACAAGCAATGTATTTACCTTAATAATCATAATATATATATATCAGTTCATGACATCAATTCTTACAAATTTCAAAACTCCGCCATCTCTCACCCCACGTCCACCACTGCTGGCGGCTCACCTCCAACTGCGCAACGCTACGCGCTGTTAGCATCTAGCTGCCGCTGCCCAACACTACAATGGCAGACAACAATGCAAACCAGTCACAGACTGCACAAGGCACATCCAGTGATTTTCATACAGAGCGCTATGTGGCGGCGGCGTTACCAATAAAAAAACCTAAACAGCCTACTTACATAGCCCCCATGCTCCCCACAAAAAATTTTACAAATTGTTTTGGGCAGTGGCCAATACAGATTTGAAAAAAAAATTCATAATTACAACAACAAAGATATCAAATGCACACACTTATTGATACAATGTTGGTCAAAAGCTAAAATTTTCTCACAGTCCATAAAGACAGTCCTGATCGTTCATCACATTAAAATTGCAGTGTGTTTCTCAAAGTCTGAGCAGTAAAAGAAAATGCACATGGAAGCAGTGGATTTCCATGCAGTCTTAAAGAAGCAGCGTTGTCCTTCCAACAGACAGACAGTGCTGACTCTTGACATGCAGACAGGTAACAACAAAGCAAACCCACAGCAGAGTCAGTCGAAGTTGAAGACTATTGGTGGGTAGATCATCACAGAGTAGACCCATTGTAGTCCTGGTAGAGATTACGGTATTGGTGGGCCACCAGAGGTGCAGACCCACTGCACTCCTTGTAGAAATAATGGTATTGGTGGGCCATCAAAGATGCAGACCCACTGTAGTCCATGTAGAGACGGCCAGCAGCCAACTGTTGCGACTGTGCAGGTGCACAATCACTATCGAAGAGTCTTGCGGAGAATATGGCAAGTCCATAAACCACCACTTGTGTACTCACAAAGTTTTTGGAATTGTCCTTAGAACCAGCAATGCTGTTATCCAGTCCCTCGCTGAATTATTAACATACATGCAAACACTATCATTCCCTACTTCTCACATATTGTCCATATACTATGACCAACAGAAATGTGTGCAGTGAAATGAAACTTAATTTGAAGAACTGGTGTCTGTACAGTTATAAATTTACAACATAAGAATACAATTACAAAGGTACAAAATATATCATTAAAGAACATAATAGTACAGACAACATTTGCTGTAATACAGGCTTTACAAAAGAATCGAAATAACAAATACATCAGTGTTACAGAAATTATGACATAAGTACATACATAAAAGATCAGAATAACTTTTGAAACATCAACTTCACACATGAGCATTAGAACAAAACAGAATAAATAATGTGTAAACATCTTTACGAAGTAAATAACATGTTATTAATGCAAATTGTGTTTGAGTATAACAGTATTCCTCATCATAGTGAATGTAGCTTAGTATTAGAAGAGAAAAAATTCTATGAAACAGTACACAGAGACAGGAAGAAAATAAATACACAAGGGTACACAAACACATAGTGGGATAACACAAGAGGAAAGGGCAGGGTTTGTTTTCAGTGTAACATTTGGTACTGCAGTCCAACCCAAAACTTCATTCCATAGATCTTTCGCCTTATTTCAACATTTGTTTCTACCAAAAAAATCCTATCCAAGCATGCTTTCTGTATTTATATGTTCACATATGTCTTACCTCATTATTTATTTTCCAGTATCTTACCTCATCATTTATTTCCAAGAAAATCCTACCTATACCTGCTTTCTGCACATTTTTCGTATAACCTCTCAGTGCATTTCTTCCAATTCATCGCAACTCATTTTTTTATATAGGCTACACCCTCTTAAGCTAACTTAAATCTACTGAGCTCAGATGTTAAACTAAGGGACGACGCAATGCAGCAGCACAAAACAATTAACACAAACACCAATGACAAAAAAATGCAAATCGACAAAAAAAGCAGCAATATAGGACTTAGAAAAGCAAATGCAACATTACAACTAATATGAAGCAAAGAACAGCAAACAACAAGAAAAATAAATCAGTAGTAAAACTAGCTTACCAGAGTAATACAAAGTGAAATTCAGTAACACTATGCCTGGCAAACAGCAGCAGCAAATGCAATAACTTATATCTAAACATGACAAAGCTCAAGCAGAAAAAAATATTACACTAAAGACAACAATGCATGAAAGGGAAATGTATGATCATCTCTTAATGTCTATGTAATTAAAGTGGTGCACCACAAGAAGTTATTCTACCAAAAATTACCAAGTACGTGAAAAGAAAATTCTGTATGCAATTCCTGTGAAGGGAAATGTCTTTTTGTGCTCCTTCGTTTTTTTAAGTACATCATAAACTTATTATTTACTGGATCTGTAGGCATAAAATATTTATATTAGTACATCTATAAAATTTTATGTTAACCAATGCTGCAGTGCAGATAGAAACTGGACATTAAACAAAATAAGCAATCTCTCAGCTAGAAAGACAATAGATATAAAATGTTTCTCATCATTTCATTTCAGTAAATATCATAAATTAAGAACTCTACAGTGTAATCATGTTTTCAAGTTTGAGGGTGTCGTATTTACGATGCTTTCTACAAAGGAATGTCAATAGCGAGGATAATGGCTTTTTTTTTTTTTACCTGTGCTTCTGAAAGGCACACACTTTTTTCCCAGGCGACTGTCGCACAGCTGGGTGCCCACGACGCATTACGTGCAGGTGGTCACTTACCTTTCTTACTGAAAAATTTACGACAGCAGTTTCCGCTACAGTGACAGTCTCATATAAAAATATTTTCACAGGTTGAAAATTTGCGTTAGAAATATGTAGAAAATAAAATCCTATAAATATAATAGTGTCCAAAAAATTTTCGCCAGCATAGTGGTACATTCACGCATATACACACATTTCATAACTCTTAAAGTACGATTCTTGGTTTCCAACAACCTTTTTCACAATCCAGAGTCCCTAACCACTACTCATTATTCCTTTCCTTATTACACATATACATATTCGTCGACACTTCTTCAATATTTCATCATAACAGATACGTAGCATAACCAAATAACTCATATAGCATCAGCTTAAACATACCTCAGCAGCATAATTCACATCGTCGTCGTAATAATAACATCATAACACCTCAGTCAAATCTCAAAAACGTCATAGCTTTCTGCAATAATTTCAAAACCTAAAAAAAAATATTCTCTGCTCATTTCAATAGTGTCATCTACCTCAAACGTACTTTAAAAATCATGATTTCATACCAAATATGTCATACAAAGCTCTCATAGTATCACAATGGTTCCGAAAAAATATGAACAGTTCACAAAGTACAGACAAAATACAATTTCATAAGTGTGAAGTTATCCACCTGCATAATTGCGTAAACATGTGTCGCTGACGTAGTAAAAATATGTTTGTTTCTTTGTCAAATAATCAGATTACTATGTAATTCTGTGTTAGAGAAATATGGTATCGATGTGTAAAATTGTATAAGCAAATACCATATTAGCTAGGGCTCCTTGTGCTTGCCAAACGCATGGTACACAAAGTAGGCGTGTACCCAGGGAAGCGTCCTGGGACCTCTACTGTTCCTGATCTATATAAATGACCTGGGTGACAATCTGAGCAGTTCTCTTAGACTGTTCGCAGATGATGCTGTAATTTACCGTCTAGTAAGGTCATCCGAAGACCAGTATCAGTTGCAAAGCGATTTAGAAAAGATTGCTGTATGGTGTGTCAGGTGGCAGTTGACGCTAAATAACGAAAAGTGTGAGATGATCCATATGAGTTCCAAAAGAAATCCGTTGGAATTCGATTACTCGATAAATAGTACAATTCTCAAGGCTGTCAATTCAACTAAGTACCTGGGTGTTAAAATTACGAACAACTTCAGTTGGAAGGACCACATAGATAATATTGTCGGGAAGGCGAGCCAAAGGTTGCGTTTCATTGGCAGGACACTTAGAAGATGTAACAAGTCCACTAAAGAGACAGCTTACACTACACTCGTTCGTCCTCTGTTAGAATATTGCTGCGCGTTGTGGGATCCTTACCAGGTGGGATTGACGGAGGACATCGAAAGGGTGCAAAAAAGGGCAGCTCGTTTTGTATTATCACGTTATAGGGGAGAGAGTGTGGCAGATATGATACACGAGTTGGGATGGAAGTCATTAAAGCATAGACGTTTTTCGTCGCGGCGAGACCTTTTTACGAAATTTCAGTCACCAACTTTCTCTTCCGAATGCGAAAATATTTTGTTGAGCCCAACCTACATAGGTAGGAATGATCATCAAAATAAAATAAGAGATATCAGAGCTCGAACAGAAAGGTTTAGGTGTTCGTTTTTCCCGCTCGCTGTTCGGGAGTGGAATAGTAGAGAGATAGTATGATTGTGGTTCGATGAACCCTCTGCCAAGCACTTAAATGTGAATTGCAGGGTAGTCATGTAGATGTAGATGTACCCCCCCTGAGGATTAATGTAATTATATCCTCAGGTGTTACAGAGTACAGCAATGGAATGAAATGTATCACGGAAAACTTTCTTTGTAATTCAAAAATCTTGAAAAATAAATAGTTCAAGTACAAAATTAATCACTCAAATGTGTGTCATGTAGCGCTAAATGTGCGTCTTGCTGTAAGATAATCTCTGTGGAAGTGTCGTAGTTATCGTCCTCCGAAAGCTACGTTCTGCAGAAGTTAATGTACTTACCTCATGATAAACAAAAGTGAAATGCTTTGCGTATAAATATCTTAGTTATTACGCTTATTGCCGTGATGAAGTACTGTTCTGTAACGTATTGTTGTGCTACGGAAAAGGCTGTCTCATTGTAGCTATACCACAAAAGTTACTACTAGAACATGTTTTCCTTTCCAGAAGAATTCAGAAAAACTGTGCAGATATAAAACAGATACACCGCAAAAGCAAAAATGTAAGTTGTGTCACACATTAATAGCGTCGTGATATAATCGTGTAGCTCTCAAATAAACCACTGTGTCATCTGGTATCTCTCAGAAAGTACTTTAAATAAAAAATGTATTTTCAAGTAAACCAAAATGTTGCATTAAAATCCCACTAGCAGTATATGTTCTAAGTATGTAACCCTTATAGTCGTTTCGTAATTGTGCAACTAACAAGCTAGAATGTACACACACAATAACACTGTGTCGTCTGTTCACTATAACAGTGCATTCGTAATTTCAGTTTAAAAACGTTCCCTAGGTTCTAGACTGGATAGTTAACTTCAAAACATTGTTGCATGTTAACAGTTCCTCAGTGTGACAAAGCATACTAGAAATGTGAAGTGAAATGTTTTATGGCAAAGACAAAGCTAAAAAGCAGATTATATTTCAATAAACGGTTTTACATGTGAAATATGGTGCAATCCTTTACTCTTCATAGTACTCAGAGTTTCAAGTTGAACGCAATTATCATGCGGTAAACGTCGGTAAAGAATACTGGAGTTTTTCTCAAGGTTAGCACCTATGTTATTTTTCTCTGAGCCAGCCGGCGCACGTGGCTGCCTGCGGTGCGAGACATTGTCTGCTATCTGTTTGTTGGCGTGGGTCGTTATTGGGATTAGGAGACCTAACTTCTACAAATTCACCTTGACGAGAATGCCCTGCCCTGTTTGAAGCTCGCCAGTTCTGATGGAATTCAGGTCTGCCGTTTTGTCGGTAGTTTACATAGTTTCTTGTTTGTCGGTTATGTGGTGGAGAATTTCTCCCTGAATCGTAACTGCGCGCTGGACCGTTGCGTCTGAAGTTATTCTGTCTCCCTTGATAATAATTGTTTTTGTTCCCATATTGTCTGTTTCTATGGTTATCTCTGTCATATTCATTACTACGGAAATGCGATCTTTCTCTGTTACTATTACTACTCTGCCAACGGTTCTCATACAGGTGGTGTCTGTTTTGGTCACGATTTGTGTTGTGAGAAGAGCCTTGTCGTGTCCAGTTATTATTTCTTTCATTGCGGAATTGCGACGGATGTGACCTGTAATTGTTGTGATTCTGTTTTCGCGTTCCGCGATTGTCAGTGTGAATTTCTAATTCTTGGAAGAGTCCCTGAAAAGCTTCAGTGTTGTCTTTGGAACGTCCTGCCAAAATAATATGCCGTAAATGTTCAGGCAATTTGATTAAGCAAATACGGATGAGTTCTGAGGGGCTGTATTGGTTTGAAAGATGCTGATTCTTATGTAACATGTCTTCAAAATATTTGACAAGACTGGAAAATTCAGATTGTTCGAAATGTTTCATCATTATGATGCCATGTTTTACTCGGTCTTGTGTGGCTTGAGACCAATATGATGAGAGGAAGGCATGACAAAATTCTCCTTCACTGTGACAATCATGAATGACCGATCGCATTCTTACAGCTGGTTCATTCTCTAAGTAGCCACACACAAATTCTAATCTGTGCTCTAATGACCAGTTGTGGGGGGGGGGGGGGGGGGGGGGGGGCAAACAATGAGAGAATTGGTGAAGCCATGCTTGTGGATGAATGTCGTTGTCAGAATTCTTAGATGTTTTCAATTTACGTGTAGTAATGAACAGCTTATAGGCAAAGTCATCATGTCGGCGAGTCGCATGTCGGTCATTGTTACGTCGTTTCCGAGGTTCCATCTCAAAACTCGGTGTACCTTTCCAATTTCTTCTAAACAGCCTACTTACACTGCTACCAGTGATATGTAGCTAGTAGTGTAATCGAACAGTAGAGGATTTCATCGCCTATTTATGAACTATACGTTACCTGTAGTTGTGTTCACTGCAAAGTGCAAGTTCCTGCTCAAATATTCTATCCTCTACAGGTCTTCCGCCATGTCTTTACAGCCCTTTAACGATGCAACCTTCCTAACAGTTGTTGTTGTTGTTGTTGTTGTTGTTTTCAGTCCGAACACTGGTTTGATGCAGTTCAGCATACGACTCTATCTTGTGCATGCCTCTTCATCTCCGAATAAGTACTGCAACCCACATCCTCCTGAATCTGCTTACTCAATTCTTCTCTTGGCCCTCATCTAATATTTTTACTTTTACCTCCTCCGCCCCCCCCCCCCCCCCCCACTTCCCTCCAGTTCTAAATTGGTGATCCCTTGATGTTTCACAATGTGTCTTCTCAGCCTGTTGTAAGGTGTCAGGCAAATCCAACACCTTCCATGGAAACCCTGACATGATAATCAAATCCAGTAGTATGTCACATAGCTCCGAATAAATTGTGACATTAAATTAACCAACGTAATACGAGTAACGAGTGAGCAAATGGAATACCACATACTAACACAAGAATGCCTAAATGCATGTCATACCTTCCCACCGTGAGACAGACGGAGTTCTGAGGGGAGAAACGAGAACAGAAGCCGAGAGCAGAACCGTGTTAAGCTGAAGGCCCTACGATAAGAGACGGAAGCTCACGTCTCCAGCTAACCGCTAGGACCACTCCCCAGCCCATGTTAAAAGTTAGAGCCCTCCAGAAGAACAGTATAGATCTTACAATAACACTAAAAGGGCCACCCCAGGAGCGAGTTTTAGTGTGAGACTTTTTTGCGTCTCTGTTACGTTGCAAACTTTAAAAACATTGCCCCACCACGAAAAATATAACGTTTCTCACTGGATAGCCAGAATTTTTGTAGGCAGAATTTAAGGTTAACATTGAGACCGTCATTGGTCAGATGAAAACACAGCCAGATAGTTTTTTTAAACCAACTTCGGTACATTGTAGTAAGGGGAAGTTAGGAGAGAGTTGCTTCCGAGACGGCGAGGTGAGCGGAGCTGTGCTGCCCGCCACCCCCTGACGAACACCGACAAGGTAATGAACGCACGCAATGCCGCATAACAGCGCATGAAACTTCACTCAGAACTTCAGAAGTCTCATCTGTTACACCCCCTTTTTGCGTAATACTAGTGTCGATCGTCAATTAAAGCTCATGGTGTTCACATTTGCCACTTGAAGTGAAAATCGGAAACGCGATGACTTTTCTGTTACATAGTTATTGAGAAGCCACATCAGCCACTGTAATTTACGACAAGTTGGATAAGTAATTAAAGATAACTGAAGGTCACTGTAGACCATTTTGGTAGTTTTCTCTTTTGTGAAACTTAATTTAAACCTAGATTGTAGATGTGATATGGCATAGGTCTTCCTTCGATCCATTGTAGAACTTGGAAACCCATTCAGGGAATATTCGTTCACATTTTTGTTGAACGCAGTTGGTTTTTACCATCCTGTATTAAAACATTTCCTTTTATCAATAGTGCAATTTATAAATAATGTTTTGTGAGTAGAATAAAATTTCCAATAGTAAACTTAACTGCTTTTTCGACGTTATTTTACCAGCTAACTAAAAATAGGAAAGCCTTGAACCAGTTCCACTAAGTTTAGTTAGTATTAAGATTCTTTTACAGGGAGTGCAGTGGAGCTGACACTGAAATCATTAAGTATTTGGTTATATCATCGCTAGTCTCACTGAACTCTTCTGAACTCTACATGCCATGTGTGGTCTGGCGTCTCCTTACCAGCAACAGGTCCCAGGTTCAAACTAGTCAATTCCCTAAAAAATACGCTCAGAGCGTCGTTGCGTGAAAGTGGTAGGAAGACACGGTATAGAACAAACAGACACCACACAGAATGTTAGACTGTCTCTTCTTCTACTCTGGTCGTGTCACTATTCTCTTTTTCCCTAATTCTATTCAGTACGTTGTCATTATTTACGAGATTTACCCATCTAATCCTCATCATTCCTATGTAGAACGACATCTGAAACGTTTCTATTCTCCTCTTACGTAAGCAGTTTATGGTCCATGTTTCACTTCGAAACATGTCTACATTCCATACAGATACTTTCAGAATAGACTTCCTAACACTTAAATCTCTATTCGATGTTAACAAACTTCTCTTCTTCAGAAACACTTTTCTGGGCGCTGTCAGTCTACATTTATATCCTCTGTACTTTGGCCATTATCAGTTATTTTGCTGCCCAAATAGCAATACCTAGCCACTCGTTTCCTAATCTAATTCTCTCAGCGTCACCTGATTGAATTCGACTACATTCCATTACATTGTTTTACTTTTGTTGATGTTCATCTTATATCCTCCCTTCAAGGTCCTGTCCATTCCGTTCAGCTCTGCTCTTCCAAATCCTTTGCTGTCTCTGACAGAATTACAATGTCATCGGCGAACCTCAAAGTTATTATTTCTTCTCCCTAAAATTTGATTCCTATTCCAAATTTTTCTTTATTTTGCTTTACTGCTTGCTCAATGTACAGATTGAAAATCATCAGCGATAGGTTACAACCCTCCTCACTGCCTTCTCAGACACTGCTGCTCTTTCATACGCCTCGACTCTCATAACTGCTGACTGGTTTCTGTAAAAATTGAAAATAGCATTTCGCTCCATGTATTTTACCCCTGCTACTTAGACAATTTCAAAGAAAGTATTCCAGTCAACATTGACTGAAGCTTTCTCTAAATATACAATGGTTATAAAAGTTGGTATGCTTTTTCTAACTTCTAAAAAAAGTCGTATACTCAGTATTGCCTTGCGTGTTCCTATATGTCTCCGGATTCCAAACTGATCTTCCCAGATATCGGCTTCTACCAGTTTTCCATTCTTCTGTAATATATTCGTGTTAGTATTTTATCGCCTGCGAATAGCCCCACGGAGCCTCCAGCGTTATCCATTAGGTCATTAATATAAATTGTAAACAGCAATAGCCCTATATCACTCCCTCGGGTTACTCTAGAAATTATCTTTACATTTGTCTGTTTTGTTCCGTTAAGAACGACGTGTTGAGTTCTCTCTGCAAGGAAGTCCTGTATCCAGTCAAAAATCTGTACGTGTAATGTAAATTTTTATTCAGATGCGTCATAGTTTACAAAAATATACACAATATCGACAAATTTTTGAAATGGTGAATTGTTCCTAAAATTTTGTTCTTGAAAATTCGTCAGAGGGTACTCGTCACTGCTAACTTTCAAACTGAATGTGCACTTAGCATGGGTTAGTTAGCATTCACTTACCACTGTTTACTTGCTGGGCGAATTAACGAAGCATTAGTACGAAAACTCTAAGAAAAGAGCCGAATTGTTTCAGATTTGGATACTAACAAGGGGCCCATAAAACTTGTTAATCACGTTTTCTATGGTTCTTAGTTATGTTGTAGAGGGCCCTGTCCTGAGTACCAGGTTAGCGAATTTCCATGCCACAGACTCTAGTTTCGGAGAAAATCGGTGTTAAAGTTTCATTCGAATTTCCTAGACGCGTAATGTTAGACCTGTCTCGATCAAGCAGGCGTAGTGGTGCTGCGACTTCCATGCCAGTGGTGCGTATTCAAATCCTGTCCCAGAACTCTCTCTCTTTTCCTTTCAGTTTATCAGATTATCCCTAATTTTGACCTAGATTATGTAATCAGTACCGATCAAACCGGCAGCTAGTGCGACCAAGGCACAATAGATCCCTTGCTGAACAAGGAGCGAAAACCATCCCTGTGCGGAAAAAAGATCTGAACAGGATTTGTCATTCCTCACGGCACAGTATATTATAACTGCGTCAGTAAAGATATTCCCTTACGTTTTCTTATGTATGCAAGAGCCATCCGGGACATCTTGTTGGGTCGTTCAAAAAACAGTTGACGAACTAACTCATAAATTTAAAAAACCTATTCGTAACCTGCATGAAATCAGGTGAGTTCACAAATGTACTGTACGAAAAGATTTAAAATGTCTTTCTTCCATTTATAGACCAAGAAAATTTTCTTTACATTATTGATTCCTGGAAAGGGCAAGTTGATCAATCACTTTACGGTCAATTCTTTTTAGATGAAAGAAAGCATTCATCTGCTCTGTAAAAATTATTCCACCCAAATGTACTCCACTTTGAAAACCTTGTGCTATTTATTTCAACAGGCAAGTTAAAATTTGCATAAAAAATTGAAAATGCTCCAGACTTGCTAAAGACTGATAGAGAAGTCGCTTCGAAGGAAGATTCTATAAAAATACATTCTTTCATTTTGCATCATTTTCGTGTGCCTGCTTTCCCAGGAATGATCTAATAAGCGTGGTTTTCGCCGAAATTAATCGACGAAAGAACAATCTTTTTGAATTTGAACACCTTTTTCCGGTACAGCTTCTGTAAAGTCTGTGTGTCTGCAAGGCAGTAGCTAACATTAAATACGTGTAGTGCTCTAGGAATTGGCGTTTAGGTTCACTTCACAACGAATACTATCTAGGCTGCTGTTCTAGCAAAGCAGGCGATGCAAACGATAGCAAGTAACACAATCCCACAATCAATTTTGTAACAAAAGGAATACATATTTGAAAAAAACTTTACTGTAATGATAGTAGTGGCACAAAGCCGATTCTTGGACAAATAATTTATTCAAAATGGCGGTTGGGTCCCCCCCCCCCCCCCCCGTCCCACGTAAAATATGACAACCTCCTTCAGCCTCTGGAAATGGCGGGAAATTTTGGCAGAAAAAGGTCTGTTGGGCTACATCCACCAGCCTAACTTGCCCCCCCCCCTCCCCTCCCTCCTCCAACGACATCACCCTGGGAAAAGGTGGCTAATGGTCAATATCTGCCCAGCTGTCAGTGAGGAAGGTTAGGTTAGTGAATTTTATTTTGTTAGAGGGAAATGGTAATTCTGTGAGGATGTAAGGCAGGGTAGTTCATTTATTTATTTATTAACTTACTTATTTAATTATAGCTCAAGTGGGCTACTTCCAGTAACCTAACACGGAGACGTGCATGTTCACCTCGACGTGAAGACACTGACTGAGCTAGTTTGCACTGCATCCATCAAAGGGCGCTGCTGGCCTCCCTCCCCCCCCCCATCTCCGCCACTCCCCCACTCTTACAACGTCACCCACCCACCACATACACCACTCCACTCCACTGGTAATGGAAGGGAAAGGTGAGTCCCTGTCCATATGCTGTAGAGGAAGATTGGGTTAGTGAACTTTGTTTATTTTTGGAGGAAAACTGAAGTAAAGATAGCTCCTAACTATACATACATATGCATACGGCTACACAATGAGTGCCTAAAGCCACAATAGCGCGCAAAATTGACGATGTCACACAATTGTTGCTATCCTGCAGGACAAAAATTCACAGTACCACTCGAAATTAGTAGTAGGACTATTCAAAATATATAGTGATCCTACACCGACTCTACTTCCCATAGCAAGTCAAAATAAATGAAGCCCTTAGTGGACTTAGTTTATATTTTCTGCTGGAGTCAGGGATGTTAAGGCACATACTTTTTTTTTTTTTTCCTCAAGTTTCAAAGCACAGTTCTACTATGGGAAACCAACAGTGGTGTCTAATCACACACAGGAAAATCATAACAATTACATCACTAAAAGTTCATGACATATTTCGAAATCCGCATCACAGACACACAATAGATCAGATGCCTAAAAAGATACTCATAGAACTGACTCGAAGGACTGTCTTACAGACGTGACAAATGGCTGGAATTTTAGGTGAATTTTCGATGTCCCACAACTGCTCAACCGAAGGTGGTCTAAACCCACAATGGTGGGCGGAGGACAGCATCCAACCTGTCCGAATCAAAGGAGGCCGGTCTGCCTGGACTTGTCCCTGAATACTCGAAGACAGAAGACATCATGTGACTCTCTGGCGTCACTGAATTTTCCGTAGGTGCCTTGGTCTACTCTTGTGTTCATTGAACCCGTCTCTAGAGATACCTATGCCCCCCAGAAAGGATGTATTTCTGGCGTCACAGAACTTCCTGTGAATGAAGTACCCTGACTGGTTTTTACTGAATTTATCCACCAAAATGCTGCTGCTGATACGGGAGAACAAATCAAAAGAATTTCAACTGAAAACTTTTCTGTACAGATCTAAAAAGTCATACGACAGTCATATTGTGTTGACAGTTAAACCCTGCAAAAGTGGTCTACAGATGATGAAATACGAAGATTATTGCCCAAGACACTTAGTCAATTACACTGCTCTACTATTGTCGAGGAAAGCTTGGAGCTTTCGTCGTGAAACCGATCTCTAGCCAGGCTACATCACCACAAAAAATGTACCACCGTGCCATATCGCTACGTCGCTGTATTATACACAATTTATGTCCTACACCATACAAAAATCAGCCAGGTGCCCCTACATATCCCGTGAATACACACAGATTCCATAAAAAGAAGCACATGTGCTGTATATAGTTGCAGTGTTCGACATGCTACGCGAGGTCGGTCGATCATCCATTGATGCCAACGGTCACGAGGCAGCTGCACCCCGCACGTGCTGGCCTGATGTGTATCACACTTCGTGGACACCTGCCACTCTCCGAACTGGTGTACAAAGGCTAGACTTTTTCCTCCGGCACAAAGGCGTCCACCAACAATACTGTTTCTGACCGGGCCTGCTTACTGCCGTGGTTTCTGCAATGAGTTGCCACCATTTCCAGACTCTGGAATTACAAGAATATTTACTTTCTGAGCTCTGTCGATTAGAATTTCTTAGTCAATCGCGAATTAATATGCCGATCTTCAAACCAATATAAGTTGCAAAATCGATTTTACACGACAAAAAATATGATATTTGCGACACTTTTATACTGAAATCATTGAGAAGCATATGAATATTTCCGGAATTTCATGTATTTTCACATGGTTTAACGGAATATCATAGTATTAACGAAACTGTTCTAGATAGCAACCGCTACCGATTACCCGCACAGCATCATTCTGAAGATAAAGAGTGGAAACTCTATTTTTAGAGATCGGAAATCTTAGCGTGGGAGGTGCTGCATACCATTGGCAACTCGGAATGTATATCGTCTGTGATGATTTTAATGGGAAAATTCGAAAACCGCGGGCACTGGTACTTTTTTTTTTTTTTTTTTTTTTTTTTTTTTTTTTTTTAACTTGCACCGATGTCAGTGATTATGACAGATTCCAGACCATCCTCGTACTTTACAAGGTGTACTCAAAAGTTTTAATTCTCATAATCACATGTGTTTCTCATGGGTAGAGAACGAGCTAATGTCTCCTCCACTGGTGTGTCACCATCTCAATGCAAACAACATATCACAATCGAAGTTCTCTCAACCAAATAAGACGGAAAATGTGTAGAATGGCAGTATACCTCGTAGTCGTACAAGAGACTTCTGGAACTCTCAGATCTGCCAGAGAGAGAGAGAGAGAGAGAGAGAGAGAGAGAGAGAGAGAGAGAGAGAGAAACTTGTAACAACTTGCTTTATTGCAGATCTGATAAAGAAGTGTGACGTCACAGCTCACACAACCTCACATTCGAACAAGAGGCTTCCTTTTCCGGTTTGCAGAAATCAGTCACAGCTGGTCAGAAGACTCAAGAACAGGACGAATCCTGAAAGCCATTAAAAGTATTTCTCGGAAAGATTGGTCCCCATGGAACAATAGCAAAACACCTGCTTGTTCCACACGGCTGAAGAAGTGAACGGTCAACAGCGGAGTGCTTACAAGCGTTCAAGATATGTTGGCATTTTCTGAAAGTGGCCCTCTGCTAAGTAAGATTAGGTTGACCTAGGAAAATGATGAGAGTGGTCAAAGCTATTCTGTGATGCTTTCACTGCTGGTACCTTCTTAAATATACCCGCTAGAAGCGTTTATGGTCTGTCGTTCGTTGGATTTAGTATCACATGAGATATGTTTACGAGATCTCTTTCGAAAAAACTGATGGGAACACTACATTACTGTATAAACTGGTCCACATTGACTTAACAACGGAGTTCGCTCAGAAATCTTTCCTAAACCTGCTTACAGGTCGTTCGAGAAGACTGCACAAGGAAGACGTGTTTGGCCGGGCGGCAGCTGGCGAGCATGGGATCAGTTACTGGGTGAGACTGCATGCAGAGCCCTGTTATGATTTCACAAGAGTGACGTGGTACATTCTGAAGGGTCCAAACACAAATATGCACTCAACCACACTTGTATAGGTTGATGAGAGCAAGCAGAAGCTGTTGCCGGTCTAAAAAAAATAGCATACTTTCGCAACACCTGTGTGTATGTCTGTATGTGTGTGTGTGTGTGTGTGTGTGTGTGCGTGTGTGTGTGTGTGTGTGTGTGTGTGTGTGGTATGCTACCAGTGGTCCTCTTCATTCGTAAATAATGGGCTCTGTCGATGATTTCCACACACAAAGTCCTTACTGAGATACAGCTTTCTAACTTCCCCATTGTCAAAACTTTCAGCAGCAATAATACGGCTATTTCCAGAGCATTCTGCCGTTAATGCTAGGATATTTCTCAGCAGCAGAGAGAGATAAAGGTTACCTGTCGAAATCAAACAGTTCTTTGTAAACAAAATTCCCGTTTAGAACGAACCGTTATGCATTCTGGCTTCAAAGACATTCCTGATCAAAAAATGGTTCAAATGGCTTTGAACTCTATGGGACTTAACATCTGTAGTCCTCAGTCCCCTAGAACTTAGAACTACTTAAACTTAATTAACCTAAGGGCATCACTCACATCAAGGCCCGTAGTGGTCGCGCGGTTCAGGACTGAAGCGCCTAGAACCGCTCGGCCACTACGGTCGGCCATTCCTGATCGTCGAGGGGAAATGATTTCTGTAAATTGGAACATGCCTGCCTCGTGAACAATAACAAAGTACCTGTCCACTGATCAACCCTTCTCAAATGTATATCCCCGCATTGTATTCATAATGAGTGAGCAAACCGATGTTTCCACATCGCTAAAGTATCATGAAAGTCATGTAGGCTACAACAGTATGTCATAGACTGCATGTTATTTCTGTGAAACTACGCCAGAAATGTGACAGTATAATCGTGTCAGACAGAATAATGACAGAAAAAGTGCAGCATGCCTCCATAATACGAATTTAACAGTATCACAGTTTTCAATACACTGTCCACTGAATCATTTACATAATTCGGAGCTACTGTGAGAGTAGGAGGAGATTCAGGATTTAATCTTAGCACTGCTCATTTTTTATCCCCATGTACTGTTCCATAGTGATCCGACCACGACACTGTATTCCATCTAGTGCAGAGTATATCCACCATGGGTAGTGTGGATAAGTATAGTGGTAATTACTTACTTAGAAACAAATCCAGTAATTACATGCTTATCCATATATCGTACATCGAGAGCCAATTAAGAAACAACTACATTCCGGAACAAATCAATGTCAATGTTTCTGCCAACAACAATAGTCATCTCACTACCTCTTACACTTAGATCTGAGTTGTAGCGCCACAGTCTCTAGGTGACATACCAACGGGATTTGTGGTCACTAGGCTCCAAGATAGTTATTTCGTAGTGGATGGATAGCACTCCCCTTAAAAATCTATGCAAATTAATTTGAGTCTGACATATCCTTTTGCTTTAGCTGACTGACTTATCAGTTCCTAGTGCTTGGGTTGCTTTGCTTAAGATTCCAGCTAATGAATCCAAACCAGACATATGCATTCTACTTCAGGTCACTCAAGATTATTACTGAAAAGCATTTTGTCTGCAGTTAACGCTTCTGATAACAGTGTACAGGTTTTCTAGTCCTATGACTGTGCAATAGTTTTAGGTACGTTCAGGTCAATAACGAACTCCACCACAGGTCTTCCTGCCTACTTGCAGACAACTCCATCACCTACAAACATCCCATATCTAAAACAAATACATTGCAAGTGGTTGTACAGTGCATGGTGGAGGGTACATCACAACAGTATTACCGATTACTCTCCTATCCCAATCTCAGACACTGATCGAGTAAAAAATTGCCTGTATACATCCATATTGGTCCTAATACACCGCAACGTTTCTGGGAGTATATTCCGGCAAACTATGTAAAAATACATGCAGTTCTGGAAATATGCACGTGGTACTACACTCCTGGAAATTGAAATAAGAACACCGTGAATTCATTGTCCCAGGAAGGGGAAACTTTATTGACACATTCCTGGGGTCAGATACATCACATGATCACACTGACAGAACCACAGGCACATAGACACAGGCAACAGAGCATGCACAATGTCGCCACTAGTACAGTGTATATCCACCTTTCGCAGCAATGCAGGCTGCTATTCTCCCATGGAGACGATCGTAGAGATGCTGGATGTAGTCCTGTGGAACGGCTTGCCATGCCATTTCCACCTGGCGTCTCAGTTGGACCAGCGTTCGTGCTGGACGTGCAGACCGCGTGAGACGACGCTTCATCCAGTCACAAACATGCTCAGTGGGGGACAGATCCGGAGATCTTGCTGGCCAGGGTAGTTGACTTACACCTTCTACAGCACGTTGGGTGGCACGGGATACATGCGGACGTGCATTGTCCTGTTGGAACAGCAAGTTCCCTTGCCGGTCTAGGAATGGTAGAACGATGGGTTCGATGACGGTTTGGATGTACCGTGCACTATTCAGTGTCCCCTCGACGATCACCAGAGGTGTACGGCCAGTGTAGGAGATCGCTCCCCACACCATGATGCCGGTTGTTGGCCCTGTGTGCCTCGGTCGTATGCAGTCCTGATTGTGGCGCTCACCTGCACGGCGCCAAACACGCATACGTCGATCATTGGCACCAAGACAGAAGCGACTCTCATCGCTGAAGACGACACGTCTCCATTCGTCCCTCCATTCACGCCTGTCGCGACACCACTGGAGGCGGGCTGCACGATGTTGGGGCGTGAGCGGAAGACGGCCTAACGGTGTGCGGGACCGTAGCCCAGCTTCATGGAGACGGTTACGAATGGTCCTCGCCGATACCCCAGGAGCAACAGTGTCCCTAATTTGCTGGGAAGTGGCGGTGCGGTCCCCTACGGCACTGCGTAGGCTCCTACGGTCTTGGCGTGCATCCATGCGTCGCTGCGGTCCGGTCCCAGGTCGACGGGCACGTGCACCTTCCACCGACCACTGGCGACAACATCGATGTACTGTGGAGACCTCACGCCCCACGTGTTGAGCAATTCGGCGGTACGTCCACCCGCCCTCCCGCATGCCCACTATACGCCCTGGCTCAAAGTCCGTCAACTGCACATACGGTTCACGTCCACGCTGTCACGGCATGCTACCAGTGTTAAAGACTGCGATGGAGCTCCGTATGCCACGGCAAACTGGCTGACACTGACGGCGGCGGTGCACAAATGCTGCGCAGCTAGCGCCATTCGACGGCCAACACCGCGGTTCCTGGTGTGTCCGCTGTGCCGTGCGTGTGATCATTGCTTGTACAGCCCTCTCGCAGTGTCCGGAGCAAGTATGGTGGGTCTGACACACCGGTGTCAATGTGTTCTTTTTTCCATTTCCAGGAGTGTAGATTAATTCACTACAAAGTGTCGCAGATATCATCTTTTCTTGGTGTGTAACAACGGATATTGCAGCATATCGGTTTAGAAATCGGTAAATTAATCCGCAATTGACGAAGCATTTCACATCGACAGCACTCAGAAAGTAAATATTCTTGTAATCCCAGAGTTTGCAGATGCTTGCAACTCGTTGCTGAAACCACGGCAGTAAGCAGAACCGGCCAGAAACAGCCTTTGTGCTGGAGGAACCAGGGCGCCTTTGTACGCCAGTTTGGAGAGTGGCCAGTGTCCACGAAGGGTGTCGCGATCACACATCAGGCCACCACATGCGGGAGAAACTGTCTCGTGACCTTTGCCACCAGTGGATGACCGACCGAAATAGCGTGACAATGTAGCACTCCTAGTATATACGGCGCATGTGCTTCTGTTTCTGGGATCTGTGTGTCTTCACGATATCTGTACGGGTGTACAGGTGCCTGGGTGTCCAGCCGCCATTATGGATTTAGACCACCTTCAGTCCAGCAGTTATGGGACATCGAAAATTCACCGATAACTCCAGCCATTTCTCTCGTCTGCAAGACAGTGCTTCGAGCTCTAGGTGTATCTTTTACGCATTTGATCTGCTGTGTGACTGTATTTTTTCCACGATCTGTTGTGGATTTATAAATATGTCAGGAACCTTTAGATATATAATTTTCTGATTTTCCTATTGTAGAACCAGCCTTAAAAGCGAGGAAAATAAAAATAAAAATATGTGCCTTAACATCCTTGACTATATAAGACAAAAACTGCCTTTCCAATTTGTTAGATCGGTTTCTGCTGCTACAATGACAGGTTATCAAAATTTAAGTGAGTTTGAACGTGGTGTTACAGTCGGCGCAAAAGCGATGGGACACAGCATGTCTGAGGTATCGATGAAGTGGGGATTTTCCTGTACGACCATTTCACGAGTGTACCGTGAATATCGGGAATCCGGTAAAACATCAAATCTCCGACATCGTTGCGGTCGGCAAAAAGATCCTACAAGAACGGGACCACCGACGACTGGGGAGAATAATCGTTCAACGTGACAGAAGTGCAACCCTTCCGCAAACTGCTGCAGATTTCAGTGCTGGGACACCGAAAAGTGTCAGCATGTGAACCATTCAACGAAACATCATCCGTGGTAGAGGAGGTCATAGGAGTGGAGGGGAATGGAGGAGGAAAGGGTGAGCCCAACAATACCCTCTAGTGGATACAGTGCAAACTAGCTCATTTGGTGCCTGCACATCGAGGTGAACGCAAATGTCACCGAGTTTGTTACTGGAGGTAGCCCAATTGAATTATAAATAAATAACTGAATAAAATGTCCTGCCTTACATCCTCACAGAATTACCATTTCCTTCCAGAAATAAAGGAAATACACAAACATAACCTTCCTCAGTGGCAGTTGGACAGAAACTGACGTTTCCCGCCATTTCCAGGGGTGATGTAATAGGAGGGATGAGGGGAAGGGAGAAGTTAGGATAGTGGAGGTAGCTCAGTTGACTTTTTCCGACCGAAATTTCCCGCTATTTCAAAGGTGTGTAAGGGAGTGTGCCGTCATAGGAGGGAGTCTAGAAACTCAGGTGCCATTTTGAATAAATTATTTGTCCGAGAAATGGCTTTGTTCCACTACTGCTAATGATTGATTTATTAAGGAAATTATTTCGGTGAAAATGACAACTTTTGAATAATTTTGCACGCATATAACGTTTAATGGTATTCAGTATGACGAAATTGATAAAAGAAAAAACTTCACAAGGAGCATTTGAATCCGCACCACCAGCGTCGTAGCCATGAATGTTATCTACAGCGCTATTTTCGCCTGGTCGAAGTTGGTTGAACATTAAGGCTATTGAAGGTACGCATAAAATTTCAACATCGATTTTCTTGAAGACTAGGGGCCATCGTATGGAGAGCCGGTAGCCCCAAACTCACAACAGATCCCGCTACAACATAACTGAGACTTGTCAAAATCCGTGATTAACGGATCTGATGGTCCCCTTTTAAGATTTGCTTTAATAATTTTTGCAGTAATTAAGTTAACAACCACAGAAATTAATCTGCAATTCATCACTATATAAAATTAATTTTAGCAAGCAACTTACTACAGCACTTAACGTTAATAATGGCTCTTAATATTTCTATCATCACTGTGTTATGTAAATTCATGTAAACTATGGTAAGTGACCGAAATTAACATTGCTTACATAAATTTCAAATTACCTAATTAGCAACTCCTGAAACTAATTGGCGCTCATTCATATTCAGGATCTTTATCTAAGTCGCAGTGATCCAAATCATTCTCTGATTCGTACACATTGCCCTTGAAAAGCATTTTCGTGGTACAAACACCACATGCTTACTACTACTGGGAGCCTTGTTTCTGTAACATACCACTGTTCAGCTATACACATTGTGAACCTGAAATTTGGCATAGAGCTGCCACCTATCATTTTATCGTGGATCTATCAACTACACTCCTGGTAAATGAAATAAGAACACCGTGAATTCATTGTCCCAGGAAGGGGAAACTTTATTGACACATTCCTGGGGTCAGATACATCACATGATCACACTGACAGAACCACAGGCACATAGACACAGGCAACAGAGCATGTACAATGTCGGCACTAGTACAGTGTATATCCACCTTTCGCAGCAATGCAGGCTGCTATTCTCCCATGGAGACGATCGTAGAGATGCTGGATGTACTCCTGTGGAACGGCTTGCCATGCCATTTCCACCTGGCGTCTCAGTTGGACCAGCGTTCGTGCTGGACGTGCAGACCGCGTGAGACGACGCTTCATCCAGTCACAAACATGCTCAGTGGGGGACAGATCCGGAGATCTTGCTGGCCAGGGTAGTTGACTTACACCTTCTACAGCACGTTGGGTGGCACGGGATACATGCGGACGTGCATTGTCCTGTTGGAACAGCAAGTTCCCTTGCCGGTCTAGGAATGGTAGAACGATGGGTTCGATGACGGTTTGGATGTACCGTGCACTATTCAGTGTCCCCTCGACGATCACCAGAGGTGTACGGCCAGTGTAGGAGATCGCTCCCCACACCATGATGCCAGTTGTTGGCCCTGTGTGCCTCGGTCGTATGCAGTCCTGATTGTGGCGCTCACCTGCACGGCGCCAAACACGCATACTACCATCATTGGCACCAAGGCAGAAGCGACTCTCATTGCTGAAGACGACACGTATCCATTCGTCCCTCCATTCACGCCTGTCGCGACACCACTGGAGGCGGGCTGCACGATGTTGGGGCGTGAGCGGAAGACGGCCTAACGGTGTGCGGGACCGTAGCCCAGCTTCATGGAGACGGTTGCGAATGGTCCTCGCCGATACCCCAGGAGCAACAGTGTCCCTAATTTGCTGGGAAGTGGCGGTGCGGTCCCCTACGGCACTGCGTAGGATCCTACGGTCTTGGCGTGCATCCGTGCGTCGCTGCGGTCCGGTCCCAGGTCGACGGGCACGTGCACCTTCCACCGACCACTGGCGACAACATCGATGTACTGTGGAGACCTCACGCCCCACGTGTTGAGCAATTCGGCGGTACGTCCACCCGCCCTCCCGCATGCCCACTATACGCCCTGGCTCAAAGTCCGTCAACTACACATACGGTTCACGTCCACGCTGTCACGGCATGCTACCAGTGTTAAAGACTGCGATGGAGCTCCGTATGCCACGGCTAACTGGCTGACACTGACGGTGGCGGTGCACAAATGCTGCGCAGCTAGCGCCATTCGACGGCCAACACCGCGGTTCCTGGTGTGTCCGCTGTGCCGTGCGTGTGATCATTGCTTGTACAGCCCTCTCGCAGTGTCCGGAGCAAGTATGGTGGGTCTAACACACCGGTGTCAATGTGTTCTCTTTTCCATTTCCAGGAGTGTAATATGAATAAAGCGCTTCACTTGTCATGTTTTACACGCAACAGTTATGTTTCTTATCGACTGCTCCTAACCGTTGTTTGCAGCCGATGTCTTTGTATATGAAGCCCCAGCTGCTAGTGTTCATTGTCACGATGTACAACGTGGCATCTCTATACGAAGTGACCTCTGCCGAACACATACATACATTATAATGGCACACGAAACTTTCTTTCTCTGTTTCAAAGCAGACTGGTGTTTGGAGAGGAAAGGCACTGCCTTTCAAGAGGCATAACACCGACATTTGCCTTAAGCGCATTGGGTGAGCACAGCAAATCTAAGTTGGGAAGGGCTGGGGTGGCTAGACGCGGATTTGGACAACCGTCCTCTCGAATACGAGTCCAGTGTTTACTGCTTCGGGCTACAGTGCTGGATGATTTAGGGCCGTTATGAGTTCCCTAAATCATTTTCGATGAAGGTCAACATGAATCTCTTTTCAGTAGCTGGTGCCCCATGGTTTGCAGATATCATGTCCCACCACCGTGAGCTGCCACGATAATCTTTATTATTTGCTACCAGTTGCAATTTCTACTAGTCGTTGTTAATTACAGTATTTGTGTCGATACTTGCATGGCATCCCATCCCATAACATAAGCATCCACGCAAATCTTATGCCTCACTAACTTCTTGTACCTGATAACGGTTAGCAGTAATGTGAAATCGTAATAATAACAAACATTTCCATGGCCGCTGACGGTGGTGGAAGATGATTTTCGCCAAAGAGAATCCTTCTGTAAAGTTTCAGCTGATACCTTTGCTGAGCGCTGTACAGTTGAAACCGAAGAGCGACGGGATGTTTACGCTTTTATGGAGAAAATGGCATGAGATCTGGTATGTAACCCCCCCCCCCCTCCCTTTCCCACTCATCAGTGCAGTCTTCAGTCAAGGCGTTGTCTGAGTGATAGTGAACTTCAACATCGGTATGTTCAGACATCCCATGTCCTCACATGTTCTCGCCAACAGCAGGCAGCAATTTTACAGCGCATCATGAAGGAAAACAATTCACTGTACAACTTCAGAAATCGTGACAGGGCGTATTGCGTCGAGTTGGAACTTGACTTTTGTGACTTCCCATTGCAACGAAACGAACATGATACTTTCGTTTTGTGACTTAATGAATACTGTGAGAGACTCCTGAAGAGTTTTCGGCCTAGCAGTGAGGTACTGTTTTAGGTAAATGCACTTCCTTTTCTTCCTAGTCTACTTTTCGCCAAATGCACTTTCCTTTTAGATAAGTAGATTTGAACCTTGGAGCGTAAGTGAATATGGTTCGTTAATACTCATCTATGGCTGCTTAAACCTCTTCCATAGACTGAAAAATGTTTCCACTCGCAAATTCCTTTACATATGTAAGTGATTACTGAGGCAGATGTTGCCAAACAGCGTACTTTACGTCCCTCAGTTGTCTCATAGCCAAAGCCACTTTGTGCTTTCTTTTATAAACCAAGCCTTTTCTCACGAATTTTTCATCTACATCTACATACATGCTCCGCAAGCCTCCGTACAATGCGTGGCGAAGGGTACCCTGTAACACTCCTAGTTTTTTTCTTTCCTGTTTCACTTAACGAAAGGACTATCTATACGCCTCCGTGTGAGACCTAACATCTCGCACTGTATCTAATCTTCGGGCTCCTCACGCAAAATGTATGTTGTAGGTATTAGAATCGTTCTGTAGTCAGCTTCAAATGCTGGTTCTTTAAATTTTCTCAATAGTGTTCCTCTAAAAGGGCGTTGCTTCCCCCAAGGGATACCTATTTCAGTTCCCGAAGCATCTCTCAACACTTGCGTGTTATTTGAACTCGCCAGTAACAAATCTATCAGCCTCCCTCTGAAATGCATCGACGTCTTCCTTCAATCAGACCTGGTATGGATCCAAAACACTCAAGCAGTACTCAAGAATAGGTGGGACCAGCGTCCTATTTACACGTGAATCACTCTTTCCTAAAATTCTCCCAATAAACCGAAGCCGGTCATTCGTCTTCCCTACCACAGTTCACACATGCTCGTTCCATTTCACATCGCTTCGCAGCGTTACCCCCAGATATTACAGTAATACTGTATCTGAACATTACAAGAGTGTTATTCCTAGTCATCAGCATTAACGTACATGTTTCACATTAAGGGCTAGCTGCCATTCATCACACTAACTATAAATTTTGTATCTTCCTACAGCCACTCAGCTTCGACACCTCACCGTACACCACAGTATCATCAGCAAACAGCTGCAGATCGCTGCTCACCGCCAAATCATTTATGTATATAAAGAACGACAGCGGTCCTATCACTCTTCCCTGGGGCACTCCTGAAAATACCCTTGTCTCTGATGAACAACAGCTATCGAGAACAACATACTGGGTTCTATTACTTAAGAAGTAAGTCATTCACATATCTGTGAACTTATTCCATATGCTCGAACCTTCGTTAACAGCCTGTAGTGGGACCTCGTGTCAAACGCTTTCCGAAAATCTAGAAATATGGAATCTGCCTGTTGCTCTTCATCGCTAGTTCGTAGTATATCTCGTGAGAAATGGGCAAACTGAGTTTCGCACGAGCGATGCTTTCTAAAACCGTCCTGATTCGAGGGTGTAAGCTTCTCGGTCTCAAGAAACTTCATTATATTCTAAATGAAAATATGTTTAAGGATTCTGCAGCAAACCGATATTAGGGATATTGGCCAGTAATTCTCCGGTTCCGCTGTTTTATTCTTCTTATGTACACGAGTCACCTGCGTTTTCCTCCAGTCGCTAGGGAATTTGTGCTGGGCGAGAGATTTGCGATTATGCAAGGTAAGTAATGGGCCAAAGCCGTAGAGTACTCTTTGTAAAACCAAGGGCTAATGAAGATGACTTGTGCACTTCTGTCTTTGCAAAGTTCTTAGTAAGGAGGAGCTGTTTTCCATCACTGAACCGTGGTCGTTACTTTCAGACACATGAAACAGACTTAGCAGACCCGCAGTTTCCGTACCATTGTTGTAACTGCTGTTTCAGTTCAAGCGTGAGTTGGTGGACCAATGTTGCACCGACAGTACCGAATCAAAATGCGGTTCATCATTAAAAAAAGGCCCAGATATTCTTCAGAAATTCGCTTTCGAACTTGCCATTAGTGAGCAACCAACGAAAGTGATGTTTGATCTTAGTGAGCATTCAACAAAAGCTGCAAGCGCCGAAATCTTAATTATTATACTTACTACTTGATTCGCATAGAATGTCTACGATTTTCTTCTCTGGGCAAGTATGAAGTTCGCTGAGTGTTGTGATTTCTGATTCACAAACATCGGTAGGTGGCCAGCAATAAACAAACAACACAAAATGGTAGACGGACTTCCTCGTCAGGGCGGTTACCAGCCACATGCCCTAGTATAAGAAAGGAAAGAAAATCTAGCTCAAGAGTACTGAAGAACGACGTCCGCAGTCTAAGAGAGAGAGAGAGACTGCAGAACTGTAGACATTCATCGAAATTGATAAAGTGATGAGAACTGAGAAGGACAACCAAAACACGTGACGCACGGAGGGGTTGGCGCAGTGGTTAGCACACTGGGTGTATGGACATCCTGATTCAGGTTTTCCATGATTTTCTTAAAGCGCTTAAGGCAAATTCTGGGATGGTTCCTTCGAAGAGGCATTGCCGATTTTCTTCCCCGTCCTTCCCTAATCCAAGTTTCTACTCCGTCTCTAGTGACCTCCTCTTTAAAACATGTGACGAAACTAGACACTAGTTACTTAGTTTCAAGTTACATTGATCATTAATCGTAATGCAATGCAACGAGTCATTATGCAGTCACATTACACATTCATACGTAAATACGGCGATATGTTCACCATTTACAAGTGTTTTTTCTAATCAGATGTGACTTAGTGATTCCTGCCCGCAACCTTTTACGGATTACTAAAATAGAAATTATTTTACGGAACAGAAGGTATTGCAAAGAGAAACTTTTTCAGTTGGTTTTCATACTGAACTTTTGCTGTCTGTGAGACATTTCATGCAACTGAGTAAGTGGCGAATAATTATTGTGGAAGCATTGTGCACCCTTTTTGTGCTAAAGAAAAGACTGATGTGGAGTAATGAAGGTAAGTTTTTCTTTTGCTATTGTAATTCCGTAGAAATGTTGGAACACGTGAGGCAATACTGACCCTACGACTTATCTTAGAAAATAGATTAAGGGAGGGCAAACCTACGTGTCTAGCATTTGTAGACTTAGAGAAAGCTTTTGACAATGTTGACTGGAATACTCTCTTTCAAATTCTGAAGGTGGCAGGGGTAATATACAGGGAGCGAAAGGCTGTTTACAATTTGTATAGAAACCAGATGGCAGTTATAAGGGCATGAAATGGAAGCAGTGGTTGGGAGCAAAATAACTGACGATGGTCGAAGTAGAGAGGATATAAAATGTAGACTTGCAATGGCAAGGAAAGCGTTTCTGAAGAAGAGAAATTTGTTAACATCGAGTATAGATTTAAGTGTCAGGAAGTCATTTCTGAAAGTATTTGTATGGAGTGTAGCCCTGTATGGAAGTGACACATGGACGATAAATAGTTTGGTCAAGAAGAGAATAGAAGCTTTTGAAATGTGGTGCTACAGAAGAATGCTCAAGATTAGATGGGTAGATCACATAACTAATGAGGAAGTATTGAGTAGGATTGGGGAGAAGAGGAGTTTGTGGCACACCTTGACAAGAAGAAGGGATCGGTTGGTAGGACATGTTCTGAGGCATCAAAAGATCACCAATTTAGTATTGGAGGGCAGCGTGGAGGGTAAAAATCGTAGAGGGAGACCAAGAGATGAATACACTAAGCAGATTCAGAAGGATGTAGGTTGCGGTAGGTACTGGGAGTTGAAGAGGCTTGTACAGGATAGAGTAGCATGGAGAGCTGCATCAAACCAGTCTCAGGACTGAAGACCACAACAACATTGTAATTACGTACATCATTGTGCCTTTTTAACTGCAGAGGATAATTTACAACAATCTTCATGGGGAAGTAAATATACTGCGATGCAGTTGTCAAAATGTCTAACACATTAACATACAACACATTCGCGGTTGATCACTACTAATTATTCTTACAGCAATTTTTTGAGGAATGAATACTTTCTTAAAGGGCAGCTACCCCAGAACACTATTCCATATGACATTACCGAATGAAAAAACGCTAAATACGTTAACTTACTTGTTCGTCTCTCCCCAAGATTTGCAATACCTCGAAGTGGAAATTCGGCTGAATTAAACTATGTTTCCACTTAAGTTATTTGTTCCCGTCCATGTGTTACACTTAACATTGCTGTAGTAAACCTACAGGGTGTTTCAAAAATGACAGGTATATTTGAAACGGCAATAAAAACTAAACGATCAGCGATAGAAATACACCGTCTGTTGCAATATGCTTGGGACAACAGTACATTTTCAAGCGGACAAACTTTCGAAATTACAGTAGTTACAATTTTCAACAACAGATGGCGCTGCAAGTGATGTGAAAGACATAGAAGACAACGCAATCTGTGGGTGCGCCATTCTGTACGTCGTCTTTCTGCTGTAAGCGTGTGCTGTTCACAACGTGCAAGTGTGCTGTGGACAACATGGTTTATTCCTTAGAACAGAGGATTTTTCTGGTGTTGGAATTCCACCGCCTAGAACACAGTGTTGTTGCAACAAGACGAAGTTTTCAACGGAGGTTTAATGTAACCAAAGGACCGAAAAGCGATACAATAAAGGATCTGTTTGAAAAATTTCAAGGGACTGGAAACGTGACGGATGAACGTGCTGGAAAGTTAGGGCGACCGCGTAAGGCAACCACAGAGGGCAACGCGCAGCTAGTGCAGCAGGTGATCCAACAGCGGCCTCGGGTTTCCGTTCGCCATGTTGCAGCTGCGGTCCAAATGACGCCAACGTCCACGTATCGTCTCATGCGCCAAAGTTTACACCTCTATCCATACAAACTTCAAACGCGGCAAGCCCTCAGCGCCGCTACCATTGCTGCACGAGAGACATTCACTAACGATATAGTGCACAGGATTGATGACGGCGATATGCATGTGGGCAGCATTTGGTTTACTGACGAAGCTTGTTTTTACCAGGACAGCTTCGTCAATAAACAGAACTGGCGCATATGGGGAACTGAAAAGCGCCATGTTGCAGTCCCATCGTCCCTGCATCCTCAAAAAGTACTGGTCGGGGCCGCCATTTCTTCCAAAGGAATCACTGGCCCATTTTTCAGATCCGAAACGATTATTGCATCACGCTATCTGGACATTCTTCGTGAATTTGTGGCGGTACAAACTGCCTTAGACGACAGTACGAACACCTCGTGGTTTATGCAAGATGTTGCCCGGCCACATCGCACGGCCGACGTCTTTAATTTCCTGAATGGATATTTCGATGATCGTGTGATTGCTTTGGGCTATCCGAAACATACAGGAGGCGGCGTGGATTGGCCTCCCTATTCGCCAGACATGAACCCCTGTGACTTCTCTCTGTGGGGACACTTGAAAGACCAGGTGTACCGCCAGAACAGCTAAAACAGTACATCTCGTCTGCATGTGTAGCCATTCCGCCAGACACGTTGTCAAAGGTTTCGGGTAATTTCATTCAGAGACTACGCCATATTATTGCTACGCATGGTGGATATGTGGAAAATATCGTACTATAGAGTTTCCCAGACTGCAGTGCCATCTGTTGTTGACAATTGTAACTACTGTAATTTCGAAAGTTTCTCTGCTTGAAAATGTACTGTTGTCCCAAGCATATTGCAACAAACGGTGTATTTCTATCGCTGCTCGTTTAGTTTGTATTGCTGTTTCAAAGATAACGGTCATTTTTGAAACACCCTGTAGATGTACAGAGGTCAATTTGTTGTGTATTTTGGAAACTGAGAGTGAGACCATTCGCAGGAAACCAGTCTGCCAACCTTTTAAGAAATGTGTTTATCATTTCTTTGGTGTTGAATGTATGTTTAGACTGATTACAATACTAGTATCAGCAGCAAAAGAACTATTTCTGCTTATTTTTACATTAGACGGAAAGTCGTTCGTATACAATGAAGAGCTAAAGAAACTGGTACACCTGGTTAATATCAGGTAGGACGCCCGTGAGCACGCAGAAGTGCCACAACACAACGTGGAATGGACTCGACTAATATCTGAAGCTGGCCGGAGGGAACTGACACCATGAATCCTGCAGGACTGTCCATAAATCAGTAAGAGTACCACGAGGGGAATATCTCCTCTGAACAGCACGTTGCAAGGCATCCCAGATATGCTCAGTAATGTTCATGTCTGGGGAGTCTGATGGCCAGCGGAAGTGTTTCAACTCAGAAGAGTGTTCCTTTAGCCACTCTGTATCAATTCAGGACGTGAAGGGTGTCGCATTGTCCTGCTGGAATTGCCGTCGGAACGCACTATGGACATGAATGTATGCAGGTGATCAGACAGGATGCTTACGTATGTGTCACCTATCTGAGTCGTATCTATACGTATGAGGGGTTCCATATAACTCCAACTGCACTCTCGCCACACCATTACAGAGCCTCTACCAGCTTGGACAGTCCTCTACGGACATGAACGGTCCATGGATTAATGTGTTTGTCTCCACATCTATACGTGTTCATCCACTCGATACAATTTGAAACGAGACTGTTCCGACCAGGCAACATGTTTCCAGTCATCAACAGCCCAATGTCGGTGTCGACGGACCCAGACGAGGCGAAAAGCTTTGTGTCGTGCAGTCACCAAGGGTAGACGAGTGGGCCTTTGGCTCCGAAAGCCCATATCGATGACGTTTCGTTGATTGTCCCGTTCTTACAGGATCTTTGTGTGGCCGCAGCGATGTTTTACTGGATTTCTGATATTCACAGCACACTCATGAAATGGTCGTACGGAAAAATTTCCACTTCATCGCTTCCTCAGAGATGCTGTGTCCCATCGCTCATGCGCCGTCTATAATACCACGTTGAAACTCACTTAAATCTTGATAACCTGCCATTGTAGCAGCAGTAACCGATCAAATTAATGCATCAGACTGTTGTTGTCTTATACATAGGCAACAACTGTTACATCCCTCTGTATTTGAATACGCATGCCTGTACCAGTTTCTTTGGCGCATCAGTATATTATAAACAATAGTGGACATAAGACTGAGCCACAAAACTACTTAACGAACGTAGACCGAGGCCTTATGACGGTGTCCCAGAAATGTTGCGAAAACTTCGAGGGGTGGCAGAGGGAGTCTTGAGGAACAAGTAGAAGACAGAAACCCGTGTCCGGAATCTCATCTAACGGAGCTACTGAGTGTCAAAGTCATGGGCACCGGCGCCTGTCACCAGGCAGACAGAAAGACAGTGGAGATTTTAGAGAGTTCCAGGAGGAAGACAAACTGCGGATGGAAACTCGTGTCCGAATGGCCTCTCTACGCAGCAGCTAGCTCCCTCTTCTCCACTGGCGATCGTGGCAATTAGTTTCGATAACTGAATAACAAACGTCATTGCGAGACCTTCCGCCTTCGGTCAGTCAGCGTAATTTGTCATGTTTGCTGCTGAATGAGTGTCCTAGTGGTAGGAGACGGCGTCTGTAACATCAGCGCTCTGTAGCGTCGTTGGATAACGTTTCCCCCCTCGAAGTTTGTCACAACGTTCCTGGGACACCCTGTATATTTTCTCTGTCCTAGAACACGCAGTCCTCAGTCAGTCCTAGAATTATTTATGTCACGCGTCGCTTCTTTCACATCTAGCAGTGACATAAATGAGAGAAAAGCTAGCTATACTGTCGTTCTGAGTCTACTTTAAGTTGTAGGTACCCCTATAACTGGATGTCTAAGTTTCTTCTAAAGTCGGAGGAAAGCAACAGCACTCCACCTTCAATAAAATCGTGCCTGCTAAATCACTGCGGTATACAGAGGAAGCTGCTGGTTGATGACACGTTTAGTTTACTTTGAGCACACAGAAAATGTCAGTCCGGAACAGCGCTGCTGCTACGGTCGCAGGTTAGAATCCTGCCTCGGGCATGGGTGTGTGTGATGTCTTTAGGTTAGTTAGGTTTAAGTAGTTCTAAGTCTAGAGGACTGATGAGCTCAGATGTTAAGTCCCATAGTGCTTAGAGCCATTTGAACCACACAGAAAATGTGTTAAAATTTGAAAGAAGATAGGAGAATTTGTAATTTCGAATAGAAAGGAAGCTACACGTATCTCTTAAAATGGTTTCACGGGCGAATGCAGATTTCTCGTAGAGATGGCAGAGTACAAAATGAGCTCACGTTCCTGACATTAATTGTTTTGCTGCCGTTAAACTACTAAACAAGAAAACAATACAAGTTTCTACAATCCTTTCGTCAAAGTTTCTATCATGTTGGTGAAACGAAGAAAATTACTTCTCACAAGAGTAGACACCTGTCATAAGGCATCAAAACTAAGCTCACAGGACATACAATTAGTCACCCCTAGATAAAACATTACAAGCATAGTTTAATACCGTATAATACCGCCCTGGGCTTAATAACGGTCTAGATTCGGTTAGGAGGTGACTTCACAAGGTTGTGCAGATACGTCACATCCAGGTTAAGCCATTAGATGAGAATTTGATCGCGCAATTCCACCAAATTGGGAGGATGCTGATGTAGGTGTTTGTAACGACGTTCCAACATGACCCACAGATTTTCTATGCGGTTAAGGTCAGACCATTTGGCAGGCCATTCGCGGTGTAATGGGGTGGGGGAATATTCAGAAAACCAGGGTGGCCGAGCGGTTCTAGGCGCTACAGTCTGGAACCGCGCGACCGCTAAGGTTGCAGGCTGAATCCTGCCTCGGGCTTGGATGTGTGTGATGTCTTTGGTTAGTTAGGTTTAAGTAGTTCTAAGTTCTATGGGACTGATGACCTTAGAAGTTAAGTCCCATAGTGCTCAGCGCCATTTGAACTCTTCCAGCACGGTGAACTTCGCTGTTGTCGTCCTTATGCGCCTGTGTGAGTAATGTCCTCTTGCGAGATGATCGACTCGAAATGTTCATTGCACATAGCTCCCGTTGCACCCTCCTCTCGCTAACGTGCTGGACTGGACCCTCACTCACTGCCTGCAGAACATCCTGTAGGGTTTGGAAGCGATTCTGAGTCACGAGCCGTGAAACGCGTCTCTGGCCGCTTTCAGTGAGGATCTCTTTCCAACTACAATTCTGACGTGGTTCGTGACCAAGTGTTTCACACCGCTGCCTGTAGACACGTTGAACATTCCGCCGCGAAACACCAAGAAATTCAGCGTGGCCATGGGTACGGGCAAACATTACTACTTTTTTGGCTCTCTGTCACGTACCTTACATTTGCCCATATTTACGTACAATTCCCGCTTGAAACCTAAATGTTTCACTGATCGCTACTGCATTATTCTCACATAGGGGCAACGCGCGGTCGGTTGCGGATATAACTCGATCGTTGCGCCATCTGTAAAGGCTTAACAATTCATCTATGTGTGCGCGTTGGGGTGACTAACTTTTCGTCCTGTGAGTTATTTAGTTTTACCATACGCAAGAAGTTTGGGAGGTTTTCCTATGTGGTACAGCAAGCAAATCTTTTGTTGTAAGGTATGAATTTCCACGAGGCATTCGTACTATAAATACACTCCTGGAAATGGGGAAAAGAACACATTGACACCTTTGTGTCAGACCCACCATACTTGCTCCGGACACTGCGAGAGGGCTGTACAAGCAATGACCACACGCACGGCACAGCGGACACACCAGGAACCGCGGTGTTGGCCGTCGAATGGCGCTAGCTGCGCAGCATTTGTGCACCGCCGCCGTCAGTGTCAGCCAGTTTGCCGTGGCATACGGAGCTCCATCGCACTCTTTAACACTGGTAGCATGCCGCGACAGCGTGGACGTGAACCGTATGTGCAGTTGACGGACTTTGAGCGAGGGCGTATAGTGGGCATGCGGGAGGCCGGGTGGACGTACCGCCGAAATGCTCAACACGTGGGGCGTGAAGTCTCCACAGTACATCGATGTTGTCGCCAGTGGTCGGCGGAAGGTGCACGTGCCCGTCGACCTGGGACCGGACCGCAGCGACGCACGGATGCACGCCAAGACCGTAGGATCCTACGCAGTGCCGTAGGGGACCGCACCGCCACTTCCCAGCAAATTAGGGACACTGTTGCTCCTGGGGTATCGGCGAGGACCATTCGCAACCGTCTCCATGAAGCTGGGCTACGGTCCCGCACACCGTTAGGCCGTCTTCCGCTCACGCCCCAACATCGTGCAGCCCGCCTCTAGTGGTGTCGCGACAGGCGTGAATGGAGGGACGAATGGAGACGTGTCGTCTTCAGCGATGAGAGTCGCTTCTGCCTTGGTGCCAATGATGGTCGTATTCGTGTTTGGCGCCGTGCAGGTGAGCGCAACAATCAGGACTGCATACGACCGAGGCACACAAGACTAACAACCGGCATCATGGTGTGGGGAGCGATGTCCTACGCTGGCCGTACACCTCTGGTGATCGTCGAGGGGACACTGAATAGTGCACGGTACATCCAAACCGTCATCGAACCCATCGTTCTACCATTCCTAGACTGGCAAGGGAACTTGCTGTTCCAACAGGACAATGCACGTCTGCATGTATACTGTGCCAGCAAGATCTCCGGATATGTCCCCCATTGAGCATGTTTGGGACTGGATGAAGCGTCGTCTCACGCGGTCTGCACGTCCAGCACGAACGCTGGTCCAACTGAGGCGCCAGGTGGAAATGGCATGGAAAGCCGTTCCACAGGAGTACATCCAGCATCTCTACGATCGTCTCCATGGGAGAATAGCAGCCTGCATTGCTGCGAAAGGTGGATATACACTGTACTAGTGGCGACATTGTGCATGCTCTGTTGCCTGTGTCTATGTGCCTGTGGTTCTGTCAGTGTGATCATGTGATGTATCTGACCCCAGGAATGTGTCAATAAAGTTTCCCCTTCCTGGGACAATGAATTCCGGGTGTTCTTATTTCAATTTCCTGGAGTGTATTACCCAACTGGAAGCCTCCATCCGAACAACGCCGACAATACAAAGGTAAAAACTAGGCAGAGGCGTTTTGCAGACAATGCTTTTCTCTACAGGAAGGGTGTAACGCCAAGAGACAGGTGAAACACAGGAAGACCTGCACAAGATCGATGATTGGTTTGGAGATTGGAAGTTGACTCTAAATGTAAATGAATATAACATATTGCGCATTTGAAGGGGAAGAGATCAATTAATGCTTGACTACACTATTTACGAAAACTCATGTACGTATGCACATGCCGATACAGGTCCTACGGATTGAATCTTGCCCTTAATTATCTCTGCCAGATTGGTGTTTACAGGTGTCACGGCGGTGCCTCTGTCTTCCAACCATAAAAGAGGTCTGGCACACGCCGACGTGGCGGCCGGTAGCTGGTCTCGGCCCTAGTGAGTCTGCAGAGTGAGTCACTGGAGAGCGTGGAGTACAGAATCGTGCACCGGACAACGGAAAGTAGGCAAGAACATAAATAATTGATCATTCATCTTAATTTTGTATGTAGTGAGATGTCATGTGACATCTCACGGCGACAGACTTGAATCACCGAGCGAGGTGGCGCAGTGGTTAGCTCACTGGACTCGCATTCGGGAGGACGACGGGACAAATCCACACCCGGCCATTCTGATTTAGATTTTCCGTGATTTCCCTAAATCGCTTCAGGAAATGCTGGGACAGTTTCTTTGAGAGGGCACGGTCGATTTCCTTCCCCATCCTTCACTGATCCCACCGGACCGATGACCTCGCTGTTTAGTCCCCTCCCCCAAACCACCCAAGCAACCGAATTGAATCACAAAAGCAATGGCTTTCGCGAGTGTAGTCGTCGAATCGTATGAATGCTAAATCTACTGTGCGTGAACTTTTGACATCGTAGGGATGGAAATGGAAATGATCGTATGGCCACCGTATTGCAAGTCCTTTTTAGTTGACGACGCTTCGGCGACTTGCGAGTCATTGATGATGAAAATAATGACGAATTACACCCAACACCCAGTTCTCTGCCGGGAATCGAACCCGGACCCCCTGCGTAGTAGGCGGGCACGACATTTTGTATGAACTGGAAGTTTAATGCAAATTCTTCCGATTTCAAGAGATCATTCTCGTTTTTCTCCCCATAGCCGTGAGTAAACATCTTGGGGATTAAGAAGCCCCTTCACCTGTATTTAATCTTTTTATTGTCAGATCACAGTTGGTTCCGTGGCACTGAAGACGACGTCCCCATGTGGAATTTGCATAACAATGAAACATGAAAGAGTAACAAACTCTAAAACACCAGCTAATATGAAAAAAAAGTTTTAAAACTTTTAAAACCTGTATAAAGGAGAAAACTGAACTCACGCAACCAAGTCATAAGAGAAGTTTTCCGTAGGTGACTGTCTACAGCTATTACATATTTTGAAGAAAGCATATTTGTGGAATCAGCTGTACAATTGTATGTTTATCATCTACTGGCTTTAAATTTCACAGTCATTTTCACAGGAAAAACCGTAAGGTACAAAAAAGACCAATACGGAATATACACAAGCATAATAGAAAATAAAGGAATTAACAAAAGTCACTTTAAAACCGTAGTACTAATAAGGTGTACATCAATGGACTGAAAATGTATTTTCGTCAAGTATGACCCAATCAAATGCAGAACATATATAACTGTCATAATAGTATGTCTTACCGTAGTCTACATCAGCATGCTGTGCCTTGGTACAATTACAGTGATGCACACCTGGTGATAACCCCACACATAACAATTGACACATTATAACTGTCAGAGGTACATATACCGTGTGATTTTGAAAGAGATCGAGTCGAAACTCATGAAAAGTATGAATAACTAAAAGATTACAAACGTTCTTTGCTCAAATCAAACATTATAGTAACAGAAATACAGAAATATTATGGCGTCCTTTCTGTGAGAAACAACATAAATTCATCATCCCTTATAATGTGGTATATCCACTACAGTGTTACAGAAATTAAAAAGAAGGTATTTATCCAAACTTAACACTGTAAAAAATCAAATCAAAGGAATATAATGGAACAGAACTTGAAAAATTGCTGTAGTATATGTAATTTTAGATGAAGTTACTGTGTATATAGATCGACAAAGGCAATAAAACTATGAAAAACGTTGAAAATAGGCGTAAAAACCGGCTATCTGTAGTAACAATTCATCCTATCCAAACGTAAAGTAGTGTTAAAATAAATAGCAAATCTAATTAACGTACTATTTGGTTCTTTTGAAGACCAGTAGCTTGCAGTAAAAGCTCTATATAAAGAAGAGAGAAGTGGTCATATCACTGGATATATCTGCCTAGACGTTTTTGGTATTAGTTTACACATGAGACAGTATAGGTAGCACAGGCAATTTATTTATTGTGTGATAGCCCTCCACGAACCATGGATATTGCCGATGGTGGGAAGGCTTTTGTGCCTCAGGGATACAGATAGCCGTACCGTAGATCCAACCACAACGAAGAGAGGCATCTGTTGAGAGGCCAGACAAACGTGTGTTTCCTGACGAAGGACAGCAGCCTTTCCAGTAGTTGCAAGGGCAACGGTTTGGATGATGTACTGATCTGGCCATGTAACATCAACTAAAACGGTCTCGCTGTGCTGGTACTGCGAACGGCTGAAAGAAAAGGGAAACTGCAGCCGCAATTTTTCCCGAAGGCATGCAGCTCTATTGCATGGTTAAATGATGATGGCATTCTCTTTGATAAAATATTCCGGAGGTAAAATAGAGCCCCATTCGTGTCTCCGGGTGCAGACTACTCAGAAGGACGTCGTTATCAGGAGAAACAAAACTGGGGTTTTATGGATCGGAGCGCGGAATGTCAGATCCCTTAATCGGGCAGGTAAGTTAGAAACTTAAAAAGGGGAAATGCGTAGGTTAAAAGTAGGTATAGTGCGAATTAGCGAAGTTTGGTGGCAGGAGGAACAGGACTTCTGGTCAGGTGAATACAGGATTATAAATATAAAATCAAATAAGGGTAATGCGGAAGTAGGTTTAATAATAAATAAGAAAATAGGAACACCGGTAAACTACTATGAACAGCATAGTGAACGCAGTATTGTAGCCAAGACAGACACGGAGCCCACACCCACCACAGTAGTATAAGCTTACATGCCAACTAGCTCCGCAGATGAGGAAATTGAGCAAATGTATTATGAGATTAAAGAAATTATTCATAGAGTTAAGGGAGACGAAAATTTAATAGTCATCTGGGGCTGGAATCCAATAGCAGGAAAAGGAAGAGAGGGAAAAGTAGTATGTGAGTATAGACTGGGGGAAAGGAACGAAAGAGGAAGCCGTCTGGTAGAATTTTGCACAGAACAAAATTTAATCATAGCTAACACATGGTTTAAGAATCATGAAAGAAGGTTGTATACGTAGAAGAGACCTGGAGACAACGGAAGATTTCAGACTGATTATTTCGGAACAAGGTTTTAAACTGTAAGACATTTCAAGGGGCGGATGTGGACTCTTACCACAATTTATTGGTTAAGAACTGTAGATTAAAACTGAAGAAACTGCAAAACGGCGCGAATGTAAGGAGATAGATCTTGGTTCAAATGGTTGAAATGGCTCTGAGGGCTATGGGACTCAACATCTGAGGTCATCAGTCCCCTAGAACTTTGAACTACTTAAACCTAACTAACCTAAAGACATCACACACATCCATGCCCGAGGCCGAATTCGAACCTGCGACCGTAGCGGTCGCGCGGCTCCAGACTGAAGTACCTAGAACAGCTCGGCCAAACCAGCCGGCAAGATGGGTCTTGGATAAA
This sequence comes from Schistocerca gregaria, assembly GCF_023897955.1. Classification (NCBI taxonomy): domain Eukaryota; kingdom Metazoa; phylum Arthropoda; class Insecta; order Orthoptera; family Acrididae; genus Schistocerca; species Schistocerca gregaria. The sequence goes on from NC_064931.1 coordinate 491,136,708, forward strand.
CTGAAAAAACTAGAGGCTGTAGAGAGTTTCAGAGGGAGCATTAGGGAACAACTGACGAGAACAGGGGAAAGGAATTCAGAAGAAGAAGAATGGGTGAATTGAGAGGTTGTAGAGAGTTTCAGAGGGAGCATTAGGGAACAACTGACAAGAACAGGAGAAAGGAATTCAGTAGAAGAAGAATGCGTGGCTTTGAGAGACGGAATAGTGAAGGCAGCAGAGGACCAAGTAGGTAAAGAAACGAGGGCTAGCAGAAATCCTTGGGTAACACAAGAGATAATGAATTTAATAGATGAAAGAAGAAAATATAAAAATGTAATAAACGAGACTGGTGAAAGGGAATACAAACGTCTAAAGAATGAGATCGACAGAAAGTGCAAAGTGGCTAAGCAGGAATGACTAGAGGCACAAATGTTAAGATGTAGAAACATATGTCACTAGTGATAAGACAGAAGCTGCATACAGGAAAATTTAAGAGGCCTTTGGAGAAAAGAGAACCACCTGTATGAGTATCAAGAGCTCAGGAGGAAAACCAGTCCTAAGCAAAGAAGGGAGAGCAGAAATTTGGAAACAGTATATAAGGGTCTATACAAGGGAGATTTACTTGAGGGCAATATTAAGGAAATGGAAGAGGACGTAGATGAAGATGAGAAGGGAGATATGATACTGCATGAAGAATTTGACAAATGACTGAAAGACATAAATCAAGCCGTCCAGGGTGGCCGAGCTGTTCTAGGAGCTACAGTCTGGAACCGCTACGGTCGCAATCCTGCCCCGGGCATGGATGTGTGTAATGTCCTTAGGCTAGTTAGGTTTAAGTAGTTCTACGTTCTAGAGGACTGATGACCTTAGAAGTTAAGTCCCATAGTGCTCAGAGCCATCTGAGTTTGAACTTAAATCAAAACAAGGCTCTGGGAGTAGACAACTTTACGTTAGAGGTACTGATATATAGAGCCGGCCATGACAAAACTCTTCAATCTGGTGAGCAAGATGTATGAGGCAGCTGAAATAAATCACGGTTGCTAAATACTAACGCGAATCCTTTACAGAAGAATGTAAAACTGGTAGAAGCCGACCCTGTGGAAGATCAGTTTGGACTATGGAGAAAAATAGAAACACTGACCCTAAGACTTCTCATAGAAGATAGGTTAAGGAAAAATAAACTTATGTTTATAGCATTTGTAGACTTAGAGAGGGCTTTTGACCATGTTGACAGGAATACTCACTTTCACATTCTAGCGGTGTCAGCGATAAAATGCAGGGAGCGAAAGGCTATTTACAATTTGTACAGAAACGAGATGGCAATTATAAGAGTCGATGGGCACGAGAGGGAAGCAGTGGTTGAGAAGGGAGTGAGAACGGTTTGTAGCTTATTCTCGATGTTATTCAATCTGTATATTGAGCAAGCAGTAAAGGAAACAAAACAAAAATTTGCGGTACGAATTAAAGTCCAGAAAGAAGAAATAAAAACTTTGAGGTTTGTCGACGACATTGCAATTCTGTCAGAGGTAGCAAAGGATTTGGAAGAGCAGCTGAACGGAATGGACAGTGTCTTGAAAGGAGGGTACAAGATGCTCGAAGTAGGGAGGATATAAAATGTAGACTGTAAATGGCAAGAAAAGCGTTCCTGAAGAAGAGGAATTTGTTAACATCGAATATAGATTTAAGTGACAGGAAGACATTTCTGAAAGCATTTGTATGGAGCGTAGTCATGTATGAAAGTGAAACATGGATGATAAGCAGTTTAGACAAGAAGAGAGTAGAAGCTTTTGAGATGTGGTGCTACAGAAGAATGCTGTAGATTAGATGGATAGATCACATAACTATGGACGAGGCATTGAATAAAATTGGGATGAAAGAAATCTGTGGTACAACCTGAGGAGAAGAAGGGGTCGGTTGGTAGGACACATTCCGAGGTGTCAAGAGACCACCAATTTAGTACTGGAGGGAAGCGTGGAGGGTAATAATCGTAGAAGGAGGCCGAGAGATGAATACAGTTGCTGTAGTTAATCGGAGATGAAGAGGCTTTCACAGGATAGAGTAGCGTGGAGAGCTTCATCAAACCACTCTCTGGACTGAAGACCACAACAACAACAGCGGAGCTCAGAAAAGGTCCGCTTATAAATAGACTAGAGGTCTAGGTTTTTATATCGTACAGTACCGCCGTTGTTATCGACCGACCCCCTTATGCTAAAAGCTTTTGTTTGTTTTTGTTAGTGTAGCTCAGTGTCGGATAGACCGTCAGAGACAGAGCATCTCGTGTTCCTGCTGCTTACAAGGCGAGTATACTGTTCATTTGTTACATATTTTTACGAGCTTCCAACAGAAGCTACTTATTTACAGATACCTGTGTAGTTATAAGATTGTTTTTGTAATTTATTGCATGTTCGAGTGTTTGCTGGGCACAAACTTTTATTCTAATAACAGTGTAGCGTACAATACCGCCGTTGTTATAGACCTTTATATCGATCTTCGTATCCTACAGGCTTTTGTTTGTTTTGGTTAGTATAGCTCAGTGTCGGCAGAGGGGGGGGGGGGGGGGGGGCTTAATTGGCCTGCGCAGATCGGCGAATATTTCGTCGTTCGTCGCATGACGTCAGCGTAGCAGCACGTTTGTCGCGGCGCCTAAAGAGCTGTTTTACCGGTGTTGCTGTTTGCTTTAGTTTGTGGTGTTGTTGCGGTGCTTTGTAAAAGTGTTGCGTTAAAATGCCTGGGTGTGCTGTAACAGGGTGTCTGTCGTGCAGCCGAAAGACAAAGGGCACGGATATAATTTATCATTCGTTCCCAAAAGACGTTAAAGTGCAGAAGGTCTGGATTATGAAGTGCCACCGAAAAGATCGCATCAATGGTGCGACGTCAACTGTTTGTTCGTTGCATTTCACATCCGATGATTAACTACGTGACTTTCGAGCAGAACTTCTCAATCTACTGCCGAAGAAAACACTTAAACCAGACTTAGTGCCGAGTGTGAATATACAGGAAGTGTTCCCAGTGTTAGTGGAAATTCAGGCCCTGATGACACAGTTTCTCCGAATAGGGCAGACAGGTTGCAGGCAAGAAAGACAATGGAAAATGCAATTGAGCACCTGGCTAGTGAGTCTCCGAAAAAAAGAAAAATAGACCAGTCAACAGCGACAAATGACTGTGACACTGATAGTAAACAGATCAGTGAACTCTGTAAACATATAGAAGAATTAGAATAGCCTACAGGAACCGCATACTGACAGCTATGTGTGCAAATCTCAGGTGTAGTGAGAAGCGTTTGAAACTCAAATTGAAAGCTTGTGGTAAGAAAATAAAATATCAACAAAAGTGTCAAAAGAAGCAAGTGCATGAGAAAGTGACTCAAATATTAGGCAAATTGTTTTCTAAAACACAGATAAACTGCTTGTTGAGAGGAAAGAAACGAGCAAAATGGCAAAGGGAAGATATTTGTAAAGCGGTTACACTTCGTGCTGTGCCTAGGAAGTGTTATTTGTTTTTAAGAAATCAGGTCGGTTTCCCACTTCCAGGACTGTCAACACTTAAGAGATGGATGTCACGCTCTTTCAGATGCTTTCCTGGTGTGCTGACATATGTTTTGCAACTAATGAAAGCCCACTCATCTGTATTGACAAAAACTGAAAGTGTGTGTGTGCTATCATTCGACGAAATGAATGTAGATAGCAATATTATTTATGATGCTGTTGAAGATCGTGTTGTAGTGCCACACAGTAACGTGCTATTTGTTATGGTACGTGGTTCTTTTCTGGATGGAAGCAACCCATTTACTATGATTTTGACACACAAATAACAGCTGATCGATTAAACAGTATTATCTGCTCTGTACAGGATGTTGTTGCGGTAGTGTGCGACCTTGGAACAAAAAATCGATCTGTGTGGAAAGATTTTAATGCGACAGAAACAAATTCCTGCTTTTCCAATCCGCAGTATGAAAATAAACGAATCTGGGTATTTTCATATGTTCCACATTTGTTTAAATTAATGAGGAACCCATTTCTGGATGACGGACTAAAGCTTCCAAGTGGTAAAATTGTTAATAAATCTATTGTAGAAAGACTGCTCGCATTAGATAGGAGTGAAATGAAGTTGTGTCCTACACTGCCACAGCTTCATCTCAGTGTCAAGGGGAGAGAGCGTCAAAGGGTTTATTTGGCAATGCAACTTTTTTCGAGTACCACAGCTAAAGCCATAAAGTACCTAATGCCTGAAGAAGAGGAAGCAGCAAATTTTTTCAGTTAGCAAACGACGCATTTGACATTCTGAATGCTTGGAGGTACAATAAGAATGCGTTATCATGTGGTTATGGGATACATAAGGATGTTCAATAAAGAATATTGAGAGAACTGTATACGTGTGCCGACAAAATGCACGTAGGCAATGCAAATCACTTGCTCCCATTCCAGAAAGGCATTATGACAACTGTTCGGTCATTATTTGGACTGTTTTCAGACCTTCAGTCACTACAGATAACATGTATTTTAACTGCAAGATGGAACGAGGATGCAATGGAAAAAATTTTCTCACAGATCAGAGCAATTGGTCATTTCCATTTGAACCCTTCTCCAACAGAAGTAAATATTGATTACAGGTGTTACTGCTGGGACACAATGCTCATGACATTCCTCTGTCAAGTGACACATCAGTAGAGGCAGAGGAGTGTGACGGATTTTTGACGTCACATCTTTTCACAGGAATTTTGCCTGACATGAGCGAAGCACTGCAAATGATAGATGGTGAAAAAGAGCTACGAGACATTAACTTTCCTCTTCAACCTGCACCAGAAGAATCTGCTGTCAAAGAGGGATGTGACTGCTCTGCAGAAGGATTCCGTTACCTGGCAGACTACATTGCATATCGTGCAAAGAACTGTGACGAGACACTGGGAACGCTGTCTGCTGATATTTTAAGTCCTCCAACAAATGAAAATTATGGTTCGAAGGAAGCCCTATCTCGCGGTGGGCTTATAGTTGCAACAGATGAGTGGCTACATAAGGCGTCTCAGTCTGAACTAATTTTTAATGAATTTAATGGATTGGATAGTATTTGCAAGGAAAAAAATATAGTGATAATAATATGCACTGCTGTCCAAACAAAATTTCCGGAATTTTCGTCACACGTTATAAAACTGTATGTCAGAACACGACTTTTCATTCGTATGCGGTTCCTCAATACGAAGCATGAAATGCAGAAAGCAGCAGCAGCAGCACAGATGCAGAAAGCCGGCCGCGGTGGTCTCGCGGTACTAGGCGCGCAGTCCGGAACCGTGCGCCTGCTACAGTCGCAGGTTTGAATCCTGCCTCGGGCATGGATGTGTGTGACGTCCTTAGGTTAGTTAGGTTTAAGTAGTTCTAAGTTCTAGGGGACTGATGACCACAGCAGTTGAGTCCCATAGTGCTCAGAGCCATTTGAAGCATTTGAGGATGCGGAAATCGAGAGAGTGGCACTCTTCTTCCAGTGCAAACATCTAAACAGGTAAATCAACTGTTTTAAATAATTTCCTGAGAACTTATTGCTGTTATAAGTAGTTACCTCTCCTCAGTAAGAGCCGCTTGCTGCGCTAGCCGCTGCCTACAGTGACGTCACTGCACCAGCCAATCACAGCCGATTTAGCTTCGGGCCCAAACTCCCTTTTAAATAACCTTGAGTGTCGGATAGACCGTCAGAGACAGAGCACCTCGTGTTCCTGGTGCTAATAAGGCGACTACACCGTTCGTTTGTTATATGTTTCTACACTCCTGGAAATGGAAAAAAGAACACATTGACACCGGTGTGTCAGACCCACCATATTGCTCCGGACACTGCGAGAGGGCTGTACAAGCAATGATCACACGCACGGCACAGCGGACACACCAGGAACCGCGGTGTTGGCCGTCGAATGGCGCTAGCTGCGCAGCATTTGTGCACCGCCGCCGTCAGTGTCAGCCAGTTTGCCGTGGCATACGGAGCACCATCGCAGTCTTTAACACTGGTAGCATGCCGCGACAGCGTGGACGTGAACCGTATGTGCAGTTGACGGACTTTGAGCGAGGGCGTATAGTGGGCATGCGGGAGGCCGGGTGGACGTACCGCCGAATTGCTCAACACGTGGGGCGTGACGTCTCCACAGTACATCGATGTTGTCGCCAGTGGTCGGCGGAAGGTGCACGTGCCCGTCGACCTGGGACCGGACCGCAGCGACGCACGGATGCACGCCAAGACCGTAGGATCCTACGCAGTGCCGTAGGGGACCGCACCGCCACTTCCCAGCAAATTAGGGACACTGTTGCTCCTGGGGTATCGGCGAGGACCATTCGCAACCGTCTCCATGACGCTGGGCTACGGTACCGCACACCGTTAGGCCGTCTTCCGCTCACGCCCCAACATCGTGCAGCCCGCCTCCAGTGGTGTCGCGACAGGCGTGAGTGGAGGGACGAATGGAGACGTGTCGTCTTCAGCGATGAGAGTCGCTTCTGCCTTGGTGCCAATGATGGTCGTATGCGTGTTTGGCGCCGTGCAGGTGAGCGCAACAATCAGGACTGCATACGACCGAGGCACACAGGGCCAACACCCGGCATCATGGTGTGGGGAGCGATCTCCTACACTGGCCGTACACCTCTGGTGATTGTCGAGGGGACACTGAATAGTGCACGGTACATCCAAACCGTCATCGAACCCATCGTTCTACCATTCCTAGACCGGCAAGGGAACTTGCTGTTCCAACAGGACAATGCACGTCCGCATGTATCCCGTGCCACCCAACGTGCTCTAGAAGGTGTAAGTCAACTACCCTGGCCAGCAAGATCTCCGGATCTGTCCCCCATTGAGCATGTTTGGGACTGGATGAAGCGTCGTCTCACGCGGTCTGCACGTCCAGCACGAACGCTGGTCCAACTGAGGCGCCAGGTGGAAATGGCATGTCAAGCCGTTCCACAGGAGTACATCCAGCACCTCTACGATCGTCTCCATGGGAGAATAGCAGCCTGCATTGCTGCGAAAGGTGGATATACACTGTACTAGTGCCGACATTGTGCATGCTCTGTTGCCTGTGTCTATGTGCCTGTGGTTCTGTCAGTGTGATCATGTGACATATCTGACCCCAGGAATGTGTCAATAAAGTTTCCCCTTCCTGGGACAATGAATTCACGGTGTTCTTATTTCAATTTCCAGGAGTGTATTTACAGATATCTGTGTAGTTACTAGATTATTTTTGTAATTTCATGAGTGTTTGAGTGCTTACTAGGCACAACCTTTTATTTTAATAACAGCATAGCGCACAATAACGCCGTTTTTTTCGAACCTCGTATCGTATAGGTTTTTTGTTTGTTTTGGTTAGTGTAGCTGTGTGTCGGTTAGACCGTCAGTGATAGAGCACCTCGAATTCCTGCTCTTAATAAGCCGAGTTCACAGGTAGTTTGTTACATATTTTTACGACCTTCTAACAGAAGCGACTCCAGTAATGGATAGCAACTGTCATTGCTCTGTACAGATGCGAGCTGAGATGGCGAACCTTTGCTCGCAGTTCCAGGCTGCGTTGGTTTCCGTTATACAGCTTAAGGCTGCTGCCAAGGGGCATCACTGTGGGGGGTCGGACGTGGGGATGCGAGGCACGTCGAGCACGTCCCACGTGTCCCCCGATCCGTCCACTGCTGTGGTCGCCACAGGTACTGCTTGCACTGAGGTTGACCCCTCACCCGTGGTCGAGTCAGCGATCATTCCAAAGTATGGCAGGCAGCGAAAAACCTTCCGAGGGGCCGCTCGTTGCGCCTACCCGGTTCGTTTGACGAACGGGTTTCGGGCGTTATTTGTGGCTGAGGTGTCTCTAAGCCGGATGAAGTCGTCAATCCTGTTGCACAGGAAGCTTCTCGGCCCGCAAGGCACAGACAAATATGTTACTCTGTGCGCAAGGTCTGGGTATTAACAGGGGGTGGGTTTGCTGGTAGCTGGGAGCTCCAACACTAGGTGCGTAATGGGGCCCATTAGCAACATGGCTGCCAACGAGGGGAAGGAAGCCAGTGTGCACTCTGTGTGCATTCCGGGGGGAGTCATTCCGGATGTGGAAAGGGTGCTTCCAGATGCAATGAAGAGTTCAGGGTGCAGCCAACTGCAGGTGGTGGCTCATGTCGGTACCAATGACGTGTGTCGCTTTGGATCGGAGCAGATTGTCTCTAATTTCGGGTGGCTAGCGGAAATGGCAAGGACTGCCAGTCTTGCTTCCGAGATTAAGGGGGAGCTCACCATCTGCAGCATAGATAGAACTGACTGTGGTCCTTTGGTGCAGAGCCGAGGGGAGTGACTGAATCAGAGGCCCAGACGGTTCTCTGACCGTGTAGGCTGCAGATTCCTTTACTTGCACCATCGGGTGTGGGCTTCCAGGTTCCACTTAATAGGTCAGGAGTCCACTACACATAGGAAGCAGCTACATGGGTAACAGGGGCTGTGTGGAAGGGACTGAGCGGTTGTTTAGGTTAGAGGGTCACAGGGAATCACAGCAAAGGCGTCCGTCTAAAAGGGGGCTGGTAAAACACAGTAAGGTACTTGAAGGAGCGTTGTAAAATGTCGTAGTTGTATTGGGAAAGAATCAGAGCTCCAAGCCATAATAAAATGCTTCAAATGGCTCTGAGCACTATGGGACTTAACATCTGAGGTCACCAGTCCCCTAGAACTTAAAACTACTTAAACCTAACTAAACTATGGACATCACACACATCCATGCCCGAGGCAGGATTCGAACCTGCGACCGTAGCAATCGCGCGGTTCCGGACTGGGCGCCTAGAACCGCTCGACCACCGCGGCTGGCATTTACCCTCGATATACTGGAAAAATTATACGTTTAAAATTGGCGGCACGTATAAGAAGTAGTCCGAATTTGTTCTGAATGGTTTCTCAGAAAATTATTTTGGACAATTAGTTCATGAGCCCACTCTAAGCATAAATGATTGCGAAAGCATACTTGACCTCTTAGCAACAAATAATCCTTGACAAATAGCGAGTATCGTGATGAATACGGGGATTAGCGACCACAAGGCAGTTTCCGCTAGGCTGAATACCGTAACACAACCATCAAAAAGAAACGCAAAGTATATGTATTTTAAAAAAGTTGATAAAAATCCTCTTAACACCTCTTTAAGAGACAGTCTTCACTTCTTCCGATCTGATCATGTAGGTGTAGAGAAATTGTGGAATGATTTCAGAGAGATAGTATCGACAGCAATTAAGAGATATATACCACATAAATTAATAAGTTATGGTATTGATTCCCCATGGTACACTAAACGGGTCAGATCGCTGTTGCAGAAGCAGCGAAAAAAGCATGCCAAATTTAAAAGAAAGCAAAATCCCCAAGACTGCCATAGTTTTGCAGAAGTTGGAAATATAGCACGTACTTCAGTGCGAGATGCTTTTTATAATTTCCACAATGAAACTCTGTCTCGAAATCTGGCAGAAAACCGAAAGAGATTCTGGTCATACATAAGGCACTGTCACATATATAAATAAATACCAGACGCATGTAGACTGATATATTCAGTGGTATGACCACTTGTCTACACATGCTAAACTGATATCATTCTGTAGAGGTTTGCTGTCAGCTACTAGTTCCCACAAGAGCCAAAACGTAAATTTATAAGATTTTGTGTTCACTTTAACATAATTTTAAGGTTGTACAGGATGAATTGTTATTGCGGAAAGTCGTATTCTACGTCCGTTTCAAACTTTTTCATACATTTAATACCTTTGTCGGTCTATATACATTACAATTTCATCTATAAATATCATGTAGTGTCACAATTTTTAAAGTTCTATCCTATTTACAATACTTTAAACTCATTTCCTTCACAATGTTTGGTTCAGATAAATACCTTCTTTTTAATTTCTGTAACTGTAAAGTTTTTCTATTTAAGTTGTTTAGAGATTGGACGCCATGTCACTTGTGTACTTCTGTTATGCTGATCTCTGACGAGACCAAAGAACGTGTGTAATCTTTTACATATTCATACTTTGGTTGAGTTTCAACTTTGTCTCTTTGACGATCACATAGTGTTTGTATCTTTGACAGTTATAACGTGTCAAATATTAAGGGAAGAGTTGTCACAAAGTGTGCATTATTGTAATGGTGCCAAGGCACAGCATGCTTATGTGGACTGTTTTAAGACGGACTATTATGACAGTTATGCAGGGTCATTCACGAAGATATGCAAATATATTAATATGTTATTCTACAAGTAAAACTAAAGGAAAAAGTTCATATAAACATATGCAAGAAAGAACCAATAAAATGATAAAAGCTCAAAAACTGACACGGTCTACATACAATAAGAAATGTATATTAGTTCAAACAAAACTAAAACACTACAAGATGGTGGTTCAGCCAGAGGTAACACACGCAAGCGAGACTTTCCAAAGTCACTCAGAGAAACAGAGTCGACAAAGTATTAAAAGTAGAGAGAAGAATAGCTAGAACATGCATAAATAAAAAATGTCAGAAGGAAGGACAATGGTGGATGGTGCAGAATGAAGTACTGTACAGGGAACTGGAGCCCATCACAGATACTACAAATAAAAAGAGGATTTCTTTCTTTGGCCACATAATGAGGAACCAGAAACCAGATTAGCAAGAAAAATTATGTAGAAACCGTGGAACCTGAAGCAACAAGTAGGATGGATCAAGGAAATTAAAGAGGATATGGGAGAACTAGATATAACCTTGGATGGTCTACAAAACAAGACAGAAAATCTCAAGAAACTGAAAGACAAGAACATAAGATTTAAACCAAAAGTAGACCAACGACACACAATGAAAAGGGTATTTACAGATGAGGGAAGACAGGAAAGATCAGAACGAATGAAAAGATACTGGGCAGTTAAGAAAGAACGAAATATGCCTTTACTGAAGAAGAGGAGTGGGGCGGCGGGTGGAATAAGTGTTAATGTTCCTATTATTTATTTAATGCTGTTGTTTGCCGTTCTCAACACTGGCTCTCTAGTTACAATATTGGCAACCAGAAAGTGATTATCAAAACGTGAATCCTGTAATTAGAATTCCTAGTGCACACTGCATCTGAGAAATACATTTATAGCTACAGCTTATAGCTCTGAGGAAGCTTATAGCTCTGAGGAATTAGGAGATTGTCTGGGATTCATAATCAAAAACCATTCTTTCTAAAATATTCCCTATATTCTGAAAGTCACAAACCAAAAAGAATCCACACAATCCAACTACCAGAGCAGTTCAGAGTCTAATGTGCTGATGCCACTATAACTGTTCAAATTAACTATTTAAGTGAATGCTCGCCATAATTTGATGATGATGTTCATCAAACGCCACGCTAAATAATGGTAGAATGTCTGTCCTGCGGCGGCACGTGAAAATACGACATACGCAAACTGAAGATAGATTATTAAAGTTATCCCAGAATTAACACTTCACTCGAAAACGATTTCACGGTTACGCGTATCCCGAGTAACTTATTACGGCATCCGAGGCTGTTTATAGCAATGATAACGACGCCACGCGACGCGATTCCCGGCACAGGTGGTGCGCTAATCACCGTCTGGAGAGAACTGGGGCCTTTCTTTTCTCGCGCCGGTGCGGACGGCTAAGGGAACGCCTGATCAAATCTTCTCTCCCGACTAGCCGCTGGGCTAGTAATGCACCACTTTAAGTTACCTAATGAATCATTGCTTCCTTTGCTGATGGCCGATGAAGCTCTCAATTTAAATGTGCAATCAGCACACAGGTAAATAATCATAATAAAACTCTCATGTGGCTAAGTCAAATATTTTGGGCGAGATAATTAATTTAATTACATTTCACGCAGTAGACGAGCTCTGAACTTGCTCTTTCGAGATACTCTATAGCTATATTTTTATAGTTATTCTGTTGAAACTTCTCACATTTTTTGTGATTATAGCGGATCTCCCTTCTACTTAAATTTAAACATCCTAACTTTATTTATTCGCCTACTTAATCTATCTTGATTCCTTAATTTCTAAGACAAAAACCAGAAAATCATGAATTTCAACTAAAATTTTAATTTGTGAGATCCAGAATACTGTTTCTACTAACTTATTATGCAAAAGGAATCTAAATATAAATTTTTAAGCTTCTAGCTCTTTTCTGTTGCGCCAATGATTTTTACAGAAAAACGTCCAAATTTCGAAAATGGTTAAAGTTATTGAACTGATATTCAACACATATTGATTTTGAATTACTCCTGACATGCTAGAAACGTTTCAGGTTATTTACTTCATTTTAAAGTATTGCACAATATTTATGACGTCAGAGCTAGTTACAGCGGACTAGGCTGGCACACAATGGAAAGACTGATGTGAATTTTATAAGGCGTGAGTATGCTGCTTCCCTACAAGAGGACCAGGAAATGATTGACTGCAGTGGTCCAATGAGGGCTTAAGAGCAAATAATAATAATAATAATAATAATAAACATAGGTCCGAAAATGTTTAATTTAGGAGTTACGGCTAATAAAAGGTTTTGCCTGAAATTTAGCAACTTCGCTAATAAGACACTACGGCAAAATTTTATGAGGTTAAAGTAAAGCATTTTATTGTTATTGGTCTGGTGAATATAATAAAACATGTCCCAGACGTGTATCTGCAATAGTTTTCCTGAACACCCAGAGAAGCCAAGTTCATTTTACAAGTAAATTTGTTTACGTTCCATCAAGAATGTAGAAACGTTTATGTCATTGTTGGCAACCGTTTGTGAGTTTTCTCACTCGTTTCCTAACCTTGAAACGAATTAGTTTTCTGTATTGTTCAGTAAAATAACATAATAACAACAGTGTATTTAAGTGGAACAACATAGTAACTTTTGTAGTTTGTAGATTATTTATGAAATACTGACGCATTCATACAGTTTCAGTTAACATTATTACCATCATTTTTCCAAAATTAAAGTCTCTACAACTTCTGTTGAAAACTTCGTGAAGTTGTCTGGAATTTAAAAAAAATTGGGCCAAGCAGTTAATAAATTAAAAATTTTACGAAATTACTTCTTTGCGCCTCTGGATGTTCTAGAAAACTACTGCAGATACATGTCTGGGGCATGTTTTATTAGATTCACCAGATCAATAACAACAAAATAAATGGAAATCGTGCTTTACTTTAACCTCTTACAGTTTTGCTATGGCTTCGTGTGAGAGAAGTTGCTAAATTTGAGGCAGAATCTTTTATTAGCCGTAACTCCGTAACTAAACATTAGCGGACCTATGTTTATATGAACTTTTTTCTTTACCTCTCTTTGTAGAACAACATATTAAAATACTTGCATATCTTCTTGAATCACCCTACATATGTTCATATTTGGTTGTGTCATATTTGACGAAAATGTATTTTTGATCCACTGACATACGCTGTGTATGGACCATCATTTTAAAGTGACCTTTGTTAATTCACTTATTTCCTATAATTCTTGTGTATATTCTATATTGGTCTTTTTTGTGCCTTAGAGTTGCTTACTGCGACGATGAATGTAATAATCGAAACGGATAGAGAATAAACATACAATTGCGCAGTTGATGACACAAATATACCTTTTTCAAAATAAGTCATAAGAGCTAAGTAGCCCGGAACATGGTACCCAACATTCGTTGTCAGCCCAAAGAAATAGCGGTACGTCAATGATTCATAATCAGCCGGACGTATGGAACCAAGTACAAAACGATCGGTGGAGCCCAAACAATATAAATCACTGTAACCCAATGGCACCACGAAGATATATAAAAATTACATAAAGAGCTGACGAGCGGCTAGTTCAAAGATTTGAGGGGAGAGCCTGCAGCGTTAGTGACGCAGTAGACCAAAGAGACTGCACAATGTGTGTCAAGTAAGTGGCACATTATCGGAAAAGGAGAAAAATAAAATAAACACATACCACAACTCCAGTCTATCCGCATTCCTGTAACACGGGATGCGAGCGCGTACAGTGAAATACTATACTTAAACCACAAAAGTAATCAGCCACGCAGTTGAGAGCTCGCTCATGCGCAGATGATACGCGAACTCAACCGAAGAATCGGTGTTCTTCTGGGGAATGCGTGAATAATTAAGTAAAAACAAGGAATGTTGGGATATCCGAACACAATATCCCAAAACTTATATGGAAAATATAACGCTGATAGTTCATCTGCAATATAATGTATCACTAATATCGCATATAGAGTGGTGCTAGCCTAAGGTAAACAACAGAAGTTAACGCGTTTATGACTTAAATAAAGACCACCAGACACATTCATTACGGTGAGGCGAATAGAGCCAGCTGAAAGTAATAACAACATTCACTAAATAAATTTTAAAAATCTAGGATATAAATTGTAAAATTGTTTTTAAAACCTACGCTTTTCAAATTAAGAAGGATCTAACAACCTTAAAATGTATATCGTTTTTTACCATTTATAAAAAAGTACTTGAAAGCATGATATGTAAAATACCTATATGAATGTCCCAGGTAACCACTGAGGACCATATAAAACATTAAGAAGGAAAGGGGGGATGCGGGGGAGGTGGAAGGGCGAGAAGAGAGTTACTTGAGTACAATTTTCTCTGTTTTACTTATTTTCAAAGTTTTTTTAAAGTTTTGTTCATATTAGTAGGTATTTTAGGGTTTGCTAAGCTTTCATTTTTCGTTGTTATGCAAATGTCACCTGAGGATTTGGTTTTCAGCACCACGAAACCGTTTGCGATCTGATAATGAAAAATTTAAACATAGCAGCGGCTTCTTTATCCCAGGATGATTGGTTATGTGGATTTGTAAGAGTAGGAGTTTAACAGGGCTTGCGTCAATCAGGCACGCGGTCAAGAGATTTTTTAACGTGAAACCTTTACCTTGGAAGTTAAGTTATTCGCCATTGCTGGAAGATAAAAGCGTCCAATGCAAAACCAGTACGACAGCAAACTAAAGAAGCCAGTACACACGAAACAACGTTAATCTAAAACTGACATTGGGCCCTGCTCCCATTGGAAACAGTAACAACCCTAAAATACCTAGGAGTAACCGTCCCAGACGACCTAAAGTTGAATGACAACTTAAAATTAATTTTCGGAAAAGCAGACGTCAGACTGAGATTCATTGGAAGAATCATTAAGAAATGTAATTCATCTTCGAAAGAAATGCTTTACTTAACAGTTGTTTGACAGCATCTTGAGTATCTGGAATCATTACTAAATGTAATTATCAGAAACATAGAGAAGATTACAACAAAAGCGGCAGCGGTTGGTTCAATAGCCGTGACAGCCTTACACAGATGTTTAACGAACTCCAGTGGCAGTTACTACAAGAAAGCGTTGTATATCACGGTGTTACTGTTGAAAATCCGAGTGTGTGCGTTCGGAGAACAATCCGGCAACATATTACTTCCTATCACCTATGTCCCGCGAATTGACTATGACCACAAAGTGGCGACAGTAGTGGTACCAGAGATATTCTCCAACAAACACCATGAGGTGGACTGAGAAGTTTAGACGTAGGCGTGGGAAAGTAAGCTTCTGAATCAGGTAGGCGACTAATTTATTTAGAAAAACTTAAATGAAATTTGTTTTCGAAGACTGTAATATGTCTCTTATTCTGAATATCATGTTGACTAATAGGCATAATTCTGCGTAACTGCGATTTGCTTCCTCCTTGATTGACAGCTGACTATAAAGTGTTTTACAAGCCTTGTTCAAATCGGCAACCACTGTCAGTGATACGTGAACAGGATCATATCTGTACTCATACTAGCACTCTTGCTTGCAAACCGTAGATATGAGTCAGAGCATTAAACACGACGAAAATGATCAATGCGATAGACTGCTGTCCCCGTTGTGGTCGATATGTTATTACAACGCCATTGCTCTCCAACCTGTTGGTAGAGTCTTCTAAGTGTCATCATCATTTATTTTCGAGCAGTGCGAACATATGAATCTACTCAGTGCAAAATACTAAACGGATCCATTATTTAATAAAATGAATCACTTTCACTAATGTGTAATTTAAGTGAAACTTGGAGAATTCGCTTTACCTGATTGAAGGAAGGAAAGTAGTTTGGAAACTTAATAACTCCTTGAGGTCAAAATCTTTGAAACTGTTCAAAAGCTTGGTCTGAAAAACGATTAAATCTTGTTTCACGAACCATTCCATCATTCAGCTGACGATGAACAGTCCACAGATGTAACTATGATCTTTCGGAAATGTTTCTATCGGTACTGGCCCTGATATCGAATGACCTATCGCACTTAAAGCCAGTCAGTGAGCACGGTGGCGCTACGGTTAGAACTCTGCACTCCCATTCTGGTGGGGGGCGCTGTGCATACCTTGGGTATGTGAGAGAAGAACCGTGTATTTTTTAAATAATTTGTTAACATCAGCTTACTTTGAGATAGTTAACGCTAGCAATGTACACCGCTGAACTTGTCACACGAAGTGTGACAGTGTCACAGTGACCCTCAATTACACTCCTGGAAATTGAAATAAGAACACCGTGAATTCATTGTCCCAGGAAGGGGAAACTTTATTGACACATTCTTGGGGTCAGATACATCACATGATCACGCTGACAGAACCACAGGCACATAGACACAGGCAACAGAGCATGCACAATGTCGGCACTAGTACAGTGTATATCCACCTTTCGCAGCAATGCAGGCTGCTATTCTCCCATGGAGACGATCGTAGAGATGCTGGATGTAGTCCTATGGAACGGCTTGCCATGCCATTTCCACCTGGCGCCTCAGTTGCACCAGCGTTCGTACTGGACGTGCAGACCGCGTGAGACGACGCTTCATCCAGTCCCAAACATGCTCAATGGGGGACAGATCCGGAGATCTTGCTGGCCAGGGTAGTTGACTTACACCTTCTAGAGCACGTTGGGTGGCACGGGATACATGCGGACGTGCATTGTCCTGTTGGAACAGCAAGTTCCCTTGCCGGTCTAGGAATGGTAGAACGATGGGTTCGGTGACGGTTTGGATGTACCGTGCACTATTCAGTGTCCCCTCGACGATCACCAGAGGTGTACGGCCAGTGTAGGAGATCGCTCCCCACACCATGATGCCGGCTGTTGGCCCTGTGTGCCTCGGTCGTATGCAGTCCTGATTGTGGCGGAATTCATTGTCCCAGGAAGGGGAAACTTTATTGACACATTCCTGGGGTCAGATACATCACATTATCACACTGACAGAACCACAGGCACATAGAAACAGGCAACAGAGCATGCACAATGTCGGCACTAGTACAGTGTATATCCACCTTTCGCAGCAATGCAGGCTGCTATTCTCCCATGGAGACGATCGTAGAGATGCTGGATGTAGTCCTATGGAACGGCTTGCCATGCCATTTCCACCTGGCGCCTCAGTTGCACCAGCGTTCGTACTGGACGTGCAGACCGCGTGAGACGACGCTTCATCCAGTCCCAAACATGCTCAATGCGGGACAGATCCGGAGATCTTGCTGGCCAGGGTAGTTGACTTACACCTTCTAGAGCACGTTGGGTGGCACGGTATACATGCGGACGTGCATTGTCCTGTTGCAACAGCAAGTTCCCTTGCCGGTCTAGGAATGGTAGAACGATGGGTTCGGTGACGGTTTGGATGTACCGTGCAATATTCAGTGTCCCCTCGACGATCACCAGAGGTGTACGGCCAGTGTAGGAGATCGCTCCCCACACCATGATGCCGGGTGTTGGCCCTGTGTGCCTCGGTCGTATGCAGTCCTGATTGTGGCGCTCACCTGCACGGCGCCAAACACGCATACGACCATCATTGGCACCAAGGCAGAAGCGACTCTCATCGCTGAAGACGACACGTCTCCATTCGTCCCTCCATTCACGCCTGTCGCGACACCACTGGAGGCGGGCTGCACGATGTTGGGGCGTGAGCGGAAGACGGCCTAACGGTGTGCGGGACCGTAGCCCAGCTTCATGGAGACGGTTGCGAATGGTCCTCGCCGATACCCCAGGAGCAACAGTGTCCCTAATTTGCTGGGAAGTGGCGGTGCGGTCCCCTACGGCACTGCGTAGGATCCTACGGTCTTGGCGTGCACCCGTGGGTCGCTGCGGTCCGGTCCCAGGTCGACGGGCACGTGCACCTTCCGCCGACCACTGGCGACAACATCGATGTACTGTGGAGACCTCACACCCCACGTGTTGAGCAATTCGGCGGTACGTCCACCCGGCCTCCCGCATGCCCACTATACGCCCTCGCTCAAAGTCCGTCAACTGCACATACGGTTCACGTCCACGCTGTCGCGGCATGCTACCAGTGTTAAAGACTGCGATGGAGCTCCGTATGCCACGGCAAACTGGCTGACACTGACGGCGGCGGTGCACAAATGCTGCGCAGCTAGCGCCATTCGACGGCCGACACCGCGGTTCCTGGTGTGTCCGCTGTGCCGTGCGTGTGATCATTGCTTGTACAGCCCTCTCGCAGTGTCCGGAGCAAGTATGGTGGGTCTGACACACCGGTGTCAATGTGTTCTTTTTTCCATTTCCAGGAGTGTATTTGCTGAAAGAAACTGCCTGAAAATAGAATATTTTATAATGAAATTGGGCTCTCATGCACTAAACTCATTTTACTTCACATCTCTCACGCACTATTTCAATCATTATTAGCATCAATGCATGAGAAGTTAGAGACTACGTAAAAACTGTCATGGAAACTTTTCATTGAAGAAACCTGAAAGTGATCCGGATCTAAAAACCTTATTAGCAGTTTAATTAGATGAATATGCTATTCATTTAATGAACTGCACGTATTATGCCAGTATTTTGAGGTGCTCTCAATTATTTCTGAATCGGTTCATTCATTATTTCCACTCCATTGGAATATGGACTGCACGTTATCGGCAGCTGGCAGGCCTGAACTATTAGAGAGAGCTGTGTTCCAACAGTGACAGTTCTTGACGTGGATGACTGTATTTTCTTCATCGCGGTCTAAAGATTTGTTAGAGTGATCACTTTCACCATTGTCCATAACCTGCTGTAGGAGTATCAGGTTCAGAATTACTTTCATTACGAAAATCATTTGCGTCACTTTCACAATTGAGTTGTCTAACAGTGCTTCCCGTATAGCATCTCCCGTTAGTAAATGGTTATTCGTACGTTCTACTGTTACATAAATGTACTTGACACTGAGCGACAGAACAGTTATACAATGTGTGCTCCAGGGTCACACTGACCCTTCAAAAAATGTTTCTATGAAATTAACTAAGCAACAGCCTCACAACCTCGAACGTCTTTCCTCTATTACATCTCACGCAAAGCCGAATTTACATCGGTGGTAGCTATGTATATGCAGTGACGCAAGCACAGTAACGAAGAAAAAACTCGAGGGTCAGAGTGACGCTAATGTAGACTTCAAAGGTTAAGAGGAATCTCATATGCGTGTCTTAACACTTTGGAGACTTGTAATTTATATTCAAATATTCCTTTCACAGTTTGATACTGAAGCAAGCTGATGTGAGTGACAATGTGAAATATTAACTTCCACATATAAAGTCATGCAAACTTAAAGATAGGTATCCTTAAATTTAAAGTTAATGTGGCTTTCCGTTCGGCCTCTCATTGTATGCAAGGTGTCTCATGTGGAATAATCAGTATTTAAGGATATCAAGACTTTGACATGACTGCGTTTCTGCAACTGTGCATGCAAGAGCTCGATTGCATTAGAAATAGCAACCAACCAGATGCAAAATATCAGTTTATAAAATTTTGGCCGCGCGGGCGTAGCCGAGCGGGCTAAGGCGCTGCAGTCATGGACTGAGTGGCTTGTCCCGGCGGAGGTTCGAGTCGTCCCTCGGGCATGGGTGTGTGTGTTTGTCCTTCGGGTAATTTAGTTTAAGTAGCGTGTAAGGTTAGGGACTGATAAGCTTAGCAGTTAAGTCCCATAAGATTTCACACACATTTGAACATTAAATTTTGAACATGGTTTCGGCGGTTCTAAAACCGTCTTCTTCAGAAGATGAAGGATCTACTAACAAGATTACGACATTGTGTGTGAATCAAAGATAGTAAGTAGCATGACAATAAGCAAAATTACAGGACATGTTACAAATTTTTTTTAGAGAAGTATAGTCACGAGAATCACATCATCTATAGTCAATGTGGGAGTCGTTGACTCTTTCTGGTACATGTTCTCACTTAATCACCATTTAACTACATTATACTGCATAAAAGTAGTGCCAAGGGCCTTGCCGCAATGGTAACACTGGTTCCCATCAGATCGCAGCTGTCGGGCTGGATGGGTCACCGACCTGGTCTGCCGAGTGCTGTTGGCAAATGGGGTGCACCCAATCCTTGTGAGGCGAGTTGAGGAGCTACTTGGTTGAGAAGTAGCGGCACCCGTCACAACTGTCAATGGCAGGGAGAGTGGTGTGCTGACTACATGCCCATCCGTATAAGGTGACGCCTAAGGGCTGAGGACGACACGGCGGCCAGTCGGTACGGTTGGGCCTTCATCACCTGTTCGGAAGGTATTCGTTTGTTTTAATTTAAATAAAAGCAGTAACTGTCATTTAAATATAAAACGTGGCTACAGCTGCTATACAGCGTGAATGTATCATGTTCAGAGCTGGTGACATGCCCCGAATGGCTGAAGAGTAGAGACACTAGTTACCTCTGGTAGGAGGCGATCCTGCACGTCCTACAGGGCATAGGGAGTGCACACCATAGTTGAGCTAAGCTGCTTCATCACAGAATCAAAGACTCGTTCGTTTTCGAAAGCAACTTTTAAGTTAATAACAGTGCTGACTAAGTCAACAAGACAAAAGGAATAAAGTGTACACTAGGCACTATGTTGGTCTCATTTGACATATTGAGTCTTTACAGTAATGTACCTACTGATCTGGCGCTCGGCATTATCGAGCAGAATATATTACATTATACAAAATTTATTGAGATAAAGATCACCGAGCTTATTAATTTGTTACAGGTGGTACTTAAAAATACTTATGTGACAGTCAGTGATAAATTTTACCGACAATCATATGGCCTAGCAATGGCTAGCCGTCTCGCCGGAATCTTACCTGACATCGTGAATTCACTGGAAAGTGATTTTTTTCAGTTCTAGCTCAGAATTACAGAGGAAAATACTGTTTTATGCTCGTTATGTAGACCATATAAGTATTGCCTATGACGGCATCGGTCAATAACTAGAGCAGTTGTTCAACATGTTGAGCAGCTTCAACGAGAAAATATGCGTCACAAAAGAGATTCAGAATGAAAACGCGGAACTACACTTCCTCGATCTTAAAATATCTATGGTAGATAACAGCCTCAGCTTTAAAGTTTTCCATAAGTCAGATTATTCTGTAATATTATTCCAGATGGTACTTCTCATCCACGAGTACTCAAATTAGCATTTTTTCATTCCGCTATCCATCGCGCCATAAAAACGCTCCTGTCTCCAAGTAACCTACAAAATGAAATTAATGTTATAAAATCCATTGCTGCTAACAGTGTAGTCGATGGTATTCTTAGCAACAAAACTACTAAAACTACAAGGTAACAGATCCGCTTACAAAAAGAGGACAATAATAAATTCATTTCCTTCCTGTTTTTAGGCAATGTGTTCTATATGATTGAACACCCTTTGATGAAAAAATATAAATGCAATGTAACTTTTTCTACTGATAACATAAAGAAACACCTTGTGCGTACCGTCAAAGAAGCTGAGGATCTGTTCTCAAATTCTGGCATTTAAAAAATGATCTGTAGTAATTGCCCCAGTTTCTATGTTGGACAAACTGCTAGAGCAATCAAGGTGACATGTAAAGTAGGTCTCTTGGGGAAAGAAAGATGGTAATGCACACAATTCTATCTTCGATGAATATTTATTTATTGCTGGTCACAGTACGAAGAATTTGGAGGATACTGTAATTTTACACAAAGAAGTAAAAGGGTGTAGGTTAGATTTGTCGGAAGAGCTCGAAATTTTCTAACATTCAGAGAAAAACGATGGCTAAATTTTCAACTATCAGCTTCAACTTGCAAGTAGATATTTCCTGGAATGCTTTTAAGTCTCTACTTCTGGCCGATTAGCCAAATTGATCGCTCGGTGCTGACCTCCACACAATGTTTCTCTTCCTCAGAATTCTACGTTCAATAAGAACACGTCTCTTGTTGTTTTACAAGTTTTAGAAGTTTGTTTCTGTTATGACAGAGTTCCAATCTGTGTCGCAGTCGCAGCTCGTAGAACATGAAGACCATATTCGAGATTCGCCCTGAGTCCGGGTTTGCATTGCGGCATCAACAATTGTAATTGCTTTATTGATTTGTTCACGAAGGGTAGCATTGTCATTAGCAGGTTCTGTGTATATGCGATACTTGGCGTAACTCCACAAGAAAAAGTCTAATGGTTTGACATCGGGAGTGCGCGGGAACCATTCGATGGGATCATTGTAACCCATCTGCCTCTCAGGTCTTGCTATTACAATCTTGACAGCTGAACGAAATTCATAGAATAAATTGTGTGATCTCGTAAGTAGATGTCAGTCTTCGGTTTCAGGCCGGTACCCAGATGACATATTGTGCCTGACAGCAAACGACGGCCTACTGCAATCCCGGGACGTCATCTCTTGTTGTTAGGTTCAGTAAATTCATAACAATTATCCTCAAAATTACAAATCAATGTCCTTAACCTCCATCTTTTGCATGATCCAAGAACACACTCTAGCTCTAAATATAACAAATATTTTTTCAATGAAAATAAATCTTTCTATAACTAACTGTAAAGAAATTGACTTAGACAAAATTTGTACGACGTTTAACAGTGGTAACTATGGTCCGGTCGCAAGAGTCAGCTTCAACCTCAAGACGCATGATTATAACTGATATCGCCATCTAAACAACTAAAATGAGAAATTTTCGAAATGATTTAATATCAATATTGCATTTGATCTATGTATACGTTTTCATTGCTATTACTTTCGTCTAATGTTTTAAGCTCGGTAAACTGTAATCGGGAAAGAACTGGTACAGTTTATGAATGGCTCTGTGCATCGTGTTTTCTGTGTCCTCTACAATCAAAGACCTATAACGTGATGCTTTCGTAGGTTTTTATTTTATTTATTTTTTTAATTTTTTCCCGTTTTTACAGGGCGTCGTCAAGATATATATTTAAAAGTGTAACCTAAAACTGGGCAACTTTGTGGCACTTAAACACTTTTTGTAGAATAACCTTATACGGGTATGTACTTGTGAAACTTAATTTCCACATATATGGAATTTTATAAATTTGTATATTTTAATTTTGATAGCAGTAAAGTTTTTATGTGCAATGACATATTCGTAATATGGGATGTTAATTGTCATAAAGTTACTCCTCCCCCCACCTCAGGACAACATCGTCTCGGGAAGTAACAGACGGGAGTTTCATTCATCTGTCAGAAAGATGGACTGATCTAGTGTTTCTTTACTACAAATTTGCCCAATCTTATTAGTTTTGTTTTATCCACAGACGATAAGACATTTGTCACAAGGTTTCCAGATTTGATGAGATTTATTTTTTATTTTCTTAAAATTCGATAAATTATACGCCTATCTTCATTGAAACAAAATAAGAATGAAAAAAATACTCATGTGTATTAAACAATGTAATTTAAAAATACTTTTGGGTACTTCTTTACGCAAGTTCAGTGGTATAAGAACAAATAAAGTCATGACATATTTAACACAGTTTTCTGAGAAGCTGTATCTCAGTTTACAAACAAATTTATAATGCAAATTAAAACTTTGTCTTTTTTACTAAACCAAGCACAAACGTCCTTAATTTCAATAATGAGACTTTTTCTCTACGGTTTCGATTGTTACACCGGTTCCTACAGCAATGGATGGTGTCTTAAAGTTACACCTGAAATCTACGGAAACAAGTTTTTTCGCTTTCCAATGGCAGAAAAATATTTTTTTGTAAAATTTAACTCTTATACAGAAACTCTGCGCATGTAAATTATTGTTACATTATCAACTTATCTCCAGTTAGTCAGCTCTTCAAAGTTATCAGCAGTAGCAGAAAGTTTCCAGGAAATCTACAAACATGCTTTTCCACCTGCAAGCAAAAAAGCTTTGTGACCAGCTCAAGTGTACTGAGTGTACTTGTAGCTTCCATCAGTAATGACGGCACTATGGTAGAACACAATGCAGCTAAACTACACGTAGAATGTTGACCCGAGTCATAGTACATAAGAATAAAAATCAGGAGCGCGCTTTTATCGCAGAGTAATATCTCAGTCACGAAGTTGCCCCGTTCTAAGTTAGGTCGAACTCCCTATCCCTATCTGACACCTAGATTCGTAGTTATTTGTTTGAGAGTTGAATTTAAGAAGTCATTCATTATTCTGATATCCTTGAATAATTTCCAAAAGCTGTTTACAACATCTGTGCGATATCCGTGTTCTTGAATAACCTGACAAGGAATTTTCTGTTCACTCAACGGAAGGATATTTTGAAATCTTTATTTGCCATATGGGTAGCTAATACTGTAGTCGACATTATCGCCCTGATAGATTCAGTAACTGTTTAGATAACGAACATAATTCTCATTTATTGTTCCGTCACAGTTGCACATTTTAAATTAGATTCCATGTTCCGATCAGTCTGGATCATTTTCAGATCTACAGTACTCTGAATGTGTTTCTGAGTAGACAAGTCGGGTTGCTGAAGAAACTACTTGATCTCGAGATGATCCAGAGCGATCGAAACTTGTAATGTAATTAAAAATAAACAACACGGACGGAACAATAAATGAGAATTATCTTAAAAGCTAATATATTATCCATTAGTGGACTTCCTTTACTAAAGCAATGCACCTCTTCATTAATTTTTGTTTTATTAGTTTTCCTCCTGTTGTTTTTCTTGATTGTAATTTGTATATGCGTGACGGTAACTTCTTAAATATATATGTTATTTTTTAAAATTTTCCCATGTTTTTGAAACACATCGTTGGTACCAGCAAACATTAAAGAAATGAACAAGACTTTCCCTGAATTTACAATTATCAATTATCTACTAATATCTTAAAATCTTGCAGCTTTTCAGTTCCCAGACTCCTAGAGGGTGGCATTCAATTCTGACGTTGTCAGAGGGTTACCTCCTTAGGGGTTATTCGGTCCCTCCTTCTTCATTCAACAACAGCATTGTGAACTGTTCTTTCTAAGCATTGTCTTTAAAAATTGTATCTGTACATTCTCTTTATTTATTATAAAATTATTTCATAACGCTAAATATTGCCATCCTAATGCATGGTTTGCTAAATTATTCATTACTCTCTTAGCTCTCTTTCTGAGTGCTTCCATGGAATGTTTCTGCTCTGATTCGTTTTGTTTTTGGCACTGTATTGTACGCCATTTTAAACGAAATAAATAAACCGATTCTTTTTTATTGCAGTGCCGGTGCTATGTTCTATGTGCTATGTTAAACCTGTCTTCCCACTCATTTATATACCGGGCGCCTCTCCTATGGGTCTTCAGGCGCATTTTCTCTGGAATTTCGGAAGATACGCGCAGTTTCGTATTTGCAGCGAGTAGCTGGAATCAGCCCAAGAAAACCCTGCTCATCACGTCCTTCAGACGGCGTCCAGCGTCGACAGAAAACGTCGGTTTATTTCCCATTAAAAAAGGTTTCTAAAGTGGAATTTTACGTGCCCATTCGATAGAGCGGTCCCGTATGAGTACAATGCACGAAGAGTAATCAGTACTGCAGCAGCGGCTGAGTAGCGCTTACGGATGAGAGTAGCAGTCAGCACGGGCCAGGTCGTGCTGTCGGTTCTGGAGCACTCATTATTCTTCGTCATTGTTAATACGCATCGAGAAAAGGAACATCAGACTAGATCAATTTGGGACCGCTTTGTCGAATGGGCACGTAAAACTCAACTTCAAAAATCGTTTTGTTTGTAACGGGAAACAAACTGACGCTGGGAGTCGCATGACGGACGTGGTGAGCAGTATTTGTCTGGGCTGACTCTAGCTACATTTAAAAAAATTGCAAATATCTACCAAACCCCCAGAGAGAATGCACCTGACGACTCTTAGGACACACACCTTGTACACATTGTTTAAAATTACTCCACTCTGTTTCAGTCTGTGAAGATGTTTGTTTTTTGTTGAGAAAATATGTAAGTCGTCTCTGATGTAATGGGTGTACGCTCTGCTCTTGTAGCAGTCACAGTTTATACCTTGTTTGAGTATTTTGGGTTTCTCTCTTACCCCTTATCATTCGCCACCGATTCACTAGTTAAATCTTTAATCTTACCAGGTAACGACTTCTTCTTAAAACATATCTCTCCTTCGTCAGCTAGGCTGTTTTCTCATTAGTTATTATTTACCTGTAATCAGCTGAAGATATCCTTTCTCGAACTTTCTATGTGTCCTTCTTCCTAAACAAACTTAACTATTTTCATTTTATTGAAGGTGTAATATTTCTTGAGTTTGCGCCCATTTGAATTTACGTGCGGTTCTTCTAATAATTCTGTCGTATTGAATATTGTGTTATTTTCCTCTCCAGTATTGATATCTACCGTTGCCAGAATAGAGACATTTTTGTTCATTTCATTCCGTTCTGTTTATAAATCGGTGCAGAGCTCCTCACTGTCATCAGATCTAGTTTGGTCAGGGATATGAACATGAAATGTTTCAGAAAAGCCTCGGTGTGCCAGACTCAGATTCATAGGAAGAACGTTAAGGAAATGTAACTGCTCCACCGTCGAAGTCGCTTATTAGGCGCTTGTTCGATTGATTCTTGAGTATTGTTCATTTCTCTGGGGTCCCTATCAGATAGGACTGGCAGAAGGGAAAGAGAAGATCGAGCGAAGAGCGGCACGTTTCGTCACAGGAACGTTTAACTGGCGCGAGAGCGTTTTGGAGATGCTCAACAAACTCCACTGGCAGACGTTACAAGAGAGGGGTTGGCGTCACGGAGAGATTTACTATTCAAATTTCGAGAGAGCACTTTCCGGGAAGAGTCGTACAACATGTTACTTCCCCCCACATACGTCTCGCGTAATTACCACGTCAGAAAATTCGAGAAATTAGAGCCAATACAGAGAATTACCGAGATTCATTCTTCTCACGCGCTATTCGTGAGTGAAACAGGGTTGGCGGGCTCAGTTAGTGGTACAAAAAGTGCCCTCAATCACGCATCATTAGGTGTCTTACTGAATGTGATTAATTGCCGCACGGGATTAGCCGAGCGGTCTTAGGCGCTGCAGTCATGGACTGTGCGGCTGGTCCCGGCGGAGGTTCGAATCTGTGTAAGCTTAGGGACTGATGACCTTAGCAGGTAAGTCCCATAAGGTTTCACACACACACACAAACACACACACACACACACACACACACACACACACACACACACACAATGTGATTAATATACGAATATGACACTGTCCTATACTTCCATTTCCTGACTTTAAAAATTATTTTCCTAAATTGTGCTCTAAGAACGTGTTTCATTCCGAAATGTACCAGGGTGCATTCTGTGAGATCCTGTGTACCTTTACGGTTAATTTCAGTCCCGGTAATGACTGCTAGATTTAAGTTTCTAATTTTTAATTCTATTTTTTAGATGTAGTTCTTTAATATTTGTTCCTACAATATCTTACGTTCATAAACACTGTCTTTACGTCATTTCTTGTGAAGGTGGCCGTATGTAAATCCCAACGTGTTCTTCAACTGTGTTGGAAACTTGTTGTGTTTCTTTATTCCTCTATGATAGATCACTGACCTTTCCACAGGGCGATGGACTGTTACTCCGAGACCTACCAGCATTCCTTATTTTCTGTCGGGGTTGTCTCTCTCAGTCAAAAAGATCCAGTTTTTGGGAACAAGAAACCTGCCCAGTCACTCTCTCCCCTGTAATACACTCAAGATTAGTGCATTTCGCCGTGGCTACGATTTGGAGGTGGAAAGAGGATTTTGTGGTAGAGACGTAAGGAAATTGCAAAGGCATTACTTAAGTATTTGCTGTCCTGATCTACTTCAAATGGTTCAAATTGCTCTGAGCACTATGAGACATAACATCTGAGGTCATCAGTCCCCTAGAACTTAGAACTACTTAAACCTAACTGACCTAAGGACATCGCACACATCCATGCCCGAGGCAGGATTCGAACCTGCGACCGTAGCGGTCGCGCGGTTCCAGGCTGAAGTGCCTAGAACGACTCAGCCACACCGCCCGGCCCTGATCTACTCACTTTCAGTAAGGACACTTGAGATCATATCAGTTCTCAAGAACAAAATCTTGATAATTAAAATCACGTCCAGAGAATGCTTCTACGAAGAAAAGAAGGACGAAGTCGTTAGAGGCTGAGCAAAAGCAAGGGTTGGGGAAGGAAGGGAAAGGACATCGGCCTGGCTCTTTCCAGGCGAGACATCCTGGCATTTGCTTAATGCAATTTAGGGAAATCACAGAAAATCTGGATCTGGATATTGAAACTGGAATTTCAACCGCCGTCCTAGCGAATAGTAGTCCAGTGTTTTACCACGGCACCGCTTCGCTCTGTTTTCCACCTTCATATATATTCTTACAGATTATTACTTCCATATCGCGGCTTCTTTCAAACAGACAGGTTTCTTTGGAAACGAGACACACCGCGTCCGGGTCTGCTGTCTCATGCTGAGAATTCTTTGCTCAGGTTTGTCTGGCATCGTAAGTGACACAACAGCATAACACGCAGGTGAAAGCGGAGACCAGTCGTGAAAAAGTCAGAGGTATCTGTGACTTCCCGCTCTCGGCGCATGCGCAAGAAGGATGAAAGTCCAGAGCGAGTGATATGTCATGGCGTGCCGTGGCAGTAGCACGCTGCAGCCTACTTATCGCTGTCATCGACTGACTGTAATGCAGCCGATTTTCCGTACACATCGAGATTAATTTCAGAGTTGAAACCGTTTAATTTTTCATGATCGAAATATTCATCTGTGTATTTCGGAGTGTATCATACACATATTTGTCATTCTCTTCGAATTGGAATAAACAGTTGCGGAATGTAGCAATTAGCTGCGTATGCCGTCACGCTCTAGTCATATCTGCAGACACGAAAACGAGTGTTACGACTTGGATTTGTGTTGCCCCCCTAATTAGAGTTCGTGTAAAAGCCTTCTATAGAAATTCGCGTTTCCTCTCGCCACTTTTCCGGAACAAACGTGCAATTTCTCCCGGAGGTGATGTAAGAAGTACCACATAGTATTTCCGTGTTGCAGAGAGTTGAATGCATAGGATGTATTACGCAGTAATTATTTAATAGTAGCAAGGAATAAACGTGTTGGAACAGATAAAAGTGAGTGGAACGATGGAGAAGTACTTCTGAAAATTTTATAGAGAATATGAAAAACAGTGAAACAGAAGGAGAACTTTGGTAAGAGCTATACATGTGAATAAAACGCTTGAAGACAAATGAAAAAGACAATGAAAGAGTGGATAGATACAAACCCCATCACAAAGCAGCAACCTACATGTTTCAGAGTAACAATCAGAAAATTCGCTTCCGTAGCAGCGACTGAAGCGAAAGTAAATGGTTTGTGGCCTGGTAGTGGAAGCTGTTTTCGCCACCAGCCTCAAAAGAGAGAAGAGTACGGAAATCTCTCGATTTTCAGTGTGGTGGTCAACTCTATTTCATATTTAATGTAAGTCAATTCTAAGGAAAGAAAGGAACATGTGTCATACGTTTGTAACCGATGGTGGAATGCACATCTCAATTATTTAGTTCAGCGAGTGTGTTCACTTCGTGATTAAGACACAACTCGTATTAGGAAGGCATGCCTGCCTACCTTTCTTCATGTTTTATTTACATTCAACGAATCATTTACGGCCATGCTGGGAAACTTTATTTTATTAACCTATGGTCGATATACCAACTGTCTAACTTACTCAGTGCCCCGTCTCACAAAACATCTCCGCGTTCTTTCCCCACAAATTTCCAGTCTCAACTTGTGGTGCCCCTCAGCGTCGATGGGACGCTATATCCTGATCTATCTTCTCTGTTCTAATTCCAACCTCTCTTCTCAACACTTTTTTGTGTTTGTTACTAGATCAAATTAAA
This sequence comes from Schistocerca gregaria, assembly GCF_023897955.1. Lineage (NCBI taxonomy): Eukaryota > Metazoa > Arthropoda > Insecta > Orthoptera > Acrididae > Schistocerca > Schistocerca gregaria. The sequence continues at coordinate 491,166,705 of NC_064931.1, forward strand.
TGAAACTTTTAAACGAACCTGGGATTAGTCTTCCTGACCGCAGACGATCGTAGTAAACAATCCTCTCGCTGAGTGGCATACAACTAGTGAATGGTTGGACTTATGGGGTATTTTGATTCATTCTGAGTGTGTCGCGTGCAACTGTTTTTGAGTACGCTCAAGATAAGAATGAAAGTGTTTGTAAAAGCAAAGGAAACAGTTGACATGCTAACAATGAATGAGAACTCATAAGCGACTGTCTGGATCCGGGAGCAGATTATTAAGTGTCCTGTGTTGCAACAGGCGCTCAACAACTCACCCGTTGGTCGTAAATAGTTTGGATGGTATATTATTCTGCTATTGCTCATATTCTTGTCCGCAAAGCGATTCACGCCTGTACATTCGACAACAAAATAACAGCTATAGAACTACACGATGTGGAAATAATATGGTTTACCAATAGCGAGATAGATGTTGTTTCTCTATATTAAGATTGGGATCTGCCTGAGATAGGAGTATTACACACAGTTTTTGTCCTGAAGAACTGCAGAACACCGTAATATGAATGTCTGAAGAAAGAAAAAAGTGCAATATTTTGTTCTGCTGGGCTAGATTACTGTTCCCTCACGAGGACTAGGAAAATTTCCACACTAAAGAATGAGGCCATGCGTCGGACAGAACATGCCGAAATAATTACAGTAAAAGGGCAGAGGAACACTGACGACATATAAGATTTAAATTAAAAGGAAGGCCAGCGTTGGCCGGAATATTGCTGTTTTATTGATAACAGAATTGATTTTCGATCACATAGTGTTCATCTTCAGTGCTGTACAAATTAATCTCAGACACTGGTACCAAGTTATCAATAACCAAAACTGAGAAGCGATCACAAGACCAAATCTGCTATTTGAATGTTAAGGTTGGGAAAAATTGTAACTTACGCATTGAAACTAAAAGATTACATCTGCGTGAGTTGTAAGTTGGTGTTTTATATGAATGCCAGTATGGATCTCTCTCGTGTAGGTAGCTCCTTCGCTCTTTGACTGTCCATTGTGCGTGGAGTAGAGATGGCGATAACACAGAAGGAAAAGGCCTTTTGCGTTCTCCATTTTAACACGAGCAATTCATCTACAACTGGGCAGCGTGATTTTCGTTAAGAGCACGGTACTGCATCTCCTACAGCTGAAAGCATTCAATGGTAGGAACAGCACTACCAAGACACCTGTTGTTCAGGCATGGAGAAATCTTGGGGCCATCCCACTACTCGTTCAACAGAATTTTGCATATAGTCCACAAAAGACTATTCGTCGTGCCAGCCGAAAGTTAGCTGATCCTGATATGGGTATTTGGCGTATGTTGCGGCGGTTTTTGGGTTTAACCCGTACATGATTCAGTTGCAACAATGGTGATAAATAACAAAGTATAGAGTGCAGTGGATTCATTGTGGGCGTTGGGATCGAAGACAACAATTTCCTTAAACGTTTAGTGCTGACTGCTTAGGCTACGCTCTAGAGAGAAAGTGAACCGTCACAACGTAAAAATACAGGGATCACACCAGCCACATACCATAGTTGAACTCGAGAGAAACACGCCAGGGTTCATGTGTTTTGCACGGTTTCCAGAGAAAATATTTACGGCTGGTTCTTTTTTCTGTAAAACACTGTTGCAGTAGTCAACTACATGGATATGTTGTAAATCTGGCTTTCTCAACAATCGAGAGAACATGGCGAAAATTTCCTTTTTCAGCAGGTCGGAGAACCACAGCACTGGCACCTACATGCAGGAGATCTCGTAACAATCAGATGCTCAACGAGCGATCGGCTGTAAAGTGAGTACCGACCTCTCATTGCCCCACTGATCCTCACTGACGCCTAATTTCTTGATATAGTAAGTTTACTTTAGATGAGGGTTTGTGAAATATTCCGTCTACGGGTGGTTGTAAAGTCAATAACTATTTTTTATTTTGATCCTCATAGAAAGAATCATCAACTTTTGCTGGCTTGTAATAACGTTGGCTAACATGACGTTTACCATTTACGATTTCTGAGACTGATCGAGTGAAAAATAAAAAAATGGATGGTATACTCACAGCAGAAGACATATCTAAGATTGCCGCCAGATATGAAGTTCGGTAATCGGTGGTGCAAGTTCGGAGATGGTGGTGGCAAGAGCGAGGTATGAATGCAACGCTTAACCCTAAAACAACAAAAAACTGTCATAAGAAATTAAAGACAATTGGTAGAGCGGAAGAAGGAAGTCGAGCAGGAAGACCCTCAACAGCCAAATCGGAAAACAATTTAAATGTTGTTCAGCACGTCCTTGAACAGAGCCTCTCAACGTCAGCAAGACAGGCTACTAGGAAAATGGGATTGTTACGTCACATGGTAATTCCCATTTTAAAAACAATCGGTTTTTAGACCTCGGAGGCCACATTACGTGCGACAACAGTTCGATGACGACTGCGACAAGAGAATGGAATTTTGCGAGGCTATGCTTGGTTGGGGATGAATATCCAGATCTGTACGACAATATCTTGTGGTCTGTTGAAGAGATATTTCACGTTTGAGGTTCTGTGACCTGTCGCAATTGTCATTATTGATCAAATTTGAGTTCAAATGTAACTGTTGAAAAAATGCAATCAAGACCAAAGGTAACGATCTGGCGTGGGATGACGTCAAGCGGATTCACTGGTCTATACAGGCTACGCGACACCATGAATGGTACACGATACTTGGCCTGTGAATCAAGAATGGAAAAATGGAACGGCATTGATTTTCATGTAATATTACTAGTCCTGAACAAAATATACTTGAATTGTTTGCTATTGTTCCAGTTGAGATGCTAAGAAAAGCACTGGATTCTATTCCTGAAAGATTCAAGATTTGTGTGGAAAATGCGGTTGCATACTTTGAAATGTAACATAATAACTAAATAGTATGCCCTAATACCGTATTCAGTAGAAATAAAACAATGATAAGTCTTATGTTTTTTGAAATATTCATTGCTACAAATAGGTATTGCCGTTAAAAACTCCATGTATATGTCTCCCCATCCAACAACATTGGTTCAGCTGAATCGCCGCGTACCAACAGCAATAATGTAGTAACTGTAGATGTGCTCGCACAAGCAAGTCAGCTATGTGCCGAGCAAAGCTGTGACGGTGAGGTAATAGTCGCCGTGGCTCGCCAGCTGTGTCAGAAAGCAAGCAGAGCACCGCAGTAAATCTGAAAGTAGCCGAAGCCTCACGGTCAAACGAAAATTGAACGAAGGAAAGATTAGCGTAAGGTGAGGCATGCGTTCAAATCTTTACTGAATCCAATAATAAAGTCGTATCCACCGACTTGACAGGAACCACTAAGAAGTTTTGGTCTTACGTTAAATCACTAAACAGATGACATCGAGCTGGAGAATGACATAGAAAAGGCCGAAATACTAAACTTCACTTACCAACACTGTTTTCTGAGAAAGATCACACTGTAGTTCCTCCCTTAAATCGTCAGAGTGACAGATATCGACCGTGGGATAGAAAAGCAACTGAAGTCGCCCAACAGAGTGCATAAAAGAAACTGCCTCTCTTCTTGAAACAGTGTGCCGTAGGTTGCTGGAGGAGCGAAGCTTTCCTAGTGATTGGAAAAATCGCAGGTCATTCCTGTTTTCGAGACGGGCAGTCGCACAGACGCATGAAACTGTAGGCAAATATTGTCGGTCAGTTGCAGAATTTTTGATACGTGTAATGCTTCGGTATTATGACATTTGTAGATACCCAAAACCACCTCTATAGCAATCAACAGCTAGCTCCGTTCGTCCGTAACCCCCAAAAGCAGTAGGCACCAGTACCCAGGTTAATGCCGTGTTCCTTGACCGACTACATAAAAGTAATTGGAGGTAAGTCAGATGCCAGAGATGCAATCATCAAGAAATATATTCCACCCACGAAGGAGACAGCTTACAAAAACCCCGCTCGACCAATACATGAATATTGTTCATCAGTATGGGATCTGTTCCATGTATGATTGATAGAGCAAATAGAGAAGATCCAAAGAAGAGCAGCACGTTTCGTTAAGAGTTATTTAGTAAGCCTGAAAGTGTCACGGAGATACTCAGCCGACTCCAGTGGCAGATGTTGCAAGAGAGGCGTTCTGTGTTGCGGTGTGTCTTACTGTTGATGTTCCGATAGCGAACGTTCCTAAATGCTACTAATATTTTGTTTCCTCCTAGGTATACCTCGCGAAAAGGTCACGAAGATTAATTTTAGGAGATTCGGGTTCACACGGTGGCTTACGAGCAATCGTTCTTTTCGCGAACCATTGACAACTGGAACAGGAAATGAGGATATGGCAGAGTTGCAAAAAGTACCCTCGGCCAGGGTAATGTGGTTTGTGGAGTATAGATGTTGTTTGTCGTCTGCCCAGTGGCGAGCACATATAACGTTTGTGAAAGGTATCTTGAAACTACAATCTTAAATGTGATCGTTGTTTGTACAAGCGTGTGAAAGGTGTTCCGTTGTAAAACTGGGTGCTTATTTTCATAAGAAGAAACTTTGTAGCCCTATGCGTAACTTAAAATTTTCGTCAGTTCATGTACAAGATATAATCTTGTGCAGTCGGTGGAATCTTTCTAAAATATCCTTTATTTGTTCTTACGATACAGAGTGTCCCAGGAGTAACGGTCTATATTCAGGGATATGACAAGAACGACGATTCGAAGCAAATAGATCTAGTAAATACCTGCTCTAAAATGCATACCTTAAGAGCTATGACAACTTACCCGTCTTCGATACTGTGAAACATATCTCTTCTGCTGCAGGCTCTTTGCTTTCCTTGTTTTCGGAAGAGGTAAGGTGGGCCAAGACAAAAAGAAATTTTCTAGTAATCATGGGCTCTGAAGAGCACACCTTAAGACCTATGAGCACTTTTTCATCTTTGCTACTGTGAAACATGTATTTTTTTGAACGAGTGCTCATAGCTCTGAAGGTATGCCCTTTATAGCCCATGTTTACTTGTCACGTTTTATTTTGATCCATACTACCACCTAACAAAATATGGAAAGCAATGAGCTTGCAATAGAAGAGAATTCTTTCAAAGTATTGAAGGCAAAGAAGTGCTCATATCTTTTAAGGTATGCGTTGTAGGGCGCATTTTCACTAAACTTTTTTGCTTCGAATAATCCTGAGCATCATGCTCTTACCTTACGGAGCAAGTAGACGACTACGCCTCGATTTGTGGACCATTTTGCACTAAAATCTTATAATATGAGGTTTTATTTATTTCCAGAACATCAAGAAGAGTTCCACATAGCTCTACAGTTACAGCTATGTATAAACTCCTCAACTATTCTTTGGTGTGGCGGAGGGTACTTTGTGTACCACTGTCGCTTCTCTCCTTTCTAGTTCTCGTCACGAATGATACGTGAAAAGAATGATTGTTGGTGAGCTTCCGAGGAGGCTCGAATCTATTTCATTTTACGTTCATAGTCTTTTCGTGAAATACACGTAGGGGAAGCAACATTTTAGTTACCCCCCATGTTAGCCGAGCGCGATAATTCTCCGATGCCGCGCGGAATGGTCTTGCAGTCTGAGGCGCCCTGTCACGGAGGTTCGAGTCCTCCCTCGGGTATTGGTGTATGTGTTGTTCTTAACATAACTTAGTTTAAGCAGTGTGTAAGTCTAGGGACCGATGACCTCAGCACTTTGGCCCCTTAGCAATTTACACACATTTGATCCTCCGTTTCCGTGATTCGGGGAGTGAGCCTACCCCGAATAAAATACGCGGAGTTTCGCACGTCCCGCATCAGATACACGCTACGTCAACGTTCAGATTACGTTCTTACAATTGAACATATATACACTCTAGACGCAGACAGATATGTTCAATTTCCTGAACGATTAAAGTTCAAATGGTTCAAATGGCTCTGAGCACTGTGGGACTCAACGTCTGAGGTCATTAGTCCCCTAGAACTTAGAACTACTTAAACCCAACTGACCATGCTCGAGGCAGGATTCGAACCTGCGATCGTAGCGGTCTCGTGGTTCCACACTGCAGCGCCTAGCACCTCACGGCCACTTCGACCGGCGAACGATTAAAGTACTCAGTAATAAAGCCGATATATAAAAAGGGAGAGGAGGATAATATAGACAATTTTAGGCCTATTTCTATATCATCAGTTTTTGCAAAGTTATTGAAAATGCTGTATATGTAAGGATAATTGGTCATTTTATTTCACATAATTTGCTACCAAATGTGCAGTTTGGTTTTAGAAGTGGTTTAACAACCGAAAATGGCATATTCTCTTTTCTCTTTAGGGTAATGGATGGATTAAACAAAAGGTTTAGAATGCTACTCATCTTTCTTTATTTAACATAGGCGTTTGATTGTGTTGATCACAAAGTATTGCTCTAGAAGTTGGACCGTTATTGAATACGGGGAGTAGCTCACAATTGGTTTACCTCTTACTTTAACAACAGACAGCGAAAGGTAATTACCCACAATGTTGAGAATGACTATGAGGTGACGACTGAGTGGGGCGCGGTTTAACGGCGGATGCCCCAAGGATCAGTGCTGGGACCACTCCTGTTTCTTATTTATGTAAATGATATGCCCTCCGGTATTACAGGTAATTCTAAGGCATTTCTATTTGCTGATGACACAAGCTTGGTAAAAAGGATGTTGTGTGCAACGTTGGCACTCTTTCAAATATTGCAGTTAATAATGACAAAATGGTTCAAATGGTTCTGAGCACTGTGCGACTTAACTTCTGAGGTTATCAGTCCCCTAGAACTTAGAACTACTTAAACCCAACTGACCTAAGGACATCACACACATCCATGCTCGAGGCAGGATTCGTACCTGCGACCCTAGCGGTCTTGCGGTTCCAGACTGTAGCGCCTAGAACCGCTCGGCCACACCGGCCGGCGCAGCTAATGACAACTTCATGACTTGTAGAAAATAAACTAACGTTACGTCACAGTAAGACTCGGTTTACACAATTTATAACGCAAAATTCAACAGACCCCGACGTTTTAATTTCATAGAATGGGCATATGATTAGTGAAACTGAACAGTTCAAATTTCTAGGTGTTCAGATAGATAGTAAACTGTCGTGGAAAGCCCACGTTCAGGAACTTGTTCGAAGACTTAATGCTGCCATTTTTACTACTCAAACGGTATCTGAAATAAGTGATAGTTCGACACGAAAAGTAGTCTATTTTTCTTATTTCCATTCTCTTATGACGGACGGTTTTATATTTTTGGCTAACTCTTCCCACTCTCTGATGAAATTTTTGGCTCAGAAACGGGCGGTCCGGACAATAAGTGGGGCAAGTTCGCGAACCTCTTGTCGACCCCTGTTTATTAGTCTCGGTATTCTGACATTGGCTTCTCAATATGTATATTCTTTACCGTCGTTTCTGGTTAACAATATCAGCTTATTCCCAAGAATTAGCAACTTTTACTTAGTTAATACTAGGCAGAAATCCAATCTGCATTTGGATCTCGCACTTCCTTGACTCTCGTGCAGAAATGTGTGCAGTATACTGATCCATCCATTTCCAATCAGCTACCACAAGAATTTAAAATTTTAGCAATAATCCATTCACTTTCAAATCGAAACTGAAGAGTTTCCTCATGGCTCAGTCCTTTTATTCTGTCGAGGAGTTACTTGAATATTTAAGGTGATTCCTGTGTTATATTGTTGATGGCGTTCACATAAACTTATGACTTGTCTTTTTTGAGTTCATATACATTTTATTTTATCTGTTACTACTTTTATGTTGTAATTTCATATACTGACAAGTTCCATGACCTTAGAGATTTGCTCCACAATCTGGTCCTACGGAACTAGACGTGTAAAATAAAATAAAAATGAGGTACACAGATTCCGTCTGGGGGGAAATGGTACCGTCAGGGATGGTATCCAACCACCACTGTCACTAATATTTCCTTAAACCGTAAACTTCATCATTATGCACAACTACCTTGTGACGTCTGTCAGTAGAGTTGGCTGAGCATCCGGGGCGCTTTCGCCCTTACTAAACAAATCTGTAAACAAATGTTCTGCTCTTATTTGGATATTCTCTGTTTCATTTGTCAGCCATATCTAGGAAGGCTTTTAGGCGAGCAGTACTAAACAATGCGTCTAACTAAGGTTTTGTAAGATATTTTCTTTGCTGGCGGACTACATTTCCTGAGGATTCAATCAATGAATCTCACTCTGGCATCTGCCATTTCTGTTATACTTGGTCAGTCTACTTTAAATCGCTCCTTGCGCATACTTAAAGAAATTGTATAGATGTGACTGCTTCCAATGATTGTTCGGCAATCGTGTAATCATACAATAACGTCTCTCCATTTATTTATGCTGAATGTGTTACCTATTTATGTCGAGGGTCAACTGCTAATCCCTGCACAAATTGTCAATCCTCTGCAAATCTTCCCGTATTTCACTACAATTTTCTAACGTTGAGAGATTTCTGTATACAACCACATCTTCTGCTAACAGTATCATGGAGCTTCCAACGTTATCCACTAAAATTTATATAGAGGATGTCTCAAAAGGTAAGCTACGACTTCAGTGTATTATGATACTCAAACTAATTAAGATGTGCACACTATGTTCGGGTTATGTGACGGACGAAGTCACAAACTTTTGGATGTGTATGCTGCAGATTGTCGTAGGTGAAGTATAATAACGGTGGCTCAAGAAAGGCCTCAGGGTGTAGAATGATTTATTCAGAACAGATCGGACTTGCAGGTTCAAAGGAACTCCGATACTCGGTTTGGAAAGCATCGACCCTCCCAGACGTCGACACGCTGGTGATACAGGAATTTTATGTAAACAGGAGACGTTGACGTGAAGCATCGTACTGGACGGCCTGGAAGAACTGGAGTCGATATGGGACGGATACAGTTGGCTTTGCAACAATCACCGCAGAAAACTTTTCGGAGGGAGTCGCAGGAGCTGCAAATCCATAGGACGACTGTACTCCAGTTCCTTCTCAAACGTTCACATATGTATCCATACCGGTGGCAACTGTAGCACCTATTGAAACCAGACGCCACGCCACAGACTAAACAATTCGCTGGGTACGTTCTTCGCCGTTTAAAGTAGGATATAAATTTTCTAAACAACCTAGCATTTGCTCACGAAGCAATATTCCAGGAGTGTGGTTCGCATCTTGGACACAGCCAATCCGTACACTATGACGGAAAACATACGTGATAACCCGAAAGTGAATGTGTGGTGTTGTTTGATGTTTGATCACATTTACGACCATGTTTTTTCGGAAAAAATATTTAATTCAAACAATTACCTTGATATGTTGGAGCTGTTTGAGTTACCACAGCTGGCTGACCGCCAGGACACAGTCGGTACAAGATGGTGCACCGCCACCTTGGACTAAGACTGTTCGAGATGTTCTAGACGAGGTGTTTCCAGATCGCTGGATTGGCAGGGGCGGTCCAGTTTCTTGGCCTCCTAGGTCGCCTGACATTACACCGATGGGCTTCTTTGTACGGGGGTATGTGAAGGACAGAGCCTGTCAACCACATTAATGATTTAAGGAACCGAATAGTTGCTGCCATTGCCACAGTTGATGCGCAGCGGATATGTTGCGCCAGATGTGGATACAGCTTGAATACCGACCGCATGTTGTTCATGCCAACAAAGGTGCACTTTTTGACATTGACTGAATGGCATACAGCCTTTATGAGATAGTGTGTCGCATAAGCTAAACATGATGTGGTTATCGACATTAATTTGGATGCTATAGCACATTACAGTTGTACTGCGAACAACAATGGTCCTGTAATACTCCCTTGAGATACGCCTGCATTTACTATTACGTCTGAAGATTTCTCTACTTGCAAAAGACAGGCTGCGATTTACGTAGAGTACAGATGGAGTTACGAAATTGCAGCTGGGCACTGTCACCTGATGGCCCCAATGTGGGCCCGCCGCGCGCCCGATGGTTGTTGCGCAACGCTAAGGCAGGGACGCACACGCGGCGGAGAGGCAGGAAGTGACCTTGCTCCTACATCGCCTCCGCTTTCTCCAGTCGGCAGTGAACTCGGGAAGAGCTGTCTCTCCTTTCTTGTTTGCCTGCAGCACAACAAACTGTGTGACGCGAACACGTCAACTTTGTCATCCGCATGAATGCCCCGAGGAATTACATACCACTAATCGGAAGAGTAATCAAAATCACCACCACCACTACTACTGCTACTACTACTACTGCTGCTACTAATGTTGTCTGCTCCGTTCAACGATATGGGGGTACATTTATGTGACTTCCGTTTCGCATTCGCTAGGGAAAATTCTGGATCCGTTCCCAATTTCTGTCTCATACACAAGACATAAAACACGTAAAAAAACAATATTTTTGAGTATTTGATTCGACGATTCCATAAATAATTTCCGTGATTTTTATAGAAATGATGGGGAAAGAGCTAGTTAATTGGCCGCATATGTACACTCCCGGAAACTGAAATAAGAACACCGTGAATTCATTGTCCCAGGAAGGGGAAACTTTATTGACATATTCCTGGGGTCAGATACATCACATGATCACACTGACAGAACCACAGGCACATAGACACAGGCAACCGAGCATGCACAATGTCGGCACTAGTACAGTGTATATCCACCTTTCGCAGCAATGCAGGCTGCTATTCTCCCATGGAGACGATCGTAGAGATGCTGGATGTAGTCCTGTGGAACGGCTTGCCATGCCATTTCCACCTGGCGCCTCAGTTGGACCAGCGTTCGTGCTGGACGTGCAGACCGCGTGAGACGACGCTTCATCCAGTCCCAAACATGCTCAGTGGCGGACAGATCCGGAGATCTTGCTGGCCAGGGTAGTTGACTTACACCTTCTAGAGCACGTTGGGTGGCACGGGATACATGCGGACGTGCATTGTCCTGTTGGAACAGCAAGTTCCCTTGCCAGTCTAGGAATGGTAGAACGATGGGTTCGATGACGGTTTGGATGTACCGTGCACTATTCAGTGTCCCCTCGACGATCACCAGATGTGTACGGCCAGTGTAGGAGATCGGTCCCCACACCATGATGCCGGCTGTTGGCTCTGTATGCCTCGGTCGTATGCAGTCCTGATTGTGGCGCTCACCTGCACGGCGCCAAACACGCATACGACCATCATTGGCACCAAGGCAGAAGCGACTCTAATCGCTGAAGACGACATGTCTCCATTCGTCTCTCCATTCACGCCTGTCGCGACACCACTGGAGGCGGGCTGCACGATGTTGGGGCGTGAGCGGAAGACGGCCTAACGGTGTGCGGGACCGTAGCCCAGCTTCATGGAGACGGTTGCGAATGGTCCTCGCCGATACCCCAGGAGCAACAGTGTCCCTAATTTGCTAGGAAGTGGCGGTGCGGTCCCCTACGGCACTGCGTAGGATCCTACGGTCTTGGCGTGCATCCGTGCGTCGCTGCGGTCCGGTCCCAGGTCGACGGGCACGTGCACCTTCCGCCGACCACTGGCGACAACATCGATGTACTGTGGAGACCTCACGCCCCACGTGTTGAGCAATTCGGCGGTACGTCCACCCGGCCTCCCGCATGCCCACTATACGCCCTCGCTCAAAGTCCGTCAACTGCACATACGGTTCACGTCCACGCTGTCGCGGCATGCTACCAGTGTTAAAGACTGCGATGGAGCTCCGTATGCCACTGAAAACTGGCTGACACTGACGGCGGCGGTGCACAAATGCTGCGCAGCTAGCGCCATTCGACGGCCAACACCGCGGTTCCTGGTGTGTCCGCTGTGCCGTGCGTGTGATCATTGCTTGTACAGCCCTCTCGCAGTGTCCGGAGCAAGTATGGTGGGTGTGACACACCGGTGTCAATGTGTTCTTTTTCCATTTCCAGGAGTGTATGATCTGTTAGACTGCGTGGCTGCATGTTTGTCGTTTGCAGATTACTGAACACTTGTATTTAATAACCGAAAAGAAAATACTAGTTTTTGACACTATTCATTCTATTCTATTCATTGTATACTTACATGCTTGCTACGCTAGCCGTCTTAGGATGTATGGCGGAGGGTACCTTATACCAGTACTAGTCATTCCTTCTCTGTTTCACTCGCAGGAGGAGCAAGAGAGAAAAGGCTGTCTGTATGCCTCCACACAAACCCTAATTTATCATCTCTTGCTTTCGCAGTCCTGACGCGAAATGTACCTTGGTGGCACTACAATCACTCCGCAGTCAGCCGCAAATTCTGCTTCTCTAATGTTCTCAATATAGTTTCGTGAAAAGAATGTTATCTTCTATGCAGTGATTTCCAACTAAGTTCACGAAGCAGCTCCGTAATACTATCTTGTTGATCGCTGGGAGAGGGATTCGCGGTAACTGCAAGCTAAGTAAGGGTCTAAGAATACTCTACGTAAAGCTGAATTGGAATTCCATCCGGATCTGGGGGCTTATTTGTTTTCAAATCTTTCACTTGCTTCTAAGCGCCAGGGACGCCTATTTGCATGCTATCAACACAGAAGTATGAGTGACAATCAAATGAAATGTCTGTACGGTTCTCCTGTGTGAATGATTTTTTAAACGAGAAATTTAAAAAAAAATGGTTCAAATGGCTCTGATCACTATGGGACTTAACTTCTGAGGTCATCAGTCCTCTAGAACCTGGAATTACTTAAACCTAACTAACCTAAGAACATCACACACATCCATGCCCGAGGCAGGATTCGAACCTGCGACCGTAGCGGTCACGCGGTTCCAGACTGTAGCGCCTAGAACCGTTCGGCCACTCCGGCCGGCTAGAAATTTAAAACTTCAGCTTTTTCTCTGCTGTCTTCCGCTGCATCCCAGACTAATCGATGAAGGACTGGATAGAAGACTTCGATCCACTTAGTGATTCGCATAGTTCTATTTAAAAACAAGAGGAGACACATTTTTCTCTATACGGCACACGCTCATAGTTTGTAAAGAACAGCACCATGGAACGACTAAAATCTGTAGTAACGAATATTTATTCACAGACAACAACAGTCAGTGACTTGAAGACGCTCGTTTTATCGCAACTAGTTATCTGCGAACAAATTTTCATTTCAACAACTTATCCTAGTTTCATGATGACGTTCTTTAAATACATTGTGTCAAAACAGCACTGTTTACAGAAAATACTGGATACACTATATGATCAAGAGTATCCGGACATCCCCAAAAACATACGTTTTTAATATTAGGTGCATTGTGCTGCCACCTAATGCCAAGTACTCCATATCAGTGACCTCAGTAGTCATTAGATATTGTGAGAGAGCAGAATGGGGCACTCCGCGGAACTCACGGACTTCGAACGTGTTCAGGTGATTGGGTGTCACTTGCGTCATACGTCTGTACGCGAGATTTCCACACTCCTAAACATCCCTACGTCCACTGTTACCGATGTGATATCCAAGTGGAAACGTGAAGGGACACGTACAGCGCAAAAGCGTACAGGCTGACCTCGTCTGTTGACTGACAGAGACCACCGACAGTGGAAGATGGTCGTAAGGTGTAATAGACATCTATACAGGCCATAATACAGGAATTCCAAACTGCATCAGGATCCACTGCAAGTACTATCACAGTTAGGCTGGAGGTGACAAAACTTGGATTTCATGGTCTAGCGGCTGCTCATAAGCCATACATCACGCCGGTAAATGACAAATGACGCTTCGATTGGTGTAACGAGCGTAAACATCGGACGATTGAACAGTGGAAAAACGTTGTGTGGAGTGACGAATCACGGTACACAATGTGGCAATCCGATGGCAGGGTGTGGGTATGGCGAATGTCCGGTGAATGTTATCTGCCAGCGTGTGTGGTGCCAACAGTAAAATTCGGAGGCGGTGGTGTTATGGTGATGTTGTGTTTTTCATGGAGGGGCCTTGCACCGCTTGTTGTTTTTCGTGGTACTATCACAGCACAGGTCTACATTGATGTTTGAAGCACCTACTTGCTTCCCACTGTTGAAGAGCATTTCGGGGATGGCGATTGCATCTTTCAACGCGGTCGAGCATCTGTTCATAGTGCACAGCCTGTGGCGGAGTGGATATACGACAATAACATCCCTGTAGTGGACTGACCTGCACAGATCCCTGACCGAAATCGTATAGAAGAACTTTGGGATGTTTTGGAACGCCGACTTCGTGACAGGCCTCACCGACCGACATCGATACCTACCTCAGTGCAGCACTCCGTGAAGAATGGGCTGCCATTCCCTAAGAATCCTTCAAACACCTGATTGAACCTATGCTTCCGAGAGTGGAAGCTGTCATCAAGGCTAAGGGTGTGCCGACACCATATTGAATTCCAGCATTACCGATGGAGGGCGCCAGGAAGTTGTAAGTCATTTTCAGCCATATTTTCGGATACTTTTGATCACATAGTGTATATTTTCGCCCCAAAAATAGCACTCATCCATGTGAAATGGCTTGAGATTAGATATCAAATTAATTATACTATCTAGCACATAATTTACATTATCGAGTCAGTAATCACATATTTTTCCTTAGCGTTTAAAACTAAGTTCCGATTTCTGTCTCGTGTTGTGGAAATGGTCATTGCTATTAACTTCAAATTGAGACTGAGTGTTTAGACGAATTTAGAGGCATGTACATGTAGCCACGCGACCAGGGTAACTGCTGCCCAGGACCAATTTTGGCCTGACGACCCCCCTCTGCTCCCCCCCCCCCCCCCCCCTTATTGCCGATTTCATACCATCTGTTGTTTAATACTTACCTCGTCCCTCCTCCTCTATGCCTTTGTTGGTTTTCTGTATTTGAATGCGTCCATAAGACAAAATCACAATATGTCAGCTTTCCCAAACCTGGTATTGTTTGGTTACCTGCTTCGACAAGACGTCGCCAGGCATCGAACTGTAAACTCCAAACCAATCAAACCGTCTAGATTTGTGAGATATAACGAAAATAAAGTAAAATTAAGTTAACTGATTGGCTATAATTAAACACAAGGTCTTTCGAAAGAATATACATATTTCGAAATACATGCATTATTAAACTCTAAGACATACAAGTATGAAACTTGGTACACGTATTTACGAATCTCTGAAGTTTAGATTACAGATATTCGATACGTCCTCCAGCAGGGACACGAAAACTATCACACCGATGCTCAAATTCCTCCTATAATCGGGTACGGATCTGGTCCTTCAACTTTCCTAGGTTCTGTGAAAGTGTTGGTGCACAAACGTTGTCCTTTATGAAACTCCACAGGAAGAAGTCACTGGTCGTCAAATCCAGTAGCCATGGTGACCAGCGAGTAGTGTGAAGTTGCGACTATCTGACGACCAATGCAACGGCTCGGCAGAGTTTCATTCAGATATTCATGCACTTGGCGACTCCAGAGGCGGGAAGCCCCGTCTTATTGAAAAATGAAGTTGTCCTCGTTCAGCCTCAGGAACAATTAATTTTGTAGAATATCAAGATACTGCTGACCGCGTACTGTGTTTCCATCAAGATAGAGTGGGCTGTAAACAGATACGTGTGATACCGCACAAAAAATACTCACTTTAGGTGAATCTTGTGGATCTTCAGTGTGTACATGTGGTTTCTGTAGGCCCCAGATTCGAACATTGTATTTGCTTACTTTTCCAATAAGATGGAAAGTTACTTCATCACTGAATAAGATGCGTTGCCCGGAAGTGCTATCACTGACAATGACATTCTGAAGCTTGTCAGAGAAGCCCACCCTTTTACGTTTGTCGTCATGAAGTAGAGCCTGTAACAGCTGCAAGTTGAACAGCTTTATAACCAACCGACGTCTGAAAACATGCCACATTGTCGTTATAGGCTGCTGTAACTTGAGATTGGCACGACAAGTGATGTAGGACTACGATAGGAAGTGTACGGCTTTTTCGACGGAAACTCGAGGGTGACCGTGACTCTTTCTTTTACGTGCGTATCCAGTGTCTACAAACTGTCGATACCATCTGCGAATGTGCCATCCATTCTGAGGAGCAGTTTGGTACCTCAACCTGAAACGTATTTACACAGTATTCACGGAATTACACTTCGCAAACTCGACAACACAAAATAATTTCTGCTGCGGGGTAGCCATTTTGCAACGTGTCACGGTAACCACGCTGACGGAAGACTGCCGACACCTAGAACCAATGAATATAAACTGAAAAATGTATTCGTTCCTCCAATAAGCGAGTCGTGACGTAGCGATCGATAGTTTTAACAACATAATACTTTGTCACACGTACATTCTTTTTGCAATCGTTATGCTTAGACTTGCATAAACGAGAGAAGAAAGAAGGTTAGCGTATAACATTGACGACGAGGTCATTTGCGGAGGACGACTCATTGGGGTTGGGGAAGGATAGAGAACGCAGTCAGCCATGTCCTGTTGAATGGAACGATCTCCGAATTTGCCTTAGGCGATTTAGAGAATGTATGGAAAACCTAAATCATGGATTTGAACCCTCTCTTCTCAAATCCGAGTCCAGTGCCATATCACTACGCCACCACATTCTATTTGGCTATGACAAATTGTTGATTAGTAATTGTCTTCATTTATAACAGTAGTTTTAAAACTAAAGTTATCTTCCTGCAAAAAGAAAACATGGTAAAATTCAATTACTAGATCAGTCTGTATAAATTTTTTGATACAAAAGCCATAAAAACAAAACAATAAATGAAAAATATAGTCTTTACAATGTAACTGTGTTAGCTCACTTGACGTAAAGAAAATGGTTCCATCTAGAAGCCGAAACAAAATACAAACGCCTCGATAGGGGAGAGAGTTAGATCCTATAAAACTGTTGATCAACAAAGTCTAATTCGAATCTGCTTGCCATGTTCTTTCCTACTTCTCTACTCCCATTCCATTTCAGGCCTTGCAATCCTTCCCGTTCTTGTACTTTTTTCTTCTTCGTTCCCCTCCCTCTTCCCCGTTGATTTTGTCCTTCATTTTTCTGCCAGTTACAAAAATCACAGAACTCCCGCCACGGCTGCCATACCGTGGTTATGCCACTGCCTATCGGGGAACATGGTTTTCTGAGCGATAAGTTAGCACCGAACAGTATACCATAAGGCATCTCGAAATATGCGAATTATGGAAAGATGTTGATTCGTTTGTTGCCAGATGATGGCAATGGTTCAAGGAAAGAAAGCTGCTTAGCTGTTTGAGAGGCTCAAAAATAGTTGTATTTTTTCCATTTCAAACTTTCCTCAACATGTACAACCAAAATTTTGGAACATTCTGCTTAATTTACTGATCTATGTTCCTATGCTACATTGTGTACGCATAAATTCCATGTGTGAACGTGGGGGATACTGAAAAACCTGAAGGAGGGGGCGCTAAAGATGTCTTGAGCTGCCTTTACTTTTACTGTAATAAAAAACCAGCTTCCCATTCGGCGAATAGTCTGCATTTATAACGCTACGTATCGAAGGATCTCTGTACAACAAAACAGTAGAACATACGCGACTTTTCTGGAACAAATGCCAGACAGAATAACGTATCGTGATCACTAGAATGGTCGCAACTTTTCTCGTAGGTATGTGTTAGCTATCTATGTGCCAGACATAAACCTATAAAATACGATGACGCGGTCGGCCGTGCTACATAGGAAAGTACAACTACGGTACTCGATAACTCGATTTAGTTGAGTCGACTGACGAAAGAAACGAACGAATAGCGTGCGGTCTTTGTGGCGGAGGCGCTGTGGGTGGCAGTGCGGGCGACCCCTCAAGGGGTGTCTCATAAATTAACTTTCCAGTGTTGCCGATGGAAATAAAGGAAGATTAGGAGTTGACGTACCATTGACAATGACGTCATTTCAGACGGAGCACAAGCTCGCTTAGGAGAGAGATGGGGACTGCCGATGTCTCTTTAAATGCTGACATCTACTTTCATCAATCCAGGAAATCTGTTTCAGTGTTTCGCAACCATGACTTATTACATTGATGATTCGGTAGTTGCTGAAAGGTGTGAAGACTGTCGAAGTATCAATGCAGTACCTCATGGTTTGAAAATAAGTATTGTTTACAGGAGAATGAAGAAAACAGGTTTTTATCTTAGAAGATAGGATTATAGGTTTATAAAATGTTTTCGAGAATGTTGCCTGGAATACATGCTCTAAAATTCTAAAGGTAGCAGGGATAAAAAAAAACATAGAGTGAAAGGTTATTTACAACCTGTACAGAAACCGGACTGCAGTTACAAGAGTCGAAGAACGTGAAAGTGAACCTGTAGCTGCGAAAGGGGTGAAACAATCTTGCAGACATCCCCGTTGTTGTTCAGTTTGTACGTTGAGTAAGCTGCAATGAGCAGTTTGTAAATGGGGCTAAAGCTCAACTTAGGGGTTTGCCAATGACACTGTAATCCTATGAGAGACTGCAAAGAATATGGAAGACCAGTTGAATGGAATGGACAGGTTTATCGCAATCATTGACAAAAGTAAATAAATCAGTAGCAAGTAAAGAATTTCTGAGAAAGAAGAATATGTTAACATCGAATATAAATTTAAATGTTAGGAAACTTTATCTGAAGGTATTTTTATTGAGATGTGGATGACAGGCAGTACAGACGCGTAGTAGTACAGGCTCTTTTAATGTGGTGCTGCGTAAGAATGCTAAGGATGGGATGGGGTCCGCAGCTCGTGGTCGTGCGGTAGCGTTCTCGCTTCCCGCGCCCGGGTTCCCGTGTTCGATTCCCGGCGGGGTCAGGGATTTTCTCTGCCTCGTGATGACTGGGTGTTGTGTGATGTCCTTAGGTTAGTTAGGTTTAAGTAGTACTAAGTTCTAGGGGACTGACGACCATAGATGTTAAGTCCCATAGTGCTTTGAACCATTTGATTGGATGGGGAGATCGAGTAACTAATCGAGTTGGGGAAAAAGTAAATGTATGGTACAACTTGAGTAAAAGATGGGATCGGCGGCTAGGACACAGCCTGTTAAGGGAGACCAACGCCTGAATACATTAAGCAGATTGAAATTGATGTAGACTGCAGTAGTTATTCGGAGATGAAGAGATTTTCACAGGGTAGACTAGGGGTAGACTAGCGTGGAGAGCTACAGCAAACCAGTCTTCGGACTGAAAAATACAATAACGTCACAGAAAACTAAATCTAGATGGCCGAACGGGGTGGCACATGTAGGATTTGCAAATCCTACTGTTGCAGGCAGAGGGAGGGATATTAGTAAGTAAAAGTGGTGAAAGAGTGAGTGTGGGTTCTGTCTAAGAGAAAAACTTAAAAACTAAGGGAGAAGACTAAAAGAACAACGAGCTTTCTGCAATGCTTCGAGTATAATTCTTCTAATGTAAAGAATGCTTGAAATATTTATTAAGGAGTTTTTGACATGTGAGATTTCGTGAATGTTGACTGAAAAAAAATACTAATTATGAAAAAAAGCTCGACAACTGCATGGCCTAAGACTTTCTCAAGGCAGGTAACGTCTGATCAGTGCCAGTGCGTTACATAAAGCGAAATTATGGAGGCTATAGAACATTCTGGCAACATGCCATTATAAGTGACTGGCAGTGGGTGACCTTTTCGACTAAAACCGTATTGCCAACAGCAGTAACGGCTACGCTGCAGACTCTAAACTGAACGTAAAACATAATAAACAAACACAAAAAAGAATGACCAAACGGCGGTGCTCTGTTTCGGTTTACAATCAGATGTTAGAAATGTAACAGAGCTTCTGAAGGACATCGACTTGGAAGATAAACAACCATATGGCTCTGAGCACTATGCGACTTAACTTCTGAGGTCATCAGTCGCCTAGAACTTAGAACTAATTAAACCTAACTAACCTAAGGACATCACACACATCCACGCACGAGGCAGGATTCGAACCTGCGACCGTAGCGGTCGCTCGGCTCCAGACTGTAGCGCGTAGAACCGCACGGCCACTCCGGCCGGCCGGAAGATAAACACTTGGAGCTTTTGTACATGTATTCATCTTATTGTGACTGTGAAACTCCAGTGGTTTAAGGTAAGGGGATACTTGCATAATAATGAGCCGAGTTGGGAAGAAAGAATTTAATTTGCTTGTGGTAAATTATGTTCAATGGCTAGAATGTCACAACTCCGGTTTTCAAACCAACCTTCACGTTAAGAGCGGCTTTACAAAATCTAACCAAACCCACGAGTTAGGAGAAATACGGGTAATTGACTCAACATAACTGCTTAAATAATAAACAAAAACTAAAAAGCAGTTGGCTAAAATCTGCCATTATGCGAATGATGTTCAAGGAAGGTAATAGAAAATAAGCAGATAATTTTTTAAAATATCTGTTGTAACAGTCTCTGCGAGACAAATTGTAAATGACAAGATCACACGGCAATCGGGTTTCTGTAATTTTTTATATTTATGATATGTTCATCAACCAAATATTAGCCTACCGAAACTGATCGATGTAGCTCTCAAAAATTCTCGAGAAAATCGAATTTGAATTTCTGCGATCAACGTTAATTCACTACATGTATGGAGATTTTTCTACGGGCCGAGTGATCAGTCGTTAGCATTTACGACTGCTTCGAGTTTCGTTCCAGTAATAGTATATTATTTTTAATTTCGAATATCTATGTCATTTAAATGTAACATTAATTTGATATAAGTTAATTAATACACATCTAACTATCGTTCCTATGGAAATTGAACGTCTTTTCATTTCTCATAGCATATAGCACTGAGTGTGGTGTAACTCTTCAAAAAGTGAACAAGTAACAGCGTATGGTGCATTCCGTGGGAGAAACCCTCGCCCCCTCCCCTCCCACTCCTGGGACCAGTGTGCGACGATTAGCAGTTGCAGATGGCGAGTCTCGCTCTCTTACCTGGTATCTGGGAGATACTGCATGAGAAACTGCTGTACCCATATCATCTACAGCGCATTCAGGCCGTAAGGCCACCGGATGATCATGGCAAACTGCTGTTGTCAGTGGCTGTTACAGAAGTGTGCCGCAGATGCGCTGTTCACATCTAAGATTTTATTTATTGATGAGGCACGGTCCACAAGAGATGGTATTGTGAATTTCCATAACCAGCATCTGCGGGCGGATATAAATCTCCAGGCAATTCAGGAAATTGGGCACCAACACCAATTCTCAATCAACCCTTATCGATAGATTGATAGGGCCATACGTACTACCACAAATTTTAACTGGAGCGCTTCATCTGGACATTCTCTTTAATGCATTGCCTACCTTGCTGACGGCTGTGCCATTGCAGCAACTAATACAAATGGGGTTCATGCATGATGACGCACCAGCACACTTTCATCACAACTTGCGCGAACATCTCACACAGACATTTCAGGACCGCCGGATTGGTCGGGGAAGGGGGCACAACTTGGCCCGCTCGTTTCCCATACCTCAATCCCATAGACTTCTGGTTATGGGGACACTTGAAGGAACTGGTCTAAGCCACGCCAGTCAAAGACATGCGGACGCTACAGGGTCGCGTCTTCAGTGCGTGCCACCAGGTACAACAATCGGGTATACTTCAATGGGTGCATCATTCCTTATGCCGGAGAGGAGAGGTGTGAATTGTCATGAAAGGATGACACGTTGAACACCTCCTGCAGACACGTGTTTATCGCGGAATGTATGTATTTCCAGACCTACGTTTATTTGACTTACTTTTCCTTGTTTCGATGAGTATTACCCAATATATATTAATATAGATATTTCATTGTTGGTTTGTCTGGCGAAAGTTTTCTTTCAGATGTCTCAACCTCATCTCGACTTCGTGGTGGCTTAAATATTAAAGATGTACAGCTACAATGCATGACCGTCTTTTAAAATCGGAATTAAAAAAAAAAACTGAGGATAATGTGGACACTTCAACAAACAGTATGAGTATTGTTTTAAACCCAAGAGTATGGACAGAGCCGATCAGTGTAAGCAACACAAATAGAGACCTACATTATGTAAGCAAATATTAAGTTGAACTTACCTAAATTCACGATGATCTGGAAACTTTTAACTGCAATATAACATACAGATTGCTAACCCAGAGGCAGACGAGTAACACGATAAAGCTTAAATATCAAGACGCAAAATGGAAACAAGTGTGGGATAATACACTACTGGCCATTAAAACTGCTACACCATGAAGATGACGTGCTACAGACGCGAAATTTAACCGACAGGAAGAAGATGCTGTGATATGCAAATGATTAGCTTTTCAGAGCATTCACACAAGGTTGGCGCCGGTGGCGACACCTAAAACGTGCTGACATGAGGAAAGTTTCCAACCGATTTCTCATACACAAACTGCAGTTGATCGGCGTTGCCTAGTGAAACGTTGTTGTGATGCCTCGTGTAAGGAGGACAAATACGTACCATCACGTTTCCGACATTGATAAAGGTCGGATTGTAGCCTATTGTGATTACGGTTTATCGGGTCGCGACATTGCTGCTCGCGTTGGTCAAGATCCAATAACTGTTAGCAGAATATGGAATCGGTGGGTTCAGGAGTGTAATACGGAACGCCGTGCTGGATCCCAACGGCCTCGTATCACTAGCAGTCGAGATGATAGGCATCTTATCCGCATGGCTGTAACGGATCTGCTACGGTCGCAGGTTCGAATCCTGCCTCGGGCATGGATGTGTGTGATGTCCTTAGGTTAGTTAGGTTTAAGTAGTTCTAAGTTCTAGGGGACTAATGACCACAGCAGTTGAGTCCCATAGTGCTCAGAGCCATTTGAACCATTTGTAACGGATCGTGCAGCCACGTCTTGATCCCTGAGTCAGCAGATGGGGATGTTTGCAAAACAACAACCATCTGCACGAACAGTTCGACTACGTTTGCAGCAGCACGGACTATCAGCTCGGAGACCATGGCTGCGGTTACCCTTGACGCTGCATCACAGACAGGAACGCCTGCGATGGTGTACTCAACGACAAACCTGGGTGCACGAATGGCAAAACGTCATTTTTTCGGATGAATCCAGGTTCTGTTTACAGCATCATGATGGTGGCATCCGTGTTTGGCGACATCGCGGTGAACACACATTGGAAGCGTGTAATCGTCATCACCATACAGGCGTATCACCTGGCGTGATGGTATGGGGTGCCATTGGTTACATGTCTCGGTCACCTCTTGTTCGCATTGACGGCACTTTGACAGTGGGCGTTACATTTCAGATGTGTTAAGACCCGTGGCTCTAACCTTCATTCGACCCCTGCGAAACCATACATTTCAGCAGGATAATGCACGACCACATTTTGCAGGTCCTGTACAGGCCTTTTTGGATACAGAAAGTGTTCGACTGCTGCCCTAGCCAGAACATTCTCCAGATCTCTAACCAAATGAAAACGTCTGGTCGATGGTGGCCGAGCAACTGGCTCGTCACAATACGTCAGTCACTACTCTTGATTAACTGCGGCATCGTGTTTAAGCTGCATGGGCAGCAGTACCTGTACACGCCATCCAAGCTCTGTTTGACTCAATGCCCAGGCGTATGAAGGCCGTTATTATGGCCAGAGGTGGTTTTCCTGGGTACTGATTTCTCATGATCTATGCACCCAAACTGCGTGAAAATGTAATCACATGTCAGTTCTAATAAAATATATTTGTCCAATAAATACCCGTTTATCATCTGCATTTCTTCTTGGTGTAAAAATTTTAATGGCCAGTAATGTATTAATAACCACATCCTTATATCCTGCATGTGTTTCAGCCCACTGGTGATGCGGTAAATGAAACAATTTGTACGGGGGAGAAATTACAGTGAGAGGACAAAAGGTATATAGATGGCTGTAGTATAGCGTACACAAGGTATAAAATGGCCGTGCATTGATGGAACTTTCATTAGCACGGAGGTGATTCACGTGAAACGGTTTCCGAAGTAATTATAGCCGGACGACGGGAATTAACAGACTCTGAACGCGGGTTGGCCCTTTGAGCTAAACGCATGGACATCCCATTCTGGAAACAGATAGGGAATTCAGTATTTCGAAAAACAGTGTCAGGGGTGTGCCGAGAATACCAAATTTCGGAAATTACTTCTCACTAAAGACAACGCAGTGGCCAACGGCCTTCATTTAACGACCGTGAGCAGCGGTGTTTGCAGGGATTGTCAGTGCTAACAAATAAACAGTTTTGCGGAAATTGTGGCAGAAATCAATGTCGAACGAACGACGAATGTATCCGTTATGATAGTGTGGCGAAATATGGAGTTAATCGGCTACGACTGCAGCCGACCGACGCAAGTGCCTTTGTGAACAGGATGACATCGCCTGCAGCGCCTCTCCTGGGATCGACACCATTTCGTTTGGACCTTAGACTACCTGAAAACCGTGGCCTGGTCAGATGACTTCCGATTTCAGTCGTATGAGCTGATGATAGTGTGACGCAGACCCCACGAAACCACGCAACCACGTAGTCAACAAGGCACTGTGCAAGCTGGTGGTGACTCCATAATTGTGTGGGTTGTGTTCCCATGGATTGGACTGGGTCTTCTGGTATAGCTGGACCGATCTTTGAGTGGAAATGGTTATGTTTGGCTACTTGGAGACCATTTGCAGCTAATCAAGGACTTCATATTCCTGTAGCGGAGCCAGAGGAGAGTAGGGCAACGGAAGCTTGGCATGCAACTCAGATAGGGGCATTGGAAGGAGAAGTCCTGAATAACTCACGGTTGCTCCACGCATTAGCAGGGCAGGTAGTGGAATACGCTAAGGCATCGGAAGACGTAATAAATCGTAACCTGGGAACCCTACAGGGGCATCTAGAAGCACTAGATAGCACGGCGGTGTTAACCAGACTTTTTCAAGGGGTAGCTGACAGTGTGTGGGATGTGCAGGGAGTAATAACGAATGTGCAAGAAGCGCTGCATCACGCATTGCAAGGCCAGATAAGTACCGATTTGTTACCGCCGGACCAATATTTACGCGGGTTGCGCAAGGCGTAGGAGGAACTACCGTCAGGGTTATGTTTAATAATGGAGCCCCACGAGCAAAATTTGCCCTATTTCTATCATGTTGCAACAGTAAGGGTAACAACCGACCCAGCACGAGTGTATATTTTGGTTAAGTTCACGGTTATGGAGAATGGAAATGCCGTGTGTTTAGGGCCTCCCATCGGGTAGACCGTTCGCCTGGTGCAAGTCTTTCGAGTTGATGCCACTTCGGCCCGTCTCTAATGACCTCGTTATCGATGGGACGTTATACACTAACCATCACCACCACCACCACCACTTCGGCGACTTGCGTGTCGATGGGGATGAAATGATTATGATGATAAGGACAACACAACACCCAGTCCCTCATCGAAGAAAATCTCCGACCCAGCCGGGAATCGAACCCGGGCCGTTAGGCATGACATTCCGTCGCCCTGGTCGTCAGGGCGGGCGGTTATGGGGAAGAACTCGAGGTTTCAGCGTTACACGGTCCACCCATATCCAGTGAAGTGGGGAGATGGTTCAAATGGCTCTGAGCACTATGGGAATCAATTTCTATGGTCATCAGTCCCCTAGAACTTAGAACTATTTCAACCTAACCAACCTAAGGACATCACACACACCCATGCCCGAGGCAGGATTCGAACCTACGACAGTAGTGATCGCGCGGTTCCAGACTGTGGCGCCTCGAACCGCTCGGCCACCCCGGCCGGCAAGTGGGGAGAACTGAGCAAGTTTGTAGAAGTGAAAACTAAAAAGGTTTTGCTGATTTCGGCAACAAGAAACCGGTACGCCGAAATGGCAAGGGAGGAATTACGAAGCTGCCGTAAAGGGAAGATAACGGTATGTCCAGCCAGGGTGGTAAGTACCAATCCGGACACATGCACGGTGCAGTTATTTTTAGCCAGGGGGGAAGGAATAGACTGTCCAAGGGACATCGTGGAGCCAAAATTGAGCTTGCAACAGGTCGGTATGCATTGGATCTTCTCCATCTACGAGAATTTGGTAGTAGTAGCAAGTTGTTTTGAACGGGGAGTATTTGCAAAAGCGAAACCATATGGAAGGTGTTCTGAGGCCTTAAGGAAGGCATGACAGTTTAAGCAGTTAAAGGAAGTGCTTTTACAAAGGTACAAAAAACACAATAGTGGACGTCGTCTGTCCAGCACGACGTTCGAGCTCACCGCCCACATTACCTTCACAAGATGCGGTGAGTTTGGACCAGTTTTCTTTTGAGTATTGCACGTTTTCTTTCCTTTATGTGGTTTTGAGTATGGCTCATGGCAGGTCATTTAGATGTTTTGCGTAGGCATTTTTTTGTGGGACTAAGTGTTAGTGTATTTGGGGCAGTAAGATTTTTTTTTCGTGGCATTTAATTACTTTTGTATTGGTCTGAGTATGATGTTATCGAGCATGGTGATACTGAGGTGTAGGGAGGCGGATTATTCTTGTACTTAAATGTTTTGTTTCGGGACTAACTGGGAACGAAAGTAACACAATAGCAGAGTCAGGGACGCGAGGTGTGTCGGAACCAGAAACGGTACGGATTTTGTTGGATAAAGTAGCACAATTGACAGCTGACAATACGCAGTTCAGAAATGAATTTACATCTAGAGGCGAACGGGAAACCGCATCTAATCAGTCGTTGTTGCCTAGGGTGCAGGAGGTTAATCCAGCTGCCACAAGTTTGATTATTCCGTTTTCTGGCAAGGTATCTGAGGATTTCCGTTCGTTTGTGGAGGACTTGGAGACTTCAACGGTGATGAATGGTTGGTCTCATAAACAGTTGTTGCGTATAGCCAAGATTAAATTAACGGGTGCAGCACCTGGATGGGGGTGTGCTGTACTCAAGGCAGGAAGATGTGATGGTGTCGAGTCACCAGTGGGCATTAAGGTTGGTATGGAACGTATGGGAAATGTGGAATGAAGTAAGGAAGCTTGAGGAAGTGTTTGAAGAGCTTAGGTAGTTTGCAGAGGGCAAGGGAATGCTGAAGGAAGTTGCAGGGGAGTATTTGAAATTGCATGAGGCTTATAAGACGCTACGGAAGCAGGTAGGACACATGGAGGAAGCGGTGCCATGGGTAAGATGGAAACGAGGATGGCTGAACGCAGGGGAAAATGTTAAAAACAGTTTTTGGAACTGCAGATGAAAGCAATATAAAGGAACTGAACAACACAGTGGAAGTGGTAAGGCAACTCGCAGAGGAGAGTAAGAAAACGCCAAATAACGATCATTTTGAGCACCTCTGTGCCATGTGTCATCGCAGCCTTAACTTTGTTATGTGTTGTTTTCTTTCTTATCAGGCGGAGAGCTAATTCCAAGAGGGAACCAGGAGTAGTCCAAGTCCCAGTGGATTGGATACCGAGGGCGTCAGACAAATAGGTAAGAAGTTGGTCGAACAGTGGTCGTCCAGTAGGGAATTTTTACGTTTTGTTTCATGTCATGGTTGTAAGGGCACTAGACCACATTTAACTTTTCTGATAGTAAGGGAATATGCCATAGGTGCCGACCCAAACAAGTTAAGAGCCAGTCATGGGTCGACCCAGGGACCGGGTCTTTCCAAAGAGGGTAATAATGTAGCGGCATCAGCGTTTAGGTTAGGGAAAGTTAGGTTTGTGCAATATTCTGAGCGCAAGTTACAGCCAGGTCCAGGCCGGATTGCAGTGAGTTACGTATACCAACTGTTGCGAAATAGAATAGAGGCCACAGGGCCATCAAATTTCTGAAAGAGTATACGTAGTGGTTTTGCATATCGAAAATCACAGGCAGAAGGGGCCAAGTGGCCAACCTAGCGTGTTATGAGTACGTGACGTGAAGTGGCGAGTATGACAAAACAGATGTGCACAGCCGCGCATAAATAGGTGAGGGTTTCTAACGAGATTCATTCAAGTTTGGCAGCTCTCCTGGACAGCGGGGCGTGTCACACCACCAGCTACACGTAGCAGCAGATGGGGCGCCAGCGTTCCAGTCCACAGCAGGTAGATGGTTCGACCCTCTGAGGCCAACGCGGGGTCTGTAGCCAGCCAGCGGTGGGCCACTCCATGCCTCATTACCACGGGCAGTCGTCCTGGTGTAAGAACGACGACGCTGTACTATTGTACATGTAAGTAATTTTTTTCTTCTGATTTTTCGATAAAATTGTGTAATTGTTGTTCTGATTTCATTTCTTTTTTGTTTCATGCCATTGTGTTAAGTAAACTGTAAACAAGTTTCAATGTGAACATTAATATTTATGTCAAATGTCAAGCAATATTGTAATAGAATTGAAATGTAACGAATGTTGAAACTTTTGTAAGATGTTTAAAATTGTAACTGTGCGTCTGACCATACGTAGGCAATGTGTTAGGATATGTAGAATGCAAAACCTAAGGGCGAGCGCGGGAAAATGCGCACGGGCACTGCACGGCACAACGGGCTCAGATAGTTAGTTGGAGTTTGGCACTGGTTTGAGCAACACCTACTGGAGCGAGGAGGCTCTCCTGGAAAACGTAGCTTTACTGAGCCTCGGGTGTGCCGTTCCAACGCCCACACAGCATGGAAAAATTCCATGGGCACTAAATGGAGAAGTATTGCGACGCTAAGAAGAATTAAAGTGCCGATACGTCAAGAGCCATAGCTGTCGTTGTATGTGTGCTCTGTGCCTCGCCATCTGGCCGCCCGCCAACTGCCGCATCCATACTAGCAGGTTGAAACTTTCAGTACTGTATTCGTATGGATCAGAGAGTGAATTGTGCAATAATAACCTAAATTTTGCCAGAACTTTCCCATCATTCAATTATCCTCACAAGTACCCTAGACAGGGTCCTTTCCAAATGTTGTGCAATCCGAGTGTACCGAAATGAAAGTTAAAATTTGTGTTAATAATAATTGTTTACAAAACTAGCTATGTTATCTGTGTTTAAAGAAATGTTTTGTTAATGAACCAGTAAATAACGAAGGTCTAACGAAGTTGAAAGATAACTTTAATATTGATATAGTAATGAAGTTTATTATTTCGAGACAGATACAAAAGGTATTTACATGAGCAGTAAATAAGATGAAAAGAGTAGTAACTTCTTGTTGTGGTCTTCAGTCCTGATACTGGTTTGATTCAGCTCTCCATGCTACTCTATCCTTCTGAATCTGCTTACTGTATTCATCTCTTGGTCTCCTTCTACGATTTTTACCCTCCACGCTGCCCTCCAATACTAAATTGGTGATCCCTTCCTCCCTCAGAACATGTCCTACCAACCGATCCCTTCTTCTGGTCAAGTTGTGCCACAAACTTCTCTTCTCCCCAATCCTATTCAATACTTCCTCATTAGTTATGTGATCTACCCATTTAATCTTCAGCATTCTTCTGTAGCACCACATTTCGAAAGCTTCTATTCTCTTCTTGTCCAAACTATTTATCGTCCATGTTTTACTTCCATACTTCCATACAAATACTTTCAGAAATTACTTCCTGACACTTAAATCTATACTCGATGTTAACAAATTTCTCTTCTTCAGAAACGCTTTCCTTGCCATTGCCAGCCTACATTTTATATCTTCTCTACTTCGACCATCATCAGTTATTTTTCTCCCCAAATAGCAAAACTCCGTTTCATTTCCTAATCTAATTCCTTCAGCATCACCCGACTTAATTCGACTACATTCCATTATCCTCGTTTTGCTGTTGTTGATGTTCATCTTATATCCTCCTTTAAAGACACTATCCATTCCGTTCAACTGCTCTTCCAAATCCTTTGCTGTCTCTGACAGAATTACGATGTCATTGGCGAACCTCAAAGTTTTTATTTCTTCTCCATGGATTTTAATACCTACTCCAAATTTTTCTTTTGTTTCCTTTACTGCTTGCTCAATATACATATTGAATAACATCGGGGAGAGACTACAACCCTGTCTAACTCCCTTCCCAACCACTGCTTCCCTTTCATGTCCCTCAACTCTTATAACTGCCATCTGGTTTCTGTACAAATTGTAAATAGCCTTTCGCTCCCTGTACTTTACGCCTGCTACCTTCAGTATTTGAAAGAGAGTATTCCAATCAACATTATCAAAAGCTTTCTCTAAGTCTGCAAATGCTAGAAACGTAGGTTTGCCCTTCCTTAATCTAGCTTCTAAGATAAGTCGTAGGGACAGTATTGCCTCACGTGTTCCAACATTTCTACGGAATCCAAACTGATCTTCCCCGAGGTCGGCTTCTACTAGTTTTTCCATTCGTCTGTAGAGAATTCGCGTTAGTATTTTGCAGCTGTGGCTTATTAAACTGATAGTTCGGTAATTTTCACATCTGTCAACACCTGCTTTCTTTGGGATTGGAATTATTATATTCTTCTTGAAGTCTGAGGGTATTTCGCCTGTCTCATACATCTTGCTCACCAGATGGTAGAGTTTTGTCAGGACTGGCTCTCCCGATTCCGTCAGTAGTTCCAATGGAATGTTGTCTACTCCGGGGGCCTTGTTTCAACTCAGGTCTTTCAGTGCTCTGTCAAACTCTACACGCAGTATCGTATCTCCCATTTCATCTTCATCTACATCCTCTTCCAATTCCATAATATTGTCCTCAAGTACATCGGCCTTGTATTGACACTCTATATACTCCTTCCACCTTTCTGCTTTCTCTTCTTTGCTTAGAACTGGGTTTCCATCTGAGCTCTTGATATTCATGCAAGTGGTTCTCTTATCTCCAAAGGTCTCTTTAATTTTCCTGTAGGCAGTATCTATCTTACCCCTAGTGAAATAAGCTTCTACATCCTTACATTTGTCCTCTAGCCATCCCTGCTTAGCCATTTTGCACTTCCTGTCGATCTCATTTTTGAGACGTCTCTATTCCTTTTTGCCTGCTTCATTTACTGCATTTTTATATTTTGTCCTTTCATCAATTAAATTCAATATTTCTTCTGTACCCAAGGATTTCTAGCAGCCCTCTTCTTTTTACCTACTTGATCCTCTGCTGCCGTCATTACTTCATCCCTCAAAGCTATCCATTCTTCTTCTACTGTATTTCTTTCCCCCATTCCTGTCAATTGCTCCCTTATGCTCTCCCTGAAACTCTGTACAACCTCTGGTTCTTTTAGTTTATCCATGTCCCATCTCCTTAAATTTCCACGTTTTTGCAGTTTCTTCAGTTTTAATCTACAGGCCATAACCAATAGATTGTGGTCAGAGTGCACATCTGCCCCTGGAAATGTCTTACAATTTAAAACCTGGTTTCTAAATCTCTGTCTTACCATTATATAATCTATCTGATACTTTTTAGTATCTCCAGGCTTCTTCCATGTATACAGCCTTCTTTTATGATTCTTGAACCAAGTGTTACCTATGATTAAGTTGTGCTGTGTGCAAAATTCTACCAGGCGGCTTCCTCTTTCATTTCTTTGCCCCAGTCCCTATTCACCTACTACGTTTCCTTCTCTCCCTTTTCCTACTACCGAATTCCAGTCACCCATGACTATGAAATTTTCATCTCCCTTCACTATCTGAATAATTTCTTTTATGTGATCATACATTTCTTCAATTTCTTCGTCATCTGCAGAGCTAGTTGGCATATAAACTTGTACTACTGTAGTAGGTGTGGGCTTCGTATCTATCTTGGCCACAATAATGCGTTCACTATGCTGTTTGTAGTAGCTTACCCTCATTCCTATTTTCCTATTGATTATTAAAGCTACTCCTGCATTACCCCTATTTGATTTTGTGTTTATAACCCTGTAGTCACCTGAGCAGAAGTCTTGTTCCTCCTGCCACCGAACTTCACTAATTCCCACTATATCTAACTTTAACCTATCCATTTCCCTTTTTAAATTTTCTAACCTACCTGCCCGATTAAGGGATCTGACATTCCACGCTCCGATCCGTAGAACGCCAGTTTTCTTTCTCCTGATAATGACATCCTCTTGAGTAGTCTCCGCCCGTAGATCCGAATGGGGGACTATTTTACCTCCGGAATATTTTACCCAAGAGGATCATCAT
This sequence comes from Schistocerca gregaria, assembly GCF_023897955.1. Lineage (NCBI taxonomy): Eukaryota > Metazoa > Arthropoda > Insecta > Orthoptera > Acrididae > Schistocerca > Schistocerca gregaria. The sequence continues at coordinate 491,198,522 of NC_064931.1, forward strand.
TTAATCATACAGTATAGCTGTATGCCCTCGGGAAATGTTACGACCGTAGTTTCCCCTTGCTTTCAGCCGTTCGCAGTACCAGCACAGCAAGGCCGTTTTGATAATTGTTTCAAGGCCAGATCAGTCAATCATCCAGACTGTTGCCCCTGCAACTACTGTAAAGGCTGCTGTCCCTCTTCAGGAACCACACGTTTGTCTGGCCTCTCAACAGATACCTCTGCGTTGTGGTTGCACCTACAGTACGGCTATCTGTATCGCTGAGGCACGCAAACCTCCCCACCAACGGCAAGGTCCATGGTTCATGGGGGGAGGAGTAGTAACTTATATACTGGAAACCTTGAACGCATAATAAATTCAGTAATCATTTTTTTAATACAGTGATCATAACAGTTTCAGGGACACCCCCCCCTTTTATTCATTTGAATCCTGAAGTGTTCTAAATTGGTTTGACCAGAAAAAGTTAAAGTCAATATAAATGTCAAAATTTATCAGTGTTTTATCTTTATCCGAGTTGACATTTTGTGTGTGGCACGAAAATGATATTTCTAGGGTAACCTATGCCCGATTTTAATCAGATTAATAGACAGTATGAAGTTTTGTAGTATACATTATAGTGTAGTGTTATGTATTCATGGTTTTTCCATATCAGTACAGAACGTGAAACTATCAGTTCAATAGATTTTCTGATTCTAAAATTCTACTATATTATGCAGTGTTACTACTTGTTGTTTTGCATGAATATCTACCAACCTGTACAGGGAAGAAACTCAGTTGATGCCTAATTAGGCTGGCGACCGAATTATTATGAAATTGGTAGCATCTTCAGTGTTGCTTTTGGTCCATCCTGACGTGTAATTGCATTTCGAACTTGCTTGACGGGTCATTGTTATTACAGAGTGGGTGTAAGTCTGATTTGCCACCATTCAGGTACACGCGGTCGATATCTATACGAAAATCCTTTCTCGTAAGGTGAACCCCGCTCACTTACCATAGTACAGGCTTTAACGAGTACTGTGTCACGCGGAGGTTACACTGGGTTCCAACACACACCAGAGGCATCCCGACGCGAGGGCCGCAGAGCCAGACTCAGGATCACGGGCGCTTGTTGTCGCAGCTTTTTTAGCCATGCCGGCGAGAAGCATGCAGCTGGCTGCCTGTGGATCACACCAAGCGGCGCTAAGCCGGTAAGAGCGCAGACTGCTGAATCAACTTCTGGCATCCTGACAACGCTGCAACTCCGCTGGCGTACGAAGCCGACACACAGTGCGTGCACGGGTCACTGAGGCAGCCATTCTGCGCCAAGCTGTTTCACAGACAGTGAAATGGTGTCCTCAGCATTGCGGGACCCGGTGACACAGACTGAGGGGAACACAGCACTGTAGTTGGAAACAATAAATCACTTGGAAAGCTTGGACGAGTCTTAATATGGTACCTTCTACCTCTTCCCACTACATTTGGTCATTATGATACATTCGGTGGCAGAAGTTGCCACTACATTCCCAAACAAGGATGGAATTGTAACCCAGCCAGAATTGTTCGCGAATAGTTCGAAGGACATTCTAGGCAGATTTAGCGAATTATTTGGCCACCAAGGTCGCCCGACATGAGTTCCATCAAATATTTATGAAAATAATCGAGAAGCTAACTCGTGCTCAAAATTCCGACCCAACAACACTTTCACAATTATGTACAGCTATAGAGGCAGTATAGCTTAGTATTTCTGCTGGGGACGTCCAATGACTTGTTGAGCCAAATTGGTGCACTACACTGAAAAAAAGAAGATTCGACACGATGCTAGGAACTACCATGAATTTTTTTGTCAGCTCCCTGTACATACACTGGTGGAAAAAATCCCAAAACCAAGAAATAATTATTGTAGAATAATGAAATTTATTCTTTACTGTTATCAATATCAGCTTAGTCCCAAGAACTGACAGCTTTCACACAGTTAATACTAGGCAGAAATCCAATCTGCATTTGGATCGCACTTCCTTGACCCTTTTGCAGAAAGGTGTGCACTATACTGCTGTATCCCTTTTCAATAAGCTACCACATGAATTCAAAAATCTTAGCAGTAATCCCCGTGCTTTTAAATACTAACTGAAGAGTTTCCTCATGGATCAAAAATTCAAATGGCTCTGAACACTATGGAACTTAACATCTGAGGTCATCAGTCCCTTAGAACTTAGAACTACTTAAACCTAACCAACCTAAGGACATCACACACATCCATGCCCAAGGCAGGATTCGAACCTGCGATCGTAGCGGTCGCGCGGTTCCAGGCTGAAGCGTCTAGAACCGCTCGGCCACTGCGGCCGGCCCTCATGGGTCACTACTTCTTTTCTGTCGAGGAGTTCCTTGAAAGTTAAGCTCATCCCTGTGTTATATTGTTGATTGCGTTTACATAAACTTATGGTTTATAGTGTTTGGGGTTCATAAACATTTCATTTGTTATTAATTTTTTATTGTAATTTCATGTACTGAAACGTTCCATGATCTTGGAGATTTGCTCCTCAATTTGGTCGTACGGAACTAGACGTGAAAAGTAAAATAAAATATTTATGTGATTAACTTCGCATGTTCACAGATAAATGTAAGTGCGAAAAAAGCCATTGCAAATGTAAATTTTGGTACATTAATAACCGGTATAACTGCCAAAATGTTGAACACAAGCATGCAAATGTGCATGCATTGTGTTGTACAGGTACCAGACGTCAGTTTGTGGGAAGGAGTTCCATGCCTGTTGCACTCGGTCGGTCAATACATGAACGATTTATTCTGGTTGTTGATGATACTGGAGTTTTCGTCCGATGATGTCCCGTACGTGCTCGATTGGAGACAGATTTGGTGATCGAGCAGGACAATGCAACATGTCCGCACTCCGCAGAGCATGTTGGGTTACAACAGGGGTATGAGCACGAGAGTTGGTAAACACCCCCTGGAACGCTCTTCATGAATGACTTCACTACAGGTCGAATCACCAGAGTGACATACAAATTTTCAGCCACGAGAGTGTTCCTTCTGTCTTACGAAATCGCATCCTTGGTTATAGCTCCATGTGTATGTCAAATGTGCGTAGGCTGCAGACAGGTTGGTTGCAGGCGCTCACGTGGAATCTTTCTAACCAACACACGACCATCATTGGCAGCGAGGGTGAACCGGCTTTAATCACAAAACACAACAGGCTTCCACTGCGCTCTCCAACGAACTCCGCTTGACATCACTGAATTCGCAAACGGTGGTGGTTTGGGATAAGTAGGATGCTACATGGCTTCTGGATTGGAGCTGTCCTTGAAGTAACCGATTTATAGCAGTTCGTTGTGTCTCTGTGATGGCAACTGCTGCTCCAGTTCCTGCTGGATGTACCACAGCCATAAGCCGAACAAGATAGTACTCCCTCCTGGTAATGCCACGTGCCCATCCCGAGTCCGGTCTTCTTGCGACCGTATCTTCCCGTGACCACAGCTACCAACAGTCATGTACACTCCTGTGTAATCTTCTGTAGAATCACGGAAGGAACGTCCAGCTTATCATCGTTCTATTTCACGACCTCGCTCAAACTCAATGAGGTGCTGATAATGGCATCTTCATGGTCTTAAAGGCTTTCTTGACTAACTTGAGCTCACTATCTCCAATCTCAAAGGTAACTAACGCTCACCATCATTACAGCGATATTTAAAGCAAATTTGAACAGAAGTCATCTTTCAGATGTAGAAACACGCCTACCAACTTTCATTTATCTCGTACAACTTCTTCTTGCTGCTGGGATTTTTTCCTTTTAGCGTAAGATTAAATTAAGTTCCACGGAATGCTGGGAATGTCGTCAACTGGCACATAGCATAGTTCACACACTAACATGTCGTGAGAAAACATACATCTCGAAATGGACAACCAAAAACTAGCCGTTAGCAATAGGGCGTGTGAGAAAAAAATGTACATTTTAAAGATGAAGTCCAGTCGTTCTGGAATGTCAACCTGGAAGCATAGAACAACAGCAATGTACGGCTCATTGGACAATATTTAGCTTATTCTTAGCCCCCACTTATAAGACAGCAACAATACAAGAATTCCTACAGTATATCCCAGTAGACCAATATATCGTAAAGAAACAGCTGAGCTACAAGAAACACTTCCAAAAGTTTTTCCACGCGACCTGTCCTAGCAGATGGACACGAATGTGTATATACAAACGTGAAAGTTAAATAAGATAGCGTTCGAAACTGGTAATAGTTGTATCACTGGCTCGAGTCCCGTTTCAGTAATTGTTTTTCGTTTAATTCGACTATCTATTCCATTTAAATATAAAATTCATCAAATATATGCTAATTAACGAATATATAATAATTATTCTTATGAAAAATGCACGTCTTCTCGTTTCTAGTTACTTATAGCTCAGCTGTTCCCATCAGTCATCAATTCTATGAATGCGTGGTGTCAGTCCTTTCACACATATCTTCCGAAAGAAAAGACACCATGCGGAATCTGCTGCTGTGGTGCATTATACACTCCTGGAAATTGAAATAAGAACACCATGAATTGATTGTCCCAGGAAGGGGAATCTTTATTGACACATTCCTGGGGTCAGATACATCACATAATCACACTGACAGAACCACAGGCACATAGACACAGGCAACAGAGCATGCACAATGTCGGCACTAGTACAGTGTATATCCACCTTTCGCAGCAATGCAGGCTGCTATTCTCCCATGGAGACGATCGTAGAGATGCTGGATGTAGTCCTGTGGAACAGTTTGCCATGCCATTTCCACCTGGCGCCTCAGTTGGACCAGCGTTCGTGCTGGACGTGCTGGCCGCGTGAGACGACGCTTCATCCAGTCCCAAACATGCTCAATGGGGGATCCGGAGATCTTGCTGGCCAGGGTGGTTGACTTACACCTTCTAGAGCACTTTGGCTGGCACGGGATACATGCGGACGTGCATTGTCCTGTTGGAACAGCAAGTTCCCTTTCCGGTCTAGGAATGGTAGAACGATGGGTTCGATGACGGTTTGGATGTACCGTGCACTATTCAGTGTCCCCTCGACGATCACCAGAGGTGTACGGCCAGTGTAGGAGATCGCTCCCCACACCATGATGCCGGGTGTTGGCCCTGTGTGCCTCGGTCGTATGCAGTCCTGATTGTGGCGCTCACCTGCACGGTGCCAAACACGCATACGACCATCATTGGCACCAAGGCAGAAGCGACTCTCATCGCTGAAGACGACACGTCTCCATTCATCCCTCCATTCACGCCTGTCGAGACACCACTGGAGGCGGGCTGCACGATGTTGGGGCGTGAGCGGAAGACGGCCTAACGGTGTGTGGGACCGTAGCCCAGCTTCATGGAGACGGTTGCGAATGGTCCTCGCCGATACCCCAGGAGCAACAGTGTCCCTAATTTGCTGGGAAGTGGCGGTGCGGTCCCCTATGGCACTGCGTAGGATCCTACGGTCTTGGCGTGCATCCATGCGTCGCTGCGGTCCGGTCCCAGGTCGTCGGGCACGTGCACCTTCCGCCGACCACTGGCGACAACATCGATGTACTGTGGAGACCTCACGCCCCACGTGTTGAGCAATTCGGCGGTACGTCCACCCGGCCTCCCGCATGCCCACTATACGCCCTCGCTCAAAGTCCGTCAACTGCACATACGGTTCACTTCCACGCTGTCGCGGCGTGCTACCAGTGTTAAGGACTGCGATGGAGCTCTGTATGCCACGGCAAACTGGCTGACACTGACGGCGGCGGTGCACAAATGCTGCGCAGCTAGCGCCATTTGACGGCCAACACCGCGGTCCCTGGTGTGTCCGCTGTGCCGTGCGTGTGATCATTGCTTGTACAGCCCTCTCGCAGTGTCCGGAGCAAGTATGGTGGGTCTGACACACCGGTGTCAATGTGTTCTTTTTTCAATTTCCAGGAGTGTATTTAAAGTTTTGGTGGGGCGGGGAAGAAATAAAAGGAAAGGGAAGGCACGAGTGATATCATCTGCATCGCGACTTTACGCGGAATCACCGGCAACGAGTGAAAATGTGTGTTGGACCGGGATTCGAAGCTAGGATCTCCTGCTTACAAGGTAGGTGCGCTAACCTGCTGTGCGGACTATCTCGGCACGACCAACATTCACATCTACCGCCACCTATCCGCAGTTCCTGTCCATTTCCTCCATTCCCGCTACTATGAGATTCCCGCGGGGTTCGGATATGTTTCTGTATCTGGGCTGAAGAAGTCCGAAAGAACAGACAGCATGCATTCATATAATTGATTAGTCTAGATAGGCAACGAATCCACCTTCCACAGTGCAGATGCACAAATACTTCCGACCCCAGGCGGGAATCTCAGACTAGCGGGCGTGGAGGATATGGACAGGGGCTGCCGATAGGTGGAGATTGGTGTGAATTTGAATCGGTCGAGGGGCGTGCCGAGATAGTGCGCGCAGTTACGATGACCACTGTGTCCGACAGGCGCAGTAGGTGAGCGTACCTGCCCAGTGCTGCGACGCCCGAACGAGACACAGCCAGGGCAAAAGCACCACAGGCACAAAAATGCGAGCTGGTGCCAGTGCCATAGAGACCCGCCATTTGCGCAAGTTCCACCACCGCCACGGGCGGCGCTGATGATGAAGATACCGACTTGGCCTCGGCGAATTGCCTGCCGAGTACAATCCGCCAATGACCGGACCCAAACAGACAGAAGCATACTCGGAAGGCAGGAGAGCAGCTCTCGCCCTCTTGGTTATAGGTCATCGTCCAGGGCTGATTTAGACAGGAATGAACAGACAGTTGTTGTAAATTGCCTTTGCTATGTACTGAGTAGTTTACCTACGATTATTTGCACTTAGCCATTGGGAGCCTTTTTTGTGTTATATTAAAATCAGTGCTGAATACTTCTTAACTGAACTAGTCACAAAGATAAGTAAACCTTTTAAACTCCTTTGTGTGACGTTGTTACTAATTTGTTGGAGTGTTGTAGAACCTTCATTCTCCTATCCTCTTACCTCACCCTGCGGCATAGCTGTGTAATAGTGGCAGGAAGAAATTGTCTTAGAGGTGTACTGCACCAGAAGGCGTTCCACGAACTCACAAACTCGGCCACCCTACCGTAACAACAGTGGCAACTCGGCCTCCACAACATTAGCGACGAGGTCTCTACCAAGCTGGTGATGAGGTTTTACGAAACTGGCGATGAGGGTTTACAAAACTAGCGACAGGGATGGGATAATGGCACCAATCTCTGCAAGCCCCCCGCTCTATTCCACTCGCTGATCGCGCGAGGGAAAACTGTTTGAACACCTCAGTACGAGCTCAAATTTCCCCTATCTTTCAATGGTGATCATTGCGCGATTTGAAAGTTGGTGGTAATAATATATTTTCTACATCCTCGGTGAAGATCGGATTTCGGAATTTCGTGAGCAGCCCCTTCCGTTTAGCGCGTCGTCTATTGCAAGTGTGTCCCACTTCAAACTTTCTATGAGAATTGTAACGCTCTCGCGATGGCTAAATGTACAAGTCACGAATATTGCCGCTCTTCTTTGGACCTTCTCAATCTCTTCAATCAGACCCAACTGGTAAGGGTCCCATACAGACGAACAATACTCTCAGACTGGACGAACTAAAGCATTGTAAGATATTTCCTTTGTTGAAGGACTGCATCGCTTCAGGATTCTACCAATAAACCGCAATGTAGAGTTCGCCCTGCCCGTTACTTGTGTAATCTGATCGTTCCATTTGAGATCATTTCGAATAGTCACACCCAGATACTTGGCGGATGTTACCGCTTCCAAAGACTGGGCATTTATTTTGTACTCGTACATTAATGGGGATTTTCGCCTTGTTATACGCAGTAGGTTACACTTACTAATATTGAGAGATAACTGCCAGTCATTACACCACGCATTTATTTTCTGCAAATCGTCATTGATTTGTTCCCAACTTTCGTGTGACACAACTTTCCTGTAGATTGTAGCATCATTGGCAAGCAGTCTAATGCCGCTGTTAATACCATCAACCACATCGTTTATGTAAATCGTAAAAAGCAGCGGACCTACACTCCTGGAAATTGAAAAAGAACACATTGACACCGGTGTGTCAGACCCACCATACTTGCTCCGGACACTGCGAGAGGGCTGTACAAGCAATGATCACACGCACGGCACAGCGGACACACCAGGAACCGCGGTGTTGGCCGTCGAATGGCGCTAGCTGCGCAGCATTTGTGCACCGCCGCCGTCAGTGTCAGCCAGTTTTCCGTGGCATACGGAGCTCCATCGCAGTCCTTAACACTGGTAGCATGCCGCGACAGCGTGGACGTGAACCGTATGTGCAGCTGACGGACTTTGAGCGAGGGCGTATAGTGGGCATGCGGGAGGCCGGGTGGACGTACCGCCGAATTGCTCAACACGTGGGGCGTGAGGTCTCCACAGTACATCGATGTTGTCGCCAGTGGTCGGCGGAAGGTGCACGTGCCCGTCGACCTGGGACCGGACCGCAGCGCGCTTACGCCCCAAGATCGTGGAGCCCGCCTCTAGTGGTGTCGCGACAGGCGTGAATGGAGGGACGAATGGAGACGTGTCGTCTTCAGCGATGAGAGTCGCTTCTGCCTTGGTGCCAATGATGGTCGTATGCGTGTTTGGCGCCGTGCAGGTGAGCAGCACAATCAGGACTGCATACGACCGAGGCACACAGGGCCAACACCCGGCATCATGGTGTGGGGAGCGATCTCCTACACTGGCCGTACACCTCTGGTGATCGTCGAGGGGACACTGAATAGTGCACGGTACATCCAAACCGTCATCGAACCCATCGTTCTACCATTCCTAGACCGGCAAGGGAACTTGCTGTTCCAACAGGACAATGCACGTCCGCATGTATCCCGTGCCACCCAACGTGCTCTAGAAGGTGTAAGTCAACTACCCTGGCCAGCAAGATCTCCGGATCTGTCCCCCATTGAGCATGTTTGGGACTGGATGAAGCGTCGTCTCACGCGGTCAGCACGTCCAGCACGAACGCTGGTCCATCTGAGGCGCCAGGTGGAAATGGCATGGCAAACTGTTCCACAGGACTACATCCAGCATCTCTACGATCGTCTCCATGGGAGAATAGCAGCCTGCATTGCTGCGAAAGGTGGATATACACTGTACTAGTGCCGACATTGTGCATGCTCTGTTGCCTGTGTCTATGTGCCTGTGGTTCTGTCAGTGTGATCATGTGATGTATCTGACCCCAGGAATGTGTCAATAATGTTTCCCCTTCCTGGGACAATGAATTCACGGTGTTCTTATTTCAATTTCCAGGAGTGTATTACGCTGCCATGGGGCACAACTGAAGTTACGGTTGTTTCTGTTGAATTCACCCCATTCAGGACGACATACTGCTCTCTGCCTGTTAGAAAACTTTCTATCCAACCGCATATGTCATCGTATAGACCGTATGTGCGCACTTCTTGAAGCAAACGACAGGGCGGAACTGAGTCGAACGCCCTTCGAAAGTCGAGAAATATGGCATCCACCTGGGAGCTGGTATCTAGAGTCTGTTGTATATCATGCACAAAGAGGGCCAGCTGTGTCTCACATGACTGCTGTTTCCTAAAACCGCGCTGGTTTCTGCAGATGAGCTTCTCAGAGTCAAGAAAGGTCATTATTTCTGAACATAAAATATGATTCTGCAACAAATCGATGTCAGTGAAATTGGCCGGTAATTCTGTGCATCAGATTTTCTACACTTTTTATAGATTGCCATGAATTGTGCCCTCTTCCTGTCACGTGGAACTTCCCACTGTTCCAATGATCTCTGATAGATGATGGATGAGAATGGTGCTATATTTGTAGCATAGTCAACAGATAATCTTACGGGGATACCGTCTGGGCCAGATGCCTTCATGGCATCTAAGGATCTTAATTGTTTTACAACCCCAGACACACTAAACACTATGTCAGCCATCCTTGCGCTTGTTCGGTAATTGAAAGGGGGAATGGTGCTGCAGTCATCTACCGTAAACTAGTTTTTGAAAGCAAGGTTTAGAATTTCGGCGTTCTGTTTATCTTCATCCGTTACATTACCCGTACTGTCAGCAAGAGAAGGTATTGAATTACTTGTAGCGTTCATAGACGTTATGTACGACCAAAATATTTTGGGGATATTTTTAGGATCTGCAGATAAAATATTGCTTTCAAATTCGTTAAAAGAATCTCTCATAGACCTAAAAATATGGCATTTCTGTCTTTAGATCGCTATTTTTTATTTTCTATAACTCATGTTATGACAGAGAACCGATAGTTCTATAGTGACATGTTACTCTGTAACGGCAATATATGATATGAAGATGGGCAGCTACCCTGAAACCGGTCATAGAAAATAAGAAATAGCGATCAAAAGACTGAAATGCCATATTTTTATTTAATGAACGATCGCGGAAATCCCATTGAGACAATCATGTCTAGTTTTGATCTCATTGTCCATTTGACAGCTGCTTTCATTTCGCATAATTTCTGTTTGTCTGCAGGGCAGTGACTACGTTTAAAACGACTATGCAAAATTCTCTCCTTTCCCAGCAACTTCGTCATATGTTTGTTGTTCCAAGGCGGACTCTTTCCCTCCCCTATATTTTTGTTAGACACATACTTCTCTAGCACTTGTTGGACGATACCTTTAAATTCCGACCAAAGATGCTCAATATCTTTGTGTCCCGCGGTGAATGCTTGGAGCCTACTATGAAGGTATTCATTAATTACACTTTTATTTGCTTTTCCAAACAAGAAAACTCTAGGCTGTTTCTTTGGTTTTCTTGCAACTTCCACTGACATAGAAGCCACAACGACATTATGGTCGCTAATACCTTCTTCTTGATTAACTTCCTCAAAAAGACCAGGTCTGTTTGTCGCCAAGATATCTAATATGTTCCCATCTCGAGTTGGTTTTCTAACCAATTGCTCAAGGGTGTATGTTGAGAGCACCCCTACAGTAACTTCACATGACTCTTTGCTTCTGCCCCCTGTGATAAACGTAATACATTGGGCAATCCTTGTCTGACTGACTATTCACAGTACGACCCAGTATCGATCTCAACTGCGTTTAAGCAGCTTTAACTGCAATGAACATACCACCTCCCATAGCATCGGTCCTATCCTTCCTAAACATTGTCCAATCCGAGTTCAAAATTTCACTGCTAATCATGTCTGGTTTCAACCAGCTTTCAGTACCTATTACAATATTGGCCTTGCTACTGTTTGTTTCGGAGATTAACTCGGGGATCTTGCTACAGACACTTCGACAATTTACTATCATGAGATTTAGCATATTTAAATTCTTTGAAATGACCTCTTTAGGTGAACTTACAATTTTTACAGTTGGAACACCCACATCAGTGTCATAAACTGGTAATTTTTCAGACCAAGGTTTGTGTCCTGTTGGGAGGAACCTAATCTAAAAATAAAAAAAAATAAAAAAAAAAGATGTGCGCGCCACAAGTACTGTGCTACCTATGTAGCTGCTTCCTGTGTGTAATGCACCCCTGATCTACCGAGGAGCGTCCTACAACCTTCCACACCATAGCGTAGGTCGAGATATCTACAACCATTTTCGTCACAGAGTCGACGTAGCCTCTGGTTTAGATTCTCCACTCGACTCCAAACCACGCTGGGTACGATGCTGCATATCGTCAGCTTGGTTTTCACTCCTCGAGAGATGGAGGCCGCCTTCGCCAATTTACCCAGCCGTCGAAAGGACCCAAGGATTTCCTCGGAACCCCAACGACAGGCATCGTTGGTGCCGACATGTGCAACAATCTGCAGCTGGCTGCACCCCGCACGCTCGATAGCCGCCGCAAGAGCCTCTTCCACATCCCGGACAAGGCCCCCCAGCAAGCACACCGAGTGAACGTTGGACTTCTTCCCCGCCCTAGCCGCTAAGTTCCTGAGGGGCTCCATGACCCGCCTAACATTGGAGCTCCCAATAACTAACAAGCCCCTACCCCACGTGCCTGTCCGTACATTGCTGAAGGAGCGGCCACTATCCTGGCAGAAGGTGCATTCTGATCCGGCCCAGCCTCCCCCCCCCCCCCCCCCCCCGCCCCCAGCATCAAATAGCACACAGAATCTATTAACAATGCGCATGGGATTTGGCAGGAGGCTGCGTCCCCCATGCAGCCTTCGCCTTGAGGCTCGAGACCTCGACACAGTCCGCCACCCACACTGAGGTGAGAAAGGGCCTCCGGCTCAGTCACACCTGAGGTCGGCTCAATGACAGATAACTATGACATCCCCTCCCCCCTCCCTCCACATCAGTACAGCAGAGGCTGCCCCAGGTACCCCATCCCCACCGCACCTCAAGGTGGCACTCTGGAGATTGTTGACTGTGGCCAACAAAGCTTCCAGCTGCGTTTGGTCTGTGGACAATTCCTCCTGCATCCGTACACAACAGACACAGTCCCTATCCATCTAGTTAATGACTGATTTACTGTAAGAAACTTAAGGAAACCTACTGCTACACAAGGTTAACAGCTACACTCAGTTGGCAGAAAGGACACTCAAACAATTTTAAAACAATAAGAATGTATGGCAGAAGCTAGATTAGGTGCTTATTTTATTGCTAGGGGCTCTCTAGTGAATATTAAAGAATAAGACAGTGACCTGCAGTAAACTGCTAGGGGCTACCTAGTGAATATTATTAACGAATTAAACAGTAACCTACGGTAAGCTACGCCTACTGATTATCCCTCGTAATTAAAATGTAAGCAAGCTTTTACGTACACTCGAAAATGACCTAATAAAACTACAAAAACTGCTACCTTAAATGCACCAACTCTAAATGACACTAATAAACGTAAATACTGAGTATTGTACACTGACAGATGCAGGTAAAAAACAAAACCTTTAGCTAACAATAAGAGTTCAGAATGTAAAGCACAAATACGAAATTTAGAAGAAGCGATGGGCTTACAGTACACGAGAAAGCACACAACACGCTAAGGAATTTAAGCAGACGGCGAGGTGAGTCTTAGATTTCTGCTAACTAAACCGCTTGTAAGAAGGGCTCAGAAGCTGTATTGTAACACTGATTTACTCAGATATTGTAGTGTAACACTAATTTACCACGTATTTTACGCGTGCTTAACTGTTAACGGTCGCAGGTTACGCTAGTGAAACGTATAAAAGTGAGATTAGAATTCACTGTCAGTATCAATTTTCCTAAAAAAAAGGTATAAAAACTGCTACCTTCAATGTATCGAGTCTAAATGACACTAATAAACGTGAATTCTAAGTATTGTACACTAACTTAAACTGATTATTCCTAGTATTTATAATGTAAACAAACGTTTACGTACACGCGAAAAATGACCTAATAAAACGTATAAAAATTGCTACCTTCAATGTATCGAGTCTAAATGACACTAATAAACGTAAATACTGAGTATTGTGCACTAACTTAATTCATAATGCCGCGTATTTAACGTCAGTTAACAATGTAACCAAACGTTTGCGTATACGCGAAACTGTTCTAAACAGAAACTTCGCTTATCTTATTCAGACGCAAATAAAAACTGAAACCTTCAATTTATCACATATGTCTGACACTAATGCACGTAAATACTACAGAATATACAGCAGAAACGATTAATTACTAGCTAAATTACTTATCTCGTGATGTATGTTCGGCTGTAACGGCCATTAAAATAACTGTTATTCTGTTGGGTAGCCACGACTGAGTTTCTGTGAATCTATTTATGCTACGATTATATTTCTGGATGGTAACCATGAACTTTCATAATGTTTGAAAATATTCCTCACATAGGACATAGTGAAGTGTTCGTGGTGTTATATTATGTTAGAACTTGTTAAACCAAATCATAACTTTTGAAAATGGATTCATGGCTGAAATGGTACAATCACGGTGAATAAATGGAGATTATATACTTATCCAGTTGTTGAAGAACGTTGTCCTTCATAACTTTCTCAAATCAATGAATCCTGTAAAAATGGCTGTTCATACTCATTTCCGCCTTCTATAACTCGTGAAAGATTCATTGTGCTGCATCCACGTCTAAAGCAAGCTTGTTTCTTTCCTTCACTATAATTAAAAGTTTTGTCTGGATGATTGGTGATAATTTACATTACGTACATACTGTACAGGCTGTAGCTCTATGTACCTTTTTGCGTGCTCGCCTCCCATGCAAGCGTGCCCGAGTTCGATTCCCGGCCGGGTTAAAGATTTTCTCCGCTCGGGGACTGGGTGATGTGTTGTCCTCATCATCATTTCATCCTCATCCCCGGCACGCAAGTCGACTGGAATAAGACTTGCACTTGGTGGCCAAATTTCATTTTCTAATGTAGTACCTTGTTTCTTAATACTTATACATCTAGTCTTGTGCTTACACTCGTCGAAATAGGTAGTATTTGAGGCTGAAGTGGGATCAAGGTGGCTACTATTAACGCTGGCTGGTGGTAATAATGATATATTGGAAGTCCGCGATGTGTCATCTTGTCTCGTTTGTTAAGAGTTATAACTTTCGGATTCTCTATAACTCAGAGCGTCATTTGCAGGTGCCTAAACTTGGAACCTTATGACTCAATAATATGAAGATCGGGATAAATTACATAGCTGAGAGGAAGGTACATTCGTCATAATAAATAAAGCTGTTGATGATAAACTAGTTTTTATTCTATTAGCGTTGGAATAAACAAAATATGATAGATGGCACAATCAAAAGTAAATTTTGCCCTATAGTTTAGGGATGCCCAGAGTCGCATGTAGGAGCAATTGTAGTGTTGGAGATTTCTAGTCACCTCAGAGTTGACTATCGGCAATAGAAAACTGTATGAATAAGGCTAAGACAGTACTTACGTCATTAGGTGATAGAAAACACGAGCTGCGTACTGTAACCTAAAGGTAAATAGTGTTGCTCAGAGCCAATTTAGGTAAGAGATTGACACAGCGGAGCGTTACCTAAGTTTTGTGCCTAATAATAATTTCATAATCGACTGATACTGCGAACTTAGTAAAATAGTCGAGGCCATTTCTATGTGCATGCTATGAAAAACCTTCCAGCATGTCTCACTTTTAAAAATACTGTCGATTGGTATGGATTGTTCTACGTTTCTGGAAATACTAGGAATTATGCAATCGTTTACAGAAAATAGGCGCCTAAGTGTAGCAGCAGCAGTAGCAGCGGGAACTTAGATAACAAGCGCCTGATTACGTGGATGGAGAGCGTGTCTGAAGTGCGGCAAGCGTTTCCGTGCCTGCAGGCTCTAGACCGGTCCCAATTACGAGAGGGAATTTTCCCCGCTGTTTCGGGCCTCACGTAATTTCTGTGCCCAGCTGGCGTGCTTTGCAGACGAATTTATTTGCAAAAACTTCTTCACACGGCAATATTTTCATTGGAAAGTTCTGGGCGCACTGATGTGTATTCAGAAATAAAGAGAGTACCGGAAATTTTAAGTTAGTCCGGCGACAAGAAAAGAAAAAAACTTAGATCGTGCAATTCTTTTATTCCTTACCTAATCGTCTGCAGTTTCATTATGTACCTAACGATATTGTCTGCAACAGTTGACAACGACTAGTCTTCGAAATTTTGCCCTTCGATCTCTTTGTAAACTACTTTTCTATTTCTTTTCGTTCCTTCCTCAGTTTACATCGCTATTACATGCCCCTCTTGTTAGGAGAAATTGGTCGTCATGTATCTGGCAATGGTTTCCATAGCCGGATTCCTTTTCTGACTTCAGAAAGTCATGTGTATTTCGACGTCATACTTACGGTGCTTATATACTCGAAATAACTCTTTGATACTGACTGATGTTTCTCAATAAAGGTTGAAAATTCAGTACTGAATTCAGTTCTAGTCTGCCTCCCTTTTAAGTCTAGGTCTAGATCTACGTCTACGCCTGCATCTATACTCCGCACGCCATCTAACAGAATGAGATGTAGTGTACTCTGCCACTGTCAGTTTCCTTTTTCCAGTTCCAGTTGTAGCCTCCTTCTTCCTAATCGGCCTAGTGGATTGCGATATTACTGACCACGATCGCTTACGCCTTATGAAATTTTACAGCGAGTAGAGCTATCGTTACCAAAAGAAAATGACATCGGTTAGTTGGAGGAAAGTGTACAACAGACCCGTCTGGAGGAAGAACCCATTCTAAACTGAAGCTAAATACTGACGATAATTTTGAAATGGGTGGAATATAGTGCAATCGCTCACGAACTACACATGGGAGAAAAGGGTACCAAGTAATATTTACTAAAAAAATTACTGATAATACAAAGAGAACACTGATTAGCTAAAATGGGGCAATGTGTCTCCAGAATCTTAAGAAAGGTAATGGCAAAGAAATTTAAGCAAAAAATCACTGGCGTGGCAACAGAAGGGTGTCATGATTTTCCACAGCACAACAGTTCACGAGAAAATAAATGGATCAGAAAGCACCGAGTTTGCAGTTACTTATTTTGAAATACTAAATTTTGAAAGTAAAGTTAAATTGAGTTACTGGTTAAACAGATGACTGACTTAACTTAAACTTTGTTATGTAAAAACTGGCTTTCAGTGACCTC
Organism: Schistocerca gregaria; assembly: GCF_023897955.1. Lineage (NCBI taxonomy): Eukaryota > Metazoa > Arthropoda > Insecta > Orthoptera > Acrididae > Schistocerca > Schistocerca gregaria. Next base: position 491,215,059 of record NC_064931.1, read on the forward strand.
AGTGTAACGTAAAGCAAAATTTAAAAAAATGCAAGCAATTTAGCAATTTGCTTTTGATTATCGAAAGATTGAAGTGAATTTAGTTTAAGCAAATGATTTTACTTTTAAATTAACAACAATAAGATACATACCAAGCCAGCAGAAGCTACTCGCTAAGCTAAATACAGAATAAACAAAATATGCGCTCTTAATCTGTGCTGTGTCTTTAGTTATTAGTTTTGCAGTAAATTTTTGCGTAACTTTAAGTGAATGAAGTTAATATTCAAAATTGCAAACTATTTAAGCCTCTGTTATGCAATACAAGAATGAGCAGTTACTGAGGCAGGAAATTTAGACTGAAACTGGTCATCAGCAAACACACAAAGCCGGCCGGAGTGGCCGAGTGGTTCTAGGCGCTACAGTCTGGAACCGCGCGACCGTGACGGTCGCAGGTTCGAATCCTGCCTCGGGCATGTATGTGTGTGATGTCCTTAGGTTAGTTAGGTTTAAGTAGTTCTAAGTTCTAGGGGACTGATGACCTCAGAAGTTAAGTCCCTTAGTGCTCAGAGCCATTTGAACCATTTGAGCCAAACACACAAAACTGGCATTAAGTAGCTTATCACTTTTCATATTTTGACGACACTCGGTGATTGCATGGAAAGGAAAAGGACCCTGCTTGGTAATAATGTCTGAGGACATTGACAACACAGATGCCCTACAAGTTTTTACTATTACAGGTTATTATTGACGTTGGTAATACTTTGTGAAAGAAATGTCGCTGGGTAATGTCTACTTAAGGCAACAATTTTTCGCTTAACAGTCTTACGATGTAGTAGCTGTGCAGACGACGAAGAACGTAGCCGACGACAATGCTGAGCTGCCTCTGCTGCTGGATGAGAGCTCCGAGTCGTCTCCAGAGCCACGGATAGTTATGGGATAGGCAATAGTTAGAGTTACATCTTCCTCAGCCTGTCATTCCTACCGTGCTCTCAATAATGGCGGATTAATGTATTTGGCGCTCGTACACTGGCGCGATCATAGCTGCACCCCGCGTCCACGGGAGCGCCCAACAAACACTTCCGCATTCTTTTATGGCTCAAGCTGCTCTCCGTCCTCTCTGCTTGCAACGCGACAGGGAGTCTCCATACGCAAGGATAAACAACGGCACAGCTACAGCCATTTCGTCGTTGTAATCGATACATTTAAATTAACTTCCCTTGGCTATTACCCAGCAATTTACAATATTTTCGTCATAATTACAATCAATCATATACAGTCAGAAATAAGTACACTATTACATCGATTACGTATTAAATGTAGTTTCTGTAATGAAGCTTACAGATTCAGCATCAGAAATGCAGACCAAGTTATCAGCGGATATTAAACGGCAAATATTTTTGGATGGTGCAGAAGGTATTTTATCTGCATTTTCGGTGTTACACAGTCATGAATGGTTCGAGGAGAGAACGATTTTTGGTAATCCTCTGAGCGATTATGAATCTTTCCAATCGTATTTTCAATGGTATTGTACTCGATACACTTAGAAGAAAGCAACAGTTGGTCCTCTGAACTCTAGCAGTAAACGACACTACGATGCGGAACGCCTCTCTTGTAGCGTCTGCCACTGGATTTGCCTGAACATCTCCATGACACTTCCTCGCTTACTAAATAAATCATTAACGAAATGCGCTGCTCTTCTTTGGAGTTTCTCCATTCCCTCTTTCAATCCTTTGTAACGAGGTCTCGGTATGAACACCATTAATATCCAGATGATCGCCGCAGGATAATGTATTCAGGACGATGGATTGCGTGCTATCAACTCCTTGGAGGTCATGGACTCAGAAGAATTCATTAAGAAATAAAATTCTTTCTCCAGTATGACTTTCCTGCAGAAATCGATGGCAGTGACTTGGTGGCTTGTGTAGACACCAGGCAGCAGCTTCTACCTCAGCAAATCACATGGTGGAGTGCTTGGCTGTGGCAGTGCAAGGATACTTGACAGGAGTGCTACCCCAGTGGGTTATCTGTTGCGACCTTGATCAAATGAGACTCACGTCGGGCGTCCGATAGGGGCAGGCGCTTGCGCTGGACAGCCAACTGCTCCGGTGGTCCGTCAGATGTGTGTCGCGCTGGTGTGTAGGCACCGAACCTAGGATCTTTGTATATACCGAGGAACCGAATGAAGTGATCCTGAAGGTGGTCATCTCTTGGTGACACGAGCTCGAGCCCTTCAGTCATCAGATCTAGCAGAGGCTCATAATCTATCCAGCTAACAAGTGATGTTACTAGATTTCGATAAAAGTGATTGCCCCACATGGGACCTGCAGGTAGCATGGAATATGTCACGTTATCAGTAGTATTTGAAGACAAAGTACTGCTAGGATCTAAGCGGTAAGTATTTATAGTGACTCTACCCAGCTCATTTGTGACAGAAAATAACTTTGTTCACGTAGGTCAGATAGGTGAACAAGGCAGCTCTGCACTGGGTCACAGCATGAGAAAATTCAGCTTGCCACAGCATCGGACTGACGTCTCTTGGACGAGAATGCTGTTTCAGCAGTATTCCAGTCCCCACTGAAGGTATTCATAGGAAACTTACTTGCCAACCTCGTCATGGGTTGTAAAGCCTGAATGGAGAGGTGTTGCCATAGCACTCCTTTCCTCTTAGGAAGATTCAGCAAAAAATAACATGGTACTATTTACATTGGTTTACGCCCTTACTAATCATTTCCACATTGACTGTCTTCTTTGTTCATCCCGTAACATGTTTTGTGGAAGCTTGTACACCCACACTGGTCAAAAGTTAGATGTGACCCATTCATTTCGTATGTAACGGACTGGAAGAGGGTGTGTGATTATCCGCTGTTGACAGACATTATGTGAACGAAAACCAGAAGCTTCGTTTGGAAGTCCTTACACGTCCTTCATACGGTCCCCATCTCTCCCCATCTGATTCCATATTTTAGCAGCAGTGTAGGAAGACATTCACGGCCATCGATTTGCTTCAGATGAAGAGCTGCATGCCTAGGTATAATCTTGTTTCTGTATGTAGCTGCAAACATTTTTCCATGATGGTATTAACCTTCTTGTCTCACAGTGGGTTAAATGAACTAACAGTTATGGCGATTAGTTTGGAAATAATAAACAGTTTAAGTGCTTTTCTGAATGTGTCTCGTTTTCATTTGAATGCCCCTTATACTAGCATGTGGAGGTATGTGTGTCACTGCTAGTCTCCACTGATAAGAGGTGGTGGCAGAGCTACAACAAATTCCAGCACAGCTGTCAGTTCAGTTCCTACCTGGTGCAGACTGGTCAGAAATTGATTCACTGGTAGGAAGACAGGGACTTGCTTTTCATGCACCACATTGTGCATGACTTCCTGTGACTCATCTCTTCGTACATGAGCATCCACCACACTATCAGCATGAGTGCATAGGAGCCTTGCCATGGTTAACCAGGTATCCAGTAGATCCAGCCAAACATGCAGTTTGGTCAAATTTCGATTCAGTGAACTAGCTGTTGCTCTTACACAGCTAGTCAGCTCTGCTGTTAATCCCCACAACAGCCTGGTATTGTTTAACATCCCCTGCTTCCGGTTTGTCAGCTGCGTAGTAGGTCATTCCACTAGGACTCTGGTACCTAATGTTTCCCTCTGCACCTGAAACGATGTGTACTTTACTTACCATATATTGTCGACATCAACTGTTCTGAACCCAGTTTGAAACAACTTATCTTCTGCATCTCTCCACTCATGTTACTGTCTTTTCAGAGTTTGTGGGACCAAATCTATAGCCTGTTGTAAGTTCTCCTGAAGATTATCGTAAGAAACTCGCAGCACTTGGTACTCCCATTGCGCTTCACTTAGTAACCACTTCTTTCCAGCTTCTTGGTGTAACCTCAGGTAAGATTCATCGAGCTTCCACACTTCATTCCTTAACATACATTTAGGGTGTGTCAATTTCAGCACCCACTGATGATCTGATACGACCACATCTTCTTGCCAGCTGAGAAGTATCCCACCTTCCAGTGGTCATATCTGCATCAAGCCTACAAATCTGCAGCTGTAGAAGTGCAACAGTGCCAATAATGTGATGCTATGTGGCCATCTCTGTTGTTGGTGTTAGGTGCAGTAGGAAGACTCAATAACTCTCCCTACCTAGGTCTGAACACATAAGCAAAGTACACATAGGTCGTTCAGGTGAGGTCTTGTCTACCTGCTGTAATACTTGCCCCTCCTTACACCGTCTGCACTTTTTTGAGCTAAGTAAAAGATTTAGACTTATAGCTGCAATGGCCATGAAGAAGATAAAGTGTCTAGCGTCCCCAAAAAGAGACAGATATACCCAACCTAGATGACCACTGTAGAAGTAGGATACTCTAGCTTCATTTTTACCAGTGAAGTTCAAAAATGGTTCAAATGGCTCTGAGCACTATGGGACTCAACTGCTGTGGTCATCAGTCTGCGATAGGTTGGTGGTTACAATGTGCTAAGCCTAAAATAAGAAGAATGCTGATCGATTGCTCACGACAGAAAAGTTTCTGGATTTAAAAGACGACTGAATTTTATTTTAGCTGCCTTAGAGGCCTATACATCGTGGACACACGATTAATGGAGAACTTTAGCCGGATTCAGAAAGTTAAAGCAAAACTTTTAGCACTGAAGCGGCGGCAGTCAGAAGGTTTAAAGTCAGAGCGAGAATACAAAACATTATAGAAGGGGAAGAAACAACTATGTACCATGTAATGCGTGAGAATAAGAGAGGAAACAGAAAAATACTGATAGAAGTTAAGTTACCTGATGGGACCAGTCACACAAAACAGAATGAAATTCAAAACGATGTTCATAAATATATCTCAGAAATGATGTCCACCAAACCTACCGTCGACGAGGCGCTGCGAGATCTTGTTAGATACGTATCAGGACGAATGAGTACAGAGCAAGTAGAAAATCTCACGGCTGAAATAGAAGAGGACGAATTGAAAGACGCAATAGCACAGAGTCCTAAAAATAAGTCTCCAGGACCTGATGGTATACCCGTGGAATTCTACCAAGTGATCTGGCTGCAAATGAAAAGCAAGTTCCTATGGATGTACAACGAACTCATGAATGGAAATGTTGACGCTCCCAAAGAATTTCCTGAAGGGATCATAGTTCTAATTCCTAAAAACTCACTTAGCAAAGCAATTGAAAACCTTCGTCCAGTAACACTACTCAACAGTGATTACAAAATTATGGCCCGCGTATTAGTAAGAAGAATAAAAATGGTTATTAACTCTGTAACTGGCCCGTACCAAACATGTGTAGGCAAAGACAGAAACATCTATCAGAATATATGCGAATATAGGGATATAATATCAGCAGCAAATGTATGCGGAATAAAATGTGCTTTAGTGTCATTAAACTTCGAGAAGTAGATCATAAGTATCTCCTCGGAATCATGGAAGCAATGGGATTCCCACCACGATTCGTGAGGATTATTCAACAAATTTTGAAAAACAGTGTAGCACGAATAATGATAAACGGACAACTAAGTAGAGAGATTGAATTGACTGGATCCGTATGTCAAGGCTGCCCAATGTCAATGGCCCTTTTCGCAATAGCAATAGAACCTCTCCTCACGACACTCACGCATCACCTGCAAGGATTGTGTATAAACGGTAAGAAAATAGTGTGCAACGCCTACGGAGATGATGTGGGCGTCCTGGTTATAAATGAAGATGAAGTGGCGAAAGCTCTTCAGATTGTACACACATATGAACTTGCTTCTGGCGCCAAACTAAATAAAAGGAAGTCAGGCATCATGAACCTAGGCAGAGGAATATGCATGCAAAATCGGGAACAACTGGCGGAAGTATCCACACTGAATTGTTTGGGTATTGAATTTAGGAGCAACATCCAACACACTATTGTCGTCAATTATAAAAAAACTACTTGCAAGCATACGAGCATCTGCACAAGCAAACAGTATGAGGAAACTGGACGAGATACAGAAAACCACACTAGTAAATGTGTATATAACATCCAAACTTAACTACGTTGTCCAAGCTTTCCCGATGCCATTAGAAACAGCCAGAAGAATTTTGTACGCGATAGGAAGCTTTGTAAGCCAAGGCAATATTTTCAAAGTGAATTTCAATACACTAACGCTCCCAACAAGGACAGGCGGTTTAAACTTCGTTGATGTCAGTTACAGGTCACGAGCGTTATATGTGTGTCAAATGTGCAAGCAATGGAAACAGATGCCCGACAGCTTAACGGCCCACTTGCTGAATGAAATTGCTCCTGCAAGCATGCAGCCGCCAATAGATGTGCATCATATACCAGCTGGTCTTTGTCACCTAAAAACATTTCTCGTTGAGTACAGTTATATCTCAGCGAGGCTCTCAGAAGAACAGTTGACGAAAGTAAAGGACATCTATACATATTTGATGGAAGCTAAGGAAGGAAATATTATTGCAAGAAAATACCCCAACAACGACTGGTCTTCAATTTGGAAAAATATCCAAGATCGGAACTTACCCTATAAGGTGAAAGCAACTTGGTATAATGCAGTCAACAGGAAAATATCAACTAATTCCAAATTGCATGCTATACATCTCACAAATTCGCCCTTGTGCGCGTCATGCAACCTTCTTGACACTGAAGAACACCGATTCGTGTGTGTAAGAGTAAGGGACATATGGCATATAGTAAAGCAGAAATTAGCGACCGTTAACAGGACATCTCCAAATGTTTTCACTTCCGCAGATTTTCTGACTCCAGACGCAGTGCCATATCCTAATACGAAAAGAAATGCTGTTAACTGGCTAAAAGGGCACACGCTGCACTATATCTTGAAGGCAGAAAATAAAAGCAAAGAAAATTTATGGGTGTATCTAACGACTCAGCACCATCATCTCATGCGGACAGAAGACTACAAAAAAAATTACGGATGCTTCCTAAATAGCATCATAGAATAAAATTATACAGAGAACGATAACAGATTAAGATTGGTTCGAAATTCAGAGACGTCGGCCTTGCAAGATTACAGATAACTGGAACCGGAATGTCTTCGATCCTTTCACGAGACAGTACAGAAACGAAATCAAGTCCGTGGCAAGACGCACCGGACTACATCCTCAAAAGAAATTAGACATCAAATTTTATGTATTTTATTTTTTTAAATTATCTTATGCCATACGCAGAGAAGTTTTTAGGTTCTAAACAACGTTTTTCAAGGGGATACAAGATTTTATGTTTTCTTTATGAAGATGAAAGACTTCACATTTCAGTTTTTTTTAACATACTTGTCTTTCCATTAGCAAGAAGAAGATTCATTTCCTTTAATTAATATTAAGAAGAAATATTTATTTTCGTTTATGTTAGCAAAGTCCGCAGCTCGTGGTCTCGCGGTAGCGTTCTCGCTTCCCGAGCACGGGGTCCCGGGTTCGATTCCCGGCGGGGTCAGGAATTTTTCACCTGCCTCGTGATGACTGGGTGTTTGTGTCGTCTTCATCATCATCATCAATCATCCCCATTACGGTCGGAGGAAGGCAATGGCAAACCACCTCCACTAGGACCTTGCCTAGTATGGCGGCGCGGGTCTCCCGCGTCGCTCCCCTACGCTCGGTAAACGGAGTATGGGACTCATCATCATCATGTTAGCAAAGGTAATTTCGGCATCCAGCTTAACGAAAAAAATTAGGAGGCCGACAAAAAAAAAAGTGGCCGAGCACTCGCAAAAAACTAATAAAAATGAGGATTTGGCATCAAAACATAAAAAGTACACAAAATAAAAAAGTAAAAAACAGTTGGTAGAAGTATGGACTCTTAATAATACTACTAATAATAAAAACGACAAAAGCATAGAAGCTAGCCGAAGAAGGCAAAACAAGGTGAGCGTTTGGAAGGGCTGTGAGGGGAGAATGGAGGCCCTAAAAAAAATGGATAAGGCGTCGGTCTCCTAAACCGGGGATTGTGGGTTCGAGTACCGCCAGAGGAAAAAAAGTGCTCAACGTGACAGTATGTCAATCCTAAGGGCCCAGGTTCGATTCCAGGCTGGGCTGGAGATTTTTTTCTGCTCAGGGACTGGGTGTTGTGTTGTCCTAATCATCATCATTTCATCCCCATCGACACGCAAGTCGCCGACGTGGCATCAAGTCGGAAGACTGGCACCCAGCAAACGGTCTACCCGACAGGAGGCCCTAGTTACACGATATTTACTTCTTTTACATTACGCGAGTAAGAGGTAATGCTATTTCTCCAAATTTTGGTAAAAGATTTCTATACTTATTTTCTAAACCCAAGGAAGACTGTAGCTCCCTCTCAATACGAGGCTTTGGAAAATCCTGTATGGTCTTTACCAATCTAGGATTTGTTTGTTCTCTATCATGACAAACCACGTGGCCTATATATCATACTTGCTGTAGTGCAAAGTGACACTTCTCTATACTGAGTGCTAGGCATGCTGTGTATTACCTTTTAAATCGTAAAACGCGTTTTAGACAGGTACGTGCCGAGTAAAACTGTCAGGGACGGGAAAAACCCACCGTGGTTCAACAACAAAGTTAGGAAACTACTGCGAAAGCAAAGAGAGCTTCACTCCAAGTTTAAACACAGCCAAAACCTTTCAGACAAACAGAAACTAAACAATGTCAAAGTTAACGTAAGGAGGGCTACGCGTGAAGCATTCAGTGAATTCGAAAGTAAAATTCTATGTACCGGCTTGACAGAAAATCCTAAGAAGTTCTGGTCTTACGTTAAATCAGTAAGTGGCTCGAAACAGCATATCCAGACACTCCGGGATGATGATGGCATTGAAACAGAGGATGACACGCGTAAAGCTGAAATACTAAACACCTTTTTCCAAAGCTATTTCACAGAGGAAGACCGCACTGCAGTTCCTTCTCTAAATACTCGCACACACGAAAAAATGGCTGACATCGAAATAAGTGTCCAAGGAATAGAAAAGCAACTGGAATCACTCAACAGAGGAAATTCCACTGGACCTGACGGGATACCAATTCGATTCTACAGAGAGTACGCGAAAGAACTTGCACCCCTTCTAACAGCCATGTACCGCATGTCTCTAGAGGAACGGAAGGTTCCAAATGATTGGAAAAGAGCACAGGTAGTCCCAGTCTTGAAGAAGGGTCGTCGTCGAGCAGATGCGCAAAACTATAGACCTATATCTCTGACGTCGATCTGTTGTAGAATTTTAGAACATGTTTTTTGCTCGAGTATCATGTCGTTTTTGGAAACCCAGAATCTACTCTGTAGGAATCAACATGGATTCCGGAAACAACGATCGTGTGAGACCCAACTCGCTTTATTTGCTCATGAGACCCAGAAAATATTAGATACAGGCTCCCAGGTAGATGCTATTTTCCTTGACTTCCGGAAGGCGTTCGATACAGTTCCGCACTGTCGCCTGATAAACAAAGTAAGAGCCTACGGAATATGAGACCAGCTGTGTGGCTGGATTGAAGAGTTATTAGCAAACAGAACACAGCATGTTGTTATCAATGGTGAGACGTCTACAGACGTTAAAGTAACCTCTTGCGGGCCACAGGGGAGTGTTATAGGACGATTGCTTTTCACAATATATATAAATGATCTAGTAGATAGTGTCGGAGGAGTTGACGGAGATAGAGGAGATCCAAAGAAGAGCGGCGCGTTTCGTCACAGGGTTATTTGGTAACCGTGGTAGCGTTACGGAGATGTTTAGCAAACTCAAGTGGCAGACTCTGCAAGAGAGGCGCTCTGCATCGCGGTGTAGCTTGCTCGCCAGGTTTCGAGAAGGTGCGTTTCTGGATGAGGTATCGAATATATTGCTTCCCCCTACTTATACCGCCCGAGGAGAACACGAATGAAAAATTAAAGATTCGAGCGCGCAAGGAGGCTTTCAGACAGTCGTTCTTCCCGCGAACCATACGCGACTGGAACAGAAAACGGAGGTAATGACAGTGGCACGTAATGTGCCCTCCACCACACGCCGTTGGGTGGCTTGCGGAGTGTAAATGTAGATGTAGATTCTGCAGTAAGCATCACCTATACATGGAAAAAGTTCCATACACCGTTGGAAACCCTTTACCCCTACTTTGAAACCTACCATCCACTCACTATAGTTCATATTACGTGCACACCTATGTCCAATAAAAACTTATGTTTCCTTCCTGACCGCCCCCATCAGTAGCAATTGACATGGTGGAGCAGGGGGAAGGGGGGGGGGGGGGGGTTGGAAGGGACATTTTACCACAGACTCAGGTCACTTCATCCATGTCATCCAATGCTGTTGGCATTCCTATAACTCCAGGTAAGTCTTTAGGGAAATCTCCCCGTATCTTCTCGATGCATTGAGTGCAAAACATTGCAAAAATGTGTGTAAGACCCTCTGTTCTGCTTCTTGCAGAAGAACTATATTAGTGTATCACTTTCCATCATCTCATATGTATTTACATGAAGCTTCCTTATCCTGACCACAACACCTCGACGTTCCTACTTCTGTGATAGCCTTTTGGTTACTTCCAGTAATCTCTAATTCTAGTCTTCCTTTTATATCCCTGTAATATGCCCTGCCTGCACTGAGAACTTCAAACTCGGTGTTTTTCTTAGCTCCTGGTCAAACATCTTGTATGTTTCCAGAATGAGATTTTGCGCTGATATGAAACTTCCTGGCAGATTAAAACTGTGTGCCCGACCGAGACTCGAAATCGGGACCTTTGCCTTTCGCGGGCAAGTGCTCTACCATCTGAGCTACCGAAGCACGACTCACGCCCGGTACTCACAGCTTTACCGGGCCCCAGCAAATTGCACTGCTCGCACCTAACTAGGTGCAAACAAACCATCAGTTTCTTAAGTGTTTTCCTTAAAGTCACTTAAATCACTACCTTAGGCTGTCTTCCCCAATCGGACTTTCCAACCAAATTTCCAATTCTGATGATCTGACACTGACAACACAAATGCGTAGTAAGAAGTAAAAAAAAAAGTTCGTTCTCATTCACAACGCTGAGATTAGGTACTGCATGCTGTCCCAAGACGCTGCTCATGGTCACTGGCATTCTTCTGAAACCACGTGTGATAGGGTCTGGGGTGCAGACACAGTTAATGTCAGGATGATCGTCTCAGGATGGCGTGTACAGGGCGATGGGTTGCATAATAACAACTGCCCGGCAATCGTGGAATCAGGAGAGCTCATTTAAGAATAAAAATCTCTATTCAGCAAAATGTTCATACAGAGCTTGATAGTGGCAACTCAGTGGCGTGCGTAGGCTCTCAGGCAGTGGCTGTAACTTCAGCGTAGAACATGGAGCCATGCCTGGCTACAGCAGCACAAGGATGCCAAGTAAGAGTGCTGCCTAAGCAGGTTAGTTGTCCTCGTTGAGCCGGCCGCGGTGGTCTAGCGGTACTAGGCGCTCAGTCCGGAACCGCGCGACTGCTACGGTCGCAGGTTCGAATCCTGCCTCGGGCATAGATGTTTGTGATGTCCTTAGGTTAGTTAGGTTTAAGTAGTTCTAAGTTCTAGGAGACTGATGACCACAGATGTTAAGTCCCATAGCGCTCAGAGCCATTTGAACCATTTGTCCTCGTTGCAACCTTGCAGATGCATAACTAGTCAGGCGTCCTGGAGGCTGCAGCGCATGTGCTGAATAGCTGGCTGTTCCGGCTGCTCAGGCACATGGCCCACTGCTGAGTTGGCACCGAATCCAGGAGCCTTTGGAGACATTGAAAGACTGGATTAATTCACCATGCTGGTGGTCGTCTCTCAGTGCCATTGGATCGAGACCCAGAATCACAAGGTCTAGCTGTGGCTGATAATCCAACAGCTAGCTCATAATACCGCTAGAAATAGACGAAGTTGATTAGCCCCGATGGAAACAATGACTGGCGTGGTGTATGTCTTGACATCAGTACTATTAGAAGACAAGGTACTGCTGGGGTCTCAGTGGCGAGTATTTATGGAGGCGCTGTCCAGCTTTGTTGCGAAAGTCCCTGCCTTCAGTCACGTAGGTAGCTCGCTTGCTTACCTCACCATGGGCTGAAATACTGCACAGAGGGCTGTTGGTGTCACAGTCTGACATCTGCCTTACCTGCGATTACTTTTATGTGATCACTCCATTGTAAGTCGCTCCATACGAATACTGGATATTTTATGGATGTGACTGCTTACAGTAGTTGTTCTCCGGTCGTGTAATGGTACGGTAATGGGTCTGTGTACCTATTTATACACAATACGTTACATCTGTATACGTTGAGGATCAACTACTAATCCCTGCACCAGATATGAATCCCCTGCAGGTCTTTCTGCATTTCGCTACAATTTTCAAGCAAGGATATTACGAAGGCGTGCTGAAAAGTAATGCCTCCAAATTTTTAATGTGAAAACTCTAACAGATTTTTAAATAAAACAAACGTTATTAACATTTTACATCTTTGTTCTTTGTGTCTACATATTATTTCTCAACATAGTCACCTTGGCAGCAAACAAATTTCTCCCAACGACAGACCAGTTTGTTGATACCGTCATTGTAGAATGTTTGACTTTGTTGATGGTACCACAATCTTCCCTCTGCTTGCACCGCTTCAACACTGTCAAAGTGAAGTCCTCGAAGGTTAAAGTTTTGGAAACAGATGAAAATCGGGTGGAGTCAAGTCGAGACTGCAGAAGTCACAGTACACGTGTGTCATGCTGAAGGACAGGGAGTGGCCTCTGGGGACAAATTCTTTGAATTCAAAATTTATTTACTGTGTCTCATGCACCGACATAGTTACGTTACACACAGTCATATTATACGCTACACTTCTGAGCCCTCTAGTGGCACGTTGTTGTTGTTGTTGTCTTCAGTCCTGAGACTAGTTTGATGCAGCTCTCCATGCTACTCTATCCTGTGCAAGCCTCTTCATCTGCCAGTACTTACTGCAACCTACATCCTTCTGAATCTGCTTAGTGTATTCATCTCTTGGTCTCCCTCTACGATTTTTACCCTCCACGCTGCCCTCCAATGCTAAATTTGTGATCCCTTGATGCCTCAGAACATGTCTTACCAACCGGTCCCTTCTTCTTGTCAAGTTGTGCCACAAACTGCTCTTCTCCCCAATTCTATTCAGTACCTCCTCATTAGTTATGTGATCTACCCATCTAATCTTCACCATTCTTCTGTAGCACCACATTTCGAAAGCTTCCATTACCTTCTTGTCTAAACTATTTATCGTCCACGTTTCACTTCCATACATGGCTACACTCCATACAAATACTTTCAGAAACGACTTCCTGACACTTACATCTATACTCGATGTTAACAAATTTTTCTTCTTCAGAAACGGTTTCCTTGCCATTGCCAGTCCACATTTTATATCCTCTCTACTTCGACCATCTTCAGTTATTTTGCTCCCCAAATAGCAAAATTCCTTTACTACTTTAAGTGTCTCATTTCCTAATCTAATTCCTTCAGCATCACCCGACTTAATTCGACTACATTCCATTATCCTCGTTTTGCTTTTGTTGATGTTCATCTTATATCCTCCTTTCAAGACACTTTCCATTCCGTTCAACTGCTCTTCCAAGTCCTTTGCTGTATTTGACAGAATTACAAAGTCATCGGCGAACCTCAACGTTTGTATTTGTTCTCCATGGACTTCAATACGTACTCCGAATTTTTCTTTTGTTTCCTTTACTGCTTGCTTAATATACAGATTGAATAACATCGGGGACAGGCTACAACCCTGTCTCACTTTCTTCCCAACCGCTGCTTCCTTTTCATGCCCCTCGACCCCTATATCTGCCATCTGGTTTCTGCACAAATTGTAAATAGCCTTTCGCTCCCTGTATTTTACCCCTGCCACCTTTAGAATTTGAAAGAGAGTATTCCAGTCAGCATTGTCAAAAGCTTTCTCCAAATCTACAAATGCTAGAAATGTAGGTTTGCCTTTCCTTGATATATTTTCTAAGATAAGTCGTAGGGTCAGTATTGCCTCACGTGTTCCAACATTTCTGCGGAATCCAAACTGATCTTCGCCGAGGTCGACTTCTACCAATTTTTCCATTCGTCTGTAAAGAATTCGCGTTAGTATTTTGCAGCTGGGACTTATTAAACTGATAGTTCGGTAATTTTCACATCTGTCAACACCTGCTTTCTTTGGGATTGGAATTATTATAGTCTTCTTGAAATCTGAGGGAATTTCGCCTGTCTCATACATCTTGCTCACCAGATGGTAGAGTTTTGTCAGGAGTGGCTCTCCCAAGGCTGTCAGTAGCTCCAATGGAATGTTGTATACTTCCGGGGCCTTGTTTCGACTCAGATCTTTCAGTGCTCTGTCAAACTTTTCACGCAGTATCGTATCTCCCATTGCATCTTCAAAAAAATGTTTCAAATGGCTCTGAGCACTATGGGACTCAACATCTTAGGTCATACGTGCCCTAGAACTTAGAACTACTTCAACCTAACCAACCTAAGGACATCACACACACCCATGCCCGAGGCAGGATTCGAACCTTCGACCGTAGCAGCCCCGCGGTTCCGGACTTTAGCGCCAGAACCGCACGGCCACCGCGGCCGGCATTTCATCTTCATCTACATCCTCTTCCACTTCTATAATATTGTCCTCAAGTACATCGCCCTTGTATAGACCCACTATATACTCCTTTCACGTTTCTGCTTTCCCTTCTTTGCTTAGAACTGGGTTTCCATCTGAGCTCTTGATATTCATACAAGTGGCTCTCTTTTCTCCAAAGGTCTCTTTAATTTTCCTGTAGGCAGTATCTATCTTACCCTTAGTGAGATAAGCCTCTACATCCTTACATTTGTCCTCTACCCATCCCTGCTTAGCCATTTTGTACTTCCTGTAGATCCCATTTTTGAGACGTTTGTATTCCTTTTTGCCTGCTTCATTTATTGCGTTTTTATATTTTCTCCTTTCATCAATTAAACTCAATATCTCTTCTGTTACCCAAGGATTTCTACTAGCCCTCTTCTTTTTACCTACTTGATCCTCTGCTGCCTTCACTACTTCATGCCTCAGAGCCACTCATTCTTCTTCTGCTGTATTTCTTTCCCCATTTCTGTCAATTGTTCCCTTATGCTCTCCCTGAAACTCTGTACAACCTCTGGTTTAGTCAGCTTATCCAGGTCCCATCTCCTTAAATTCCCACCTTTTTGCAGTTTCTTCGGTTTTAATCTACAGCTCATAACCAATAGATTGTGGTCAGAGTTCACATCTGCCCGTGGAAATGTCTTACAATTTAAAACCTGGTTCCTAAATCTCTGTCTTACCATTATATTATCTATCTGATACCTTCTAGTATTTCCAGGATTCTTCCATGTATACAACCTAATGGCATAGCGCTGCGAATATATTGACATGAAAAATCAAGATGTAGATTGTCAATAATACTTTTCAGCCCGCCCTCGTATTTGCCACTCTAAACAAACAAGTTGTTCATGTTGCCTTCAATTTTGCATAGGAACTACAGGAAGATAGAAATAACTCTAATAATAAATAGCTGTCTTTGGAATCTAATTTTCATTTGGCAACTCCTGTTTTCAAAATAAGCGTTGTGAGGAATGAATTATCCCCAAGGCCAAAAGTGCTCATCAAAAATTATGCGTCAATATTAGAGAGTATTTTGTCTTAACGTTAAAAAAGTTCGTTCATAAACGTATGTATCGAGCTATATACAGGCCGAAAACGTTCTTTTCAAATGTACACAGTGAGTGTGTTTTTTTAAGATGTTGGAAGGAAATACATGTACATTATTTACAAACAACAAACAAACACACCAGTCTCACACATTAATGGAATAGCAACCATACTCAAGACCACAACAGCATAAAATTACTTTATGTTCAACAAAGACTTTTAGTTTCACGTGAAGGGCTGCCAATGGGATCACCAATTAGTGGCCTCCTAGCCAACACATTCATGAACAAACTAGAGAACAGGATCTTTACACACATAAAAAATACAATTCACATACTGATACTGTTACGCCGGTGACATAATATGCCTGGTTGATGAACCATACACGCATATAGAACAGCTACAAAAGGAAATAAACAAATTACATCCAAAAATTCATTTCATGTTAGAAACAGAAATAGACAAGCTCAACGGATCAGAAATATATGGACTCACATGCAACACTTGTCAATCAGTAAACATAGAACAAACATGCAGGAACATTAAAACAAGATGCTCATAGCACCTCACAGCCCTAAAAAGTAACAGCATCCATAGCACATTCGCTGACCACCCAACAGCCCATAGCCCCCACACAACTACAATAACAAAGATTTAAAAATACTGAAATCCAGCCACAGCCTATACCAAAAACTGATAATAGATGAGAACTTCCACATGCAGAAGGAAAACAGGTTTTAAATGAGGAGGCACACTCTTTAAACATTAAAGGAACTTTACACAAAAGGCTACTCAAGCAGCTAAAGGAGCTTACACACACACATACACACACACACACACACACACACACACACACACACACACACACACACACACACACACACAGACAGACACAGAAATAGAGAGAAAAAGTAAACAAGATTCAAATTTGGCGCCAAACGCTCTCGGGAACAAATGAACGCCGACGTGGTTAGGAAACACAGCATAGTGCTCATCGCGTTTTAAGAAGTAAAAAGGTGTTTATAAAGAAGGAAATCACACGAAGTACATTAATATGTGTCTGCAGTGTTCTTGGAACCCAAAAGAAGAAGGATCAGTCACAATAAAACCTGAGTAGTAACAAATGCATGCGCAAAACATTTTGACACGCCAAAATCACGTGTTTTAAAAATAAAGGAATGTGGTAACTCGTAGATGAAATTTATATTTATGTCGTTTGGTTTGCAGATGACAGGCTATCAATGCAGGACACCATGCAGTTGGCCCTCGAAAACCATATAATGTAAAATCAAGGCAAGAAGCGAAACGAACAAAAACTTTCCTTACGCCTCACTTTGTTAATTCAGTTAGAACCAAAAATATTTTCAGTTTTTTCAGTTTTTAATAAACAGAAAACCCACTGATGATGGCGTAGAGGTGCTGAAACATGTTTATGTAAAAATAAAAAAAATAAAAACAGTGTGTTTGCAGAAAGGAGGAACCTATATCCTATAATTGTTTACAAAGTTAATATAGCTACGGGGTGCTGTCCTTACAGTTTTTCTTTGTTAGTGTTTAACGTTCCATGTATGCCAAAGTCATAAAGGTCGAACATTTTCTCAGCTGATCAACATTGACCTTGTAGAAGGGGCCACTCCCATATAATCTACGGATGATTCAGGGAAACAGAGGAAATCCATCCCTGTACCGCTACACTGGGGTACGTTACATCCTGTCCACGTCGCTGTTATTAGAAACTGTTCATTAACTCAGTTTGACAATGGCAGATGTGGATATCGCCTTTGGTCTTATTGATGGTACCACTCAAATCTCCCCCGGAAGTGAATTTAGAAAATCATAAAGAAGATAAATCAGAATGTCGTAACGGAGATTTGAACCCTGTTCTCTTGGAAGACGACTCCACTTCTCCGAACCGGTTTGGAGATACGTTTGTTGACATAAACTGGTAGTACTATCACGGTTCCCATGCATGCTGATCGTTGCGTTGAATTAATTAAAAAACTGAATCTGATGTATACCTTGTGACTGTCACATTAAAGATGAGAATTTATGAAGTTGGTATTGAATTTGAGCAAATAATAGATCGGGCACCGTGACATATATTTTTATCACCAACAGTTTTCGTTATTAAGCTATTCTCAATTCCTCAGGAACTGTTTAACACAACAGGTGCCTTGTTACGAATCCATCAATGTTAGGAGTACGTACCGACAGTGCTAGGAGTATTTACCGAGAACTGACAACTTCGCCGCAGCACGACACCTGTAGTGTTAATAATACCTCAACACTTAAGAATTGTATTTACTTATTAAAATAATCAATAACAGTTGCTGAGACTCGGTGCCCAGTATGAATAATATACTGGACAAAGCAATAACACTGTATTTGATATGGTGCCCGAGTTTAGACGCAAAGGGAGTAAGTGAAAAAGACCTGTCTGTGAAAGATTGCGTTATATTACCGCAACGGAAAAAAGTTTGCTAACAAGCATGTAAAGCTGCCCGTCATTGGTGGTAACAAGGTTAGCGCGAAATTCACCTTCTAGTGTAACGTTACGCCTTGCTTGCCGTATGAAATTCTCTTTCCCTTCAAGAAGCAGTTTCACTGGAAAATCAAAACTTCCGGGACATGACGGACTTTCGGAAATCTCGAGGAGAGAAGAAATGTTCTTTCTTTTAGACAAACCAAGTTCTCTTAATCAAATTACAAAAAACTGAAACTCGTGAAGGGTAACACCAGTACGCGGCGCCACTTATTTATCGAGTGTAAGTTACATAACGTTCTGTGTCCAGTATGGTGTAGCTGCGAGGGGTGTAAGTGAGTTAAACCAATCTTTACAGGCAAATGTTCACAACGAAATTTTGAACCTTGCTTGTATATCATCAGTAGCTACTGCGTACAATACCCCTGACTCCGAGTTCATGGCTTAGTGGAGAGTGCTAATGCAGATTCTTTTTTATTTCACGTTAAGTTTGGAGTGTCATAAATTTTCTTCTTCCTTTTTGTGTACTCTTGTAGTCACGCTGTTTAATAGCGTCACCTCCAACACAATACAAAATATTTCGCTAGTCACGCACGGTAAGCTTCTTTACCTTCTTCTTGCTACAGCGTCTGTCAAGCTCAAATGAAAACTACAATATTAAGACTACACAGATTTTTCATGTTCCAAAGTTGTTCTCAGTCCTTAGAAACAATACCAGTAAATTCCAGCTGTCTGTATATCCACAAATATTACAAAAATGTATGTATTTACGTATGCACCTACGTCTACATCATACTCCGCAAGCCACCTAATGATGTGTGGCGGAAGGTACTTTCGGTACCACTATTTAAATCTCTCCAACCCTGTTCCACTCGCAGCCGGCCACTGTGGAAGAGTGGTTCTAGGCGCTTCAGTCTGGAACCGCGCGACTGCTAGGGTCGCAGGTTCGAATCCTGCCTCGGGAATGGATTTGTGTGATGTCCTTAGGTTGGGTACGTTTCAGTAGTTCTAAGTTATGGGGGTACTGATGACCTCAGATGTTAAGTCCCATAGTGCTCATAGCCATTTATTCCAGTCGCGAATACTGCGTGGGAAGAATGATTCTCGGTAAGCCTCCGTATAGGTACTGATTTCTCCAACTTTGTTCTCGTGGTCAATACGCGAGATGTATTTGGGGGAAGTTATATGTTGTCTGACTACTCCTGAAAAGTGCTGTCCCGAGATTTCAATAGTAAATCTCTCCATGACGCACAACTCCTCTCTTGTAACATCTGCCAGTGGAGTTTGTTTAGCATCTCCTTAATAGTTTCTCGCCAACTAAATGATCCCGTGACGAAGCGCGCCGCTCTTCGCCGGATCTTCTCTATCTCCTCTAACAGTCCTACCAGATAGGGATCTCAGATAGATGAACAATACTCAAGAATCGGACGAAGAAGTGCCTTATAAGCTACTTCTTTCACAGATGAGGTACATTTCCTTAAAATTCTCCGAATGAATCTGAGTCTGATGTTTGCTTTTCCCGCTATCTGTTTTATATGGACACCCCACTAATAGTCGCCCTGTGTGTATGTATGTATGTTCCTCGTGAACCACTGTACCGATTTCAAGGAAACGTGGCACACCTGTCAGGTAACACTGAGTGTCAGGGCAATGACCACCTACCTATCATAGTTCAGGAGATTTGACGCCATAAACAACTGGATGCGTGAAGAACTGCCGCCTCGTGCATGAAGTTTAAAACTGTTACTTCTGTCTCACTAATTCCATTTGCAATAAATTTTGCAGAGAGTGTCCATAGATGCTGCTACATGCACCTATAAATTATATGGTGGTGCCACAGATAGTTCAGGAGATATGACGTCATCAGCACTGAAACGCGGCAAATAATGCCACATTCTTCGTGACGCTTAAGTTTATTACTTTCTTGGTACTTACTCCATTCTCCACAAATTTTTGCACACAATATCCACATCTGCCGCTGAACCTACCTTCACGAATGCATAATTGTAAATCACATAGTTCAAGAGATGTAACGTCATATACGCCGAGATGCGTGAAAAAATGCCCGGTCATTCATGAAATTTAATACATTTCTTCCTTACTAATAATGCAATCCTACAGTGGAGTCAGCTTAAGGAAATCCCCGACATTTGCCAGCGCCTATGACATCATTCGACCGCAAAGCGCGAACGGCTGTAGGCAAAAACAATAGCAGTATATAGAGACATGAAGAGTCGTATCGCAGAGAGATTTACAAAATCGCTTGTAGACAAGTCAACAACTGTACTGATTCATTTGCACATGGTGCACATTTCTTTGTTAGGCTGTTTCATAATTTTAAATGTGTTATCGCTTATACATGAAAATGAAATTTTGTAGATATTACACTACAAACACAGTTTCTTTGTGCCAACTGGAGTGGCCGAGTGGTTCTAGGCGCTACAGTCTGGAACCGCGTGATCGCTACGGTCGCAAGTTTGAAACCTGCCTCGGGCATGGATGTTTGTGATGTCTTCCAAAATGACAACAGACGTGTTCACAGAGCTGCATGCATACGTTCCTGGTTTGACAAACATTCACTCTATCGCACCTTTACCTGTCCGCTAAGTCACCCGATCTTAACCCCCAGAAAATGTCTGGAACTATTTAGAACATAGGATGAACCGTACCAGTCAACATCCCCGCAGCCTGGGAGCCTTATGGGATCTCCCCGTCAATGAATGACTTGAGCTAGACGTGGGATACCAGAAGAAACTTGTGGATGTTCTTCATCGCCAACTTCATGTCATTAACAAGGTTAGAGGCTGTGTTGCACCTAATGTCTTCCGGAAGTGACTATTTTGTGATATGGTGTGCTGCTACTCTTCCTTACTAAACAGACAATTGCACACCTTGCTCGACTACCATTTTCACGAGAGAGGATATAGTAGAACTATGCAGGATCGTAACATTTTCAGTCTGCAGCGGACTTTAGCCCGTAGTGGAAATTGGCAATACATTAAAAGCGCATTAGAACCGTTGCTGCTGCCACTAAGGGCTATCAGTGCAGTATCCACTCACGTTAATGTGACCACCTGCCAAGAATCTGGATAACCACCTTCCGCAGTGCGGACAGCTGCGAGAGTCAGTGATGTTCTGGAAGGTACCGACAGGGATGTAGAGCGGTCGTTGTGGCGACACTGTTGTTAGGTCCTTGGTTCAGCTGGGCTGTCAGCTGCTTGGCTGTTGCACGTCTGTTCCCACCATACACTTCTCCGTAGTCGTGAGCCACCCCTACAATTTATGGCATGCGGTGCACTACAGCTGCCTCGGGGCTAATTTTGGATTGCACCATGCTGCCATGCATTGCAGACTTTAACCACAGCCACTCTAACACTTTACAGACTTAGCAGTTTCGGAAATGCCTCCACCTTTTGTCCGAAAGCCTACGATAAGGCCCTTTTGGACGTCAGATAAATCCACTTCCGCATTACGAGAACGACTGCGGTGTTTTCGGCGTTTCCCCGACACGATTTATATACCCTCCAATGCTAGTGCTGCCATCTACTTCCTGTGAATGGTTATTGCACGTTGACGATCATAGGCGGTGAACACGTCAATTTGACTGGACCGCAGCTTATTGCTTTTCAGTTTCCTGGGAGATATTACGAACATTACAATATAAATAATTAAATCAAGTCATTCTACTAACAAAATTCTTCGTGTTAGTCGTAACTGGGGAAGAATCAAGTAATTATCATATGTAATAAATTCCGTTGGTGTGTGACTAGTCATTCGAATGAATTTTCAACTAAATTCTTACGAATTGTACCGAAATATCATCTAGAGGGTTGGTTCCCCTCCTTCGAAGACGACAAATTGCAGGGCCTGGGCTACCCTCAGGGTGAAATCTCCGTTTTCGAAGCTGCTGTTGCTGTTGGTGTTGCTGTCCGTCCATCTGTCCGTCTGTCTGTTTGTCTGCCTGCCGGCCCTAGTCGTCCATCCACCAGAGCCGCTGCCGGCGCTCGCTGCTGCTGTAGCAGCCGGTCGTCTGGCTGTCCGCCTGCCTGTTCTCCGCCTCCGCCGCAGCCCGAGAATTCTGGGCCGCTCCCTTTTTCTCGTCGTCGTCGTCCAGCTGCGGCCTGGACGGTTTTGCTAGACCGCTTTCATCAGCTGCAGGAGGGGCTGCCGCCCCCTCGCGCTGACGACTCCTTCACCGCCGCCAACGCCGTCCTTCGCCGCTGCCGCAGTTTCTCGTTTCCTGCCGCCGCCGCTGTCACTATCACCACTGTCGCCGTCTTCATCCCCCCCCCCCCCTTGCACGCCGCCACCATGTCCCACCCCACCACCTCTATCATTTTCACCCCCCCCCCCCCCAGGTGCTCAATCCACCATCACATGGAGCTCATCCGCCACCCCCATGCCCCTCCTTCCTTCCCTCCCTGTCCACCCTACTCCTGTGCCATTTTCAGCTGTAACTACTCCCGTTCTCCCTCACCTGTCGCTGTAGCTCCATCGCCATCTGCAGACTCCCCACTGCTCCCTGCACCATCTCCTAGAGGCTTCAAACCGGTACGGATTTCCGCTCGCCACTCCATGGTCTCTGTGACAGTCACTCCCCCACCCTCTGTGTCAGCCGCCCCTCAGGGGGGACCTGTCCCCCGCCATCTCCCCCTGCAACCCAACCCCCGGCCCCCTCTCCACCCTGTCCTGTCCATGAAACATTCCAAACGCCCTAATGTTGATCCTTCCCCCGCAATCTCCACAAAGAAAACTCCTGATCTCCATGACCCATGCACCCCCATGGATGTGACCTCAACCCCTACCCCTGTCACACCTGCCACCCACATCTTTGTCCTCTCCAATCCTGACCCTCAATTCATCAATGGGCGCACCCTCACCCTGGCCGTCGGTAAATACTCCCCAATTGCCCCATCTCCCTTCTCATTCCTTGCAAGGACTCAATCCTCATTAAATTCCTCAATGCTTCCTTCTACACCAATCTCCTCTCTCGAATCCCACGTATACAATTGCCGAACAAGCCACACTCACCCTCTACCACACCCCATCCTCTCCCCGACAGCTTCAATCTTGCCCGACATCCGGTGACCTTCACCGTCATGATCACAAAGCTTAGCTCTGTGGTCACAGAGGCTGAGGTGTTGGCGGGACTCAATTCCCATCCCAACATCGAAATCCACTCGGCCCGTCATCTCTTTAATAATAGCAGGGTGACTGACCTAATGCAGATATTGACCAAATCCTCCTCCTCCATTGACCGCCTCCTTACAGAGGTAGCCCTCATATACAATCGCCATCATAAAGTGGACCCCTCCCATTCCCCAGTCCGATCCCACCACTGCTAATGATGCCTCAAGTACAGTGACCTTGTTACCGCTGCCTGCAAGAGCCCCCCTACATGTCCCCACTGCTAAGCTTCCCACTTCTTAAAGAAATGTCCCTACCTCACTTCTTCCTCCTCCTGCAACATATGTAATGAACCCCATCTTACCTACTCCTCGGAGTGTAAAGGAAAACTTCCTCCTGTGTCACCCCTGAGCTCACCTTTCCTGTCCTTCCCATCAATGACCCCATCCACCCCAGTAACTCCCCCCCCCCCCCCTACGGCAGTGGATGTCATCCGTTTCATCACCATTGTTCTCCTAAACATCCCTGCTCCCTGCCCACCCACAAACTCCTCTTCCTCCACACCCTCCATTAGCACCATGTGGATGCCTTCATCCTAAATGAAACCTTCCTTCGACCCCGTATCTCCGTCTCCACAGCTCCTTACACCCTTCACCACACCAGTAACCCATACCCTCTGGCATGTGGCGGGGTTACTATTGGCCATCTCAAGCACCTCCTTGTTGGGCCCCAGCCTCTCCTCAACAATCCTGCTGAGCATCTCACCCTCAGCCTCTTCTTCCCCACCCTTACTGTAACATATGCCGCCATTTATGTCTGCCCTCATATCCCATCACATAAGATTTCCTGGCCCACATTGACTGCACCTTCTCCACCCACGAGATTGCTGCTGACGTCAATATCCACAGCTGTTCTCCTGCCAAACTCCAGTGGTGGCATCAGTTTATCACCACCCTCCAGGGAGACCTGGTTGCCCTCCCCCAGCACACGTGATCCGAATCCAACACCACTCCCAATGTGATCCTTGCCTCTCCCAACCTCATTGGGCACATCGCCATAGATGTCCTTGACCTCAATGGCAGTGACCATGCTCCCATCCTCCTCACTATATCAGATGGTCACCATCCTCCCCCTGACACCCCTCCTAAACTTCTCAATTACTTCCACACCAACTGGGATGCCTACCGCGACTCCATACACACCCAGGTCGAACGCCAAGACCTTACCCTCCAATGTCCTGATGACATCTACTGCACTGCTGCTTTCCTTCAGCAGATCTTGTCTGACGCCGTCGCCACCCATTTCCCTATCAAAGTCACCCACCCTCACCACCCTGCTCCGCCCCCACAGGCTGTCCTTCTCCTTCATGAATCCCACCGCCTCTTCTGCGCTTTTCTCTGCACTCATGACTGAGACATACTAACCCGCCATCGGAAATTCCAACGCAACATCAGCAGCATACTTACTGCAAAGAAACGCCATGCTTGGCGACAGACAAGTACACAACTCAATGCCACACCCCCAATAAACTCTTCCAAGTACTGGTCAGCTTTCCACCACCTTACTGGGAACCGCCATACCTCATAGTACCCTTTCCTCCTTGATGACCATCCCTTTCCTGACAACCTCAGTATGGCCAACCACTTTGCCTCCCACCTATCCAATGTTTTTTCCATCCCAGATGATCCTCAATTTGATTATTCCCCCTTCCCTGACATCATCGAACTTACGAACAGCTCTGCTCCTCCTCTTGCTCCTAGCTTCCAGAACTTGGGTCACACACCACCATCTGACCTTAACACTCCCATCACTACACAGGACATCAGCCTCACACACCGCACTAAACGCAACACTGCTCCTGGCCGCAACTGGTTTACCTACCTGCACTTCAAACACTGGCCTCCCTCCTACCTTGCAGTCCTTGCCACCCTCTACGATGTAATTCTTGCCACCGGCTTCTACCCCGACCTGTGGATAACCTCCCATATCCTGATGTTCTCCAAACCCAACAAGCCTTCATCTGATGCTGCTCCCTATCGCACTATATGTCTCACCTTGGTGTTCAGCAAGCTCTTGGAATTCATCCTTACCTGGTGCATCCATCACCACCTCCACCGACACCACCTCCTCCCCAACACCAAATGTGGCTTTCTCCTACACCTCACTCATCTCCTCTCCATCCAGCTTAACTCCTGTCGCTCCACCATTTTTGTCTCCCTCGACCTTGAAAAGGCCTACAACCATGTCTGGTATCTCAGTCACCTGTTTAAATTCCAGACCTATGCCCTTCTTATCAACTATCTCCATCTGATTTCCTCCTTCCTCTCCTGATGCCCCTCCTATGTTACCATCCATAACGCCAATCCCTGTTCCTTCTACCCCTTTGCAGGTGTGCCCCAGGGCTCTGTCCTCTCCTCTCTCCTCTACCTCCTGTGCACGGCAGATATGCCCCAAACGCCTCCCCCAACCAGTATACCTCCAGCAGTATGCCAATGACACCGCCTTCCTTGTAATTGCTCCTACCCTTCAATGGTCCCAACGCCTTCTCCAGAACACCTTGACCTTTTTGCCACATGGTGTAACCAGTGGCTCCTGAAAATCAATCCTTCCAAGACCCAGGCAATCATTGTAGGTCATAGCACTAGCTCCTTCTGGCTCCTTGATTTCTCCCTTACCATCTGCGCCTTTCCTGTCTGCCTCTCTCCCATCCTCACCTACCTTGGCCTCACCATTGACCGTCACCTCACCTGGATCACTCATCTCCACTCTATCCAGTCCAAAGCCCACAACTGCCTCCGATTCCTCAAACTACTCTCTGGCGAGACATTGGGGTTGAACCCCTTTCCTATCCTCCACACCTACTAATCCTCTGCTATTCCAGTACCCCCTGGAATCTATCCCACCCCCACCCCCCAAATTCTATCAGTCCCTGCAGATCTTCGAGCACTCCATCTCGCCTTCCGTATACACCTGCTGTCCCCCACGCAGATCCTCTATGAGCTGATTCCTTTCCGCCATCTGCTCCTTTTCCTCGAAAATATCAGCATCCTCTACACCTCCCATCGCCTTCATCCCCCTCATCCCTTGGTTGCTCCTCTGCTCTCGAACTCCTACCCTCTGCTGTGCCTTCACCACTGCATCCTCACTGCCCTCCACCTCTACATCCTTCATCTCCTTTCCAAGGTGGCTTCCATCGTCTCCCCCTCCCGGATGACGCCCTCTCTCCTTCCATTGTCCCTCCTATCAACTTTGATCTTCACCTCCCCCTCTCTTCCTCTGTCCTTTTCTCAGGCTCCCTCTATCCGGTTAAATCCTGTTTTTTTCCCCTGTCTACCCTTTCTCTGCCTCTCTTCTCTCCTCTGAGTCCTTTTTGCATTCCCCTCCTCTGCCTTTCCCCACTCCCTCTCACATCAGCCCTGCCGTCCTTATGAGTTCTCTCCCTCTGTCGATCTCCCCCTCCACTTCGTCTTTCCTCTCCTCCCCATTTTTTTTCTCCTCATTTGTCCAGGTCCCCCACATCTGCCCTTTGCTGTGGTGTGTCATCTTCGTGCCGACTTTTTAGTGCAGTGTTTTCAGTGAGTGTTAAGTGTTGTGCATCTTTTCTAAGTGTTGCGAACAGAACTCATACTGTCGCTGGGTGTGATATATATAAATACGATGCACTCCACCTCGCCTTCCGTATACGCCTCTATATATAGGGTGTTACAAAAAGGTACGGCCAAACTTCCAGGAAACATTGCTCACACCCAAAGAAAGAAAATATGTTATGTGGACATGTGTCCGGAAATGCTTACTTTCCATGTTAGAGCTCATTTTATTACTTCTCTTCAAATCACATTAATCATGGAATGGAAACACACAGCAATAGAACGTATCAGCGTGACTTCAAACACTTTGTTACAGGAAATGTTCAAAATGTCCTCCGTTAGCGATGACACATACATCCACCCTCCATCGCATGGAATCCCTGATGTGCTGATGCAGCCCTGGAGAATGGCGTATTGTATATAAGCCGTCCACAATACGAGCGCGAAGAGTCTCTACATTTGGTACTCGGCTTGTATAGATAAGAGCTTTCAAATGCCCCCATAAATGAAAGTCAAGAGGGTTGAGGTCAGGAGAGCGTGGAGGCCATGGAATTGGTCCGCCTCTACCAATCCATCGGTCACCGAATCTGTTGTTGAGAAGCGTACGAACACTTCGACTGAAATGTGTAGGAGCTCCATCGTGCATGAACCACATGTTGTGTCGTACTTGTAAAAGCACATGTTCTAGCAGCACAGGTAGAGTATCCCGTATGAAATCGTGATAACGTGCTCCATTTAGCGTAGGTGGAAGAACATGGAGCCCAATCAAGACATCGCCAACAATGCCTGACCAAACGTTCACAGAAAATCTGTGCTGATGACGTGATTGCACAATTGCGTGCGGATTCTCGTCAGCCCACACATGTTGATTGTGAAAATTTACAATTTGATCACGTTGGAATGAAGCTTCATCCGTAAAGAGAACATTTGCACTGAAATGAGGATTGACACATTGTTGGATGAACCATTCGCAGAAGTGTACCCGTGGAGGCCAGTTAGCTGTTGATAGTGCCTGCACACGCTGTATATGGTACGGAAACAACTGGTTCTCCCGTAGCACTCTCCATACGGTGACGTGGTCAACGTTACCTTGTACAGCAGCAACTTCTCTGGCGCTGACATTAGGGTTATCGTCAACTGCACGAAGAATTGCCTCGTCCATTGCAGGTGTCCTCGTCGTTCTAGGTCTTCCCCAGTCGCGAGTCGTAGGCTGGAATGTTTCGTGCTCCCTAAGACGCCGATCAATTGCTTGTAACGTCTTCCTGTCGGGACACCTTCGTTCTGGAAGTCTGTCTCAATACAAACGTACCGCGCCACGGCTATTGCCCCGTGCTAAACCATACATCAAATGGGCATCTGCCAACTCCGCATTTGTGAACATTGCACTGACTGCAAAACCACGTTCGTGATGAACACTAACCTGTTGATGCTACGTACTGATGTACTTGATGCTAGTACTGTAGAGCAATGAGTCGCATGTCAACACAAGCACCGAAGTCAACATTACCTTCCTTCAATTGGGCCAACTGGCGGTGAATCGAGGAAGTACAGTACATACTGACGAAACTAAAATGATAAGACACCGTTTTCTTCGCCTGCTTTTGTTGTTTATTATCTTCTTCTTATGCTTTAAAAATTCTGTAGGCTGAAGAGCGGTGTACTAAACTGCTGCCAGCCTGCCCCCTTCGGGGGAATTGAAACTCAATCAAGGAAAAAAAGTACCGAAATATTTAGTTGTGTGACCAAGACTGCCAAGTATAAATGCTGAGGAATTCTCAACCCGAATACCATTTTCATATTGCAGACAACTGTGTCTCATTCCTGCGTTGAAAATTTTAAAACACACATTTTCATTGAAGAATTTGATGACGATCCGCGGTGAGAGTAGGGACTGGAAAGAATTATAGTAAGCTCGCTATCCGCAATTGATATATTTTATGATCGATTTTAGAGTCATAAGGTTCCAGGTTTAGACTCCTGCAAATGACGCTCTGAGATATAGAGAATACAAAAGTTATAGCTCCTAGTAAACCACGGAATTGGAATACATCGTTATTACTACCAGCCTGCGTAAATAGAGGCCACCTTGATCTCACTTCAACCACAAATACTGCCTATTTCGACGAGTGTAAGCGCAAGGCTAGATGTATAAGTATTAAGAAACAAGGTACTACCTTAGAAAATAAAGATTATACAGAAAAGGGCAGAATGGACAGTGCTGAGGCGTATAAAGCCATTAGAACTACAGCAAAAGAAATGGCGCGTCGATAAAAGAGGAACACGCAGAATTACTTACAGAATGTATATGAGGATAACTATTCCCCAACATTGAAGTACTGCTGTAATGTTCTACTTGACAAGATAGGTGATGCGCAAAGAGCGAAAAGATACATAGGCCTACAGGCTGCTCTCAATAACGTACACAATGTAAACTCATCACCAGTCACACAGACAAAACTTTGAATAATAATGTAGCAATGAAAGAAGCTGGCTTTAGACGTGGGTACACCACAATGAATTGCTTACAAGTTATAGAAGGTAGCAATCAATATGAACAACCAGTTTTCATAGAATTCATTGATTTGAGAAAGTTTCTAACGACAACGTTCTCCAGCAACTGGATGAATATATAGTGTCCATTTATTCATCATTATTAAACAGTGTCGTCCATGAATCCATTTTCAAAGTTTATGATTTGGTTCAATGAGTTCTAACATAATAGAACAACATGAAAAGTGCTCTGTGTTCTATGTAAGAAATACTTCCAAACATTGTGAACATTCATGGTAATCATCCAGAAATATAATCGTAGCATAAATAGATTCACAGCAATTCAATCATGGGTACCTGTTCTTACGGTGACTATTACACCCTAACATACATCACAGTACTAGGTGAAGGCAACTTTAACCTACCAAGCATAGACTGGTATGTCTATGGATTCATTGCGGGTGACTGTTGCGAAATACTTTTGAACACGTTTTCTGAAAACAGTCTTGAGCAGCTAGCTCGACAGCACCCACGCAATGGAAATATCTTAGACCTTGTAGCTACAAATAGGTCGGACCTTATCGACAATGTCAGCATGGAAACGGGAAGGCTAGGAGAGTGTTTCTGCTAGAGAGAGCAGATAAGCAGTTGTTAGCATCTCACTTAGAAAGTGAATAGCCATCACTTAGTTCCAGTAACATGGACGTAGAGGAATTATGAACAAAATTTAAGATTTTAAATTGTGGTCTGGAGAGTTATGTGCCTAATAAGTGGATAAAGAAGATAGATTAATAACGAAATTCGGAGGTTGCTGAGGAAGCAGAAGCTGTTGCATTCTTGGTTCAAAGTGGAACGCACAAATGACAACAAACAAAGGTTAGTAGAGATTCGAGCGTCTGTGAAAATATTCGTGCTCGAAGCATACAACGACTACCACCTTCTCACCTTAGCAAAAGATCTGGCAGAGAACTCGAGAAAATTCTGGTCCTATGCAAAAACTTTAAGCGGATATAAGGCTTCCATTCAGTCCCCTGTTGACCAGTCTGGCGTGACAGTTGAAAACAGCAAAACGAAAGCCGACGTATTAAATTACACATCCAACCAATCATTCTCGCAGGAGAGTCGTACAAACATACCGTTAATTGACCTTCGGACAGACTCCCGTATGGATGGCATAGTAATAAGCATCCCTAACCTAGAGAAACAACGGGAAGGTTTGAAAGCAAGTCCGGATGGAATCGAATTCGGTGTTACAAGGAGTACTCCACGGCATTGGCCCCTTACCTAGCCTACATTTGGTGTGAATCTCTTGCCCAGCACGGAGTCCCAAGCGAATGAAAAAAAAAATGGGTGACTCCAGTATAAGAGAAGTGTAAAAGAACTAACCCGCTAAATTACAGACCAATATCCCAACTTCGGTTTGCTGCAGAATCCTTGAATATGTTTTCAGTTCAAATATAATAAACTTTCTTGAGACTGAGAAGCTTATGTCCACTAATCAGCACGATTTTAGAAAGCATCGCTCGTGCGAAACTCAGCTAGCCCTTTTCTTACATGATACACTGCGAATAATGTATGAAGGGCAACAGTCAGATTCCATATTTCTAGATTTCCGGAAAGCATTTGACACGGTGCCCCATTACAGGCTGTTAACCAAGGTATGGGCATACGGAATAAGCTCACAGATATGTGCATGGCTCGAAGACTTCTTAAGTAATAGAACCCAGTATGTTGTCCTCGACGGCGAATGTTCATCATAGAAAAGGGTATCGTCAGGAGTACCTCATGGGAGTGTTATAGGACTCCTGTTATTCTGTATATACGTAAATGATTTGGCAGACAGGGTGGACAGCAATCTGTGGTTGTTTACTGATGATACTCTGGTGTACGGTGAGGTGTCGAAGTTGAGTGGCTGTAGGATGGGATGTAGACGCACATATCTGACTAAATTTGTAACAAAGGAGAAAGATAAGTGTGGAATTTTTAAACTTAAATCATCGGTATTATGATACAGCCTATGAAGACTTGATGGTGTACCGCCTGCTACGTATACCACAAACCAAACCAGATTTGGAAAATGAACTGAAAATAATTAATAGCTTACAGCAATGGTTATTGCCCTACACTAATTGACAACGTATTCTGTAAAAAGAAGAGACAGAGGATAACTGCACAAATTTATCTACCTCAGACAGCACAAAACCTTACTGATAACAAATGGGCCACCATACTATACGTGGGTAGGACATCACAGATCCTTGCCAGGAAACTAAAATCCAGGAAACATACTCCAGCTTTTTAAACTAGGAATACCATTGCCCACCTTCTGTTCTACAGTAAAGATAAGATTCCAGCTTTAGACCAGAATGGAATTTATAAAATTTCTTGCAGTCTGTGTGACAAATATTATGTTGCTCAATCAGGTAGGGCTACAAGTTCTAGACTGACTGAGCATGTACGGAGTCTGAGACTGAAAAAGAAAGATTCCACCTATGCTGAACATGCTCTGAATGAATGTCATTCGAATGACATAAATGTGACGTTCTCCATAAAGGAACTAAAGACAGAAAACCAACATTACTTCGAATTCTGGCCATTAATAAACACCAAAGGAAAAATCCTGACCTGGTCCTTAATGACTAAATACAGTTCCATTACCCACCCTTATTAAGGTATCAGCCAGGTACTATTTCTCCCATCATTAGATAATTAGCTTGTTATAACTGTTCCACACCCACATTCCACAGACTTCTTTTTCGCCCTCCCTTTATTCGGTCTGTTCGTCACATCTACCAGTTTGTTCCCATGACACAGTAGACTGTGCCATTACTCACTTGTAGAACATTTTTGGCTTATACATTTACATAGTTTCAGTATTTGAATATACAACAATATAATATTTATTTGTTCAGATCTCTTTAGGTCTGACGTTATGCTTGTGTTGTGTATCGATAACAATCATAAAATATCACATATATTTGTACAGCAATCTTCTTACAGGTATGAATTCTCGCTTAACTTGTGTGGTCTATCTGTTTACTATTAATTTATCTGACGATTGCCTAGGAAGGCTAAAGCCAGTTTATAACGAACTGTTAAATAAATTTATTGTAGAACATGATTACGTCGTTCTGTCGTACATCGCGTTGGTGTGGAAGTCAGCAGCACTTTATGCCACCCAGTAATGCCTTTCCGTATAGATTCTAAGCGGCGGTATGTTTTAAATATTTTCCTCAGCCTACCATAAGAAAACAGCGTGATTTCAACGCTGGGCGTCGTGGCTCTAACTTCCATCACTGAAGCCTCAAGGGAAGGTGAGATGTGGTTTGAGGCTTGTGGGCGATGAGAGGGGGAGGGGGGGGGGAGGGGGGGGAGGGGGAGGTTGTGACGACCTTCCCATCGTGTGACATGTCCACGGTGGCGTTGAGCAGAACTGTGGCGGAATTTGGTGCCAATGTAGCATCGTTAGCCCATTTACACCTCCCATGAACTTTCTCGAGGATTACGCCACAGTTCGTCACTCCTTCGCACGGTTACAGAGGAAGGTTCTAGGCACATTTGAGCCGAATTTCACGCTTCTGCGTTGCAATGGAGGAAAATGACGGGGTTTTAAGAAAGGGACCCTTTAATTTTCTTGCGCAGTGTGAGTACAGCGTTTGTCGAGCCATCGGAAAGATCAGGCAATAATGTATAATTAAACTCTGCGTTAAAAGAAAATGAAACATCATATTGTAAAAGATTTAAATTTGGCAAATAGATCCACAAATTAGTTAATGTGTCACAAATTCTAGCAATATTCGATGATAAGATCGGCGACTCAAAACTGGTATCTATAGTGCTGGTGTACAATAAAAACTTGACAAATTATTGAATAACACACACAATAAACCTACTGCAGACATAGGTCAATTCCGTCAATTCCGTACCTTTTTGTTGCAGAGAATGTGCCCTCTGGCTGATTAGTTCACTTTTCAGGAGTCTGGGGAAAGTTACAATTCTCTACATATAAAGGCCTAAATGAGACTACACTTGATGACGCAAGTATTTTGCTGTTTTGAACATGAAATTAGAAAATGATTCAACTTCCTGAGGCCGACCGGTGTGGCGGGGTGGCCGAGCGGTTCTAGGCGCTACAGTCTGGAACCGCGCGACCGCTACGGTCGCAGGTTCGAATCCTGCCTCGGGCATGGATGTGTGTGATGTCCTTAAGTTAGTTAGGTTTAAGTAGTTCTAAGTTCTAGGGGACTGATGACCTCAGAAGTTAAGTCCCATAGTGCTTAGAGCCATTTGAACCATTTGAACTTCCTGAGGTTCCGAATATGATTCAGTATGTTAACCTCATTGTCAGTCTACTTGCTAATTTTTTGTGTCCACCTTTGGCACAGATAACAGCGGCGACGCGTCGTGGCATGGACGCAGTGAGGCTTTAGTAGGTCGCTGGAGGAAGTTGGCACCACATCTGCAAACACAAGTCACCTAATTCTACTAAATTCTGGGAAGCGGGGCGATGATCTCTGACACCACATTTAATCACACCCGAGATGTGTTCCATCGGGCTCATGCTCTGTCGAGTTGGGGGCTAGCACATGAATTATAACTCTCCACTGTGTTCCTCGAACCACTTAATCACACTTCTGGCCTTGTGACATGGCGTGTTATCTTATTGAAAAATGCCACTGCGCCGGGAAACATGACCGTCATGAGGGAGTTAACGTGGTCTGAAACCAGTGTGCAAAATCCCTTGGCCGTCATGGGCCCTTGCACGAGCTCTGCTGGAACCATGAATGCCCACGTGAATGTTCTCCAGAGCATAATGACGCCGCCGCCAGCTTGTTTCTGTCCCGAAGTACAGATGTCAAGGAGCTGTTCTCCTGGAAGACGACGGATTCGGGTCCTGTCATCGGCATGATGAAGAAGGTATGGGAATTCATCATACCATCCAATGCTCTGCCTTTGCGCCAACATCCGGCGCTCATGTGCTCATATAAGTTGGAGTTGCCGATGATAGTGCTGTTAACGTTGTCACATGCAGGGGCTTTGTCAATACCGTTGCACATTTCTTCAATATGTAATCAAAGACATTGTCTATACCTGAAGAAAATTTTGATTTCAATTCCTTTGTAATATTCAGTATTTCCTTTTCTTATACTGGATACATAAAGATTGATTTGTTATTCAAGTTAATTTTTTGGTGATCTCTATTTCCAGAAGCTGTTTCCTGATTTTTATTTCTGTGAAATACAAATTAAATGCATCAGCTACTCTGTGTGGGTCAGAAATTTCGTCTTCATTTTCAAGCATGTTAATGTTACAGTGTTTCTGCTGTGTTTTGCCTGTTTCTCTCCTAAAAATGGTCCACATTGATTTCATTTTATTTGTAGCTTTTTCCATGTAGTTATTATGTGTTAGCTGTTTTGACCTTATGATAACGCTGTTTAGGATCTGTTTGTGTCCAAAAATATTCATCAAATTCTGGAGTTCTTATGGTTTCTTGAGTGTTAATAACCGCTTCAGCTGTATTTGGTCCTTTATTACTGTATCACTACCTATTTCGTGGCGCTCAAAGTAGTATCTTGATTAGCATTAGAGCGGAAAAGCTCGTTGTCCGTCAAAGCAAAACGCCGCTAAAAGACGGTATGTCTTGGATTAAAAACTGCCAGATTCCAGTACAGTGAATGGGTCCAAACCAAATCGCTTCTCCGATCTACGTATATGGAGCGGCGTACAGGGTCCCGGGCGTGTGCTCTATCATACTGACGGAAAGAAAAGAGAAATCATTTTTCTTTCAGTGAAACTTTTATACGTGAAGTTATCCAACAACTTTTTGCATTTTTTCTGATTTTCTTTCTTCTGAGTGTGAAGTACAGTTCAAAATAATGCTGGAAGCTGCTTACGGATTTATCAAATTTTTCATTTGTCTTGCTACAGCTGTATATGTCCTCCCACGTCTCTTAAGTTAATCAGTTAATATCATCATCATCATCATTTAAGACTGATTATGGCTTTCAGCGTACAGTCTGCAGCGTAGTCCCCTTATAAAATTCCTCCCTGACCCCCTATTCAGTGCTAACATTGGTGCCTCTTCTGATGTTAGACCTCTTACTTCAAAATCATTCTTAACCGAGTCCAGGTACCTTCTCCTTGGTCTGCCCCGACTCCTCCTACCCTCTATTGCTGAACCCATGAGTCTCTTGGGTAACCTTGCTTCTCCCATGCGTGTAACATGACCCCACCATCTAAGCCTGTTGCCCTTGACTGCTACATCTATAGAGTTCATTCCCAGTTTTTCTTTGATTTCCTGCCCGTGTCCCCATCTACTAGTACCTGCAATCATCCTTGCTACTTTCATATCCGTAACCTCAACCTTGTTGATAAGGTAACCCGAATCCACCCAACTTTCGCTCCCATACAACTAAGTTGGTCGAAAGATTGAACGGTGCACAGATAACTTAGTCTCGGTACTGACTTCCTTCTTGCAGAAGAGAGTAGATCGTAGCTGAGCGCTCACTGCATTAGCTTTGCTTCCAGTTCTTTCACTACGTTGCCATCCTGTGAGAATATGCATCCTAAGTACTTGACACCGTCCACCTGTTCTAACTTTGTTCCTCCTATTTGGCACTCAATCCGTTTATATTTCTTTCCCACTGACATTACTTTCGTTTCGGAGATTCTAATCTTCATACCATAGTCCTTACATTTCTGATATAGCTCTGAAATATTACTTTGCAAACTTTCAATCGTATTTGCCATCACAACTGAGTCATCGGCATATGCAAGACTGCTTGTTTCGTGTTCACATATCTTAATCTCACCCAGCCAGTCTATTGTTTTCAACATATGATCCATAAATAATATGAACAACAGTGGAGACAGGTTGCAGCCTTGTCTTACCCCTGAAATTACTCTGAACCATGAACTCAATTTACCGACAACTCTAACTGCTGCCTGACTATCCATGTAAAGACCTTTAATTGCTTGCAAAAGTTTGCCTCTCATTCCATAATCTCGTAGAACAGACAATAACTTCCTCCTAGGAACTCGGTCATATGTCTTTTATAGATCATAAAGCATAGACACAATTCCCTGTTCCACTCATAACACTTCTCCATTATTTGCCGTAAGCTAAAGATCTGGTACTGACAACCTCTAAGAGGCCTAAACCCACACTGATTTTCATCCAATTGGTCCTCAACTAATACTCGCACTTTCTTTTCAACAATACCTGAGAAGCTTTTACCCACAACGCTGATTAAAGAGATACCTCTGCAGTTGCTACAATCTTTTCTGTTTCCATGTTTAAAGATTGGTGTGATTACTGCTTTCGTCCAGTCTGATGGAACCTGTCCCGACGCCCAGGCCATTTCAGTTATCCTGTGTAGCCATTTAAGACCTGACATTCCACTGTATTTGATGAGTTCCGACTTAATTTCATCCACCCCAACTGCTTTATTGCACTGCAATCTATTGACCATTTTCTCCACTTCCTCAAACATGATCCTATTTCCATCATCATTCCTATCCCATTGTACATCGAAATCTGAAACATTACTGATCGTATTTTCACCTACATTGAGCAGCACTTCAAAATATTCCCTCCATCTGCCCAAGGGATCCACAGGATTCACCAGCAGTTTTCCTGACCTGTCCAAAATACTTGTCATTTCCTTCTTACCTCCCTTTCGAAGACTGCTAATTACACTCCAGGATGGTTTTCCAGCAGCTTGATCCATAGTCTCCAACCTGTTTCCGAAGTCTTCCCAAGATTTCTTCTTGGATGCTGATTAATTGCAGGTAATCAGTTAATAAATGTATTTATATTTTGTACTCCGAAATTCCTAGCAAAGGTTACTAATGTTTTGTTAGGATGTACAGGGCGATAAATTTTCACTGATATTATCTGTGCAATATGACGAAGAGAAGTTTAGTAGCGTCGAGTGTAGATTTAAATGTCAGGAAGCCCTTTCTGAAAGTATTTGCATGGAGTGTAGGCATGTATGGAAGTGAAACATGGACGATAAACATTTTAGACAAGAAGAGAATAGAATCCTTTGAAATCAGGTGCCACAGAAGAATGCTGAAGGTTAGATGTGTAGATCAGGCAAGTAATGAGGAGGTAATGAAAACAACTGGGGAGCCAGAAGGATGTAGGTTGCAGTTGTTACTCGGAGATGAAGAAGCTTGCGCAAGATAGAGTAGCATGGAGAGGTGCATCAAACCAGTCTTTGGACTGAAGACCACAACAACAACAATGATCTCCAAACCCAGTGGTGAACTATCTTGCATTACATTTTGCTAGAATAACAGTAAATATTCAGTTTTTTGTTGTGGAAGAAGTGTTTGCTACAATGATCTCCAAACCCAGTGGTGAACTATCTTGCATTACATTTTGCTAGAATAACAGTAAATATTCAGTTTTTTGTTGTGGAAGAAGTGTTTGCTACACATGTTGCTGTTTCTATTCTAGGTGTCACGTCAGCTGTTAAGAGGAGGTTCAACACATCAGTCTGTTGTTTTTATTCTATATAAAAATCAATATTAAAGTCACCAAAAATAATCTGATCTGTGTTTTTTATAACTTATGATGGAGATAGTGTAAATTTTATAGTAAAGCGTTCATGTCACTATCGAGGTTGCTGCACAAACAAATTATGCCCATATTTTCATTTAATATTTCAACACCTGATATTTCCAGATCTTTTTCTCTAAGAATATATTCCGTGAAGTGAATGGGCACATTTGATATCACTTCTCATGTGTATACAACTGCCACCATGAGCATTTGATTTCCTGCAGAAATGTCTGCCTAATGTGAAGTCTGAAATATGTACCGTTCCCAGTGTGTCTTATTGCAGACAGTGTTTACTTATACACAGGATTAAAACATCTTTGTAAGTTCATTATCCAGCAGTATTTGAAATTCATCAGTTTTATTTGTTAGCGACTGCACATTCTGGTGAAACACTACAAGATCAGCACTTACTCCAAAAATTTAGGATTTACTGGCTTTTGTTGCTCCATTTTGATGAGTCTTGTAGGCCGTGTGGCCGAGCGGTTCTAGGCGCTTCAGTCTGGAACCGCGCGACCGCTACTGTCGCAGGTCCGAATCCTGCCTCGGACATAAATATCTGTGATGTCCTTAGGTTAGTTAGCTTTAAGTAGTTCTAAGTTCTACGAGGCTGATGACCTCAGATGTTAAGTCCCATAATGCTCAGAGCCATTTGAACCATTTTTTTTATGAGTCTTGCCTGCTGCTTTGGCTTCCTCCTTCTTCTGGTGTACACTTTAGTCCTCATATTTTATACAGGCTGTCTTCGATCTTCCGCTGGGTTGCCAAACAGTGGGAGATTCTTTCCCACAAATGATGGCATCTCTTTCTTCTTTTCTGGTAGTGAATGTCTGCAGGACTGTGGTTTCCCTTTCGTCGAGTTTGATCTTTTTAGCTGAGTGTTTGTCATTGAAGAAGCACACACATTTTGTTTAGATGTTTTCCTGTGTCATTCTCTAGTAGTTGATGATTACATTGGGGATGTTTTCTTTATTCTTCAGCTGCTAATTCTAATGTTAGTGCTGGTTGCATATCTTGTTTGGGTTTTGTAAGTGCAGATTTCGCTTGATTTATTTCACGTGGTTGTTGAAGTTTATGTTCTTCTGTGACTAGTTTTATCTGGCTTTAGGTTGACTTAGTTTCCGATGGTGTATGATTAAACAGCTTTTCTTTTTCTTTCGTCACCATGTGCAAACCGTGTTTTCTATAATCACTTCGTCTCAGGAACCTGTTTACATCTACAACATTGGCATGGCTCTGCTTCAGAGTCACATTTACCAAACAGTTGTTCATTTGATATATTTTATTATTCCAGTGAAGCTCGTCAAATCTATATTGGAATTTACTGAGGAATGCTTTAATATGTTTTGTTTTTGTAGTAGATGAGCAACACTCTCTGTGAAGTCTTGAACCTTCTTTTTGATACCATTTGTTTCACCCATGACGATGAAATACACTCCTGGAAATGGAAAAAAGAACACATTGACACCGGTGTGTCAGACCCACCATACTTGCTCCGGACACTGCGAGAGGGCTGTACAAGCAATGATCACACGCACGGCACAGCGGACACACCAGGAACCGCGGTGTTGGCCGTCGAATGGTGCTAGCTGCGCAGCATTTGTGCACCGCCGCCGTCAGTGTCAGCCAGTTTGCCGTGGCATACGGAGCTCCATCGCAGTCTTTAACACTGGTAGCATGCCGCGACAACGTGGACGTGAACCGTATGTGCAGTTGACGGACTTTGAGCGAGGGCGTATAGTGGGCATGCGGGAGGCCGGGTGGACGTACCGCCGAATTGCTCAACACGTGGGGCGTGAGGTCTCCACAGTACATCGATGTTGTCGCCAGTGGTCGGCGGAAGGTGCACGTGCCCGTCGACCTGGGACCGGACCGCAGCGACGCACGGATGCACGCCAAGACCGTAGGATTCTACGCAGTGCCGTAGGGGACCGCACCACCACTTCCCAGCAAATTAGGGACACTGTTGCTCCTGGGGTATCGGCGAGGACCATTCGCAACCGTCTCCATGAAGCTGGGCTACGGTCCCGCACACCGTTAGGCCGTCTTCCGCTCACGCCCCAACATCGTGCAGCCCGCCTCCAGTGGTGTCGCGACAGGCGTGAATGGAGAGACGAATGGAGACATGTCGTCTTCAGCGATTAGAGTCGCTTCTGCCTTGGTGCCAATGATGGTCGTATGCGTGTTTGGCGCCGTGCAGGTGAACGCCACAATCAGGACTGCATACGACCGAGGCACACAGGGCCAACACCCGGCATCATGGTGTGGGGAGCGATCTCCTACACTGGCCGTACACCTCTGGTGATCGTCGAGGGGACACTGAATAGTGCACGGTACATCCAAACCGTCATCGAACCCATCGTTCTACCATTCCTAGACCGGCAAGGGAACTTGCTGTTCCAACAGGACAATGCACGTCCGCATGTATCCCGTGCCACCCAACGTGCTCTAGAAGGTGTAAGTCAACTACCCTGGCCAGCAAGATCTCCGGATCTGTCCCCCATTGAGAATGTTTGGGACTGGATGAAGCGTCGTCTCACGCGGTCTGCACGTCCAGCACGAACGCTGGTCCAACTGAGGCGCCAGGTGGAAATGGCATGGCAAGCCGTTCCACAGGACTACATCCAGCATCTCTACGATCGTCTCCATGGGAGAATAGCAGCCTGCATTGCTGCGAAAGGTGGATATACACTGTACTAGTGCCGACATTGTGCATGCTCTGTTGCCTGTGTCTATGTGCCTGTGGTTCTGTCAGTGTGATCATGTGATGTATCTGACCCCAGGAATGTGTCAATAAAGTTTCCCCTTCCTGGGACAATGAATTCACGGTGTTCTTATTTCAATTTCTAAGAGTGTAGTCGTCTTTTGGGAAATTTGAGATCTTGATTTTCAGAATGTTCGCGACTTCTTTAAACGGTGCATTTGGTTTTATCAATGTAAACGTATCAGAATTTGGCTGTAGTTTTCAGTTTAAGAGTCTCGTACAATGCCTGTCATGACTGTCTGCTACCAGAAGAATTTTCTGTTTCATACCTCTAGTTTATTGTTTGCAATCATATTGTCCTCATTAGCTGAGGTTTGTTGTTTTTTTGTTTTTTATCGGTTAGTCACTTACTACGAACTGTAGATTTTCATTGTGATGTGCTTCGCTGCTTTTTTTCCGATCACTGTTATGTTCTTCATATCGCTTGCAGTTTTGCACTGTTCTCTGTGTTTATTTCGATAATTTTTTTGGATAACAGGTTCCAGTACAGAAACTTTAGATTCCAGCGTTTTGAGTTTTTTGAAAAGGCCACAGTTTTCTTGTTTAAGAACATCTATAATTTCGTTTTTTCTCGAAATCTCTTCCTGTAACTCCACAATGTTCTCTGATACACTGTCATTACCGGCACAAGCCTGCATTGTTTTCGTTGTTGCAGCAACGAAATTTAGTTTTTTTTTGTTTAATTACATATGCACTGCAAGCAGTTACACCTTTGTGACACAATTTTTTGCACTTTACACACAAGATACTCGCATTTACACGTTTTCTTTTGCACAGTTTACTGGCCGCATTTTACTCATCGTTATCTTCTCCTTGAAATATTACATCTTTCAAAAGAATAGATTTGCCTTAATAAAACTTGCTGAAATGTTAGAAAATGAAAAACAGAACAGTCGTCAAACAAGAATCTCCATAACATGTGGGAATGCTTCAATCTTGGAGGAGTTCGATGATACCATCAATCAGCTTCAAGGAAGCTCCGACCCAAGACCTGTGATGACTGTCGAACCAAGCGTATTTATTTGAGATATATATGTCTTGAAGCAGTTATATCTTAAACTTCTGGGAATATGGACAGCAGCTGTACCCAACACGTCACCATTTGCTTCCGAAGAGATATTGTATTCCAGCTATATCTGTGCCCTGTGAGTGTAGCTTTTCAAAACGAGGACAGATATGTACCGATAAAACGAAAGAACTTACGTCAAGTAAAATTAGATTTTATTTATAAATGAAACACTGATTAGTTCCTTCCTTATAAACTCATATACTGTCATCTTGGTGGTAAACGACAACAGTAGATAATTTTGGAAGATAGAATTTCAGTGATGGTGTAGTATTTATATTACATTTTGTTCTCAATAAAATTATGAAAAGTTAACAAAAATGAGTATTATTTTCATAATTGTCCAATTTTATAAAAATATTCCTAATTTTCTTGTGCTATTTTAAAGATTTACTGGATACTGAAGGTAGATCTTTTTGGAAATTTTAATTGTAGAAGGGATTTAACGGAAAATTATTAATCCTTATTCTATGTTCTCTCACAACAGTTTAAAATGAAGTAAAA
Source organism: Schistocerca gregaria (assembly GCF_023897955.1). Lineage (NCBI taxonomy): Eukaryota > Metazoa > Arthropoda > Insecta > Orthoptera > Acrididae > Schistocerca > Schistocerca gregaria. The sequence goes on from NC_064931.1 coordinate 491,257,240, forward strand.
ATACAGATATATCAATCCTGAATTAAAAGGGTAAGGTTCTTCCCTTTCATTTTCTTTTGTAAGCGATAGAGCTTGATGAGTCGCATAAAGAATCAGTTCATTCCAGTGAGTGAGCTGTTTTGATCCGATCCTGAAAACAAAGGGTTTGTTCATTTCTAATGCTCATGTAGTCCGTTGTTTGTTTTCATGTAGTGCGGGGTTGTTTCCTATTTTAAATCAAAAATAAAAGATAGGCATTTAAAAAAGCGGAGATGTAGAGTTTAGAAACGTATCACAGGGAGGTGAAAATTCTTCTGGTAAAAACACCAAAGCACTGCACTTTCACTTAAAATCCGAGGGACATGCCATAGGGTTAGAGGTACTGCTGGAGGGGAGCGTATGGTCTATATACTTATATGGATATGGTGTCTGTTCTTTCGGACATGTACGAAATAACAGACACCATATCCATATAAGTATATAGTTCTGGCAACACCGGCCACCGCCTTATTCTTCTGTGCGGATGCACACATATTCCCCAAACTCCTACGGGACTTGATAAGGATGTCTCCCACGAGTAATGAGTGTGTTGGGGGTGAGAAACTACGAATGTAGTGTATGGACATACAAGGTGAGAATGTGCGTCTCGCGGGAGGCGTGCGCGAGATAGTCCCTGCAGTCGCGCTGTCCTCTGTGGCCTCGGTGGCTCAGATGGATAGTGTGTCAGCCATGTAAGAAGGAGACCCCAGGTTCGAGTCCTGGTCGGGGCACACATTTTCACCTGTCCCCGTTGATATACACTCCTGGAAATTGAAATAAGAACACCGTGAATTCATTGTCCCAGGAAGGGGAAACTTTATTGACACATTCCTGGGGTCAGATACATCACATGATCACACTGACAGAACCACAGGCACATAGACACAGGCAACAGAGCATGCACAATGTCGGCACTAGTACAGTGTATATCCACCTTTCGCAGCAATGCAGGCTGCTATTCTCCCATGGAGACGATCGTAGAGATGCTGGATGTAGTCCTGTGGAACGGCTTGCCATGCCATTTCCACCTGGCGCCTCAGTTGGACCAGCGTTCGTGCTGGACGTGCAGACCGCGTGAGACGACGCTTCATCCAGTCCCAAACATGGTCAATGGGGGACAGATCCGGAGATCTTGCTGGCCAGGGTAGTTGACTTACACCTTCTAGAGCACTTTGGCTGGCACGGGATACATGCGGACGTGCATTGTCCTGTTGGAACAGCAAGTTCCCTTGCCGGTCTAGGAATGGTAGAACGATGGGTTCGATGACGGTTTGGATGTACCGTGCACTATTCAGTGTCCCCTCGACGATCACCAGAGGTGTATGGCCAGTGTAGGAGATCGCTCCCCACACCATGATGCCGGGTGTTGGCCCTGTGTGCCTCGGTCGTATGCAGTCCTGATTGTGGCGCTCACCTACACGGCGCCAAACACGCATACGACCATCATTGGCACCAAGGCAGAAGCGACTCTCATCGCTGAAGATGACACGTCTCCATTCGTCCCTCCATTCACGCCTGTCGCGACACCACTGGAGGCGGGCTGCACGATGTTGGGGCGTGAGCGAAAGACGGCCTAACGGTGTGCGGGACCGTAGCCCAGCTTCATGGAGACGGTTGCGAATGGTCCTCGCCGATACCCCAGGAGCAACAGTGTCCCTAATTTGCTGGGAAGTGGTGGTGCGGTCCCCTACGGCACTGCGTAGAATCCTACGGTCTTGGCGTGCATCCGTGCGTCGCTGCGGTCCGGTCCCAGGTCGACGGGCACTTGCACCTTCCGCCGACCACTGGCGACAACATCGATGTACTGTGGAGACCTCACGCCCCACGTGTTGAGCAATTCGGTGGTACGTCCACCCGGCCTCCCGCATGCCCACTATATGCCCTCGCTCAAAGTCCGTCAACTGCACATACGGTTCACGTCCACGCTGTCGCGGCATGCTACCAGTGTTAAAGACTGCGATGGAGCTCCGTATGCCACGGCAAACTGGCTGACACTGACGGCGGCGGTGCACAAATGCTGCGCAGCTAGCGCCATTCGACGGCCAACACCGCGGTTTCTGGTGTGTCCGTTGTGCCGTGCGTGTGATCATTGCTTGTACAGCCCTCTCGCAGTGTCCGGAGCAAGAATGGTGGGTCTGACACACCGGTGTCAATGTGTTCTTTTTTCCATTTCCATGAATGTATATCAACATGCGTAAGCAGCTGAAGGTATTAATACAATTATAATTATGTTCTATATGGTTAATGGGTTTGAGTAGGAAGATAGGGGTCTGTTAGATAGGAAAACTGTAGAGAGGAGAGGTAGAAGCTGATGTGGATAGTGAGAAAGACAGAGTATGATGAGGAATGTGTCATGTGGGTAGTACAGTGACTGCAAGAGGAAAGGGATGGGGATGAGCGGAAAGGGAAAGGAAATAGGAGCCATGGTGTGGAGTGGGATAGGAGGGGAAAAGTTATATTTTGTAGGAGGGATAAGTATCAGGGTGGATCTCACTGTCTGGGAGAGGGAGTTGGTTCAAGTTGCATTGGGATATGGTAAAGAGTGTTTGTAGTTGTAGGGAAGAGGTATGTGTTTGTGAAGGCATGGCAGCATACCAGGATTGGTGATCAGAAGGAAGGCAGTGGGGTGATTGGAATCTATTTTGTGGACAGTACAGGAGATGCGAAGGTGTTCATTGTGGGTGAGGAGAGGTGGGAATTTGATGAGATGGTAGAGTTGGTCTATTGTTGCCAGAGGCTATATAGGCAGAAGACTGTGGCAGCCCTGGCACTATCGTCTCCACAGACTACTACCCCGACCTGTGAAAAACCCCTCACTGATACCTCCTTGTACCGCCCCATCTGCACCACTTCAGTGTTTAGTTAAGTCTTGGAATCCATCCTCTCACTATGCATCTACTGCCATCTGTACCAAAACCGACTACTTCCTATTACCCATTGTGGCTTCTGTCCACCTTCTGTGCTGATGACCAACTCCTGAACCTCGCCCATCTTCTACACCAACAGCTCAACTATTAATGCGCCATCTTTGTCTCTCTTGACCTAGAGAAAGCATACAACCACGTATGGCATTCTGGTCACCGTCTTAAACTCCAGACTTAAGCGCTTGCAATCAACTATGTCTGCCTTATTGCATCCTTCCTCACCAGTCGCCCATCCTATTTCATTGTGGACACCATTCCCCATACCTTCCACCCCACTGCAGAAGTACCCCACAGTTCCGTTTTCTCCCCTCTCCTTTACCTCTTACACACTAATGCTATACCGAAACCAACTCCTTCCATCTGCCTCCTTCAGTATGTGATGAGACTGCTTCCTTCGCCCTCTATCCTACGCTCCATAAATCCCAACTATCCTTCCAAATCCACATCAATGAGTTTACCTCCTTGTGCAAACAATGGCTGCTTTAGATTAACCCCTCCCAGACCCAGGCAATAATTATAGGACACACCACCTGCACCTTCTGTCGCCATGACGTCTACCCCACCATTTACAGCCATCCTATACAACTAAATTACACACTAAAGTATCTTGCACTAACCTTCAACCAGCAACTAACGTGAGAACCTCACCTACTAACGATCCAACAGAAAGCCCACAATACACGAAAACTAATAAAACTACTAACTGTCCGAATAAGGCGACTACACCCCTCCACTATCCTTCACATGTACATGTATAAATCCCTGATCCCCCCCCCCAATTCTTTGCTATGCAAATGGTGCATGGATATCCATCCTTCCTCAGCTCTGTAAGTCTGTGCAAATTCTCGAACACCATGCTCCGTGCATCACTTTCTACATCGTCTTACCTTGAATTCTCTACCAACTCATTAAATTCCCACCTCTTCTCACTACCACTGAACACCTCCTAATAACCTACATCGTCCATAAACTCAACTCCAACGGTCCTATTGGGCCCCTTTCCTTTCCAATCCTAGCGTGCTGCAACGCCTCTACCTACACATCCCACCTACCCTACACCTGTGCACCCTCCACATCCTCTCCCAAACAAATTTTAATCATATCCCTTGCCTAGACCATGAACTCCACTCTGACATATACCCATCCGACCAACTCTGAATCCACCATAACCTACCCACCCCACTCCCAACTGATCCCTGTTCCTCATTCTTCCATGCCACATCTCCTCCTTTTCCCCTTCCTTGCCACCACTACTCCCTTTTGTTCTCCAATCTATAGATCCCAATACCAGTTACTGCTCTCTCCTTCCCCTCAAACAGCCACAATTTCTCATCTCCCTCCATATCCACCATATTTTCATCTACAAACTGCACTCCCTGGGCAGGTCCATCTCCAGTTTTAGCAAAAGTGTATGGTTCTCTCTTTTTAATGCTCAGTGTATCTTCTGCCATGTTAAGTGTTTTTTTTAAATGTTTATTGTTCTTCAAGCGTTTTAACTATGCTATCTGTTCACATTTTTATCAGTGTTTTTAAACAATTCATGAAGACGGCATTATAGTGTAAGATGAAAGAACTATGCCCCTTACATGAAGTCATTAAAGATTACCTAATTCACGTTGAGCGAACAGTAGGGCTGAACAAAATGACTGACAAGGCACAATGCATCTTTTAGAGGGTATAGTATGGACATAGTGGAATAATTATTGTAGGGTGATGGTTTTAAAGTAATTCACATGACATGAAAACTTTGTGGGAACGAGTCGATTTACTGGACGCTAGTTTACCCCAGGAAAGCATTTAGAGTTGACCGTGGCCGGCCGGGAGAGCGGCTAACGGAAGCGACAATAGGCAGCTTAGGGCAGCTCAAGCTCTGAGAAAGTGGTAATGCGGCGCGGCCTCCAGCCGCTTCAGATGAGTGACAGTGAGTGGGTGGTTGACCCCGACTCCATGCTGGTGTAGCGGGAAACAGACGAAGAACTTGTACCCATTTTCTGTGAAACATGCAAGAAAGCCGCACAAAGCTACGGGGGAGCGGTCAACAGAGGTCAAAATATGCGTCTTCGTGACTATAGCAACTTCACACTGAATTCACGGTCCTCAGAGTCTGAAGCAAATCAGGGGAAGAGTGACAGAATTAAATACGCTGGCCTCCGATGGGAACATAGGACCAAGGAATTTGAAGTACACTCCTGGGAGTCAGAATTCCGGAAAACTTGGTGTTTGTGCAGACGCTAACCTTGATGGGTGGCCTGGGACGAGCTATATAGCAGAAGTTGAGAGGAATGGAAATTTTGTGAGAATTTGCTCACTTCCCAGAGCAGGCATTGGTTAGCACTGGGAAGTGACGCATAATTAACGCGACTTACGCTGCAATTTGCTGGAGGGGAAACCGAGGCGAAGAGCGGACTGTGAGAAGTCTCCATAGAGTTCTTCCATTCCCAGATTGCCTAGAGTGCGGACGTGGCGTTCTTTACTCAGCTTGCCTGAGAAAGACTGAGCATCTCTGCAGTTCAGGACTTAGATAGAAAGTTTTGGTTCAGCTATGTACTGAGCAATATAGCTAGGAGTGAATAGACGACTGCAGCCTTCCAGCACCACGAGGTTGGCCGACGTCCACACAACGAAGACGCTCCGCAACACTGTATTCGGTGATATTGCGACCGCTCCAGCCACTGATTAATTTGTTGGATCACGTTTGCAAAGTTTCCATGAGGGTTTCATGGGCCGTGTATTGTAGAAGTCTTCTCACACTTCACTTTACGCCTGGGTCAGTCGATAGGAATTAATTTTGAGTTATCGCGCTTTACTCCACGCAAACGCAATTTATTTCCACTGCCTGATAGGAGAGTCTTATAATGTGATGATTGAAGGTCGGGAGTTAAAATAAATTTGTGCTAATCGATTGCATCTGCTTTCAATCAAGTAGTTGAAATCCCAAGTCACTTTCTTAATTAATTTTATGTTCAACATTTGCATCTGGCGTTCAATAGCTGAATATAACATCAATGTGCACCCCTTTTTAATTAAAAGTAATCAATTCTGAATAAATTAATGTCAACACTGCCACCGCAGTTCAATCAGGAGTCACAGGGCCACATTACTTTTTTGCATTATCCGATATTGTGGCAGTTTTGCACTCTCTGTTGATCTTTTAGTCAATTAGTTGGGGTGAACACACGCCAAAACCAGCTAAGTGACGGGTGGGGTGTTACAATAGTACTTATATTTCTCCCATTCATGTCAACTTTTCAAATAATTTAAAATTCTTTGTACATGTCCCCCACTATTGTTTAGTTTTAGCATCTAATTTAATGTTAGGTTTTGATGGTTGAAGTATTGATTCTGTGTACTGCTACCAGTCCATCCTCCTGCACATGCCTCGTTTTGCACTCATTAACAGCATATAGAAATATTAAAAACATGAATGACAATCACTTACGAGTTACTTCAGGAAAGGAAAAAAATACAGAAATAGACACATCTCTAAAAGTACTTTCATAACTAGTTACTTGCATGACGTATTCCTCAGTTACATTAATTACATCCATTTTGTGTTATACCTAGTTGTTATTACTATTGTTTTAATTCATATTCAATTATGCATGTTAACTATGTGTGGAATAAGGAACACTTTGGGTTTATCTCATGCTGTTGTTATATATAATGTTCAAGTAATATAATTAGCATTATAGGGTCCCTTGCATGTTTCATTTACTTCATTATTGCTGTGGCGTTAGAAGTACCAGCTGTATCGTCATTGAATACATTTTGAAAATATGATTTTACTTCGTAATCTTTCACTAATTTATTTACTTTCGTGTTTCTGGAGGTTTCGAGTACAATTGTGATATGTTAGAGTGCGTACTTCTGTAAGTACAACTTTCTGTTCTTTCCTTTAATGTGTCATTCTAAAGGTCATGTACCAGCGTTGTTGAGTCGGTGATAAATTCAAAATGGACAAAATTAATCCGACAAGAAAAGAATAAATGCGTTTGAAATGTAATGCTACAAATGCTGAAAACTAGATGGGTGCATTGGATAGCTAATGAAAAGGTACTGAATCTAATTGAGGAGAAAAACGTTAATGGCACAATGTGGTAAATGAGGTAACTATTGATGGGACACTTGCTAAGGCGTTAATGGATAGTCAGTTTCGTAATGAAAAGATGTGTGTGTGTGTGTGTGTGTGTGTGTGTGTGTGTGTGTGTGTGTGTGTGTGTAAGTGTGTGTGTGTGTATGGGTGGGGCTGAGGGGAATGGGAGTAAAAATTATAGAGGAAAACCAGGACTTTACTACAGTAAACTACGTATTTATCACCGTCGTAACAATACCGACCGCCGTTACGCTATCGTGCTACGTCTCTTCCAAGCGTGCAAAAATGTTATAAGAGACCAAACTGTCAATGTAATTTATATATATCTTCAATACTGCCTTGTGAATTTCTACAGACTGAAGGGATATAGCTTTTGAGAATAAATCGTAGGATATGAGATTTCATCTGGTGCTAATCTGGGACAGGCCAAATGCAACAGAGATTTCAGAAACGAATAGTTCAGTTGGTGAAGACTTATTCACTTCATTCACCTTGGTTTACAGGAAACTAGTTCTTAAAGATAATATAGAGTTACTGGAGATATTAGGTGAAAAGATCATCAGAGTTGGAGAAAACAAAAGTGCCTTCGTTTATGAATCAAATATGAAATAAATAAAAACAGTGGCGTCATTAAAAATGGAGTACTGGCCCAGCTTTTAATGGAATTGTGTCTCCTCAAAGACAGGCCATAACTGTTTAAGGAGATTAGTTAAGAAATATTAGGTGTTTTTCAGTATTGGGATACAATATCTAAAGCGTGTGTCGATTAATATATCACCTACGCAGTTTTGTAGAATGTCACTTCGAATAGAAAGCTTAGTTACAATTTAGTTGTCTATTTTAATAACATGTATGTCCACAGTAAGATTCTCTAATTGTGTGTGTGATCGTAGTTACACAAGCCAGCTACTTTATTATAATCAGTGCTGAACTTTCTGAGTAACTGTCTTTCAGGCATACAAGAAGAATTCTATTGGAAATGTATTTACACAGTTCTCTGCAATTTTAACATAAAAACTCATAAAATTTCCCATTTTATTATCCAATCTATTTATTGTGGTTATCGCAGAAGTGTCTGAAGTTAATGTATCATTCATAGAGGAACATGCTTACCCAAAATTTTATCTCATGAGAAGATGTGATTCAATTTACCTGTAATAGACGAGAAACGAACATGAAATACTTTTCATTTTAACTGAATGAACTGTGGGTTCTAGATGAAACATTGCAAATTAACTAAACAACTTGTTCAGTCTTCGCGGAACATTGCCCCAACGGAAACCACAAATTCATAATAGATGTAGAAATCTTACGTAGAGGAAAAGGGGGCAAAACTAAGCAAGTTAGAAATTCTAGAAATTAAAAATCAATTGTGTTTATCTCCACAACTATTATTAAATAAGAAAATGCAGTTCAGTTATTCGCATTTTTTAGTTGATATCACAACGCCTCGGAAGAAGTAAAACTTTGGGTTTCAGTCCATGAGTGGATAACTGAAGGTCTAAGCTGATGCATAACTGTATTACTAGCTGTGTTTAGTCATGTTAGTGTAATTGCTGAACTGTGTAATTCCATACGTAATTTGTCAAATAATGGTCGTTCAAGTAATTTTACATTAACCAAGGATCGATACAATAAGAAGTTGAGATTTTTATTTTTGTCTTATCATCATGTTTATGTTTGGTTTATCATCTTTGAAATCAGTAATGTACTTGAAAATTGGCTTATAAACCCGAAACTTAAGTTGTGCAGTAACCGAAATAAAATATGAGAAACAAGGCAAAAAGCAGTGTTTGTGTAGCTAAATGTTTTTTATATTTCAGTGACGACAGTAACGTATTTATACTCCAGCTTCAGTGAATTAATAACTGAGATTCTGTGTTACTTACTTCCTTGACACTGTCTTCATTAGATGATGTGGTGTTTCCATTTGATTCTTAGCCAAGCCATACTTGCTAATAATATTACTTAGGCTATTTAGTATATTCGGTAATGATTTACTGAAGATGCCTCTTGACTTTGCTATTAGATATTGCATATGCCGTCATCTATATGTTTGCACGTAATGTCTATATTCAGAGAAATCTTCGCTCTTTGTCTTTTTCACAGTCGAATTTTCTTACTTACTACCATATTTGTACCTACTAAAAACGTTTACTATCTACTAACGAAGTTAAATACTTAATAACAACACTGCTCTGCAAAACTTAAGGACGAGATAGATAAAGTAACATAATATACTACCAACTCGATGGAACTGAGTTAAAATACTGGAGCATGTGGCCTGAGATCTCTCTGCCGTGCACAAAAGGCTGGACATCAAAGAGCTTGAGGTCAGCGTGACTAAAGTTTCTAAGTTTGTAATGGGGCTGGTCTCTCAAGACGAGGCTTTTGAAGGAACGGGAAAATGCTCTCTCTCTCTCTCACTCTCTCTCTCTCTCTCTCTCTCTCTCTCTCTCTGTGTGTGTGTGTGTGTGTGTGTGTGTGTGTGTGTGTGAGTGAGTGTTTCATTCAGCGAGCAGTTACGACGCAACTGTGGTGATGTTCTTCATTACAACATGGCCTGGAGACAAAATTTGGATTACTTTACGTTGGGAAGAATCATCAGGAAACGGGAAGAGGGACGAAGCGTGATAGTGTAGCTCAGGAGTTTGGTTTTGCTCACAGCATTGTTTCAGGTGCATGAGAAGCGTTCCAAGTTAGAGGCACTGCTGCCCGAGGTAGAGGAGGTGGTCGACCGTATCAACTACAGCAGCGGAAGACTGCTACATTGTGCAATAGGGAAGCGGAGACGAACATAAAAAAGCGGGTGCAGTCCCAAGCATATTTAAAAGGGTTGCAAGGCACGCAATCTCGAGTTAAACAGTGGCACAATTACTTCATTAGGTTAGTTTCTTTGCCTGACGACCATTACGTTGTATTCCGTCGACTGTGGCACATCGGCGGCAACGTTTGCAATGGTGCCAAGAGCATAGGGACTGGACCCAGGACGAGTGAGGGCGCGTGCTGTTCTCGGATGAGATCAGATGCAGTCTGAGTAGCGATTCCGGACGTACCATCATATGGCGAGAGGTGAAAACAAGTAATGAACCCAGGAACGTTCGTTGGTCCATGTGTTTGATATGAGGATACATGTTGCATGGGCGTACCGGCCTCCAAATCTGTGAAAACAGTACGCTCATCGATCACTGCTATTGTGGCACTGTATCCCTTCCCCATGTGCGTCTTTTCAGGGATGCATTCGGCGTGACATCACTTTTTCGGATGACAATGCCCGACTGCAGCGAACAGCGCAGGTGGAGGAGTTCTGGGAACGAGAGGATATTCGACGGATGGACAGTCCTGCCCGTTACCCCGACTTAAATCCCTTTGGGCACGTGTGGGATGCGTTAGGAAGACGGCACGTCCACATCCACCAACGACCATCCAGCAGTTGTTACCCTGCTGGTGGAGGAATGGAACGCCCCACCACAAGAATTTGTGGGAGTAGGTTGCAGAGAAAGCATCGTCGTCCTTGGTGATAACCCATCCTATTAAGAACCATGTCCCCCTTTTTGTGATGTCCAGAGCATCATCATGAATGGTGGTGAATTCAGTGAAATTATTACCTTTCATTAAAAGTTTTATTTTTGTTGGTCTCATTGTGTATTTCTTTCATTTAGGTTCTGTACTATACTGTAGAAGTTTTTTCTCTGTATGGTCCAAGTCACATCGAGCCATGTTACTTAGCAGTGACATATCACACGAAGGTTAGTTTCGTCGTTACGGTTTGCATACCAGTTTAGTACCTCAGTCCTTTTAGATACAAATCTTGCTTGTAACCTGAGCTGTACGTTCGCATGAGCTTGTGTAATTGTATTATAATGATCTAATAAATTATTTTGTTTTTAATTTAAATACAATTTTAATTTAAATTACTACAGGTAATATATGAACAACAGAATTTTCAAGTAGTAGGCTTCATGGATGGTTTTATAAATTTATAGATTATGAACACGGAGCACAATTCGTTCGCACTATATAGGTTGGGCGACACTTGCAATCCTGTGTTGCTCCTTCCGACACTAGTGCGGTAATGCCTCTAGAGTCTGAAATATTCACATCTACGTAGATTTCATATCTAGCACATTACTGGATTTACAATATATCTGATACAATTTTGCAGTTTTCTTCTTTATTACATTTTCACTTTGCATCACCTTGTGTACCATACTTAATTAGTGATTTACGCTTCCCTCAGGAATCTAGAAATGTCTTAAACACCCTCTGTTTACCAAACTCTTCATGTGTGCCTCCGACATTCGTCACTCATACCATCGCCACATATCGTGGGGAATTGCTTCGGAAATCATAGAAATTATATAGCCTGCAGTTTCCACCTTCACTTGCAGGGATATATGTAATATAATTGAAGAGTAATTGGACATCTTACTTTCATTCTTTTTATGCCATTATTTTATTCTTTGGGGATGTCCAGAGGTGAATGTCCCACTCAGCGAGGGAGGAAAAACTGACAGACATTTAGAACCTAGGAATGCCTACTCACTTCTCTTAAATGGAAAACCCGATGCTACATTTCTCCTTCCCTCGCGCTACAGCCGACCGACAGGCGTTTAGTTGGACTTTTTACAAGTTGCCTCACTCTCGACTGATAGTTCAGCCGCACACGCAAATAAAAGTAAAAGAAGAAAGTAATTTTGAGCAGCCATACCTATGCGTGAGGTGGGGTCGCCATTATAGCCAGCTGCTGCTGCCAGTTGCCCGCGGCGCACATTAACGGTAATTCAGCTACTCGCCACAACGCAGTACAAGTCAAGGGGCCGGCGACTGCCTCGATGCCTTTTATTTTCAGCAAAAGTGCGTGGTTCTCTACTACATTCTGTCCAGAACACAGACGTCCTTGAAAAACTCGTCTCGACATTACTGGCGTAAACGTGAATATATGAGCTGGCAATAGCAGCCAGAGAATTCACACCGTCGTTGCAAATAGATTTATACAATTAAATTGCACGCCGCAAATGTACTTTCCACTCACGTTACGTCTTCTTTAGATATATCCCTCGCGCAGCAGATATCGTACGGTCGTAGGTCCATTGATAGCTCTCACCTTCAATTGAACGAGGATCGCTACAAACGATTGAAAAGCTGCTTGAGTATATGCACTGAGTATTCAAGCTCTGTCACTGTCTTCGATTTACAATGTTAACTTCGATTGCGGAAGAACTTCAAGAAGGTGTAGACGTAGTCAACAGGGCTGAAAATTAATTACTCTAAAACCGAAACAAGGTTTTAACAGTTTACTGCAAAGAGGACGGAGTAGTTTAACAATCATGTTGTTGAACTGTTTGAAGAGTTCTTCTAAGTTGGACTGCTGAAAACGTCATAGATGATGAAATAAATTAAAAAGAATACGAAACTGTTTTTGAAGTTCAGTTTGCAAACCGACTGACATAACGAAAGTTAATTTTTTAGGTTCCAAAGCAGATTGCCAATGGATGTGAGACGAGAAGTCTATGATTGCTTCTTTATGCCAGTCTAACCAATGGCAGTGACCCAAAGACCATCAATGGGGAAATCATCGAAATACAGAATTTCCCAACAGACATTCGAAAGCACTATGTTGGAAACAACACGATGGTTCAAGAAAAGAAGCAATTGCGTAAGAAGAAAGGCATGAGTTGACAATAGCATACATGTCTGTTATGAAATTGAAATGGGCATGGTATACAAACGCAATTAATAGCTTAGCGGTAATACTAGTGGTAATATTTGCATTTTTCTTTAGAAGACAAATACCAATTTTCACAGATTTAACTTTAAAAATGATTTAATATAACGAAATACATATTTTAGGAGATTTAGTTAGAATAATGCATGTGTAATGAAATATTTTCACAAAAACTTTCACCTGCTATTTTACCGCCTTACTGGTTCAATTTCCAAAAATACTGAAGCATGTAATTTTTTATTTATGACAGAAACGACATACCAGTTTTCGCAGTTCTAGCACCAAAATTGCCTCAATAGCGACATATTCTCAGAAAAACATTTTATCCCCTGCTTCACACCCTTAAGGGAGGAATTTCGAAGAACCCCTTACTAAACGATGCCTTCGGCGTAAGAATAACACCCTCTCCAAATTAAAAGTTTGTATCCTTAGCTGTTTGGGCTGAGCGATGATGAGTCAGTGAGGCCCTATTTCACTCCTTTACAGATGAAACGTCCAAAAACACTTCAACATGTATTTTTTTATTTCTAATCGAGAAGTAAAATTCAGGTTTTCATAGTTTTAGATTAAGAATGCCTTCATAATGAAATATTTTCATTAAATGTTTCATTCACTATTTCACCACTGTGGGGGTTGAATTTCTACAAACAATGAAAAATATACTTTTTATTTCTAGCTAACACTTGGTTTAAGAATCATGAAAGAAGGTTGTATACGTGGAAGAACCCTGGAGATACTAAAAGGTATCAGATAGATTATATAATGGTAAGACAGAGATTTAGGAACCAGATTTTAAGTTGTAAGACATTTCCAGGGGCAGATGTGGACTCTGACCACAATCTATTGGTTATGACCTGTAGATTAAAACTGAAGAAACTGCAAAAAGGTGGGAAATTAAGGAGATGGGACCTGGATAAACTGAAAGAACCAGAGGTTGTACAGAGTTTCAGAGAGAGCATAAGGGAACAATTGACAGGAATAGGGGAAAGAAATACAGTAGAAGAAGAATGGGTAGCTCTGAGGGATGTAGTAGTGAAGGCAGCAGAGGATAAACTACGTACAAAGACGAGGGCTGCTAGAAATCCTTGGGTAACAGAAGAAATATTGAATTTAATTGATGAAAGGAGAAAATATAAAAATGCAGTAAATGAAGCAGGCAAAAAGGAATACAAACGTCTCAAAAATGAGATCCACAGGAAGTGCAAAATGGCTAAACAGGGATGGCTAGAGGACAAATGTAAGGATGTAGAAGCTTATCTCACTAGGGGTAAGATAGATACTGCCTACAGGAAAATTAAAGAGACCTTTGGAGAGAAGAGAACCACGTGTATGAATATCAAGAGCTCAGATGGCAGCCCAGTTCTAAGCAAAGAAGGAAAGGCAGAAAGGTGGAAGGAGTATATAGAAGGTTTATACAAGGGCGATGTACTTGAGGACAATATTATGGAAATAGAAGAGGATGTAGATGAAGACGAAATGGGAGATACGATACTGCGTGAAGAGTTTGACAGAGCACTGAAAGACCTGAGTCGAAACAAGGCCCCCGGAGTAGACAACATTCCATTAGAACTACTGACGGCCTTGGGAGAGCCAGTCATGACAAAACTCTACCAGCTGGTGAGCAAGATGTATGAGGCAGGCGAAATACCCTCAGACTTCAAGAAGAATATAATAATTCCAATCCCAAAGAAAGCAGGTGCTGACAGATGTGAAAATTACCGAACTATCAGTTTAATAAGCCACGGCTGAAAATACTAACGCGAATTCTTTACAGACGAATGGAAAAACTGGTAGATGCAGACCTCGGGGAGGATCAGTTTGGATTCCGTCGAAATGTTGGAACATGTGAGGCAATACTGACCTTACGACTTATCTTAGAAGAAAGATTAAGAAAAGGCAAACCTACGTTTCTAGCATTTTTAGACTTAGAGAAAGCTTTTGACAATGTTGACTGGAATACTCTTTTTCAAATTCTAAAGGCGGCAGGGGTAAAATACAGGGAGCGAAAGGCTATTTATAATTTGTACAGAAACCAGATGGCAGTAATAAGAGTCGAGGGGCATGAAAGGGAAGCAGTGGTTGGGAAAGGAGTGAGACAGGGTTGTAGCCTCTCCCCGATGTTATTCAATCTGTATATTGAGCAAGCAGTAAAGGAAACAAAACAAAAATTTGGAGTAGGTATTAAAATTCATGGAGACGAAGTAAAAACTTTGAGGTTCGCCGATGACATTGTAATTCTGTCAGAGACGGCAAAGGACTTGGAAGAGCAGTTGAACGGAATGGACAGTGTCTTGAAAGGAGGATATAAGATGAACATTAACAAAAGCAAAACGAGGATAATGGAATGTAGTCAAATTAAATCGGGTGATGCTGAGGGAATTAGATTAGGAAATGAGACACTTAAAGTAGTAAAGGAGTTTTGCTATTTAGGAAGTAAAATAACTGATGATGGTCGAAGTAGAGAAGATATAAAATGTAGACTGGCAATGGCAAGGAAAGCATTTCTGAAGAAGAGAAATTTGTTAACATCGAATATAGATTTATGTATCAGGAAGTCGTTTCTGAAAGTATTTGTTTGGAGTGTAGCCATGTATGGAAGTGAAACATGGACGATAACTAGTTTGGACAAGAAGAGAATAGAAGCTTTCGAAATGTGGTGCTACAGAAGAATACTGAAGATAAGGTGGATAGATCACGTAACTAATGAGGAGGTATTGAATAGGATTGGGGAGAAGAGAAGTTTGTGGCACAACTTGACTAGAAGAAGGGATCGGTTGGTAGGACATGTTTTGAGGCATCAAGGGATCACAAATTTAGCATTGGAGGGCAGCGTGGAGGGTAAAAATCGTAGAGGGAGACCGAGAGATGAGTACACTAAGCAGATTCAGAAGGATGTAGGTTGCAGTAGGTACTGGGAGATGAAGCAGCTTGCACAGGATAGAGTAGCATGGAGAGCTGCATCAAACCAGTCTCAGGACTGAAGACAACAACAACAACATTTCTAACTGAGAAGTGAAACACTAATTTTCATAAATGTAACTTTAAAAATACTGTAGTAGTTTTTATTGATGATATATTTTCAAAAAAAACACTTTCACCCGTTATTTCACCACCATAAGGGTTAGGTTCCAAAAAATGCTGAAACACATATTTCTTTACTTCTGATCAAGAAACCAAATACTAATTTTCGAACTTTTAACTTCAAAACTGCCTTAATAGCGACATATTTTCAAAAAAAACTTTTCATCTCCCATTTCATCCCCTTGGACGGGTAATTTCGAAAAATCACGTCCAGGACGATGCCTACAATATCAGATCAACACCTCTCCAAATTTCAAGCTTTTATCTTTAGTGGCTTGGGCTGAGCGATTACGACTCAATCAGCACATTTCCTTTTGCGTGTAAAGATTCCTAATGCAGACAAAGAAAACTCCTTGCTGCTTTCTTATTGATAATACATGAACAAGAGAACCATATATTTGTAGATGAGTTGACGAAAATAGGAAACAGGTGTAATGAACTTCACACATAAAGTGCTTTTTTAATCCTCTGATGAGTATGCTTAATCATGAACACGTGTGGCCTACTAAAATTGTGGGCACCACCAGTACGCGAACACGGACCCACCATTCGGCGGTCAGTGCGTGACTCAGAGCATAAACTTGTCTTCAGTTTTTTTGCGTAGCTTCCAAACTTCGTCGAAGTTGTCCCACGATGTTGCGGAATTGGCAGGAAAGGATATTACGATTTAACGTCCCGTACATGATGATTTCATTGCAGATGGAGCAGAATCTCGTATTGTTCCAGACTGAGCAATAAAAATGGCTCGTTTGTGCCTTAATCAGAGTAGAGAAACCACAGAAAAGCTAAATTTGTGTGGCTGGATAGTGATTTAATGAACTAGCGTGCATGCCTATGTACGGATTGGGGTTCAAGTTCCGGACCAGCCTACTGTACTTACTTGCACGTGGTTTTTTTTCTTGTTTTAACAATTGGATGAATTTAGAAATATCTGGAGAAATCCGAAGAGTACGTTATCTGTCTAATATTCGTTTCGTTCAAAGCTGATTGTGTTAGTTATGATGATAAATACACAGAAGCACCACATAAACTGGTATAGGCATGCGTATTCAAATACAGAGAGGTGCAAACAGGCAGAATACAGCGCTGCGGTCGGCAACGCCTACATAAGACAACAAGTATCTGCCGCAGTTGTTAGAACGGTTACTGCTGCTACAATGGCAGGTTATCAAGATTTAAGTGAGTTTGAACGTGGTGCTATTGTCGGTGTACGAGCGATAGGACACAGCATCTCCGAGGCAGCGATGAAGTTGGGATTACCCCGTACGACCATTTCACGAGTGTACCGTGAATATCGGGAAACCGGTAAAACATCAAATCTCCGACATCGCAGCGGCCGGAAAAAGATCCTGCAAGAACGGGACAAACCTCGCCTGAAGAGAATCGTTCAATGTGACAGAAGTGCAACCCTTCTGAAAGTTGCTGCACGTTTCAGTGCTGGGCCATCAAACAAGTGTCAGCGTGCGAACCACTCCACGAAACATCATTGATATGGGCTTTCGGAGAAGGAGGCCCACTCGTGTACCGTCGATCACTGCACGACACAAAGCTTTATCCCTCGCCTGGGCCCATCGACACTGACATTGGACGATTGGTTACTGTAGATATGTTGCCTCGTTGGACGAGTCTCGTTTCAAATTTCATCGAGCGGATGGACGTGTACCGGTATGGAGACAACCTCATGAATCCAATGACCCTGCATTTCAGCAGGGGACTGTTCATGCTGTTGGAGTGTGTGTGTGTGTGTGTGTGTGTGTGTGTGTGTTGGGGCTTATGGGCGCTCAACATCGAGGTCATCAGCGCCCTCATGCTGTTGGAGTCTCTGTAATGGTGTGGGGCGTGTGGAGTGATATGAGGGCCCTGATACGTCTAGATACGACTCTGACAGGTGATACGTACATAAGCATCCTGTCTGATCACCTGCAAACATTCACATCCGTTGTACATTCCGACGGACTTGGTCAGTTCCAGCAGCACAATGCGACATCCCCTGCGTCCAGAATTGCTACAGAGTGGCTCCAGGAACACTCTCCTGAGTTTAAACATTTCCGCTGGCCACCAAACTCCGCAGACATGAACATTATTGAGCGTACCTGGGATGCCTTGCAACGTGCTGTTCAGAAGAGATCTCCAGCCCCACGTATTCTGACGGATTTATGGCACCTGTGCATGATTCATGGTGTCAATTCCCTCCTGCACTACTTGAGAAATTAGTCGAGTCCATTCCACGTCGTATTGCGGGACTTCTGTGTGCGCGTGGAACTCTACACGATACTAAGGAGGTATACAATTTTCTTTGGCTCTTCAGTGAATATAACAAAGTAAAGAAATACGAATGGAATTATATTCAGAAATAAGGTCCAGTTCACCTTCCGTGTTACGTCTTGTGATTTAGATGTATGTTGGTCTGGAGTATACTTGGTTACAATGATGTGACAAAATAGAGAAGAATGAAAATATATTTCATATTCATTGAGCATAACGAACTCAAAGCAGATACCAAGTTTATAAGATGAAAATAAATATTTCTTCAAATTGTGTAAATTTTTGCAGATAAGGGTAAATAATTTGACTTAGGATACATTTCTACCGTGACTAAAATGGCTCAAATGGCTCTGCACACTATAGGACTTAACATCTGAGGTCATCAGTCCCCTAGAACTTACAACTACTTAAACCTAACTAACCCAAGGACATCACACACATCCATGCCCGAGGCAGGATTCGAACCTGTGACCGTAGCGGTCACGCGGTTCCAGACTAAAGCACCTAGAATCGCTCGGCACACAGCGACCGGCTTCTATCGTGGAAAAATTCTATCTTACCGACTGGGACAATGACGGAAGCAGAAATGTCGTGGTGAGCATTTAGACGTACCCGACCACGGACGCCCGGTTTACTCCTAACCTTTCATATTCTAAGGACAAGGTTCGTCGGAGTTTTTTGTATCCAATGCGTCTGATGCGCTCCTCAACCTTGCAATGTGTTCTGCCCTGTTCGTCTTTTATTTTCGAGCACAACGGGAAGTAGTGCTGTTGTCAGAAGCACAGTGCACTCATTTCCGAGAGCTAAGACAACGTATGCAACAGAAACGATCACCTTATTTTCAAACGTTTTTCAAATTCTTATCATTCGACCAATCTTTAGCAATACTTTTAATGGAAGATAAATAAGCACACTTTGTAGATGGCGTATATATCAGCAGGCATCTATTGATTTATTAAAAGCTACAAAAACTAGCCTCATGACCAGATTCCACGAGTTCTCCTATATCTGTAGCATTGCGATAGAGGACGAACGATTCTCAAGAGTACATGCGGAATGAGCAACCATTATATGAGGCGGACGTTAATTATTGGCTTATATCTCCTACACATTTTGACACGAGTGATCACAGAGAAATTTTGACGAATTTAGGAATGTAGTGTACAAATAAACAACGGAGTAGGGACAGATCGCGGAAAATCTGGATCCTGAGAGAATGAAGATATTCTCCCGGTGAGAATATTTATAGTTTTGTAGAAATGAGATGAAAAGGGCGATGTTAAATGCACTGGAAGGCTGGTGAAAGCAAAGGTCAAACAGAATCAAAATCAAAACGGTGTTTGATGACAGATGATTTCAAGTGATCATAGACTAGTAAATTGTAGAGAAAAACAGATAAACAGTTAGAGGAGGAAGGAACTCGTGAGGCAGAAGATCAGAAAAGTAGACTATGAGAATTTATTTAAAAATTGAAAGGTACAGCAAAGTTAATTAAGCATCAACTTCAGCGTATTTTAAAATATAATAGACTTAAAACTGTACATGGAAAGGGAAAATATTTAACAAATTTGCTTATGCAGACAGTATAAGATGTTAGAAGTATGAATCTGAAAAAGAAAGGAAACATTCAAAAGGAATGAGGCATATATTAACGATAAGACGAAAATTTCAAGGAAGTGTCATATGGAACATAACAAAGTATGACGAATCAAAAAAAAAAAAAAAAGATATGTAGCCGAGAAAATTTGAGAAGGTACTGTGAAATACTGATTTGACAAAAAACTGAAAACAAAAAAATTGAAAAATCTAAACAAAAAACTTTCAAATGTGTGTGAATTTCTATGGGACGAAACTGCTGAGGTCGTCGGTCGCTAGACGTACACACTTCTCAAACTAACTTAACAACACACACACACACATCCGTGCCCGAGGGAGCACTCGAAACTCCGGCGGGAGCGGCCGCGCAATCCGTGACATGACGCCTTAAACCGCGCGGCCACACCGAGCGGCTCAAAACAAGAATTTTTCTTTGGTAGATAACAGACTTCACCACTTAAGATGGTAGCTGGTACAGCAACTTACTACAGAGGGAAAATTGTTCAGGCAGTCTAAGACTTCTATAAGTGTTCTTATAGAACGGTAAATGTGTAAGTTGGAAGTTATGCCAGATGAAATATATCAACCATTCTGCCACATGAAGACAGGAAAGGTGCTAAAACGGATTTTGACTCAACTTCAACATAAGCTCTACTAAATACCGCTGGGAAACGAGCTATTGATTTAACGTATACAAACAGCTCTGGAGAGTTTGTGTTACTATACTGGAAAGCATATACATTAACGGTAAAGCTACCGTAAGAATTGATAGGGATAGTAGAACATTCAGAATTGAAAGACGAGGGAAGAAAGGAGATTCCATAGCACAAAAACTATTCTCAACAGCCATAGTGGAAGTTTTCCTATTGTTCGACTCGGAAAACAAGGAATTCCTCGTTTATGGAAAATATCTCAAAAACCGTTGTTGTCCTGCCTCTAATGCAATATATTTCAGGACGACCATTAGAACTTATTAGAGTAAGTCTGAAAGTAGAACTGAAAATCAGTTTTAATAACATTACAATAATTTACGGTGAAAACATATAACGAAGCCACAGAACCAGTTGCAGTGTTTTTTGACCAACGAGTTGGTGGACCATGCACGCACACACACACACACACACACACACACACTCACACACACAGACAAAAGAATAGTGAATGTGGTGTGGAATGATTTTGGTGTTTCCTTACTTTTGTCCTCCTGCTGTATGTTGGTGAAAAAGTAATGAATGGAGAAGTTTCCTTTGTCAGAAAGGAGATGCCAAATGACTAATAATTTTAAGTAAACAATGAAATTTCGTGAATTAGGGTGACACTGGAGCTACAGAACTGCAAGATTCACATGTCTCCCTGAGAAACTTGACAGTTAGATGGCATGATGTGTCCTAAAACCTTGAGGATATTTTTCCATACGTTAACAGACTGGTTCGCAGAAAAATTAGTGTCTACCTATTTCGTGACCTAAACCTAAATGACAAAAATAAAATGAAAGATGAGGAAGTGCAGTGATTAAAATTTAGCACTCGCCTTCTGGAGGAGCAGAGTTCTAAATCTTCGTCCGACGACTTATATTTAAGCGTTTTCCCTACATCTTTTAAAAAAATTGCTGAAACCTTTTCCTTCCCCATTTTGTCTAGTCAGACCTTGCGCTCTGTCTCTGATTACTGTGTCGTGGGCCGAACATTAAACCCTAAGCTCGATTCCTGTTTCTAAATGTTCCTTCAGAAAACAAAATTAAATATTGTCCCCGTAACTTTGATATTACTGCAAAGAGGAATCAAGCAAAGGACGTCAAATTAAATACCTTCCAGACAACTAGTTTCCAAACTTATTTTATTTGGCTACCAGTTTCGGCGTTTTACTACGCCATCTTCAGGCTCCTGACCGACGTGTAGGAAAATTGTACCTCGGTTGTGATAAAAACAGGGGCCAGCAATACTGGTATTAGTAGATTTCTGCTTGCTATAGCGATCACCTGCCGATGATAGCGCAGTAAACCGTTGAAACTGGTAGCCAAATTAAATGAGTTTGGAAACTAGACGGCTGAAAGGTTTATAATTTGACATCTTGTATCGAACAGCCGAATCCCGGAACCATCTCTAAGAAGATGGGCGTACAGAGAATCACGCAAATTCCATAACAACTGGTGTTAACAAATAGCTTAAGCCCCGAAAAATAAAAACATCCCATACAGCAATAATATCTCTATTGGCATGGTTTTCGATAACACCGATGCTGTCAAATTTATGGAATGGGGAAGGTAGTGCACTGTCTGCTACTGCTTGCAAGGACTGACGTCGAACAGCTTGTGACGTTAATTGCCATTTCGAATGCTGCAGAATGAGCGTCAGGGGAACATGCTGACTAATTCATAAAAGAAAACAGACAGCAGCGTGGTGAGGATAGGATTTCCCACCCACAATAGTTGCTGGGAGTGTACGAATGACATCGGAAAATTTACTTCGAGAACGTTGGAAAATTGGCCATGTCCAGAAATTATATGACTGACTCCTACCAGTAACAGTTAAGTCGTGATAAAACCAGGTACATCGGAAGAGAAATTGCAAAAAGTTGTTTATGCAATAATAGGCTAATTGATCTGACGTAGACTTCAGGAACTATTCTTGTTTTAAGGTACATTATTTTGTACTTTGCTATAAAATTAATAAATGGCAACCAAAAATTGCTCCATTGACCAGCAAAATTGATAATGGTTCTCAAGCATTATGCGGAGATAATTGCGGTACAATAATTCGATTACGAGTCCGACCCTGTACACGCTGAAGTATCCATGGTTATTAATTCACAAGTAATTGAAAACTGACATACGCGACAACATGTGTTAGAACTGGTCTATAAAAATATCAATAAAACAACCAATTGTAGACGCATGTGTGCTTTATATAAGTACTTTAGAATGTTAATTTTCTTAATTATAGTAAAACTGTGGGTATAAATTCCGAGCACACCATAAGAAAAGTAACTGAAAGGACTTAGAGAAAATAAAATAGTGTGATTGTCTGCTGTAAATTATAAACAAGTTTCTGTTTCTCTCATGGTAAAAAAGAAAAGAAAAAAAACTCTAAGCTCTGCGCGTTTACTTAAATACGTTGTGTGTTTCTGCTACCATTCTGGTTGACGCATCGTTGTGTTCCTTTTGATGTTGTTGGATTTATTGTGGTTTCTACGGTTTACATTTTGTAAGAGCACTACTTAGTGTTATCTTAAGAGAATTAAGTTCCCAGATATACGGTGGGGAAAAGTATATATAAGAAATATGCGGAGGCAGAGACGAGAGAACAGTTTTGGCAACGTTGGGAAAGGGAACCTGGGTTTTCCTGGTTGGCATTATTGCATTTTTTGTTCACTGTAAGTAGCGTGAATCTTTGTTATAGATCGTGAAGTGTCTTGCAAGAAAAATACCGAATACACGATTAAAAAATGTCTCCAACAACGAATCACAAGCAAAAGACATATTTAAGACCGGGCTATAAACAGACCCGACCCTTACAAGACTCACCAGTGAGAGAGGTTCAGCAACCGTGATGATTTCGTTGGTGAGGTAATTACCAAAGTTAAAATGATCGTCAAAAAAGTTAGGGGAATATATGTATTTGGTCAAATTGACAGTCTCTATCAACTAAATTAAAGGATGAACTGAGAAAATGATTTCAGATCTGGCAAAAGCAGAACAGTTATGTTTAAAGGTGAAGAATGTCATAAACCACGATGTTCATAAACATGTATCAGTTCAAGTAATGAAAGACGCCAAAATCTCAACTTTGTTCAGTGGTACCATTTCTGGAATATTGCGAACACAGAAACTGTTACTCTCTCGCTATAAAAGATGTTGCAGGGAGACCGACAGGGAAGAGTTAATAACAATTCGTACATTTGTCAGAACGGCCATCCGCGAAGTCCACCATAGTTTTCGCAGCCAGATCCCGGTGACAGATCTGCCGTAAAATTCTAGGAAATTATGGTCTTATGTGAAGCAAATTAACGGGTCGAAACTTTTGGTTTAATCTCTCGTTGATCTGTCTAGTGTTGCAACTGAACACAGCAGACGAAGAGCAGAAATACACTGCTGGTCATTAAAATTGAAAAAATATGAACGCAGGATGCAACAAACCTTCGATTGCTACATGTCTGGATGTGCAAGAAATTAGCATTTCGGCGCAAAGACACACAGAAGATAGAAGTATGGAAACACCAGATGATGGGTCATCGTGAAAGTAGCAGGCCACCACCGACTAGCACCTACGGAATAGAGCTGAAGCAGGATTAGGACCCACGAGAAATACGGGCCCCGCAACGAACTTTTGACGTCACACTAGTAGCCTTGTCCGTCGTACTTCGCGGACGCTCGGCTCTGTGCAGGGCTCACAGGAAATCAATATGTCAATGAAAAGGTACCCACTAACGATCTCAACCTTTCTGTGGGCTATCGAGAGCTTGCATGCATTTAACAATGTTGTTGTTGTTGTTGTCTTCAGTCCTGAGACTGGTTTGATGCAGCTCTCCATGCTACTCTATCCTGTGCAAGCTTCTTCATCTCCCAGTACCTACTGCAACCTACATCCTTCTGAATCTGCTTAGTGTATTCATCTCTTGGTCTCCCTCTACGATTTTTACCCTCCACGCTGCCCTCCAATACTAAATTGGTGATCCCTTGATGCCTCAAAACATGTCCTACCAACCGATCCCTTCTTCTGGTCAAGTTGTGCCACAAACTTCTCTTCTCCCCAATCCTATTCAATACTTCCTCATTAGTTATATGATCTACCCATTTAATCTTCAGCATTCTTCTGTAGCACCACATTTCGAAAGCTTCTATTCTCTTCTTGTCCAAACTATTTATCGTCCATGTTTCACTTCTATACATGGCTACACTCCATACAAAAACTTTCAGAAATGACTTCCTGACACATCTATACTCGATGTTAACGAATTTCTCTTCTTCAGAAACGCTTTCCTTGCCATTGCCAGTCTACATTTTATATCCGCTCTACTTCGACCATCATCAGTTATTTTGCTCCCCAAATAGCAAAACTCCTTTACTACTTTAAGTGTCTCATTTCCTAATCTAATTCCCTCAGCATCACCCGACTTAATTCGACTACATTCCATTATCCTCGTTTTGTTTTTGTTGATGTTCATCTTATATCCTCCTTTCAAGACACTGTCCATTCCATTTAGCTGCTCTTCCAAGTCATTTGCTGTCTCTGACAGAATTACAATGTCATCGGCGAACCTCAAAGTTTTTTTTTCTTCTCCATGGATTCATTTAACCATGCAGTTAAGAATTATCAAACTTGTATCAAATAGTTACTCTCTGGCACTCATAAGACTTACAGTGTCACATGGTATGACATAAATGAGGCGGCTTGTCTTTCACATGGGCCTCGATCAACATGGAGTAACGTGGCCATATCTGTCATTCAAGCTCAGTTCGACTCGACATCCATTCGGCTGACAGAAAAAAGCGTAGTAGCACTGTATACTAAACTTCCCATCCCGACTACCCCCAAATTCCATACAAATTGAATCACATTATCTTCCTAGTATACTGTGTACATAGTTAAGTTATTTACTATCAAACCTTGTGTTGCAATTTTAATGGCTGTCAGTGAATTTAATTCCTCATTCAAAAATGTATTTACGCATGAAGATACTACTGTACCAATGTTTCACAGCCGTCTCGTCATTTTTCAGCCTCTAAATATCCATTTCTGGATGTGGGCCTCTTCCAAATATGTCCATGTCAATCTTTGCTGAGCGGTGTGGATCCAGTTTTTAACCCCCCGCATGTCATTAGATGTCGTCTCTCTACCTCGCTGACCACGTATCCTGCCCAACAACGCTTCAGTCTCTTTATCCGCTCAGAAATGTCACAAATCCCCGTTCTTCTTCTTATCTCTTCGTTCTTGATCCTGTCTCTAAAACTCACTCTAAGCATTGCGAAGGCCATCCAGGTGAGGCAAATTCGACGGGTGATCTGTTATCTCATTATTTTTTTCATGTTGGAGCTATGTCTCAGATAAATGTATTCATTGATTATAGCCAGAGCATTTTTTTCGATGGAGACCTTAATACTGACTGGGCTCATGACTGACCTTTTGAAGGTTAATTTTGAGACCTACAGCTTGGGAAGTATTTTTGAATTCTCTGATCATTGTTGATAGTTTGTGTCGCTGCTACAGGGGTTGATATCATCAGCGAAGATGGCTGAGATGTTTTCCATGTATGTTGACATATTTCTGTCCCCAGGATAGACATTTGAACACATCCTCCAGTGACAAGGTGAGTAACTAAGGTGAGGTTGTGTCTTCTTGTCTGGTGCCCCTTCTCAGGGGAACCTTTCCAGTTATCCATTCTTCCTGTACTTTCACAGCTAGAGAAGCAAACTCGTAGATATAGAGGATGAAATAGGCACATATGTAGTTAATGCGGACTCTGTTCATCGCCTTCCGTACTGGCCAGATTGAACGCCATTTGGTAGTCTATGAAGGCCATATGATGTCGGCTGTCATACTCCGCACATTTCTCTATCAGTGTGTGTTGCATCGATATGGTCAATTTGACTGAAAACTTTTCTGAATCCCGCCTATTCGATTGGCTGGTAAAAGTCAAATTTCTGACTCAGGTGTTTCGTAATGATTTTTGTGAACAGGTTGTAAAAGATAGGTAAAAGTCCAAGAGGCCTGTAATTCTCGATTTTCCTAGTGTCACATTTTTTGAAGAGGGCAATGACTTGCAGACTCCCAAACTGGGTATTTCAATATTAGCACTCACACACGGTAAACAGTTAAAACTGTTTAATGCGATACGACACCACTTCTTGTCGGAATTTCAGTTAGACTTCACATTGTACATGTTGCAGAATTAGCTCCTTTCCTACCTCACTTTTATCGAAAATCTGCTGTGCAGCGAAGAAACCTGCGTGACTGGAAAAGACATGCACAGAGTTATAGACAAAGATCACTGATATCGGTTTGTTGCAAGATCCTAGAGCGTGGTCTAAGCCCAAATATTATGATGTTCATTTAGAAAAACAAGCTTGTCTCATAGTATCGGCACAGATCCAGAAGAATACCATTCTTGTAAAAATCGGATTTCACTATTCACATTTGCCATCTTGCAAATAACAAATGCAGGTGAATAGGTAATCTGTCTTCCTAGATTTCTAAAATTCGTTCGGCACTCTGCTTCATCGTCAGCTACTAACCCAGATACGATGATACAGAGTATATTCTCAGGTATCGGATTGACTGTGGCAGTTTTGCATTGCATTCTGAGCTTAGAGTTGGGATAAACTGAAGCTATTTCATATTTCAATGATTTACCTGCAGCTTTAGTCGTGCTAAATTATTTGAAAATTTGATTGGATTTAATATTATCTTGGACTTAGCGACATGGTATCCCATGCTTGGGAACATTGCTAATGCGCTTTCACGCTACTGAACTTTAGATTAATGGTTCGTAAACATATTTTGGTGGAATAAACAGCCATACTGAAAACTAATTCACTGTTGATGTCTGAATCGATTCTGCCACAATTCTTCATATTTATTATTTTAAATATAGCTTAGGAAGCTCCAGTTAACAGATTCCAGGAATTGCGATGTATGAACATTACTTGAGAATATCGAGCCACTGTTAGTCATAGTGGGCATATATTTCTCCACTAACCTGTCGGTAATTCTTCAGATGGCTAATGATTGGAGGATTGAAATATTTTACGTCAGCTGTTAAACCACCCTGATTTACGTTTTCTTAGATTCCCGACGTCATTCCAGACAAATGTCAGTTCCTTGTGTAAGATATTGATCAATTTCCTTATCTGTCGTTGATAAACTGGGCTACGGCTCTATTTTACGTCTTTGATGGGACTTTAAGTCAAATCTTCGTTTTACACTATTCAAACTTCAAATTGCAAATGCTATGGATCGAGGCAGCAAGTTGTGTGCGTGTGCTGTTTTCCGAATTCCGAAAACTTTTAGAAGTGGGATCGATCACAAGAAATTTCACAAAAAATGTTCAGACAGTGTTAAGAATATCAACTGGGACTAAACGCTGTTAAATATAAGGTACTTCATTACAGAAAGCAGTAAGACGCAATAGACACGGTTTCAGCGTCACACTTGCAGTCAGACTTTTAGTTTTCTCGTACAGGATCTGCCCTGTCATTCATACAGTTCACTCAGCGTGGCACTTTTCTCTTGTAAACATCTGTAGCAATTTGCTATTCAATGTAATGTGTGTTTTGATAATTCAGTGTCACCAGGTTCTGATTATTCTGAATCGTGTGTCACAGATAGTTGGTGGTGGGGGGATGGGAGAGGGAGGAGGGAGACGACTAATGAACTGTGATTTCAAATAAGGGTAATTAAATCATCAGGTTATGTATTTTTGTTATTAATTCTTTGACTAATTATATTGCATCGATTAATTATTTTGGTTTCAAGTCACAGTACAACCATATACAGTGACGAAAAATCAGCGATTTGTAAAAGAGGACCTAATTAATGACATTGTTTTAATGATGATGATATAACATAAGTATTGTTAGATAATAAGTACAAATGAAAATAGCCTGGACGAGGAATGCCTATCTTGGAACATTTGATCTCGGGAGCATGAGTTGTTTACGTATGAGCATGGTTTGATTTCGGAGTGTTGCAGCAAATGCTGATGTGTTGACCTCACCATCATCATTACGATGTGTTGCAGAATGATGGTGGGAATTTTGTAGTGGAACTTCGCATCTCAGCATGACAGCCGCAGTCAATATTAGTTTAACTTTGCCAAACCCTTCATTGGGACGTTAGTTTGCTGCGCGTATACGAGTGTCTTATAGCCATTCTCACCAGGATGGAGAGAGGAACAAATAAAGATATAAAGTGAACGGGACTTACCATTTCTCATCGGTCCTGAATAAAAAATGACACCGCATTTGCCTCGTGCCTGCATTCCGTCTTACGCTCCAGCATAAGGCGTCTCTGTGTCACTGCCAGAACATTAAGCCTCTTAGACTTTCCATCAGAATCATGAAACCATCAGGTTTTAGTGGGATAAGTCAGAGAAGTGCCTATCAACACCTAAGGCCATGTACATATGGAGCAGGTGAGAGCTATAGCTGCAGACGCCATAAGCGCAAGTACAGAGACTTTATCATCTTCGCGTTCCCTATTGTTCTCTCTGGGCTACGGAGCCACTGTTTCGTAGCTGTTAGATGGAAGTTTATTATAGCGCGCCAGTAAGCAGATCTTGTTGCTTTTTCCTCTCATTTTCCTAGCAGTTATTTTTTATTTGTGCTGCCAACGAATGTGGCAGCGTATGAACCTTGCCTCAGGTGTGTCTCACCTTGAAACTGACATTGCGAATGGCCCGCTGGTACCTACTTCCTTGTGACCGTCCGCCGAGTAACGGGAGCGAAGGTAGCGTCCTCCGCTACGGTTTTACAGTGACGGGGGTCACCCTGGACTGGCGTTGTCATATGCCGGAGGTTATTCCTTTTACGATTTGAGACATTGTGCTGCCGTAGGTGCCTTAACATGCCAAGATGACTTCGAGAAATTAATATGTTTAAGAGACGGACTCTGTGATTGGAAGTTGCCTATTCAATTACACTTTCATGTTTTGGCCACTTTATTTTCGCTTTCTAAAATGTTGAGGTCATCCGTGCAATGTTTTGGAAGTTCATACAATGGCTACCTTCGATTAGTCGACCCAGACTCTTTGGTTTATTGCTTCGTGTCTCCACTGGAGCATTTTAGTACCTATGAGGCTGCTATGGCTCTCAGCCCATTCTGAGCATTTGCTATTCTGTTGCCTGCTCTCGTCTATTATACATTCTGTTCGCTGCCTTTCGTCTGCTTGCTTCCTTTGTGTTCTGGAATCGGCGTGATGCGTATAGGTGACCTGCAATCCTTACAATTATTTGACGTGGCCGCTAATAGAAAATGTGTCGGTTATTTCAGTCTTGTGCTAAATATTCGCACAGTCATTCTGCAATCTTTCCATGCACAAAACTCCCAGTGACTTGTAACGTGAAACGGTCTCCTTGCGTTTGGTGACACAACGGCTAATAGATTATTCGCTTTTTTAAAAAAGAAAGCTTACTTACTGGATAGAGTAACATCTTTACAATTCGTTGCCCTGTACACTCAGACTTAACATCCCTCTCTTGAACTATAAAAGGGTTATCAAAATATCCACGGGTGTACTGCCGGTCTATAGTGTCCAACGGGCACAGTATTTCGGCGATCAAACATGTCGCCATCATCAGGTGAACTGACGGACTGAGCTCCTGTGAACACGTTCACAGGAGCTCAGTCCGTCAGTTCACCTGATGATGGCGACATGTTTGATCGCCGAAATATTGTGCCCGTTGGACACTATAGACCGGCAGTACACCCATGGATATTTTGATCATCAAATACGCCTGGAGAAACTCAAGAATTATAAAAGTGTTAGTGTCTTGTGGAAGACGTACCTCTAGAACATGAAATTTCGTTATCTTTTCTAGAATTTCACTTCACATTACATAAACTGAGAGCCCATGTGGTCTTTGCGCTGTTATGGGAACATATAGACTATTCGTAAAATTTGTCTGAATTATTTCGCTCAACATATACTGTTCATTTGTTACCGTACATAAAACAGTTCCATGATGACGATGATGTTTGGTTTGTGTGGCGCTCCAATGCGCGGTCATCAGCGCCCGTACAAAGTCCCAATTTGTACACAGTCCAATTTTTACACGATACAATCTAGCCACTGTCACAAATGATGATGACGATCAAGAAATGATGAGGACAACACAAACACCCAGTCCCCGGGCAGAGAAAATCCCCAACCCGGTCGGGAATCGAACCCAGGTGATCCAGAGGCAGCGAAGCTAGCCACTAGATCACGAGCTGCGGACAAAACAGTTCCATGCTGCCGTGCCGCCATCTCATCCACTGCTACTGCAACAGGCTCTGTCATAGCAGTGACCAGTCATAGCACCAATGGTTGAAAGATTTAGTTCTACGCTTCTATTGCAGTCTATTAATAATACAGGGTGTTTCAAAAATGACCGGTATATTTGAAACGGCAATACAAACTAAACGAGCAGCGTAGGAATACACCGTTTGTTCCAATATGCTTGGGAGAACAGTACATTTTCAGGCGGACAAACTTTCGAAATTACAGTAGTTACAATTGTCAACAACAGATGGCGCTGCGGTCTGGGAAACTCTATAGTACGATGTTTTCCACAAATCCACCATGCGTAGCAATAATATGGCGTAGTCTCTGAATGAAATTACCCGAAACCTTTGACAACGTGTCTGGCGGAATGGCTTCACATGCAGATGAGATGTACTGCTTCAGCTGTTCAATTGTTTCTGGATTCTGGCGGTACACATGGTCTTTCAAGTGTCCCCACAGAAAGAAGTCACAGGGGTTCATGTCTGGCGAATAGGGAGGCCAATCCACGCCGCCTCCTGTATGTTTCGGATAGCCCAAGGCAATCACACGATCATCGAAATATTCATTCAGGAAATTAAAGACGTCGGCCGTGCGATGTGGCCGGGCACCATCTTGTATAAACCACGAGGTGTTCGCAGTGTCGTCTAAGGCAGTTTGTACCGCCACAAATTCACGAAGAATGTCCAGATAGCGTGATGCAGTAATCGTTTCGGATCTGAAAAATGGGCCAATGATTCCTTTGGAAGAAATGGCGGCCCAGACCAGTACTTTTTGAGGATGCAGGGACGATGGGACTGCAACATGGCGCTTTTCGGTTCCCCATATGCGCCAGTTCTGTTTATTGACGAAGCCGTCCAGGTAAAAATAAGCTTCGTCAGTAAACCAAATGCTGCCCAGATGCATATCGCCGTCATCAATCCTGTGCACTATATCGTTAGCGAATGTCTCTCGTGCAGCAATGGTAGCGGCGCTGAGGGCTTGCCGCGTTTGAATTTTGTATGGATAGAGGTGTAAACTCTGGTGCTTGAGACGATACGTGGACGTTGGCGTCATTTGGACCGCAGCTGTAACACGGCGAACGGAAACCCAAGGCCGCTGTTGGATCACCTGCTGCACTAGCTGCACGTTGCCCTCTGTGGTTGCCGTACGCGGTCGCCCTACCTTTCCAGCACGTTCATCCGTCACGTTCCCAGTCTGTTGAAATTTTTCAAACAGATCCTTTATTGTATCGCTTTTCGGTCCTTTGGTTACATTAAACCTCCGTTGAAAACTTCGTCTTGTTGCAACAACACTGTGTTCTAGGCGGTGGAATTCCAACACCAGAAAAATCCTCTGTTCTAAGGAATAAACCATGTTGTCCCCAGCACACTTGCACGTTGTGAACAGCACACGCTTACAGCAGAAAGACGACGTACAGAATGGCGCACCCACAGAGTGCGCTGTCTTCTATATCTTTCATCACTTACAGCGCCATCTGTTGTTGAAAATTGTAACTACTGTAATTTCGAAAGTTTTTGCGCCTGAAAATGTACTGTTGTCCTAAGCGTATTGCAACAAACGGTGTATTTCTATCGCTGCTCGTTTAGTTTTTATTGCCGTTTCAAATATACCGGTCATTTTTGAAACACCCTGTAAATACCTCGTTCCTTGCACGAACCAAATTACAGGCACGAAAAGGTAGGTTAATGGGCTCTGATCTGGGATAAAAATGATTTTGGACGTTTATGCATAGCGTTTCCCGTATAACAGTGATATATCTCTTGGAACACGTAATTGTCACAGGGATCCTATTTCCAACAGTATGTGGAGATCTTATTCTTAAATTATATTATGATCTCATCTACGAACTTCCAGAATGCTGGACTAGTTTGGGTCAGCAACTTCAGTTAACCAATGGCTCAATCTGTATGCACTGTAAATGTACATTACACATTTTTTGCAATCTTCGGAGACGAAATTTTCGACTTTGTTATGTTGATTTGAAAATGGGTCTCTGACTGAAACTAGTCATCGAATACAAAATAAAATATTTGAAACTTGGACTGTTTTTTCGCTCTATCACCTCATTGGTTTAATGAAGAATTTGGCTCAATACTGGAAATACAAGTGCGAAATTTTGGTGTTGAACATGTTAAGTACACTAGTGGCCATTAAAATTGTTGCACCACGATGACGTGCTACAGACGCGAAATTTAGCCGACAGGAAGACGATACTGTGATATGCAAATGATTAGCTTTTCAGAGCATTCACACAAGATTGGCGCCGGTGGCGACACCTACAATGTGCTGACATGAGGAAAGTTTCCAACCGATTTCTCATACACAAACAGCAGTTGACCGCCGTTGCCTGGTGAAACGTTGTTATGATGCCTCGTGTAAGGAGGAGAAATACGTACCATCACGTTTCCGGCTTTGAAAAAGGTCGGATTGTAGCCTATCGCGATTGCGGTTTATCGTATCGCGATACTGCTTCTCGCATTGGTCGAGATCCAATGACTGTTAGCAGAATATGGAATCGGTGGGTTCAGGAGGGTAATACGGAACGCCGTGCTGTATCCCCACCGCCTCGTATCACTAGCAGTCGAGGTGACAGGCATCTTATCCGCATGGCTGTAATGGATCGTGCAGCCACGTCTCGATCCCTGGGTCAACAGATGGGGACGTGTGCAAGACAACAACCATCTGCACGAACAGTTCGACGACGTTTGCAGCAGCGTGGACTATCAGCTCGGAGACCATGGCTGCGGTTATCCTTAAAGCTGCATCACAGACAGGAGCACCTGCGATGGTGTAGTCAAGGACGAACCTGGGTGCACGAATGGCAAAACGTCATTTTTTCGGATGAATGTAGGTTCTGTTTACAGCATCATGATGATCGCATCCGTGTTTGGCGACATCGCGGATAACCCATATTGGAAGTGTGTATTCGTCATCGCCATACTGGCGTATCACCTGGCGTGATGGTAAGGGGTGCCATTGGTTACACGTATCGGTCACCTCTTGCTCGCACTGACAGCACTTTGAACAGTGGACGTTACATTTCAGATGTGTTACGACCAGTGGCTCTACCCTTCATTCGATCCCTGCGAAACCCCACATTTCTGCAGGATAATGCACGACCGCATGTTGCAGGTCCTGTACGGGCCTTTCTGGATACAGAAGATGTTCGACTGCTGCCCTGGACAGATCTCTCACCAATTGAAAACGTATGGTCAATGGTGACCGAGCAACTGTCTCATCACAATACGCCTGTCATTGCTCTTGATGAACTGTGGTATCGTGTTGAAGCTGCATGGGCAGCTGTACCTGTACACACCATCCAAGCTCTGTTTGACTCAATGCCCAGGAGTATCAAGGCCATTATTACGCCCAGAGGTGGTTGTTCTGGGTGCTGATTTCTCAGGATCAATGAACCCAAATTGCGTGAACATATAATCACATGTCAGGTCTAGTATAATATATCTGTCCAATGAATACCCGTTTAAAATCTGCATTTCTTCTTGATGTAGCAATTTTAATGACAAGTAGTGTAGCATCCTGGTGCAATTACTGAGTTTCAGCAATTGTTGATGTTGGTAGTCGTGGAAATAACTGTATACCAGAAGTGGGTCTTCTGGGATTTTGCCATAATGATGTACAAATACATAAGAGTAAAAATATGTTTAGTAGCAACTGAATCAGTAAATTATCTACGCTGTTAGTCAGGAACATTAGGTGAGCAGTTATACCACGACCAACCGGTATTAAAATAATTACCAACCAAATAGTAATTTGTAAGTGCATATCAGGGACAGGTCTCACATCATTGAGGATGGTGAACATTTCGCATTTATGGCTGTGGGACCATAGTAATCACTAATGAGTCATGCCTGAAATGGTGGTGAATACCGGGAATTTTCAGCATCGTCCATGAATAAGACCAAGTCCATTTAAACAGGAAAGTCTAACAAATTCGTAATTATGACTAAAAGACGTTAAATATGTAAGATGATTGTATCATATTCTCTAAGTGTGATGCTTTTTTAAATTATAAAGTTAGTATTATTACAGATCATTAAGTACACACTCTTGAACCAATACATCACGACCA
Source organism: Schistocerca gregaria (assembly GCF_023897955.1). NCBI lineage: Eukaryota > Metazoa > Arthropoda > Insecta > Orthoptera > Acrididae > Schistocerca > Schistocerca gregaria. The sequence goes on from NC_064931.1 coordinate 491,292,015, forward strand.
CAACCCACCACGACACTGAATGGCAGTTGGTGTTCATGTCGTGATACGACGTCATCCAGGCGAACGCCTGCTCAAAACATGAACCGTGACACGGACGCAGGGGGACAGTATTATGCTTGCTGCGGAGTGTTATGCTATGGGGGACATTCACGTGGCCTTCTAGGGGATCTACGTTTGTAACTGAACGCACCATGACATCTGTGGACTACTTGGACATTATTGCGGTCCACTTGCATCCCTTCATCCTTGATGGCTTCCCGACGACCATGGCCTCTTCCAGCTTTGTAACTGCACGCGTCACAGTGGTTTGATGAGCATGATGATGCATTCATGTTAATGTCTTAAGCCACGAAAATTGTCCTTCCGAACTGATCCCGTTGGAACACAACTGGGACTCTATCAGACGCCAACTCTGTGCCCACAAACCGTCACCACGTTATTTTCGAGTATTTGAGACCTGTGCATAGACTTTTGGTTCCTCCTACCTACATTGAACTTGCAGAATCCATACCCGCAGAACTGCCGCTGTATTTCGTTAGAAAGAAGAACGGACACTCTATTAAGGAAGCTGCCATAATCTTTTGGTTTATCAGTGTAGATGTAGGAAGCAGGTGCACATTGCGAGGGAGCACAGTGCCTCGCCGTCAAGTTTAGCAGATGAATGACCCTATGAATTAGTCTCAGATTTTTGTCTGTTTTCCTGTGGCATTAATCTCATTTGGTTTGCAGGTGTTGTTGTCCTGTATAAGCTAAATCAAACTGCAGTTGATAACCTCGGCGTTGAGACCCGTAAGCTCAAAAAACACACACACACACACACACACACACACACACACACACACACACAAACACACACACACACTTGAGAAATGTAGTTGCCTCACAATTCCGTGCACTTTGTATAATATGTATTTATTGACTGCCGTAGTCATTCATGTAGTAAGGTCGGAAAAATGTAAAAAGTAATCATGTAAAGAATGTGCTATGGGAGTAACATAGGCAGGTTGTCCACGACAGAAATTACTTATAAAACAGTTGAGCGACATACACTGCACTACTAGTAAAATGTGTGTGATTTATATAAGGTTAGGTAGCTAGAGATATTTTGACCATAAAAAGTAACAAAACAGACGAAGATCTAAAGTGAAATATGCTGTAAGAAGGATGCGTATTATCTAACGTCAGTCTTCCTAGGATATGTAAATAACTAGCTTTCAGTGAGGAGCGTCGCTACGCTTTACAGTGCCATATACACCACTCAAGTGTGGGCCATAAAACTGAAATTAATATACAGAGGGGTCCAAAAAAATGTATCCACTGATTAAAAGTCCATAAGCTGCAAATTAATTGACGGAGTTGTCTCATTTTTGATGAAAGTGTAGCTTAAAGTCCAACTTAAAGTTATCACTGTAGGTGTTCGAAATGGTCACCATTAACATCCACACACAAACGATGCCGCCGAACTGCAGCACGAACTACTGACTGCAACGTTTTCAGTTGGATATTTGCACATGAATGTACGATGGATTCTCGAAGTTCATCCAATGTGCGTGACTTTTGTCGATAAACGACGTCCTTTGGTGTTCCCCACAGGTAAAAGTCCAGAGGAGTTAGGTTAGGGGAGCGTGGTGGATACTCCACAGCACCTCTACAGCCTATCCATCTTCCTGGTAGATTTTCGTCGAGATAAGCCCTAACACGATTTTGGTAGTGGGCTGGGGCACCATCTTGTTGAAAGTAAACTCTTCCGTCTCCATGCAAGTCTCGGATGGCAGGTAAAATGGATGTCTGAAGCTTCTGAAGGTACACCTCACCGGTAACTGTGCCGTCAAAAAAAAAAAAAAAAAAAAAAAAAAAAAAAAAAAGGCCCAATCAAGCCTCAGTTAGAGAACCCACACCACACATTTACTCCTGGCAAATTCACGGCTTTGTCTACATGGACATTCGGATTTTCGAAGGCCCAGTAGGTGCAATTGTGGCGATTTACTGTACCACTGAGTTTGAACTGTGCCTCATCAGACCACACAACCATCTCTGCAAACTCTTCATCGTTGCGCACCATATTTGTGCGTGTAGCAGTCGTGGGATGTAGCTCTTCCAGTTCGCTGTCTTCAAAATTCGCCGAACACTTCGGTGACTCACTCCAGTTTCACGGGCACACTGGCTCAGACTTCTGTGGTGAGCGAGTGAATTTTTGTAACACACGAAGGGAGTTAGCTGGACTTGTTACTGTTACCGGTCGTCCAAGGTCGTTGTTTGTGTACATCTTTAACACAGCCTTCGGCTTCAAATTTGTCTCGAATGCGACGAATCGTTAAACGTGTCGGTGGCTCTGTTTGATACACATTTCGCCATTGCCATTGAACCTCATTAATGTATTCGTACTTAATATGCCACTTCAAACTTCCTTTCATCGAATGTAAGCATTGCGCCAGCCATGTTTACTCGAGTAACTAGGCGCAACTAGGAACAAAACACTGACTATCTGGCGACTGTTATCTGATGAAACAATACAACGCAATACAACGCTTGTGTGGCGATTGCCGGAACTACAAACTATTACACTACCAAAGATGAGACAACTCCGTCAATCATTTTGCCAGTTACGGACTTTAAAACAGTGGGTACATTTTTTTGGGCCCCTCTGTAATTACATCTACAAGACAGAGTAACTATGTTATCATTCCACGGTCTATCAGTGAATCGAACGGATCAAAGCTATATACGAGCAAAAAGTATCGTTTGCTGCACTCCTATCAATAAATTGCAGAGCGTAAGTAGAAACACAAACCTTCGTGCGTCATTACCGCTCGTTTATTTAACCGCTATGTTGTTTTTATACAGAGTATCTCTGCTAATAGTTGTCAGACACATTTTCTCTGGTGTTTCAGCAGATTCGCAATTTTGTTTTGCGTTGCGCAGCTGGAGTCAGCCCAAACAAATAGTTCAAAGGGTTCAAATGGCTCTGAGCACTATGGAACTTAACTGCTGAGGTCATCAGTCCACTAGAACGTAGAACTGCTTAAACCTAACTAACCTAAGGACATCACACACATCCATGCCCGAGGCAGGATTCAAACCTGCGACAGTAGCGATCGCGCGGCTCCAGACTGTAGCGCCTAGAACCGCACGGCCACTCCGGCCGGTCAAACAGATAGCGCCCATCATGACTTTTAAGTGACGGAAACCGTCGGTTTGTTTCCCGTTACAAACAAAATCATTTTAAACTTCAATAGAGTGGTCCCAGATCACTCTAGGCCGATATTAATTTTATCGATATGTATTAACAGGGTCAGTAAAACACTACGAATAACGAATACTCCAGCAGCGAAGCACTGCCTTGGCCAACGCTGACTGCTATCGCCAAGCATACAGCGCTAGTCACATGAGTCGCAGATGGATTACTGTTTATTCTTCGTGTTTTACTGTCCCTGTTAATACACAAGGATAAAAACAATATCGGACTAGACTAATTTGGAAGCACTTTATCAAATGTGCACGTAAAATTCTAATTTAGTAATAATTTTATTTGTAATGGGAAACAAACTGACGCTTTCAGTTTTCACTGGGCATGACGTGCAGTATTTGCTTGGTCTGACTTCGGCTACGCAATGCAAAAACGAAATTGCAAATAGCTGCCGAAAGACCTAATAAAATGCACCTGACGACTCTCAGGAGAGACACCCGATATATCTTTTCTACAGCTTAGAAACAATTATCGTAACCTTTTCAACAACTGAAATTGAATACGCTGTTTTTTAGTGTATGACCACTGGTTTCCATCCAATGCTTTGATTGCTGTCTCGTTTCTACATCTACATCCATACTCCGCAAGCCACATGACGCTGGGTGGCAGAGGGTAACCTGAGTACCTCTATCGGTTCTCCCTTCTATTCCAGTCTGGTATTGTTCGTGGAAAGAAGGATTGTCGGTATGCTTCTGTGTGGGCTCTAATCTCTCTGATTTTACGTAGGAGGGAGCACTATACTGGTTGACTCTTCGGTGAAGGTATGTTCTCGAAATTTTAACAAAAGCCCGTACCGAGCTACTGAGCGTCTCTCCTGCAGAGTCTTCCATTGGAGTTTATCTATCATCTCCGTAACGCTTTCACGATTACTAAATGATCCTGTAACGGATCTTTTCTATCTCTTCTATCAACCCTATCTGGTACGGATCCCACACTGCTGAGCAGTATTCAAGCAGTGGGCGAACAAGCGTACTGTAACCTACTTCCGTTGTTTTGGGATTGCATTTTCTTAGGATTCTTTCAATGAATCTCAGTCTGGCATCTGCTTTGCCGACTATGAACTTTATATGATCATTCCATTTTAAATTACTCCTAATGCGTACTTCCAGATAATTTATGGAATTAACTGCTTCCAGTTGCTGACCTGCTATTTTGTAGCTAAATGATGAGGGATCTATCTTTCTATGTATTTGCAGCACATTACACTTGTCTACATTGAGATTCAATTGCCATTCCCTGCACCACGCGTCAATTCGTTGCAGATCCTCCTGCATTTCAGTACCATTTTCCATTGTTACAACCTCTCGATACACCACAGCATCATCTGCAAAAAGCCTCAGTGAACTTCCGATGTCATCTACAAGGTCATTTATGTATATTGTGAATAGCAACGGCCCTATGACACTCACCTGCGGCACACCTGAAATCACTCTTACTTCGGAACACTTCTCTCCATTTACAATGACATGCTGCGTTCTGTTATCTAGGAACTCTTCAATCCAATCACACAATTGGCCTGATAGTCCATATGCTCTTACTTTGTTTATTAAACGACTGTGGGGAAGTGTATCGAACGCCTTGCGGAAGTCAAGAAACACGGCATCTACCTGTGAACCCGTGTCTATGGCCCTCTCAATCTCGTGGACGAATAGCATGAGTTGGGTTTCACACGACCGCCTTTATCGAAACCCATGCTGATTCCTACAAAGAAGTTTTCTAGTCTCCAGAAAAGTCATTATACTCGAACATAATACGTGTTTCAAAATTCTACAACTGATCGACGTTAGAAATATAGGTATATAGTTTTGCACATCTGTTCGACGTCCCTTCATGAAAACGGGGATGACCTGTGCCCTTTTCCAATCCTTTGGAACGCTACGCTCTTCTAGAGACCTACGGTACACCGATGCAAGAAGGGGCAAGTTCCTTCGCGTACTCTGTGTAAAATCGAACTGGTATCCCATCAGGTCCAGCGGCCTTTCCTCTTTTGAGCGATTTTAATTTTTTCTCTATCCCTCTGTCGTCTATTTCGATATCTACAATTTTGTCATCTGTGCGACAATCTAGAGAAGGAACTACAGTGCAGTCTTCCTCTGTTGTATCACGGTGGCTCTTTTCCATCTCTTACGATCTTGCTTGACACATACTCATCTAACGCATATTGTACGATGGTTTTGAACTTTGTCCACTGATCCTCAACACTATCTGTACTTGAGACAAAACTTTTGTCTTGAGCCGTCAGGTACTCTGTAATCTGCTTTTTGTCACTTATTGCTAAACAGAAAAATCTTCCTACCTTTTTTAATATTTCTATTTACGGCTGAAATCATCAATGCAGTAACCGCTTTATGATCGCTGATTCCCTGTTCTGCGTTAACTGTTTCAAATAGTTCGGGTCTGTTTGTCACCAGAAGGTCTAATATGTTATCGCCACGAGTCGGTTCTCTGTTTAACTGCTCAAGGTAGTTTTCAGATAAAGCATTTTTAAAAAATTCACTGTATTCTTTGTCCCTGCTACCCGTTATGAACGTTTGAGTCTCCCAGTCTATATCCGGCAAATTAAAATCTCCACCCACAACTATAATATGGTGGGGAAATCTACTCGAAATATTTTCCAAATTATCCTTCAGGTGCTCAGCCACAACAGCTTCTGAGCCAGGGGGCCTGTAGAGACAATTACCATGTCTGAGCCTGCTTTAACCGTGACCTTCACCCAAATTATTTCACATTTCGGATCTCCGTCAATTTCCTTCGATACTATTGCACTTCTTATTGCTATAAACAAGCCTCCCCCTTCACTGTCCAGCCTGTCTCTGCGGTATACATTCCAATATGAGTTTAGGATTTCATTACTGTTTACGTCTGGTTTCAGCCAATTTTCTGTCCCTAATACTATATCGGCATTGTGGCCGTTTATTAATGAGAGCAGTTCTGGGACCTTTTTATAGACGCTCATACAGTTTACTATCAGCACATTAATATTGTTATTCCCTGTTGCATTTTGCCTACACCTACCTTTCCGCGTCTCAGGAGGCGTCTTGTCGGGCCTAGGGAGGGAATTCTCTAACCTAAAAAACCCCCATGTGCATTCCACACGTACTCCGCTACCCTTGTAGCTGCTTCCTGCGTGTAGTGCACGCCTGACCTGTTCAGGGGTTACCTTACATTTCTCCACCCGATAGCGGAGGTCGAGAAACTTACACCTCAGATCTCCGCAGAATCGTCTGAGCCTCTGGTTTAAGCGTTCCACTAGGCTCCAAACCAGAGCACCGCGATCGGTTGTGGGAACGATACTACAAATTGTTAGCTCTGATTCCACCCCGCGAGCGAGGCTTTCCGCCTTCACCAACTCCGCCAACCGCCCGTACGAACTGAGGATGACCTCTGAACCCAGACGGCAGGAGTCATTGGTGCCGACATGAGCAACAATTTGCAGTCGGGTGCACCCAGTGCTCTCTATCGCCGGCAGGGCCTCCTCCACATCTCGGATGAGACCCCCTGGCAAGCAGACAGAGTGAACACTGGCCTTCTTCTCCGACCTTTCCGCTATTTCCCTAAGGGGCTCCATCACTCGCCTAACGTTGGAGCTCCCAACAACTAATAAACCCCTCCCCCGTGTGCCTGGTCGGACCTTGCTGAAGGAGCGGCCACATGTCCACTCACAGGCAGAGCGGGCGATGCCACACGGCCAGCCTCCACATTTACCCTCCGCCTCGTGTGCTGCGAACGCCGCTGAACCCGCCACTCCCCTTGGGAAGAGGGTGGCCCAACCGCGCCCGGTACCCGCGAAGATGTCTCGACGGCAGGGACAGTGGGTGAAGCATGTAACACCTGGGGTGTACCATGCGACGCACCAGACTCCCCATTGCCGCTACACTCCGAGGCAGCAGCCTGAAGGCTGCTGACCGCGGCCATCAACACGTTTAGCTGTTCGCGAACAGTGGCCAGCTCCTCCTGCGTCCGTACACAGCAGTCACACATCCTATCCATCCTAAGAAATCAATTTACTGTAGAGAGTTAATCAACTTTTAACTAGACTGCTAATTCTCTAAAGGCGGCTGATTGTTGACTGAACTGTGGTTGTTAGCCACTTCTCGTAGAAAACAATGAAAGTAGCACTACCTGTCTCTGGACTGTATTAAAAACAAACACTAGCACTACTGGCACTACGGTTGACTAAAGGGACTCTCTGACTGTATTCAAAACAAACACGAAATCTATGGAACACTATTAATAGCACTCGGCAATTAAAGCTTCCTAAAAGCAAAAACACACGGAAGAAGAAGTGACAAGTAAGAAAAATACAGTTAATACTTAAATTAAGGTAGCTCACTGCACAGCAGACGTGAAGCAGACGGCAGTTACGACGACACTTTTGTGAGTGACGATGGACACAGGTCTCATTCACTCTAACAAACTGGCTAACAAACGCGGTTAAATTCTTTTTGAATCCTTTCAAATATCTGTTAACGCATTTGCACAAGGCTTTCTCATCGTTAATTGTTTGATTATTGTTATTATTGTTATCTATCTTACTGTTTCTTCTGAGAAACCTAACGTGACAAGCTGTTTCACTCATTACACTTCATTTCAGCCGACTGTGACTTAGTTGTTGAAATTAATGTAACAGTTTCCTTCAAAGAGATCATAAACTTTTTATGAATGTCCCAAGCAAAGAATATTTGAATTTATCCATTTGAATGGGACATACACGTAGTGCCTGCTTTAAGAAGCCGTTTAAGCAAATGTGTTTCGCAGATAACGTTGACAGTTGTCTTACTTCATTGCACAACATGGCTAACATAATAAAAGCAAAACTCATTGAGATCAAGGTCATGCCCTAGACCAATGGTTCCCGACTCTTCCGAGATCATTAGCTCAGAATGCAATCAGATATTAACCATCAACCTCTCCACACCCCTCCCCCCAATACCCCACCCCTCCGCTACCATCAACATACTGCGCATACGCAGGAAAATAAATCCACTACTGACAGCTACACTACTGATGACAAACAGCTGGAGACAGCGTCTGCCGTAAAATATCTAGGAGTAACTATCCAAAGCGATATTAAGTGGAATGACCATATAAAATAGGTAGTGGGAAAAGCAGACATCACACTCAGATTCATCGGAAGAATCTTAAGGAAATGTAACTCATCCATGAAAGAAGTAGGTTATAAGGCGCTTGTTCGCCCAATTCTTGAGTATTGTTCATCTATCTGGGATCCCTATCAGGTAGTACTGATGGAAGAAATAGAGAAGATCGGAAGAAGAGCTGCGCGTTTCGTCAAGGGATTATTTATCTGGTGAGAAAGCGTTATGTAGATGCTAAACAAACTCGACTGGCAGACGTTACAAGAGAGGAGTAGTGCATCACGGAGAGATTTATTATTGAAATTTCGGGACGGCACTTTTCAGGAGGAGTCTGACGATGTATTACTTCCCCCCACATACATATCGCATATTGTCCACGAGGAGGGAATTCGAGAGACTAGAGCCAGTACAGACGCTTACTGACAACCATTCTTCCCAAGCAGTATTCTTGAGTGGAACAGGGTTGGAGGGATCAGATAGTGGTACTGAAAGTACCCTCCGCCACACACCATTAGGTGGTTTGCGGTTTATGATGTAGATGTCGATGCAGATCAACAAAATTAATGCCCGACTAGTCTTTAGAATGAAAAAGAATTTTCTTTGCAAACATTGTATTTAAAGTGACGAATGGTCAATGATATTTGGTTTTTATAGTTTTTTCTTAAACTACAAACTAACGTGTCAGAGAGACAACTGGTGCAGATAATTTCTAACAATTTTTTTTATAGAATTATGAAGCAATTCTCAGTGAATTGTGAGTGTCACCTACACACATATCCTTCTCAGAAAAGAAAGCTAACTATTCACACTGAGGGCAGACACTTGTTACAAAACACGCTTCCTCAGTACTACACTTCTCTCTAAGGACACTTGCTTCACCCACACCCAATTTCAAATCAACCAAGTTAAAATGAGTGCCCTACACTTATTGTTTGTAAATTAGTTTGACTGCTGGACTCTTGTCATAATAATAATAATAATAATAATGAGATTCAAATGGTTCAAATGGCTCTGAGCACTATGGGACTCAACTGCTGTGGTCATCAGTCCCCTAGAACTTAGAACTACTTAAACCTAACTAACCTAAGGACATCACACACATCCATGCCCGAGGCAGGATTCGAACCTGCGACCGTAGCAGTCGAACGGTTCCGGACTGCGCGCCTAGAACCGCGAGACCACCGCGGCCGGCATTAATGAGAAAAAGAAGAAGAAGAAGAGCAACAACAACAGTGACAATACCGTGTAAGCCCCACAGCAATGCAGTAGTCATTACATAGTTACAGTTACGTTGTGATGTGCTGCTAGTTAGTTCATTTATCTTTTCTGAAGTGAATAAGGACGCAGTTCTGGTCCAATGCAGGTTCAAATGGTTCAAATGGCTCTGAGCACTATGGGACTTAACATCTGTGGTCATCAGTCCCCTAGAACTTAGAACTACTTAAACCTAACTGACCTAAGGACATCACACACATCCATGCCCGAGGCAGGAATCGTACCTGCCACCGTAGCTGTCACACGGTTCCAGACTGAAGCGCCTAGAACCGCACGCCCACACCGCCCGGCTCCAATGCAGGAACTACCTACAACTCGGAGAAGGCATTCTCGTGAGATATTTAAACATTTGTGACATACAGTATACACAGTGGTGAAAAAATCATGGGATAGCGGTGTACACGTATATAGATGGCGGTAGTATCATTTACACAAAGTAAAAAGGGCATTGCACTGGCGGACTGTCATTTATACCCAGTTGATTCATTAGAAAAGGTTTCCGACGTGATCATGACCGCATGACGGGAATTAACAGACTCCGAACGCGAATTGGTAGTGAGAACTACACTCCTGGAAATTGAAATAAGAACACCGTGAATTCATTGTCCCAGGAAGGGGAAACTTTATTGACACATTCCTGGGGTCAGATACATCACATGATCACACTGACAGAACCACAGGCACATAGACACAGGGAATAGAGCATGCACAATGTCGGCACTAGTACAGTGTATATCCACCTTTCGCAGCAATGCAGGCTGCTATTCTCCCATGGAGACGATCGTAGAGATGCTGGATGTAGTCCTGTGGAACGGCTTGCCATGCCATTTCCACCTGGCGCCTCAGTTGGACCAGCGATCGTGCTGGACGTGCAGACCGCGTGAGACGACGCTTCATCCAGTTCCAAACATGCTCAATGGGGGACAGATCCGGAGATCTTCCTGGCCAGGGTAGTTGACTTACACCTTCTAGAGCACGTTGGGTGGCACGGGATACATGCGGACGTGCATTGTCCTGTTACAACAGCAAGTTCCCTTGCCGCTCTAGGAATGACAGAACGATGGGTTCGATGACGGTTTGGATGTACCGTGCACTATTCAGTGTCCCCTCGACGATCACCAGAGGTGTACGGCCAGTGTAGGAGATCGCTCCCCACACCATGATGCCGGGTGTTGGCCCTGTGTGCCTCGGTCGTATGCAGTCCTGATTGTGGCGTTCACCTGCACGGCGCCAAACACGCATACGACCATCATTGGCACCAAGGCAGAAGCGGCTCTCATCGCTGAAGACGACATGTCTCCATTCGTCCCTCCATTCACGCCTGTCGCGACAGCACTGGAGGTGGGCTGCACGATGTTGGGGCGTGAGCGGAAGACGGCCTAACGGTGTGCGGGACCGTAGCCCAGCTTCATGGAGACGGTTGCGAATGGTCCTCGCCGATACCCCAGGAGCAACAGTGTCCCTAATTTGCTGGGAAGTGGCGGTGCGGTCCCCTACGGCACTGCGTAAGATCCTACGGTCTTGGCGTGCATCCGTGCGTCGCTGCGGTCCGGTCCCAGGTCGACAGGCAGGTGCACCTTCCGCCGACCACTGGCGACAACATCGATGTACTGTGGAGACCTGACGCCCCACGTGTTGAGCAATTCGGCGGTACGTCCACCCGGCCTCCCGCATGCCCACTATACGCCCTCGCTCAAAGTCCGTCAACTGCACATACGGTTCACGTCCACGCTGTCGCGGCATGCTACCAGTGTTAAAGACTGCGATGGAGCTCCGTATGCCACGGCAAACTGGCTGACACTGACGGCGGCGGTGCACAAATGCTGCGTAGCTAGCGCCATTCGACGGCCAACACCGCGGTTCCTGGTGTGTCTGCTGTGCCGTGCGTGTGATCATTGCTTGTACAGCCCTCTCGCAGTGTCCGGAGAAGTATGGTGGGTCTGACACACCGGTGTTAATGTGTTATTTTTTCCATTTCCAGGAGTGTAGATTCATGGGACATTTCTTTTCGGAAATCTTTAATGAATTGGATATTCCAAGATCCACAGTGTCAAGAACGTGGCATTATCTCTCACCACGGACAACGCACTGACCGATGGGCTTCATTTAACGACCAGGAGCAGCGTCGTTTGCGTGGAGTTTTCAGCGCTAACCACAGTTGTTCATAACAGGTCTGAAGAACATTCTGGACAATTCGAGCGAATGATTTGGTCACCCAGATCGCCTGACATGAATTCATTCGAAATTTATGGGACGTAATAGAGAGGTCAATTCATGCATAACATCCTGCACCGGCAACACTTCCACAACTAGTGACGGCTATAGAGGCAGCATGGTTCAATATTTCTGCAGAGGACTTCCAATGACTAGTTGAGTCCATGCCATGTCGAGTAGATGCTCTACGCAGGGTAAAAGGGTTGACACGTTGCTGGGAGGTACTCCACGACTTTTGTCACCTCAGTGTATGTTTCAATGTTACAACTACAGATGTAAGGTACAAAGTGCAAGTGTAGTGAGTGGAATACCGGAGGAAGAGATTACTCACTCAGTTATTCCAGAAGCCGTGATCTCCACCACATTGTGTCACGCGCTAATGCTAATATTCGAACGAAAGGTAATTAACCGTAACTTACATAACCAGCATTACAGCGTTGTGAAATAATGATAATAGTAAAATTCTTATAAAAATAATTTAGTTTTGTGTCTGAAACACGACCGAAACATATTGTTTTTGCCCCTCAGAAAGTTTAATTTCACACCTAAGCGGCTAATTACCTCCATGTTGGTAACCACTGCTCTAGGCCTAGAACTTTGTATGTTATTTTTTATGACCTAGTAGCACATTCTGACTCTGATGAGACTTGTGGCTATGCGAACCAGGAAACGTGTAGCTCACGACATGATACGCTGTCGACCTGCTGGCGGCGTAGGCAAGCAGCAGGTGTTTGACCCGGCCTTTGCCTTTCTCTCTGCTGGGCCCCGGCAGCACCGTTGCTGGTCAGCAATCTCGAACAATAGTTCTGCCGCAGGTGCCAGTTGTTTGCATTTACGAATGGTAGCCATAAAGTTTAGTTACCACCTCGAAAAATATAGTTAAGTAATTAATTTCATTTCACCTCAGGTACAGTTCTAATGCATCTACTGAAAGCAGTTTTTGTACTTGTGAACGAATAATGTTAGTTTTCTACGAAAGTTACGTTGATTTAAGTGTGACGACGGTCGTGTGGTCGTGTGACCACAAGTCTCTGTGCCTTCGATAGATCCCACCTACCGACCATAAATGTGCAGGGCATGTTAAAACAACACGGACAACTCTTAACGAATTTATGGGCTCCAACCAGGCTGACGATTCAATTTTTGCTTCTGGAATCGTCAACATTACAGGCAATCTGAAAACATTCGATTGGTCTATCTTGCACAGGAAACATAAGGAATCAAAACTTTTAATATATTGTATGGTGCATAAAACTGATCATGGATGGTATGGGAACTGTGAAGCGTCGAAGTTCTCTAAAGGTAACGCCAAAGCTTTACCAGCAACACATCTAACTCATCTTCACCATGGTCAGTACTAAGAAAAGTACCACCTACTGTAAATTGCACATCCCAATAATATCCACCGAAAATTTTAGTTTACGATGGAGAAAGAGAGAATCGGTAATTAGATTTCCTCGATTTATCAGTAATGAAATGGTCGGACAGAACTTTGGGGCATGACATGTTTAGTAGAGCATACACACAATCGGTACCTCCATAAGGAATCCAGCCATCACCAAAAACAAAAAAGAAATATACTTAAAATCCTGGTAGATATGGTCAATAAAATATTCGAGCTAGTTTATTTTCAAGACGAACACACTTACGGCCAGCTTTTAAGAAAAATTGTAAGGAACTGCAACAAATACTGCGTACAAGAAGAGAGAATTATGGGGCAACAGGAGTGGTTCTCCTTTCTTTTATTAAGAAGGTTACTAATTACATCGAAAACGTTTTGGCCGTTTTGAAACACTTCAAAAATTAAAAATGTCTGAGAGTTGCAAAAGATGATAATGATTCACTAACGACAGCTACTGTGTACAAAACTCCTAGTAGTTATGGACAAGTATGTATTGGAACAAAAAAAAGAAGTATTGGTTCTCACTTACCGTAACACAAAAGAAACCGTTATTTTGGACAAAGGGATAAGTCGAACGTAGCAGAGCACACTTCTCAAATTGGATATCATAAAATACAATTTAGAGAGACAAACGTTTTACCCAAGACAACGCATTATCATCCGCACTTGCACAGAGAGACAATAAAAATTTATGAACACCATTATAATTTTAATAGTAAAGCAGGAATTAATCAAAATAAAATATGGATGCCGATTTTGTACCAAGAGAGCAACAATTGATTGCCTTTATTCAAGAGTAATGTTACCAGGCAGAGATAACCACGCATGAGGAATGGCGGTGCCTTTAAGCAGCTTATAATGCGCTGTAAATTTGAGACCCCCTGGAGCTTTCGATGCAGCTGCCGATTTATCTCTTAGGATATCCTCAGCATATTTGGACGAAACGTCAGGGAATAGTTTTATACGTTAACCACGGCGTCTCAGTCGGAAGTACACTAGCCGTGGAGATCTTCATTGTATCGTGCCCACATCACTACAGTGGTGGGATATTAGATCCACACTGAGAGCTGTCAGGAATAAGGCTTATCAGAGCTTCGCGGTGCGCCTGACTGAATTACGATAAAACCATACATGATACTGCCGCCAAAGGAAACAACAGAAAAATGTATAAGAGTATTAAGAAGGTCATCAGATCCACAAACTACATGGATGCGTCTCCAGAAGCCAAGACAGGTGGTGTTATCAGTGAAAAACCCAACAAAGGGATTGGTGGAGTGCACAATATCTTGCACTCTTCGATATTCCCAGGGGGTGATCAAAAATATCCTTGGTGCCATCCTACAAATGTCAGATTCGAAAGAGGTGAACTCAGTATCTGCTGTCATGGAAATGAGTGAAGCTGCTGATTCCATAGATAGTGGTAAGGTAGCCCACCTAAAATTACAAAAAGTGTGAATATACTTTGCTTCAAGATCTGCAAGCACTTCTTTACTTGTATTGGGAAGAGGAAGAATACATTTGACAGATACTTGTTGCTGAACCCGCCGCTCTTTACAGTCAAAATGGGTTCCGCAGCGACTGCAGTAGTTCGATGCCCCCCCCCCCCCCCTCCTCCCTGAACGTAACTGGAAATGTATTTTTAGGGGTAATTCTCATGCTCTTGCACACTCTGCTTCCAGTATATGGCCAGAATAACAGTGTGGCGTCAGAATTGGCCGGCTTAAGGAGAAGTGTCACGATCAACGAAAACCATTTATTATCGCGTTCATCGATCTGGGAAGGGCTTTTGGCTTAATCGACAGGAGTTGGCTTTTAATCGGCTCGATAAGATTGTGTGCCCTCCTAAGCTCCTAGCTATCATTATTTAATTCCATGCGAACATGCGAGCTACCATATGTTTAAAGGGAGAATTATCACAACCCTTCTCAACGTAGAATGATTCCAAAGAAGGTGGCGTTGTGCCTCTTATGCTTTCTTCCATTCGGTACCCTTCTACTTTCTTCCGAAGTGTCATTTTTGAGACTGCAGTGGGGACCTGTACTTGAATATAAGAACTACTAGAAAAGATTTTGAAGCTGATCGCTTCAACGCAAAAAACCAAAGTAATTCAGATACCTGTAAAGAGCATCAAAATGTTGCTTTGGTGGGGAACACTGAACTGCATCCGCAGCATCTCATTAACCGGCTATCTGATACCTGAAAAGGATTCGGCTTTACCATAACTCCGAAGAAAATCAACATCATGGCGAAAATGCAGGCAGTCATCCATCGTTTAGCATCAATAAACTTTTCCTAAAGGCCGTGGATACCATCATGAACATAGGTTTTCCTGTAATCAGTATACTTGGATAACATTCGCGAGACAAGGACCCATTGTGAACAGTTTTCATCGCCACCCTCTCAGCAGCATTCTCTAATTTCATGAAGGGAAAAAGTTCCAACCACTAATGTGCTTTGTAGAATGTGCTTGCTTAGCATTACATGGATGTTATGAAAATATATAAAGCCCTGCCGTGCTGGAGATCTTATCTCCCCCTCAGAGATGTATCTAAAAGTCGTTTGAAGGAAACTGGTATCATCAGTAGCCAGTGGGAACGTATTGCTGACGCAAAAGTTGCACTGAGCCTGGCTGTGCCTAAACGATTTCAGGTAGCATAAGACAAATTAGCTCACTGCAAAGAAATTTTTCATACCAACCAAGAACGACAACTTTGTTGAACAAGAAGTGAGATGTGTTCCATTTCAATCATCCACGTCACTCACTGAACTTAGAAGTACGTAGGGAAACAGGTGACTAGCATACTAGTCTAGCTTTTATTTACGTACGTAGACTTTAATTTCTCACTCCAGACCTGTCAATAAATTGTCTTAAACCTCAACCACGGCATAGGGAAAGAGGATAAAAAAATTCAACCAATTTATACCAACATACCTTGAAAATCTTTTACGTTAATAGACGAATGAATTTTTATGATCACTGTATGGTAATGGACAGATATTAGCTGAGAAAAAGACTTTTGAACTTCTCGCTCACTGTGAAAATCAGCTGGCTACTTGGAACTGAAAGAGATCCAACGAAACTCAGGAAAAATGCATCACAGAGCATTGTGCATCCAACAGACTCAAACTTGAATATCCTGTCGACAATAATATATTTTCAGTAAGACATGCACTAGTTCTAATAAAACTTAGAAAGCAGAGTGTAGAAGATATATCAGTGAGAAGATGATAGAAGCTTTTGAAGAAAAGAAGTATTTAAGCTAATTATCTCAATGAACGCTCCTCATATGGACGTAGATGTATGAAAAAGAGGGAGAAATCTAAATTTTTATGGTTATGGCTCAAGTAAGTTAAGCCTAAACTACACAGCAAGCGAGAGTGAACAAGCAAGTAAGACTAACAGAAGCTGGGAGGCGTAATCGAACTCTAATTATTGTACATAAACGTAGCGACACTCGAATGAGAGTTCACATCATAGTCGAAATTTTAGATTACATCTTGTTAAAGTCAGCGCTAGACGTTGCAGCTACTTAGCAAACGAGTGACAGGATTTTGTGGGCCCTTAACGCGGCTCTCCACTCTGGAAATGATCCTGCAATGTATAACAAGGATACATGAAAAAAATCTTAAATACAATCTGAGGAAGATTATTAACGTGTGATTCCAAGAAGCTAACGCAGTGATAATTATCCCACTAGACATGAGTACTTGTTGAAGATGAGAACAAGTTAAAGGTGCTTGAATACAAAGAAGAAAATGAACCCCTTCACAGAATCAGATATTATTTATTTATTGAGTGTATAGTACTATAGATGAAATACTATAAAAATTCAGTAAGCAATTAAAAACAAGACTTCAATAGATGTGATACATTAAACTACCAAACAGTGGTTGTGTGCTAATGTCCACTTTCCTTATTCAGTCAAGGCTTGATGATGTAGTTTGGATCACCCAGGTAGGCTCACACTTTACACTACTCGACAACATGCCCGATAGCCTGGTTCGGTGCTCCACATTCGCAGTTTGGGCTGGACTGTTTATCCCATTTGTACCGGATGTATTCTGACAATACGTATCTTGTTCGGACGCGGTTTATATTTATCCACTCAAACCGTGGTAGTGCAAAGTCCTAGAGTACCTGCAAAGGACCAATAAGATGGCACACTACGGTCGGAGCACTCGTAGTCCAGATTTCAGATCATTTGCTGTCCCTGGTGAAGTTGATACCAGCAAGCTGTTGGGATGTAAAGGAGTTTAGATTATATTTCGATATAGTTCTTTACGAGCAACGCATCGAGTGTTATTGTAACTTCCCCATTATTAGCTCAAAGAAAAGAAAACGTCATGTTTTGTGGTCAGACGCAGCTCGTGTTGAAATTTATGTGGTAGGAATGTACAAATGGTCTTCAGTCACCAGTAAAGAAAATAAATAGATATCGTACCCGTCATTCGTCGACTTATTTACATCAGAACTAATGACCCGCTACGGCTTCGCAAGGATAGCGCGGACACACGACATATCTGGGGTCGCGATAATTTTGTTTAAGGGACACTGTGTAGATTTATGATTAAAATCCAGAGAAAAATGTTAAGTAACTGAATATTAAGTCCATATTATAACATAACTTAAACCTTTTAAGCAGCGGACACCAGGAAATTTCTCAGAAGGCACTATTTAACTGAGATACTTGATCACATTTCAACAAATTTACAAGAAATATTTATAAAATGTATACACAAACTTTCCTCGTGAATCAGTCTGCCTATTAGTAGTTCCTGCGATTGGGCTTAACATACAGTTAGAAAAACGTGACGGGGGATTTTAATTTATAATACTTATAATAGGTATAGACTGTATTTAAGCCCAAACTTACCAAAAATTTATCTTATAAATGTCAGTCCAGCAATGTCATAACGAATGACGACAGTTACTCCTATCCAGCTAGTAAGTACTGCTTTTTCTTCGTTGCTATCCGAAGAGTCATAATCAATTACTGTATTCGACAAACAAATTTTTCTCTGTTTCTTCAACTTCAAAATGATTGTTTCAATGCGGCACCACCTATATGGATAAAAATACTTGAGCCGTGTGTCGGCTCTCAACATATATCGCGCTGTTAAGTGTGTTCTGAGTCTTTCCATTCCATCGTTAATTGATTCTTTCTTATTTATCATTATGCTGCGTACGATTCTGTTGAGACCCCTCTGGCGGCGTGTCTGGTCTTATCGATCTTCGAGTCTTTGCTTCCTGTTAGCCTTTTATAAGGGAATAAGATCTTTAGGGGGATGGTCGGTTGGTTGCCTAGCAGTGTCGAGTCGGTCGGTCGGTTTTGAAAATCGGTAATGAGAGAATGTCGGATGAGACCGCGGCGTGGCGTGGCGGTGGAGGGCTGGCTGTTGTTCCGAGAAGCCGCGTGGTCTATCCTGGCGGTGAGAGACGTGTGGGACGAGGTGAGGGGGACAAGGCTGTAAGCGCTTGCTGTGAACACCCGGGGGCCACGGCTGTGGTTCCGAGTCACTACTTGGTGGAAGCGGCAACGGATGTCTTTTAAATTTTCCGTCTGGAGGCGGGAATGATGCACTAGTAACTCGCCTAACCTGAGGAGTGGTAGTTCGCCGCCGTGGGTGCAGAGAAGACGAGGGCTCCGGCGACAGAGCGCGTGGCTGCGTGACTATGTCCAGTTGGGTACGCTGGCGACGTGGACACGGGCGGGTGTGAGGAACCTTTACATCGGAGTTCACCTGCTGTTTCTCTGATAAACTGCAAGTTAAGTTGGTTAAAGGTTTAGATATTAATTGAAGAATTTTGGTTTGAGAACCAGCGTCTTTTCTGCCTTGTGGCCTCCTGCGTACGGATTTCCTGTCCCTGTCGCCGGTGTAATTATAGACAGTGATCTTTTGACTTCTTGTTAGTACTGCCTGGGAGGAAGTGTGTTTTTGGCAGGGATTATGGTTACTGATTTTATTCCTCCTCCTCCCCTGGCCTCGCGTGAGGTCGGTGTAATTGCTGAATGTGAGGCGTTTTGGGTCTGTTAGTCCGCTTCTAGCCTGAGCATCCTTCGGGAGACGATTGTGGCCGTCCTTACACCGGGTCGGATAATAATTTCTATCCCAGGACATTTTGGTGGCAGGACATGGTATTAAAGTTGTTAGTTATTCAGAATGAGATTTTCACTCTGCAGCGGAGTGTGCGCTGATATGAAACTTCCTGGCAGATTAAAACTGTGTGCCCGACCGAGACTCGAACTCGGGACCTTTGCCTTTCGCGGGCAAGTGCTCTACCAACTGAGCTACCGAAGCACGACTCACGTCCGGTACTCACAGCTTTACTTCTGCCAGTATCCGTCTCCTACCTTCCAAACTTTACAGAAGCTATTCTGCGAAACTTGCAGAACTAGCACTCCTGAAAGAAAGGATACTGCGAAGACATGGCTTAGCCACAGCCTGGGGGATGTTTCCAGAATGAGATTTTTACTCTGCAGCGGAGTGTGCGCTCAGTTGGTAGAGCACTTGCCCGCGAAAGGCAAAGGTCCCGAGTTCGAGTCTCGGTCGGGCACACAGTTTTAATCTGCCAGGAAGTTTCACATCAGCGAAATTGTATGCAAATTGGTGTTTTTGTTTCATTACTTGGAAAGTTTTAATTTTGTTATTAAATGCTTTATCAAAGTCTGTTTTAAGTAAAATGGCTTGGCTATTAAAGGTGAAGTTTTTAATTTCATTACTTGTAAAATTTTGATTTGTTATAAAATGTTTTATCAAAGCCGGTTTTAAGTAAAATGGCTCGCCGTTAACTGTAAAGTAAATTGTTTTGAAGAGGCACTCATGCCTGCTAGGTTCTTGGATCTGTTCTTGGTCAAGTGGTAAAGAAATGACTTTTCATGTTTGAAGTAATCAATAAAGAAATTGTAAATTGCAACTCGACAGTAAACAACTAATTTTGGCCCCGTTTCCCAACTGGAGGTTTTCCTTGATTAATCGTAACACCCACCTCAATACTGATACCTATTTACATGAAAATTATGCAAGTAGTTGTATAAAACTGTAACTCTACTTTTTAAGTCATTCATGATCGTCTACAATGGAGGGTAATTTTAACGCATAGTATATGATCTTTTCGATGAACATTCATGCTCGCAAAAGATCAATTGACGGCAAAAATAATAAGGAACAATCCTTAGTTTTTCAAGTGACTGTTCACAGTTACCTATCGGTACCTTCGTAACCTAACTGAACAAATGCAATGACTGTCATATAGAGGGTGTTTAAAGAAAAATTGTCACACTTGCTTGGAGGATACTGCGCTGGTCATAACTAGACAAAAACGTTCTCTAAATATATTTTTGAAAACAAATTCTTGTTAAGATTGTGGAGAAACAAGCGCTGTGCCAGTTGAGGGATACAGAGGCGAGCGACTGTGCCGGAACTTACCCCAGTTCACGTCATCATAACGCGCCTGTGCGTAGCATAAAAAGTCTCAAAGTACTGCGCCATAATCTAAGAATGAAATTAAAAATTAAAGTAGCTTTTCCAAACTTTGTCAACATACGCTTCAGCATATTAATGTTTAAATGGTTAATCTCTGTGTGATCAGATGAACATATTTCGATAAATTCATTGTTTAAAAAAACAAGTGGCGCTAAATAATGAAGCTAGAAAACAAAGAAATTGTTCAGAATGAGCAAATGTATGTCAAAATCAACTGTTACAAGTCTCAACATGATCAGAACAATATTTTGGTCAAAATCGGCGTTTTTACGAAAAATTGAAGGAGCTAAATATTAGACTCAGAAAAATCAAAATTCGTATGAAGCTTCAGTTTGATATAAAAACATTAACTATGTGATCCTCTAGTAGTTTTCAAGTAATTTACTAAAAACTAACTCTGGAACAAAACATCCTTATTGATTATATATTAAACAGAATTTATATGAATGATAGAAAGTTCTTATTATAGCACTTGATTACACCCATTAAATAGTAAAGCTACAACAAGTTTCAAGATCTTAATGTAAATAACAATCAGTACAAGGATTCTTACAGGCAGTAGTTCAGATGTAATGTTCTACTATCGGTTTCGTTCCAAAATTTCTAGCCGGCAAAGTTTAAATGCAGTCCAGCTAAGACTTTTTCTGTAATTAAAGCTAACTTAACTCCATTCATATAAAAATTAAGTAGACCGTAAATTGATAAACAACAGTGTTATGAAACAATAGTGTCCGAGAAAGCAGACACTTAGCTGCTGCTACTTGGGCTTATAGCTGATGACGGCAGATGACGGTCATCCGCTGCGCCCATATGTAAATACGGCCCGAGGGGCAGTGACAGACACATCGCACCGAGCTATCACTCTGTCCGCGTTAGTCAAACGCCGGTTTACGCGCTGTCTCGGATGACGTCACAGCCAAGCTGCAACTAAACGCGTGTTCTCCGTACAAATAGGTATTGAACTCGCGAAGGCTGTACAGCGTCATGGATCGGTTAGATTTCACGGAAATAACTGTTTGTGTGTC
This sequence comes from Schistocerca gregaria, assembly GCF_023897955.1. Taxonomy (NCBI): domain Eukaryota; kingdom Metazoa; phylum Arthropoda; class Insecta; order Orthoptera; family Acrididae; genus Schistocerca; species Schistocerca gregaria. The sequence continues at coordinate 491,313,759 of NC_064931.1, forward strand.
GCCAGTAATGTTAACGCAACCGAGTGGCGAGTGGTGAGAATATTTTCTACTTTTGTGGCGAGTAATACAGATTTTGATGAGTAGAAGTCATTGTGAAAGACCATTTAATTGGAACTTGTCGTAGATGTCGCCTCTAAACCGCTCATAGTGCTTTTATGATAGGGCCGTTATTATTATAATCAGAAATATAACTACGTTTGTGCGTGTGAACTTTTGCTGAATATGTGAATCAGCTACAACTCAAAACTTTCATTTATAGTCATAGGTCCTAATACCGATGAGTAAGTAGAGAGTAGAAACATTTCTTTCAGTGAGTACAAGAAGAGTGGGGGCTTTCGGACTGGAAACTATGGCCAGTAGTTTTCAGGCTCTTGTAAAAAGAGACGGTGAATAAACATACTATATTAATATTGTATTAACCTGCCACCCCACCTAAGGTCTATATCGTCCAGGAAATTAAAGAGTGAAAGTGATCGGTGCATAACAGCGAACTCGGTAGGCACTATCAGGATAGTGAAATATGCAGAAACCAGTGCGAGAACAGTGCTAAGATTTGGTCGCTAGTGTGGAAACTAAGCTGTGAGTGTTAGCTTCAGTAACGTTGATCGCGGCTGATGGAGGGAAGGAGACAACACTAGATCGCGGCTACCACCGGCGCTGAGGTTAGAAGAAGACGGTGCATCATCACTGAGCTGCGTGGTCCTACGGGATAGTTACAATCTACTGCGAGCGCTCACCGATGCCCTGCCACCACTGGAGATACTGCAATAGGCGATACTCGCAGACATCCTCACCGTCACAGCTGCTGCTGCTGCTGACTGCATTACGTCGCGACGCATCACATTACCTCTGCTGGTACACCGGGCCGGCACTGTCTGTCGAGTTCAAGCAATTAAATGGTTCAAATGGCTCTGAGCACTATGGGACTTAACTTCTAAGGTCATTAGTCCCCTCGAACTTAGAACTACTTAAACCTAACTAACCTAAGAACATCACACGCATCCATGCCCAAGGCATGATTCGAACCTGCGACCGTAGCGGTCGCGCGGCTCCAGACTGTAGCACCTAGAACCGCTCGGCCACCCGGGTGGCTCAAGCAATTAAGTTAAGGCAACAATATCTGAAGTATTTGTTAATTTTTACACACAGGCTACGCAAAATGGAAAATATTGGTAAGAATAATGAGAAAATTAAAATGGAGCCAGTTTCTGACGATGAATCCTCGGAATCAAAAACTGAAATTAATGAGAAGGATGGTTCCGTTTTGTTAAAGATCATTTGTTTTATGCTGTCAATGCATCTAATAGGTTCCTTTACCTCATTATTATTGCTACCTCTTCATCCATTAACTCCTCCTCTTCCAAACCTTGCAGAACCTAACCTATCTCTTCTACCGAAACTTTAGCCTTCAGATTGCCATTATCGTCGAAGATGTAAGCCTTTATTTCATCTTCGTCCTTATCTGGCTCAAACCCATTAATTTGTCCCTCCCTATTACCCGCAGTGTTTTCTTTCTCCTCCTTGGCCCATTTTTCTAATGTGCCCAAATGCTGTCAACTACATAATGTGAATAGTTTAGCACATCATCGGTACTGTCTGTTCCTGTTCGATAATACCTGTCATCGGTTTTGCATGTGCTGACTGACTGCGATTTGTGTTTTGTTGCTGGCTGTGTTACTATTTCCGTCTTGAGAGTCAGTTTCCTCACAGACGTGACACAGTGTCCCACACACGGCCTGTTGTGTTCATTCGATAGCGAATCAGAAGTGTAGGATTTTGCTCTCCGTCTTGTCTCAACGGCACATTATTTACATTTCTCCTTTCGTCACAATAATTGTTGCGAAAGGGTGGTAGCTGTCTACCCCTCTTCCTCTACCACGGCCTTGACTACAGTAATAAGATATTGTGTTCTGAAACTCGATACTTCTAACATTCTCGTTCCCACTGTCTTATTTCTGTTGATCACATGATTGCTAGAAGACTTGTCATTATTCAGCACCTGCTATTCAGCAGCAGCTACTCTTTCTACTCTCTCTAAATATTCAGTAAACCTATCCACATTATTTCTAGGTGCGGAAATGATTCTCTTCTCACAACACCAACCAGCTTACCTTTTAGTCCTGTGATAATCATTTGCGGTTTCATCTTTTCTGTCAGATGCGACAGCCGTGAAACACACTTTCTCGGGAACTCTTACTGACTCACGACCTGGAGCAAACTTTATACCACTCCAAAACTCTCTCAGGACATGGTTTTGTTTGTTATGTGACCATTACTCATTAAGAAATGCAGTTTTAAATTCAGGAGGAGTTCTGCATCATTTCGTTAGCTGACCACCTGAAAGCTTCTCCTGACAAATGACTTCTTATGAAAGAAATTGTTTCTAGTTCCGACCATCCTCAAAATCATTGCAGGGCTCTAATGGGTTAATTTGTTTGCGTGGATCCAAAGGTACAAATTGACGACATCCGATGAAAGCGTCGTCAACTTTAGCACATTTTTGTGCAGTAGAAATACAAGAACTACCAGAGGTTACTCTATTTCTATGTTTGTAATACTAGTATTTAGTTCTACTTGTAATCCTACAGCTTCCATACTGTCAGAAAATCCATCAACATCCTCACATAATTTCTCATAATCAGATTTTACCTTCTTAATATCTTTTTGACAAGCATCCAGCCTGGTAGTTACTTCTTCAAATCTATTAGAACCAAGTTTGGATTCGTTGCCTATTTTTCCTGACAACTTCCCTTCCATAATTCCATCTGCGTCTTTGAATTCTTTGCGAACTTCGCCCATTTAGGTTTTGAAAATACTATGCAATTTATTTATCTGTTGCCCTTCTTTGATTTGCAGATCATGACGGTTAGCATCAATCTTATAATTTAAACTATTCAGCTTTGAGATCATTTCCTCCTTTAATGCTTCATTACTAGACTCAATCTTTCATGTTTGCTGTTCGATTCCATTTTATTGTTCATTTAATTATAGCTAGACTCAATCTTACTTTTCAGTTTAGTATTACTATACCTCAGTTCTTCATGATGTGATTCCAGTATGGCAAACAGCAGCTGCATCCAATTTGGTGCCACTCCATAGCCTCTTGGCATTTCCACATGTTTTAAAGCAGTTTGTAGCATCCCGTGTCTTAGCTGAATTCCAGAAATATTGAAGTTAGTCTCATTATCCACTAACTATATTAATTTTTTTTTTGCATTTTGACTTCAACTTCAGTTACTTCATAATCAGAAAATGGTTCTAACTTTCCAGTAACATTGAAATTCAATTCAGATTCTACATTTGACAAATCGCATTCCGATTATGGATTTATTACTGTGACGGAACCGTCCTTATTAATTTCAGTTGCTGATTCTGAGGAGTCATCGTCAGAGACTGGTTCCATCTTCATTTTCACATTATTCTTATCAATATTTTCCATTTTGAGTAGCCTGTGGGAAGCAATTCACAAATACTTTAAGTTTATCAAAACTAGACATGTGTGTCTTATTTGGGAGTCCCGCGATCGTTCATTAAATAAAATATGGCATTTCAGTCTTCGATCGCTATTCTTTATTATCAATCAATTACCGGTTTCGGGCTAGCTGCCCATCTTCAGATCTGTTAGACAAAGTTAAAAATGTAATTAGTAAGAGAGATACAGTCAGTGATAGAAATATCTTAGTTTACAAAATGAACAAATGGAGGTGCTACATAAAGCTCCAAAAAGTCTCTATCTCAACGTGCTCGAAGAGATTGAAATATACGCACATCAAAGAAAAACCCCAGGCCTATTACTTAACGAGCAAAGTGAATTTATGCACAGGAATTATTATGAGATTTTTAAAGACCTGTTTTAGGCTTACTCTTGTATGCAACAGCACGCCCCAGTAAGAAACAGCTGCAGCGGAACGGCCCTCAGCGCACTGGCGGCGAGGTGAATTGGGCGCGGCGGAAGAGGACTCGGCGTGGCGTTGTATACGTTCTGACGTAGGCAAATCCACTCCACCACCAATCAAAACAGAGAAGAGGAAACGGACGTTTTCGGAAGAAGATCTACATTTTAATTATATTTTATGATTCTTTATAAAGAAATTTTAAATTAATGTAAATTTTTCGTTTCATGGTCCTCTCAAAAAGATTATTCATGTTATTACCTTAAAAATTGTTTTATTAAAAAGAATATTTGCCAGTAATATATACGGTGAAATGATAACAGATGCACAACTGTTATAGGTAGAGGGCAATTTTACTGTTACCAATCAGGTTACTCTTAAAAACTGCGATATAATGTTTTAACAGATTGAAATTTACTTTACTTATGACAGTTAACCGTGTGTTCTGTACGGACAAGTTACTCTGTAACGACAACATATGGTATGTTGGCATTTAATACGTTCCAAAATTTCTTTTTGTAAACTAAGATATTTCTATCACTGACTGTATCTCTCTCACTAATTACATTTTTAACTTTGTCTAACAGATCTGAAGATGGGCAGCTAGCCCGAAACCGGTAATTGATTGGTAATAAAGAATAACGATCGAAGACTGAAACGCCATATTTTAATACTTTCAGTATTGTTCATTTAACTGAATTGCTTGACCTCTAAGAACGATACTGACGCAGTGCACCATCAAAAGTCGCAAAGCAATGAAGGCAGCACTAGCAGCTGCTGTGGGGGTGAGGATGACGGTGAGTATCGCCTACTGGAGTAGCTCCAGGGAGGTGGCTGGGAACCGGTGAGCGCGTGCAGTAGCTCGCGGGTGGCAAGGAGGTCCACGCAGCTCCGTGATAATACACCGTGGCAATACAGCGCCGGTGGTAGCTGTGATCCAGTGTCGCCTTCTCCCTTCCTTCAGTCACAAGAAAGATTACTGTGGCTAGCTCTCACAGCTTACCTTCGACACTCGCGAGCAAATCTTAGCCCTGTCCTCACACGGCTTCTGCATATTTCACTTTGGTATCCTGTTAGTGCCTACCGAGTTAGCTGTTTTGTACCGATCACTTTCACTGTTCAATTTCCTGGACGATATGACCCATATGTGGAGCGGCGGGTAATATAATATTAATTTACACACACCAAAAAAAGTTTTAGAGCACCCCAGTTCCCAGAACTCCTGAAGATAGACGTTGACTGTGGATATTGAATCACACACACATTCCCTTTGACTGTTCAGAGATGTCACTAAACCCTCCCAAAGATGTAAACAACCATGCATGAGCAGCGCCGGTGAATACCGCGGTTCGGTCGCCTCCGCATTGTTACTTTGTGCAAGGAAGGGCTCACAAAAGGAGTAGTCCAGGCGTCTTGGAGTGAACCACAGCGATTTTGTTCGGACATGGAGGAGATACAGAGAGACAGGAACTGTCGATGACATGCTTCGCTCGAGGTCGCCAAAGGGCTACTACTGCAGTACGGATTATGGCTCGGAGGAACTCTGACAACAACGTCACCGTGTTGAATAATGTTTTACGTGCAGTGACAGGACGTCGTCTTACGACTCAAACTGCGCAGTAGGCTGCATGATGCGCAACTTCACTCCCGACGTCCATGGCGAGTTCCATCCTTGCAAACACGACACCAGGCAGCGCGGTACAGATGGGCCCAACAACATGCCGAATGGACCGCTCAGTATTGGCATCACGTTCTCTCCACCGATGAGTGTCGCATACGCCTTCAACCAGACAATCGTCGGAGACGTGTTTGGAGGCAACCCGGGCAGGTTGAACGCCTTAGACACACTGTTCACCGAGTGCAGCAAGGTGGAGGTTCCCTACTGATTTGGGGTGGCATTATGTGGAGCCGACATACGCCGCTGGTGGTCATGCAAGGCGCCGTAACGGCTGTACGATACGTGAATGCCATCCTCAGATCAATAGTGCAACCATATCGGCAGCATATGGGCGAGGCATTCGTCTTCACGAACGACAATTCGCTCCCCCATCGTGCACATCTTCTGAATGACTTCCTTCAGGATAACGACATCGCTCGACTAGAGTAGCCAGCATGTCCTCCACACATGAACCCTGTCAAACATGCCTGGGATGGATTGAAAAGGGCTGTTTATGGACGATGTGACCCACTATCCGCTCTGAGGGATCTACGCCGAACTGCCGTTCAGGAGTGGGACAATCTGGACCGACAGTGCCTTGAAGAGCTTGTGGATAGTATATCACGACGAATACAAGCATGCATCAATGCAAGAGGGCGTGCTACTGAGTATTAGAAGTACCGGTGTGTACAGAAATCTGTACCACCACATCTGAAGGTCTCGCTGTATGATGCTACAACATGCAATAGGGTTCATGTCTGAAGAACATGTTGGCCACTCTAGTCGAGCGATGTCGTTATCCTGAAGGAAGTCATTCACAAGATGTGCACGATGGGGGCGCGAATTGTCGTCCATGAAGACGAATGCCTAGTGAATTTGCTGCCGATATGGTTCCACTATCGGTCGGAGGATGGCATTCACGTATCGTACAGCCGTTACGGCGCCTTGCATGACCACCAGCGGCGTACGTCGGCCCACGAAATGCCACCCCAAAACATCAGGGAACCTCCACCTTGCTGTATTCGCTCGACAGTGTGTCTAAGGCGTTCAGCCTGACCGGGTTGCCTCCAAACACGTCTCCGAGCATTGTCTGGTTGAAGGCATATGCGATACTCATCGCTGAAGAGAACATATTGCCAATACTGAGCGGTCTATTCGGCATCTTGTTGGGGCCATCTGTACCACGCTGCGTGGTTACGTGGTTGCGAAGATGGACCTCGCAATGGACGTCGGGAGTGAAGTTCCGCATCATGCAGCCTATTGTGCACAGTTTGAGTCGCAACACGACGTCCTGTGGCTGCACGAAAAGCATTATTCAACGTGCTCTCGTTGCTGTCAGGGTTCCTCAAAGCCATAATCCGTAGGTAGTGGTCATCCACTGCAGTAGTAGACCTCGGGCGGCCTGAGGGAGGCATGTCATCGACAGTTCCTGTCTCTCTGTATCTCCTCCATGCCCGAACAACATCGCTTTGGTTCACTCTGAGACGCCTGGACAATCCCTTTGTTGAGAGCACTTCCTGACACAAAGTAACAACGCGGACACGGTCGAACCGCCGTATTGATCGTCTAGGCGTGGTTGAACTAGAGACAATAAGAGCCGTGTACCTCCTGGTGGAATGACTAGAACTGATCGGCTGTCGGACCCCCTCCGTCTAATAGGAGCTGCTCATGCGTGGTTGCTTACATCTTTGGGCGGGTTTAGTAACACCTCTGAACAGTCAAAGGGAACGCGTCTGTTATACAATATCCCCAGTCAACGTCTATCTTCAGGAGTTGTGGGAATGGGGATGATGCAAAACTTTTCTTGATGTGTGTTTATGGTTCAAATGGCTCTGAGCACTATGGGACAACGTCTGAGGTCATCAGTCCCCTAGAACTTAGAACTACTTAAACTTAACTAACCTAAGGACGTCATACCCATCCATGCCCGACGCAGGATTCGAACCTGCGACCGTAGCGGTCGCGTGGTTCCAGACTGTAGCGCCTAGAACCGTTCGGCCATCTCGGCTGTGTGTTTATGTTAGCTTGCTAATTTCTTTGTCCTCAAAATTATCAGTTATTCTGATTTCAAAAGCTGCTGAATCTAGTCGCTTTAGGAGATCCAAAATATGAATTTTCCAATTAAAATTCTCTTCTGTATGTACACTCAGAAACTTAGTATGCTAAACCATGGCTACTGACTTCTGATGATGTGTTACATTTATTGAAGGAATTGTATTCCTTGCAGTAGAAAAATGGGTGTACTGTGTTTTTACAAAGTTCAGAGCAACTGCAGAAAACCAATCAATAACTTTTCCAAAGACATTTCTTGTATCGTTTTCTATTGGGCTCTCTTTTAATGGATTAATAATGATGCTTATATCATCAGCAAGTAATGTCAGTTTAGCTTCTTGTTTCAGATAAGAAGGGAGGTCATTCACATATATCAAGAACAGAAGGGGACACCTAATGGAATTTCACCCCCGTTAGATGAAGTGGGAAAATTCATTAAATAACTTAAACCACATAGAGAAAATTTTTGCTCCCTGTTCTGTTGATATGACGTAAACCACTCGTGCTGTTCAATTTATATGCCATGGAATTGTAATTTCTGTAACATGGTTCACACAATCAAACGCTTTGAATAAGTCACAGACAATTGCTTTTGGTAACATTTTTCTATTTAAAGACTCTATTACGTTGGCAGTGAAATTGTATATTGCTGTCTCAGTGGAATAGCGTTTTTGAAATCCAAACTGTGATTTATGAAGTGTCCCATTACTTTTGAGATAGCTGACCACTCTTGAGTACATTATTTTCTCGACAATTTTTGAAAATGCTGTAAGCAAGGATACTGGCCGGTATTTATTGCATCGTGCAGGACTGGTTCTGCTAGCACGAGGATAAACTGTCGCAGCTCCCCTGACCACTACAGTTACCAGATCTCAGTATTATTGAGCTTTTGTAGTCTACTTTTGTGAGATGGATGCTTGATCGCTATCCACGTCTATCACCGTTACATGGACTTGCCACTATTTTGCAGAAAGGTTGGTATAAGATTCTCTGAAAAACCGTTCAGGTCCTATATATGCTCCCTTCCGAAGCTGTTTCGAACGGCAGCGGTTTCACGGCATCGTATTAGTCATGGTAATCTAATGTGTTTTAGGGGTTTCGGAATTTTTGTGCACCTCCTGTACAATCACCAGTTTATTGGGGCACATTAAGTGGTCTGGGGGCAACTTAGTGAAATCCAGTAGTGAATTTAGTTCTCCCTCGGCCATGGGTGTGTGTTGTTCTTAGCATAAGTTAGTTTAAGTAGTGTGTCAGTCTAGGGACCGATGACCTAAGCAGTTTGGTCTCTTAGGAATTCACACACACACACACACACACACACACACACACACACATCATGACTTCCAGGCATTATGTTGTATTGCTCTAAAATAAAACGTTCATCTCTGACTTCTTCCTTCATGCCAGAGACTCTTCTCTGTGTAGTCGACGGAGGAAGATTTATACAAGTGGAATCTAATGCAAAAAGTCTTGGATACGTAGCAAAGACAAGAACCTATTGCAGTTGTGTATACCAATCTATTTGTGACTAACAAGTGATAATGCTGAAGGAAATACAAAACGCGTGTCTCCTTTACAACTGTGAGGCTCGCTTCATAGTTCTATAAGGAGTGAGAATAGAACCTTTGAACAGGTATGAACTGTTTTAACTACGCCACACAAGCTTGTGATTGCTGCAACATCGTCATGTTGCAAAGCTCAAACTGTTTTTACTTTAAATATGATGCTTTAATTTTGAAATATTTTGACGTCGTGAGACATTGTATTCAATGATACATTATTTTCAAATAGTTGACCTACAGCTTTGAAAGAGAAGAGGAAAGCAGAAAGAAAATGGCATTGACACTGGCAAAGTGAGTAAACAAACGGCAGGTGCAACGGAGGTTAGAGACCACGGTCTGTAATTTTCGCAGGCGATTCCTTTGACGTCAGCAGCCGCGAGGACAAAGAACCGGCGAGGCGGTAATTGCTTGGGATTTCCAGAGATTCCGTCGGAGCAGCGGTAATCAAGTTCCTATAGCGTTACCGCACTTCTCATCCAAAAAAGAAGAAAGTCCGAAGTCTGCACTCGCGTGCCTGAGACGGATGATGTTATAATTCCTCGAATGCCTAGCAGAAACCTCTAATATAAGACACTTAAGCTGCTACGTGGATTATCCCAGACAAAGATTTTATTTCACAAGATACAATGTTTTTCCCGCCTAACGAAAAATGACTCGACAACACTTTGGTAGATAGCACAGCGAATAAATTCACTATGCTTTTATCATTAAAATATAAACGGATTGTGTTCAGCAACACCAGGGTATAATATATGTATGCTGAGGGGTTGTAGTGTTAGCGAATCATTTGTCACAGTCATTGACGATCACATGCCTCTCAGGAGGCCTACCCGTGCACCCTCTGTTTTCACTCTGCAGGCAGTGCAGATAAACAGTGCTCCAACATTCATTCTGGAGTACAATCATGCCCCACTGACGAGTACTTGCTCCTGTAGAAGAACTTAAGTCATTTCAAAGGGGTCTCATTGTGGATCTGCGGGAAGTTGAATGGACATATCGACGGACTGATGCACATGTTGGGAATGATGTATCGGTGATGTATTGCTTCCTTCAACAGTAGTCTGTGAAACATTACTACACCTGTAGACCAGGTAATGCACACGCATCCATGATAACTGACCCCAGTGAAATTTGAGCCCAACCAGAAATATGTGGGATCTGCACCCAATACCTGCTCCCTTTGCATCTACATCTACATTTATACTCCGCAAGCCACCCAACGGTGTGTGGGGGAGGGCACTTTACGTGCCACTGTCATTACCTCCCTTTCCTGTTCCAGTCGCGTGTGGTTCGCGGGAAGAACGACTGTCTGAAAGCCTCTGTGCGCGCTCGAATCTCTCTAATTTTACATTCTTGATCTCCTCGGGAGGTATAAGTAGGGGGAAGCAATATATTCGGTACATCATCCAGAAACGCACCCTCTCGAAACCTGGCGAGCAAGCTACACCGCGATGCAGAGTGCCTCTCTTGCAGAGTCTGCCACTTGAGTTTGCTAAACATCTCCGTAACGCTACCACGGTTACCAAATAACACTGTGACGAAACGCGCCGCTTTTGTTTGGATCTTCTCTATCTCCTCCGTCAACTCGATCTGGTACGCATCCCACACGGATGAGCAATACTCAAGTATAGGTCGAACGAGTGTTTTGTAAGCCACCTCCTTTGTTGATGGACTATATTTTCTAAGGACTCTCCCAATGCATCTCAACCTGGTACCCGCCTTACCAACAATTAATTTTATATGATCATTCCACTTCAAATCGTTCCGCACGCATACTCCCAGATATTTTACAGAAGTAACTACTACCAGTGTTTGTTCCGCTATCATATAATCATACAATAAAGGATCCTTCTTTCTATGTATTCGCAATACATTACATTTGTCTATGTTAAGGGTCTGTTGCCACTCCCTGCACCAAGTGCCTATCCGCTGCAGATCTTCCTGCATTTCGCTACAATTTTCTAATCCTGCAACTTCTCTGTATACTACAGCATCATCCGCGAAAAGCCGCATGGAACTTCCGACACTATCTACTAGGTCATTTATATATATTGTGAAAAGCAATGGTCCCATAACACTCCCCTGTGGCACGCCAGAGGTTACTTTAACGTCTGTAGACATCTCTCCATTGCGTTGCGGCTTACCTGAGCCCGAACCGTCGTAATTACTGAAAACTGCCTACTCCCCGGCCACGGCCGAACTGCGCCTCGATGGACTCCTCTACCACATTAGCCGATTGTCCGAGCAAACAGCACTACTGCCGCTCTAGCTGTCGCAAAGTTGACATCATGAACTTGTGAATTTCTATTACAAAAATTCCGATATGGAAGTTTCAACTATCATTCGCGGTAAATCGAATTGCCACTTTGAAGGTAGTTCTTACATAGTGAAGAGAATTAAAGAAGTCAAGACGCTGTTCAATACAGAAAGCAAACAATTACCGAGGAATGCTTGAAACCAAGGATCCGATGGTGCTTTTCTTTCACTCGAGCATCAATGCGGAGCTTCGGTTAACGCTCGATTGCAAGTAAGGAAGACTTTGAACCAGGCAAAGAAAAAGGCACGAGAGGAAGAGACTTCGGTTTGCGAAATATATTCAGAGAAACTGGGTTGCCTGCATAATCGATTGTATGATATTGTTATCGAAATGCCAGAGCAGCAAGCAACGAAGAGAACTTTATATTATGAGAGGTAAAAATGACGGAATATTTTTAAAAACTTAGGCTCAATTCTATGGCCAGCCATGCCGAATTTAGTTTTTCGTGGTTACTCTAATCATTCCAGGCAAATACTGGGGTGGTTTTTTAACGAAGCCAGGGTTGCTCCCTCCCCGTTCTACAACCACAAGTCTGACCAAAAACAAAATCTCGAACGATAATAACCGTGGACGCATATGTAATAGACTTATAACACCAAATGCAAAATTTGTTTTCCCATGGCTCTTACGACAATGAATGAAGATATACTGAGCTAAAATGAAACGTATCAATGAAATGTAATTTTTTTCTGTGAGTGTACTTGTCATTCAGTTACAAAGTTTCTAAGACACTTACACATACACTATGTGATCAAAAGTATCCGGACACCTGGCTGAAAATGACTTACAAGTTCCTGGCGCCCTCCATCGGTATTACTGAAATTCAGTATGGTGTTGGCCCACTCTTAGCCTTGATGACAGCTTCCACTCTCGCAGGCATACGTTCAGTCAGATGCTGGACGGTTTACTTGGGGAATGGCACCCCATTCTTCACGGAGTGCTGCACGGAGGAGAGGTATCGATGTTGGTCGGTGAGGCCTGGCACGAAGTCGGCGTTCCAAAACATTCCAAAAGTGTTCCACAGGATTCAAGTCAAGACTCTGTGCAGGCCAGTACATAACAGGGATGTTGTAACCATTCCGCCACATGCCATGGATTATGAACAGGTGCTCGATCGTGCTGAAAGATGCAATCGGCATCCCCGAATTGCTCTTCAACAGTGGGAAGCAAGAAGGTGCCTAAAACTTCAATGTAGACCTGTGCTGTGATAGTGCCACGCAAAACAACAAGGGGTGCAAGCCCCCTCCATGAAAAACACGACCACACCATAACGCCAACGCGGCAGAATTTTACTGTTGACACTACACATACAGGCAGATGGCATTCACCAGGCATTCACCATACCCACACCCTGCCATCGGATCGCAACATTGTGTACCGTGATCCGTCATTCCAAACAACGTTTTTCCAAAGTTCAGTCGTCCAATATTTATGCTCCTTACACCAAGAAAGGCGTCGTTTGGTATTTACCGGCGTGATGTGTGGCTTATGAGCAGATGCTCGACCATTACATCCAAGTTTTCTCACCTCCCGCCTAACTGTCATAGTACTTGTAGTCGATCCTGATGCAGTTTGCAATTCCTGTCTGATGGTCTGGATAGATGTCTGCTATAACACATTACGATCCTCTTCAACTGTCGGTGGTCTCTGTCAGTCAATAGACGAGGTCGGCCTGTACGCTTTTGTGCTGTACGTGTCCCTTCACGTTTCCATTTCACTATCACATCGGAAACAGTGGACTTAGGGATGTTTAGGAGTGTGGAAATCTCGCGTACAGACGTATGACACAAGTGACACCCAATCACCTGACCATGTACGAAGCCCGTGAGTTCCGCGGATCATCCCAATCTGCTCTCCGACGATGTCTACTGACTACTGAGGTCGCTGATATGGAGTACCTAGCAGTAGGTGGCAACACAATGCACCTACATGCACCTAATATGAAAAACGTATGTTTTGGGGGTGTCCAGATAATTGTGATCTCATAGTGTACTTTAATGACGTGAAGATAAGACTCACGAGCTATTTAAATGTTATTGAATGTCTTGGCGACATTTTCTGTGATCAGTTTCGATCATGTACAGAACTGTGCAAAGAATTCCCTGCTTGGTTATCATCGCATCCAATATTTCACTGTGGTTCAGAGTGACGTTTATGCAGTGGCGTAGACAGGTATTTTGGTACCCGGTGCAAACTTTCAAGTTCTCACCTCCCCCCCTCCCCCCCCCCCCCCAAGAAAAATTGTCAACCCCGCAAAACCTATACAATATTTGTGTCTAGAAGTTTTTTCATAGGCGCGATTGCGAAAGCAAAGTTTTATATTAACCACTTAACAAATGTTTTATGAATGAAAACGAATAACTAAACTGCATTAAAAATACACGCAGTTTAACTGATTATTAACGAAACAGAACAAGTAGCCGAAGATCTCCTTAGTGACAAGTGACTTACATGTAGCTTAGAATTTCTTCCTTCTGTTTCGGCTAAAAATTTTGAAATTGCCTCATCAATATCGACATCTTTAGCTAGAGCATTTTTTATTGACTGACTGGTAAATTAGAAAGTCGTGCTTGACTCATAGTGGATCCAAGATAATTCTTTTGACTTTTGAAAAAAAGAATTCTCTTACATATTGCTATCAAAAGACACAAAGTTAAGAAAAACCTTACCGCCAGAATAAATTTGGGAACAGGTTCGGAAAAAATTTTCTTAGCCGTGAAATTTGCGGCAGGACACCAGCTTCAGGGATCTCATGATAATTATCGATTGATTTTTGTGTAACAGTGGGAAGTTTCGTTTCTGAAGTTTTAATCAAAAAATGTTCAAATGTGTGTGAAATCTTATGGGACTTAACTGCTAAGGTCATCAGTCCCTGAGCTTACACACTACTTAACCTGCCGGCCGCGGTGGTCTCGCGGTTCTAGGCGCGCAGTCCGGAGCCGTGGGACTACTACGGTCGCAGGTTCGAATCCTGCCTCGGGCATGGATGTGTGTGATGTCCTTAGGTTAGTTAGGTTTAAGTAGTTCTAAGTTCTCGGGGACTAATGACCACAGCAGTTGAGTCCCATAGTGCTCAGAGCCACTACTTAACCCAAATTATCCTAAGGACAAACACACACTCAGATGCCCGAGGGAAGACTCGAACCTCCGCCGGGACCAGCCTCACAGCCCATGACTGCACCGCCTTAGGCCGCTCGGCTAATCCTTCGCGGCTTTAATCAAGTGACTAGGATTTGAAACAGCATCTGATATACGTTCTGTGGCTTTTCAACGTGTATCGATTTCTTGTAGAAGGCTGCCAATGCCTCTGATCAGGCTACCAATGACATCACACCGCCATACGTGGGTACTCTGCTGTCGCGCGAGTGTTCATTGGAGAGAGTAATGGCGCTGTGTTGTCTTCAGTCACGAGAGTAGACTATATGTATGTGAGTGATGGACGTACTCGTACATGTGTATGGCGTAGTCCTGGTGAGATGCCTATTCGAGAGTATATTCACGCACGACACACACGTCCCATCCCAGTTACTCCTGTCGACCACATTTGGTGTTTCTGCAGGTTCGAGTAACCAGAGGCGGCTTCATTGCACTGGTTGGTATCCCCATGCTAGTGCCATTTCTTCGCCAGGAAGGTGACGTTCCTTCTCAGCAAGAAACGTACGTCCACATACGGCTGCTGCGATGCAAGGAGCTCTTCGTGGTGCACAAAAACTGCCCTGACCAACAAGATCACCAGATCTCTCGCCGACTGAGCACGTACGGGACATGATGAAGCGGGAACTTAAATGGTTCAAATGCTTGTGTTTGTAAGTGCAATTTGAAAGTTTCTGTCACCAAAAGACCAAATACCCATTTTATCAGATAAAATCAGCTTGTCTTTTCTGACAAAGGTGACAAACACTGTAGATCTTCCAGCTCCTCAACGGTAGACAGCACTAAACAGGTATGCTCAGATACTAGCACAAACTTTTGTTCGAAGTCTCCTCCGATTGACGAACCAAAAGGAAAGTAACAAACACATCGGAAACCATGTCTTAAATCGTCAGACCGTGTAGATTTCTTTCTAGCTGACGGTTCTCGTGATTCTGATTCAGAGACCTTGGAATACGATGTCTTCTGCCTAAGGCAATCATTTAACACTTCGAAAACGTCCAGTAGTCACATAATCCTCACTCCGGTGGAGAAACAGAGATGGAAAAAATTGCCAATAAGATGGCTCCCATACTACTGTGAAACATCATTGGTTTCGGGAAACGTGTGCAAGAACTGACGGTTCTAGTGCAGAGACGTCTCCTGTGCTTGTGTTTAAAAGAACAGAATTTTAAATTCACTGGTGCCTCTGTGCCGACGGGGTATACCCTCCACTGTAAGGATGACCCAAGAGGGGAAAGGGGTGAGGAAATGATAGACTTATCTGTAAATATCACATGCACCACTCCTCTGCTATAGCTAGTTACTGTCCTGCAAACAGTTGCAGTTGAAATTCGTGTGGAACAAAGGATCAGCATATCCTGTTACAATCTCCCTGAGCTCAGGAATTGTACTATATCAGGGTGATCCATAGGTATGGCTAGGGAGAGAGGGGAGACACGCCAAAGCATATAGAGAAACACTTGCAACTGTGTCACTGACTTTACTAATTCGAAGGTACAAAGTGTACCTAACGCTGTTCTCTGCCTCGTGACGGCTGGGTGTTGTGTGCTGTCCCTAGGTTAGTTAGGTTTAAGTAGTTCTAAGTTCTAGAGGACTGATGACCATAGATGTTAAGTCCCATAGTGCTCAGAGCCATTTCAACCTACCGCTGATCCTGGTGATGGCGCCGTCCAGCGTGTCTGCGTGGATCAGCGCCAGTGCCAACGCCAGAATCCGCTGTGTCGGCGTCCGGCCACCCAGTCTTGTAGACGAAGCGCTCTTACTCGAGCCACGGTTAAGTGGCCGCCGCACGTGTTGGCTGCGCCGGTAGCTCGGGACACGGCTGATAGCGCCCTCAAGCACAACTCGTAGACCTCATGTAGAGCGCGGAAGGAAGACAGACAACCACAGTCGCTGTAATGAGCCTTAGTAGCTCCTGCCGCCTACACAGGCCAGCTCGGTCAGTGACCACAGACAGCTCTGCACCCGAGATGCCGCGAGTTTGCTCCCCAGCGGGGCCCCTGCGGATGACGGCTTGCAGTCCACCGCACAGTATCACACAGAGACTGGAGGCTAGCAGCCCTCTCGCACCTCTCTCCGGTGCTGCTCCAAGGTATGACCTGACCCGCCACAGTCACGGCGCGTCCGTGGAGCGGGGGTTGATGGTAGTTTCGGAGGGCTGGTTGACCGCCGATGTCTATCGCCAGAAGGTCGTCACTGTTGGCCTGCAACTTTGAACTACGTAATGGACGTAGGGAGAAGACATATAAATAAGCGAGTCGGGAGGCAAAATGGGGCAATCGTATGGCCATTCTGTCCGGTTCTAGACGCGGTCAGAATGGCGATACGATTGCCCCCTTTTGAGCCACTGGACTCGCTTATTTATATATCTTTTCCCTATGCCTCTGACGTAGTTCCTCTGGAGGGGACGAAATTTAAAAGGTGTACATTCGGAAGGTCATAACTGCGTAAGTGTACATCCTTCTGCTTGAATGATGTTGGTGATGTTTCCTTGTTAGTCAGCATTGTGTAGGAATATGTTATGGAGGCACAATATTCTAGAATGGTTGCATCAATGGGGCTCTCGTGGTCGCCTGTCCATAGTCAGTCGGCCCTGCTTATCAAAACGCTATTTTTAAGTACCAAGTTGTGGAAGCGTTGTCTGAGAATTTTTTGTAGTAGAACCGTGTTTCCAAAAGAAGTGTCTACGCTTTATCCTCTTTGCCATAGTCATAAACAGTGCAATGTCCACAATAAGTAGCCCGTGAAGTGCTCCTTATTTGAGGACAATTTTGAAGTTTTTATTTTTTATTTGTTTTTTTCCTCCTTCAACCATACAAAACGCAACTTGTAAATTAAAACTAACAGTAAAGGGACGGGAGGAGTGGGATGCAAAGACAGATTTTAAATTTTCTGCGGATAATTGTGTGTTTGTGTTGAAGGTTGGCTTAGAGTCCCCTTGCGATTCATCATCAAATGGTACACTGTTAATGAATGTTTGAAGAAGTGTGTGTGTGTGTGTGTGTGTGTGTGTGTGTGTGTGTGTGTGTGTTGGTTTTAACAGTTCTCGTCGCGTTCAATTTAGGGCCACTATTCTACTTTTTAAAGACTCGGTGAGGTTCTTGGGCCTAATATTTGATTCAGAACTGTTGTGGTTATCAAACGTAAGAGACCTGAAAGTAAGGAACCTGAAACCATAGATAATTTTGAAGTGTCTTAGCCGCAGGTCTTGGGTAGCAGATACAGCACGTCCGTTCCAGTGTGGGTGCCCAGTGTATGGATCGGAGAGACCTTCCAACCTCAAGATTACTGACGCTACCCATTACGAGGGATCAGGCTGGCTAAAGGTGCTTGGAGGACAGACCCATACACAGTCTCTGTGTTGAGATTGAGGAACCGCCACTTACCGTCCGGCGGCAGCACCGCATTGTGAGTCAACCCCGTAAGAGCCTCACTGTACCGAAGGCACAAGCACGTCATACCACTGCTCGCACAACTATGGAAAAAAAAATCTCAAATTCTCCGACTACGATGAAGTTGCTTGGGTTGTGGATGAGCCATGGGCAAGAGTCACTAAGTATGCGAGAAATACAAATTCAAACCGTGAAGTGGAACCGAATGTCTGCCTGGTTACTCAATAGACGGAGTAATTTTGGATTTAGTGAGATGCTGGGGAGACTGCACTCCTAAATATGTTTTAACACAATGTTTTATGAAATTTTAAAGCAGTTTCACAACTTAGTTGTATTGACAGATGGAAGCAGGGGCACTCCCTTGGCTCCTCTGTGGTTTTTCCTGCTCGTGTCCTCAAGATCCGATTTCCTATGGAATGCACCATGTTCGATGTAGAATTACATTCGAGCTTTACGATTCTGGAGCAGATGAGATATGTTAAGACTTCTAAACTCTCCGTCTACATCTGTACCCTGAGTCTACTTCACATTTGCAAACAGCAAATAAAGTAGTTCATAATATCCAGCACTTCCTTCTCCATCTGTAAAGACTAGGAAGAGAGGTGCCCTTCTGGTTCAAATGGTTCAAATGGCTCTGAGCACTATGGGACTCAACTGCTGTGGTCATCAGTCCCCTAGAACTTAGAACTACTTAAACCTAACTAACCTGAGGACATCACACACATCCATGCCCGAGGCAGGATACGAACCTGCGACTGTAGCAGTCGCACGGTTCCGGACTGCGCCCCTAGAACCGCGAGACCACCGCGGCCGGCGGTGCCCTTCTGGTTACCAAGCAACATCATAATCAAATAGTTCAGTGTTCCATTTCTCTACATGCAATAAACTCAGTGTTAAGGTACAGATTCAGATGTTGATGGGAAGAAGTGTGACTAGAAGTGATGAACAATAAACTCAGGTCAAGGCCGCCCGCAGTGATGGGAGGGGAGAAGGGCAGCCGAGTAGTTGCCCGGAGTGAGAATTTATTTAGTTTACGGACATGAAAAACTACTTATAAAAGGAGGGCTCGGATTCTGAGACCTAAAATACCACAAAAATTATTACTAAAAAAAACCTAAAAACATCGATAAAATGATGTAAAAATTATGTACAGCGTACACGAAGTGAGTTATAAAATGAAGTAGAGGAATCAAAAACTTTGTAAGAGGTTGGAACTGAAGTTATAAAACATTTAAAACCCATTTCATTTTCCTCAAGAATCTCATTCTTTGAAGATTTTAGAAAATGGTTTGTATAATCAACCAAAATCTGTTATGGTATACACTGATGAGCCAAAACATTATGACCACCTTCTTAATAGCTTATCTGTCCGTCTTCGGAACGAAACGCATCACTAACTCAGCGTATGACAGATTTCACAGTTTGTTGGTGGGTTTGTGGAAGTATGTGGTGTTAGATCTCTACGAACAGATAATGCACACTCCTGGAAATTGAAAAAAGAACACATTGACACCGGTGTGTCAGACCCACCATGTTTTCTCCGGACACTGCGAGAGGGCTGTACAAGCAATGATCACACGCACGGCACAGCGGACACACCAGGAACCGCGGTGTTGGCCGTCGAATGGCGCTAGCTGCGCAGCATTTGTGCACAGCCGCCGTCAGTGTCAGCCAGTTTGCCGTGGCATACGGAGCTCCGTCGCAGTCTTTAACACTGGTAGCATGCCGCGACAGCGTGGACGTGAACCGTATGTGCAGTTGACGGACTTTGAGCGAGGGCGTATAGTGGGCATGCGGGAGGCCGGGTGGACGTACCGCCGAATTGCTCAACACGTGGGGCGTGACGTCTCCACAGTACATCGATGTTGTCGCCAGTGGTCGGCGGAAGGTGCACGTGCCCGTCGACCTGGGACCGCACCGCAGCGACGCACGGATGCACGCCAAGACCGTAGGATCCTACGCAGTGCCGTAGGGGACCGCACCGCCACTTCCCAGCAAATTAGGGACACTGTTGCTCCTGGAGTATCGGCGAGGACCATTCGCAACCGTCTCCATGAAGCTGGGCTACGGTCCCGCACACCGTTAGGCCGTCTTCCGCTCACGCCCCAACATCGTGCAGCCCGCCTCCAGTGGTGTCACGACAGGCGTGAATGGAGGGACGAATGGAGACGTGTCGTCTTCAGCGATGAGAGTCACTTCTGCCTTGGTGCCAATGATGGTCGTATGCGTGTTTGGCGCTGTGCAGGTGAGCGCCACAATCAGGACTGCATACGACCGAGGCACACAGGACCAACACCCGGCATCACGGTGTGGGGAGCGATCTCCTACACTGGCCGTACACCTCTGGAGATCGTCGAATGGACACTGAATAGTGCACGGTACATCCAAACCGTCATCGAACCCATCGTTCTACCATTCCTAGACCGGCAAGGGAACTTGCTGTTCCAACGGGACAATGCACGTCCGCATGTATACCGTGCCACCCAACGTGCTCTAGAAGGTGTAAGTCAACTACCCTGGCCAGCAAGATCTCCGGATCTGTCCCCCATTGAGCATGTTTGGGAGTGGATGAAGCGTCGTCTCACGCGGTCTGCACGTCCAGCACGATCGCTGGTCCAACTGAGGCGCCAGGTGGAAATGGCATGGCAAGCCGTTCCACAGGACTACATCCAGCATCTCTACGATCGTCTCCATGGGAGAATAGCAGCCTGCATTGCTGCGAAAGGTGGATATACACTGTACTAGTGCCGACATTGTGCATGCTCTGTTGCCTGTGTCTATGTGTCTGTGGTTCTGTCAGTGTGTTCATGTGATGTATCTGACCCCAGGAATGTGTCAATAAAGTTTCCCCTTCCTGGGACAATGAATTCACGGTGTTCTTATTTCAATTTCCAGGAGTGTAATCCGCGTAAATAACGGGCCGTTGATTTGCGTACACAGTGATTGTTCCCGATAGAGACCCAGATGGTTTCCGTAGGATTTACATCAGGCGACTTTAGTCGATGAGATATCAGCGTGAGTTCATTAATAAGCACTTCAAAACTCTGTAGCACCGAGCGAGATGGCGCAGTGGTTAGCACACTCGACTTTTGTGAGGACAACGATTTAAGCCCGCGTCCGGCCATTCTGATTTAGGTTTTCCGTGATTTGCCTAAATCCCTCCTCGCAAATGCGAGGATGGTTCCTTTAAAAGGGCACAGCCACCTTTTTTCCCAAACTTCCCTAAACCGTTGGAACCGATGACCTCACTGTTTGTTCCCCTCCATGGAATCAACCAAACAACCAACCTCTGTAGCACGGTTCTGGCATCGACAGAAGGACAATTATACTGCTGAAAGATGGAATCGTCGGCGGGGAAGACATCAAGCATGAAGGAATGCAGGTTCTTTACAGCTGAGAGCGTGTCTTCTATTACTGCCACAGGTACGATGCATAGCAAAATACTGCACCTACCAGCCTGCGTCTTGGCACGCTCCGCGTTTCGTGCCGCTGTTCATCTCAATGACGGCGTTTGTGGAGACGATCATCGACCTAGTGTAGCAAAAATGTGATTCACATGAAGACCCGACCGTATCCATTGATCAATGGTTCAATCACCATGGTCCCGTACCGTTGCAGTCGTAACTGACGATGTCGTTGGGTCAACATTTGAACAGGTGGGGTTGTCTGCTGTGGAGCTCCATGTTCAACAATTTACGACGAACAGTATGCTCCAAAATATTTTTGCATGCACCAGCATTGTGCATTTTTGGCAGAGATGCCACAGATCACCATCTATCCTATTTTACAGCTCAGACAAGCCTCCGAATCCAACGTTCTTTGGAGAGTCGTGGACGTCCAGCCATTTGTAGCCTAGTGGTAGTCTCACTGTCTTTCTACCTGTTTCCGTAGATGATCACGACAGTAGCACATGAACATTCAACTACTTGAACATTCGACCAGCTTCGCCGTTTCCTAGACACTCGTTCACAGGCACTACGTAATAATAATGTGTCTTTTGTCAAAGTCGCTTGTCTCTATGGATTTCCCCATTTGGAACCCATATCTTTACTATGGTGATCCCCTGTTCGTGTCTGCTACGTTTACACACTTTTGTTACCGATCACGTGCCAGCAACGCCAGCAGACGGCGTACAACGTCGCGGTGGGCAGTGGTCATTATGTTTTGTTTGATCAATGTATGATTGTCACCATACGGAGGTCCTCAAAGTGGGGGAACATCTGTTGACAGACAACACGTGTTTGTAGATAGGAATTCTTCCAACATTTGTTAAAATAACTGGAGCGTGCACTCAGATATTTTCCTTTACATTAAAAAACGAATCTGAAAATTCGACACGCGAATTCCGATATTTCAAACGTCACGTTTGGTACAATATCAATAAAACATATCGTTATTTTTGTTACAATACCCATACCTGGTAAACAACAGTATGTGACGCGACAGTGACAATAAGAGGATAAACAATCAATTTATTTTCAGTGTATACGAATACATTCTTGAGCAACATTATTACGTTTTTCCTAGAGGAACATGCTTTGTTGGTCCTTGTTGACATGAAAAGATTAGATTGTTGTGTCAGAAATGTAAATTACACACAAAAACATGATAGGAAAGAAAAATTTTAATGCAAAATTATGTTAACATTTCCATAGTCAGAACATTCAGAACTTTATTAGTTGTTAATAATACATGTCTCATAAGGTAATAGTCCGGGAGCGAGCTTCCATTGTTAGTTCATTATTTAAAGAATGCTGCGACATTTTGCTATACTTCAGTTCGTGTTGCTAGTAAACGAAGTGCCCGTCAGCTTGCATAGTACCGGCAGGGTAGCCTCCCACACACGCATAATAATAATGATAAAAAAACGATATGAAGCAATCCGAGACTTTGTTGGTAGGTTTGTTATGTTGCAAACAAACGGAAAAATAGTAGTCAGCTGCATTTGTTGCGGGGTTAATACTTCAACTTCAAGCTTAAAAATGTGATAAATGTGCACTGAGTACAATGGAAATGAGCGTTTGGCGTCATTGGCCGGGAGGCCCCTTACGGGGCAGGTCTGGCCGCCTTGGTGCAGGTCTTATTACATTCGACGCCATATTGGGCGACCTGCGAGCCGGATGGGGATGAAATGATGATGAAGACAACACAGAAGCCAGTGCCAGAGCAGAGAAAATCCCCGACCTAGCCGGGAATCGAACCCGGGTCCGGAGGACGGTAATCCGTCACGCTAACCACTCAGCTATTTTCTTATTAAACTATCATATAAAGAACATAAATGATGAAGGACACACAAAACCCAATCCTCTGCCGGGAATCGAACCCGGGTCCCTGCGTGGTATAGCTATCGGGGCAGACACTAAGTACAGTGATACTAAGAGAGCTGAAATTTGGTCAAGTGGTCGTTAACTATAACAGTTCGCTGCATTTTTCGGGGTAGAAATGTGCTCCGCTGGCTTCTGAAAGATAACGACGCTTCACTATGCGTGCGGCACGGCTGCGCGACGGTGGCCTTCTGGGAAACCCGCGACCGGTCAGGACGGCGCACTTGGCCGTTACCTGCGTTCGACTTTTTGCTCTCTCTCTCTTTCTCGCGCTCGCTTTTCCTGGTCCGAGCGCCTCGTCTCCTCCGAAATCAGTGTGGCCGTTAAACTCGGATACAACTAGAACTGCTCTTCAAATGTTTAACATTGGAAGATTTTATGTATTTCGCTCCGAAAAATTGAAAATTAAAGTATTTAGAAACGGATGTGTTAAACAAGTGCCTAGAAGAGTTAAAAATTCTGAAGGATAATTATCCCGGTCAGCTAACGTTGTATTGCCGAAAAAATTGAATGAGTGACAGAAATACAAGATAGTGCTACTCCCATTTCACAGCTTTGCCGCCGAATTAGAGGGGATAAGATCAGAAAAAGCAAGCTCCGATGTCTGCAAAGTAACAAATATTTATATTTATATGTTTGTAAATCGATTTTATTTTCAAACTGTATTTTTTATCTCTCATTATGGGCACGAAGCAATTAGCAAACTTTGTAACGTAAGAACATTTCATTCTTTATATTCATGTTTATTTTAACACCATATATCATATATTACACTGAAGCGCCAAAGTAACTGGTACAGGCATTCATATTCCAACAGAGAGATATGTAAAGAAGCAGAATACGGTGCTGCGGTCGGCAATGCCTATATAAGACAATAAGTGTCTGGAGTAGTTGTCAGTTAGATCGGTTACTCTGCTACAATGGCAGGTTATCAAGATTTAAGTCAGTTTGAACGTGGTGTTATAGTCGGCGCACGAGTGATGGGACACAGCATCTCCGAGGTAGCGATGAGGTGGGGATTTTCCCATATGACCATTCCACGAGTGTACCGTGAATATCAGGAATCTGGTAAAACATCAAATCTCCGACATCTCTGCGGCCGGAAAAAGATTCTGGAAGAATGGTACTAACGACGACCGAAGAGAAACGTTCAGCCTAACAGAAGTGTAACCCCTCCGCAAATTGCTCAGATTACAATGCTGGGCCATCAACAAGTGTCAACGTGCGGACTATTCAACGAAACATCATGGATATGGACTTTCGGAATAAAAGGCCCACTCGTGTACCCTTTATGCCTACATGACACAAAGCTTTACGCCTCACCTGGCCCCGTCACCACCAATATTTGACTGTTGATGAGTGGAAACATGTTGCCTGGTCGGAAGAGTCTCGTTTCAAATTGTATCGAGCGGATGGAAGTTTACGGGTATGGAGACAACCTCACGAATCCATGGACCCTGCATGTCAGCAGGGGACTGTTAAAGCTGGTGGAGGCTCTGTAATGGTGTGGGGCGGGTGCAGTTGGAGTGATATGGGATCCCTGATACGTCTAGAAACGACTCTGACAAGTGACATGTATGTAAGCAACCTGTCTGATCATCTGCATCAATTCATGCCCATTGTGCATTCCGACGAACTTGGCAAATCCAGGAGGACAGTGCGACACCCCACACGTCCATAATTGCTACAGAATTTCTCCAGGAACACTCTTCCGAATTTAAACACTTCTGCTGGCCACAAAACTCCCCAGACATGAACATTATTGAGCATATCTGGGATGCCTTGCAACGTGCTGTTCAGAAGAGATCTCTACCCCCTCGTTTTGTTACGGATTTACGGTCAGCCCTGTAGGATTCATGGTGTCAGTTCCCTCCAGCACTACCTGAGACATTAGCCGAATCCATGCCACGTCGTGTTGCGGCACCTTTGCGTGCTCTCGGGGACCCTACACGGCATTAAGCAGGTGTACCAGTTTCTTTGGCTCTTCAGTGAATAGCAGTATCATGCATTATAGGTAATTGTAAATTATTTTTCAGAAAAACCGACAGTGCTCCTGAAAACAAGGTTGGTGTATAAGGCTAAGATGTAGATCGAGGCGATGACGTTGCTGGAGTCATGGAAGTTATTGTCTGCATTTTTGTAATGAAAACCGAAAAAACATCGAGATTCGGAACAAAAGTTACATGTAATATAAAATGACAAATCGTTTATACACATAGAGCGATTTGCAATTGGTTTAGAAGATATAAACTTTCTCCTAAACTTTCTTCATAAATTACACTATTTACATCCACAAAATAACAAACGAAGTACAGCAGGCTAGAATTCTTCTACTCTCTAGTGATAATTCCATATTCAATTGTAATTTTTTGATTATTGTGTCTATATGTATATTAATCATTAGATATGATGAGGAACAGATGATCGACATAGATTGCAGCAATGATGAAAGCGACCAAATGGTTGGGGGCGACGATGGCGTATATTGAATTATGTCTTTTATTTCTCCTATGTATTTGTAAATAAACTGTTATTTAATAAATGCATCAAACTAATTACATATTTTAATATAACCAATAATATAATTTAGTCCGAGAGAGCGAAACAGTAATGCAGTGAATATCGGAAGCCAAGAACGCTGAAACTTGGTAAATAATAGTTATCTGTAACAGTTACACGAAAAAGACTGTCCGCTGATTTTTTCGCAGTGGAAAAATGCTCAATTGATGCAGTGAAAAATAACAAGCACCAGCGCCCATAGCGATTCGCTTGTCCACCTTTTCCAACGGCTATTTTTTTCATTACACTGTTAGAGTTAGTTATCACTTAGCTAAATTTCAGCTTTCTTAGTGTCATTTTACTCAGTGCATATTTTCATATGCTTACGTGTGAAGCTGACGTATAATACACCAAAACAAGGTCACATGACTACATTTTTCCGTCCGCGTACAACATAAAATCCTACCAACAAAATCTCAGCTTTCTTCATATCGTTGTTTTATTATTATTATTATTATTATTCACGTGTGACAGGCTGCCGCGGCTATGCATACCGAAAATGCATAAGTTGATGTCCATTTCGTTAACTAGCAATAATAAATAAACTACAGTAAAGAATATTTGCTTTATTACTTTTGCTCATATAAGTGGCGGCTGACTCCCCGACTATAAGAAAGATTACATATCAAAGAACTTCAGGCATTACTACTAAACTATGACAATATGAAATGAAGCTGCCGATAGATTGAGTAATGACACTAGTGTTCGGGCTTCATCTACATCTGCATCTACACACCACCTTCCACAAGCCACCCTATGGTGCTGGGCGCGTGGTACTTTGTACTGTTATTAGTCATTTCCTTTCCTGTTCCACTCATAGATGGGGCGAGGGAAAAACCGCTGTCTGTATATTCGTACGAGCCCTAATTTCTCTTATCTTGTTCTCGTGGCGCTTCCGCGAAATGTACGTTACGAGCAGTAGAATCTTTCTGCAGCCAGCTCCAAATGACGATTCTCTAAACTTTCTGAATAGTGTTTTACGAAAGGAACGTCATATTCCCACTAGGAAATCCAATTCGAATTCACGAAGCCTGGCTGTAACGTCTGCGTGTGGACCGAACCAGGCGGTAATAAATCTATCAGCACGCCTAAGAATCGCTTTGATTCCATTTATCCGCCCTGTTGAGGGTCCAAAACACAGGCACTGTACTCAAGGATGGATCTCACTAATGTTCTATATGCGTTCTCCTTTCTAGCTCAGCTATATTTTTCTAGAATTCTACCAGTAATACGAAGTCGACCAATCGCCTTCTCTCCTTCCGACCTTACGAAATCGTTTCATTTCCTATGGCACTCCAACGTTAGGCGTAGACATTTAACTGTCGTGACTCTGTAAAGCAGCACACCACTAATACTGTATTCGAATATTACATAGTTTTTTGTCCTATTGATCAGCATTACTTACATTTTTCCACAGTTAGAGGAATCTGTCTTTTACCACACCAAATAGAAATTCTGTCTGAGCCATCCGTCTCCTCCTAGTCACATAGAGGCGATACTATCCCACACACTACATCATCATCAGAGAACATTCGCAGTTTGCTGCCCACCGTACCCGTTAGATAATTTATATATACAGAGAACAAGAGCGGTCCTATTATAATTTCCTGGGGCCTTCTTGGCGATACCCTTGTCCCTGATCAACGCTGGGTTCTATTACGAGAATTCTTCGAGCCACTCTAATATCTGACACCCCGTTTCATGTGCTCGGACTTCCGTTAACAGTCTACAATGGAGCACTCTATCAAACGCTTTTCGAAAATCTAGGAACAAGTTGAGTTTCGCACTAGCGACGGTATCTAAACCCATACAGATTTATGGACAGAAGCTTTTCTGTCACAAAGAAGTTTCTTATATTCGAACTTAGAACATGCTCAAGAAACCAATGTTATGAATATTTTGCGTGTCCGTTTCTTTACCCTACTTATATACATGAACGGCCTGTGCTTTTGTCCAGTCGCTTGGAAGTTTGTGCTGGGAAGAGATTCGCGGTAAATGGAAGCTACTCTCTGCAAAACCGAATGGGATTCCATTCCGACCTGGCGGCTTGTTTTCGACTCTCATTTGCTTCTCAGCGCCAGGGAGGACTATTTCGATGTCCCCCAACAGGAGTCTATGCGATGGTTAAACAATGACTTTCTTCTTGTTGTCTTTTTTCCTCACCAGACAGGTCGACGAGAGACTGGATAGAAGCCTTCGACCCCATAGTGATTTTACATAGGACCAGAATTTTATCGGGTTCTCTACAAGATCTTTCACTAACAAGGCGTACATGAATGACGGTGGAAGTAATTGTATGCTTCGCATATCGATCTTTTACAGACGCACGAATTGCTAGCAGCTTCTGCCTGTCGATATTTCCGCGTTGTTTTCTGAACCGAGCAAGCAACGATCTCGGCTTCCCCAGCGTTTTCCATGTTTTGTTACTAAACCACGATGGATCTTTTCCATCCTTAATACATCTAGCCAGCACGGTCTTTTTCCATTAAGGATTTGTATGATAAGAGTCCTGTCTCTGAAATGCTGCCTTCCTGGGGAACGCAAAGTCACCATCTCAGTTTCCACGTCATTCGGTGCTCACGTTTTCATAAATCTCAAATGGCTATTCGTGTAAAAACAATTTCACGATAAAATACACTATATAAATGTTTACTCTTTCAGAATTAAAATAACAGATAACAACTACCACGCGCTAATTTAAAGTAACTTCTTGTGCTATATTTCATTTCATTTGCTGGAGTGTTCATCTGAGCCATGTGGCCGCTGTTCGGTACTTGCCGGTAGAAGGAGTAACTCGTCTTCATTGCAGCTATTGCCAACCAATGCGATCTAACAGTGGGTGGCACTCATTAAGTAATGGTTGTACAACAGGCTTTGTTTAAGGGGGTTTTCTTGTCAACAGGTTTCAAAGAAATCTATTTTTATTGGACATTTCGATGTCTTATATTATGGAGAACATGTGGGCGAAACCGTTTTGCCGTACACTGTGCATATAGTCGAAATACGCGATACCCGGACGGGCAGTTCCGCGTCATCGAGCGCCTGCGGACGGCGCTCGGAGGCAATCAGACCTGTATACGAAGTTCTAACGAATTACAATTTACTAGAATGATATGTTGGCGCGAATACTCAAAACTATAACGAATCGATAAATTCGCTGATTTTGACGCTTTCCTCAAAACACATACATATATTCCAGTAAAGAAGTAGTCGAAATTGCAGACCATTTGGATAGAGTTATTTTCGACGACGGTTTCTTGGGACTCACACATACAATTAATGTCATGGGCATTCTACTTGGCAACACGGAGTTGAAATCTGCAGAAAATGCGGACAGATCAGAACACTGCGGCCAGTGAAGAAGCCAGGTCTGAGGCCCGGGAGGAAGCGAAGCACGCGACTTACGAGATCGAGGAAGGCGAACTGATTGTAAGTTCCAAAAAGCCGAAGAAAACCATTTCCAAAAGTTTAAACGCAATTTCCTGAAAGTTGCATTTTTTTGCCGGTTATTTGGATTGCCGAAAAACTGTTCAGCCTATTTTGATGCCGCTTAGCTATTTTTGCAGAGAATTGAACTGGCTATGGTAGAAACCTCTAAAAGTTTAATAATTTTCAAAATATCAGTTTTTCATGTACGTTTGAATGCCCAAACAAAGTCGATTTCTCTTACTTTCTTTCAAATAGGCACGATATTTTGAAAAAATGACATTTTTTCACTTTCCAAGGTTCTGACCATACATTTTAATAAATTTTTAGTCTGGTCTGTTTCAGATCACCCAGTTACCGAAACCAGGTTCACTCGCATACCAATGTAATGCAGGCATTACGATCTTCAGCTACATTTTCCTTAACAGCCACTTAATGTTTTTGAACAAAAAGAAATTTTTATTGCAGGCAAAGATCGATGAATAAGGGAACGTAAGCATTGTTTGAATTACCTTTTGATTTAGACTAAAAAAAATTGAAAATGAGGTAACATTCATACTTATAGACCAGGAAAATCCATAATTAATTTCATAATCACTACAGCAAATAAGCACAAAATTTGAACATGAACGTCTCTATGATGCGCTGTCACGAATCTCAACTGATCGGTATGGCGCGACAGTGTTATCGGCAGTTAATGAAACTGTCTCTCAATTTTTCCAAAGTCAAAAGAGAGTTCTAAGTCAGCAGTGGTGCATGAATGTGTCTTACTTAGAATTTTGTCCACAGTGACTTGTAAAAGCATAGTGAATAGAGTGAAAAATATCGGATATTCGTAAGCTTTTTGTACTTCATAAACAAATGAAAATCGAGAGTTAATTAGGGATTCGAAAAATATACTATGTGCAGTGAAATATTACAAGAAAAGGAGGGGCGAACTCAAATAGAAAGCCCATTAATTGTACTGACGCAGATTATATAGACCGAGCCGGTACCTCTGCTGGTTTGAAGTGCTTAGACGAAAAGTATAGTGGTCTCCATGTCAGTATTTCCAGCGTTAAAAATTGAGTGCAAAAAAGGTGATTAACGATTGCCTAAAGTATAAGATCTTCTTGAATCTGTGGCATCCTGACAAAAAATACTATATCAATAATGATCTAGATGGCACACACATAACATTTCTATTGGACTGGCTCTTATTTATCGATGTTTGGTTCACTCTAAAGCAGTTACAAATGTGCAGTCAACCTGGCGCACTCATAAGCTGTTCATTAACCAATTTCAAAAAGTGTCAGGAGTCTGCAAAAATTCATATGAATTCCTACTGGCATTAAAATGCAATAGAAAAGTCAAGTAATTCTGTTAATATCATAACAAGCCAAACTAAGAGTGTAGAAGAACTCGACAATGACAATCTCGTGAAATTAGTACGAAATAACCCCGCAAAGTTTAAATCAGATGCTTCTTGCGTATTACTTATTACTTGATCTGCCGTTAAAAGGAAGATACACTTAAAATGCTCAGTTTGATGATTTGTTGCAGTTTAGAGTTGAGTCAGGCGCCGAAACATCGCGGAAAAACTCTGAATACGCCCAAAAATTCCACGAACCTGTCTTTTCGAAGCCAACATGATTCAGATTCTGAAATACACCATACAGATTTATGTTATGCATTATCGTACAAGTTGTGTGTGAGCGGCAACATGATGTAGTTCCTACATAAATCGATTTGAAAATCAATGTCGAATCTTGTAGTTGTGGCTCAAAAGTGCAAAATGTGGGAAATGTTATCCATACGAAAATTTCAATGTCAGGAAAACAATTAATTGGGAGAATAGGGCTTACGACGGTACTGGCTGAAAATAACGTAAATGGCGGGAAAATGTAAAAATAGATTTTGCTATAGTTATAGCGTTATTGCTTATGTTTACACTGAAGAGTCAAAGAAACTGACCCGCGCGAGTGGCCGCTTGGTTAGAGGCGCCATGTCACTAATCGTGCGGCCCCTCCCGCCGGAGGTTCGAGTCCTCCCTCGGGCATGGGTATGAGCGTTGTCCTTAGCGTTAAGTTAGTTTAAGTAGTGTGTAAGTCTAGGGACCAATGACCTCATCAGTTTGGTCCCTTAGAAATTCACACACATTTGAACATTTGAGCAAAGAAACTGGTACACCGGTCTAATATCGAGTAGGGCCCAGGCGAACACGCAGATGTGCCACAACGCGACGTGGCATGGACTAATGTCTGAAGTAGTGCTGGAGTGAACTGACACCATGAATCTCGCAGGGCTTCACAAGCTGCAACATGGTCACGAACTGAACAGTGACCCGAATATAAAATAAATTTCCTTTCCTTCGCGACGATGGACAGAAATCTTTTGTCATCAGACTACCTGTTTCGGTCTATAATGACCATCATCAGATCTGTTTTATGAAAACATCTCCTAATGCACTGGAGTCATAGTAGCATTTGACGATGTCACTATGGCTCCAATATATTAGGATATGTTTTTATAAAATAGGTCTGAAGATGATTATTATAGACCGAAACCGGTAGTTCAACGACAAAAAATTTTTGACCACCGGCGTGAAGTAAAGGAAATTTATCCTGCAGGGTTGTCCATAAATACGTAAGAGTACAGGGGGGGGGGGGGGGGAGATCTCTGCTAAACAGCACGTTGCAAGGCATCCCAGATATGCTCAGTAATGTTCATATCTATGGAGTTTGGTGGCCAGTGGAACTTTTTAAACTCAGAAGACTGACTGTTCCTGGACCCACTCTGTAGCAATTCTGGACATCAGGAGTATTGCACTGTCCTGCTGGAATTACCCAAGTCTGTCCGGATGCACAATAAACATGAATGGATGCAGATGATCAGACAGGATGCTTACGTACGTGTCACCTGTCAGAGTCGTTTCTAGACGTATCAGGGGTCCCATATCACCTCAACTGCACACGCCCCACACCATTTTAGAGTCTCCACCAGCTTGAACAGTCCTCTACCGACACGCACGGTCCATGGATTGATGATATTGTCTTCATACCCGTAAACTTCCATCCACTCGATACAATTTGAAACGAGACTCGTCCGACCAGGCAACATGTTTCCACACATCAGCAGTCCAGTGTCTGTGTCGACGGGCCCAGACGAGGCGTAAAGCTTTGTGTCATGCAGTCATAAAGGGGTACACGAGTGGGTCTTCGGCTCCGAAATTCCATGTCGATGATGTTTCGTTGAATAGTACGCACGCTGACATTTTTGATGGCCCAGCATCGAAATCTGCAACAATTTGGGGAAGGGTTGCACTTTTTTCACGTTGAACGATTCTCTTCAGTCGTCGTTGGTCCCGTTCTTGCAGCATCTTTTTTCGGCAGCCGCGATGTCAGAGATCTGATGTTTTACTCGATTCCTGATATTCACGGTACCCTTGTGAAATGGTCATCCGGGATAATTCCCACCTCATCGCTACCTCGGAGATGCTGTGTCCCACCACTCGTGCGTCGACTATGACACCACGATCAAACTGACTTAAATCTTGATAACCTGCAATTGTAGCAGCAGTAACCGATCTAACAACTGCGCCAGACACTCGTTGTCTTACCTATGCGTTGCCGACCGCAGCGCCTTATTCTGCCCGTTTACATATCTCTGTATTTGAAAACCCATGCCTATACTAGTTTTTTTAGCGCCTTAGTGTAGTAGCCAATTCGTAGAATATAGTACGCGGACAACAGCATGAAAGCATGAGCATGTAAGTTGCCTCAAGTGGACGTGTGTTTATTGCTTTCCATACTGCACATATTTTTGTAATATATACTGTCACTGCAGTATTTACCCTTGGCATGCTAGTGTAAAAGGATACACATAATCATCTAAGTTAAAAAATCTCTGCATTTCGAATTTCATTAATTACTAGTGGAGTACCTAGCACTGACTGGGTGTGTATTTATTCCAGTTTTCTATTTGTCTGTCTCCTCCTTCCCCTCTCTCTGTCCATCTCCTCCTTACCCTCTCTCTTTCCTACACCCCCTCCACTTCCTCTACTGCCCCCTCTTTCTGTCCATTACCTCCTGCCCCTCTCTCTGTCCATCTCCTCTTACCCCTATCACTGTCCCTCTAGTCTTTCACATTTTCTCTGTCAAGCTGCTGCTCCCATCTCTCCGCTCCTTACCCCTCTGTCCGTCTCTTCCTCTCCCTATAATTCAGTATCCACCTACCCGTTCCGTTGTCCCTCTCCATCTCCCCCCACTCTCTGCCCATCTTCACCTTCCAACTGTATTTCTCCATCACATCCTTCCCCTCTCCATGTCCATTCCTTCTCCCCTTCTCGCCATTCATCTCCTACTCCCTTCTCTCTCTGTCCATCTTCTCCTCTTTCCTTCTCTGTCCATCTCCTCCTCTCCCCTCTCTCTGCCCATCTCCTCCTCTATACTCTCTCTGTCTATTTCCCCCTTCGCCTCTCTTTGTCCGTCTTCTCCTCCCCTTATCTGTCTGCACTTGCTCCTTCTCCTCTCTGCCCATCTCCTTCCAAACCTTTCGTCAGCCACTGTGGCCGAGCGGTTCTAGCCACTTCAGTCCGGAACCGCGCTGCTGCTATGGTCGTAGGTTCGAGTCCTGCCTCGGGCATGGATGTCTGTGATGTCCTTAGGTTAGTTAGGTTTAAGTAGTTCTAAGTCTAGGGGACTGATGACCTCAGATGTTAACTCCCATAGTGCTTAGAGCCATTTGAACCAACCACTTTTCTCTCCACATTATGACCTCCACCCCAATAGGAGGTTCCTGGTTTTTACCCCATTGTTTTTCTTTCCTTATAGTTACGTAGTATCAACAACTTTCCTTGAAATCGATCCAGGGTCGTAGGAAGAGTTAATTGCAATTGGCTTTTCCCCACATATGTACATGTTGCGTATATTTTACATGTTTGACACATATTTGTACACATTATTCACCTGTATCTCTAGCGAATTTCGGCCTGCAGTTTCGTCTTCACGCATTTCATGTTTATGACGTCATATTCCGGAACTATGTATCCTACAATGACATACTGTATCATAGTGCACAAACGTTGTTCAGCTATACAGGGTGGTCAGAAGGAACCTGTAATGCTGCTGCAGGGTAGTTTATGACAAATAACTGTTAAGAAAAAAATTCGACACGTTGCACCGTTTCTGAGTTAAGTGACATCGAAGTTAGCCAATCAGGTGGTTGCGTGCTCAGATTCAAGCGGTCCACGAGATATGGTGACGCCAAACACATGCTTTGTTGGTTTCCTAAAACCGAACAACTAACCAATGTAAAAATTGGACATGAGACAGTAGTAAGGATCGAACCCGAGCTGAAGGCTGAGAAGTCTCGTGTGCTATCATCTACTCGATGAGAGCAACTGACACTAATTGTATCTTGTGCAATGCTTGAATGAACCTACCCTGTAATACCCTCAGAAGCTTTCCGGACTGCTTATGACCACCCTGTACATCTCGTACCCTATACGCATACGTCAGAGGAAGGGCATGAGAAACATCTCCACTATGACCTTATCAAGAGCTCTCCACACCATGATTACAGGTGTTGGACGGGTATGGGTCTCAAGAATCACTGTTTCCTGCAATCTTTCATTAGATCGTCTAAGGATACATGGTTATCGATGTGAAAGGAAGCAACACTCATCGTATAAATATCACGGAATACCACTCAGTGTCCCAGTTGCCTCTGGTTCTATACCGTGCAAGTCTTTCTTGTCTGTGGTATGCTGTCTTCAATAAGCGACGTATGGTAACTGGAGATTTCATAGCAGCTGCAACTAATCTGATCTCTACTGTACGAACCTCTGCTCTGATTTTAGCTATTATCATCCTTGCATTCGTTAGAGTTAGTCGAGCAATGATTCTTGTTTTGTAGTCCTTCTGGAGAGACCCATGCCCACTCTTCTTGCTCCACTGTTGTCCTCAGTCCATCTCATCTCAACTGGTTGCGCAGTCATAGTACTACAGCCAACTGCGTGTGCGATCTGCTGGTGTGATGTTCCCAATAATTTGACTTTTCTCAAAGTTCAAAACAACGATAAACTGCACGTGCATGTCCTGTGGGCATGCTATTTCACGATCTTCACCTGAAAATTTCCAGTTCGTTAGTCACACCCAACAGCCAGCAGGTATCGCGTCATCAATCATCTGTAGGAACGGTTCTTTCATGTACTGAAAACTGAAAATATGCTTGTATAACGATGCATTTATAAGCTACATATCGTACAGGATGTAAATATTGAAGCATTAGTGAGACAGTGTTCGATCAAGACATCCATGGTAAAAAAAACTCGATTTGCGTCAGCGAAATTCGAAATGGTCAACGGAACTGGAACTCTAAATGGTAGCTTCAGCCCCTTTTTGTGTGCTGATGTAGTTCCCACAATAACTACAGGCTATTTTCAGGTAGCTTGCTTCGAACGGATCACTGCAGATTTCCATCACCTATAGATTTCCTTTTCGACGAAAAGCAACACCTACACAATTCTTTTCTTTCTTCGTTTGATAATAGTTCACGGCGCATATCTATGTCAGATGCTCATAGGAAAGTTGCGCGCACATCCACCCACTCCCAGACATCCACCCACCCAGACCCCCAAGCGCGCGCACCCACCCACCCACCCACACACACACACACACACACACACGCACGCAGGTGCTGGCGCGCTTAAATGTGACTGATATCTTCTTCGGGAAAAAGGAACAATAGTTTACGGAAATTGAAGAATGTTTATGTTTAATTCTTCTAAATTCTTCACAACTGTTTTCTCATACCCTGCACGTTGCTGATGACGATTAATATTGATTATCTATTTGGATACGTAACGGGGTAGATCATGGTAATTGAACATTTAGAATACTATGTGTTGCCTGCTTCTGTGTAAGCTGGTATCATCACTGTCTCAACATTCTTATACACAGTAGTCAGAAACACTCTGAAAAGCTTGTAAGGGCGTTGCAAGATAGATTGTGCTAAAAAATAATTGCTAAGAAAAGAAACTCGATACGTTGCACCATTTCCAAGTTAATTACCGTTGACGTTAACCAATCAGGCCGTTGCGTCTGGTTAATGGTACAATAAATCGTATCAAAAATCCAAAAAGCGACTGGTTGCATGTTTATTCCCAAATAAACCGCCAATTCAGTGTCAGTTGTTCTCATGGCGTAGATGCTCAGCATTTGCCTCGCGCTCGATCCTTACTACTGTCCCATATCCAATTTTTGTATCGCCCTCTCGATCGGTTTTAGGAATGCAAATGAAGAACACGTTTGCCGACGCTATCTCTCTCGGGTCACTTGACTTTGCGCCTGCAATGGCCTGATTGGCTAACTTCAATGCTAATTAAGTCGGAGACGGCGCAACGTAGCAATTTCTTTTCTAAACAATTAATTTCTTAGCGCAACCTACCCTGCAACACCCGTACAAGCTTTTCAGACAGTTCATAGAAAGCTGTTTGCATTCCTTTATCTTCGACACTGTGAAACAAATCTCTCCTACTGCAAGCTATTTAATTTCCATACTTTCAGAGGTGGTACTATGGACGAAAATAAGAAAAAATTGTCTAGTAAACGTGGCCTCTAAAATGCACACCTTAAGAGCTATGAGCACTTAGTCACTCGAAAAGATGTGTTTCACGTTATCGAAGATGAACAAGTGCTCACAGCTCTTTAGGTATGCACTTTAGAGCCTATAGTTACCTCAAATTATTTTCTTGTTCTGGTCCATACTGTCATTTCTCAAAATATGGAAAGTAAAGGGCTTGAGTAGAAGAGACTTGTTTCATAATACCGAAGTTGAAGGAGTGCACGCAGCTCTTAAAGTATTCGCTTCAGAGCTTTGTTTATAAGACTTTCTTGCTTCGAATGATCATTCCTGTCACATCCCTGAATACTGAGCATTTCTACTAAGACATTCTGTATATCAGAACTTATTCTCTTGAAACAGATCGTACTGCACTTAAATAAAAACATTTTGCTTTATCTGAGTTTGCCTGAAGCTTCCATATTCAACCCACTTAACATCCAGAACTTTTCTCTCTTTTTAGTACTTTAACAATAGTAACAACAACGGAGAGCGGTAAGTAATTTCTGAGCAGGTATTAGATAATCGGAGAACGAATCAGAGTGGTACAACATGCACAAAATTCGTGCGTATTGTTTACACTAAATGTGATTTTGAAATAATTTTGTATCTTTAGTTACGGGCAACGGCCTTGCCGCAGTGGCTACACCGGTTCCCGTGAGATCGCCGAAGTTAAGCGCTGTCGGGCGTGGTCGGCACTTGGATGGGTGACCATCCAGACCGCCATGCGTTGTTGCCATTTTTCGGGGTGCACTCAGCCTCGTGATGCCAATTGAGGAGTTACTAGACCGAATAGTAGCGGGTTCGGTCAAGAATACCATCGTAACGACTGGGAGAGCGGTGTGCTGACCCCACGCCACTCCTATCCGCATCCTCCCCTGAGGATGACCCGGCGGTCGGATGGTCCCGGTAGGCCATTCGTGGCCTGAAGACGTAGTGCTTTTACCTTTAGTTACATGAATTTGGGTTTCACAAATAGGTAAAACAAACACTATTCAAAATTGTCACTACCCCTAGATAAATCCTGACTCGCTGTTCTGTTCCTTACACATCAGCCTATAGTGAAAGAGAAGTACAGGCAAAGTGAAATTCCTTGCAGAAAGTTGCCAGATGGACGAAGACAGTGACAAAAATTTTAATAACAGTTATTACATTTTTTCTTTGGAGAGTAAACCCTGGTGATACAGTAAGAATCCCAAACTGAGCGCTACTCCATCAATTATTGGCGCCCGATAAGCTTAAGTAAGTCATTGCATGCTGTTCTGTTTTTGAGCAGACGCTTCGGTGAGTTCATTGAACTCAGGTTCAGCTTTCCTACTCGGCAATGAATAGTTACATAAAGCTACAGTTATTATGACGTGATAGCAGGTTGGAACAGGCTAAAGGACAACTGGAGAATCCAGTTTGTAGCAACCTGTTTTTAAAGATCCAACACTCTTGAGGCCAAAACACCAGTACACTCACTGAATAACAGCGTGAACATGTGCGTGAGATTAGGTAACTGGTGGCCTAGCTGTCTCTCACACTTTTTACTCACTCAGATGTGTTCGCTGTTGTAGGTGTGAGATAAAAAGATCTTAAAAAAGGTTTTCTTTTGTATGTGAATACTTTCAATGGCGAACAGTTCAATATAACACCAACCCTACTTCTCAGCCTTAATAACTTAGGGTGTATGAGGGACTACTTTCGTGAGGAGCGCAATCCTAGGACTCCCAGATCATATAAACCATCATTAACAGCTTGACATATTGTTGCAGGTGTTATGTTGATGACCAAGGTAGTCAGACTCTGTACTGAAGTTTCATCTATTCCAAATAGTTACGTCCCTTTGTATACTTCAGACTTGCTCCAAATTTGAATGTAAATTGTTGTTCTGGACCTATGTTTCGTATTTTATTTCTGCTCTGACTTTTGTTCTACACATTAACTATGTTTCATCGAATTCAGTACAAACCATTTGATATGTCAGCCCCAAGTAATAACAAACTCCAATATAAATTGATCTGTTTTCTGGATAAGAGGCTTCATTCTAATACAGGTAACATTTTGATAATCTATGATGTTATCTTATGAAATTTCGCTAGTTTTTTCAAATGTGCTTCACTCGTATTGGGGAATAGCCATATGTAACTAAAACCTGAGAACATAGATGCCTCAGTGACTCGACTCTTAGGCTGATTCTTAGGTAGTGAAATTTGAAAAACTGTTGCTTGGACAGTAATAGTGCTAAGGAAAACTACTTGCATTTTCAGCATTAAAATATCTTGAAACATTGATTCCAAGTTACTAAGAGTGCGTACATTTCAAGTAATTCAGGAAACCAGCTGTATTTTAGTGGTTCAAATTGTTCAAATGGCTCTAAGCACCATGGGACTTAACATCTGAGATCATCAGTCCCCTAGAACTAGAGCTACTTAAACCTAACTAACCTAAGGACAGCACACAAATCCATGCCCAAGGCAGGATTCGAACCTGCGACTGAAGCGTCTAGAACCGCTCGGCCACAACGGCCGGCGTATTTTAGTGTCCAGTTAATATCTAACAATATATCCCGGACTGAATAATGTGATGAGGATATATAAAAAGTGCCGTTGCGTAAGTAGGACAAAAAATAATTATGTCCTCATTAATGTTAACACTAATTATGTATACATAACCTGTAAACTAACTCGTCCCACATCGTTTCAATAAAAGAATTGTTCAAATGATCTATGGAATATGTAACTAACTAAAAAGCTTACTAGCTAACAGGAATATACCTACGCCAGGTTTAGTACGTTTACTAAACAACAGGAAAACCCGTCCATACGCCTCCGAAGACACGTTCTTCATCCGTCGTAGCATATCTAGCCAGTAATCAGTTTCAGTATATGAGTTATAAAAACGCTACAGACGATGCAAATTCAATGGTTGTAGATATTCCTTGCTTCAAGTATCGTATAACGTGTACAGGAGAAGCGTAGACGTAATACTTGACAGATAAGGGTTGATCAAAAAGTATCCGTTCGAAGACGGTACAGTCCAAAATCGGTAAGCCAATGAGGCAAAATTGTCGTGATTATTGAGACAATCATTCCAACGACATAATAGGTTGAAGATACCCGTGTGGTAAAACAATGTGTCCTGCTGCGCGAAGAAGTCCGTAACTGACTGCTGCACAATCCTTTTTATGGGAGCGAAGGCGTGATAATCGCATGGTTAGAGAGCAGGACTAGAGGGCAGTTGCTAGAGTAGCTCACACCTGAGTTGGATGAGGCTGGCCTCCCACATCGACTCGCGTCTTCAGTCAAATCGCTACGTGCACTCAACGTAGCGCATCATTCCACAACGGCGGTTTGCGACAGATGCTACCACATACACGTTATTCATTCTTCTGTGAAGGCCTACCGGTGTTTGAATAACAGCACTTTGGCCCTGTTTTAAAGCATTTGGTAATAACGTCGCCTTCGCTCACGTTTCCACAATTACTGCACGCACGTACAAAGACACGAATGCCACACTAATCCCTTGCCTAAATGTCGGTGTTTACAATCCGCATCGAAGTCGCACTACGTTGCATACACGCTGCAGCAAGGCCCTAAAACGGAAACTTTTTGATCGCCCCGTATAATACAATATGTTTTTTATGTTGGGAAACAGTGACGACCG
Source organism: Schistocerca gregaria (assembly GCF_023897955.1). NCBI lineage: Eukaryota > Metazoa > Arthropoda > Insecta > Orthoptera > Acrididae > Schistocerca > Schistocerca gregaria. Next base: position 491,354,344 of record NC_064931.1, read on the forward strand.
AGGATTTGACCTACAAGGAGTAATCAGTCGTCCAGAAGAAAGTCATATCAAGATCGACAGAGACTCACACACCCCAAAGAAATCGGTTCGCCGTCTTGTTGAAGAATAGCACCTGGTGTTATACGGGTGACTGACGAACAACGGACAGCTGAAATAATCAGCCTCAGCTTTACCGCTCTTGGGTGGCCAGTATTCGTGGCTTCTGTCACAAGTATACGGTTATCTGACAGCAGTGCCAACATTTTTACACAGATTCACTCATTTCTCATGTTGTTCTTAGGTATGTCACATTAAAAACTGCACTTAATATCAATTTTATTAACCACAACAGTGTATCCAAAGATGAATTGTTAGACTGAAATAAGCCGTTACAAGTTCAAACTAGGTTATCAATGCAGCAATCATAGACGAACCCTACAGCTAATCCACAAAAACTAGGTCCTTGGCAATAGTTTATTAACACAGCAATTAATCCCTAATTTAAACACAATATACCGCAGATCCCTCGAACGAAGAACTATGAGCAGTAGTTGCAACGCAACACAGGTCACCTCTATCTACAATAAAAGTAGCAAACATGACCCACAAAACTATCATGCATTATCCTTAACATCCATTTGTTGCAGAATCTTGCAACATATTCTGAGCTCAGACTTAATGACGAACCTCGAACAGAATGATCTCCTGCATGCGATTCGTCCACAGCTCGTGGTCTCGTGCTCGCGTTCTCGCTTCCCGAGCACGGGGTCCCGGGTTAGATTCCAGGCGGGGTCAGGGATTTTCACCTGCCTCGAGATGACTGGGTGTTTGTGTTGTCCTCATCATTTCATCATCATTCCCGAAAGCGGAGAGTTTGGGCTGATCAAAGGTTGGAAATTTGTACGGGCGCTCATAACCGCGCAGTTGAGCGCCTCACAAACCAAACATCATCATCCTGCATGCAAACAAAGTTTCCGAGACCATTGATCATGTGAAACTCAAATCACGCTTTTCTCACACGACATCTTGAAGCCATGGATCAAGGCGGTCAGGTAGATGCCGTATTTCTTGACTTATAAAAAGCGTTTTACTCATTGCTTCACGAACGATTACTATTGAAAGTACGATCGTATGTGGTATCAATGGAAATCTGTGACTGGATTGAGGATTTCCTGGCAGGAAGGACGCAGCAAGGTATCTTGCCCCAGGGAAGCGTGCTGAAACCATTCTCTTCACGTTTTATGTTAATGAACTCGCAGACGTCGTCAGTGTTGATCTCAGACTTCTCTAAAATGTGTAGTTATCTGTTATGAAGCACTATCCGGAACAAACTGCGCAGATATTCAGTCAGACCTCCGTAATATTCCAGAGTGGTTTAAAGACTGGCAACTTGTTTTAAACGTTCAGAAATATGAAACTGTACACTTCACAAAACGAAAAATGTGGTGTACTATGACTACAGTATCAGTAAGTCACAATAAGAATCGGTCAACTCATACAAATACCTGGGTGTGTGAAGCGAAATGATCACATAAGCTCATTCACAGATAGACTTCAGTTCATTGGTAGAATACTAATGAAATACAATAAATCTACAAAGAAGATTGCTTACAAAACGCTTGTGGGGCCTAGCTTAGAAAACTGCAGAGGTGTATGAGACCCATAAGAAATAGGACTAACAGGCAGTATTGAACGCATACAAAGAATGGCAGCACGAATGGTTACAGAGTTGTTTGACTCTTGGACAAAGGTCATGAAGATATTACAGGAAGTGAACCGGCAGACGGTTGAATAGAAGCTTACTTAAAAAATTTTAAGAACCAGTAATGAATGTAGAATCTAGAGTCATTCTTCATCCCGCTCGCGCAGGGTCCACGAAGACAAGAGAAGACCAATTACATCGTACACAGAGGCGATTAAACAATCATCATCATCAGCGAATGGAACGAGAAGTGGTATAATGGAAAGTGTCCTGCGCCATGCACTACAAATTATACGTAGGTGTAGGTGTAGAATGCAGTACTAAATTCAAGAGCAAGTCCATACATCCAAGTCCAGGCCGAATTCAGAGTGATACTCAATTAATGGATGTGGCGGAGGAACAGCACAGTGGGTATCCACCGATTGTGGCGACCTTTGGTCCGGCCGGTGCGCAGTGGCATGGCCAAGGTGATCCACTAGTGGCGGCGCGGGAACTGGCTTGTAGCGCTGCCACATCGAATTCTTTCCGAACAACACCGCTGCATCCTTGGAGATGAAAGATCGCGGATAAGGAGTTTCGCAGGAGGCTTTCTAAGGCCCGCATGAGCCTTACAGCTAGCTCAATAAACGGATAGGCACTTTTGGGAATTTCTGAAGTCCACGTGTCGGTTCATAAAAGCTGTTCGACTACACTGTTCGCGCAAAGCTATCAAGGCGTTGTGTTCCTCAACAGCCACTGTTGTCACAGCATGTGTCATGTAGCGAACAAACTGCTTCGTACAGCACAACAAATTTCCCACTTGCCTGTCACCTGACGTTTATGCTCAGAATCGATTGTATTTCTTTCTCTATATTTTCTTACGCGTAATGTAATATCTGTGTTACTGTGTTCCTCGATTCAACGAGTATGTAAATAAGTGTTCTTATCATCTGCAAAATTATTTAACAAGAATTAATTTTTGACTGGCCGAGGTGACCGAGTGGTTCTAGGCGCTACAGTCTGGAATCGCGCGACCGTTACGGTTGCAGGCTCGAATCCTGCCTCGGACGTGGATGTGTGTGATGTCCTTAGGTTGGTTAGGTTTAAGCAGTTCTAAGTTCTAGGGGACTGATGACCTCAGACGTTAAGTCCCATAGTGCTCAGAGACAATTAATTTTTGAATGTAATTTTCAAAACTTTTATATTGTACACACGTCAAAACTTTATGTGTGAAAAATGGCTCTGAGCACTATGGTACTTAACGTCTATGGTCATCAGTACCCTAGAACTACTTAAACCTAAGGACATCACACAACACCCAGCCATCATGAGGCAGAGAAAGTGCCTGACCCCGCCGGGAATCGAACCCGGGAACCCGGGCGTGGGAAGCGAGAACGCTACCGCACGACCACGAGCTGCGGGCTTACAGATCTAACATATTCATGCAAAGGGTACGTAGGTTTATACAGATGTAAAGGTGGAGAGAAGTCCATCTACATCTACGGCTACATCCATACTCCGCAAGTCACCTGACGGTGTGTGGCGGAGGGTATCCTGAGTACCTCTATCGGTTCTCACTTCTGTTTCAGTCTCGTCCGTGGAAAGAAAGATTGACGGTATGCCTCTTTGTGGGCTCTAATCTCTCTGATTTTATCCTCATGGTCTCTTCGCGAGATATGTAAAAGGGAGCAATATACTGCTTGACTCCTCGTTGGAGGTATGTTCTCGAAACTTCAACAAAAGTCCGTACCGAGCTACTGAGCGTCTCTCTTGCAAAGTCTTCCGCAACGCTTTTGCGATTACTAAATGATCCTGTAACGAAGCGCGTTGCTCTCCGTTGTATCTTCTTCTATCAACCCTATCTGATACGGATCCCACACAGGTGAGCAGTATTCAAGCAGTGGGCGAACAAGTGTACTCTAACCTACTTCCTTTGTTTTCGGATTGCATTTCCTTAGGATTCTTCCAATGAATCTCAGTCTGGCATCTGCTTTGCCGACGATTAATTTTATATGGTCATTCTATTTTAAATCACTTCTAATGCCTACTGCCAGATAATTTATGGAATTAACTGCTTCCAGTTGCTGACCTGCTAAATGCTACCCTCTGCAACGAAAGACGACAGTGGAGTAGATAAAAAGGTGGTTTTGCGCGAAGTACTGTAAAAAGTCTCCGTGAGAAAATGTAGTGCGTGCCTAGCTTGCAAACAGTGAACATCTTGAGAGCTAAAGGAGTCAAGGATAACAGCAAGGTTAAAGTGATTATGCCTCATATATGGATGTACACTGAACAGCTAAAACATTATGACGACTTCCCCCCGCGACATTGGGTGCCGCCTGGTGGCGTTGCGAACACGTGACGTGGTAACTAAAGTACGTAAGAGGAGCAGACACGGACGGGGAACACCCTAGCGAAGATATGGGCTGCAAATGTGGAAATCCATTGAGATAAGCGACTTTGACAAAGGGCAGGTTATTATTACGCAGAGCCTGTGAACGAATATCTCGAAGTTTGACAACTGTTCAAGTGCTACTGTCGTGAGCATCTACGGAAAGAGGTAGAACAGTGGAACTCGCTAGGCGCTAAATGGTTAGACGTCCACGACTCCTCACAGAACCCGAGGTTCGGACGCTTTTCTGTAATGTAGGATAGATGGTGATCTGTGGCATCTTTGCAGAAAGAACACAATGCTGGTGCATGTACAAGTGTTTTGGAGCACACCGTTCATCGTACGTTGTTGAACATGGAGCTCCAGAGCAAACCACCCATACGTGTTCACATGTTGACCCAACGACATCGTCAATTACGACTTTAGTGGGCACGGGACCATCTGGATTCGACCGTCGACCAATGGAAAGGTGTCGGTCCTTCGGGCGAATCACATTTTTGCTACTCTAGATCGATGGTTGTCTCCGCAAACGCCGTCATTGAGATGACAGAGGCTCGAAACGTGCAGCGTACCACGGACGCAGGCTGGTGGGAGCAGTACTATTCTGTGGGAGACATTCTCCTGCGCTTGCGTGGGACCTGTGGTAGTAATGTAAAACGCTGTCAGATTCGAAATACCTGCATCGCTTCAAGCTAGATGCCTTCCCCGACAGCGATATAATTGTCCGTGTCTCGGAGCCAGAAACGTGCTACAGAGTTTTGAGGAGCATTATAGTGGACTCACGTTGATGTCTGGGTGGCCATATTCACCTAATGTAAATCCTATGAAACCCATCTGGGTAGCTATCGGGCGCTATCACCACGTACGCAGATCAGCGGCCCGTTAATTACGCGAATTACATGATCTGTGCATAGACATCTAATGCCACATATCTACAAAAACCTACCAACAAACTGTCGGATCCCTGATATGCAGAATCAGTGATGTATGTTGTTCCAAAGACGCGCAAACAAGCTGTTCAGCAGATGGTCATAATGCTTTGGCTCATCAGTGTATATTGACTATTAGGTCTTGCAATTTATGGTTTGCACTGAATCGTAAAATTCCGGTGCCAAGAAGACAATTTACAGAGCAGTTTTACATCAAGAGCCATGACCATTTATGACGATTTCATATTAGCGCCACGGAAGAGCCCCACTGTTACTATCTTTGCTACAAGTATAGTATAGTATTGTACTTATTTGCATGAACCAGTAAGTTTATTATCACGTAAATAATAACTCAATTGCAACTTTTTATTAAGAAGATTGACTTATATATAAGTCATTCACTCGGATAGGTTCCTACTTCTAGTGCTGAAATAATTCCAAGTGCCCAATTTTCAATGAACTACACAATCATCACTGTTGCAGGAATGTAATCCATTTTTGTGGAGATTTAATTTTCTTAAGTTTTTAAATAATTTTTTTGAAATATTCCACATGTTCAGTAAGTATGGCAGAAGAACGATTTCCAGGAAAAAGACCTAATAATATTATTCAGATTTCATTCGGACCAAAAGTTTTGTTCAGTACTGAAGTAATAGAATGGAGTGGTGATTATTAGACATATTTATAGTCATTACAGTTTAAAAGCCAACGCATTTTGTACTTTTCAGGTTTTTAATAGTGCATTAATTCTATTATTTCCATTTTTGTATTCATCTTTACTATGCCTGGTCAGAAGTGTTTGTACTAAACTCTGTTAACAGACAATATATTTCCTGCCCCCCACTTAATTTTGAGCCAGTAGTTCAATAACTGTTATAGTGACAGTTTTTGTGAGGTGCTACAATCATTCTAGTGACAGTTTTGAACTTACAACAAGCATTGCCACAACTTAGTAAAATCATAACTGATTTAGGCTCCCTAAGCTTTACTTATTTTCAGCATAGTGCAAAGACCCATATATTCAACTTGAAAACATTTAGTAATCATGCTGGTTAGCATAATAGTTTGATGATTGTTTCTAAGTTACTGTCTTTCAAGAGTAAAGTGTTGAACCCTCCTCATGCCCAACTTTAGCTGTGCTCCTCTCTTATTAAGTGGTACTTTGTAATGAACATTAATTTTTCTGCTCTAAAACAGTGTGAGTTAGTGACAGTTAGTTTGCTGCCAAGACATTTTAAGCTTCTATCTGTGTTGCTCATGAATAGTTACTTCAAAAATACATACTAGATTGTGCTATCGTTTCGTATCCAGTTTACATAACAGATTCCAGTTAAATAAAGTCATATACATTAGTATGTTTTCGTGATTAACAGTATGTGTACCTGTTACCATTTAGCCTGATAAGGCTGGAGACGGCTTGATTTACGCATATACAGCTTCAATTTAAAACTTGAATAACATTGGTCTGGTCCCCGTTAACGTAACTACTGCTCCCTGTCAAATTATCATCTTTTAGCTAACGAAATTTAGTCCGATTCTCTTCCACTACACAAGATCACGTTCAAACTTCAATTCCTATCATAGGAGTAACATTATATAAACCGTTACACGCTCTACCGAAGTTGTATTCACAGAACACGAGAAGCGAGTGTGCATATTTAGTCGTACTTCCTGTAGTCATTGCACAAGATAGGACAGGTGTTTGCCACTCCAAGGGGTGGGATTTCATAGATATCATGACAGCCCGCCTCCCAAATATATAGTTTTACTAAAAATGTTTACTTTTTTTCAATTTATTGGCTTTCGGGAGCTGTTCATTCAGCCAGCTCAACAGTGGAATCTTAATTATGACGGTACGAACGTAAGGACATCACAACACCCAGTCCATCAACAAAGAAAATCTACGACAGGGCCGGGAATCAAACACGGGCTAAAATTATTTATATTTTTGCGTATATTACTTTCCAGATTTCGAAACTAGCTTTGAAGAATAAAATAATAAGAAAACTGAAAGTGTCGAAAATGGCACTGATTATGCACGATGAGTCAGGGGAAAGTATATGCTTGGTAGTACTTCTGAACAGAAAATTTCGTATGAACGTAAGTCCTGTTCTTCAGGAAACTAGTGACAACACTGGGGAACAGGACAAATACAAGTGATAGCAAATGAAACATTGTGTTCTAATCTTTTGTTTTATTATGTACATTTCCCTATAAAAGATGTTAAAGAAGTCCACCCGTCAACTGCAGTGCATTTTTCAGTTCTTGTAGACAGCTGTTGTGTTGCTGATCTGAGTTCATTCGTACAGTCCTTTACTTGAGCACAGGTTTGTAAAATACGAGCGAGAAAATCCTCCTGTGTGGCCACTCTGCGGTCGTAGACTTTGCTCTGAAGCCAATCCCACGAACAGTAACCTAGTGGAGTAAGATCGGATGACCTCGGTGGCCGAAAAATGACTCCACAGTGACTGAGTCAACGCTCAGGATAGATTTCAGTGAGGTACTCTGTCACTGGCCGTACGGAATGTGCAGGAGCTCCGTCGTGCTGAGAGTACATACGACGTCATGTTGTCAAAGGTATGTCCTCGAAGTATACTGGTAACACATTTTGGAGGAGGGACATGCGACTGACACACATAATTTTTCAAACAGTTGTATGTCGGATACGGTTAAGAAAATAGCGTGTGTACATTTGAAGTTTTTGGTTCAGAATTACCCTATAATGTCACCTCTCAGAGCATGTACCTTTCCTCCTGACTCACCCTGTACGTCACTTTCCAAATTTCTAAGCTAGCTTTTGGAGAATATAATAGAAAGAAAACAAAAGTCTCGAAAATCGCATTGTCATAGATAACTGCAAGCTATGTTTAACGCAGGCTGTTTTTCAGTCGCGAAGACATTACATCCAGGAAAATATGCCCATTCACAAGCTTAAGATATCAGTTCACAACTACGTATCTGACACAGTTCGTGAGCCCACAAATAAATTGTCCGTCATATATTATGCAACTTTTAAAATGAGTACTATATTTTGTTTTCAAGTTTGCAGCACTGTATTTATTACTTTTAATATTGATTGTCATTCCGATTATCTGATCGATCGTTCTTTGTATATTTCAAAATCTCAGCTGCCATGTAGCGGTTGACAAAAGAGGAACGTGCTATGATTGTGAAAACATATTACAGAACGGAAGTACTATGCAGAGGCTGTACGTAGACTTCACGGAATCTTCGGACGTAATAATACTCCTACAGCTCTGTGGTTGATAAAGAAATTCGAGAAATTCGGGTCCGTTGCAATCCAGAAATCGCCCGGACGAAACCGTACGTTTGTACGGAAAAAAATTACAATAGTGCAGGACAGTGTTGCTGTAAAGCCTCCCAAGTCTCCTCAACTTCGTTCCCAACAATTGGGAATTTTGACAGCCTCTTTGCAAAGAGTTCTGAAAAAGTATCTTCATCTACACTCATACAAGGGTTAGTTGACGCAATATCTTAAACCCACAGATAATTTGAAACGGAGAAAATTCGTCGAGTGGATTCTCACTAAACGAGATGAGGACAACAATTTTGCAAAAATAATAATCTTCAGTGATGAGGCACATTTTCGTCTGTGTGGGCTCGTTAACGGACAAAGTTGCCGCATTGGGGGTCAAGAAAATCCTAGGGTGATCTACGGCAGCCGCATGTATCCACAGTTTGGTGTGGCTTATCATCAGATGCTGTGATCGGCCTCTTCTTTTTTGAAGTTTTCGATGGCAATAAAGTAACAGTTAACAGTGAGCGTTATCGTGAAATGCTCATAATACTTGTGGTCTGTTCTGGATAAAGTGCATAGCGCCAGTATGTGGTTCCAGCAGGACGGAGCCACGTGTCACACACCCCGCGAGACAGTAACCCCATTCCATGAAAAATACCCCAAGTCTGTGATCTCACTACGTGGCGACTTGGAACGGCCGCCCAAATCTTGTGACCTTATTCCATGTGACTTCTTTTTGTCTGGTTATGTGAAGTCGAAGGTGTACGATAACAAACCTCAAACAGTTCTGTAACTTAAGGAAGAAATTCAACGTGTCATGAACATCAACAGATGTCAGTGGAATGGTCATCACGAACTTCATAGACGGAGTAACTGCCTGCCGAGACAGTGGAGATGGACATATGCCTGATATAATTTTCCGCACTTAAATGGTATGAAAATTAAAAAAAAACTAATTTTTTATTTCGAAGCATTTTTGGCTTAATTATTGCATTTAAAAAAAAATTGTATAATACATTAAAGATCCTATAGAACCTGCAAAACCACAAGAGGTTAAGTAAGGCCAGACAGAAAGGGAAAAACCTTCCAGATAATAACAGAAAGACTGACTTTCCCGAACGTACCCAGAAATGACTCAAAGAAACAGCATTCCCCATCCATATGCTCGCACAGCCATAGACTATGTTCATGATGGTAGTGCTAAGTGAAACACTGATCATGGAGGGTACATACGTCGATTTAAATGTCACGTAATTTATTACTTTGGCAGAGTTTGTCGTTGACTGGAAAATACACTGACAAAAAGAAGTGAAGCACCAAGAAGACATGGTCGGATGTCCATGCAACTTCGTACACGTGCATTCCAGCGGCAGGTATGTAAATGATTGAATGGCCACAAGTCGGTGCTATTCTTGTTTAGTACTGTTACGAGGCGTGGTAAGGTATAGGGACATGAACAGCGTCAGCTGTTGAGTGATCACTGTACAGGACACGGTTGTTCGTATTTGGTGTTGTTACTGAGTCTGGTAGAGCATAACACTAAAGGAACAAAAGTCATGCTATACCCTCTAACATCGTGTCGGACCTCCTTTTCCTCAGTGTAGTGTAGCAGCTCGACGTGACATGGACTCAACAAGTTGCTGGATGTCCCCTACAGAAATATTGGGCCATAGTGCCTCTACAGCCGTCCATAGTTGTGAAACTGTTGCCGGTGCAGTATCTGACCTCTCGACTATGCCCCATACATGTTCAATGGGATCCATGTCGAGCGGTCTAGATGGTCAAATCATTAGCTCGAATTATCCAGAATGTTCTTCAAACGAATCACGAACAATTGTGGTCCAATAACATGACAACATTGTTTGGGAACATGAAGTCCATGAATAGTTGCTAATGGTCTCCAAGTAGCCAATCATAAGCATTTTCAGTCAATGATTGGTTCAGCTGGACCAGAGGACCTAGTCCATTCCGTATAAACACAGCCCACACCGTTATGAGCTACCACCACATTGCACAGTGCCTTGTTGACAGCATGCGTCAATGGTTTCGTGGGTTCTGTGCCACACTCAGACCCTGCCATGAGCTCTTACCAACTAAGATCGGGACTCGTCTGACGAAGCCACGGTTTTCCAATCGTCTAGGGTCACGAGCCCTGAAGAGACGATTTCGTGCTGTGAGCAAAGGCACTCACGACGGTCATTTGTTGCCACAGCCCATTGAAGCCAAATTTACCCGCACTGTATTAATGGATACATTCGTCGTACGTCCGACAGTGATTTCTGCGGTTGTTTCAAGCACAGTTTCTTGACTGTTAGCACTGACAACTCTACTCAAACGCCACTGCTCTCAGCCGTTAAGTGAAGGCTGTCGGCCACTGCGTTGTCCATAGTGAGAGGTAGTACCTGAAATGTGGTATTCTCGGCACACGTTTGACATTCTTGATCTCGGAATACTGAATTCCCTAACGATTTCCAAAATGGAATGTCCCATGTCTCTAGCACCAACTATCATTCCGCGTTCGAAGTCTGTTAATTCCTGTCGTGCGGCCATAATCGCATCGGAAACCTTCCCACATAAATCACCTGAGTACAAATTACAGTTCCACCAATGCACTGCCCCTTTATGCCTTTTGCACGTGAGACTACCACCATCTGTATGTAAAGAGCATGAACAGCGTCAAATGATGAATGATCACTGTGAAGGACATGGAGTGCCACGTGAGACAGCGTTAACACCATCTGACCGGGTTGTTAGCGTCGCTATGGGTCTAAATTCGGTTGGCTAATTGAAGAGTGCGGTATCCAGATATGTGAATTTCAGCTGTGGAAGTGACCCAATAACAGAAAAAAATTCAAATGTTCAAATGTGTGTGAAACCTTATGGGACTTAACTGCTAAGGTCATCGGTCCCTAAGCTTACACACTACTTAACCTAAATTATCCTAAGGACAAACACACACACCCATGCCCGAGGGAGGACTCGAACCTCCGCCGGGACGAGCCGCACAGTCTATGACTGCAGCGCCTGAGACAGCTCGGCTAATCCCGCGTGGCTCCCAATGTCAGACTGCAGGGGAATGTGAAGGCTGGCATACTCGTCTTCTAGATTCCAGTCGACTACGTCTGAGCACCGCAAGTGAGAGACGCCGTATTGCGCACCAAGCACAGTATAAACCTTCGCATCTCTGAGTGCTACACGGGAACAGGTAATCAATTCCATGCAACTTTCTGTTTTATTCCTCTCCATTGACCGTGAGAGATGGCGCAGTGGTTAGCACATTGGACTCGCATTCACAAGGACGATGGTTCAAACCAGCGTCAGGCCATCCTAATTCAGGTTTTCCTCGATTTCCCAAAGTCGCATCACGTAAATTCAGGAATGGTTCATTTAAAAGGGCAGGGCCGACTTACTCCCCCATTCTTCCCTAATCTGATGGGACCGTTGACCTCGTTGTTTGGTCTCCTCCCCAAAAGCAACCAACCAAACAACCGCACCACTAGTCGGAGATTAGTAACGGCGGGTGAAAGGAATTACCATCCTATGCATAGGATGTCACTAGCATAACAACAAAAATGGTTGCAGTTGGAGTGGTGCCGTGACCACATAGCAGAAGAACTTGAAAGGTGTCAGGCAAATCCAACACCTTACAAGAAAACCCTGACATGATAAGCAAATCCAGTAGTATGTCACATAGCTCTGAATAAATCGTGACATTAAATTAACCAAAGTAATACTAGTAACGAGTGAGCAAATGGAATACCACAGACTAACACAAGAATGTCTAAATGCATGTCGTACCTTCCCACTGTGAGACAGACGCAGTTCCGAGGGGAGAAACGAGAACAGAAGCCGAGAGCAGAACCTTGTTAAGCTAGAAAGCCCTACGATAAGGGACGGACTGGACACCCACGTCGCCAGCCTACCGCTAAGACCATACCACCCACACGTTTTAACGTGAGACTTTTTCGCGTCTCTGTTACGTCAAGGACCACCCACCAGCCCATGTTAAAAGCTAGAGCCCTCCAGAAAAACAGTACAGATCTTACGATAACACAAAAAGGGCCACACCACCTGCAAGGTTTAGCGTGAGACTTTCTCGCGTCTCTGTTACGTTGCAAACTTAAAAAACATTGCCCGACCACGAAAAGTATAACGTTTCTCATTGGATGGACAGACTTTTTGTAGGCGAAGCTTAAGGTTAACATTGAGACCCTGATTGGTCAGATGAAAATATAGCCAGATAGTTTTTTTTTTTTAAATCAACTTCAGTAAATTGTAGTAAGGAGAAGTTAGGAGGGAGTTAGTTCCGAGATGGTGAGGTGAGCGGAGCTGTGCTGCCCGCCGCCCTGATGCTGTCTAAACACCGACAAGGTAATGAACGCACGCGATGCCGCATTTTTGAGCGCATAAGGCTTCACTCAGAACTGCAGAAGATTCTTTCTGAATTCTACATGTCGTGTGTGGTCTGGCGTCTCCTTACCAGCAACAGGTCCGAGGTTCAAATTAGTCAATTCCCTAAAAAACACGCTCAGAGCGTTGGTGTGCGAAAGTGGTAGGGAGACACGATATAGAACAATCAGACCCCCCCCCCCCCCATGAATGTTTAGAAAATGGCGACCCTGCCAGGATGGTAAAATGCCATGATTGAAGGTTGACCACATACCTAACTAGGTCAGAAAAATACCTGCTGCAAAATTTTGGTAAAAAATTTTTTTTCTAAAGTTATACATAGTCGAAAACAGTAGCTGCAGCGATAGATAGTACGAAAGTATTCTAAAACTGTGAGACATTGTGGCAGAGACAATAGCATAATTAAGTTATGAATTTTAATATTGTTTAATATTGTTTTCTCTCCAATGCAAGCGCACAGGTGGTGGATACTACGTTGACAAGTTGGTTCTGACCCAACAAGTAAGTGAATTGATTGTCAAGTTGTGTGAACAAAAAGTTTATGAAACGCGTGAGATCATATGAGTGCATTTTGACGCGAAGTAGGGCGCGTGAATTGCTTTTAAAACAGAAAATAAGGGATTCGGAAAGATTAGCAATGGCAGATCGAGACCTTGACCGAATTGAGGTAGAGACCCAGCATGAAAATGGACAGAGAATATAGGACAGTGCAACAGACGATGCAGTATCGCGAGAAATAGGTCAGATAACGCACCATGACGAGGATAATGTACGCCAAGGCACAGAAAACCTAGGTCAGCATACGACAGAGGAGCAGGAAAGTAGTGAGACAGTCGATGAGGATTCTAACTTGCGTCTTGAATAATTAGAACCCATAGTACAAGTAATCAGAGCTCCCTCACCACAGAGTACAAGGAATGCAAGCAGAATCGTGTCACAGCACAGTTTAATGCAATCGGTTGCGACCCAACACTTGTGCGAAAACACAGAGCGTATGACGTCGGAAGAAAACGCAATAGGACCCACTAATGTGGCAGAATTATTATAATTAATGACGGAAACCATGACAAGACAAAATAAAGAAATTGCGAACCAAATTAAAATTCAGAATGCAGAAATGACGAAACAAAATGCAAAAAACCACGAGACAAATGCGTGAGATTAAAGAACACAACAAAAAAATTCAGTTACACCTAAGTCATATTGAAGACGAGGCAAAAGAATCTCGAGAAGTGATAGGAAACTTAATAACAGGTCACAACCAATTGAGAACAGACACTGACAAGGTACCAGCGGACATACAAACATTGCGTAATGACATTCAGGACGAGATCAAAACATTACGTAACAACACCCACGGAGAAGTCAAGAAATTAGAGAACAGATAAACGTAATTACTAGACAAGCAGCAGGTACAGCGCGTGAACTTGTTGAAAACAGTGTGTTACTCAAACATATCACAAAAGCAGCGCTGAAAAGATATGATAACCGCGAAGTCAAAGTAGAAGCGCCCGCATCTCGTAGTCGTGAGGTAGCGTTCTCGCTTCCGCCGCCCGGGTTCCCGGGTTCGATTCCCGGCGGGGTCAGGGATTTTGCCTGCCTCGTGATGGCTGGGTGTCGTGTGATGTCCTTAAGTTAGTTAGATTTAGGAAGTTCTAAGTTCTAGGGGACTGATAACCACAGCTGTTAAGACCCATAGTGCTCAGAGCCATTTGAACCATTTGATTTTTTTGAAAATAGAAGCGCAAACGAAGCGACAATTTCAGAAATTGCGAACAGAGTTGTTGCAAACCATTGAAGAGCGTAGTGAACAGGAGCGAACAAGCACAGAGTCTGCAACCACATTCGTATCTGTAACAGCACCGGAAAAACAAGCAATTAACGAAGATATTACGGATTTGCGAGTCCAATCACAGGCGGAAAGTAACATACGTGAAAGCAGACAGCCTGCACAGCAACAAACACGTTTCGAAATTCTTGATGAACAAACGTCATCACAAACACATGCGGACCCACAAATGCATGTTTCAAGACAGTTTGGATTGTGCAATGAAGCGGCAAGGTTAGCCAGACAAGATACCCAACCAATACGTGACAATGGAAAGCCAGGTCGCGAAGAGTACAGTGCAATGTATTCAGCTGCACGCTCACAACCGATGGAAGAAAATTATTGCTTACCACTCCAACGATACTATGCAAAGGTAGGCGATAGTTACAGTGGACAATATCCAATGGATCTACCACAACCGGAAAGAACGACGGGAGAAATGATCAGAAACAAAAGTGGCTAAGAATCGCGAATTTCATATGGAACTATGACGAATTACGACAACGATCATTTTCTCACAGTCAGAAAATATCAACACTTTCGAGAAGGAAACTCATTACATCCACGAACTTTTATTGATCAATTCCGAGTAGGATTACCAGAATACTGGACACTAGCACACAAATTAGACTTTATATGTGCACACATGTCAGGAACAGTCGCAGAAACCATGCAGAATGCTCCAGCGACATGCCGATGGTACGAAGATTTCAGAGAGAAGTTTCTCTAACGATATTGGTCCAGCGAAGCACAGAACAGAGTGAAGTACGAATTATTGCAGAAACCATATTTTGAAAATTCAGGAGAGTAGAGTCCCGTGAAATTTTTCGAATTAATGGCAAAGAAAAATCAATGCTTAGATGCACCATACAGTGACGGAGAGTTGATTAAATTATGCGCGATGAAGCTACCATTGAAATACCAGCAATCATTTGTAGGTCGCGGAGGCAATGACGTCAAAGCATTTAAAGGTATTCTAATGGAACCGGAGTACATATTTTCGGAAGATGAAGCAAGAAAAAGACGAAGCGCACCTAAAAACGAAAGAAAAAAGCAGTGGAATCCACAAGACACAGTACGAAGAAACAATAATTACGAACCACGTGATAACTTCGCACCAAGAAACGACAATAGATTTCAACAAAGAACCGGTTATGGATTTAGAAGAGAATATGGCAATAACTATAATTCACCCAGGAACGGCAACAACTATTACAGAGGGAATAACGACAACCGGAACGGGTACTGGAGAACCAATAGACCGACAAATTATCAACAAAGAAACCACTATCAACATGTGAACAAGAAAAGAGAATACATACAGAAGAGGTGGAAGTAAGTCCACCAAACCCCGATAAACGTTCGAATTGACAGCTAAGTGCCCATGCCAAAGAGAATGACGCACCGACCCAGGACAATTGCAGCACCTTGAACAGAGAAGTCAAAATCTTATCACAATATCGTGTTGGGACGAAATTAATTGGGAGAATACTGACGAGGAAGATGAAATACCAGAGGCATGCACAACAAATGTAGGAGGAAAGGACGAAGTAATGAGTATTGCAGGACTATTTGAGATGGAAACCAGGGAAAGCGAATTCAATGAGGACAATGCGCAGTCGACAGAAGTTGAAAATAAGTTACAAGTGGGCACACAACCCAACGTGTATAATGAGGGAAGTTATGAAGCGATAATTAGTGCATTTACATGAGATTATGTGGTAGTAGCGACGAAGAAGAAGATAGATGAGGATGAGGAAAAAGTAGAGGATGTAAAAGAAAGCGTAAATGAAGGAAGAAATAGAGAAGAGGAAATAAAAGAGAGAGAAGTAGCAGTCGAAGCTTATTCTACAGAAAGTTCGAATTCACAAGGGAAATTCCTAAACAGACTCATGTATGATTCAGTGGAGGATTCGTTGATGCAAGAGGAACAAGAACAGAACCAACCCTTTCAAATTCAACCAACTGTGAAGGCCATGGTAAAGCATATCCCAGTCAATATTGTAATTGATAGCGGAAGTGAACTGACTGCGATCTCAAAAAATTTATTCATGCAGTGTAATGCCAATGAGGAATTGCCAGTTCTGAAAACACGTAAGATTAAAGTAAGAGGTCCTATTAGAAACAATGCTGCGGAAGTTACGAGGCAAACAAGGTTAACTCTTTCGTGCTAAGGTCAAAAGATCGAAGCCAACTTCGTGATTATACCTCAACGAACTGTAGATTTGATTATAGGTGCAGATTTTTTAAATGAGAGACAAGCGATAATAGATATGGGGAAAGGTAGCATAACATTCAGGAATGTCACACTTCTCTTTGAGCAAAAGCTAAAATTAGAAGAAATACCAGTTATAAACAAACAATTAAGAATGACGCGAGATAAAGCGGATGAAGAATTAGAATGGTATGCACAAAAGAAGGAATCGCCTCAGCTCATGTTAGAAGTCCATAAAGAAATCGACGAAAAATTGCAAGAAGTTCAAGGTATTTTGGAACACAGTAAAAGAGAATTAGAGGGTATTTTACGAGATGAAGCAGAGGTATTTATACCTAAGACTGGCAGTATTAAACACTTTCAGTACATGTTTGAAGATTAATTTTATTACTCGTAAATAATCAGCACAATATTTCAAGATTATGTTGCAGATAAGATCGTCAGGAGAAAGAAGAATGAAGAGAGAGGAAGGTGGGAAAAAGAAAGTAGTTTCAATAACACCACCCATAGTACCATAGATTAAGGTGAAGGGATAGAGCGTAGATAATCTAACAGTATGAAATACTAAAATGCTATACACCACGACACTAGACAAAAAAAACGAATTTGAGGATTCTTGAGTAGAGGTTAAGACTTCAAATATCTTAGAATTGTAACATGGTAAGGGCGCCGAAATTTGTAAAGCTTTTTAAGAAGGCGCATAACAATGTACGTACTAGACATATGTTAGATGATTATAAGTAAAACTTTTTGTAAGAACCATTGTAAAAACTACAGCAAGGAAGAGATGCTACAACCCACAAGTTGCAATGCAAGAAGTATCATGAAAGAAAAGGACGTAATTAGCAAGACACGATTCCTACAAGGTAGAAGCGAGACCAATAGAGTGCCCTTGCAGTAAATCAGCCTGCTACACGGAACCCTGCAGAGGCATGTCAGAAGGGACTGGTGCACCGACAGAAAAGCAGACACCCGATTTTCGCCGCTCGTAAACCCCCGAGCGCCCCGACTCAGCCGAGCGAGCAAAAAACACGGCCCGACGAGAAGACCACTTGGGCAAGCCACCACTGGCATAAAATATGTGTAAAAGTCACACTACTGCTATTAAACAGCACGCTGATGCACGAAACTGAAGACGAACCTACACAAATTAAAAATGACACGCGCAAACAATTTATCAAACTGTTACTAGGAGGAGAACTTCAAAGCGACTAGTTATCAATAAATATTTCCATATACTGCCCAGAGAAGAACCAAGAAGCAAGTAACAATCAGAGAAAAAGCAGGAAGGACAGAAGTTGAAGATTCGCAAGATTGAGACCAAGAAAGAAGATGGGTGAATAATAGACGACATACCTTCCCAAATTACTATCCTATTGTAAACTAGTCGTTAGCGAAGTATTACAACGAAAAACGACCGCTTTCAGCGACACATAACGATGACTTTCATGCATACAAAGCCTGTAAACCATGAGATTCTGCACTCACAGCTCCATTCCATTATGGGACCTCCACAACAGCAACACACACTTGCAAAGCCGACAAGGAACGACGAACGAAGCTGTACATCAAATACTTGTCCACATCCACCTCGCTCAAGTCCATCACCTTCGTGCAAAAACATTCGCCAACCTCATGCTTGAACATTCATAGGATTGTGTGAATGTGTGAAATCAAATTACATGATGTAGGAATTGTGCAAAAGAAACATGTGAAAAACTAAATAAGTTAAGCACACCAGACAGCTAATAAACTACAAAATAAGTCATTGACTATGGACTTAAGTAAAAAATAGATAACGATATAAATAAGTCATTAGTTCTGAAATGGACAGTATATGAAGAAACAATATGCCACTTATTTTCTCCTCATAAAAATAAAAGAATAACTATATTTTACTTATTTTCTCCTTATAAAAACAAAGAATAAAAAGTTATCTTGTTGGATGTTTTCCCTTTTTTTTAACATTTGTACCATTTGTTAGGATAATATCTCAACACTTGTGTATGTATATTTCTTTGTCAAAGCAATTCTTGGAAATATTTCTTATTTGTTAGTGTAACAATGTTGAAATGAGTGTCTAGAAACAAAAACATTTTACTTGCACATGATATTTAGAAAATGTGTTAGGAATAGATTTTACTTAATTACTACATTTATAAAAACAATATTTCTAAGAAAATCGATGTGAAGGACTACTCACTTTCGATAACAAACTTCTTAAAAAACAAACTTCACACTTATATAAAGAAAGAAAAATAATTAAAAAATTAATAATAACATAAAAATATTCTTCTCTTGTCATTTTTAATTATAATGTGGAAGAATATAAAAATATAAATTAGTAATACAAACTAGCATAGAACAGAATAACGTGGCTGAACAGTACGCAACAAAATTTAATAAATTAGAAAATTTTTGACTGACTTAGACAACGATTCAATCATTGCCTAAATTCAGTGCAAAAATTAAGTTCAAAGGGTGGTGATATGTAAGGTGTCAGGCAAATCCAACACCTTCCATGAAAACCCTGACATGATAAGCAAGTCCAGTAGTATATCACATAGCTCCGAATAAATCGTGACATTAAATTAACCAAAGTAATACGAGTAACGAGTGAGCAAATGGAATACCACAGACTAACACAAGAATGCCTAAATGGATGTCGTACCTCCCCACCATAAGACAGACGCAGTTCCGAGAGGAGAAACGAGAACAGAAGCCGAGAGCAGAACCGTGTTAAGCTATAAGGCCCTACAATAATGGATGGACTGGACACCCACGTCGCCAGCCTACCACTAAGACCACACCACTCGCACATTTTAGCGTGAGACTTTTTCGCGTCTCGTGACCCTGATTGGTCAGATGAAAACATAGCCAGATAGTTTCTTTCAAACCAACTTCGGTAAATTGTAGTAAGGAGAAGTTAGGAGGGAGTTAGTTCCGAGATGGCGAGGTGAGCGGAGCGGTGCTGCCCGCCGCCCTGACGCTGCCTAAACACCGACAAGGTAATGAACGCACACGATGCCGCATTTTTGAGAGCATAAGGCTTCACTCAGAACTGCAGAAGTCTCATCTGTTACACCTCCCTTTTTGCGTAATACTAGTGTCGATCGTCAATTAAAGCTCATGGTATACACATTTGCCACTTGAAGTAAAGATCTGAAACGCGATGATTTTTCTTTTATATAGTTATTGAGAAGCCACATCAGCCACCGTAATTTACAACAAGTTAGATAAGTAATTAAAGATAATTGAGGGTCACTGTAGACCATTTTGATAGTTTTCTCTTTTGTGAAACTTAATTTAAAGCTAGATTATAGATGTAATATGGCATAGGTCATCCTTCGATCCATTGTAGAACTTGGAAACCCACTCAGGGAATATTCGTTCACATTTTTGTTGAACGCAGTTGGTTTTTACCATCGTGTATTGAAACATTTCCTTTTATCAATACTGCAATTTATAAACAATGTTTTGTGAGTAGAATAAAATTTCCAATGGTAAACTTAACTGCTTTTTCGACGTTATTTTACCAGCTAACTAGAAATAGGAAAGCCTTAACCCCTTCCACTACATTTAGTTAGTATTAAGATTATTTTACAGGGAGTACAGTGGAGCTGATGCTGAGATCATTTAGTATTTGGTTATATCATCGCTAGTCTCACTGAAGTTTTCTGAATTCTACATGTCATGTTTGGTCTGGCGTCTCCTTACCAGCAACAGGTCCCAGGTTCAAACTACTCAATTCCCTAAAAAACACGCTCAGAGCGTCGTTGCGCGAAAGTGGTAGGGAGACACGATATAGAACAATCAGACACCACCATAAATGTTTAGAAACTGCTAATGAATGGCGTCGTAGTGTGTTCAGAGATGAATCGTGGTTCTACACTCCCCCGGCTGACCATCTTCGGAGAGTATGGCGGTGACCTTGAAAGAAAAACCATTTTTCCATTGTTTTGGAGAGGCACAGCTATGTTACCTTGATGTCATGGTATACCGACCTGTCGTGTATGACTTCAGGTGCTAGAGACAGAGGGAATTCTCACGGCACAATGGTACGTCACGGACATCCTGTTTCCTCATGTGTTACCTCCCATGCGAGAATATCGTGGTACTATATTTGATAAGGACAATTTTCGTCCACACAAATCACGTTCCTCTATGAACTACCGGTCTGACGTTGAGGTACTAACGTGGCTAGCAAGATCCCCAGATCTGTCACTGATAGAACACGTGTGGGACCAGCTCGGACGTCGACTTCGTCCCACCGACTGTATTCAGAATATTGAGGACCTGTCGCAACAGTTGCGCACAAAATTGCGTCAGAAGACGATACAACAGTTTTACGACGCCCTTCCCAATCGAGTAAGTACATGCATCCAGGACGAAGGGGGTGCAGTATCATATCAAGTGGGTTCATTGTTTCAAGTCCTTAGTAAATTTGACTCGACTTACTGCTGCGCGGGGTAGCCGGTCGGTTTAAGGTGCCTAACCATGGTACTCGTGGCTCCCCCCGTCGGAGGTTAGAGTCCTCCCTCGGGCATGGGTATGTGTGTTGTTCTTAGCGTAAGTTAGATTAAGCAGTGTTTAAGGGTAGGGAGTGAACACCTCAGCAGTTTCGTCCGATAGTAACCTACCACAAATTTCCAAACTTTACAATCACTGAAATAACATGTCATACTTTCTGAACCCATGAAGTTTCATTTCGTTTCCTCCTCCCCTTCTGGATGATTCACCTTTTTTGTCAGGCAGTGGATTTTTAAGACTGACGCGCTAATTATCCTTTTTAACGAACAGGATCAGTGCCCACCACGGAAAATGCTAGAAACGGTAATTTCGATCCAACAGTCGGTTGCTATGACTTGTCTGCGCTTGCGAATCAGGACTTTTGGCTTTACAGTTTTTCATTTCTTCAGATGAGGCCTGTTTCAGCCTGTCAGGGCATGTGAACTCACAGAATATGCACCGTTATGCATCAGGAAAACCCGATGAGTACTCTGAAGTGCCATTGCATAATCTCAAGGTTGGTGTTTGGAGGGCAATGGCTTTGTCGGCGTCGTAACACGATTCTTTCATGTAACTGTTAATGCGAGCCGCTATGTCCAGAAACTGTTCGTCCATATGTGGATCAACTCACAGAGAATGAACCATTGTATGGGTAATTTCAGCAAGACAGAGTAAAACCACACATCACCTTGACAAATATGTCACGAATGCATGAGGTGTTCGGTGAGGAGAGAACAGGCAGCAAAGGCAGTGCAATCTCCTGGTCAGCCGGCCGTGGTGGCCATGCGGTTCTAGGCGCTGCAGTCCGGAACCGCGGGACTGCTACGGTCGCAGGTTCAAATCCTGCCTCGGGCATGGATGTGTGTGATGTTCCTTAGGTTAGTTAGGTTTAAGTAGTTCTAAGTTCTAGGGGACTGATGACCTAAGATGTTAAGTCCCATAGTGCGCAGAGCCATTTGAACCAATCTCCTGCTCACATCTGTCACCTGATCTGTCTCCCTGTGATTTTTCCCTAACTCTAAAAATGTTATTGCTGCTATCCTATAGTCAGGAATGCTGCCCGTGTCTCACAGTTTGATAAATCGAGTACAGAACTGCTTCGACGTCAACGGTGGCCATTTCCAACGTCATCTGCAGTTTTCATTAACGAGGGTCAATCCTGTGTGTCTTACTGTAAATATTTTCCGGGCCAGATTTATTTTGCTCACGTTGTAATTCTAAAGGGGCTGTTGACTTCATCAACAAGAGACACACATAACGCAAGAGAGTGTGTCATTCAATTTCAGTTATATGTCACTATTTTAAAGTACTTGTAATTACGAGTGGTACACATTATGCAAGGATAATTTCTGCTATAAATGAAAAGTATCATGCCATCCTTAAGAAATTCTTTCAATAAAAATCGCCAGTGACCAAGCAGTCTAGGCGTAGCAGTCCTCATTATAGTGTAGGTGAGCACTGCCAACAGACGCACGCCCGTGCGTAAGCGACACAACAGTAGAAGACGCAAGGCGAGTGGACAGAACATTTTCGACGTGTGACTGAAGTATAAATGTCCACCTGCAATGCCGACGTAAAATACCTGGCTATTACAACCAGTTCATATCAGCATGTTGTCGCCAGCGATTTTTTTTCGTAATACGGTAGGCAATTTATATTTCTCACTTCATTTAATGTTAAATATTTATCTGGCACTAAAAATTGCACAGTCTTTTCGCAACTGATAGAGCAGTAGTTTGGAAAGCAGGTATCCGATTTCAATTAACAGCCGGTACGTAGTTTTAACTTGGCACGAACAGTCTATGTAGTACATACTACACAACAGAGCATGAAAATTCATTCTATTTTAATTTAATGTGCTGGTCATACTACATTTATGTTATTTCTGTGAGAAATAGTTCCACTCTGCCTAAAGAAGCAATCTTAATAGTGTTTGTTATTGGTGGGATATGTAAGAGAGGTCTTCGACTAACTTCGTTTTTGCAGTTGTTACTCCCCTTATATTTATTTTATACTGGTAGAAGTGTAATGTATAACTTCGTTCATTTCGCGCACCCAAATTATAATCTACGCATAACTTCCTGACAGAAATGGGAAGTTTTACCCCATGAACATACTGATACTTCAGTATTTACACTGAAGAGCCAAATAAACTGGTACACCAGCCTAACATCGTGTAGGGCCCCCGAGAGCAAGCAGAAATGCTGCAACACGACCTTGCATTTAGTTGACCATAGCCTGAATCAATGCTGGGGAGAACTGACACCATGAATCCTGGAGGGCTGTCCATTAACCGTAAGAGTACTAGGGGGTAGAGATCTCTTCTAAACAGAATGTTGCAAGGCATTCCAGATATGCTCAATAATACGTATGCTTTCGGATGGCGTCAGCCTTTAGCAAAACACAATTTTGTTTTTTATCCTAAACATGTTTCACTGCAGTTGCAGCATCATCAGTGGGCATTTATTTTATGCATGTTAAACACAAAGAATGTTCCTTACTGTTTGTACACATGTAAATATTAGTTTTTAAATCATAATTACAATTTTTTTGAAGAACACGTGGAATTATGTATTCACACTTTTTTACCAC
Organism: Schistocerca gregaria; assembly: GCF_023897955.1. Taxonomy (NCBI): domain Eukaryota; kingdom Metazoa; phylum Arthropoda; class Insecta; order Orthoptera; family Acrididae; genus Schistocerca; species Schistocerca gregaria. Next base: position 491,378,135 of record NC_064931.1, read on the forward strand.
ATGGTGGGGTTTTCATGAGGTATTATGTTTTTATAGCGCCTGTTTTCTCTCACAGTTTGTTATCTGCACCCATACACAGCTTAATGTAGACAAATTATTTAAACAAAAATTACGTTTTGAAAACTGTTATGGCTATGCCAGAAATTAATTAATTATGTGTGGAAGGTTTTGTGTGTGTGTGTGTTTAGCTAAAGGCGGACCCCATCCGAAAACATACGCATTGTTAAAGCAAACAAGGACAAAAGAGCTTCATCCTCAAGATGATGCTCAATAATGTCCATATCTGGGGATTTTGGCGGCCAGCGGAAGTGTTTAAACTCAGAAGAGTGTTCCTGGAGGCACTATGTAGAAATTCTGGACGTGTGGAGTGTCGCATTGTCCTGCTGAAATTTCCCAAGTCCGTCAGAATGCTCAATGGTTCGCACGCTGACATTTGTTGAGGGCCCAGCATTCAAATCCGCAGCAATTTGCGCAAAGGCTGCACTTCTGTCATGTTGAACGATTCTCTTTAGCCGTCGTTGGATCCGTTCTTTCAGGATAATCTTCCGGCCGCAGCGATGTCGGAGATTTGATGTTTTACCGGATTCCTGATATTTACGGTACACTCGTGAAATGGTCGTACGGGAAAATCCCCACTTCGGAGATGCTGTGTCCCATCGCTCGTGCACCAACTATAGCACCACGTTCAAACTCAATTAAATTCTGATAACGTGCTATTGTAGCAAAAGTAACTAATCTAACAACTGCGCCAGGCACTTGTTGTCTTATATAAGCGTTGCCGACGGCAGCGCCGTATTCTGCCTGTTTACATATTTCTGTATTTTAATACGCATGCCTATACCAGTTTCTTTGGCACTTCAGTGTACATGCCTGCGTCATCAGTTGATTTGAAAATTAATATTTAAACCAGTTTTTTTAGAGCAGAGTAAGGCCATTCCTACATATGTAGAGTGGTGCGTTTACTTGTGCCTACTGAGTGGTCTGATGTTATTGGAACTCCTCAGGGGGAGAGTGCAGTGCAGCATGTCTACAGGACGTGTACGTATTGCTTTTCGCCATCTTTCGGACATGGGAGCATATTACCGATAGATCGCCCAGGCAGATGATTGTAATACAATGAGTGCAGAACGAGTGGCGACGAAATGCAGTTAGTGTGGTGAGAAGAGAGGGCGAAGACCTTTGACAAGGACTACATCACGAGAGGATAGTCGGATTGTTCGACTGAGTCTGAGGAACAGATGGATGACAACAGCTTAAATATGGACAGATGTTATAGGCAGAGCGTCACCACGAACTATCGGGAAAAGATTACTGGAAGCTGGATTAAGACCTCGAGTTGCCATGCTATGTTCATCGCTGACACTACATCGCAGGTAAGAGAGACTAGTATGGTGTAGAGTCAGAGTTAGGTGGGAGAGTGAGCAGCTTAAATTGATGTTCTACGATGAAACTCGCATATACACTGACGGAAGAAAATAGTAGCACAAAAAAAATTGACAAATAGTAATGAAATTTCGGTAAAACATTTGTCTAGGTAGCATATTTGAGAGAGTAACATTGCAAGATCACAGGTTAATGTAAGTGCATCACAAGCCAGTGCAAATGTGAAATGTTCGCATAGTAATAACAGGTGCAACCGCCAGACTATTGAATGCAAGCATGCAAACGTACGTGCATTGTGTTGTGCAGGTGCCAGATGTCAGTTTGTGAGATGGAGCTCCAAGGCAATGCAGGAACGGTCAATGCTGGTTGTGGATGACGTTGGAGTTGCCGTTCGATGATGTCCCAGACTTCTTTCGGTCTGGAGATCGAGCGTGCCTAGGTAACTTATCGAGACTCTGTTGAGCGTGTTTGGTTACAACAGCACCAAATAGGCGAGCGTTATCCTGTTCGAAAACACCCCGTGGAATGCTGTTCGTGAATGGCACCACAACAGGTCGAATCACCAGACTAGCCAACAACTTTGTAGTCAAGGTGCGTGGGATAACTACGAGAGTGTTCCTGCTCTCATACGAAATCTCACACCGGGTCATAACTTCATGTGTACGTCCAGTGTGTCTAGCACATTGACAGGTTGGTTGCCGGCCCCCAACTGGTGCCCGTCATTGGCACCAAGGCACTACCAGCTTTCATCAGTAAACATAACAAACCTCCACCCTGCCCTCCAAAGAACTCTCGAGTGATACCACAGAAGTCGTAAATGTCGGTGATTTGGGGTCTAGAGAATGCACGCTGCGGGGCGTCTGGCTCGGAGCTGTTATTGACGTAACCGATTTGTAACAGTCCACTGTGCAACTGTGGTGTCAACTGGTGCTCAATCTGCTGCTCCAGATGAAGTTCAATGTGTCAGAGCCATACGCCGAACACGATGGTCTTCCCTCTCGGTGGTGTCACGTGGCCGTTTGGAGCCCGGTCTTCTTTCGAGCGTACTTTATCGTGATCACGGATGCCGGAAATCATGTACAGTGGCTACATTTCTACCAAATATTTCTGCAGTATCGCATAAGGAACGTCCATCTCCTCGTAGGCCTATTACACGACCTCACTCAGTGACGTGTGACAATGGAGTCTTTGTCGCCTTAAAGGCACTCTTCACTAACATCGAGTTACCACCTCCAATCTCAAACGTAGCTAACGGTCACGATCGTTACAGCATGTATTTAATTACAGCATGTATTTAAAGCAAACCTCATCTGCATCCTCATAGGGGCGCTATTAGCACCACTCTTACGCGGCAGCAGCGAGATCATCTTTCAGATGTAGAAACACGCTTACCAATTTCCGTTTATGTCGCAACTCTTTCTTGGTGTTGCGATTTCTTTTCCGTCGGTGTATCTGTGTAGGTAAGATCGACACCAACACGTCCATAGACGATCCGATGAAAAGACGCCCGAGTCAGTGATTCTTGAGACCTAAACCTTTCCAACTCGTGGAATCATGGTATGGGAAGCTATTGGATACCACAAGAGGTCTGAATTCGTGATTATTAAAGGTATTCTGAATGCTCACCACCGAGTGGCAAGAAAATGTAAACCCTGTTCTCATACTCCTCATGACCAAGGCACTAAGTGGCATATTTCAGCAGGGCAATGCATACCGCATGCTACAGATGATACCACAAACGCACTGAAGAATGTCTGTATTACTGACTGGCCTATCGATCCCATAATTAGTCCAGCATTTGGCATATTGAAGAGGCGAGAGAAGATTTAGACATTCGCACAAGCCTCCAGCCAGCAATCTTCATGGAATGGCGCAGCCTAGTTTCAAACATGGCAAGAAGATCCTCAAGATGACATTCAGACAGTGTTTCGTTCCATGCAACAGGGAGCACAAAAATGTACTCGCGCTCGTGAGGGTCACTCTTCACACTGACGTTGGTGATTGGCATAAGGTAGAACGGAATGAAAGTTTAATTATTCGCTACCCGTTAGGTGATGAACATCTCCTCAAAGTTTGATAAGTACCGAACTGGTGCTTCATTGTGTAGTAATTTACATTTACGTCGGTGTACAAAAGACTGCGTGTGATATATTACCTTTCTTTTTCACTCTTTTCTTCTAAATAAATATATCTAATATTGTTAGTGCACCTAACGTCTTTTATGTTTCTGCAAGATATGTAATCCAATTGTTTGCTCGAGAGTAGTTTTGGTGATAAACTAAATAATGTTTTCAAAACCGAACTTCCTATGCGTGTGAAACGTAAAATTTCGAGTACATGTGTTTCACCCGTTTCTACTCACAGTAATTACTTTTAACATGAGAACATTTCAAAAACTAAGGGTTGATCGACGAGTACCAGAGTGATATGCCTAGGGTACTACTAAGACAGTATTGAAAACAACATATATCTTGTAAGACTTGGTTTTTTTGTGCAGTCCATTTGCATCACCTCCATAGCTCTTGTAGAGTTTCATATGTCAAAGACAGAAAATACAAAACTCCTGATCTTCAGCACTAGTTTTTTGGAATTTCCATTTTCCCAAAGGTTGTTTCAGTTAGACAAGTCCAATAGAGCGGTCCCTGCCATTGCAGACATAGACACCTCAATTTCTAGCGTTGTCCTTACACCACATAGGTGTTTACCATTCTCAACGCCTAAAGGTGACAGGCGGCTAAAAAACTACTTTGTGGATGGTATCTCTCAGCAAAAAATTGTGTGTTCGTGATTTGTTTTCCTTTTACATGACGAGTGTCTCACGTTCTTTGTCAGTTTAAATTTCTCTGTCTGTTTACCGCAGGTTCATGTATTGGCTTACCAACTTTATTGCTACAAAAGATAACCGACAAGATTATATTTAAATTTCGCTAGCAAAGAGGATTGTACCAGTCTGTGACTATTGTAAATGTTGTTCGAAAACTGTGAATTGCTAAAGGCAGTCGGGTATAGGCTCAGTCACCGGCCTTACAGTTTAAGAAGTTTAAATTACTTTTTTGATCACGGGAACATTCAACATTGGCAAAGGTTTTACTGAGATTTAGGAGGGATTCATTAAAAATGCCCAACGAGTGAAGCGCTCCATCATCCTTTTTGAGACGCTCGCAATTTTTAGTGCACTCATGCACTGGAGTACTGGCCCGACATACAGTTATAGCTAGTTACACATAATAAAAATAAAATAATTAATGCACAGTAATTCCGGAAATACGTTTCTCTAGGTAGCATATTTAAGTGACTAACGTTTGCAAGACCACAGGTTAATGTAAGTGTGAAATAAGTCATTGCAAATGCAAAATAGTAGTACAGTAACAACCGGTATAATCGCCGGAATGTTGAATGCAAGCATGCAAACGTACATGCTCTCTGTTGTACAGGCACGGGATGTCAAATTGTGGGATAGAGTTCCGTAGCTGTTGCACTTGGTCAGTCAATACAGGGATTGTTGATGCTGTTTGTGGATGATTCTCGAGCTGTCGTCCGATAATGTCCCCTATGTGCTAGATTGGAGACAGATCTGGTGATCGAACAGGCCAAGGCAACATGTCGACACTCTGTTGAGCAAGTTGGATTACAACAGCGGTATGTGGGCGAGGGTTATCCTGTTGGAAAAATACCCCCTGGAACGCTGTTCGTGAATGGCAGCACAACAGTTCGAAAAAATAAAATATAAATTTGCAGTTAGAGTGCGTGGGATAACCATGAGAGTGCTCCTGTTATCAAACGAAATTACACCCCAGACCACAATCCCACGTGTAGGTCCAGACAGGTTTATTGCAGGATCTGAACTGGTCTCCTCCTAACCAACACACGGCCATCACTGGCACCGAGGGAGAACCAGCTTTTAGCAGAAAACACAACAGACCTCCACCGTGCCCTCCAATGAGCTCTCGAGTGGCACCAGCGACGTTGTGAAAGGCGGTGGTTTAGCGTCATTGGAATGTACGCTACAGGGCTCAAAAATGGCTCTGAGCACTATGGGACTTAACTGCTGAGGTCATCAGTCCCCTATAACTTAGAACTACTTAAACCTAACTAACCTAAGGAAATCCCACACATCCATGACCGGGGTAGGATTCGAAGCTGCGACTGTAGCGGTCGCGCGGTTCCAGACTGTAGCGCCTAGAACCGTTACAGGGCGTCTGGCCCTTTGCTCTCCTTGAAGTAACCGATGTGTAACAGTTCTTGGTGTCACTGTGGTGCCAACTTATGCTCAGATTGCCGCTGCAGGTGGAGTTCGCTGTGCCAGAGCCATATGCCGAACACGACGATCTCCCCTCTCCGTAGTGCCACGTGATCGTATACAGCCCGGTCTTCTTCCGAGCGTACATTCTCGTGGTCATCGCTGCTAACAATCCAGTGTAGTGGCTACATTCCTGACAAGTCATTCAGCAGTACCACAGAAGAAACTTTCGTACCCCTATTACACGACCTCGTTGAAATTCAGTGACGCGTTGCTTAAAGGCATTCATGACTAACACCAGCTACCACGTTCAGTAACTAACGGTCACGACCGTTACAGCATATATTTAAAGCAAACCTGACTTGCATTCTCATAGTGACGCTGCTTGCTCCATTCTTATGCGACTAGCGCAAACTCTGAATAGACATAATGTTCAGATGTAGAAACTCTCATACCAACCTTCGTTTGTATCACACAATTCCTTCCTGGTGCTGCATTTTTTTCTGTCAGTGTAAGATAGACGTGGTTGTAGAGTAATGAATGCAAGATTGAAATGAGAGCGATTGTGAAATGAATGCACAGAGACGAATACTTAGGCTGGTACACGAAAATATGACCACATCAGTAATACCGAATGACCACCATCAATATCATAAAACGTCAGTGTTTTATAATGACATGGTTAGGAAAATATGTTGCAGTACAAGATTAACACCTCAAATAATCTATAGTTAGCAAAAGAATGAATGAAGTTTCCTTTGACCGCACTGTACCTCAACGGAATATCAGCTTCTTATGAGATAAAAAGGTATCAGATAGATTATATAATGGTAAGACAGAGATTTAGGAACCAGGTTTTAAGTTGTAAGACATTTCCAGGGGCAGATGTGGACTCTGACCACAATCTATTGGTTATGACCTGTAGATTAAAACTGAAGAAACTGCAAAAATGTGAGAAATTAAGGAGATGGGACCTGGATAAACTGAAAGAACCAGAGGTTGTACAGAGTTTCAGAGAGAGCATAAGGGAACAATTGACAGGAATAGGGGAAAGAAATACAGTAGAAGAAGAATGGGTAGCTCTGAGGGATGTGGTAGTGAAGGCAGCAGAGGATAAAGTAGGTACAAAGACGAGGGCTGCTAGAAATCCTTGGGTAACAGAAGAAATATTGAATTTAATTGATGAAAGGAGAAAATATAAAAATGCAGTAAATGAAGCAGGCAAAAAGGAATACAAACGTCTCAAAAATGAGATCGACAGGAAGTGCAAAATGGCTAAACAGGGATGGCTAGAGGACAAATGTAAGGATGTAGAAGCTTATCTCACTAGGGGTAAGATAGATACTGCCTACAAGAAAATTAAAGAGACCTTTGGAGAGAAGAGAACCACGTGTATGAATATCAAGAGCTCAGATGGCAGCCCAGTTCTAAGCAAAGAAGGGAAGGCAGAAACGTGGAAGGAGTATATAGAAGGTTTATACAAGGGCGATGTACTTGAGGACAATATTATGGAAATAGAAGAGGATGTAGATGAAGACGAAATGGGAGATACGATACTGCGTGAAGAGTTTGACAGAGCACTGAAAGACCTGAGTCGAAACAAGGCCCCCGGAGTAGACAACATTCCATTAGAACTACTGACGGCCTTGGGAGAGCCAGTCATGACAAAACTCTACCAGCTGGTGAGCAAGATGTATGAGACAGGCGAAATACCCTCAGACTTCAAGAAGAATATAATAATTCCAATCCCAAAGAAAGCAGGTGCTGACAGATGTGAAAATTACCGAACTATCAGTTTAATAAGCCACGGCTGCAAAATACTAACGCGAATTCTTTACAGACGAATGAAAAAACTGGTAGATGCAGACCTCGGGGAGGATCAGTTTGGATTCCGTCGAAATGTTGGAACACGTGAGGCAATACTGACCTTACGACTTATCTTAGAAGAAAGATTAAGAAAAGGCAAACCTACGTTTCTAGCATTTGTAGACTTAGAGAAAGCTTTTGACAATGTTGACTGGAATACTCTTTTTCAAATTCTAAAGGTGGCAGGGGTAAAATACAGGGAGCGAAAGGCTATTTATAATTTGTACAGAAACCAGATGGCAGTAATAAGAGTCGAGGGGCATGAAAGGGAAGCAGTGGTTGGGAAAGGAGTGAGACAGGGTTGTAGCCTCTCCCCGATGTTATTCAATCTGTATATTGAGCAAGCAGTAAAGGAAACAAAAGAAAAATTTGGAGTAGGTATTAAAATTCATGGAGACGAAGTAAAAACTTTGAGGTTCGCCGATGACATTGTAATTCTGTCAGAGACGGAAAGGACTTGGAAGAGCAGTTGAACGGAATGGACAGTGTCTTGAAAGGAGGATATAAGATGAACATTAACAAAAGCAAAACGAGGATAATGGAATGTAGTCAAATTAAATCGGGTGATGCTGAGGGAATTAGATTAGGAAATGAGACACTTCAAGTAGTAAAGGAGTTTTGCTATTTAGGAAGTAAAATAACTGATGATGGTCGAAGTAGAGAGGATATAAAATGTAGACTGGCAATGGCAAGGAAAGCGTTTCTGAAGAAGAGAAATTTGTTAACATCGAATATAGATTTATGTATCAGGAAGTCGTTTCTGAAAGTATTTGTTTGGAGTGTAGCCATGTATGGAAGTGAAACATGGACGATTACTAGTTTGGACAAGAAGAGAATAGAAGCTTTCGCAATGTGGTGCTACAGAAGAATGCTGAAGATAAGATGGGTAGATCACATAACTAATGAGGAGGTACTGAATAGAATTGGGGAGAAGAGCAGTTTGTGGCACAACTTGACTAGAAGAAGGGATAGGTTGGTAGGACATGTTTTGAGGCATCAAGGGATCACAAATTTAGCATTGGAGGGCAGCGTGGAGGGTAAAAATCGTAGAGGGAGACCGAGAGATGAGTACACTAAGCAGATTCAGAAGAATGTAGGTTGCAGTAGGTACTGGGAGATGAAGCAGCTTGCACAGGATAGAGTAGCATGGAGAGCTGCATCAAACCAGTCTCAGGACTGAAGACAACAACAACAACAACAACAACATGAGATATTACGGTATACTCTAGGAACAGATTTCTTTAGGTGATAGAATGGCATACAGAATCGGGTGGATAGATCAAAGATTCTTGCTTCAGGTTCTTCAACTTTCCCACTGCCAAACCAATTTTCGCGACGTTTACATTGCCATGATGAAAGGAGACTATTTTTCTTTTTCAGATTAGCACCCTCTTCATTTTTTTTTTACCCATTTGAGCTAGAAGATGTGCATAATATTAGACAGCTACAGTATTATCATTTGCAAGGTAAATACTAACAAGGATCAGTTTTTCAACTTGTTTACCGCTTGTCATAGCCTTTGTAATTCAATGCCTCACACTCGTAATGGTCACGAGATCAGGCTGAATTCTTTTTCGAAAAGTCCATACTTCCGTTTCCCCATTTTCCTCTGGTCAGCAAATATGGCTCGCGTCTTGCTCAAATCTGTCTCGTTGCTAATTATTCACGCAAAATGTATTTCAATCTTTTTTCTGTTATTTTTATGGCGTCAGCACTTTATACAGCTTTAACAGTCTATCGGTCATTTTGTGTTTAATTGTCTATCGTCCTTCGTATCGAGCGCTTTCTCGATGTTTCAATCTGTGGCTGGAGGTTCCGCACGACGTTCACGTTTCCCATCTTTAAAGAAGTGAGTGTTGAAAATCAAGAAGTAGCTGTTTTTTCAAACATTACCAACTTTGCACACATTACCACTGACAATAAAGCGACCAAAACATACATTTTTATGACGGCGCGAAATATATTTTATTAATTTGAGCGAAGCATAAGCAACACGAGTTGTTTAAAAAGCCGTAGAAAGAAAATATTCTGCAGATCATGCTAACACTTGACACATGTTAGTGCTAAACGCGTACCAACGTCACAAAAACAAAATTTTCATAATCTCTATACAAGACCGATGAATTTTCACCTCACCCTCACAAAGTAAACCCATATAACCATTTGCATTTAGTGTATAGTGATAAGTATAAACGCCATAGGCATAGTGCACTTCAGTTAGTGCTTAGGTGCACCGCTGTGCACGATGTTCTGGCTAGAGGAGGGTGGTATTCGCCTGATCTTCATCAGCGATAGAATTTGCTATTACGTGTTATCTTTAATCTAAATTATGCTCATATTGGATGAAACGTGTGTAGGGAAGATATGAAGCCGGCATTTAAAGAATTACCTGAAATCTCTTTTCAGTGATGAAATGAGAATGTGGATAGAAACAACATGATAATCAAATAGGTACGGTGAAAAAGATCTCCGAGTCTCACTTGTACTGGTTGACACGATGGTCACACAAGAGCGCTGAACAAAGTGACACAATAATTAAGAAAATATAGCAAAATTTTAAAAGAAATCATGGTGGAACTTGGACGAATTTTAAAAAATTTCTAAAGAAAATTTCTGTAATAACAAGTGACTCGATCTATTGTGAAAAACGGCACTACAGTTATTCATCGCGGTGTAAGTCATGAAAGCTTTTGTCTAAGATACTCTATAAAAAAAAAAATACTCGTGTTGAGCATCCAGGAGTTCCGGAAGAGTGAACAGAATTTCAGACTCAAAGTGGACTGTGGGGCTCACGAGCATTTAAGAAGTCTTCACTATAATTATTAAGTAGGTAGCGTAACTCATTCGATAACAGTTCCGGTTTCCATTCTACAAGAATTCTCCTTTCCTGAGAAATGGAAGTAATTCGGAAGCGTCCAATAATAATTTTCTTGTAAGTGATAGTTTGTCTGGTCGCAGATTCCACTAGACGACGCTTTCAGCACCTAGTGCTTGTACTTTGTGCACACTGAAAGCGCGTATTACGAAAGTGAGCCGGCAGAGGAGAGAGTTCCCGGGGAATCAGCAAACTGTAAAGCGGGGAGATGGTCGTGATGCAAGCGAGCTGGACAGGCCGGCTTCCGCGCTGACCTCTCCACCAGAGAAAGCTGTCTCAGCTGGACCCAAATGTCCAGCTCTTTTTGGCTCTATAGGCACAGACCCATACTGCGCAAAGTACCCCTTTGTTATGTTCCGCACCACATGGAGAACGCGCAGACGTCCCGCTGTTACTGTATAGACGCCTAGAACTTACAGGATGACAGTTATTGAATTATACTACTAAAATCATCATGATTCTGAACGGTTTGCGTTAGGACGTCCACACTGAACGGTTAGCTGGGGGACATGATGGGAATGCATTTCATTTGGATGGGTTCGTCAATACGCATAATTGACGCATTTGAGGAACTGAAAATCCACATTTCGCTATCGAGAAGTCTCTTAACCCTCAACGGGTGCAGTGTGCAGTGTGCAATGTCGAGTCACCGAATAATCGGTGTGATATTCCTTGATGGCAGGGTGACTACGGAACGCTACGTGAAGATTGTGGAAGATGATTTCATCCGCATTATCCAAAGTGACCCTGATTTCGACCCAAGATGTGTTTCATGCAAGACGGAACTCGACCTCATCGAAGCATGAGTGTTTAATGTCATGGAGGAGCACTTTGGGGAGCGCATTCTGGCTTTGGGGTACCCAGAGGCCACTGGAATTGGCCTCGATTGGCCGCCATATTCTCCGGATCTTAACATATGCGACTCCTTTTCGTGGCGCTATATTAATGACAATGTGTACAGCAATAATCCCAAAACCATTGCTAAGCTGAAATCAGTCATTCAGGGGTCACCGACAGCATAGACGTTCCGACACCACAGCGTGTCATGCAGAATTTCACTATTCTTCAGCTCCACATCATCGCCAATGATGGCAGGCATATCTAACACGTCATAACCTAAATCCGAATATTTTTATTGACGTTTACATGTTCAATAACGTTTGTGCACGCCGTATTTTGTAACTAATTTACGTTTTTTTTTATATAGTTCAACAACTGTCACTCTGTAGAACTGGGCTAGTTCACTGGAGACACCCAAAATCGTCTAGAACAGTTATACAACATTTTAAATACACTACATTGTAATTTAAATTATTTTATAATTTTTGCCGTAAGTACCAAGATGTTGACTCATATCCAATACATGCCGATCTACGTAATCACTGGGCTTTACTTTTGACTGTTGCGGAGGATAAGCCCATAGGGCTGTGCCTCCAGCAGAAATTATTGTTGTTTTTTGGCATCTGTTTTGATTGCTTTCTGATATTGCACGCACGCACGCACACACACACACACACACACACACACACACACACACACACACACACACACACATACACACACGCACGCACGCACACAGATTTGTAATGCCAACTAGGAAAGAAATTATCACCAATATGCAGCGTGTTTCCAAAAGAATGACCTGATTTTCAACAGTAATAATTACGAAACATGGGAAGTGCCGGCTCGTAAAAGTGTGTTGTTTGAATGGACGTGGCCTAGAGTTTCAGAAAATCACCGTCAGATGTCAGTCAATGCGTCTTCTCAGTTTGCAGTCGGTTTGAAGTAAGACGGCGTCCGCTCAACAGAAGGAGTTTCGTGTGCTGCAGTTTGCAAAGAGTGAGTCAGTGTTTCGGTCCAGTGTGCTTTTCGTTGGCGTTTTGGCATTGATCCTAATGCATCCAAAAACATTCGTCGTTGGTATCGTTAATGTGAAGAGACAGGAAGCTTGTGCGAAGGTAAGAGTCCAGGTCGATCTCGCGCTTCTGATGATATGGTGGAAAGAATTCGGCAAACGTTCGAGTGGAGTCGCTGCGCAATCACAACTTCAGGATGACTTCGGTTACTTTATTTTCCAACAGGATGGAGCTCCACCACATTGGAAAAATAACGTACGGCAGTTTCTCAATGACACTGTCCCAATGCTGGGTAGGGCGCACAGGACGCCGAGACACTGCCCTGCATTCTTGGCCTCCATCATCGCCAGACATGACCGCTCGCGATTTTTTCTTGTGGGAATATGTGAAGGAAAGTGTTTCCATAGTCCCGGCGGAGGTTCGAGTCCTCCCTCGGGCATGGGTGTGTGTGTTTGTCCTTAGGATAATTTAGGTTAAGTACTGTATAAGCTTAGGGACTGATGACCTTAGCAGTTAAGTCTCATAAGATTCCACACACATTTAAAGTGTTTCCATCTCGTCTTCACCTGGTGACATAGAAAAAGTGAATAACAGAATTACAGCAGCCATAACTTCTGAAAAAGCACATACAGTGTATATAGTTTATGACATATCTAGCTATCGTCTAGATGTTGTTCGTGCTGCTGGTGCACACATAGAGCATTTGTAATAACGAAGCTAAAACTTTGTGATATTGTGACTATGTTTCAATCCATCCATATTTTAGCATATTTTTATCAATAAAAATGAAGTTTTGAAATCAGGTCATTCTGACTAATGTAATCTCCGCACGTTGGGGGCTAAATAGTGTTTGAAATCGAGAATTTGTCAATCTCCCGCATAAATTGACATTAAGAATACTAATTATATTGTCCCATTTTGGGAGCCAAAACAGTAGTGGATCCTTCAAATTTATCTGTGATATCACGCATCATGCAACTTACCAATGAGGTCGCCCTATTCTGGGAGCCAATAAGTGACATCAATAACTAAGAGAAATCAAACGGCAAACAATTATGAGATTAAGGGATTGTTCAGATGATTAAATCATGAAATATTAACTTTTATTACAGTACTTCTTCTACATAAAATTATAAATCACAGGGCCGATTGGACTTGGCGTGGACCCGATTTAGTTAGCAAGGGGAAGCAGGTGGGAATGAACCACGACAACATTCTTCGTAGTCATTTATTTGCTGTGTCGATATGAGAGCTCCAGATGCTGGATCGGGACGGTGCGTCACCCCGGATCTGTGCGGTGTCGAGTCGACAGCTCTGCTCTGTGGCCCGCGTCGTGCAGCGAGGGCCCGGAGCGATGTCTGCGTTGACAGGACGCCGAGTGTTGCTGTTGCCGGAGCCCCGTTATTGCGCCGTCGGAAGGCAGATGTTAAGCAATGGATGTAAGAGCCCCCATATCCTGTTGTTTCCGCGCCGTTCGTCTGACCAAGTGAGTCGTCTCCGCACACTGTCTAATCAGCCACGCAGTCTGGAACCGAGCGACTGCTAAGGTCGCAGGTTCGAATCCTGTCTCGGGCATGGACGTGTGTGATGTCCTTAGGTTAGTTAGGTTTAATTAGTTCTAAGTTCTAGGCGACTGTTGACCTCAGAAGTTAAGTCGCATAGTGCTCCGAGCCATTTGAACCGTTTGAACCTAATCGGCCACGAAATTTGTAATGTTATGTAGAAAAAGTATGCAATGACATCTAATATTTCATGATTAAAATAAAAAACAAGAGATAGCATGGACGAAAGGAGACATGGACGCTCTACCATCAATTGCGTAACATTCGCCTTCCGGCACCTCGATAACACTGCTTCAGATACAACAACACACGGCGACCTGTGAAAGCGGACACCCTACCGAGGCACAGCAGTGGGTCACAGAGGAGAGATGCCGATTCACTGGCGCACAATTTCGAGGCGACGAGTTGTCCCAGACCCAGCATATGGAGCCGACATCGCCACACGACAAATGACTACGGAGAATGGTGAGATTCTTCCCTTGATAACTGTGTCGTGTCCATGCCCAGTCAAATCGGCCCTGAGGTTTCTAATTTTACGTGTGCGAGAGGGAAAGAGAGGGCGAAATTTCAATAGTCAGAAGTCGAAACAGTGAGACTGCGTGTGAGTATTCTGAAGGACACAGAGAAAGTAGTGGGTCGATTTACTGTCGAAATAAAATACGCTGATGAGTCAAAACATTATGACCACCTACTTAAAAACGTGTTGTTCCACCTCTGGAACGCAGTTCAGCAGTGGTTCTGCGTGCCATGGATTCGACAGATTTTGAGTTTTGTGCTACCATATGCCTACGCACTGGTCATACACTTCTCGTAATTTACGTATGGTTCGAATGTGGAAGCGGAGGTGGCGCCCGATAGCGTCCCAGTTGGGTTTCGATTCAGTTGATTCAGATAAGCCGACTTTGATGGCCAAGAAATCAATGTGAGTTGACTGTCATGCTCATCAATCCATTTTAGCACGATTCTGGCCTTATGACACAGATAGTTATCCTGCTGGAAGATGCCATAGCTGTTGGGGAAGACATCAAGCATAAGGGTTTACAGGTGATCCCTAATAATGTTGACGTAGTACACAGCTATCATGCTGACTTCGCTTACCATCACAGATCCCATGCCTAGGTGAATGTCTCCCATAACATAACACCGCTCCCACTGACCTGATTCCGTGGCGCGCTGCACGCTTCGAGCATCCGTTCGCCTGGATGACGGCGTATCTGGAGAGGATCGCCGACCTGGTGTAACAATAAACGGGATTCATCAGACCAGACGACACAATCCTCTGGCCCGCAGTCCAGTCTCGATGATCCCGTGCCCACTGTAATCATAATTGACAATGTTGTTGGCTCAACATGGGAACACGTATACATCCTCTGCTGCGGAACACCATGTTCAACACTATGCGCTGAACGGTGTGCTCCAAAACATTCGTGTCTGCTCCAGCACCATACTGTGTCGTCAGATCTGCCACAGATAGCCGCCTATCCTGCTTTAGAGAGCGGGCAAGCTTCCGATTACTATGTTCTGTGATGAGGTATGGATGTCCAACATCTTGTCACCTACTCGTGGTTTCGGCATTCTTGAACCACTTTCCATAGTTACAACAGTAGCACGCGAACAACCGGCCAGTTTCGCCGTTTCCTAGATGCTCGCTCAGAAGCACTGGGCCAAAACCGAGCGAGGTGGCGCAGTGGTTAGCACACTGGACTCGCATTCGAGAGGACGACAGTTCAATCCCGTCTCCAGCCATCCTGATTTAGGTTTTCCGTGATTTCCCTAAATCGTTTCAGGCAACTGCCGGGATGGTTCCTCTGAAAGGGCACGGCCGATTTCGTTCCCAATCCTTCCCTAACCCGAGCCTGCGCTCCGTCTCTAATGACCTCGTTGTCGACGGGACGTTAAACACTAACCACCACCACCACCACTGGGCCAAAACATTCTGGCTTTTATGAAAGTTGCTGAAGTCGGTGGATTTCCGCATTTGTGTCACTTATCATCTGTAGAACGATTCCCCATTCGTCTCTGCTCCACTCATATACTTCTCTTACCACGTCTCAATGTAACCAGGCAGCACACAACCTCACCGAATATCAAAAAAATGGTTCAAATGGCTATGAGCACTATGGGACTTAACATCTGAGGTCATCAGTCCCCTAGAACTTAGAACTAATTAAACCTAACTAACCTAAGGACATCACACACATCCATGACCGAGGCAGGATTCGAACCTGCGACCGTAGTAGTCGCGCGGTTCCGGACTGCGCTCCTAGAACCGCGAGACCACCGCGGGCGGCCACCAAATATCATTTCTTAGAGATCCATCATTCTGCCCCATTCACACTCACTCATATTCTGATATTGGGCAGACTTTCGTCAATGAGACGTTCTGACAGCTACTTTCACATTTTCACTTCGTTTGACGCCTCTCCAGGAACTGAACTTGGTACAGCACTGACCTTTCAATTCTTAGAAGAGGACGCACTTTGAACTGTGACAGTGAGAGAACATCCAGTGGATTTGAGAGCTACACACTTCTGTTATTCAACACTGTGCTCATCAGCAGATTGTAGCAAGGCTTGAAGGAACATATCACTGTGATTGTAGTAAAGTGGAAAATAACTTTCAATGAAAGTAAAATTTCGTTCTGAGGTCAAGATAAACTTGTAAATACTGACATTTTTAAGATTTATGCAGTATACATTCAAATACACACTTCATTTCAAAACTAGTGACAAGTTAGGAGCACAAAGTTGATTTTGTAGCAAGTTCGTTAAATATTTTTATGAGCAAAAGATAATAAGATCAAAAATGGTTCAAATGGCTGTGAGCACTATAGGACTTAACATCTGTGGTCATCAGCCCCCTAGAACTTAGAACTACTTAAACCTAACTAACCTAGGGACATCACACACATCCATGCCCGAGGCAGGATTCGAACCTGCGACCGAAAAGATAATAAGAAGGAACAGTCATAAGTTACATATTTCCAACGTATAGATTTATAAATGTTCCATTCCTTATTATTTGAATGAAATTTTCACGTTCATGTGCTTATTTACAATAAGTGAAACAGTTTGCCATTCTTCATAAATTCTTATTGAGAGTTCACATTCCCCTCTGAACGCCTTCCTCTAAAATAATGTCCCCAATGAGCCCACGTACCCCGCGAAACTGGAAATTCTTTTTCTCCTGTGCTTAGGTGGTTCCGTTTTTTCCATTATCCTTATTCCGTGCTACCCCAAAATCTTCGTTCAGACGTCTATATGTTTCCCTGGGTATTTGGTGTGTCACACCTTCCACTTGTGACTCCTTGCTGTCTCTCTACATTTCTTCTATCATCTCCATTCCTCTGTAATTATCCAATACCTTCTGCTATCAGAAACTTTCAGCCTGCCATTACTTGTGTTTACACGTCATAGCTCGCATTGTCCTTTTGCATCTGGTACTGCTATCAGTTTCCATTCCCATTGCCCCCTCTGTATTCTGTCCCTTGGTTATGTGGATTCCTGTTTTGAGCCTTATGATATTCTTTATCCAGTTTTGTGTGTTTTCCACTTCTGAAAATCATTGCACCGACCACTTCGTATTAGTTAAAAGGATCCACACATAACGTTGGCAATGGCAATATATTTTCGAAATACTTCTGTTAAAATCTGTGTACGTGGTTCAACAGTCTGCGTTGGCCGGCCGCAGTGGTCTTGCGGTTCTAGGTGTGCAGTCCGGAACCGTGCGACTGCTACGGTCGCAGGTTCGAATCCTGCCTCGGGCATTGATGTGTGTGATGTCCTTAGGTTAGTTAGGTTTAAGTAGTTCAAAGTTCTAGGGGACTGATGACCACAGCTGTTAAGTCCCAAAGTGCTCAGAGCCATTTTTTCGGTCTGCCTTGGAAGATGACAATTTCAGTGTATCAGTCTATCCATGTCCTTCATACAGACGGCCTCTAAATCTCCCCATTTTGGAATAAGTTCTACACGCTACACCGCTTTACCTCTACCCATTATCTGTTTCTTCAGAACTTCTACGAGGTGCTCATTTCCGTTCCGACTGTAATGATGTGCTACCTCTTTATTAAAATAACTAAATACACATGCACTGATCAGTATCCTCCTCGGTGAAGTATTAATTCCTCTGAATCCATGTTACTAATTTTCTGTGTGATTTTCTTCTGTACTCTACTTAGCCGCGCAGTATTAGCCGAGCAGACTTAGGCTCTGCAGTTATGGACTGTGCGGCTGGTCCCTGCGGAGGTTCGAGTCTTCCCTCGGGCATGGACGTGTGTGTGTGTTTGTCCTTAGGATAATTTAGGTTAAGTAGTGTGTAAGCTTAGGGACTGATAATCTTAGCAGTTAAGTCCCATAAGATTTCACATACTTTTGAACTACTCTATTTCAATGTTTATTGAAGTGTCAGCTTTTTGCTTTAATTTGTATTAATAGCCTCTGCTCTACTTATTGTTTGAACTATTTCTACTTGAATACTCTAAAACGTCTGCCTTTACATCCTCTGCATTGGTGTAAAGGTTATGCACTATTCTCTATTTCAGTTTGAAATTCTGACTACCCATCCTGGTACACGTACACTATGTGATGAAAAGTATCCGGACACTTGGCTGAAAATGTCTTACAAGTTCGTGGCGCCCCCCATCGGTAATGCTGGAATTCAATATGGTGTTGGCCGACAGCTTCCACTCTCGCAGGCATACGTTCAAACAGTTGCTGGAAGGTTTCTTGGGTAATGGCACCGCATTCTTAAAGGAGTGCTGCACTCAGGAAAGGTATCGATGCCAGTCGGTGAGGCCTGGCACGAAATCGGCTTTCCAAAACATCCCAAAGGTGTTCTATAGGGTTCAGGTCGGGACTCTGCAGGCCAGTCCATTACAAGGATGTTACGGTCGTGCAACCACTCTGCCACAGGCCGTGCATTATGAACAGGTCCCCGATGGTCTTGAAAGATGCAATCGCCTTCCCCAAATTGCTCTTCAACAGTGGGAAGCAAGAAGGTGCACAAAACATCAATGTAGGTCTGTGCTGTGATACTGCCAAGAAAAATAATAAGGGATGGAAGGCCTGCCTATTCCTGAAAAACACGACCACTCCATAACACCACCGCCTCCGAATTTTACTGTTGGCACTACACACGCTGGCACAGGGCATTCCGCCATACCCACACCTGCCATTAGATTGCCACATTGTGTACCGTGATTCGTCACTCCACACAACGTCTTTCCACTTTCATTCGTCCAAGTTTACGCTCCTTACACCAAGCGAAGCGTCGTTTGACATTAACGGTGTGATGTATGGCTTATGAGTAGGCGCTAGACCATGAAATCCAAGTTTTCTCACCGTCCGCCTATAGTACTTACAGTAGATCCTAATGCAGTTTGGAATTCTTGCGTGACGGTCTGGACAGATGTCTGCCCATTACACATTACGAACATCTACAACTGTCGGCTCTCTCTGTCAGTCAACAAACGAGGTCGGCCTGTACGGGTTTGTCTGTACGTGTCCCTTCACGTTTCCACTTCACCAGCACATAGGAAACAGTGGACCTGGGGATGTTTAGGAGTGTGGAAATCTCGCCTACAGACGTATGACACAAGTGACACCCTATCACCTGACCACGTTCGAAGTCCGTGAGTTCCGCGGAGCGCTCGATACTGCTCGCTCGCGATACCTAATGACTATTGAGGTCGCTGATATAGAGTACCTGGCAGTTGGTGGCAGCACAATGCACCTAATATGAAAAACTTATGTTTTTTGTGGGTGTCCGGATACGTTTGATCGCATAGTGTATCGGTACCCTCAATCTCTTCTCTTACGGCAGAGTTGAGCTTCTGATTCTTATATGCAATGTTTTTAATTTCTGAACATTCCTTTGTTGACACATCTTTCATTTTCTCATGGATTAGACACCTGGATGAGATCAATCCCTGATCACTTATTTGCTCCAATTATTTTTCCTTGTCATTGCATAGCTATTTCAGTTAAGTCACGCCCTCTTCGCATAAACCTACTGTCTGCAAAATAATGTCCGTCTCCACAGTGGTAGTGGTAATCTCCGCATTACTTTTTCTGTCAACTATAACTTCCATATCAGTTGACGGTACTCGTTGCTGCGTATCTTGTTTTCCCTTTCGTAGCTCTGTCCTTAACTTGTCACAACTGCATCATCTCACTGCTCGTAGTCTACACTGGTTGCAGCTGTCACAAACTGGACGAGTCTCATGTCAACTAGTCATATCTGATATGGAGAAGGCCTCAGACACGGCCAACCGATTCGGCTCAGATTTGGCAGGTCGCTTGTGTACAACCTAAAGCGAAGGGCTCTAAGATATTTTGGCTGAACACCCTCCAGTTTTTGAGAAAATCATCCCTAAGGG